>NC_138151.1:0-1200000 GCF_964199315.1 Orbicella franksi
TATCAACTAAATACGGCTCACTTTAAATAATGTAAACAGAATTCGCGTCTCGCCTATCTGTAGATGCATTGTCGTTATTCGACACGAACAGCACTGGATGTTTATCAGCATTATACTTCCTCCTTTGCTCCATATACTATATAAGCTAGGAGCATAGTTTATTAAAGAACTAAAAAATGGGTTAAAATATTTTCTGACAATGTGCTATTTTCATTAGCGACGTTGGCTAGTTCGATTTCTGACAGCCGCGAAAAAATTAATTCAAGTAACGAGCAAGTTATTTCCGCTTAACCCACGAAACAAACCATAATTATGCGTTGGGTAATGGCTTGTAAACAATTTTAACAACAAAAAATTTATATATAAGGATTTGTCTTGGTTTTCAACAAACAGATGGTCTGCAAACAAAAGCCAATAGATTTTGCTTTGTAAACATTAAAGTTTGGGTAGCAGTTGTTGGGTGTCAAATAACGCAAGCAGAAGGTTTTTGATGTTATCAACTCGTTACATTACATGAAAGGCAAATAACACAAGCAGAGTTCTCCATTCGAGAATCGCATGTCATAACATCGACTTAAAAATATTTCATGACATTGCGTACCCCAATAGAAGTTTCTCGAAACGACCAATTCGAAACTTTCGTCCCATCGAGAATTTCATGCAAGATATGACAAGCGGAATTATCCATTCCACAATTGCATATAATTACTACGACTCACAGATATTTCACAACATCATGTTACCATTATCTAAGTTTGTCGATACGACAGATTCCTTTCATTCGTGGAAAGGAAAATTTTCTGCACGAACCTACAAGCACACTCCTCCATTAGACAATTTGATGTAAATACAAGCCCTTGTAGGGCTTACTTTATTTTACACAACGATACAAAACGAAAGAAACAAATCTATACCGAAATAAACGTATCAAGTATCAAAACAGTAAAATTCCTCTTTACGAAAACCTAAAAAGGAACTCCGAAATTTGTAAATTCGAAGATCTGTATTTCGAGAACCGAGTCCTTCCAAGACTGTACTATATAACACTTATTGCTTCAGATTATTTAACACTTCGTACATACAACTGGATGCAGTGATATTTTTTAACAGCGAGTTATAGCCGAAAGATCACAAGTGCTCCATTTCGCAAATTACAAATACGTATTTTAAGAAACGGGTGCTTCAGTACCTTACTTGCTTCGTTACCATAGTGATAAAGCGAACATTAACTCGTGAAAGGTGAGTCAAGTAGTAGGCACTCCTTTTACCGAGCACAAATCTGTAAGCTCGAAACCGAGCGTGCAATAATTTTTCCCCTGACGATTTCCCTGCAAACCAACGCCATCACGTGCCAGTTTAGAGTCCCGGGTACTGGGAAATATGATCCAAGTTCTGGATATCAACCCATAGTTGCTCAACCGAGCGTTCAATTGTTTTTCCTTGTCCATTTCACTGCAACCCAAGGCCATCAGAAGTTAGTATAGAGTCCCTGGGACTGGACAATATCCCCCAAGTTCCGGGAACTCGAGCCAAAGTTGGTCAAAATCATGATGCGTCTAAGTCGGTCTTCGCTACCTTTTTCACTCTTAAAATTAAGTGGGGCTATTTTGGCGCTAGAAATAAGCTCCAAAGCGAGCGTGCGATAGTTTTACCTCCATCCATGTCACTGAAAACCGAGGCTATCACGATGAAGTTTAGTCCCTGGGACTGGAAAATATCATCAAAGTTCCGGCATATCGAGCCAAAATTGGTCAAAATCACGATGCGCGTAAGGCGGTCTCGGCTATTCTTTCAGTCTTGAAATGAAGTGGGGCTATAATTCGGCCTAGAAGCTCAAAACCAAACGTTCAAATATTTTCCTCTGTCCATTTCACTGAAAATCAAGGCCATCACAAGTTAGTTTGAAGTCCCTGGGACTGGAAAATAATCGAGCCAAAGGTGATCAAAATCACAATGCACGTAAGGCGGTCTCGGCTACTCTATCAGTCTTAAAATAAAGTGGGGCTATATTTTGGCCTAGAAGCTCGAAATCGAGCGTTCAAATATTTTTCTCTGTCCATTTCACTAAAAACCCAGGCCATCACGAATTAGTTTAGAGTCCCTGGGACTGGAAAATATCCGAAAAGCTCCAGGAAATCGAGCCAAAATTGGTCAAAATCACGATGCTCATAAGGCGGTCTCGGCTACTCAATCAGTCCTTAAATGAAGTGACGTGGAGCTATCTTTCGGCCTAGAACCTCGAAACCGAGCTTTCAAATATTTTTCCTCTGTCCATTTCACTAAAACCCAGGCCATCACAAGTTAAGTTTAGAGTCCATGTGACTAGAAAATATCCCCCAAGTTCCGGCAAATCGAGTCAAAGCTGGTCAACATCCCTATGCCCGTAAGGCGGTCTCGGCTACTCAATCAGGATTAAAATAAAGTGACCTGGGGCTAAATTTATACCTAGAAGCTCGAGATCGAGCGTTCAAATATTTTTCCTCTGTCCATTCTACTGAAAACCAAGGCCATCACCAGCTACTTTAGAGTCCCTGGGACTGGAAAATATCCCCGAAGTTCCGCAAAATCGAGCCAAAGTTGGTCAAAATCAAGATGCGCGCAAGGCAGTCTCGGCTACTCTATCAGTCTTAAAATGAAGTGAGGCTATATCTCGCCCTAGAAGCTCGAAATCGAGCGTTTGAATATTTTTCCTCTGGCCATTTCACTGAAAACCAAGGCCATCACCAGCTCGTTTACAGTCCCTGGGGCGGGAAAATATCCCTGACGTTCCGACAAATTTAGCCAAAGTTGGTCAAAATTACCGTCGATGCGCGTAAGGCGGTCTCGGCTACTTTTTTAGTCTTAAAATGAAGTGGGGCTATATTTCGGCGTAGAAGCTGGAAACCGAGCGTTCAAATATTTCTCCTCTGTCCATTTCACTTAAAACCAAGGCCATCACGAATTAGTTTAGAGTCCCTCCCACTGGAAAATATCCCCTAAGTTCTGGCAAATCGAGCCAAAGTTAGCCAAAATTACGATGCGCGTAGGGCGAGCTATATTTCGGCCTAGAAGCTAGAAACCGAGCGTTGAAACATTTTTCCTCTGCCAATTTAACCTAAAACCAAGGTTATCACGAGTTAGTTTAGAGTCCCCGAGACTGGAAAATATCCCCCAAGTTCCTGGAAATCTACACAAAGTTGTTCAAAATTACGCTGCGCGTAAGGCGGTTTCGGCTATATTTCGGCCTAGAAGTTCGAAAAAGAGCGTTGCAATATTTTCCTCCGCTTATTTCACACAAAACCAAGGCCATTATGAGTTAGTTTAGAGTCCCCGGGACTGGAAAATCTCCTCCAAGCTCCTGGAAATCGACCCGCAGTTGTTCAAAATTACGCTGCGCATAACGCGGTCTCGGCTACCCTTTTAGTCTTAAAATAAGTGAAGCTATATTTCGGCCTAAAAGCTCGAAATCGAGCGCTCAAATATTTTTCCTCTGCCCATTTCACTGAAAACTAAGGCCATCAGTATTTAGTTCAGAGTCCCCGAAACTGGAAAATATCCTCCAAATTCCTGGAAATCGGCCCAAAGTTGGTCAAAAGTACGCTGCGAGTAAGGCGGTCTCGGTTACCTTTTTGCTCATGGATGTTAGACATCCATGAGCTTATAAGGCAGTCGGATGACGTTCACTCACTCACTCAGTCCATTGTGATTAATTTATTCATTAAAACTGGATTAAATAGTTTTCACCTATCCCTCCCCTGCTAAGTATAATTTTTGTCCCAGACACTTCGTACTGTTTGTTTGGCTTGTTTTAGGGGGGACAAGAAAGGCGAAATTTTGTCCTATAACATGGAGTTTATACAGGGGAGTTTATACATGGCGGTTAAGACGGCACGAAGATGGGTTTTGGTTTAATCCGTGGAGTTTTAAAATGGAAAGTTCTTAAGCTAATCAGCAGTAGCTGCGACAAATACACATGGAAAGACTAGAAGGACATACTATACCATTTTTGTGCGGCATTTTGAGGAGACCTTCGTGGAGTGGTAAAATGGAAAATTATCAAGCTAAGGAACACTAGCTTCGGCAACGGACATTGAAATCCTGAAAGCTACGATGCTCGTTTCGAAATCTTTAAAGCGACGATGTCATGTCACGACCGAGGACAAAAAGTCTTTTAAAATGTCACCCGGAGGAGGAAACAATGCAATGGGCCATGAATTCTGTATCATCTGGAACCTAAGGTGAGCCTCCTTGTTGTGTGGTATTTTTTTTACTACGCCTTTTATACGAGGGGGATTATTTCGTTCGGAAAGTAGCTCTGGTGCAGGGTCGACTGCTCTTTGAATGAAAAACAAAGACAGTTTTTTATCATGTCTTATCAGATTTCTAAATAGTATCACTGGAGAAAATCCAGATGATGTGAAAAATGTGAAGACTGCCCGAACTAGTAAAGCAGCATTCAGCATTAAAGGCAATACACTACATGCTGCTTTTAAGATACCTGCCAATAGAGGTTTTGAGCATTTTGCACTGGACAGTGATAGACTGAATACCATTAGAGCAAAACTAAACAAACAGGGTGATTTTCATTGATAAGATTTCTATGGTTGAAAGTGGCATGTTCAACTTTTTGACTTAAAGATTACAACAAATTATTGGAACTAATGAACCATTTGGTGGAATAAGCTTGGTAACTGCTGGAGCTCTTTTCCAGCTTAAGCAAGTTTTTGATAAGTGGATCTTTGAAAATTCCCAATCTGGCTGTAATGAATTTGCAACAAAAATTTGGACAGAGTACTTCACCCTCGTTGAATTGACAGAGATAATGAGATGAAGAGATGACAAAGAATTTGCTCAGCTACTCGATCGTTTGAGAGAGTGAAAACACTCTGAAGATGATATAACCATTTTGAAACAAAGACTTCTGAATGTAAGGCCTGGACAAGATAATTACAATATGAACATGGCACATTTATTTACTAAAAATGCATCCGTACATGCTCACAACAATGCATTGTATGCCCTCTCTAAAGCTGATAAAGCTCAGACTAAGGCTTTGGACATTGTAATCGGGGACATCTCTGATGATCTCAAGAAACAAATGAAAAATAAAATCCCAGATGATCCAACAAAGATAATGGGTTTATATTTGCTCATGTCAGTAGTAACTGCAACAAAATATGACTGACAACTACATTGATGTGACTGACGGACTCACCAATGGTGCAGAGTGTGTCACAGAACACAGAGACTACAGAGTTGAAATTATACCAGACCAATTATTATTTGGGTGTCATTTCCACATCCTGACATAGGCAGAAACCAGCTTAGAGAAAATGCACATTTATACAAGGCAACTATAAATAGAAATTGGACACCAGTATTGGAAGTAACAAGACAATTTTGAGCCAACAAAAAAGTGAGGTCCAAATTCTCTGGCGCCAATTTCCACTTAGACCTGCTGCTTCCAAGACTATTCACCGTTGTCAAGGCGACACATTAAATGAGGTAGTTGTTGATTTTCCAGTATCCAGAAGAGAGCACATACATTATGTTGGCTTGAGCCATGTACGAAACAGCTCTGCAATGCATATTTTTAATTTGAATGAAAACAAACTAAAGGTTAGTGAGAAAGTTAAAAGTGAAATGAGCAGACTAAGAACACAAGTAAGCCTTGTGCCTTAAGCAGTGTTACGGACTGACGATTCACTCCAAACAAAAACAGTCTTGTTTCAGAATGTTAGATCTCTCCACCCCCACCTAGATGATGTACAAAGTGATTACAACATTCAAGAAGCTGATGACAACATTTTTGTTGGATTAAAACTTTGCTTGTTAGATAGAGATGATACATATCAGCTTAGTAAATTAACTCTTTACAGAAATGACTTTAATCAGTCTAACATAAGAACTTGTTATGGAACTGCTTTGTACATTAAGAATGATTTGAATTGTACTAAAATTCCATACAGATATAACTTTTAATTAATAATTTGGAAATCACTGTAATGGTGTTGAGCCAACCAATTCCAAATATTAATGTCATTGGTATCTATCGATCGAAAACTAGTTACAATTTCACAGTTGATTGATCCTCTTACTCATCTTCATGACTTAGTACTCACAGAATCTAAAACTCCGAATGTACTACTTGGGGATTTCAATACTGATCTAATGCAGGCAAATTCAGAACAAATGGCTCTGAAAAATATCTTATAACAGACAAAGGATACACTCAGTTGATTAACCAGTTTACTACTGACTACAGTGCACAGATAGATCATGTATATACCAATGTATTACAATGTGTACAATTAGCAGGTACCCTGGAGTCTTACTACAGTGATCATAAACCTATTTATATTTTCATGAAAGCTGTTTGAATATTTCCCTGTATTTATCATATGAGATCATTATTAATATATAATTTAGCTGAATTTGGAAACTTTACATACCAAAGAAATACATGTGTCTAAATGTATCAAGGAACTATTTAAATCACACAGCAAAACAGTCAGAAAATTTATTTGCAGAAACAAAGAATGGTTTGAATTTACTGTGCTATTAATGTCCCTAAATTCCTAGTCTTCATAGAGATTGAAAATTACATGTAACTCTACCAAAATTTACAGATGCTGTACATGACAATACCTTTTTTCTAGGTTAAAAGAATTATTTTAACTCCAGTGTTTCTTTAGAGAGAGCACGGCATTATAGCTAGCATTTTCTTTCTTAACCCTTTCCAGAAAAGCAAGAAATATCACTTGGACACCTTAGTTAGGTAGATAGCTTATTTTTATTGGGGCAGCAGGGGGGGAGAGAATAGAAAGGAAACCAAATTAAAGAAATACAATATTTCTGCATATAATCATTTATACCCTTTTAAAATGTGTCGCTATTACATTCATTGTGTATTGCAGGTTAGGCAAGTTGTACTATTGTACATGTGCATATAACCCAGATGAACGCTGCAATAACAACTACAGTATGATATGCAAGTGACAGTAGGCAGATGTTACTATTAACACAACATTACTGATGCTATACAGGTTTATTAGCCGTCAAAAATAATATCAAAAGACTTAGTAGAAACTGGCTTTAACAACACAAATCACCATTTAAACTTCATGGAATTAATCTGAGAATTACAGATGGATGTGGAATTCTCCTGCTTACAAAAAGAATAAGATGTTTTCAAGACTTAAGTCAGCTGACACTTGAACTTTTGAAACTCACTCTTTGCAAAATACATTGGGTGCAAGCATATAAAATGGCTCTCCAAGCTGCATGTATAATTACAGAGTTGGAAACACTTTAGAAATTTATCCATATATGTTTCTTAAAGTCAAGAATGTTGACAATTGAAATCCATCTGAACTTGCTAAGCGTGTCAAAACTTAACTCGAGAAATGAACTTATAGCTTTACACTGAAATACAGAAATTATATAACAGAAGCTTAAAATTAGCAGTTCTATACCATGTTCATATACACGAACATATACGTGTAGAGTATCGCAATTAGTCTTAATATTAGGACTACAATTAAATGAAATTCCTAGAACCCATCATTAAGGAACACAAAAGTTGAATGTTTTAATCTGTCTCTATTCATAAAATACAAATATTGCAATGTTTATTCGAAGTATAAGCTGTCCTAACTGTTCCAGCTTACACCTTTTGAATTTCCATTCAGTTCTTAAAATGGTGGTTATCATGCTGTACTTCTACTACGTGTATGTCCTGCTGCTTTAAAGATTGTTATTTATAACTCAGCAAAAATTGTAAAATCTGTATCAGTAGGAGACTGCTGGCTAGAATGTCTCCTCTTACCTTTTATGTGCTACATTATGGTAGTCAGTATTTCAGTGGACTTAATAAGAAAGAAAATGCTCCTAATAAAAGCAGTGTTCCTCTTGATTTTTGTTGTTGCACTCTGTTGAAAACTATTTTCAATTATGTAATAAATAATTATTTATAATTTATAAAGTAATTTTAACGGAGAGCAAATTCAGCCACCTAAAGGGTGGGAGGCGTGGTAGCCTCATGGTTAGTGCACTCGTCTCTGGATCAAGTGGTCCAGGTTCAGGCCCTGACCGTGGACATTGCGTTGTGTTCTTGGGCAAGACACTTTATTCTCACAGTACCTCTCTCTACCCCCGTGTATAAATGGGTAACGGCGAACCTAATGTTGGGGAAAACCCTGCAATGGACTGCATCCCATCCAGGGGGAGTAGCAATACCCCTAGTTGCTTCACACTACAAAAACCGGGATAAGCTCCAGCCTGTGGGCCACTTGGCCTGTATGCACACTTTATTTATTACAATTTAGTGGCAGATTTACATAACAATGGAAAAAAAATCTATCTAAAAAATCCATCCATAAAGTGGCTTGACCCTTACCTATCGATCGCCTTGGTTTGATTTGAAATGGACAGAGCAAAACATTTTAAACGCTCACCTTCAAGCTTCTGAGCCGAATATAGCCCCACTTCACTTTAAGCCTGAAAGAGTAGCCGAGACCGTCTTACGCGCATCGTGATTTTGACCAACTTTGGCTTGATTTTCCGGAACTTGGGGGATATTTTCCAGTCCCGGGGACTCTAAACTAACTCCTGATGGGCTTGCTTTGCAGTGAAATTGACGCAGCAAAACTTTTTGAACGCTCACTTTGGACCTTCTGGGCCGATATATAACCCCACTTCACTTTAAGACTTAAAGAGTTGCCGAGACCGCTTTACGCACATCGTGATTTTCACCATCTTCGGCTTGATTTCCTGGGACTTGGGGGATATTTTCTAGTCCCGGGGACTATAAACTAAGTCCTGATGACCTTGTTTTGCAGTGAAATTGAAACAGCAAAAGTTTTTGAAAGCAGAGTTTCGAGCTTCTGGGCCGAAATATAGCCCCACTTCACTTGAGGAGTGAAAGATGAGCCGAGTCCCCCTTACGCGCATCGTGATTTTGACCAACCTCGGCTCGATTGGCCGGACCTTAGGGAATATTTTCCAGTTCTGTGGACTCTAAACTAATTCCTGATGGCCTTGGTTTGCAATGAAATGGACACAGCAAAACTTTTTGAACGCTCATCTTCGAGCTTCTGCGCCAAAATATAGCCCCACTTCACTTGAAGACTGAAAGAATAGCCGAGACCGCCTTACAGACATCGTGATTTTGACCAAGTTCAGCTCGATTTCCCGGAACTTGGGGGATATTTTCCAGTCCGGGGGACTTTAAAATAACCCCTGATGGCCTTTTTTTGCAGTTAAATGCACGAAGCGTAACTTTCTAAACGGTCACTTTCGAGCTTCTAGGCTGAAATATAGCCCCACTTCACTTTAAGACTACAACAATAGCCGACCCGCGTTTCGCGAATCGTGATTTTGACCAACTTCGGATCGATATCCCGGAACTTGGGGGATATTTTCCTGTCCCGGGAATACTAAACTAACTCCTGATGGCCTTGGTTTCCAGTCAAATGGACACAGCAAATTTTTTTGAACCCTTACTTTGGAGCTTCTGGGCCGAAATAGAGCCCCACTTTATTTTAACACTAAAAGAGTAGCCGAGACGGCCTTACGCGCTTATTTATTTTGCCAAACTTTGTCTCGACTTTTCGGCACTTACGGGATATTTTCCAGTCCCTGGGACTCTAAACTTACTCTTAATGGCTTTGGTTCGAAGTGAAATTGACACAGGAAAACTTTTTGAACGCTCACTTTCGAGCTTCTGGGGCGAAATATAGCCCCACTTCACTTTAAGACTGAAATATTAGCCAAGACCACCTTACGCCCTGGTGATTTTGACAAACTTCGGCTAAATTTCCCGGAATTTGGGGGATATTTTCCACTCCCTGGGTCTCTAAACTAACTCCTGATGGCCTTGGTTTGCAGTGAAATTGACACAGCAAAACTTTTTAAACACTCAGTTTCGAGCTTCTGGGCCGAATATGTTGCCCCACTTCACTTTAAGACTGAAAGAGTAGCCGAGACCGCCGTACGCGCGTCGTGATTTTGACCAACTTTGGCTAAATTTCCCGGAACTTGGGGGATATTTTCCATTCCCGGGGACTCTAAACTGGCCCCCGACGTCCTTGGTCTGCGGTGAAATGGACACAGCAAAACTTTTTCAACGCTCACTTTCGAGCTTCTGGGCCGAAATATAGCTCCACTTTACTTTAAGATTGAAAGAGTAACCGAGACCGGCTTACCCGCATCGTAATTTTGACCAACTTCGGCTCGATTTCCCGGAACTGGGGGTATATTTTACAGTCCCGCGGACTCTAAAGTAACTCCTGATGGCCTTGCTTTGGAGTGAAATGGACACAGCAAAACTTTCTGAACGCTCACTTTCAAGCTTCTAGGCGGAAATATTGCCCCACTTCACTTTGAGAATGAAAGAGTAGCCGAGACCGCCTTACGCTTATTGTGATTGCGACCAACTTTGGCTCGATTTGCCGGGAAATGGGGGATATTTTGCGGTACCGGGGACTCTAAAGTAACTCCTGATTGCCTTGGTTTGCATTGAAATGGAGAGAGCAAAACTTTTTGAACGTTCCCCCTCGAGCTTCTGAGCCGAAATATAGCACCACTTCACTTTAAGACTGAAAGAGTAGCCGAGACCGTCTTACGCGCATCGTGGTTTTGACCAACTTCGGCTAGATTTCCCGAAACTTCGGGGATATTTTCCAGTCCCGGGGACTCTAAAGTAACTCACGATGGCCTTGGTTTTCAGTTAAATTGAGAGAGCAAAACTTTCTCAACGCTCACTTTCGAGCTTCTGGGCCGAAGCATAGCCCTACTTCACTTTAAGACTGAAAGAGTAGCTCAGATCGCCTTACGCGCATCGTGATTTTGGGTTACTTCGGCTCGATTTCCCGGAACTTGGGAAATAATTCCCAGTCCCGGGCACTCTAAACTAATTCCTGATGGCCTTGGTTTTCAGTGAAATGGACACAGCCAAACTTTTTGAACGTTCACTTTCGAGCTTCTGGGCCTAAATATAGCCCCACTTCACTTTAAGACTGAAAGAGTAGCCGAGACCGCCTTACGCGCATGGTAAATTTGTCCAACTTCGGCTTGATTTCTCGGGGTTTGGGGGATATTTTCCAGTCCCGGAAGCTCTAAACTAACTCCTGATTGCCTTGGTTTTCAGTGAAATGGACACAGGTAAAAGGAGCGCACGCTAGGTTTCCAGGTTGTAGGCCGAAATGTAGCCCCACTTTATTTTAAGACTGAAAGGGTAGACGAAACCGCCTTAAGCGCATCCAAATTTTTAGCCACTATGGCTCGATCTGCCAAAACTTGGGGGATATTTTCCAGTCTCGGGGACTCTAAGCTAACTCCTGATAACCTTAGTTTTCAGTAAAATGGTCACAGGTAACAGGAGCGCACGCTCCCTGTCGAGCTTCTAGGTCGAAATAAAGCCCCCCTTCATTTTAAGACTGAAAGAGTAAACGAAACTACCGTACGCTTATCGTAATTTTAAGAAACTATGGCTCAATTTGCCGAAACTTGGAGGATAGTTTCCAGTCTCGAGGACTCTAAACTATCTCCTAATGGACTTAGTTCTTAGTGAAAAGGACACAGGCAAAAGGAGTGCACGCTCGGTGTCAAGCTTGTAGAACCTTTATATGGCCCCACTTCATTTTCAGAGTGAAAGAGTAGCCGACACCGCCTTACTCGCATCTTGATTTTGAGCATCTTTGGCTCGATTTGCCGGAATTCGGGGAATATTTTCCAGTCCCGAGGACTCTATGCTAACTCATGATGAACTTAGTTTTCAGTAATATGTACAAAGGCAAAAGGAGCGCACGCTCGGTATCGAGCTTCTCGGCCGAAATACAGCCACACTGTGTCCATTGCTCGGCCAGCCAAGGCAATCAGGAGTTAGTTTAGAGTCCCCCGGACTGGAAAATATCCCCCCAGTTCCGGGAAATGGAGCTGAACTTGGTCAAAATCACGATGTGCTTAAGACGGTCTCGGCTACTCCTTAAGTCTTAAAGTGAAGTGGGGCTATGTGTTGGCCCAGAAGCTTTAAAGTGAGCGTTGAAAAATATTTGCCGTTTCCATTTTACTGCAAACCAAGGCAATCAGGAGTTAGTTTAAAGTTCCCGGGTCTTGAAAATATGCCCCAAGTTCCGGGAAATCGAGGCGTAGTTTGCCAAAATCACGATTCGCATAAGGCGGTCTCGGCTACTCTTTCAGTCTTAAAGTGAAGTGGGGCTAAACTTTTGGACCCAGAAGCTGGAAAGTCAGCGTTCAAAAAGTTTTGCTGTTTCCATTTCACTCCAAACCAAGACAAGCAGGAGTTAGTTTAGAGTCCCCGGGACTGGAAAATATCCCCCAAGTTTCCGAAAATCGAGCTTAAGCTAGTCAAAATTACGATGCGCGTAAGGCGGCCTCGGCTACTCTTTCAATCTTAAAATGAAGTGCGGCTGAACTTTTGGGCCCAGAAGCTGGAAAGTCAGCGTTCAAAAAGTTTTGCTGTTTCCATTTCACTCCAAACCAAGACAAGCAGGAGTTAGTTTAGAGTCCCCGGGACTGGAAAATATCTCCCAAGTTCCGGGAAACTAACCCGAAGTTTGTCAAAATCACGATGCGCGTAAGGCGGTCTCGGCTACCCTTTTAGTGTTAAAGTAAAGTGGGGCTATATTTTGGCCCACAAGCTCGAAATTGAGCGTTCAAAAAGTTTTGCTGTGTCCATTTTACTGAAAACCAAGGCCATCAGGAATTAGTTTAGAGTCCTTAGAACTGGAATATATCCCCTAAGTTGCGGGAAATCGAGCCGAAGTTGATCAAAAGCAGGATGCGCGTAAGTCGGTCTCGGCTACTGTTTCAGTCTTAAAGTGAAGTGTGGCTGTATTTCGGCCCACAAGCTCGAAATTGAGCGTTCAAAAGGTTTTGCTGTGTCCATTTCACTGCAAACCAAGGCCATCAGGCGTTAGTTTAGAGTACGCGGAAGTAGAAAATATCCCCCAGTTCCGGGAAATCGAGCCCAAGTTGGTGAAAACCACGATGCGCGCAAGGCGGTCTCGGCTACTCTTTCAGTCTTAAAGTGAAGTTGCGCTATATTTCGGCCCAGAGGCTCGAAAGTGCGCATTCGAAAAGTTTTGCTGTGTCCATTTCACTGCAAAGCAAGGCCATCAGGAGTTAGTTTAGTGCCCTTGAGACTAGAAAATATTTCCCAAGTTCCGCCAGATCGAGCCGAAGTTGGTCAAAGTCACGATGCGCGTAAGGCGCTCTCGGTTAGTCTTTCAGTCTTAAAGTGAAGTTGGGCTATAGTTCGGCCAAGAAGCTCGAAAGCGCGCGTTCAAAAAGTTTTGCTCTGTCCCTTTCACTGGAAACCAAGGCCGTCAGGAGTTAGTTTAGAGTCTCCGGGACTGGAAAATATTCTCCAAGTTCCAGGAGATCGCGCCGAAGTTCAACAAAATCACCATACGCGTAACGGGCTCTCGGCTATTCTTTCAGTCTTAAATTTAAGTAGGGCTATATTTCGGCCCTGAATCTCGAAGGTGAGCCTTCAGAATGTTTTGCTGTGTTCATTAAATTGGAAACCAAGGTCATCGGGAGTTAGTTTAGCGTCCCCGGGACTTTAAATTATTCGCCAACTTCCGAGAAATCGAGCAAAAGTGGCCCAAAATCACGATGCGCGTAAGGCGGTCTCGGCTACTCTTTCAGTCTTAAAATTAAGGGGGGCTATATTTCGATCTAGAAGCTCGAGACCGGGCGTGCGCTAATTTTACCTGTGTCCATTTCACTGACATCTTAGGCGATCAGGTGTTGGTTTAGAGTCCTTGGGACTGGGAAATATTTCCCAAATTCTGGCAGATCGAGCCAAAGTTGCTCAAAATCACGATACGCGTAAGGCGGTCTCGGCTACTCTTTCAGTCTTAAAGTGAAGTGGGGCTATATTTCGGCCGAGAAGCTCGACACCGAGCGTGCGCTCCTTTTGCCTGTGTACATATCACTGAAAACTAAGTTCATCATGACTTAGCATAGAGTCCTCGGGACTGGAAAATATTCCCCGAATTCCGGCAAATCGAGCCAAAGATGCTCAAAATCAAGATGCGAGTAAGGCGGTGTCGGCTACTCTTTCACTCTGAAAATGAAGTGGGGCCATATAAAGGTTCTACAAGCTTGACACCGAGCGTGCGCTCCTTTTGCCTGTGTCCTTTTCACTAAGAACTAAGTCCATCAGGAGATAGTTTAGAGTCCTCGAGACTGGAAACTATCCTCCAAGTTTCGGCAAATTGAGCCATAGTTTCTTAAAATTACGATAAGCATACGGCAGTTTCGTTTACTCTTTCAGTCTTAAAATGAAGTGGGGCTTTATTTCGACCTAGAAGCTCGACAGGGAGCGTGCGCTCCTGTTACCTGTGACCATTTTACTGAAAACTAAGGTTATCAGGAGTTAGCTTAGAGTCCCCGGGACTGGAAAATATCCCCCAAGTTTTGGCAGATCGAGCCATAGTGGCTAAAAATTTGGATGCGCTTAAGGCGGTTTCGTCTACCCTTTCCGTCTTAAAATAAAGTGGGGCTACATTTCGGCCTACAACCTGGAAACCTAGCGTGCGCTCCTTTTACCTGTGTCCATTTCACTGAAAACCAAGGCAATCAGGAGTTAGTTTAGAGCTTCCGGGACGGGAAAATATCCCCAAAACCCCGAGAAATCAAGCCGAAGTTGGACAAATTTACCATGCGCGTAAGGCGGTCTCGGCTACTCTTAAAGTCTTAGAGTGAAGTGGGGCTATATTTGGGCCCAGAAGCTCGAAGGTGAGCGTTCAAAATGTTTTCCTATGTCCATTTCAATGCAAACCAAGGCCATCAGGAGTTAGTTTAGAGTCCCCGGGACTAAAAATCTATCCCCCAAGCTGCGGGAAATCGAGCCGAAGTTGGTCAAAATCACGATGCGCGTAAGTTGCTCTCGCTTACTCTTTCAGTCTGTAAGTGAAGTGGGGCTATATTTGGGCCAAGAAGCTCGAAAGTGAACGTTCAAAAAGTTTTGCTGTGTCCATTTCAATGCGAACCAAGGCCATCAGGAGTTACTTTAGAGTCCGCGGGACTAAAAAATATTCCCCAAGCTAAGGGAAGCCGACCCGAAGTTGGTCAAAATCACGATGCGCGTAAGGCGGGCTCGGCTACTCTTTGTCTTAAGGTAAAGAGGGGCTATATCTCGTCCCAGAAGCTCGAAAATGAGCGTTCAAAAAGCCTTGCTGTGTCCAGTTTACTGCAGACCAAGGACGTCGGGGGTCAGTTTAGAGTCCTCGGGAATGGAAAATATCCTCCAAGTTCCGGGAAATTTAGCCGAAGTTGGTCAAAATCACGACGCGCGTACGCGGTCTCGGCTACTCTTTCAGTCTTAAAGTGAAGTGGGGCAATATTTCGGCCCAGAAGCTCGAAACTGAGTGTTTAAAAAGTTTTGCTGTGTCAATTTCACTGCACACCAAGGCCATCAGGAGTTAGTATAGAGACCCAGGGAGTGGAAAATATCCCCCAAATTCCGGGAAATTTAGCCTAAGTTTGTCAAAATCACCATGGGCGTAAGACGCTCTTGGCTAATCTTTCAGTCTTAAAGTGAAGTGGGGCTCTATTTCGGCCCAGAAGCTCGAAAGTGTGCGTTGAAAAACTTGTGCTGTGTAAATTTCAATGCAAACCATGGCCATCAGGAGTTAGTTTAGAGTCCCCGGGACTGGAAAATATTCCTCCAGTTCCGGGAAATCGAGCAGAAGTTGATCAAAGTCACGATGCGGGTAACGCGGTCTCGGCTACTGTTTCAGTCTTAAAATGAAGTCTGGCTGTATTTCGGCCGAGAAGCTCGACACCGAGCGTGCGCTCCTTTTGCCTGTGTACATATCACTGAAAACTAAGTTCATCATGAGTTAGCATAGAGTACTCGGGACTGGAAAATATTCCCCGAATTCCGGCAAATCGAGCCAAAGATGCTCAAAATCAAGATGCGAGTAAGGCGGTCTCGGCTACTCTCTCACTCTGAAAATGAAGTGGGGCCATTTTTTGGTTCTACAAGCTTGACACCGAGCGTGCGCTCCTTTTGCCTGTGTCCTTTTCACTAAGAACTAAGTCCATTAGGAGATAGTTTAGAGTCCTCGAGACTGGAAACTATCCTCCAAGTTTCGGCAAATTGAGCCATAGTTTCTTAAAATTACGATAAGCATACGGCAGTTTCGTTTACTCTTTCAGTCTTAAAATGAAGTGGGGCTTTATTTCGACCTAGAAGCTCGACAGGGAGCGTGCGCTCCTGTTACCTGTGACCATTTTACTGAAAACTAAGGTTATCAGGAGTTAGCTTAGAGTCCCCGGGACTGGAAAATATCCCCCAAGTTTTGGCAGATCGAGCCATAGTGGCTAAAAATTTGGATGCGCTTAAGGCGGTTTCGTCTACTCTTTCAGTCTTAAAATAAAGTGGGGCTACATTTCGGCCTACAACCTGGAAACCTAGCGTGCGCTCCTTTTACCTGTGTCCATTTCACTGAAAACCAAGGCAATCAGGAGTTAGTTTAGAGCTTCCGGGACTGGAAAATATCCCCCAAACCCCGAGAAATCAAGCCGAAGTTGGACAAATTTACCATGCGCCTAAGGCGGTCTCGGCTACTCTTTCAGTCTTAAAGTGAAGTGGGGCTATATTTAGGCCCAGAAGCTCGAAAGTGAACGTTCAAAAAGTTTGGCTGTGTCCATTTCACTGAAAACCAAGGCCACCAGGAATTAGTTTAGAGTGCCCGGGACTGGGAATTATTTCTCAAGTTCCGGGAAATCGAGCCGAAGTAACCCAAAATCACGATGCGCGTAAGGCAATCTCAGCTACTCTTTCAGTCTTAAAGTGAAGTAGGGCTATGCTTCGGCCCAGAAGCTCGAAAGTGAGCGTTCAAAAAGTTGTCCTGTGTCCACTTCACTGCAAACCAAAGCCATCAGGAGTTAGTTTAGAGTCCCCGGAACTGGAAAATATCCCCCAAGTTTGTCAAAATCACGATGCGCGTAAGGTGGTCTCGGCTACTCTCTCAGTCTTAAAGTGAAGTACGGCTATATTTCGGTCCAGAAGCTCGAAAGTGAGCGTTCAAAAAGTTTTGCTCTCTCAATTTAACTGAAAACCAAGGCTATCGTGAGTTAGTTTAGAGTCCCCGGGACTGAAAAATATCCCTTAAGTTCCGGAAACTCGAGCCGATGTTGGTCAAAATCACGATGCGCCTAAGGCGGTCTCGGCTACTCTTTCAGTTTTAAAGTGAAGTGGGGCTATATTTCTCCCCAGTATTTCGAAAGTATACGTTCAAAAAAATTGGCTGTGTCCATTTCACTGCAAACCAAGGCCATCAGGAATTACTTTAGAGTCCTTGGGACTGGAATATATCCCCGAAGTTTCGGGAAATCTAGCCGAAGTTGGTCAAAACCACGATGCGCGTAAGACGGTCTCGGCTACTCTTTCAGTCTTAAAGTGAAGTGGGGCTATATTTCGGCTCAGAAGCTCGAAGGGGAGCGTTCAAAAACTTTGCTGTCTCCATTTCAATTCAAACCAAGGCAATCAGGAGTTACTTTAGGAAAATATCCCCCATTTCCCGGCAAATCGAGCCAAAGTTGGTCACAATCACGATGCGCGTAAGGCGGTCTCGGCTACTCTTTCATTCTTAAAGTGAAGTGGGGCAATATTTCCGCCTAGAAGCTTGAAAGTGAGCGTTAAGAAAGTTTTGCTGTGTCCATTTCACTCCAAAGCAAGGCCATCAGGAGTTACTTTAGAGTCCGCGGGACTGTAAAATATACCCCCAGTTCCGGGAAATCGAGCCGAAGTTGGTCAAAATTACGATGCGGGTAAGCCGGTCTCGGTTACTCTTTCAATCTTAAAGTAAAGTGGAGCTATATTTCGGCCCAGAAGCTCGAAAGTGAGCGTTGAAAAAGTTTTGCTGTGTCCATTTTACTGCAGACGAAGGACGTCGGGGGCCAGTTTAGAGTCCCCGGGAATGGAAAATATCCCCCAAGTTCCGGGAAATTTAGCCAAAGTTGGTCAAAATCACGACGCGCGTACGGCGGTCTCGGTTACTCTTTCAGTCTTAAAGTGAAGTGGGGCAATATTTCGGCCCAAAAGCTCGAAACTGAGTGTTTAAAAAGTTTTGCTGTGTCAATTTCACTGCAAACCAAGGCCATCAGGAGTTAGTTTAGAGACCCAGGGAGTGGAAAATATCCCCCAAATTCCGGGAAATTTAGCCGAAGTTTGTCAAAATCACCAGGGCGTAAGGTGGTCTTGGCTAATATCGCAGTCTTAAAGTGAAGTGGGGCTATATTTCGCCCCAGAAGCTCGAAAGTGAGCGTTCAAAAAGTTTTCCTGTGTCAATTTCACTTCGAACCAAAGCCATCAAGAGTTAGTTTAGAGTCCCAGGGACTGGAAAATATCGCGTAAGTGCCGAAAAGTCGAGACAAAGTTTGGCAAAATAAATAAGCGCGTAAGGCCGTCTCGGCTACTCTTTTAGTGTTAAAATAAAGTGGGGCTCTATTTCGGCCCAGAAGCTCCAAAGTAAGGGTTCAAAAAATTTGCTGTGTCCATTTGACTGCAAACCAAGGCCATCAGGAGTTAGTTGAGTGTTCCCGGGACTGGAATATATCCCCCAGGTTCCGGGAAATCGAGCCGAAGTTAGTCAAAATCACGATTTGCGTAAGACAGACTCGGCTACTCTTACTCTTAAAAAGAAGTGGGGCTATATTTCGGCCCAGAAGCTCGAAGGTGAGTCTTCACAACGTTTTGCTATGTCAGTTTCAATGCAAAGCAAGGCAATCAGAAGGTAGTTTAGAGTCCCCGGGACTGGAAAATATCCCCCAAGTTCCGTGATATCGATCCGAAGTTGGTCAAAATCACGATGCGCGAAACGCGATCTCGGCTATTGTTTCTGTCTTAAAGTGAAGTGGGGCTATATTTCGGTCCAGAAGCTCGAAAGTGACCGTTTAAAAAGTTACGCTTTGTGCATTTAACTGCAAACAAAGGCCATCAGGAGTTAGTTTTAAGTCCCCCGGACTGGAAAATATCCGCCAAGTTCCGGGAAATCGAGCTGAGTTGGTCAAAGTCAGGATGCCTGTAAGGCGGTCTCCGCTACTCTTTCAGTCTTAAAGTGAAGTGGGGCTATATTTCGGCCCAGAAGGTGCAAAGTGATCGTTAAAAAAGTTATGCTCTGTGCATTTCACTGCAAACCAAGGCCATCAGGAGTTAGTTTAGAGTCCCCCGGACTGGAAAATATCCCCCAAGTTCCGGGAAATCGAGCTGAACTTGGTCAAAATCACGATGCGCGTAAGGCGGTCTCGGCTACTATTTCAGGGTTAAAGTGAAGTGGGCTTCTATTTAAGCCCACAAGCTAGAAGGTGAGTGTTAAAAAAGTTCTGCTCTGTCCATTTCTCCGAAAACCAAGGCCATAAGGAGTTAATTTAGAACTCGCGGGACTCGAATGTATCCGCCAAGCTCCGGGAAATCGACCAGAAGTTGGTCAAAATCACGATTCGTGCAAGACGGTTTCGGCTACTCTTTCACTCTTAAAGTAAAGTGGGCTATATTTCGGGCCAGAAGCTCGAAAGTGAGCGTTCAAAAAGTTTCGCTGTGTCTATTTCAATGCAAACCAAGACGATCAGGAGTTAGTTTAGAGTCTCCGGGACTGGAAAATATCCCCCAAACTCCGGGAAATCGAGCCCAAGTTGGTCAAAATCACAATGCGCGCAAGGCGGTCTCAGCTATTCTTTCAGTCTTAAAGTGAAGTTGGGCTATATTTTAGGCCAGAAGCTCAAAGATAAGCGTTCAAAAAGTTTTGCTGTGTCCATTTCACTGCAAACTAAGGCCATCACGAATAAGTTTAGAGTCCACAGAACTGGAAAATATTCCCTAATTTCCGGCAAATCGAGCCGAAGTTGGTCAAAATCACGATGCGCGTAAGGCGGACTCGGCTCATCTTTCACTCCTCAAGTGAAGTGGGGCTATATTTCGGCCCAGAAGCTCGAAATTCTGCTTTCAAAAACTTTTGCTGTTTCAATTTCGCTGGAAAACAAGGTCATCAGGACTTAGTTTATAGTCCCCGGGACTAGAAATTATGCCCCAAGTCCCGCGAAATCAAGCCGAAGATGGTCAAAATCACGATGCGCGTAAGGCGGTCTCGGCAACTCTTTAAGTCTTAAAGTGAAGTGGGGTTATATTTCGGCCCAGAAGGTCCAAAGTGAGCGTTCAAAAAGTGTTGCTGTGTCCATTTCACTGCAAACCAAGACGATCAGGAGTTAGTTTAGAGTCCCCGGGACTGGAAAATATCCCTCGAGTTCCGGAAAATAAAGCCAAAGTTGGTCAAAATCACGATGCGCGTAAGACGGTCTCGGCTACTCTTTCAGGCTTAAAGTGAAGTTGCGCTATATTTCGACCCAGCAGCTCGAACGTGAGCGTTCAAAAAGTTTTCCTGTGTCCATTGCTCGGCCAGCCAAGGCAATCAGGAGTTAGTTTAGAGTCCCCCAGACTGGAAAATATCCCCCCAGTTCCGGGAAATGGAGCTGAACTTGGTCAAAATCACGATGCGCTTAAGACGGTCTCGGCTACTCTTTAAGTCTTAAAGTGAAGTGGGGCTATGTGTTGGCCCAGAAGCTTTAAAGTGAGCGTTGAAAAATATTTGCCGTTTCCATTTTACTGCAAACCAAGGCAATCAGGAGTTAGTTTAAAGTTCCCGGGTCTTGAAAATATGCCCCAGGTTCCGGGAAATCGAGGCGTAGTTTGTCAAAATCACGATTCGCATAAGGCGGTCTCTGCTACTCTTTCAGTCTTAGAGTGAAGTGGGGCTAAACTTTTGGGCCCAGAAGCTGGAAAGTCAGCGTTCAAAAAGTTTTGCTGTTTCCATTTCACTCCAAACCAAGACAAGCAGGAGTTAGTTTAGAGTCCCCAGGACTGGAAAATATCCCTCAAGTTTCCGAAAATCGAGCTTAAGCTAGTCAAAATTACGATGCCCGTAAGGCGGCCTCGGCTACTCTTTCAGTCTTAAAATGAAGTGCGGCTAAACTTTTGGGCCCAGAAGCTGGAAAGTCAGCGTTCAAAAAGTTTTGCTGTTTCCATTTCACTCCAAACCAAGACAAGCAGGAGTTAGTTTAGAGTCCCCGGGACTGGAAAATATCTCCCAAGTTCCGGGAAACTAACCCGAAGTTTGTCAAAATCACGATGCGCGTAAGGCGGTCTCGGCTACCCTTTTAGTGTTAAAGTAAAGTGGGGCTATATTTTGGCCCACAAGCTCGAAATTGAGCGTTCAAAAAGTTTTGCTGTGTCCATTTTACTGAAAACCAAGGCCATCAGGAATTAGTTTAGAGTCCTTAGAACTGGAATATATCCCCTAAGTTGCGGGAAATCGAGCCGAAGTTGATCAAAAGCAGGATGCGCGTAAGTCGGTCTCGGCTACTGTTTCAGTCTTAAAGTGAAGTGTGGCTGTATTTCGGCCCACAAGCTCGAAATTGAGCGTTCAAAAGGTTTTGCTGTGTCCATTTCACTGCAAACCAAGGCCATCAGGCGTTAGTTTAGAGTACGCGGAAGTAGAAAATATCCCCCAGTTCCGGGAAATCGAGCCCAAGTTGGTGAAAACCACGATGCGCGTAAGGCGGTCCCGGCTACTCTTTCAGTCTTAAAGTGAAGTTGCGCTATATTTCCGCCCAGAGGCTCGAAAGTGCGCATTCGAAAAGTTTTGCTGTGTCAATATCACTGCAAAGCAAGGCCATCAGGAGTTAGTTTAGTGCCCTTGGGACTAGAAAATATTTCCCAAGTTCCGCCAGATCGAGCCGAAGTTGGTCAAAGTCACGATGCGCGTAAGGCGCTCTCGGTTAGTCTTTCAGTCTTAAAGTGAAGTTGGGCTATATTTTAGGCCAGAAGCTCGAAGATAAGCGTTCAAAAAGTTTTGCTGTGTCCATTTCACTGCAAACCAAGGCCATCAGGAATAAGTTTAGAGTCCACAGAACTGGAAAATATTCCCTAAGTTCCTGCAAATCGAGCCGCAGTTGGTCAAAATCACGATGCGCGTAAGGCGGACTCGGCTCATCGTTCACTCTTGAAGTGAAGTGGGGCTATATCTCGGCCTAGAAGCTCGAAACTTTGCTTTCAAAAAGTTTGGCTGTTTCAATTTCACTGCAAAACAAGGCCATCCGGACTTAGTTTAGAATCCCCGGGACTAGAAAATATACCCGAAGTCCCGCGAAATCAAGCCGAAGATGGTCAAAATCACGATGCGCGTAAGGCGGTGTCGGCTACTCTTTAAGTCTTAAAGTGAAGTGGGGCTATGTTTCGGCCCAGAAGCTCGAAAGGAAGCGTTCAAAACGTTTTCCTGTGTCCATTTCACTGCAAAGCCAGGCTATCAGGCGTTAGTTTAGAGTCCCCGGGACTGGAATATATCCCCCAAGTTCCGGGAAATCGAGCCAAATTTGGTCAAAATCACCATGCGCGTAAGCCGGTCTCGACTACTCTATCAGTGTTAAAGTAAAGTTGGGCTATATTTTATTCCAGAAACTCACAAGTGAGCGTTTAAAAAGTTCTGCGAAGTCCACTTCACTGCAAACCACGACAATGAGGAGTTAGTTTAGAAATCCCGGCACTGGAAAATATCCTCGAAGTTGCGGGAAATTGAGCCGAAGTTGGTGAATATCACGATGCGCGGAAGGCGTTCTTTGCTACTCTTTCCGTCTTAAAGTGAAGTGGGGCTATATTTCGGCCTAGAAGCTCGACACCGAGCGAGTGCTCCTTTTATCTGTGTCCATTTTAGTAAAAATTAAGGCCATCAGAAGTTAGTTTAGAGTCCCCGGGACTGTAAAATATCAACCAAAATCCGGCAAATCAACCAAAGTTGCTGAAAATCACGATGTGCGTAAGAGTTTATGGTACTCTTACCGTTTTAAATTAAAGTGGGGCTATATTTCGGCCTAGAAGCTCCACACCTAGCGTCCGCTTCGCTTACCTCTGTCCTTTTCACTTAATAATACGGCAATCAGGAGTTAGTTTAGAGTGCCCGGGACTGAAAAATATTCCCCTAGTCCCAGCAAATCCAGCCAAATATGCTCAAAAATCACCATTCGCGTAAGGCGGTCTCGGCTACTCTTTTACTCTTAAAATGAAGTGGGGCTATATTTCGGCCTAGAAGCTCGACACCGAGCGAGTGCTCCTTTTATCTGTGTCCATTTTAGTAAAAATTAAGGCCATCAGAAGTTAGTTTAGAGTCCCCGGGACTGTAAAATATCAACCAAAATCCGGCAAATCAACCAAAGTTGCTGAAAATCACGATGTGCGTAAGAGTTTATGGTACTCTTACCGTTTTAAATTAAAGTGGGGCTATATTTCGGCCTAGAAGCTCCACACCTAGCGTCCGCTTCGCTTACCTCTGTCCTTTTCACTTAATAATACGGCAATCAGGAGTTAGTTTAGAGTGCCCGGGACTGAAAAATATTCCCCTAGTCCCAGCAAATCCAGCCAAATATGCTCAAAAATCACCATTCGCGTAAGGCGGTCTCGGCTACTCTTTTACTCTTAAAATGAAGTGGGGCTATATTTCGGCCTAGAAGCTCGACACCTACCTTGCGCTTCTTTAACCTGTGTCCATTTCAGCAAAAAACAAAGACATCAGGGTTTAGTTTAGAGTTTCCGGCACTGGAAAATATCCCCCAAATTCCGGAAAATCGAGCCGAAGTTGATCAAACTCACGATGCGCGTAAGGCGGTCTCGGCTACTCTTTCATTCTTAAAGTGAACTGGGGCTATATTTCGGCCGAGAAGCTAGAAAGTGAAAGTTCAAAAAGTTTTGCTGTGCTCATTTCACTGCAAACCAAGGCAATCAGGAGTTAGGTTATAGTCCCCGGGACTTGAAAATATCGCCAAAATTCTAGAAAATCGAGCGGAAGTTGCTCAAAATCACCATGCGCCTAAGGCGGTCTCGCCTACTCTTTCAGTCTTGAAGTGGGGCTATATTGCATCCCAGCAGCTCGAAAATAAGCCTTCAAAAAGTGTTACTGTGTTCATTTCACTGCAAACCAAGGCCATCAGGAGTTAGTTTAGACTCCTCGGGACTGGAAAATATCGCCCAAGTTCAGGGAAATCGAGCCGAATTTTGTCAAAATCACGATGCGCGTAAGGCGGTCTCGGCTACTCTTTCATTCTTAAAGTGAATTGGGGCTATATTTCGGCCGAGAAGCTAGAAAGTGAAAGTTCAAAAAGTTTTGCTGTGTCCATTTCACAGCAAACCAAGCCACATCAGCAGATTGTTTACAGTGTCCGGGACATCAAAATATCCCCCAAGTCCCGGGAAATCGAGCCGAAGTTTGTCAAAATCACGATGCTCGTAAAGCAGTCTCGGCTACTCTTTTAGTCTTAAATTGACGTGGCTGTATATTTCGGCCCAGAAGCTCGAAAGTGAGCGTTCAAAAAGTTTTGCTCTCTCAATTTAACTGAAAACCAAGGCCATCATGAGTTAGTTTAGAGTCCACGGGACTGGAAAATATCCCTTAAGTTCTGGCAACTCAAGCTGAAGTTGGTCAAAATCACGATGCGTCTAAGGCGGTCTCGGCTACTATTTAAGTCTTAAAGTGAAGTGGGGCTATATTTCGGCTCAGAATTTCGAAGGTATGGGTTCAAAAAAATTTGCTGCGTCCATTTCACTGCAGACCAAGGCCATCAGGGGTTAGTTTAGAGTCCTTGGGACTTGAATATATACCCGAAGTTTCGGGAAATCGAGCCGAATTTTGTCAAAATCACGATGCGCGTAAGACGGTCTCGGCTACTCTTTCAGTCTTAAACTGAAGTGAGGCTATATTTCGGCTCAGAAGCCCGAAGGGGAAATTTGAAAAATTTTTGCTCTCTCCATTTCAATGCAAACCAAGGTAATAAGGAGTTACTTTAGAGTCCCCGGTACCGGAAAATATTCCAAATTTCCCGGGAAATCGAGCCAAAGTTGGTCCAAATCACGATGCGCGTACGGCGGTCTCGCCTATTCTTTCATTCTTAAAGTGAACTCGGGCTATATTTCGGCCCAGAAGCTCGAAAGTGAAAGTTCAAAAAGTTTTGCTGTGTCCATTTCACCGCGAACCAAGCCACATCAGGAGATAGTTTACAGTCTCCGGGACATCAAACTATCCCCCAAGTTCCGGGAGATCGAGCCGAAGTTGATCAAAATCACGATGCGCGAAATGCAGTCTCGGCTACTGTTTCAGTCTTAAAGTAAAGTGTGGTTATATTTCGGACCAGAAGCTCGAAAGTGAGCGTTCAAAATGTTTTGCTGTGTCCATTTTACTGCAAAGCAAGCCCATCAGGACTTAGTTTAGCGTCCAAGGGACTGGAAAATGTTCCCCGAGTTCCGGGAGATCCACCCGAAGTTTGTCAAAATCACAATGCGCGTAAGGTGGTCTCGGTTACTCTTTAAGTCTTAAAGTAAAGTGGGGCTTTATTTCGGCCAGGAATCTCGAAGGTGAGCGTTCAAAAAGTTTTGCTCTGTCCATTTCACTGCAAACCAAGGCCATCAGGAGTTAGTTTAGAGCTCCTGGGACTGGAAAATATCCCCCAAGTTCCGGAATATCGATCCGACGTTTGTCAAACTCACGATGCGAGCAAGGCGGTCTCGGCTACCCTTTCAGTCTTAAGTGAAGTGGGGCTATATTTCGGCCCAGAATCTCGAAAGTGTGGCTTCAAAAAATTGTGCTGTGTCCATTTCAATACAAAGCAAGGCCATCAGGAGTTAGTTTAGGGTCCCCGGGACTGGAAAATATCGCCCAAGTCCCGGGAATTGGAGCGGAAGTTGATCAAATTCATGATGCGCGTAACGTGGTCTCGGCTACTGTTTCAGTCTTAAAGTCAAGTGTGCCTATATTTCGGCCCACAAGCTAGAAAATGAGCGTTCAGAAAGTTTTGCTGTGTCCATTTCACTTCAAAACAAGGCCATCAGGACTTAGCTTAGCCTCCAAGGAACTGGAAAATATCCCCCAAGTTCCGGGAAATCCATTGGAAGTTCGTCAAAATTACGATATACGTAAGGCGGTGTCGGCTACTCTTTCAGTCTTAGAGTAAAGTCGGGCTATAATTCTGTCCAGAAGCTCGAAAGTGAGCGTTCAAAAAGTTTTGCTGTGTGCATTTCACTGGAAACCAAGGCTATCAAAAGTTAGTTTGGGGTCCCCGGGACTGGAAAATATTCCCCAAGTTCCGGGAAAGCGAGCCGAAGTTGATCAAAATCACGATGCGCGAAATGCGGTCTCGGCTAATGTTTCAGTCTTAAAGAAAAGTGTGGCTATATTTCGTTCCACAGGCTCGAAAGTGAGCGTTCAAAAAGTTTTGTTCTGTCCATTTCAGTGCAAAGCAAGGCAATCAGGAGTTAGTTTAGAGTGCCCGGGACTGGAAAATATCCCCCAAGTTCCGAGAAATCGATCCGAAAAACGTCAAAATCACGATGCGCGTAAGGCGATCTCGGCTACTCTTTCAGTCTTAAAGTGAAGTGGGGCTATATTTCGGCCCAGAAGCTCCAAAGTGGGCGTTCAAAAAGTTATGCTCTCCGCATTTCAGTGCAAACCAAGGCCATCCGGAGTTAGTTTACAGTCCGCCGGACTGGAAAATATCCCAAAAGTTGCGTGAAATCGAGCTGAAGTTGGTCTAACTCACGATGCGCGTGAGGTGGTCTCGGCTACTATTTCAGTGTGAAAGTGAAGTGGGATTCTATTTCGGCCCAGAAGCTACAAAGAGAGTGTTCGAAAAGCTTTCCTTTTTCCATTTCACTGAAAACCAAGGCCATCAGGAGTTA
This sequence comes from Orbicella franksi, assembly GCF_964199315.1. Taxonomy (NCBI): domain Eukaryota; kingdom Metazoa; phylum Cnidaria; class Anthozoa; order Scleractinia; family Merulinidae; genus Orbicella; species Orbicella franksi. The sequence continues at coordinate 26,732 of NC_138151.1, forward strand.
GTTTAGAGCCCGCGGAAATGGAATATATCCCCAAGTTTCGGGAAACCGACCCGAAGTTGGTCAAAATCACGATTTGCGCAAGACGGTCTCGGCTACTCTTTGAGTCTTAAAGTAAAGTGGGGCTATATTTCGGTCCAGAAGCTACAAAGAGAGTGTTCGAAAAGCTTTCCTTTTTCCATTTCATTGAAAACCAAGGCCATCAGGGGTTACTTAAGAGTACTCGGGACTGGAAAATATCCCCAAACTTCCGGTAAATCGAGCGGAAGTTGGTCAAAATCACGATGTGCGTAAGGTTCTCACGGCTACTCTTTCAGTCTTAAAGTGAAGTGGGGCAATATTTCGGCCCAGAAGCTCGAAAGTGAGTGTTTCAAAAGTTTTGCTCTGTCTTTTTCAGTGCAAACCAAAGCCATCAGAAGTTAGTTTAGAGTCCACGGGACTGAAGAATATCCCCGAAGTCCCGGGAAATCGAGCCGAAGTTGATCAAATTCATGATGCGCGTAACGTGGTCTCGGCTACTACGTCAGTCCTAAAGTGAAGTGTGGGTATATTTCGGCCCACAAGCTAGAAAGTGAGCGTTCAAAAAGTTTTGCTGTGTCCATTTCACTTCAAAACAGGGCCATCAGGACTTAGTTTAGCGTCCAAGGGACTGCAAAATATCCCCCAAGTTCCGGGAAATCCATTCGAAGTTCGTCAAAATTACGATGCGCGTAAGGCGGTCTCATCTACTCTTTCAGTCTTAAAGTAAAGTGGGGCTATGTTTCTGCCCAGAAGCTCCAAAGTTGTGCTCTGTCCATTTCACTGCAAACCAAGGCCATCAGGAGTTACTTTAGAGTCCCTTTGACTGGAATATATCCCCCAAGTTTCGGGAAATAAACGCGAAATTGGTCAAAATCACGATTCGCTCAACACGGTCTCGCCTACTCTTTCAGTCTTAAAGTAAAATAGGGCTCGATTTCGGCCCAGAAGCTCGAGGGTGAGGGTTCAAAAACTTTCGCTGTGTCCATTTCACTGCAAACCAAGACAAGCAGGAGTTAGCTGAGAGTCCCCGGGACTGGAAAATATCCCCCAAGTTCCGGGAAATCCACCCGAAGTTTGTCAAAATCACGATGCGCGTAAGGCGGTCTCGGCTACTTTTTCAGTATTAAAGTAAAGTGGGCTATATTTCGGCCCAGAAGCTGGAAGGTGAGCGTTCAAAGAGTTTTGCTCTGTCCATTTCACTGCAAACCAAGGCCATCAAGAGTTAGTTTAGAGTCTCTCGGACTGAAAAATATCCCCCATGTTCCAGAATATCGACCCGAAGTTGGTCAAAATCACGATGCGCGCACGCCGGTCTCGGCTACTCTTTAAGTCGTAAGTGATGTGGGACTATATTTCGGCCTAGAAGCTCGAAAGTGTGCGTTCAAAAACTTGTGCTGTGTGAATTTCACTGCAAACCATGGCCATCAGGAGTTAGTTTAGAGTCCCCGGGACTGGAAAATATTCCCCAAGTTCCAGGAAAGCGAGCAGAAGTTGATCAAAATCACGATGCGCGTAACGCGGTCTCGGCTACTGTTTCAGTCTTAAAGTGAAGTGTGGCTATATTTAGGACCACAAGCTCGAAACTGAGCGATCAAAAAGTTCTGCTGTGTCCATTTCACTGCAAACCAAGGCCATCAGGAGTTACTTTAGAGTCCCTATGACTGGAATATATTCCCCAAGTTTCGGGAAATAAACGCGAAATTGGTCAAAATCACGATTCGCTCAAGACGGTCTCGCCTACTCTTTCTGTCTTAAAGTAAAATGGGGCTCTATTTCGGCGCAGAAGCTCGAGAGTGAGCGTTCAAAAACTTTCGCTGTGTCCATTTCACTGCAAACCAAGAGAAGCAGGAGTTAGTTGAGAGTCCCCGGGACTGGAAAATATCCCCCAAGTTCCGGGAAATCAACCCAAAGTTTGTCAAAATCACGATGCGCGTAAGGCGGTCTCGGCTACTCTTTCAGTGTTAAAGTAATGGGGGGCTATATGTTGGCCCAGAAGCTCGAAATTGAGCGTTCAAAAAGTTTTGCTGGGTCCATTTTACTGCAAACCAAGGCCATCAGGAATTAGTTTAGAGTCCTCAGAACTGGAATATATCCCCTTAGTTCCGGCAAATCCAGCCGAAATTGCTCAAAATCACGATGCACGTAAGGCGGTCTCGGCTACTCTTTCAGTCTTCAAGTGAAGTGGGGTTCTATTTCGGTCCAGAAGCTCGAAAGTATGCGTTAAAAAACTTTTTCTGTTTCCGTTTCACTGCAAACCAAGACCAGCACGAGTTAGTTTAGAGTTCCCGGGACTGGAAAATATTTGGCAAGTTCCGGGAAATCGAGCCGAAGTTGATCAAAATCACGATGCGCGAAACGTGGTCTCGGCTACTGTTTCAGTCTTAAAGTGAAGTATGGCTATATTTCGGCCCACAAGCTCGAAAGTGAGCGTTCAAAAAGCTTCGCTGTGTCCATTTCACTGCAAAACAAGGCCAACGGCACCTACTTTAGCGTCCAAGCGACTGGAAAATATCCCCCAAGTTCCGGTAAATCCACCGGAAGTTTGTCAAAATCACGATGCGCGTACGGCGGTCTCGGCTACTCTTTCAGTCTTAAAGTAAAGTGGGGCAATATTTCGGCCCAGAAGCTCGAAACTGAGTGTTTCAAAAGTTTTGCTGTGTCCATTTCACTGCAAAACAGGGCCATCACGACTTAGTTTAGCGTCCAAGGGACTGGAAATATCCCCCAAGTTACGGGAAATCCACCCGAAGTTAGTCAAAATCACGATGCGCTTAAGGGGGTCTCGGCTACTCTTTCAGTCTTAAGGTAAAGTGGGCTTAGATTTAACTCCAGAAGCTCGAAAGTAAGGGTTCAAAAATTTTTGTCTCTATTTCACTCACATCTTAGACAATCAGGAGTGAGTTTTGAGACTTTGGGACTGGAAAATATCTCCCAAGTTTCGCCAGATCGAGCCGAAGATCCTCAAAATCACAATGCGCGTAAGGCGCTCCCGCCTACTCTTTCAGTCTTAAAAAGAAGTAGGGCTATATTTCGGCCAGCAAGCTCGAAAGTGCGCGTTCAAAAAGTGTTCCTGTGTCCATTTCACTGGAAACCAAGGCCATCAGGAGTTAGTTTAGAGTCCCCGGGACTGGAAAATATCCCCCTATTGGCGGGAAATCCAGCCGAAGTATCCCAAAATCACGATGCGCGTAAGGCGGTCTCGGCTACTTTTTCAGTCTTAAAGTTAAGTGGGGCTATTTTTCGACCCCTAAGCTCGAAAGTGAGCGTTCAAAAAGTTTTGCTGTGTCCATTTAACTGCAAACTAAAGCCATCGGAAGTTAGCTTAGCTTCCCCGGAAATTGAAAATATTCGCCAACTTCCGGGAAATCGAGCCGAAGTTGGTGAAAATTACGATGCGCGTAAGGCTGCCTCGGCTACTCTTTCAGTCTTAAAGTGAAGTAGGGCGATATTTCGGCCGAGAAGCTCGAAAGTGAGCGTTCCAAAAAATGTGCTGTGTCCATTACACTGCAAACCAAGGCCATCAGCAGTTAGTTTAGAGTCCCCGGGACTGGAATATATCCCCGAAGTGCCGGGAAATCGAACGGAAGTTGGTCAAAATCACGATGCGCGTAAGACGGTCTCGGCTACTCTTTCAGTCTTAAAGTAAAGTGGGGCTATATTTCGGCCCAGAAGCTCGAAAGTGACCCTTTAAAAAGTTACGCTTTCTGCATTTAACTGCAAGCCAAGGCCATCATGAGTTAGTTTAGAGTCCACGGGACTGGAAAAGACCGTCTAAGGCGGTCTCGGCTACTATTTCAGTCTTCAACTGAAGTGGGGCTATATTTCGGACCAGAATTTCGAAACAAAGCGTTGAAAAAAATTTGCTGTGTACATATCACTGCAAACGAACCCACATCAGCAGATTGTTTACAGTCTCCAGGACATCAAGATATCCCTCAAGTCCCGGGAAATCGAGCCGAGGTTTGTTAAAATCACGATGCGCGTAAAGCAGTCTCGGCTACTCTTTTAGTCTTAAAGTGACCTGCCTGTATATTTCGGCCAAACGGTCGAAAGTGAGCGTTCAAAAAGTTTTGCTCTTTCAATTTAACTGAAAACCAAGGCCATCATGAGTTAGTTTAGAGTCCACGGGACTGGAAAAGACCGTCTAAGGCGGTCTCGGCTACTATTTCAGTCTTCAACTGAAGTGGGGCTATATTTCGGACCAGAATTTCGAAACAAAGCGTTGAAAAAAATTTGCTGTGTACATATCACTGCAGCCCAAAGCCATCAGGGGTTAGTTTAGAGTCCTTGGGACTTGAATATTCGAGCCAAAGTTGGTCAAAATCACGATGCGCGTAAGGCGCTCTCGGCTACTCTTTCGTTCTTAAATTGAACTCGAGCTATATTTCGGCCCAGAAGCTCGAAAGTGAAAGTTAAAAAAGTTTTGCTGAGTCCATTTCACTGCGAACCAAGCCACATCAGGAGATAGTTTACAGTCTCCGGGACATCAAAATATTCCCCAAGTTCCGGGAAATCGGGCCGAAGTTTGTCAAACTCACGATGCGCGTAGAGCAGTCTCGGGTACTCTTTGAGTCTTAAAGTGACGTGGCTGTATATTTCGGCCCAGAAGCTCGAAATTGAGCGTTCACAAAGTTATGCTGTGCCAATTTCACTGCAAAGCAAGGCCCTCAGGAAGTAGTTTACAGTGCCCGGAACTGGAAAATATCCCCCAAGTTCCGCGAAATCGAGACGAAGTTGGTCAAACTAACGATTCGCGTAAGGCGGTCTCCGCTACTCTTTCAGTCTTAAAGTGAAGTAGGGCTATATTTCGGTCGAGAAGCTCGAAGGTGAGCGTTCAAAACGTTTTCCTCTCTGAATTTCACTGAAAACCAAGGCCATCATGAGTTAGTTTAGTGTCCCCGGGACTGGAAAATATCTTTTAAGTTCTGGCAACTCAAGCCGAAGTTGGTCAAAATCACGATGCGCCTAAGGCGGCCTCGGCTACTCTTTCAGTCTTAAAGTGAAGTGAGGCTCTATTTCGGCCCAGAAGCTCCAAAGTGAGCGGTGCAAAAAATTCGCTGTGTCAATTCACTGCAAACCAAGCCGATCAGGAGTTAATTTAGAGTCCCCGGGACTGCAATATATTTCCCAAGTTCCGGAAAATGGAGAAGACGTTGGTCAAAATCACGATACGCGCAAGACGGTCTTGGCTAGTCTTTCAGTCTTAAAGTGAAGTGGGGCTATATTTTGGCCCAGAAGGTCAAAAGTGAGCTTCAAAAAGTTTTGCTGTATCCATTTCAATGCAAACGAAGGCCATCAGGGGTTACTTAAGAGTCGTCGGGACTGGAAAATATCCCCGAAGTTCAGGGAAATTGAGCCGAAGTTGGTCAAAATCAGGGTGCGCGTTAGGCGGTCTCGCTTACTGTTTCAGTCTTAAAGTGAAGTGAGGCTTTATTCCTGCGCAGGAGCTTGAAAGTGAGCGTTCAAAAAGTTTCCCTGTGTTTATTTCACTGCAAACCAAAGCCATCAAGAGCTAGCTTAGAGTCCCCGGGACTGGAAAATATCCCCCAGCTTCCGGGAAATCGAGCCGAAGTTGGTCAAAATCACGATTTGCGTACGGTAGTCTCGGCTACTCTTTCAGTCTTAAAGTGAAGTGGGGCTATATTTCGGGCCACAAGCCCGAAAGTGATCGTTCAAAAGGTTTTGCTCTGTCCATTTCACTGCAAACCAAGGCCATCAGGGGTTAGTTTAGAGTCCTCGGCACTGAAAAATATTGCCCAAGATCCGGGGAATTGAACCGAAGTTGATCAAAATCACGATGCGCGAAATGCGGTATCGGCTACTGTTTAAGTCTTAAAGTGAAGTGGGGCTATTTTTCGGCACAGAAGCCCGAAAGTCAGCGTTCAAAAAGTTTTGCTGTGTTCTTTCACTGAAAAAAAAGGCCATCACGAGTTAGTTTAGCGTTCCTGGGACTGCAAAATATTCCCCAAGTTGCGGTAAATCGAGCTGAAAATGGTCAAAATCACGATGCTCCCAAAGCGGTCTCGGCTACCCTTTCAGTCTTAAAGGGAAGTGGGGCTATATTTCTGTCCAGAAGCTCGAAAGTAAGCGTTCAAAAGGTTTTGCTGTGTGCATTTCACTGCAAACCAAAGCTATCAAAAGTTAGTTTAGGGTTCCCGGGACTGGAAAATATTTCCCAAGTTCCGGGAAAGCGAGCCGAAGTTGATCAAAATCACGATGCGCGAAATGCGTTCTCGGCTACTGTTTCAGTCTTAAAGTAAAGTGTGGCTATATTTCGGCCCACAGGCTCGAAGTTGAGCGTTCAAAAAGTTTTGCTGTGTCCATTTCACTGCAAAACAAGGCCATCAGGACTTAGTTTAGCGTCCAAGGGAATGGAAAATGCTGCCCAAGTTCCGGGAGATCCACCCGAAGTTTGTCAAAATCACAATGCCCGTAAGGCGGTCTCGGTTACTCTTTAAGTGTTAAAGCAGAGTGGGGCTTTATTTCGGCCAGGAAGCTCGAAAGTGAGCGTTCAAAAAGTTTTGCTGTGTCCATTTTACTGCAGACCAAGGACGTCGGGGGTCAGTTTAGAGTCGCCGGAACTGGAAAATATCCCCCAAGTTCCGGGAAATTTAATCGAAGTTGGTCAAAATCACGACGCGCGTACGGCGGTGTCGGCTACTCTTTCAGTCTTAAAGTGCAGTGGGGCCATATTTCGGCCCAGAAGCTCGAAACTGAGTGTTTCAAAAGTTTTGCTGTGTCCATTTCACTGCAAAACAAGGCCATCACGAGTTAGTTTAGCCTCCAAGGGACTGGAAATATCCCCCAAGTTACGGGAAATCCACCCGAAGTTAGTCAAAATCACGATGCGCTTAAGGGGGTCTCGGCTACTCTTTCAGTCTTAAGGTAAAGTGGGCTTAGATTTAACTCCAGAAGCTCGAAAGTAAGGGTTCAAAAATCTTTGTCTCTATTTCACTCACATCTTAGACAATCAGGCGTGAGTTTAGAGACTTTGAGACTGGAAAATATCTCCCAAGTTTCGCCAGATCGAGCCGAAGATCCTAAAAATCACAATGCGCGTAAGGCGCTCCCGCCTACTCTTTCAGTCTTAAAAAGAAGTAGGGCTATATTTCGGCCAGCAAGCTCGAAAGTGCGCGTTCAAAAAGTGTTCCTGTGTCCATTTCACTGGAAACCAAGGCCATCAGGAGTTAGTTTAGAGTTCCCGGGACTGGAAAATATCCCGCTATTGGCGGGAAATCCAGCCGAAGTATCCCAAAATCACGATGCGCGTAAAACGGTCTCGGCTACTCTTTCAGTCTTAAAGTTAAGTGGGGCTATATTTCGACCCCTAAGCTCGAAAGTGAGCGTTCAAAAAGTTTTGCTGTGTCCATTTAACTGGAAACTAAGGCCATCGGAAGTTAGTTTAGCTTCCCCGGGAATTGAAAATATTCGCCAACTTGCGGGAAATCGAGCCGAAGTTGGTGAAAATTACGATGCGCGTAAGGCGGTCTCGGCTACTCTTTCAGTCTTAAAGTGAAGTAGGGCTATATTTCGGCCGAGAAGCTCGAAAGTGAGCGTGCAAAAAAATGTGCTGTGTCCATTTCACTGCAAACCAAGGCCATCAGCAGTTAGTTTAGAGTCCCCGGGACTGGAATATATCCCCGAAGTGCCGGGAAATCGAACGGAACTTGGTCAAAATCACGATGTGCGTAAGACGGTCTCTGCTACTCTTTCAGTCTTAAAGTAAAGTGGGGCTATATTTCGGCCCAGAAGCTCGAAAGTGACCCTTTAAAAAGTTACGCTTTCTGCATTTAACTGCAAACCAAGGCCATCAGGAGTTAGTTTAAAGTCCCCCGGACTGGAAAATATCCCCCATGTTCCGGGAAATCGAGCTGAACTTGGTCAAAATCACGATGCTCGTAAGGCGGTCTCGGCTACTATTTCAGTCTTAAAGTGAAATACGGCTGTATTTCGGCCCAGAAGCTCGAAACTGAGCGTTCAAAAAGTTTTCCTGCGTCCATTTCACTGCAAACCAAGGCCATCAGGAGTTGTTTTAGAGTCCCCGGGACTTGAAAATATCGCCAAAATTCTAGAAAATCGAGCGGAAGTTGCTCAAAATCACAATGCGCGTAAGGCGGTCTCGCCTACTCTTTCAGTCTTAAAGTGAAGTGGGGCTATATTTCATCCCAGAAGCTCGAAAATAAGCCTTCAAAAAGATTTACTGTGTTTATTTCACTCCAAAACAAGGCCATCAGGAATTAGTTTAGACTCCTCGGGACTGGAAAATATCGCCGAAGTTCGGGGAAATCGAGCCGAATTTTGTCAAAATCACGATGCGCGTAAGGCAGTGTCGGCTACTCTTTCATTCTTAAAGTGAACTGGGGCTATATTTCGGCCCAGAAGGTAGAAAGTGAAAGTTCAAAAAGTTTTGCTGTGCTCATTTCACTGCAAACCAAGCCCATCAGGAATTAGTTTAGACTCCTCGGGACTGGAAAATATCGCCCAAGTTCGGGGAAGTCGAGCCGAATTTTGTCAAAATCACGATGCGCGTAAGGCGGTCTCGGCTACTCTTTCATTCTTAAAGTGAACTGGGGCTATATTTCGGCCCAGAAGCTAGAAAGTGAAAGTTCAAAAAGTTTTCCTGTGTGCAGTTCACCGCAAACCAAGCCACATCAGCAGATTGTTTACAGTGTCCGGGACATCAAAATATCCCCCAAGTCCCGGGAAATCGAGCCGAAGTTTGTCAAAATCACGATGCGCGTAAAGCAGTTTCGGCTACTCTTTTAGTCTTAAATTGACGTGGCTGTATATTTCGGCCCAGAAGCTCGAAAGAGAGCGTTCACAAAGTTTTGCTCTCTCAATTTAACTGAAAACCAAGGCCATCATGAGTTAGTTTAGAGTCCACGGAACTGGAAAATATCCCTTAAGTTCTGGCAACTCAAGCCGAAGTTGGTCAAAATCACGATGCGTCTAAGGCGGTCTCGGCTACTATTTCAGTCTTAAAGTGAAGTGAGGTTATATTTCGGCCCAGAATTTCGAAAGTAAGCGTTCAAAAAAAAATTGCTGTGTCCATTTCACTGCAGACCAAGGCCATCAGAGGTTAGTTTAGAGTCCTTCGAACTTGAATATATCCCCGAAGTTTCGGGAAATCGAGCCGAAGTTGGTCAAAATCACGATGCGCGTAAGACGGTGTCGGCTACTCTTTCAGTCTTAAACTGAAGTGAGGCTATATTTCGTCTCAGAAGCCCGAAGGGGAACGTTGAAAAAGTTTAGCTCTCTCCATTTCAATGCAAACCAAGGCAATCAGGAGTTACTTTAGAGTCCCCGGTACCGGAAAATATTCCCCATTTTCCGGGAAATCGAGCCAAAGTTGGTCAAAATTACTATATACGTAAGGCGGTTTCGGCTACTCTTTCAGGCTTAAAGTAAAGTCGGACTATATTTCTGTCCAGAAGCTCGAAAGTGAGCGTTCAAAAAGTTTTGCTGTGTGCATTTCACTGCAAATCAAAGCTATCAAAGTTAGTTTAGGGTACCCGGGACTGGAAAATATTCCCCATTTCCCGGGAAATCGAGCCAAAGTTGGTCAAAATCACGATGCGCGTAAGGTGGTGTCGGGTATTGTTTCATTCTTAAAGTGAACTCGGGCTATATTTCGGCCCAAAAGCTCGAAAGTGAAAGTTCAAAAAGTTTTGCTGTGTCCATTTCACCGCGAACCAAGCCACATCAGGAGATAGTTTACAGTCTCATGGACATCAAAATATCCCAAAAGTTCCGGGAGATCGAGCCGAAGTTTGTCAAAATCGCGATGTGCGTAAAGCAGTCTCGGCTACTCTTTGAGTCTTAAAGTGACGTGGCCGTATATTTCGGCCAAGAAGCTGGAAAGTGAGCGTTCAAAAAGTTATGCTGTGCCCATTTCACTGCAAAGCAAGGCCCTCAGGAAGTAGTTTACAGTGCCCGGAACTGGAAAATATCCCCCAAGTTCCGCGAAATCGAGACGAAGTTGGTCAAAATAACGATTCTCGTAAGGCGGTCTCGGCTACTCTTTCAGTCTTAAAGTGAAGTAGGGCTATATTTCGGTCCAGAAGCTCGAAAGTGAGCGTTCAAAAAGGTTTTCCTCTCTGAATTTCACTGAAAACCAAGGCCATCATGAGCTAGTTTAGAGTCCCCGGGACTGGAAAATATCTTTTAAGTTCTGGCAACTCAAGCCGAAGTTCATAAAAATCACGATGCGCCTAAGGCGGCCTCGGCTACTCTTTTCAGTCTTAAAGTAAAGTGTGGCTATATTTAGGCTCTCAGCTCCAAAGTTAGCGTTAAAAAAGTTTTGCTGTGTCCATTTCACTGCAAAACAAGGCCATCAGGACTTAGTTTAGCGTCCAACGGACTGCAAAATGTTCCCCAAGGTCCGGGAGATCCACCCGAAGTTTGTCAAAATCACAATGCGCGTAAGGTGGTCTCGGTTACTCTTTAAGTCTTAAAGTAAACTGGGGCTTTATTTCGGCCAAGAAGCTCGAAAGTGAGTGTTCAAAAAGTTTTGCTCTGTCCATTTCACTTCAAACCAAGGCCATCAGGAGTTAGTTTAGAGTTCCTAGGACTGGAAAATATCCCCTAAGTTCCGGAATATCGACCCGAAGTTTGTCAAACTCACGATGCGAGAAAGGCGGTCTCCGCTACTCTTTCAGTCTTAAGTGAAGTGGGGTTATATTTCGGCCCAGAATCTCCAAAGTGTGCGTTCAAAAAATGGTGCTGTGTCCATTTCAATACAAACCAAGGCCATCAGGAGTTAGTTTACAGTCCCCGGGACTGGAAAATATCGCCCAAGTCCCGGGAATTGGAGCCGAAGTTGATCAAATTCATGATGCGCGTAACGCGGTTTCGGCTACTGTTTCACTCTTAAAGTCAAGTGTGCCTATATTTCGGCCCACGAGCTAGAAAGTGAGCATTCAAAAAGTTTTCATGTGTCCATTTCACTTCAAAACAAGGCCATCAGAACTTAGTTTAGCGTCCAAGGGACTGGAAAATATCCCCTAAGTTCCGGGAAATCCATTCGAAGTTCGTCAAAATTACGATATACGTAAGGCGGTTTCGGCTACTCTTTCAGTCTTAAAGTAAAGTCGGGCTATATTTCTGTCCAGAAGCTCGAAAGTGAGCGTTCAAAAAGTTTTGCTGTGTGTATTTCACTGCAAACCAAAGCTATCAAAGTTAGTTTAGGGTCCCCGAGACTGGAAAATATTCCCCAAGTTCCGGGAAAGCGAGCCGAAGTTGATCAAAATCACGATGCGCGAAATGCGGTCTCGGCTACTGTTTGAGTCTTAAAGTAAAGTGTGGCTATATTTCGGCCCACAAGCTCGAAAGTGAGCGTTCAAAAAGTTTTGCTCTGTCCATTTCAATGCAAAGCAAGGCGATCAGGAATTAGTTTAGAGTGCCCGGGACTGGAAAATATCCCCCAAGTTCCGAGAAATCGATTCGAAAATGGTCAAAGTCACGATGCGCGTAACGCGATCTCGGATACTCTTTAAGTCTTAAAGTGAAGTGGGGCTATATTTCGGCCCAGAAGCTCCAAAGTGGGCGTTCAAAAAGTTATGCTGTGCGCATTTCAGTGCAAACCAAGGCCAAACGGAGTTAGTTTAGAGTCCCCCGGACTGGAAAATATCTCAAAAGTTGCGTGAAATCGAGCTGAACTTGGTCTCAGTCACGATGCGCGTGAGCTGGTCTCGGCTACTATTTTAGTCTCAAAGTGAAGTGGGATTCTATTTCGGCCCAGAAGCTACAAAGAGAGTGTTCAAAAAGCTTTCCTTTTTCCATTTCACTGAAAACCAAGGCCATCAGGAGTTAGTTTAGAGCCCGCGGAAATGGAATATATCCCCCAAGTTCCGGGAAACCGACCCGAAGTTGGTCAAAATCACGATTTGCGCTAGACGGTCTCGGCTACTCATTCAGTCTTAAAGTAAAGTGGGGCTATATTTCGGTCCAGAAGCTCGAGAGTGAGCGTTCAAAAAGTTTCGCTGTGTCCATTTCACTGAAAACCAAGACAATCAGGAGTTAGTTTAGAGTCCCCGGGACTGCAAAATATCCCCCAAGCTCCGGCCAATCGAGCCGAAGTTGGTCAAAATCACAGTGCGCTTAAGGTGGTGTCGGCTACTGCTTCAGTCTTAAAGTGAAGTGGGGCTCTATTTCGGCCCACAAGCTCAAAGCTCAAAAAAAATTACTGTGTCTATTTCACTGCAAACCAAGGCCATCAGCAGTTAGTTTAGAGTCCCCGGGAGTGGAATGTATTTCCCAAGTTCCGGAAAATCGAGAAGACGTTGGTCAAAATCACGATGCGCGTAACGCGGTCTCGGCTACTCTTTCAGTCTTAAAGTGAAGTGGGGCTATATTTCGGCCCAGAAGCTCAAACGTGAGCGTTCAAAAATTTTGCTGTATCCATTTCAATCCAAACCAAGGCCATCAGGGGTTACTTAAGAGTCCTCGGGACTGGAAAATATCCCCCAAGTTCCCGTAAATCGAGCGGAAGTTGGTCAAAATCACGATGTGCGTAAGGTGGTCTGGGCTACTCTATTAGCCTTAAAGTGAAGTGGGGCAATATTTCGGCCCAGAAGCTCGAAAGTGAGTGTTTAAAAAGTTTTGCTCTGTCACTTTCAGTGCAAACCAAGGCCATCAGAAGTTAGTTTAGAGTCCCCGGGACTGAAGAATATCCCTTAAGTCCCGGGAAATCGAGTCGAAGTTGATCAAATTCATGATACGCGTAACGTGGTCTCGGCTACTGTGTCAGTCCTAAAGTGAAGTGTGGCTATATTTCGGCCCACAAGCTAGAAAGTGAGCGTTCAAAAAGTTTTGTTGTGTCCATTTTACTTCAAAACAAGGCCATCAGGACTTAGTTTAGCGTCCAAGGGACTGCAAAATATCCCCCAAGTTCCGGGAAATCCATTCGAAGTTCGTCAAAATTACGATGCGCGTAAGGCGGTCTCGTCTACTCTTTCAGTCTTAAAGTAAAGTGGGGCTATATTTCTGCCCAGAAGCTCCAAAGTTGTGCTCTGTCCATTTCACTGCAAACCAAGGCCATCAGGAGTTACTTTAGAGTCCCTTTGACTGGAATATATCCCCCAAGTTTCGGGAAATAAATTCGAAATTGGTCAAAATCACGATTCGCTCAAGACGGTCTCGCCTACTCTTTCAGTCTTAAATTAAAATGGGGCTCTATTTCGGCGCAGAAGCTCGAGAGTGAGCGTTCAAAAACTTTCGCTGTGTCCATTTCACTCCAAACCAAGACAAGTAGGAGTTAGTTGAGAGTCCCCGGGACTGGAAAATATTCCCCAACTTCCGGGACGTCAACCGGAAGTTTGTCAAAACCACGATGCGCGTAAGGCGGTCTCGGCTACTCTTTCAGTGTTAAAGTAATGGGGGGCTATATGTTGGCCCAGAAGCTCGAAATTGAGCGTTCAAAAAGTTTTGCTGGCTCCATTTTACTGCAAACCAAGGCCATCAGGAATTAGTTTAGAGTCCTCAGAACTGGAATATATCCCCTTAGTGCCGGCAAATCCAGCCGAAGTTGCTCAAAATCACGATGCACGTAAGGCGGTCTCGGCTACTCTTTCAGTCTTCAAGTGAAGTGGGGTTCTATTTCGGTCCAGAAGCTCGAAAGTATGCGTTCAAAAACTTTTTCTGTTTCCGTTTCACTGCAAACCAACACAAGCACGAGTTAGTTTAGAGTCCCCGGGACTGGAAAATATTTGGCAAGTTCCGGGAAATCGAGCCGAAGTTGATCAAAATCACGATGCGCGAAACGTGGTCTCTGCTACTGTTTCAGTCTTAAAGTGAAGTATGGGTGTATTTCGGCCCACAAGCTCGAAAGTGAGCGTTCAAAAAGCTTTGCTGTGTCCCTTTCACTGCAAAACAAGGCCATCAGCACCTAGTTTAGTGTCCAAGGGACTGGAAAATATCCCCCAAGTTCCGGGAAATCCACCGGAAGTTTGTCAAAATCACGATGCGCGTAAGGGGTTCTCGGCTACTTTTTCAGTATTAAAGTAAAGTGGGTTATATTTCGGCCCAGAAGCTGAAGGTGAGCGTTCAAAAAGTTTTGTCTCCATTTCACTGCAAACCAAGGTCATCAAGAGTTAGTTTAGAGTCCCTGGGACTGGAAAATATCCCCCTAGTTCCGGAATATCGACCCGAAGTTGGTCAAAATGCGCGCACGCCGGTCTCGGTTACTCTTTCAGTCTTAAAATGAAGTGGGGCTATATTTCGGCCGACAAGCTCAACACCGAGCGTGCGCTCCTGTTGCCTGTGTAAATATCACTGAAAACTAAGTTCATCAGGAGTTAGCATAGAATCCTCGGGACTGGATAATATTCCCCGAATTCCGGCAAACCGAGCCAAAGATGCTCAGAATCACGATGCGCGTAAGGCGGTCTCGGCTACTCGTTTACTCCGATAATGAAGTGGGCTATATTTCGGTTCTACAAGCTCGACATCGAGCGTGCTCTCCTTTTACCTGTGTCCATTTCACTAAGAACTAAGTCCATCGGGAGATAGTTTAGAATCCTCGAGACTGGAAGCTATCCTCCAAGTTTCGGCAAATTGAGCCATACTTTCTTAAAATTACGATAAGCGTACGGCAGTTTCGTTTACTCTTTCAGTCTTAAAATGAACTGGGGCTACATTTCGGCCTAGGCAATCAGGAGTTAGTTTAGAGTCCCTGGTACCGGGAAATATCCCCCATTTTCCGGGAAATCGAGCCAAAGCTGGTCAAAATCACGATGCGCGTAAGGCGGTCCCGGTTACTCTTTCATTCTTAAAGTGAACTGGGGATATATTTCCGCCCAGAAGCTCGAAAGTGAGCGTTCAAAAAGTTGTGCTGTGTCCATTTGACTCCAGAGCAAGGCCATCAGGAGTTACTTTAGAGTCCGCGGGACTGGAAAATATCCCCCAAGTTCTGGGAAATCGAGCCGAAGTTGGTCAAAATTACGATGGGCGTAGGGCGGTCTCGGCTACTCTTTCACTCTTAAAGTGAAGTGGAGCTATATTTCGGCCCAGAAGCTCGAAAGTGACCCTTTAAAAAGTTACGCTTTCTAAATTTAACTGCAAACCAAGGCCATCAGGAGTTAGTTTAAAGTCCCCCGGACTGGAAAATATCCCCCAAGTTCCGGGAAATCGAGCTGAACTTGGTCAAAATCACGATGCTCGTAAGGCGGTCTCGGCTACTATTTCAGTCTTAAAGTGAAATACGGTTGTATTTCGGGCCAGAAGCTCGAAACTGAGCGTTCAAAAAGTTTTCCTGCGTCCATTTCACTGCAAACCAAGGCATCCAGGAGTTAGTTTAGAGTCCCCGGGACTTGAAAATATCGCCAAAATTCTAGAAAATCGAGCGGAAGATGCTCAAAATCACGATGCGCGTAAGGCGGTCTCGCCTACTCTTTCAGTCTTAAAGTGAAGTGGGGCTATATTTCATCCCAGAAGCTCGAAAATAAGCCTTCAAAAAGTGTTACTGTGTTCATTTCACTGGAAACCAAGGACATCAGGAATTAGTTTAGACTCCTCGGGACTGGAAAATACCGCCCAAGTTCGGGGAAATCGAGCCGAATTTTGTCAAAATCACGATGCGCGTAAGGCGGTGTCGGCTATTCTTTCATTCTTAAACTGAACTCGAGCTATGTTTCGGCCCAGAAGCTCGAAAGTGAAAATTCAAAAAGTTTTGCTGTGTGCAGTTCACCGCAAACCAAGCCACATCAGGATATAGTTTACACTCTCCCGGACATCAAAATATCCCCCAAGTTCCCGGAGATCGAGCCGAAGTTTGTCAAAATCATGATGCGCGTAAAGCAGTCTCCGCTACTCTTTGAGTCTTAAAGTGACGTGGCTGTATATTTCGGCCCAGAAGCTCGAAAGTGAAAGTTCAAAAAGTTTTGCTGTGTCCATTTCACCGCGAACCAAGCCACATCAGGAGATAGTTTACAGTCTCATGGACATCAAAATATCCCAAAAGTTCCGGGAGATCGAGCCGAAGTTTGTCAAAATCGCGATGTGCGTAAAGCAGTCTCGGCTACTCTTTGAGTCTTAAAGTGACGTGGCCGTATATTTCGGCCAAGAAGCTGGAAAGTGAGCGTTCAAAAAGTTATGCTGTGCCCATTTCACTGCAAAGCAAGGCCCTCAGGAAGTAGTTTACAGTGCCCGGAACTGGAAAATATCCCCCAAGTTCCGCGAAATCGAGACGAAGTTGGTCAAAATAACGATTCTCGTAAGGCGGTCTCGGCTACTCTTTCAGTCTTAAAGTGAAGTAGGGCTATATATCGGTCCAGAAGCTCGAAAGTGAGCGTTCAAAAAGGTTTTCCTCTCTGAATTTCACTGAAAACCAAGGCCATCATGAGCTAGTTTAGAGTCCCCGGGACTGGAAAATATCTTTTAAGTTCTGGCAACTCAAGCCGAAGTTCATAAAAATCACGATGCGCCTAAGCCGGCCTCGGCTACTCTTTCAGTCTTAAATTGAAGTGGGGCTCTATTTCGGCCCAGAAGCTCCAAAGTGAGCGTTCAAAAAGTTTTGCTGTGTTCATTTCACTCCAAACCAAGGCCATCACGAGTTAGTTTAGCGTCCTCGGGACAAGAAAATATGCCCCAAGGTCCGGGAAATTGAGCCCAGGTTGGTCAAAATCACGATGCCCCTAAAGTGGTCTCGGCTACTCTTTCTGTCTTAAAGTGAAGTGGGGCTATATTTCGGGCCAGAAGCCCGAAAGTGAGCGTTCAAAATGTTTTGCTGTGTTCTTTGACTGAAAAACAAGGCCATCACGAGTTAGTTTACCGTCACTGGGACTGGAAAATATTCTTCAAGTTCCGGTAAATCGAGCTGAATTTGGTCAAAATCACGGTGCTGCCAAAACGGTCTCGGCTACCCTTTCAGTCTTAAAGTGAAGAGGGGCTATATTTCTATCCAGAAGCTCGAAAGTAAGCGTTCAAAACGTTTTGCTGTGTGCATTTCACTGCAAACCAAAGCTATGAAAAGTTAGTTTAGGGTTCCCGGGACTGGAAAATATTTCCCAAGTTCCGGGAAAGCGAGCCGAAGTTGATCAAAATCACGATGCGCGAAATGCGGTCTCGGCTACTGTTTGAGTCTTAAAGTAAAGTGTGGCTATATTTCGGCCCACAAGCTCGAAAGTGAGCGTTCAAAAAGTTTTGCTCTGTCCATTTCACTGCAAAACAAGGCCATCAGGACTTAGGTTAGCGTCCAAGGGACTGGAAAATTTTCCCCAAGTTCCGGGAGATTCACCCGAAGCTTGTCAAAATCACAATGCGCGTAAGGTGGCCTCGGTTACTCTTTAAGTCTTAAAGTAAAGTGGGGCTTTATTTCGGTCAGAAAGCTCGAGGGTGAGCGTTCAAAAAGTTTTGCTCTGTCCATTTCACTGCAAACCAAGGCCATCAGGAGTTAGTTTAGAGCTCCTGGGACTGGAAAATATCCCCCAGGTTCCGGAATATCGACCCGAAGTTTGTCAAACTCACGATGCGAGCAAGGCGGTCTCGGCTACTCTTTCAGTCTTAAAGTGAGATGGGGCAATATTTCGGCCCAGAAGCTCGAAAGTGTGCTTGCAAAAATTGTGCTGTGTCCATTTCAATGCAAACCAAGGCCATCAGGAGTTAGTTTAGAGTCCTCGGGAGTGGAAAATATCCCTCAGGTCCCTGGAATTGGAGCCGAAGTTGAACAAATTCATGATGCCCGTAAGCTGGTCTCGGCTACTGTTTCAGTCTTAAAGTCAAGTGTGCCTATATTTCGGCCCACAAGCTAGAAAGTGAGCGTTCAAAAAGTTTTGCTGTGTCCATTTCACTTCAAAACAAGGCCATCAGGACTTAGTTTAGCGTCCAAGGGACTGCAAAATATCCCCCAAGTTCCGGGAAATCCATTTGAAGGTCGTCAAAATTACGATGCGCGTAAGGCGGTCTGATCTACTCTTTCAGTCTTAAAGTAAAGTGGGGCTATATTTCTGCCCAGAAGCTCCAAAGTTGTGCTCTGTCCATTTCGCTGAAAACCAAGGCCATCAGGAGTTACTTTAGAGTCCCTTTGACTGGAATATATCCCCCAAGTTTCGGGAAATAAATTCGAAATTGGTCAAAATCACCATTCCCTTAAGACGGTCTCGCCTACTCTTTCAGTCTTAAAGTAAAATGGGGCTCTATTTCGGCCCAGAAGCTCGAGAGTGAACGTTCAAAAACTTTCGCTGTGTCCATTTCACTGCAAACCAAGACAAGTAGGAGTTAGTTGAGAGTCCCCGGGACTGGAAAATATCCCCCAAGTTCCGGGAAATCCACCCGAAGTTTGTCAAAATCACGATGTGCGTAAGGCGGTGTCGGCTACTCTTTCAGTGTTAAAGTAATGGGGGTCTATATTTTGGTCCAGAAGCTCGAAATTGAGCGTTCAAAAAGTTTTGCTGGGTCCATTTTATTGCAAACCAAGGCCATCAGGAATTAGTTTAGAGTCCTCAGAACTGGAATATATCCCCTTAGTTCTGGCAAATCGAGCCGAAGTTGCTCAAAATCACGATGCACGTAAGGCGGTCTCGGCTACTCTTTCAGTCTTCAAGTGAAGTGGGGTTGTATTTCGGTCAAGAAGATCGAAAGTATGCGTTCAGAAACTTTTTCTGTTTCCGTTTCACTGCAAACCAAGACCAGCACGAGTTAGTTTAGAGTCCCCGGGACTGGAAAATATTTGGCAAGTTCCGGGAAATCGAGCCGAAGTTGATCAAAATCACGATGCGCGAAACGTGGTCTCTGCTACTGTTTCAGTCTTAACGTAAAGTGGGCTATATTTCGGCTCAGAAGCTTGAACGTGAGCGTTCAAACAGTTTTGGATTCTCCATTTCACTGCAAACCAAGGCCATTAAGAGTTAGTCTAGAGTCCCTGGGACTGGAAAATATCCCCCAAGTTCCGGAATATCGACCCGAAGTTGGTCAAAATGCGCGCACGCCGGTCTCGGCTACTCTTTAAGTCGTAAGTGATGTGGGACTATATTTCGGCCTAGAAGCTCGAAAGTGTGCGTTCAAAAACTTGTGCTGTGTCAATTTCACTGCAAACCATGCCCATCAGAAGTTAGTTTAGAGTCCCCGGGACTGGAAAATATTCCCCAAGTTCCAGGAAAGCGAGCAGAAGTTGATCAAAATCACGATGCGCGTAACGCGGCCTCGGCTACTGTTTCAGTCTTAAAGTGAAGAGTGGCTATATTTAAGCCCACAAGCTCGAAAGTGAGCGTTCAAAAAGTTTTGCTGTGTCCATTTCACTGCAAACCAAGGCCATCAGGAGTTAGTATAGAGTCCCCGGGACTGGAAAATATTCTCCAAGTTCCAGGAAATGACGCCGAAGTTGATGAAAATTACGATGCGCGTAACGGGCTCTCGGCTATTCTTTCAGTCTTAAATTTAAGTAGGGCTATATTTCGGCCCTGAAGCTCGAAGGTGAGCGTTCAGAATGTTTTGTTGTGTTCATTAAACTGCAAACCAAGGTCATCGGAAGTTAGTTTAGCGTCCCCGGGACTTTAAATTATTCGCCAACTTCCGGGGAAATCGAGCAAAAGTGGCCCAAAATCACGATGCGCGTAAGGCGGTCTCGGCTACTCTTTCAGTCTTAAAATTAAGGGGGGCTATATTTCGACCTAGAAGCTCGAGACCAGGCGTTCGCTAATTTTACCTGTCTCCATTTCACTGACATCTTAGGCCATCACGAGTTAAAGTAAAGTGGGTTATATTTCGGCCCAGAAGCTCGAAATTGAGCGTTCAAAAAGTTTTGCTGGGTCCATTTTACTGCAAACCAAGGCCATCAGGAATTAGTTTAGAGTCCTCAGAACTGGAATCTATCCCCTTAGTGCCGGCAAATCGAGCCGAAGTTGCTCAAAATCACGATGCACGTAAGGCGGTCTAGGCTACTCTTTCAGTCTTCAAGTGAAGTGGGGTTCTATTTCAGTCCAGAAGCTCGAAAGTATGCGTTCAAAAACTTTTTCTGTTTCCGTTTCACTGCAAACCAACACAAGCACGAGTTAGTTTAGAGTCCCCGGGACTGGAAAATATTTGGCAAGTTCCGGGAAATCGAGCCGAAGTTGATCAAAATCACGATGCGCGAAACGTGGTCTCTGCTACTGTTTCAGTCTTAAAGTGAAGTATGGCTATATTTCGGCTCACAAGCTCGAAAGTGAGCGTTCAAAAAGCTTTGCTGTGTCCATTTCACTGCAAAACAAGGCCATCAACACCTAGTTTAGCGTCCAAGGGACTGGAAAATATCCCCCAAGTTCCGGGAAATCCACCCGAAGTTTGTCAAAATCACGATGCGCGTAAGGGGTTCTCGGCTATTTTTTCAGTATTAAAGTAAAGTGGGCTATATTTCGGCTCAGAAGCTTGAACGTGAGCGTTCAAACAGTTTTTCATTCTCCATTTCACTGCAAACCAAGGCCATCAAGAGTTAATTTAGAGTCCCTGGGACTGGAAAATATCCCCCAAGTTCCGGAATATCGACCTGAAGCTGGTCAAAATCACGATGCGCGCACGCCGGTCTCGGCTACTCTTTAAGTCGTAAGTGATGTGGGACTATATTTCGGCCTAGAAGCTCGAAAGTGTGCGTTCAAAAACTTGTGCTGTGTGAATTTCACTGCAAACCATGGCCATCAGGAGTTAGTTTAGAGTCCCCGGGACTGGAAAATATTCCCCAAGTTCCAGGAAAGCGAGCAGAAGTTGATCAAAATCACGATGCGCGTAACGCGGTCTCGGCTACTGTTTCAGTCTTAAAGTCAAGTGTGGCTATATTTAGGACACCAAGCTCGAAAGTGAGCGTTCAAAAAGTTTTCCTGTGTGCATTTCACTGCAAACCAAGGCCATCAGCAGTTAGTTTAGAGTCCGCGGGACTGGAAAATATTCTCCAAGTTCCAGGAAATGACGCCGAAGTTAATGAAAATTACGATTAGCGTAACTTGCTCTCGGCGGTTCTTTCAGTCTTAAATTTAAGTAGGGCTATAATTCGGCCCTGAAGCTCGAAGGTGAGCGTTCAGAATGTTTTGCTGTGTTTATTAAACTGCAAACCAAGGTCATCGGGAGTTAGTTTAGCCTCCCGGGGACTTTAAATTATTCGCCAACTTCCGGGAAATCGAGCAAAAGTGGTCCGAAATCGCGATGCGCGTAAGGCACTCTCGGCTACTCTTTCAGTCTTAAAATTAAGGGGCGCTATATTTCGACCTAGAAGCTCGAGACCGGGCGTGCGCTAATTTTACCTGTGTCCATTTCACTGACATCTTAGGCCATCAGGAGTTAGTTTAGAGTCCTTGGGACTGGAAAATATTTCCCAAATTCTGGCAGATCGAGCCAAAGTTTCTCAAAATCACGATGCGCGTAAGGCGGTCTCGCCTACTCTTTCAGTCTTAAAATGAAGTGGGGCTATATTTCGGCCGACAAGCTCAACACCGAGCGTGCGCTCCTTTTGCCTGTGTACATATCACTGGAAACTAAGTTCATCAGGAGTTAGCACAGAGTCCTCGGGACTGGAAAATATTCCCCGAATTCCGGCAAATCGAGCCAAAGGTGCTCAAAATCACGATGCGCGTAAGGCGGTCCCGGCTACTCTTTCAGTCTTAAAGTGAAGTGGGGCTATATTTCGGCCCAGAAGCTCGAAAGTGAACGTTCAAAGAGTTTGGCTGTGTCCATTTCACTGAAAACCAAGGCCATCAGGAGTTAGTTTAGAGTGCCCGGGACTGGGAATTATCTCCCAAGTTCCGGGAAATCGAGCCGAAGTAGCCCAAAATCACGATGCGCGTAAGGCGGTCTCGGCTAGTCTTTCAGTCTTAAAGTGAAGTAGGGCTATGCTTCGGCCCAGAAGCTCAAACGTGAGCGTTCAAAAAGTTGTGCTGTGTCCATTTTACTGCAAACCAAGGCAATCAGGAGTTAGTTTAGAGTCCCCGGTACCGGAAAATATCCCCCATTTCCCGGGAAATCGAGCCAAAGTTAGTCAAAATCACGATGCGCGTAATGCGGTCCCGGTTACTCTTTCATTCTTAAAGTGAACTGGGACAATATTTCCGCCCAGAAGCTCGAAAGTGAGCGTTGAAAAAGTTGTGCTGTGTCCATTTGACTCCAGAGCAAGGCCATCAGAAGTTACTTTAGAGTCCGCGGCACTCGAAAATATCCCCCACGTCCCAGGAAATCAAGCCGAAGCTCGACAAAATTACCATGCGCGTAAGGCGGTCCCGGCTACTCTTTCAGTCTGAAAGTGAAGTGGGGCTATATTTCGGCCCAGAAGCTCAAAAGCGAACGTTCAAAGAGTTTGGATGTGTCCATTTCACTGAAAACCAAGGCCATCAGGAGTTAGTTTGGAGTGCCCGGGACTGGGAATTATCTCCCAAGTTCCGGGAAATCGAGCCGATGTAGCCCAAAATCACGATGCGCGTAAGGCGGTCTCGGCTAGTCTTTCAGTCTTAAAGTGAAGTAGGGCTATGCTTCGGCCCAGAAGCTCAAACGTGAGCGTTCAAAAAGTTGTGCTGTGTCCATTTCATTGCAAACCAAGGGAATCAGGAGTTAGTTTAGAGCTCCCGGTACCGGAAAATATCCCCCATTTCCCGGGAAATCGAGCCAAAGTTGGTCAAAATCACGATGCGCGTAAGACGGTCCCGGTTACTCTTTTATTCTTAAAGTGAACTGGGGCAATATTTCCGCCCAGAAGCTCGAAAGTGAGCGTTGAAAAAGTTGTGCTGTGTCCATTTGACTCCAGAGCAAGGCCATCAGGAGTTACTTTAGAGTCCGCGGGACTGGAAAATATCCCCCAAGTTCCGGGAAATCGAGCCGAAGTTGGTCAAAATTACGATTGGCGTAAGGCGGTCTCGGTTACTCTTTCACTCTTAAAGTGAAGTGGAGCTATATTTCGGCCCAGAAGCTCAAAAGTGAGCGTTCAAAAACTTTTGCTGTGTCCATTTTACTGCAGAACAAGGACGTCGGGGGTGCGTTTAGAGTCCCCGGGACTGGAAAATATGCCCCAAATTCCGGGAAATTTAACCGAAGTTGGTCAAAATCACGACGCGCGTACGGCGGTCTCGGCTACTCTTTCAGTCTTAAGGTCAAGTGGGCTTAGATTTAACTCCAGAAGCTCGAAAGTAAGGCTTCAAAAATGTTTGTTTGTATTTCACTCACATCTTAGACAATCAGGAGTGAGTTTTGAGACTTTGGGACTGGAAAATATCTCCCAAGTTACGCCAGATCGAGCCGAAGATGCTCAAAATCACAATGCGCGTAAGGCGCTCCCGCCTACTCTTTCAGTCTTAAAAAGAAGTAGAGCTATATTTGGGCCAGCAATCTCGAAAGTGCGCGTTCAAAAAGTGTTCCTGTGTCCATTTCACTGGAAACCAAGGCAATCAGGAGTTAGTTTAGAGTCCCCGGGACTGGAAAATATCCCCCTATTTGCGGGAAATTGAGCCGAAGTATCCCAAAATCACGATGCGCGTAAGGCGGTCTCGGCTCCTCTTTCAGTCTTAAAGTTAAGTGGGGCTATATTTCGACGCATAAGCTCGAAAATGAGCGTTCAAAGAGTTTTGCTGTGTCCATTTAACTGCAAATTAAGGCCATCGGAAGTTAGTTTAGCTTCCCTGGGAATTGAAAATATTCGCCAACTTCCGGGAAATCGAGCCGAAGTTGGTGAAAATTACGATGCGCGTAAGGCGGTCTCGGCTACTCTTTCAGTCTTAAAGTGAAGTAGGGCTATATTTCGGCCGAGAAGCTCGAAAGTGAGCGTTCAAACAAATGTGCTGTGTCCATTTCATTGCAAACCAAGGCCATCAGCAGTTAGTTTAGAATCCCCGGGACTGGAATATATCCCCGAAGTTCCGGGAAATCGAACGGAATTTGGTGAAAATCAGGATGCGCGTAAGACGGTCTCTGTTACTCTTTCACTCTTAAAGTAAAGTGGGGCTATATTTCGGCCCAGAAGCTCGAAAGTGACCCTTTAAAAAGTTACGCTTTCTGCGTTTAACTGCAAACCAAGGCCATCAGGAGTTAGTTTAAAGTCCCCCGGACTGGAAAATATCCCCCAAGTTCCGGGAAATCGAGCTGAACTTGGTCAAAATCACGATGCTCGTAAGGCGGTCTCGGCTACTATTTCAGTCTTAAAGTGAAATACGGTTGTATTTCGGCCAAGAAGCTCGAAACTGATCGTCCAAAAAGTTCTCCTTCGTCCATTTCACTGCAAACCAAGGCCATCAGCAGTTAGTTTAGAGTCCCCGGGACTTGAAAATATCGCCAAAATTCTAGAAAATCGAGCGGAAGGTGCTCAAAATCACGATGCGCGTAAGGCGGTCTCGCCTACTCTTTAAGTCTTAAAGTGAAGTTGGGCTATATTTCATCCCAGAAGCTCGAAAATAAACCTTCTACAAGTGTTACTGTGTTTATTTCAGTGCAAACAAAGGCCATCAGGAGTTAGTTTAGACTCCTCGGGACTGGAAAATATCGCCGAAGTTCGGGGAAATCGAGCCGAAGTTTGTCAAAATCGCGATGCGCGTAAAGCAGTGTCAGCTACTCTTTTAGTCTTAAAGTGACGTGGCTGTATATTTCGGCCCAGAAGCTCGAAAGTGAGCGTTCAAAAACTTTTGCTCTCTCAATTTAACTGAAAACCAAGACCATCATGAGTTAGCTTAGAGTCCACGGGACTGGAAAATATCCCTTAAGTTCTGGCAAGCCAAGCCCAATTTGGTCAAATTCACGATGCGTCTAAGGCCGTCTTGGCTACTATTTCAGTCTTAAAGTGAAGTGGGGCTATATTTCGGCCCAGAATTTCGAAAGTAAGCGTTCCAAAAAAAATTTGCTGTGTCCATTTCACTGCAGACCAAGGCCATCAGGGGTTAGCTTAGAGTCCTTGGGACTTGAATATATCCCCGAAGTTTCGGGAAATCGAGCCGAAGTTGGTCAAAATCACGATGCGCGCAAGACGGTGTCGGCTTCTCTTTCAGGCTTAAACTGAAGTGGGGCTATATTTCGGCTCAGAAGCCCTAAGGGGAGCGTTGAAAAAGTTTTGCTCTCTCCATTTCAATGCAAACCAAGGCAATCAGGAGCTAATTTAGAGTCCCCGGTACCGGAAAACATTCCCCATTTCCCGAGAAATCGAGCCAAAGTTGGTCAAAATCACGATGCGCGTCAGGCGGTGTCGGCTATTCTTTCATTCTTAAAGTGAACTCGGGCTATATTTCGGCCCAAAAGCTCGAAAGTGAAAATTCAAAAAGTTTTGCTGTGTCCATTTCACCGCGAACCAAGCCACATCAGGAGATAGTTTACAGTCTCAGGGACATCAAAATATCCCCCAAGTTCCGGGAGATCGAGCCGAAGTTTGTCAAAATCACGATGCGCGTAAAGCAGACTCGGCTTCCCTTTGAGTCTTAAAGTGACGTGGCTGTATATTTCGGCCCAGAAGCTCGAAAGTGAGCGTTCAAAAAGTTATGCTGTGCCCATTTCACTGCAAAGCAAGGCCCTCAGGAAGTAGTTTACAGTGCCCGGAGCTGGAAAATATCCCCCAAGTTCCGCGAAATCGAGACGAAGTTGGTCAAACTAACGATTCGCGTAAGGCGGTCTCGGATACTCTTTCAGTCTTAAAGTTAAGTAGCGCTATATTTCGGTCCAGAAGCTCGAAAGTGAGCGTTCAAAAGGTTTTCCTCTCTCCATTTTACTGAAAACCAAGGCCATCATGAGACTGGAAAATATCTTTTAAGTTCTGGCAGATCAAGCCGAAGTTGGTCAAAATCACGATGCGCCTAAGGCGGCCTCGACTACTCTTTCAGTCTTAAAGTGAAGTGGGGCTCTATTTCGGCCCAGAAGCTCCAAAGTGAGCGATGCAAAAAATTTGCTGTGTCCATTTCACTGCAAACCAAGGCCATTAGGAGTGAGTTTAGAGCCCCTGGGATTGCAATATATTTCCCGGAAAATGTTGCTGTTGTTGGTCAAAATCAGGGTGCGCGTTAGGCGGTCTCGCTTACTCTTTCAGTCTTAAAGTGAAGTGAGGCTTTATTCCTGCCCAGGAGCTTGAAAGTGAGCGTTCAAAAGGTTTCCCTGTGTTTATTTCACCGCAAACCAAAGCCATCAAGAGCTAGTTTAGAGTGCCCGAGACTGGAAAATATCCCCCAACTTCCGGGAAATCGAGCCGAAGTTGGTCAAAATAACGATTCGCATAAGGCGGTCTCGTCTACTCTTTCAGTCTTAAAGTGAAGTGGAGCTATATTTCGGGCCAGAAGCCCGAAAGTGAGCGTTCAAAAAGCTTTGCTGTGTTCATTTCACTCCAAACCAAGGCCATCAGGAGTTAGTTTAGCGTCCCCGGGACAAGAAACTATGCCCCAAGGTCCGTGAATTTGAGCCGAGGTTGGTCAAAATCACGATGCCCCTAACGTGATCTCGGCTACTGTTTCTGTCTTAAAGTGAAGTGGGTCTATATTTCGGGCCAGAAGCCCGAAAGTGAGCGTTCAAAAAGTTTTGCTGTGTCCATTTCACTGCAAACCAAGGCCATCAGGGGTTAGTTTAGAGTCCCCCGGACTGAAAAATATTGCCCAACTTCCGGGAAAGCAAGCCGAAGTTGATCAAAATCACGACGCGCGAAATGCTGTATCGGCTACTGTTTCAGTCTTAAAGTAAAGTGTGGCTATATTTCGGCCCACAAGCTCGAAAGTGAGCGTTCAAAAAGTTTTGCTGTGTCCATTTCACTGCAAAACAAGGCCATCAGAAGTTAGGTTAGCGTCCAAGGGACTGAAAAATGTTCCCCAAGTTCCGGGAGATCCACCCGAAGTTTGTCAAAATCACAATGCGCGTAAGGTGGTCTCGGTTACTCTTTAAGTGTTAAAGTAAAGTGGGGCTTTATTTCCGCCAGGAAGCTCGAAGGTGAGCGTTCAAAAAGTTTTGCTCTGTCCATTTCACTTCAAACCAAGGCCATCAGGACTTAGTTTAGAGTTCCTGGGACTGGAAAATATCCCTCAAGTTCCGGAATATCGACCCGAAGTTTGTCAAACTCACGATGCGAGCAAGGCGGTCTCGGCTACTCTTTCAGTGTTAAGTGAAGTGGGGCTATATTTTGGCCCAGAATCTCCAACGTGTGCTTTCAAACAATTGTGCTGTGTCCATTTCAATGCAAACCAAGGCCATCAGGAGTTAGTTTAGAGTCCCCGGGACTGGAAAATATCCCCCAAATTCCATGAATTGGAGCCGAGGTTGATCAAATTCATGACGCGCGTAACGTGGTCTCGGCTACTGTTTCAGTCTTAAAGTCAAGTGTGCCTATATTTCGGCCCACAAGCTAGAAAGTGAGCGTTCAAAAAGTTTTGCTGTGTCCATTTCACTTCAAAACAAGGCTATCAGGACTTAGTTTAGCGTCCAAGGGACTGGAAAATATCCCCCAAGTTCCGGGAAATCCATTCGAAGTTCGTCAAAATTACGATATACGTAAGGCGGTTTCGGCTACTCTTACAGTCTTAAAGTAAAGTCGGGCTATATTTCTGTCCAGAAGCTCGAAAGTGAGCGTTCAAAAAGTTTTGCTGTGTGCATTTCACTACAAACCAAAGCTATCAAAAGTTAGTTTAGGGTCCCCGGGACTGGAAAATATTCCCCAAGTTCCGGGAAAGCGAGTCGAAGTTGATCAAAATCACGATGCGCGAAATGCGGTCTCCGCTACTGTTTGAGTCTTAAAGTAAAGTGTGGCTATATCTCGGCCCACAAGCTTGAAAGTGAGTGTTCAAAAAGTTTTGCTCTGTCCATTTCAATGCAAAGCAAGGCGATCAGGAGTTAGTTTAGAGTCCCCGGGACTGGAAAATGTCCCCCAAGTTCCGAGAAATCGATCCGAAAATGGTCAAAATCACGATGCGCGTAAGGCGATCTGGGCTACTCTTTAAGTCTTGAAGTGAAGTGGGGCTATATTTCGGCCAAGAAGCTGCAAAGTGGGTGTTCAAAAAGTTATGCTGTACCCATTTCAGTGCAAACCAAGGCCAAACGGAGTTAGTTTAGAGTCCCCCGGACTTGAAAATATCCCAAAAGTTGCGTGAAATCGAGCTGAACTTGGTCTAACTGACGATGCGCGTCAGGCGGTCTCGGCTACTCTTTTAGTCTGAAAGTGAAGTGGGATTCTATTTCGGCCCAGAAGTTACAAAGAGAGTGTTCAGAAAGCTTTCCTTTTTCCATTTCACTGAAAACCAAGGGCATCGGGAATTAGTTTAGAGCCCGCGGAAATGGAATATATCCCCCAAGTTCCGGGAAACCGACCCGAAGTTGGTCAAAATCACGATTTGCGAAAGACGGTCTCGGCTACTCTTTGAATCTTAAAGTAAAGTGGGGCTATATTTCGGTCCAGAAGCTCGAGAGTGAGCGTTCAAAAAGTTTCGCTGTGTCCATTTCACTGAAAACCAAGACAATCAGGAGTTAGTTTAGAGTCCCCAGGACTGGAATATATCCCCCAAGTTCCGGGAAACCGACCCGAAGTTGGTCAAAATCACGATTTGCGCAAGACGGTCTCGGCTACTCTTTGAATCTTAAAGTAAAAAAAAAAAGGTAAAGTCTGCATACGAGCCAAGTGGCCCATCAGGCCGGAGCTTATCCCGGTTTCTGTAGCATGAAGCGACTAGGAATATTTCTACTCCCCCCTGGATGGGATGCTAGTCCATCGCAGGGTTACCCCCAGCATTAAGTTCGCCGGTACCCATTTATACACCTGGGTGGAGAGAGGCACTGTGAGAGTAAAGTGTCTTGCCCAAGAACACAACACAATGTCCCCGGCCAGGGCTCGAACCCGGACCGCTCGATCCGGAGACGAGCGCACTAACCATGAGGCCACCGCGCCTCCCTTCTTAAAGTAAAGTGGGGCTATATTTCGGCCCAGAAGCTAAAAAGTGAGCGTTCAAAAAGTTTTGCTGTATCCATTTCAATGCAAACCAAGGCCATCAGGGGTTACTTAAGAGTCCTCGGGACTGGAAAATATCCCCCAAGTTCCGGTAAATCGAGCCGAAGTTGGTCAAAATCACGATGTGCGTAAGGTGGTCTCGAGTACTCTTTCAGTCGTAAAGTGAAGTCGGGCAATATTTCGGCCCAGAAGCTCGAAAGTGAGTGTTTAAAAAGTTTTGCTCTGTCACTTTCAGTGCAAACCAAGGCCATCAGAAGTTACTTTAGAGTCCCCGGGACTGGAGAATATCCCTCAAGTCCCGGGAAATCGAGCCGAAGTTGATCAAAATCATGATGCGCGTAACGTGGTCTCGGCTACTGTGTCAGTCCTAAAGTGAAGTGGGGCTTTCTTTCGGCCAGGAAGCTCGAAGGTGAGCGTTCAAAAAGTTTTGCTCTGTCCATTTCACTGCAAACCAAGGCCATCAGGACTTAGTTTAGAGCTCCTGGGACTGGAAAATATCCCCCAAGTTCCGGAATATCGACCCGAAGTTTGTGAAACTCACGATGCGAGCAAGGCGGTCTCGGCTACTCTTTCAGTCTTATGTGAAGTGGGGCTATATTTTGGCCCCGAATCTCCAAAGTGTGCTTTCAAAAAATTGTGCTGTGTCCATTTCAATGCAAACCAAGGCCATCAGGAGTTACTTTAGAGTCCCTTTGACTGGAATATATCCCCCAAGTTTCGGCAAATAAACGCGAAATTGGTCAAAATCACGATTCGCTCAAGACGGTCTCGCCTACTCTTTCAGTCTTAAAGTAAAATGGGGCTCTATTTCGGCCCAGAAGCTCGAGAGTGAGCGTTCAAAAACCTTCGCTGTGTCCATTTCACTGCAAACCAAGAGAAGCAGGAGTTAGTTGAGAGTCCCCGGGACTGGAAAATATCCCCCAAGTTCGGGGAAATCGAGCCGAATTTTGTCAAAATCACGATGCGCGTAAGGCGGTCTCGGCTACTCTTTCATTCTTAAAGTGAACTGGGGATATATTTCGGCCCAGAGGCTAGAAAGTGAAAGTTCAAAAAGTTTTGCTGGGTCCATTTTACTGCAAACCAAGGCCATCAGGAATTAGTTTAGAGTCCTCAGAACTGGAATATATCCCCTTAGTTCCGGCAAATCCAGCCGAAGTTGCTCAAAATCACGATGCAGGTAAGGCGGTCTCGGCTACTCTTTCAGTCTTCAAGTGAAGTGGGGTTCTATTTCGGTTTAGAAGCTCGAAAGTATATGTTCAAACACTTTTTCTGTTTCCATTTCACTGCAAACCAAGACCAGCACGAGTTAGTTTAGAGTCTCCGGGACTGGAAAATATCCCCCAAGTTCCGGGAAATCGAGCCGAAGTTGATCAAAATCACGATGCGCGAAACGTGGTCTCGGCTACTGTTTCAGTCTTAAAGTGAAGTATGGCTATATTTCGGCCCACAAGCTCGAAAGTGAGCGTTCAAAAAGCTTTCCTATGTCCATTTTACTGCAGACCAAGGACGTCGGGGGTCAGTTTAGTGTCCCCGGGGCTGGAAAATATCCCCCAAGTTCCGGGAAATTTAACCGAAGTTGGTCAAAATCACGACGCGCGTACGGCCGTCTCGGCTACTCTTCCAGTCTTAAAGTGAAGTGGGGCAATATCTCGGCCAGGAACCTCGAAACTGAGTGTTTCAAAAGTTTTGCTGTGTCCATTTCACTGCAAAACAAGGCCATCACGACTTAGTTTAGCCTCCAAGGGACTGGAAATATCCCCCAAGTTACGGGAAATCCACCCGAAGTTAGTCAAAATTACGATGCGCTTAAGGGGGTCTCGGCTACTCTTTCAGTCTTAAGGTCAAGTGGGCTTAGATTTAACTCCAGAAGCTCGAAAGTAAGGGTTCAAAAATCTTTGTCTCTATTTTACTCACATGTTAGACAATCAGGAGTGAGTTTAGAGACTTTGAGACTGGAAAATATCTCCCAAGTTTCGCCAGATCGAGCCGAAGATCCTCAAAATCACAATGCGCGTAAGGCGCTCCCGCCTACTCTTTCAGTCTTAAAAAGAAGTAGGGCTATATTTGAGCCAGCAAGCTCGAAAGTGCGCGTTCAAACAGTGTTCCTGTGTCCATTTCACTGGAAACCAAGGCAATCAGGAGTTAGTTTAGAGTCCCCGGGACTGGAAAATATCCCCCTATTAGCCGGAAATCGAGCCGAAGTATCCCAAAATAACGATGCGCGTAAGGCGGTCTCGGCTACTCTTTCATTCTTAAAGTGAACTGGGGCTATATTTCTGCCAAGAAGCTAGAAAGTGAAAGTTCAAAAAGTTTTGCTGTGTTCATTTCACTGCAAACCAAGGCCATTAGGAGTTGGTTTAGACTCCTCGGGACTGGAAAATATCGCCCAAGTTCGGGGAAATCGAGCCGAATTTTGTCAAAATCACGATGCGCGTAAGGCGGTCTCGGCTACTCTTTCATTCTTAAAGTGAACTGGGGCTATATTTAGGCCCAGAGGCTAGAAAGTGAAAGTTCAAAAAGTTTTGCTGTGTCCATTTCACTGCAAACCAAGCCACATCAGCAGATTGTTTACAGTCTCCGGGACATCAAAATATCCCCCAAGTCCCGGGAAATCGAGCCGAAGTTTGTCAAAATCACGATGCGCGTAAAGCAGTCTCGGCTACTCTTTTAGTCTTAAAGTGACGTGGCTGTATATTTCGCGCCAGAAGCTCGAAAGTGAGCGTTCAAAAAGTTTTGCTCTCTCAATTTAACTGAAAACCAAGGCCATCATGAGTTAGTTTAGAGTCCACGGGACTGGAAAATATCCCTTAAGTTCTGGCAACTCAAGCCGAAGTTGGTCAAATTCACGATGCGTCTAAGGCGGTCTCGGCTACTATTTCAGTCTTAAAGTGAAGTGAGGTTATATTTCGGCCCAGAATTTCGAAAGTAAGCGTTCAAAAAAAAATTGCTGTGTCTATTTCACTGCAGACCAAGGCCATCAGGGGTTAGTTTAGAGTCCTTGGGACTTGAATATATATCCGAAGTTTCGGGAAATCGAGCCGAAGTTGGTCAAAATCACGATGCGCGTAAGACGGTGTCGGCTACTCTGTCAGTCTTAAACTGAAGTGGGGCTATATTGCGACTCAGAAGCCCGAAGGGGAGCGTTGAAAAAGTTTTGCTCTCTCCATTTCAATGCAAACCAAGGCAATCAGGAGTTACTTTAGAGTCCCCGGTACCGGAAAATATTTCCCATTTCCCGACAAATCGAGCCAAAGTTGGTCAAAATCACGATGCGCGTAAGGCGGTCTCGGCTACTCTTTCATTCTTAAAGTGAACTCGGGCTATATTTCGGCCCAGAAGCTCGAAAGTGAAAGTTTAAAAAGTTTTGCTGTGTCCATTTCACCGCGAACCAAGCCACATCAGGAGATAGTTTACAGTCTCCGGGACATCAAAATATCCCCCAAGTTGCGGGAAATCGAGCCGAAGTTTGTCAAAATCACGATGCGCGTAAAGCAGTGTCGGCTACTCTTTGAGTCTTAAAGTGACGTGGCTGTATATTTCGGCCCAGAAGCTCGAAAGTGAGCGTTCAAAAAGTTATGCTGTGCCCATTTCACTGCAAAGCAAGACCCTCAGGAAGTAGTTTACAGTGCCCGGAACTGGAAAATATCCCCCAAGTTCCGCGAAATCGAGACGAAGTTGGTCAAAATAACGATTCGCGTAAGGCGGTCTCGGCTACTCTTTCAGTCTTAAAGTAAAGTAGGGCTATATATCGGTCCAGAAGCTCGAAAGTGAGCGTTCAAAAAGTTTTGCTCTCTGAATTTCACTGAAAACCAAGGCCATCATGAGTTAGTTTAGAGTCCCCGGGACTGGAAAATATCTTTTAAGTTCTGGCAGATTAAGCCGAAGTTGGTCAAAATCACGATGCGCCTAAGGCGGCCTCGGCTACTCTTTCAGTCTTAAAGTGAAGTGGGGCTCTATTTCGGCCCAGAAGCTCCAAAGTGAGCTCTGCAAAAAAATTTGTTGTGTCCATTTTACTGCAAACCAAGGCCATCGGGAGTTAGTTTAGAGTCCCCGGGACTGCAATATATTTCCCAAGTTCCGGAAAATGGAGAAGACGTTGGTCAAAATCACGATGCGCCGAAGACGGTCTTGGCTAGTCTCGCAGTCTAAAAGTGAAGTGGGGCTATATTTCGGCCCAGAAGCTCAAAAGTGAGCGTTTAAAAGGTTTTGCTGTATCCATTTCAATGCAAACGAAGGCCATCAGGGGTTACTTAAGAGTCCTCGGGACTGGAAAATATCCCCCAAGTTCAGGGAAATTTAGGCGAAGTTGGTCAAAATCACGGTGCGCGTTAGGCGGTCTCGCTTACTGTTTCAGTCTTAAAGTAAAGTGAGGGTTTATTCCTGCCCAGGAGCTTGAAAGTGAGCGTTCAAAAAGTTTCCCTGTGTTTATTTCACTGCAAACCAAAGCAATCAGGAGCTAGTTTAGAGTCACCGGGACTGAAAAATATCCCCCAACTTCCGGGAAATCGAGCCGAAGTTGGTCAAAATAACGATTCGCGTAAGGCGGTCTCGGCTACTCTTTCAGTCTTAAAGTGAAGTGGGGCTATATTTCGGGCCAGAAGCCCGAAAGTGAGCGTTCAAAAAGTTTTGCTGTGTTCAGTTCACTGCAAACCAACGCCATTAGGAGTTAGTTTAGCGTCCCCGGGACAAGAAAATATGCCCCAAGGTCCGGGAAATTGAGCCGAGGTTGGTCAAAATCACGATGCCCCTAAAGTGGTCTTGGCTACTCTTTCTGTCTTAAAGTGAAGTGGGGCTATATTTCGGGCCAGAAGCCCGAAAGTGAGCGTTCAAAAAGTTTTGCTGTGTTCAGTTCACTGCAAACCAACGCCATCAGGAGTTAGTTTAGCGTCCCCGGGACAAGAAAATATGCCCCAAGGTCCGGGAAATTGAGCCGAGGTTGGTCAAAATCACGATGCACCTAAAGTGGTCTTGGCTACTCTTTCTGTCTTAAAGTGAAGTGGGGCTATATTTCGGGCCAGAAGCCCGAAAGTGAGCGTTCAAAAAGTTTTGCTGTGTCCATTTCACTGCAAACCAAGGGCATCAGGGGTTAGTTTAGAATCCCCGGGAGTGAAAAATATTGCCCAAGTTCCGGGGAATCGAACCGAAGTTGATGAAAATCACGATGCGCGAAATGGTGTATCGGCTACTGTTTCAGTCTTAAAATGAAGTGCGGCTATATTTCAGCCCAGAAGCTGGAAAGTGAGCGTTCAAAAAGTTTTGCTGTGTGCATTTCACTGCAAACCAAAGCTATCAAAAGTTAGTTTAGGGTACCCGGGACTGGAAGATATATCCCAAGTTCCGGGAAAGCGAGCCGAAGTTGATCAAAATCACGATGCGCGAAATGCGGTCTCGGGTACTGTTTAAGTCTTACAGTAAAGTGTGGCTATATTTCGGCCCACAAGCTCGAAAGTGAGTGTTCAAAAAGTTTTGCTGTGTCCATTTCACTGCTAAACAAGGCCATCAGGAGTTAGGTTAGCGTCCAAGGGACTGGAAAATGTTCCCCAAGTTCCGGGAGATCCACCCGAAGTTTGTCAAAATCACAATGCGCGTAAGGTGGTCTCGGTTACTCTTTAAGTCTTAAAGTAAAGTGGGGCTTTATTTCGGCCCAGAACCTCGAAGGTGAGCGTTCAAAAAGTTTTGCTCTGTCCATTTCACTGCAAACCAAGGCCATCAGGAGTTAGTTTACAGCTCCTGGGACTGGAAAATATGCCCCAAGTTCCGGAATATCGACCCGAAGTTGGTCAAAATCACGATGCGCGCACGCCGTTCTCGGCTACTCTTTAAGTCGTAAGTGATGTGGAACTATATTTCGGCCTAGAAGCTCGAAAGTGTGCGTTCAAAAACTTGTGCTGTGTGAATTTCACTGCAAACAATGGCCATCAGGAGTTAGTTTAGAGTCCCCGGGACTGGAAAATATTCCCCAAGTTCCAGGAAAGCGAGCAGAAGTTGATCAAAATCACGATGCGCGTAACGCGGTCTCCGCTACTGTTTCAGTCTTAAAGTGAAGTGTGGCTATATTTAGGCCCACAAGCTCGAAAGTGAGCGTTCAAAAAGTTTTGCTGTGTCCATTTCACTGCAAACCAAGGCCATCAGGAGTTAGTTTAGAGTCCCCGGGACTGGAAAATATTCTGCAAAATCCAGGAAATGGCGCCGAAGTTGATGAAAATTATGATGCGCGTAACGGGCTCTCGGCTATTCTTTCAGTCATAAATTTAAGTAGGGCTATATTTCGGCCCTGAAGCTCGAAGGTGAGCGTTCAGAATGTTTTGCTGTGTTCATTAAACTGCAAACCAAGGTCATCGGGAGTTAGTTTAGCGTCCCCGGGACTTTAAATTATTCGCCAACTTCCGGGAAATCGAGCAAAAGTGGCCCAAAATCACGATGCGCGTAAGGCGGTCTCAGCTACTCTTTCAGTCTTGAAATTAAGGAGCGCTACATTTCGACCTAGAAGCTCGAGACCGGGCGTGCGCTAATTTTACCTGTGTCCATTTCACTGACATCTTAGGCCATCAGGAGTTAGTTTAGAGTCCTTGGCACTGGAAAATATTTCCCAAATTCTGGCAGATCGAGCCAAAGGTTCTCAAAATCACGATGCGCGTAAGGCGGTCTCGGCTACTCTTTCAGTCTTAAAATGAAGTGGGGCTATATTTCGGCCGACAAGCTCAACACCAAGCGTACGCTCCTTTTGCCTGTGTACATATCACTGAAAACTAAGTTCATCAGGAGTTAGCATAGAGTCCTCGGGACTGGAAAATATTCCCCGAATTCCGGCAAATCGAGCCAAAGATGCTCAAAATCACGATGCGCGTAAGGCGGTCTCGGCTACTCGTTTACTCCGAAAATGAAGTGGGGCTATATTTCGGTTCTACAAGCTCGACACCGAGCGTGCTCTCCTTTTACCTGTGTCCATTTCACTAAGAACTAAGGCCATCAGGAGATAGTTTAGAATCCTCGAGACTGGAAGCTATCCTCCAAGTTTCGGCAAATTGAGCCATACTTTCTTAAAATTACGATAAGCCTACGGCAGTTTCGTTTACTCTTTCAGTCTTAAAATGAACTCGGGCTACATTTCGGCCTAGAAGCTCGACACCGAGCGTGCGCTCCTGTTACCTGTGACCTTTTTACTGAAAACTAAGGCCATCAAGAGTTATGGTAGAGTCCCCGGGACTGGAAAATATCCCCAGAGTTTTGGCAGATCGAGCCATAGTGGCTAAAAATTTCGATGCGCTTAAGGCGATTTCGTGTACACTTTCAGTCTTAAAATAAAGTGGGGCTATATTTCAGCCTACAACCTGGAAACCTAGCGTGCGCCCCTTTTACCTGTGTCCATTTCACTAAAAACCAAGGAATTCAAAAGTTAGTTTAGAGCTTCCGGGACTGGAAAATATCCCCCAAGTCCCAGGAAATCAAGCCGAAGTTCGACAAAATTACCATGCGCGTAAGGCGGTCCCGGCTACTCTTTCAGTCTTAAAGTGAAGTGGGGCTTTATTTCGGCCCAGAAGCTCGAAAGTGAACGTTCAAAGAGTTTGGCTGTGTCCATTTCACTGAAAACCAAGGCCATCAGGAATTAGTTTAGAGTGCCCGGGACTGGGAATTATCTCCCAAGTTCCGGGAAATCGAGCCGAAGTAGCCCAAAATCACGATGCGCGTAAGGCGGTCTCGGCTAGTCTTTCAGTCTTAAAGTGAAGTAGGGCTATGCTGCGGCCCAGAAGCTCAAACGTGAGCGTTCAAAAAGTTGTGCTGTGTCCATTTCACTGCAAACCAAGGCAATCAGGAGTTAGTTTAGAGTCCCCGGTACCGGAGAATATCCCCCAATTCCCGGGAAATCGAGCCAAAGTTGGTCAAAATCACGATGTGCGTAAGGCGGTCCCGGTTACTCTTTCATTCTTAAAGTGAACTGGGGCAATATTTCCGCCCAGAAGCTCGAAAGTGAGCGTTCAAAAACTTGTGCTGTGTCCATTTGACTCCAGAGCAAGGCCATCAGGAGTTACTTTAGAGTCCGCGGGACTGGAAAATATCCCCCAAGTTCTGGGAAATCGAGCCGAAGTTGGTCAAAATTAGGATGGGCGTAAGGCGGTCTCGGCTACTCTTTCACTCTTAAAGTGAAGTGGAGCTATATTTCGGCCCAGAAGCTCAAAAGTGAGCGTTCAAAAAGTTTTGCTGTGTCCATTTTACTGCAGACCAAGGACGTCGGCGGTCCGTTTAGAGTCCCCGGGACTGGAAAATATCCCCCAAGTTCCGGGAAATTTAACCGAAGTTGGTCAAAATCACGACGCGCGTACGGCGGTCTCGGCTACTCTTTCAGTCTTAAAGTGAAATGGGGCAATATTTCGGCCCAGCAGCTCGAAACTGAGTGTTTAAAAAGTTTTGCTGTGTTCATTTCACTGCAAAACAAGGCCATCACGACTTAGTTTAGCGTCCAAGGGACTGGAAATATCCCCCAAGTTACGGGAAATCCACCCGAAGTTAGTCAAAATCACGATGCGCTTAAGGGGGTCTCGGCTACTCTTTCAGTCTTAAGGTAAAGTGGGCTTAGATTTAACTCCAGAAGCTCGAAAGTAAGGGTTCAAAAATCTTTGTCTCTATTTCACCCACATCTTAGACAGTGAGGAGTGAGTTTAGAGACTTTGGGACTGGAAAATATCTCCCAAGTTTCGCCAGATCGAGCCGAAGATCCTCAAAATCACAATGCGCGTAAGGCGCTCCCGCCTACTCTTTCAGTCTTAAAAAGAAGTAGGGCTATATTTGGGCCAGCAAGCTCGAAAGTGCGCGTTCAAAAAGTGTTCCTGTGTCCATTTCACTGGAAACCAAGCCAATCAGGAGTTAGTTTGGAGTCCCCGGGACTGGAAAATATCCCCTTATTTGTGGGAAATTGAGCCGAAGTATCCCAAAATCACGATGCGCGTAAGGCGATCTCGGCTACTCTTTCAGTCTTAAAGTTAAGTGGGGCTATATTTCGACCCGGAAGCGTGAAAGTGAGCGTTCAAAAAGTTTTGCTGTGTCCATTTAACTGCAAACTAAGGCCATCGGAAGTTAGTTAAGCTTCCCCGGGAATTGAAAATATTCGCCAACTTCCGGGAAATCGAGCCGAAGTTGATCAAAATTACGATGCGCGTAAGGCGGTCTCGGCTACTCTTTCAGTCTTAAAGTGAAGTGGGGCTATATTTCGGCCGAGAAGCTCGAAAGTGAGCGTTCAAAAAAATGTGCTGTGTCCATTTCACTGCAAACCAAGGCCATGAGCAGTTAGTTTAGAGTCCCCGGGACTGGAAAATATCCCCGAAGTGCCGGGAAATCGAACGGAAGTTGGTCAAAATCACGATGCGCGTAAGCCGGTCTCTGCTACTCTTTCACTCTTAAAGTAAAGTGGGGCTAGATTTCGGCCCAGAAGCTCGAAAGTGACCCTTTAAAAAGTTACGCTTTCTGCATTTAACTGCAAACCAAGGCCATCAGGAGTTAGTTTAAAGTCCCCCGGACTGGAAAATATCCCCCAAGTTCCGGGAAATCGAGCTGAACTTGGTCAAAATCACGATGCTCGTAAGGCGGTCTCGGCTACTATTTCAGTCTTAAAGTGAAATACGGTTGTATTTCGGCCCAGAAGCTCGAAACTGAGCGTTCAAAAAGTTTTCCTCCGTCCATTTCACTGCAAACCAAGGCCATCAGGAGTTAGTTTAGAGTCCGCGGGACTTGAACATATCGCCAAAATTCTAGAAAATCGAGCGGAAGTTGCTCAAAATCACGTTGCACGTAAGGCGGTCTCGCCTACTCTTTCAGTCTTAAAGTGAAGTGGGGCTATATTTCATCCCAGAAGCTCGAAAATATACGTTCTAAAAGTGTTACTGTGTTCATTTCAGTGCAAACCAAGGCCATCAGGAGTTAGTTTAGACTCCTCGGGACTGGAAAATATCGCCCAAGTTCGGGGAAATCGAGCCGAATTTTGTCAAAATCACGATGCGCGTAAGGCGGTCTCGGCTACTCTTTCATTGTTAAAGTGAACTGGGGCTATATTTCGGCCGAGATGCTAGAAAATGAAAGTTCAAAGAGTTTTGCTGTGTTCATTTCACTGCAAACCAAGGCCATCAGGAGTTAGTTTAGACTCCTCGGGACTGGAAAATATCGCCCAAGTTCGGGGAAATCGAGCCGAGTTTTGTCAAAATCACGATGCGCGTAAGGCGGTCTCGGCTACTCTTTCATTTTTAAAGTGAACTCGGGCTATATTTCGGCCCAGAGGCTAGAAAGTGAAAGTTCAAAAAGTTTTGCTGTGTCCATTTCACCGCAAACCAAGCCACATCAGCAGATTGTTTACAGTCTCCGGGACATCAAAATATGCCCCAAGTCCCGGGAAATCGAGCCGAAGTTTGTCAAAATCACGATGCGCGTAAAGCAGTCTCGGCTACTCTTTTAGTCTTAAAGTGACGTGGCTGTATATTTCGGCCCAGAAGCTCCAAAGTGAGCGTTCAAAAAGTTTTGCTTTCTCAATTTAACTGAAAATCAAGGCCATCATGAGTTAGTTTAGAGTCCACGGGACTGGAAAATATCTCTTAAGTTCTGGCAACTCAAGCCGAAGTTGGTCAAATTCACGATGCGTCTAAGGCGGTCTCGGCTACTATTTCAGTCTTAAAGTGAAGTGGGGCTATATTTCGGCCCAGAATTTCGAAACTAAGGGTTCCAAAAAAAATTTGCTCTGTCCGTTTCACTGCAAACCAAGGCCATCAGGAGTTAGTTTAGACTCCTCGGGACTGGAAAATATCGGCGAAGTTCGGGGAAATCGAGCCGAATTTTGTCAAAATCACGATGCGCGTAAGGCAGCCTCGGCTACTCTTTCATTCTTAAAGTGAACTGGGGCTATATTTCGGCCGAGAAGCTAGAAAATGAAAGTTCAAAGAGTTTTCCTGTGTTCATTTCACTGCAAACCAAGGCCATCAGGAGTTAGTTTAGACTCCTCGGGACTGGAAAATATCGCCCAAGTTCGGGGAAATCGAGCCGAATTTTGTCAAAATCACGATGCGCGTAAGGTGGTCTCGGCTACTCTTTCATTCTTAAAGTAAACTGGGGCTATATTTCGGCCCAGAAGCTAGAAAGGGAAAGTTCAAAAAGTTTTGCTGTGTCCATTTCACCGCAAACCAAGCCACATCAGCAGATTTTTTACAGTCTCCGGGACATCAAAATATCCCCCAAGTCCCGGGAAATCGAGCCGAAGTTTGTCAAAATCACGATGCGCGTAAAGCAGTCTCGGCTACTCTTTTAGTCTTAAAGTGACGTGGCTGTATATTTCGGTTCAGAAGCTCGAAAGTGAACGTTCAAAAAGTTTTGCTTTCTCAATTTAACTGAAAACCAAGGCCATCATGAGTTAGTTTAGAGTCCACGGGACTGGAAAATATCCCTTAAGTTCTGGCAACTCAAGCCGAAGTTGGTCAAAATCACGATGCGTCTAAGGCGGTCTCGGCTACTATTTCAGTCTTAAAGTGGAGTGGGGCTATATTTCGGCCCAGAATTTCGAAAGTAAGGGTGCCAAAAAAAATTTCCTGTGTCCATTTCACTGCAGATTAAGGCCATCAGGGGTTAGTTTAGAGTCCTTGGGACTTGAATATATACCCGAAGTTTCGGGAAATCGAGCCGAAGTTGGTCAAAATCACGATGCGCGTAAGACGGTGTCGGCTACTCTTTTAGTCTTAAACTGAAATGGGGCTATATTTCGGCTCAGAAGCCCGAAGGGGAGCATTGAAAAAGTTTTGCTCTCTCCATTTCAATGCAAACCAAGGCAATCAGGAGTTACGTTAGAGTTCCCGGTACCGGAAAATATTCCCCATTTCCCGAGAAATCGAGCCAAAGTTGGTCAAAATCACGATGCGCGTAAGGCGGTCTCGGCTATTCTTTCATTCTTAAAGTGAACTCGGGCTATATTTCGGCCCAGAAGCTCGAAAGTGAAAGTTTAAAAAGTTTTGCTGTTTGCAGTTCACCGCGAACCAAGCCTCATCAGGAGATAGTTTACAGTCTCCGGGACTGAAAAATATCCCCCAAGTTGCGGGAAATCGAGCCGAAGTTTGTCAAAATCACGATGCGCGTAAAGCAGTGTCGGCTACTCTTTGAGTCTTAAAGTGACGTGGCTGTATATTTCGGCCCAGAAGCTCGAAAGTGAGCGTTCAAAAAGTTATGCTGTGCCCATTTCACTGCAAAGCAAGGCCCTCAGGAAGTAGTTTACAGTGCCCGGAACTGGAAAATATCCCCCAAGTTCCGCGAAATCGAGACGAAGTTGGTCAAAATAACGATTCGCGTAAGGCGGTCTCGGCTACTCTTTCAGTCTTAAAGTGAAGTAGGGCTATATTTCGGTCCAAAAGCTCGAAAGTGAGCGTTCAAAAAGTTTTGCTCTCTGAATTTCACTGAAAACCAAGGCCATCATGAGTTAGTTTAGAGTCCCCGGGACTGGAAAATATCTTTTAAGTTCTGGCAGATAAAGCCGAAGTTGGTCAAAATCACGATGGGCCTAAGGCGGCCTCGGCTACTCTTTCAGTCTTAAAGTGAAGTGGGGCTCTATTCCGGCCCAGAAGCTCCAAAGTGAGCGCTGGAAAAATTTTGCTGTGTCCATTTCACTGCAAACCAAGGCCATCAGGAGTTAGTTTAGAGTCCCCGGGACTGCAATATATTTCCCAAGTTCCGGAAAATGGAGAAGACGTTGGTCAAAATCACGATGCGCGCTAAGACGGTCTTGGCTAGTCTTTCAGTCTTAAAGTGAAGTGGGGCTATATTTCGGCCCAGAAGCTCAAAAGTGAGGGTTCAAAAAGTTTTGCTGTATCCATTTCAATGCAAACGAAGGCCATCAGGGGTTACTTAAGAGTCTTCGGGACTGGAAAATATCCCCCAAGTTCAGTTAAATTTAGGCGAAGTTGGTAAAAATAAGGGTGCGCGTTAGGCGGTCTGGCTTACTGTTTCAGTCTTAAAGTGAAGTGAGGGTTTATTCCTGCCCAGGAGCTTGAAAGTGAGCGTTCAAAAAGTTTCCCTTTGTTTATTTCACTGCAAACCAAAGCCATCAGGAGCTAGTTTAGAGTCCCCGGGACTGGAAAGTATACCCCAACTTCCCGGAAATCGAGCCGAAGTTGGTCAAAATAACGATTCGCGTAAAGCGGTCTCGGCTACTCTTTCAGTCTTAAAGTGAAGTGGGGCTATATTTCGGGCCAGAAGCCCGAAAGTGAGCGTTCAAAAAGTTTTGCTGTGCTCATTTCACTGCAAACCAAGGCCATCAGGAGTTAGTTTAGCGTCCCCGGGACAAGAAAATATGCCCCAAGGTCCGGGAATTTGAGCCGAGGTTGGTCAAAATCACGATGCCCTTAAAGTGGTCTCGGCTACTCTTTCTGTCTTAAAGTGAAGTGGGGCTATATTTCGGGCCAGAAGCCCGAAAGTGAGCGTTCAAAAAGTTTTGCTGTGTCCATTTCACTGCAAACCAAGGGCATCAGGGGTTAGTTTAGAGTCCCCGGGACTGAGAAATATTGCCCAAGTTCCGGGAAAGCGAGCCGAAGTTGATCAAAATCACGATGCGCGAAACGCGGTATCGGCTACTGTTTCAGTCTTAAAGTAAAGTGTGGGTATATTTCGGCCCACAAGCTCGAAAGTGAACGTTCAAAAAGTTTTGCTGTGTCCATTTCACTGCAAAACAAGGCCATCAGGAGTTAGGTTAGCGTCCAAGGGACTGGAAAATGTTCCCCAAGTTCCGGGAGATCCACCCGAAGTTTGTCAAAATCGCAATGCGCGTAGGGTGGTCTCGGTTCCTCTTTAAGTCTTAAAGTAAAGTGGGGCTTTATTTCGGCC
This sequence comes from Orbicella franksi, assembly GCF_964199315.1. Lineage (NCBI taxonomy): Eukaryota > Metazoa > Cnidaria > Anthozoa > Scleractinia > Merulinidae > Orbicella > Orbicella franksi. Next base: position 69,423 of record NC_138151.1, read on the forward strand.
AGGAAGCTCGAAGGTGAGCGTTCAAAAAGTTTTGCTCTGTCCATTTCACTGCAAACCAAGGTATTAAGGAGTTAGTTTAGAGCAACTGGGACTGGAAAATAACCCCCAAGTTCCGGAATATCAATCCGAAGTTTGTCAAACTCACGATGCGAGCAAGGCGGTCTCGGCTACTCTTTCAGTCTTAAGTGAAGTGGGGCTTTATTTCGGCCCAGAATCTCGAAAGTGTGCGTTCAAAAAATTGTGCTGTGTCCATTTCAATGCAAACCAAGGCCGTCAGGAGTTAGTTTGGAATCCCCGGGACTGGAAAATATCCCCCAAATCCCGGGAATTGGAGCCGAAGTTGATCAAATTCATGATGCGCGTAACGTGGTCTCGGCTACTGTTTCAGTCTTAAAGTCAAGTGTGCCTATATTTCGGCCCACAAGCTCGAAAGTGAGCGTTGAAAAAGTTTTGCTGTGTCCATTTCAGTGCAAAGCAAGGCGATCAGGAGTTAGTTTAGAGTCCCAGGGACTGGAAAATATCCCCCAAGTTCCGAGAAATCGATCCGAAAATAGTGAAAATCACGATGCGCGTAAGGCGATCTCGGCTACTCTTTCAGTCTTAAAGTGAAGTGGGGCTTTATCTCGGCACAAAAGCTCCAAAGTGGGCGTTCAAAAAGTTATGGTGTGCGCATTTCAGTGCAAACCAAGGCCAGCCGGAGTTAGCTTAGAGTCCCCCGGACTGGAAAATATCCCAAAAGTTGCGTGAAATCGAGCTGAACTTGGTCTAACTGACGATGCACGTGCGGCGGTCTCGGCTACTATTTCAGTCTGAAAGTGAAGTGGGATTCTATTTCGGCCCAGAAGCTACAAAGAGAGTGTTCAAAAAGCTTTCCTTTGTCCATTTCACTGAAAACCAAGGCCATCAGGAGTTAGTTTAGACCCGCGGAAATGGAATATATCCCCCAAGTTCCGGGAAACCGACCCGAAGTTGGTCAAAATCACGATTTTCGCAAGACGGTCTCGGCTACTCTTTGAGTCTTAAAGTAAAGTGGGGCTATATTTCGGTCCAGAAGCTCGAGAGTGAGCGTTCAAAAAGTTTCGCTGTGTCCATTTCACTGAAAACCAAGACAATCAGGAGTTAGTTTAGAGTCCCCGGGACTGGAAAATATCCCCCAAGTTCCGGCAAATCGAGCCGAAGTTGGTCAAAATCACGGTGCGCTTAAGGCGGTGTCGGCTACTCGTTCAGTTTTAAAGTAAACTTGGGGCTCTCTGTCGGCCCACAAGCTCAAAGCTTAAAAAAATTACTGTGTCTATTTCACTGCAAACCAAGGCTATCAGGAGTTAGTTTGGAGTCCCCGGCAGTGGAATGTATTTCCCAAGTTCCGGAAAATCCAGAAGACGTTGGTCAAAATCACGATGCGCGTAAGACCGTCTCGGCTACTCTTTCAGTCTTAAAGTGAAGTGGGGCTATATTTCGGCCCAGAAGCTCAAAAGTGAGCATTCAAAAAGTCTTGCTGTATCCATTTCAATGCAAACGAAGGGCATCAGGGGTTACTTAAGAGTCCTCGGGACTGGAAAATATCCCCCAAGTTCCGGTAAATCGAGCCGAGGTTTGGGCAAAATCACGATGTGCGTAAGGTGGTCTCGGCTACTCTTTCAGTCTTAAAGTGAAGTGGGGGTATATTTCGGCCCAGAAGCTCGAAAGTGAGTGTTTAAAAAGTTTTGCTCTGTCACTTTCAGTGCAAACCAAGGCCAGCAGAAGTTACTTTAGAGTCCCCGGGACTGGAGAATATCCCCCAAGTCCCGGGAAATCGAGCCGAAGTTGATCAAATTCATGATGCGCGTAACGTGGTCTCGGCTACTGTGTCAGTCCTAAAGTGAAGTGTGGCTATATTTCGGCCCACAAGCTAGAAAGTGAGCGTTCAAAAAGTTTTGTTGTGTCCATTTTACTTCAAAACAAGGCCACCAAGACTTAGTTTAGCGTCCAAGGGACTGCAAAATATCCCCCAAGTTCCGGGAAATCAATTTGAAGTTCGTCAAAATTACGATGCGCGTAAGGCGGTCTGATCTACTCTTTCAGTCTTAAAGTAAAGTGGGGCTATATTTCTGCCCAGAAGCTCCAAAGTTGTGCTCCGTCCAATTCACTGAAAACCAAGGCCATCAGGAGTTACTTTAGAGTCCCTTTGACTGGAATATATCCCCCAAGTTTCGGGAAATAAACGCGAAATTGGTCAAAATCACGATTCGCTCAAGACGGTCTCGCCTACTCTTTCAGTCTTAAAGTAAAATGGGGCTCTATTTCGGCCCAAAAGCTCGAGAGTGAGCGTTCAAAAACTTTCGCTGTGTCCATTTCACTGCAAACCAAGACAAGCAGGAGTTAGTTGAGAGTCCCCGGGACTGGAAAATATCCCCCAAGTTCCGGGAAATCAACCCGAAGTTTGTCAAAATCACGATGCGCGTAAGGCGGTCTCGGCTACTCTTTCAGTGTTAAAGTAATGGGGGGGCTATATTTTGGCCCAGAAGCTCGAAATTGAGTGTTCAAAAAGTTTTGCTGGGTCCATTTTACTGCAAATCAAGGCCATCAGGAATTAGTTTAGAGTCCTCAGAACTGGAATATATCCCGTTAGTTCCGGCAAATCGAGCCGAAGTTGCTCAAAATCACGATGCACGTAAGGCGGTCTCGGCTACTCTTTCAGTCTTCAAGTAAAGTGGGGTTCTATTTCGGTCCAGAAGCTCGAAAGTATGCGTTCAAAAACTTTTTCTGTTTCCGTTTCACTGCAAACCAAGACCAGCACGAGTTAGTTTAGAGTTCCCGGGACTGGAAAATATTTGGCAAGTTCCGGGAAATCGAGCCGAAGTTGATCAAAATCACGATGCGCGAAATGTGGTCTCGGCTACTGTTTCAGTCTTAAAGTGAAGTATGGCTATATTTCTGCCCACAAGCTCGAAAGTGAGCGTTCAAAAAGCTTTGCTGTGTCCATTTCACTGCAAAACAAGGCCATCAGCACCTAGTTTAGCGTCCAAGGGACTGGAAAATATCCCCCAAGTTCCGGGAAATCCACCCGAAGTTTGTCAAAATCACGATGCGCGTAAGGGGTTCTCGGCTACTTTTTCAGTATTAAAGTAAAGTGGGCTATATTTCGGCCCAGAAGCTTGAAGGTGAGCGTTCAAAAAGTTTTGCTGTCTCCATTTCACTGCAAACCAAGGCCATCAAGAGTTAGTTTAGAGTCCCTGGGACTGGAAAATATCCCCCAAGTTCCGGAATGTCGACCCGAAGTTGGTCAAAATCACGATGCGCGCACGCCGGTCTCGGCTACTCTTTAAGTCGTAAGTGATGTGGGACTATATTTCGGCCTAGAAGCTCGAAAGTGTGCGTTCAAAAACTTGTGCTGTGTGAATTTCACTGCAAACCATGGCCATCAGGAGTTAGTTTAGAGTCCCCGGGACTGGAAAATATTCCCCAAGTTCCAGGAAAGCGAGCAGAAGTTGATCAAAATCACGATGCGCGTAACGCGGTCTCCGCTACTGTTTCAGTCTTAAAGTGAAGTGTGGCTATATTTAGGCCCACCAGCTCGAAAGTGAGCGTTCAAAAAGTTTTGCTGTGTCCATTTCACTGCAAACCAAGGCCATCAGGAGTTAGTTTAGAGTCCCCGGGACTGGAAAATATTCTGCAAAATCCAGGAAATGGCGCCGAAGTTGATGAAAATTATGATGCGCGTAACGGGCTCTCGGCTATTTTTTCAGTCTTAAATTTAAGTAGGGCTATATTTCGGCCCTGAAGCTCGAAGGTGAGCGTTCAGAATGTTTTGCTGTGTTCATTAAACTGCAAACCAAGGTCATCGGGAGTTAGTTTAGCGTCCCCGAGACTTTAAATTATTCGCCAACTTCCGGGAAATCGAGCAAAAGTGGCCCAAAATCACGATGCGCGTAAGGCGCTCTCGGCTACTCTTTCAGTCTTGAAATTAAGGAGCGCTACATTTCGACCTAGAAGCTCGAGACCGGGCGTGCGCTAATTTTACCTGTGTCCATTTCACTGACATCTTAGGCCATCAGGAGTTAGTTTAGAGTCCTTGGCACTGGAAAATATTTCCCAAATTCTGGCAGATCGAGCCAAAGGTTCTCAAAATCATGATGCGCGTAAGGCGGTCTCGGCTACTCTTTCAGTCTTAAAATGAAGTGGGGCTATATTTCGGCCGACAAGCTCAACACCAAGCGTACGCTCCTTTTGCCTGTGTACATATCACTGAAAACTAAGTTCATCAGGAGTTAGCATAGAGTCCTCGGGACTGGAAAATATTCCCCGAATTCCGGCAAATCGAGCCAAAGATGCTCAAAATCACGATGCGCGTAAGGCGGTCTCGGCTACTCGTTTACTCCGAAAATGAAGTGGGGCTATATTTCGGTTCTACAAGCTCGACACCGAGCGTGCTCTCCTTTTACCTGTGTCCATTTCACTAAGAACTAAGGCCATCAGGAGATAGTTTAGAATCCTCGAGACTGGAAGCTATCCTCCAAGTTTCGGCAAATTGAGCTATACTTTCTTAAAATTACGATAAGCCTAAGGCAGTTTCGTTTACTCTTTCAGTCTTAAAATGAACTCGGGCTACATTTCGGCCTAGAAGCTCGACACCGAGCGTGCGCTCCTGTTACCTGTGAGCTTTTTACTGAAAACTAAGGCCATCAAGAGTTATGGTAGAGTCCCCGGGACTGGAAAATATCCCCAGAGTTTTGGCAGATCGAGCCATAGTGGATAAAAATTTCGATGCGCTTAAGGCGGTTTCGTGTACACTTTCAGTCTTAAAATAAAGTGGGGCTATATTTCAGCCTACAACCTGGAAACCTTACGTGTGCCCCTTTTACCTGTGTCCATTTCACTAAAAACCAAGGAATTCAAAAGTTAGTTTAGAGCTTCCGGGACTGGAAAATATTCCCCAAGTCCCAGGAAATCAAGCCGAAGTTCGACAAAATTACCATGCGCGTAAGGAGGTCCCGGCTACTCTTTCAGTCTTAAAGTGAAGTGGGGCTATATTTCGGCCCAGAAGCTCGAAAGTGAACGTTCAAAGAGTTTGGCTGTGTCCATTTCGCTGAAAACCAAGGCCATCAGGAATTAGTTTAGAGTGCCCGGGACTGGGAATTACCTCCCAAGTTCCGGGAAATCGAGCCGAAGTAGCCCAAAATCACGATGCGCGTAAGGCGGTCTCGGCTAGTCTTTCAGTCTTAAAGTGAAGTAGGGCTATGCTTCGGCCCAGAAGCTCAAACGTGAGCGTTCAAAAAGTTGTGCTGTGTCCATTTCACTGCAAACCAAGGCAATCAGGAGTTAGTTTAGAGTCCCCGGTACCGGAGAATATCCCCCATTTCCCGGGAAATCGAGCAAAGTTGGTCAAAATCACGATGTGCGTAAGGCGGTCCCGGTTACTCTTTCATTCTTAAAGTGAACTGGGGATATATTTCCGCCCAGAAGCTCGAAAGTGAGCGTTCAAAAAGTTGTGCTGTGTCCATTTGACTCTAGAGCAAGGCCATCAGGAGTTACGTTAGAGTCCGCGGGACTGGAAAATATCCCCCAAGTTCTGGAAAATCGAGCCGAAGTTGGTCAAAATTAGGATGGGCGTAAGGCGGTCTCGGCTACTCTTTCACTCTTAAAGTAAAGTGGAGCTATATTTCGGCCCAGAAGCTCAAAAGTGAGCGTTCAAAAAGTTTTGCTGTGTCCATTTTACTGCAGACCAAGGACGTCGGCGGTCCGTTTAGAGTCCCCGGGACTGGAAAATATCCCCCAAGTTCCGGGAAATTTAACCGAAGTTGGTCAAAATCACGACGCGCGTACGGCGGTCTCGGCTACTCTTTCAGTCTTAAAGTGAAGTGGGGCAATATTTCGGCCCAGCAGCTCGAAACTGAGTGTTTAAACAGTTTTGCTCTGTCCATTTCACTGCAAAACAAGGCCATCACGACTTAGTTTAGCGTCCAAGGGACTGGAAATATCCCCCAAGTTACGGGAAATCCACCCGAAGTTAGTCAAAATCACGATGCGCTTAAGGGGGTCCCGCTACTCTTTCAGTCTTAAGGTAAAGTGGGCTTAGATTTAACTCCAGAAGCTCGAAAGTAAGGGTTCAAAAATCTTTGTCTCTATTTCACCCACATCTTAGACAGTGAGGAGTGAGTTTAGAGACTTTGGGACTGGAAAATATCTCCCAAGTTTCGCCAGATCGAGCCGAAGATCCTCAAAATCACAATGCGCGTAAGCCGCTTCCGCCTACTCTTTCAGTCTTAAAAAGAAGTAGGGCTATATTTGGGCCAGCAAGCTCGAAAGTGCGCGTTCAAAAAGTGTTCCTGTGTCCATTTCACTGGAAACCAAGCCAATCAGGAGTTAGTTTGGAGTCCCCGGGACTGGAAAATATCCCCTTATTTGTGGGAAATTGAGCCGAAGTATCCCAAAATCACGATGCGCGTAAGGCGGTCTCGGCTACTCTTTCAGTCTTAAAGTTAAGTGGGGCTATATTTCGACCCAGAAGCGCGAAAGTGAGCGTTCAAAAAGTTTTGCTGTGTCCATTTAACTGGAAACTAAGGCGATCGGAAGTTAGTTTAGCTTCCCCGGGAATTGAAAATATTCGCCAACTCCCGGGAAATCGAGCCGAAGTTGGTCAAAATTACGATGCGCGTAAGGCGGTCTCGGCTACTCTTTCAGTCTTAAAGTGAAGTGGGGCTATATTTCGGCCCAGAAACTCCAAAGTGGGCGTTCAAAAAGTTATCCTCTCCGCATTCCAGTGCAAACCAAGGCCATCCGGAGTTAGTTTAGAGTCCCCCGGACTGGAAAATATCCCAAAAGTTGCGTGAAATCGAGCTGAACTTGGTCTCAGTCACGATGCGCGTGAGCTGGTCTCGGCTACTATTTTAGTCTCAAAGTGAAGTGGGATTCTATTTCGGCCCAGAAGCTACAAAGAGAGTGTTCAAAAAGCTTTCCTTTGTCCATTTCACTGAAAACCAAGGCCATCAGGGGTTAGTTTAGAGCCCGCGGAAATGGAATATATCCCCCAAGCTCCAGGAAACCGACCCGAAGTTGGTCAAAATCACGATTTGCGCAAGACGGTCTCGGCTACTCTTTGAGTCTTAAAGTAAAGTGGGGCTATATTTCGGTCCAGAAGCTCGAGAGTGAGCGTTCAAAAAGTTTCGCTGTGTCCATTTCACTGAAAACCAAGACAATCAGGAGTTAGTTTAGAGTCCCCAGGACTGGAAAATATCCCCCAAGTTCCGGCAAATCGAGCCGAAGTTGGTCAAAATCACGGTGGGCTTAAGGCAGTGTCGGCTACAGCTTCAGTCTTAAAGTGAAGTGGGGCTCTATTTCGGCCCACAAGCTCAAAGCTCAGAAAAAATTACTGTGTCTATTTCACTGCAAACGAAGGTCCCCGGGAAGTCCCCGGGAGTGGAATGTATTTCCCAAGTTCCGGAAAATCGAGAAGACGTTGGTCAAAATCACGATGCGCGTAAGGCGGTCTCGGCTACTCTTTCAGTCTTAAAATGAAGTGGGGCTATATTTCGGTCCAGAAGCTCAAAAGTGAGCGTTCAAAAAGTTTTGCTGTATCCATTTCAATGCAAACCAAGGCCATCAGGGGTTACTTAAGAGTGCTCGGGACAGGAAAATATTCCCCAAGTTCCGGTAAATCGAGCCGAAGTTGATCAAAATCACGATGTGCGTAAGGTGGTCTCGGCTACTCTTTCAGTTTTAAAGTGAAGTGGGGCTATATTTCGGCCCAGAAGGTCGAAAGTGAGTGTTTAAAAAGTTTTGCTATGTCACTTTCAGTGCAAACCAAGGCCAGCAGAAGTTACTTTAGAGTCCCCGTTACTGGAGAATATCCCCCAAGTCCCGGGAAATCGAGCCGAAGTTGATCAAATTCATGATGCGCGTAACGTGGTCTCGGCTACTGTGTCAGTCCTAAAGTGAAGTGTGGCTATATTTCGGCCCACAAGCTAGAAAGTGAGCGTTCAAAAAGTTTTGTTGTGTCCATTTTACTTCAAAACAAGGCCATCAGGACTTAGTTTAGCGTCCAAGGGACTGCAAAATATCCCCCAAGTTCCAGGAAATCCATTCGAAGTTCGTCAAAATTACGATGCGCGTAAGGCGGTCTGATCTACTCCTTCAGTCTTAAAGTAAAGTGGGGCTATATTTCTGCCCAGAAGCTCCAAAGTTGTGCTCTGTCCATTTCACTGAAACCCAAGGCCATCAGGAGTTACTTTAGAGTCCCTTTGACTGGAATATATCCCCCAAGTTTCAAAATCACGATTCGCTCAAGACGGTCTCGCCTACTCTTTCAGTCTTAAAGTAAAATGGGGTTCTATTTCGCCCAGAAGCTCGAGAGTGAGCGTTCAAAAACTTTCGCTGTGTCCATTTCACTGCAAACCAAGACAAGCAGGAGTTAGTTGAGAGTCCCCGGGACTGGAAAATATCCCCCAAGTTCCGGGAAATCAACCCGAAGTTTGTCAAAATCACGATGCGCGTAAGGCGGTCTCGGCTACTCTTTCAGTGTTAAAGTAATGGGGGGCTATATTTTGGCCCAGAAGCTCGAAATTGAGCGTTCAAAAAGTTTTGCTGGGTGCATTTTACTGCAAACCAAGGCCATCAGGAATTAGTTTAGAGTCCTCAGAACTGGAATATATCCCGTTAGTTCCGGCAAATCGAGCCGAAGTTGCTCAAAATCACGATGCACGTAAGGCGGTCTCGGCTACTCTTTCAGTCTTCAAGTGAAGTGGGGTTCTATTTCGGTCCAGAAGCTCGAAAGTATGCGTTCAAAAACTTTTTCTGTTTCCGTTTCACTGCAAACCAAGACCAGCACGAGTTAGTTTAGAGTCCCAGGGACTGGAAAATATTTGGCAAATTCCGGGAAATCGAGCCGAAGTTGATCAAAATCACGATGCGCGAAACGTGGTCTCGGCTACTGTTTCAGTCTTAAAGTAAAGTGGGCTATATTTCGGCCCAGAAGCTTGAAGGTGAGCGTTCAAAAAGCTTTGCGGTCTCCATTTCACTGCAAACCAAGGCCATCAAGAGTTAGTTTAGAGTCCCCGGGACTGGAAAATATCCCCCAAGTTCCGGAATATCGACCGGAAGTTGGTCAAAATCACGATGCGCGCACGCCGGTCTCGGCTAGTCTAAGTCGTAAGTGATGTGGGACTATATTTCGGCCTAGAAGCTCGAAAGTGTGCGTTCAAAAACTTGTGGTTTGTGAATTTCAATGCAAACCATGGCCATCGGGAGTTAGTTTAGAGTCCCCGGAACTGGGAAATACTCCCCAAGTTCCAGGAAAGCGACCATAAGTTGATCAAAATTACGATGGGCGTAACGCGGTCTCCGCTACTGTTTCAGTCTTAAAGTGAAGTGTGGCTATATTTAGGCCCACAAGATCGAAAGTGAGCGTTCAAAAAGTTTTGCTGTGTCCATTTCACTGCAAACCAAGGCCATCAGGAGTTAGTTTAGAGTCCCCGGGACTGGAAAATATTCTCCAAGTTCCAGGAAATGGCGCCGAAGTTGATGAAAATTATGATGCGCGTAACGGGCTCTCGGCTATTCTTTCAGTCTTAAATTTAAGTAGGGCTATATTTCGGCCCTGAAGCTCGAAGGTGAGCGTTCAGAATGTTTTGCTGTGTTCATTAAACTGCAAACCAAGGTCATCGGGAGTTAGTTTAGCGTCCCCGGGACTTCAAATTATTCGCCAACTTCCGGGAAATCGAGCAAAAGTGGCCCAAAATCACGATGCGCGTAAGACGGTCTCGGCTACTCTTTCAGTCTTAAAATTAAGGGGCGCGATATTTCGACCTAGAAGCTCGAGACCGGGCGTGCGCTAATTTTACCTGTGTCCATTTCACTGACATCTTAGGGAATCAGGAGTTAAAGGAAAGTGGGGTATATTTCGGCCCAGAAGCTCGAAATTGAGCGTTCAAAAAGTTTTGCTGGGTCCATTTTACTGGAAACCAAGGCCATCAGGTGTTAGTATAGAGTCCCCGGGACTGGAAAATAGTCTCCAAGTTTCAGGAAATTGCGCCGAAGTTGATGAAAATTACGATTAGCGTAACGGGCTCTCGGGGGTTCTTTGAGTCTTAAATTTAAGTAGGGCTATATTTCGGCCCTGAAGCTCGAAGGTGAGCGTTCAGAATGTTTTGCTGTGTTCATTAAACTGCAAACCAAGGTCATCGGTAGTTAGTTTAGCGTCCCCGGGACTTTAAATTATTCGCCAACTTCCGGGAAATCGAGCAAAAGTGGCCCAAAATCACGATGCGCGTAAGGCGGTCTCGGCTACTCTTTCAGTCTTAAAATTAAGGGGGGCTATATTTCGACCTAGAAGCTCGAGACCGGGCGTGCGCTAATTTTACCTGTGTCCATTTCATTGACATCTTAGGCCATCAGGAGTTAGTTTAGAGTCCTTGGGACTGGAAAATATTTCCCAAATTCTGGCAAATCGAGCCAAAGATGCTCAAAATCACGATGCGCGTAAGAGGGTCTCGGCTACTCGTTTACTCCGAAAATGAAGTGGGGCTATATTTCGGTTCTACAAGCTCAACACCGAGCGTGCTCTCCTTTTACCTGTGTCCATTTCACTAAGAACTAAGTCCATCAGGAGATAGTTTAGAATCCTCGAGACTGGAAGCTATCCTCCAAGTTTCGGCAAATTGAGCTATACTTTCTTAAAATTACGATAAGCCTACGGCAGTTTCGTTTACTCTTTCAGTCTTAAAATGAACTGGGGCTACATTTCGGCCTAGAAGCTCGACACCGAGCGTGCGCTCCTGTTACCTGTGATCATTTTACTGAAAACTAAGGCCATCAAGACTTAGGGTAGAGTCACCCGGGACTGGAAAATATCCCCAGAGTTTTGGCAGATCGAGCCATAGTGGCTAAAAATTTCGATGCGCTTAAGGCGGTTTCGTGTACACTTTCAGTCTTAAAATAAAGTGGGGCTATATTTCAGCCTACAACCTGGAAACCTAGCGTGCACCCGTTTTACCTGTGTCCATTTCACTAAAAACCAAGGCATTCAGGAGTTAGTTTAGAGCTTCCGATACTGGAAAATATCCCCCAAGTGCCAGGAAATCAAGCCGAAGTTCGACAAAATTACCATGCGCGTAAGGCGGTCCCGGCTACTCTTTCAGTCTTAAAGTGAAGTGGGGCTATATTTCGGCCCAGAAGCTCGAAAGTGAACGTTCAAAGAGTTTGGCTGTGTCCATTTCACTGAAAACCAAGGCCATCAGGAATTACTTTAGAGTGACCGGGACTGGGAATTATCTCCCAAATTCCGGGAAATCGAGCCGATGTAGCCCAAAATCACGATGCGCGTAAGGCGGTCTCGGCTACTCTTTCAGTCTTAAAATGAAGTGGGGCTAGATTTCGGCCGACAAGCTCAACACCGAGCGTGCGCTCCTTTTGCCTGTGTACATATCACTGAAAACTAAGTTCATCAGGAGTTAGCATAGAGTCCTCGGGACTGGAAAATATTCCCCGAATTCCGGCAAATCGAGCCAAAGATGCTCAAAATCACGATGCGCGTAAGGCGGTCTCGGCTACTCGTTTACTCCGAAAATGAAGTGGGGCTATATTTCGGTTCTACAAGCTCGACACCGAGCGTGCTCTCCTTTTACCTGTGTCCATTTCACTAAGAACTAAGTCCATCAGGAGATAGTTTAGAATCCTCGAGACTGGAAGCTATCCTCCAAGTTTCGGCAAATTGAGCCATACTTTCTTAAAATTACGATAAGCCTAAGGCAGTTTCCTTTACTCTTTCAGTCTTAAAATGAACTGGGGCTACATTTCGGCCTAGAAGCTCGACACCGAGCGTGCGCTCCTGTTACCTGTGACCATTTTACTGAAGACTAAGGCCATCAAGAGTTAGGGTAGAGTCCCCGGGACTGGAAACTATCCCCCAAGTTTTGGCAGATCGAGCCATAGCGGCTAAAAATTTCGATGCGCTTAAGGCGGTTTCGTGTACACTTTCAGTCTTAAAATAGTGGGGCTATATTTCGGCCTACAACCTGGAAACCTAGCGTGCGCCCCTTTTACCTGTGTCCATTTCACTAAAAACCAAGGCATTCAGGAGTTAGTTTAGAGCTTCCGATACTGGAAAATATCCCCCAAGTGCCAGGAAATCAAGCCGAAGTTCGACAAAATTACCATGCGCGTAAGGCGGTCCCGGCTACTCTTTCAGTCTTAAAGTGAAGTGGGGCTATATTTCGGCCCAGAAGCTCGAAAGTGAACGTTCAAAGAGTTTGGCTGTGTCCATTTCACTGAAAACCAAGGCCATCAGGAATTACTTTAGAGTGACCGGGACTGGGAATTATCTCCCAAATTCCGGGAAATCGAGCCGATGTAGCCCAAAATCACGATGCGCGTAAGGCGGTCTCGGCTAGTCTTTCAGTCTTAAAGTGAAGTAGGGCTATGCTTCGGCCCACAAGCTCAAACGTGAGCGTTCAAAAAGTTGTGCTGTGTCCATTTCACTGCAAAGCAAGGCAATCAGGAGTTAATTTAGAGTCCCCGGTACCGGAGAATATCCCCCATTTCCCGGGAAATCGAGCCAAAGTATGTCAAAATCACGGTGCGCGTAAGGCGGTCCCGGTTACTCTTCCATTCTTAAAGTGAACTGGGGCAATATTTCCGCCCAGAAGCTCGAAAGTGAGCGTTCAAAAAGTTGTGCTGTGTCCATTTGACTCCAGAGCAAGGGCATCAGGAGTTACTTTAGAATCCGCGGGACTGGAAAATATCCCCCAAGTTCTGGGAAATCGAGCCGAATTTTGTCAAAATCACGATGCGCGTAAGGCGGTCTCGGCTACTCTTTCATTCTTAAAGTGAACTGGGGCTATATTTCGGCCCAGAGGCTAGAAAGGTGAAAGTTCAAAAAGTTTTGCTGTGTCACTTTCACCGCAAACCAAGGCCATCAGGAGTTAGTTTAGAGTCCCCGGGACTGGAAAATATCCCTCAAGTCCCGGGAATTGGAGCCGAAGTTGATCAAATTCATGATGGCCGTAACGCTGTCTCGGCTACTGTTTCATTCTTAAAGTCAAGTGTGCCTATATTTCGGCCCAAAAGCTAGAAAGTGAGCGTTCAAAAAGTTTTGCTGTGTCCATTTGACTTCAAAACAAGGCCATCAGGACTTAGTTTAGCGTGCAAGGGACTGGAAAATATCGCCCAAGTTCCGGGAAATGCATTGGAAGTTCGTCAAAATTACGATATACGTAAGGCGGTTTCGGCTACTCTTTCAGTCTTAAAGCAAAGTCGGGCTATGTTTCTGTCCAGAAGCTCGAAAGTGAGCGTTCAAAAAGTTTTGCTGTGTGCATTTCACTGCAAACCAAAGCTCTCAAAGTTAGTTTAGGGTCCCCGGGACTGGAAAATATTGCCCAAGTTCCGGGAAAGCGAGCCGAAGTTGATCAAAATCACGATGCGCGAAATGCGGTCTCGGCTAATGTTTCAGTCTTAAAGTAAAGTGTGGCTATATTTCGGCCCACAAGCTCGAAAGTGAGCGGTCAAAAAGTTTTGCTGTGTCTATTTCACTGCAAAACAAGGCTTTCAGGACTAAGTTTAGCGTCCAAGGAACTGGAAAATGTTCCCCAAGTTCCGGGAGATCCACCCGAAGTTTGTCAAAATCTCAATGCGCGTAAGGTGGTCTCGGTTACTGTTTAAGTCTTAAAGTAAAGTGGGGCTTTATTTCGGCCAGGAAGCTCGAAGGTGAGCGTTCAAAAAGTTTTCCTCTGTCCATTTTACTGCAAACCAAGGCAATAAGGAGTTAGTTTAGAGCTCCTGGGGCTGGAAAATATCCCCCAAGTTCCGGAACATCGATCCGACGTTTGTCAAACTCACGATGCGAGCAAGGCGGTCTCGGCTACTCTTTCAGTCTTAAGTGAAGTGGGGCTATATTTCGGCCCAGAATCTCCAAAGTGTGCTTTCAAAAAACTGTGCTGTGTCCATTTCAATGCAAACCAAGGCCATCAGGAGTTAGTTTAGAGTCCGCGGGACTGGAAAATATCCCTCAAGTCCCGGGAATTGGAGCCGAAGTTGATCAAATTCATGATGCGTGTAACGTGGTCTCGGCTACTGTTTCAGTCTTAAAGTCAAGTGTGCCTATATTTCGGCCCAAAAGCTAGAAAGTGAGCGTTCAAAAAGTTTTGCTGTGTCCATTTCACTTCAAAACAAGGCCATCACGACTTAGTTTAGCGTCCAAGGGACTGGAAAATATCCCCCAAGTTCCGGGAAATCCATTGGAAGTTCGTCAAAATTACGATATACGTAAGGTAGTTTCGGCTACTCTTTCAGTCTTAAAGTAAAGTCGGGCTATATTTCTGTCCAGAAGCTCGAAAGTGAGCGTTCAAAATGTTTTGCTGTGTGCATTTCACTGCAAACCAAAGCTCTCAAAGTTAGTTTAGGGTCCCGGGGACTGGAAAATATTGCCCAAGTTCCGGGAAAGCGAGCCGAAGTTGATCAAAATCACGATGCGCGAAATGCGGTCTCGGCTACTGTTTTAGTCTTAAAGTAAAGTATGGCTATATTTCGGCCCACAAGCTCGAAAGTGAGCGTTCAAAAAGTTTTGCTCTGTCCATTTCAATGCAAAGCAAGGCGATAAGGAGTTAGTTTAGAGTCCCCGGAACTGGAAAATATTCCCCAAGTTCCGAGAAATCGATCCGAAAATGGTCAAAATCACGATGCGCGTAACGGGATCTCGGCTACTCTTTCAGTCTTAAAGTGAAGTGGGGCTATATTTCGGCCCACAAGCTCCGAAGTGGGCGTTCAAAAAGTTATGCTGTGCGCATTTCAGTTCAAACCAAGGCCATCCGGAGTTAGTTTAGAGTCGCCCGGACTGGAAAATATCCCAAAAGTAGCGTGAAATAGAGCTGAAGTTGGTCTAACTCACGTTGCGCGTGAGGCGGTCTCGGCTACTATTTCAGTCTGAAAGTGAAGTGGGATTCTATTTCGGCCCAGAAGCTGCAAAGAGAGTGTTCAAAAAGCTTTCCTTTGTCCATTTCACTGAAAACCAAGGCCATCATGAGTTAGTTTAGAGCCCGCAAAATTGGAATATATCCCCCAAGTTCCGGGAAACCGACCCGAAGTTCGTCAAAATCACGATTTGCGCAAGACGGTCTGGGCTACTCTTTCCGTCTTAAAGTGAAGTGTGGCTATATTTCGGCCCACAAGCTAGAAAGTGAGCGTTCAAAAAGCTTTCTTGTGTCCATTTTACTTCAAAAGAAGGCCATCAGGACTTACTTTTGCGTCCAAGGGGCTGCAAAATATCCCCCAAGTTCCGGGAAATCCATTCGAAGTTCGTCAAAATGACGATGCGCGTCAGGCGGTTTCATCTACTCTTTCAGTCTTAAAGTAAAGTGGGGCTATATTTCTGCCCAGAAGCTCCAAAGTTGTGCTCTGTCCATTTCACTGAAAACCAAGGCCATCAGGAGTTAGTTTAGAGCCCGCGGAAATGGAATATATCCCCCAAGTTCCGGGAAACCGACCCGAAGTTGGTCAAAATCACGATTTGCGCAAGACGGTCTCGGCTACTCCTTCAGTCTTAAGGCAGAGTGGGGCTATGTTTCGGTCCAGAAGCTTGAGAGTGAGCGTTCAAAAAGTTTGGCTGTGTCCATTTCACGGAAAACCAAGACAATCAGGAGTTAGTTTAGGGTCCCCGGGACTGGAAAATATCCCCCAAGTTCCGGCAAGTCGAGCGGAAGTTGGTCAAAATCACGGTGCGCTTAAGGCAGTGTCGGCTACTCCTTCAGTCTTAAAGTGAAGTTGGGGCTCTATCTCGGCCCAGAAGCTCAAAGCTCAAAAAAAATTACTGTGTCCATTTCACATCAAACCAAGGGTATCAGGAGTTAGTGTAGAGTCCCCGGGAGTGGAATGTATTTCCCAAGTTCCGGAAAATCGAGAAGACATTGATCAAAATCACGATGCGCGTAAGATCTTCTTGGCTACTCTTTCAGTCTTAAAGTGAAGTGGGGCTATATTTCGGCCCAGAAGCTCAAAAGTGAGCGTTCAAAAAGTTTTGCTGTATCCATTTGAATGCAAACCAAGGCCATCAGGGGTTACTTAAGAGTCCTCGGGACTGCCAAATATCCCCCAAGTTCCGGTAAATCAAGCCGAAGTTGGTCAAAATCACGATGTGCGAAAGGTGGTCTCGGCTACTCTTTCAGTCTTAAAGTGAAGATGGGCAATATTTGGGCCAAGAAGCTCGAAAGTGAGTGTTTAAAAAGTTTTGCTCTGTCACTTTCAGTGCAAACCAAGGCCATGAGAAGTTACTTTAGAGTCCCCGGGACTGGAAAATATCCCCCAAGTTCCAGGAAATCAACCCGAAGTTTGTCAAAATCACGATGCGCGTAAGGCGGTCTCGGCTACTCTTTCAGTGTTAAAGTAAAGTGGGCTATATTTCGGCCCAGAAGCTTGAAGGTGAGCGTTCAAAAAGTTTTGCTGTCTCCATTTCACTGCAAACCAAGGCCATCAAGAGTTAGTTTGGAGTCCCTGGGCCTGGAAAATATGCCCCAAGTTCCGGAATATTGACCCGAAGTTCGTCAAAATCACGATGCGCGCACGCCGGTCTCGGCTACTCGTTAAGTCGTAAATGATGTGGGACTATATTTCGGCCTAGAAGCTCGAAAGTGTGCGTTCAAAAACTTGTGCTGTGTGAATTTCACTGTAAACCATGGCCATCAGGAGTTAGTTTAGAGTCCCCGGGCCTGGAAAATATTCCCCAAGTTCCAGGAAAGCGAGCAGAAGTTGATCAAAATCACAATGCGCGTAACGCGGTCTCGGCTACTGTTTCAGTCTTAAAGTGAAGTGTGGCTATATTAAGGCCCACAAGCTCGAAAGTGAGCGTTCAAAAAGTTTTGCTGTGTCCATTTCACTGCAAACCAAGGCCATCAGGAGTTAGTTTAGAGTCCCCGGGACTGGAAAATATCCCCCAAGTTCGGGGAAATCGAGGCGAAG
Source organism: Orbicella franksi (assembly GCF_964199315.1). NCBI lineage: Eukaryota > Metazoa > Cnidaria > Anthozoa > Scleractinia > Merulinidae > Orbicella > Orbicella franksi. The sequence continues at coordinate 86,340 of NC_138151.1, forward strand.
TTGGTCAAAATTAGGATGGGCGTAAGGCGGTCTCGGCTACTCTTTCACTCTTAAAGTGAAGTGCAGCTATATTTATGCCCAGAAGCTCAAAAGTGAGCGTTCAAAAAGTTTTGCTGTGTCCATTTTACTGCAGACCAAGGACGTCGGCGGTCCGTTTAGAGTCCCTGGGACTGGAAAATATCCCCCAAGTTCCGGGAAATTTAACCGAAGTTGGTCAAAATCACGACGCGCGTACGGCGGTCTCGGCTACTCTTTCAGTCTTAAAGTGAAGTGGGGCAATATTTCGGCCCAGAAGCTGGAAACTGAGTGTTTAAAAAGTTTTGCTGTGTCCATTTCACTGCAAAACAAGGGCACCACGACTTACTTTAGCGTCCAATGGACTGGAAATATCCCCCAAGTTACGGGAAATCCACCCGAAGTTAGTCAAAATCACGATGGGCTTAAGGGGGTCTCGGCTACTCTTTCAGTCTTAAGGTAAACTGGGCTGAGATTTAACTCCAGAAGCTCGAAAGTAAGGGTTCAAAAATCTTTGTCTCTATTTCACTCACATCTTAGACAATCAGGAGTGAGTTTAGAGACTTTGGGACTGGAAAATATCTCCCAAGTTTCGCCAGATCGAGCCGAAGATCCTCAAAATCACAATGCGCGTAAGGCGCTCCCGCCTACTCTTTCAGTCTTAAAAAGAAGTAGGGCTATATTTCGGCCAGCAAGCTCGAAAGTGCGCGTTCAATAAGTGTTCCGGGGTCCATTTCACTGGAAACCAAGGCCATCAGGAGTTAGTTTAGAGTCCCCGGGACTGGAAAATATCCCCCTATTTGCGGGAAATCGAGACGAAGTATCCCAAAATAACGATGCGCGTAAGGCGGTCTCGGCTACTCTTTCAGTCTTAAAGTTAAGTGGGGTTATTTTTCGACCCATAAGCTCGAAAGTGAGCGTTCAAAAAGTTTTGCTGTGTCCATTTAACTGTAAACTAAGGCCACCGGAAGTTAGTTTAGCTTCCCCGGGAATTGAAAATATTCGCCAACTTCCGGGAAATCGAGCCGAAGTTGATCAAAATTACGATGCGCGTAAGGCGGTCTCGGCTACTCTTTCAGTCTTAAAGTGAAGTAGGGCTATATTTCGGCAGGGAAGCTCGAAAGTGAGCGTGCAAAAAAATGTGCTGTGTCCATTTCACTGCAAACCAAGGCCATCAGCAGTTGGTTTAGAGTCCCCGGGACTGGAATATATCCCCGAAGTGCCGGGAAATCGAACGGAAGTTGGTCAATATCACGATGCGCGTAAGACGGTGTCGGGTACTCTTTCAGTCTTAAAGTAAAGTGGGGCTATATTTCGGCCCAGAAGCTCGAAAGTGACCCTTTAAAAAGTTACGCTTTCTGCATTTAACTGCAAACCAAGGCCATCAGGAGTTAGTTTAAAGTCCCCCGGACTGGAAAATATCCCCCAAGTTCCGGGAAATCGAGCTGAACTTGGTCAAAATCACGATGCTCGTAAGGCGGTCTCGGCTACTATTTCAGTCTTAAAGCGAAATACGGTTGTATTTCGGCCCAGAAGCTCGAAACTGAGCGTTCAAAAAGTTTTCCTGCGTCCATTTCACTGCAAACCAAGGCCATCAGGAGTTAGTTTAGAGTCCCCAGTACTTGAAAATATCGCCAAAATTCTAGAAAATCGAGCGGAAGCTGCTCAAAGTCACGATGCGCGTAAGGCGGTCTCGCCTACTCTTTCAGTCTTAAAGTGAAGTGGGGCTATATTTCATCCCAGAAGCTCGAAAATAAACGTTCTAAAAGTGTTAATGTGTTCATTTCACTGCAAACCAAGGCCATCAGGAGTTTCTTTAGACTCCTCGGGACTGGAAAATATCGCCCAAGTTCAAGGAAATCGAGCCGAATTTTGTCAAAATCACGATGAGCGTAAGGCGGTCTCGGCTACTCTTTCATTCTTAAAGTGAACTGGGGCTATATTTCGGCCGAGAAGCTAGAAAGTGAAAGTTCAAAAAGTTTTGCTGTGTTCATTTCACTGCAAACCAAGGCCATCAGGAGTTAGTTTAGACTCCTCGGGACTAGAAAATATCGCCCAAGTTCGGGGAAATCGAGCCGAATTTTGTCAAAATCAGGATGCGCGTAAGGCGGTCTCGGCTACTCTTTCATTCTTAAAGTGAACTGGGGCTATATTTCGCCCCAGAAGCTAGAAAGTGAAAGTTCAAAAAGTTTTGCTGCGTCATTTCACCGCAAACCAAGCCACATCAGCAGATTGTTTACAGTCTCCGGGACATCAAAATATCCCCCAAGTCCCGGGAAATCGAGCCGAAGTTTGGCAAAATCACGATGCGCGTAAAGCAGTCTCGGCTACTCTTTTAGTCTTAAAGTGACGTGGCTGTATATTTCGGCCCAGAAGCTCGAAAGTGAGCGTTCAAAAACTTTTGCTCTCTCAATTTAACTGAAAACCAAGGCCATCATGAGTTAGTTTAGAGTCTACGGGACTGGAAAATATCCCTTAAGTTCTGGCAACTCACGATGCGTCTAAGGCGGTCTCGGCTACTATTTCAGTCTAAAAGTGAAGTGGGGCTGTATTTCGGCCATGAATTTCGAAAGTAAGCGTTCAAAAAAAAATTGCTGTGTCCATTTCACTGCAGACCAAGGCCATCAGGGGTTAGTTTAGAGTCCTTGGGACTTGAATATATCCCCGAGGTTTCGGGAAATCGAGCCGAAGTTGGTTCAAAATCACGATGCGCGTAAGACGGTGTCGGCTACTCTTTCAGTCTTAAACTGAAGTGGGGCTATATTTCGGCTCAGAAGCCCGAAGGGGAGCGTTGAAAAAGTTTTGCTCTCTCCATTTCAATGCAAACCAGGGCAATCAGGAGTTACTTTAGAGTCCCCGGTACCGGAAAATATTCCCCATTTCCCGGGAAATCGAGCCAAAGTTGGTCAAAATCACGATGCGCATATGGCGGTCTCGGCTATTCTTTCATTCTTAAAGTGAACTCGGGCTATATTTCGGCCCAGACGCTCGAAAGTGAAAGTTCAAAAAGTTTTGCTGTGTCCATTTCACCGCGAACCAAGCCACATCAGGAGATAGTTTACAGTCTCCGGGACATCAAAATATCCCCGAAGTTGCGGGAAATCGAGCCGAAGTTTGTCAAAATCACGATAAGCGTAAAGCAGTCTCGGCTACTCTTTGAGTCTTAAAGTGACGTGGCTGTATATTTCGGCCCAGAAGCTCGAAAGTGAGCGTTCAAAAAGTTATGCTGTGCCCATTTCACTGCAAACCAAGGCCCTCAGGAAGTAGTTTACAGTGCCTGGAACTGGAAAATATCCCCCAAGTTCCGCGAAATCGAGACGAAGTTGGTCAAAATAACGATTCGCGTAAGGCGGTCTCGAGGAAAACTTTTTGAACGCTCACTTTCGAGCTTGTGGGCCGAAATATAGCCACACTTTACTTTAAGACTGAAACAGTAGCCGAGACGGCATTTCGCGCATCGTGATTTTGATCAACTTCGGCTCGCTTTCCCAGAACTTGGGGAATATTTTCAAGTCCCGGGGACCCTAAACTAACTTTTGATAGCTTTGGTTTGCAGTGAAATGCACACAGCAAAACTTTTTGAACGCTCACTTTCGAGCTTCTGGACAGAAATATAGCCCGACTTTACTTTAAGAGTGAAAGAGTAGCCGAAACCGCTTTACGTATATCGTAATTTTGACGAACTTCGAATTTATTTCCTGGAACTTGGGGGATATTTTCCAGTCCCTTGGACGCTAAACTAAGTCCTGATGACCTTGTTTTGAAGTGAAATGGACACAGCAAAACTTTTTGAACGCTCACTTTCTAGCTTTTGGGCCGAAATATAGGCACACTTGACTTTAAGACTGAAACAGTAGCCGAGACCACGTTACACGCATCATGAATTTGATCAACTTCGGCTCCAATTCCCGGGACTTGAGGGATATTTTCCAGTCCCGCGGACTCTAAACTAACTCCTGATGGCCTTGGTTTGCATTGAAATGGACACAGCACAGTTTTTTGAAAGCACACTTTGGAGATTCTGGGCCGAAATATAGCCCCACTTCACTTAAGACTGAAAGAGTAGCCGAGACCGCCTTGCTCGCATCGTGAGTTCGACAAACGTCGGATCGATATTCCGGAACTTGGGGGATATTTTCCAGTCCCAGGAGCTCTAAACTAACTCCTGATGGCCTTGGTTTGCAGTGAAATGGACAGAGCAAAACTTTTTGAACGCTCACCTTCGAGCTTCCTGGCCGAAATAAAGCCCCACTTTACTTTAAGACTTAAAGAGTAACCGAGACCACCTTACGCGCATTGTCCTTTTGACAAGCTTCGGGTGGATCTCCCGGAACTTGGGGAACATTTTCCAGTCGCTTGGACGCTAACCTAACTCCTGATGGCCTTGTTTTGCAGTGAAATAGACACAGCAAAACTTTTTCAACGCTCACTTTCGAGCTTGTGGGGCGAAATATAGCCACACTTTACTTTAAGACTGAAACAGTAGCCGAGACCGCATTTCGCGCATCGTGATTTTGATCAACTTCGGCTCGCTTTCCCGGAACTTGGGCAATATTTTCCAGTCCCGGGGACTCTAAACTAACTTTGAGAGCTTTGGTTTGCAGTGAAATGCACACAGCAAAAGTTTTTGAACGCTCACTTTCGAGCTTCTGGACAGAAATATAGCCCGACTTTACTTTAAGACTGAAAGAGTAGCCGAAACCGCCTTACGTATATCGTAATTTTGACGAACTTCCAATGGATTTCCCGGAACTTGGGGGATATTTTCCAGTCCCTTGGACGCTAAACTAAGTCGTGATGGCCTTGTTTTGAAGTGAAATGGACACAGCAAAACTTTTTGAACGCTCACTTTCTAGCTTTTGGGCCGAAATATAGGCACACTTGACTTTAAGACTGAAACAGTGGCCGAGACCACGTTACGCGCATCATGAATTTGATCAACTTCGGCTCCAATTCCCGGACCTTGGGGCATATTTTCTTGTCTTGGGGACGCTAAACTAACTCCTCATGCCCTTGGTTTGCAGTGAAATGAACACAGCAAAACTTTTTGAAGGATCACTTTCGGGCTTCTGGGCCGAAATATAGCCCCACTTCACTTTAAGACTGAAAGGGTAGCCGAGACCGCCTTACGGGAATCGTTATTTTGACCAACTTCGGCTCGATTTCCCGGAAGTTGGGGGATATTTTCCAGTCCCGGGGACTCTAAACTAGCTCCTGATGGCTTTGGTTTGCAGTGAAATAAACACAGGGAAACTTTTTGAACGCTCACTTTCAAGGTCCTGGGCAGGAATAAAGCCTCACTTCACTTTAGGACTGAAAGAGGAAGCGAGACCGCCTAACGCGCACCCTGATTTTGACCAACTTGGGCTAAATTTCCCTGAACTTGGGGGATATTTTCCAGTCCCGAAGACCCTTAAGTAACCCCTGATGGCCTTGGTTTGCATTGAAATGGATACAGCAAAACTTTTTGAACGCTCACTTTTGAGCTTCTGGGCCGAAATATAGCCCCACTTCACTTTAAGACTGAAAGACTAGCCAAGACCGTCTTGCGCGCATCGTGATTTTGACCAACGTCTTCTCCATTTTCCGGAACTTGGGAAATATATTGCAGTCCCGGGGACTCTAAACTAACTCCTGATTGCCTTGGTTTGCAGTGAAATAGACGCAGCAAATTTTTTGCAGCGCTCACTTTGGAGCTTCTGGGCCGAAATAGAGCCCCACCTCCCTTTAAGACTGAAAGAGTAGCCGAGGCCGCCTTAGGCGCATCGTGATTTTGACCAACTTCGGCTTGATCTGCCAGAACTTAAAAGATATTTTCCAGTCCCGGGGACTCTAAACTAACTCATGATGGCCTTGGTTTTCAGTGAAATTGAGAGAGGAAAACCTTTTGAACGCTCACTTTCGAGCTTCTGGACAAAAATATTGCCCTACTTAACTTTAAGACTGAAAGAGTAGCCCAGACCGCCTTACGCGAATCGTTATTTTGACCAACTTCGTCTCGATTTCGCGGAACTTGGGGGATATTTTCCAGTTCCAGGCACTGTAAACTACTTCCTGAGGGCCTTGCTTTGCAGTGAAATGGGCACAGCATAACTTTTTGAACGCTCACTTTCGAGCTTCTGGGCCGAAATATACAGCCACGTCACTTTAAGACTCAAAGAGTAGCCGAGACTGCTTTACGCTTATCGTGATTTTGACAAACTTCGGCTCGATTTCCCGCAACTTGGGGGATATTTTTCAGTCCCGGAGACTGTAAACTATCTCCTGATGTGGCTTGGTTCGCGGTGAAATGGACACAGCAAAACTTTTTGAACTTTCACTTTCAAGCGTCTGGGCCGAAATATAGCCCGAGTTCACTTTAAGAATGAAATAATAGCCGAGACCGCCTTACGCACATCGTGATTTTGACAAACTTTGGCTCGATTTCCCGGGAAATGGGAAATATTTTCCGGTACCGGGGACTCTAAAGTAACTCCTGATTGCCCTGGTTTGCATTGAAATGGAGAGAGCAAAACTTTTTCAACGCTCCCCTTCGGGCTTCTGAGCCGAAATATAGCCCCACTTCAGTTTAAGACTGAAATAGTAGCCGACACCGTCTTAGCGCATCGTGATTTTGAACCAACTTCGGCTCGATTTCCCGAAACCTCGGGGATATATTCAAGTCCCAAGGACTCTAAACTAACCCCTGATGGCCTTGGTCTGCAGTGAAATGGACACAGGAATTTTTTTTTGAACGCTTTTTTTCGAAATTCTGGGTCGAAATATAGCCCCACTTCACTTTTAGACTGAAATAGTAGCCGAGACCGCCTTAGACGCATTGTGATTTTGACCAACTTCGGCTTGAGTTGCCAGAACTTAAGGGATATTTTCCAGTCCCGTAGACTCTAAACTAACTCATGATGGCCTTGGTTTTCAGTTAAATTGAGAGAGCAAAAGTTTTTGAACGCTCACTTTCGAGCTTCTGGGCCGAAATATACAGCCACGTCACTTTAAGACTAAAAGAGTAGCCGAGACTGCTTTACGCGCATCGTGATTTTGCCAAACTTCGGCTCGATTTCCCGGGACTTGGGGGATATTTTGATGTCCCGGAGACTTTAAAGAATCCCAAGTTTCGCCAGATCGAGCCGAAGATCCTCAAAATCACAATGCGCGTAAGGCGCTCCCGCCTACTCTTTCAGTCTTAAAAAGAAGTAGGGCTATATTTGGGCCAGCAAGCTCGAAAGTGCGCGTTCAAAAAGTGTTCCTGTGTCCATTTCACTGGAAACCAAGGCCATCAGGAGTTAGTTTAGAGTCCCCGGGAGTGGAAAATATCCCCCTATTTGCGGGAAATCCAGCCGAAGTATCCCAAAATCACGATGCGCGTAACGCGGTCTCGGCTACTCTTTCAGTCTTAAAGTTAAGTGGGGCTATATTTCGTCCCATAAGCTGGAAAGTGAGCGTTCAAAAAGTTTTGCTGTGTCCATTTAACTGCAAACTAAGGCCACCGCAAGTTAGTTCAGCTTCCCCGGGAATTGAAAATATTCGCCAACTTACGGGAAATCGAGCCGAAGTTGGTCAAAATGACGATGCGCGTAAGGCGGTCTCGGCTACTCTTTCAGTCTTAAAGTGAAGTAGGGCTCTATTTCGGCCGAGAAGCTCGAAAGTGAGCGTGCAAAAAAATGTGCTGTGTCCATTTCACTGCAAACCAAGGCCATCAGCAGTTAGTTTAGAGTCCCCGGGACTGGAATATATCCCCGAAGTGCCGGGAAATCGAACGGAAGTTGGTCAAAATCACGATGCGCGTAAGACGGCCTCGGCTACTCTTTCAGTCTTAAAGTAAAGTGGGGCTATATTTCGGCCCAGAAGCTCGAAAGTGACCCTTTAAAAAGTTACGCTTTCTGCATTTAACTGGAAACCAAGGCCATCAGGAGTTAGTTTAAAGTCTCCTGGACTGGAAAATATCCCCCAAGTTCCGGTAAATCGAGCTGAACTTGGTCAAAATCACGATGCTCGTAAGGCGGTCTCGGCTACTATTTCAGTCTTAAAGTGAAATACGGTTGTATTTCGGCCCAGAAGCTCGAAACTGAGCGTTCAAAAAGTTTTCCATCGTCCATTTCACTGCAAACCAAGGCCATCAGGAGTTGGTTTAGAGTCCCCGGGACTTGAAAATATCGCCCAAGTTCGGGGAAATCGAGCCGAATTTTGTCAAAATCACGATGCGCGTAAGGCGGTCTCGGCTACTCCTTCATTCTTAAAGTGAACTGGGGTTACATTTAGGCCCAGAAGCCCGAAAGTGAGCGTTCAAAAAGTTTTGCTGTGTTCATTTCACTGCAAACCAAGGCCATCAGGAGGTAGTTTAGACTCCCCGGGACAAGAAAATATGCCCCAAGGTCCGGGAAATTGAGCCGAGGTTGGTCAAAATGACGATGCCCCTAAAGTGGTCTCGGCTACTCTTTCTGTCTTAAAGTGAGGAGGGGCTATATTTCGGGCCACAAGCCCGAAAGTGAGCGTTCAAAAAGTTTTGCTGTGTCCATTTCACTGCAAACCAAGGCCATCAGGGGTTAGTTTAGAATCCCCGGGACTGAAAAATATTGCCCAAGTTCCGGGGAATCGAACCGAAGTTAATCAAAATCACGATGCGCGAAATGCGGTATCGGCTACTGTTGCAGCCTTAAAGTGAAGTGGGGCTATATTTCGGCCCAGAGGCCCGAAAGTAAGCGTTCAAAAAGTTTTGCTGTGTTCTTTTACTGAAAAACAAGGCCATCACGAGTTAGTTTAGCGTCCCTGGGGCTGGAAAATATTCTTGAAGTTCCGGGAAAGCGAGCTGAAGTTGGTCAAAATTATCATGCTCCCAAAGCAGTTTCGGCTACCCTTTCAGTCTTAAAGTGAAGTGGGGCTATATTTCGGCCCACAAGCTCGAAAGTGAGCGTTCAAAAAGTTTTGCTGTGTGCATTTCACTGCAAACCGAAGCTATCAAAAGTTAGTTTAGGGTCCCCGCGACTGGAAAATATTCCCCAAGTTCCAGTAAAGCGAGCCGAAGTTGATCAACATCACGATGCGCGAAATGCGGTCTCGGCTACTCTTTCAGTCTTAAAGTAAAGTGTGGCTATATTTCGGCCCACAAGCTCGAAAGTGAGCGTTCAAAAAGTTTTGCTCTGTCCATTTCAATGAAGAGCAAGGTCATCAGGAGTTACTTTAGAGTCCCCGGGACTGGAAAATATCCCCCAAGTTCCGAGAAATCGAGCCGAAAAAGGTCAAAATCACGATGCGCGTAAGGCGATCTCGGCTACTCATTCAGTCTTAAAGTGAAGTGGGGCTATATTTCGGCCCACAAGCTCCAAAGCGGGCGTTCAAAAAGTTATGCTGTGCCCATTTCAGTGCAAACCAAGGCCATTCGAAGTTAGTTTAGAGTCCCCCGGACTGGAAAATATCCCAAAAGTTGCGTGAAATCGAGCTGAACTTGGTCTAACTGACGATGCGCGTGAGGCGGTCTCGGCTACTATTTCAGTCTCAAAGTAAAGTGGCATTTTATTTCGGCCCAGAAGCTACAAAGAGAGTGTTCAAAAAGCTTTCCTTTTTCCTTTTCACTGAAAACCAAGGCCATCAGGAGTTAGTTTAGAGCCCGCGGAAATGGAATATATCCCCCAAGTTCCGGGAAACCGACTCGAAGTTGGTCAAAATCACGATTTGCGCAAGACGGTCTCGGCTACTCTTTGAGTCTTAAAGTAAAGTGGGGCTATATTTCGGTCCAGAAGCTCGAGAGTGAGCGTTCAAAAAGTTTCGCTGTGTCCATTTCACTGAAAACCAAGACAATCAGGAGTTAGTTTAGAGTCCCCGGGACTGGAAAATATCCCCCAAGTTCCGGGAAATCGAGCCGAAGTTGGTCAAAATCACAGTGCGCATAAGGCGGTGTCGGCTACTCCTTCAGTCTTAAAGAGAAGTGGGGCTCTATTTCGGCCCACAAGCTCAAAGCTAAAAAAAATTACTGTGCTTATTTCACTGCAAACCAAGGCTATCAGGAGTTAGTTTAGAGTCCCCGGGAGTGGAATGTATTTCCCAAGTTCCGGAAAATCGAGAAGACGTTGGTCAAAATCACGATGCGCGTAAGATCTTCTCGGCTACTCTTTCAGTCTTAAAGTGAAGTGGGGCTATATTTCGGCCCAGAAGCTCAAAAGTGAGCGTTCAAAAAGTTTTGCTGTATCCATTTCAATGCAAACCAAGGCCATCAGGGGTTACTTAAGAGTCCTCGGGACTGGAAAATATCCCCCAAGTTCCGGTAAATCGAGCCGAAGTTGGTCAAAATCACGATGTGCGTAAGGTGGTCTCGGCTACTCTATCAGTCTTAAAGTGAAGTGGGGCAATATTTCGGCCCAGAAGCTGGAAACTGAGTGTTTAAAAAGTTTTGCTGTGTCCATTTCACTGCAAAACAAGGGCACCACGACTTACTTTAGCGTCCAATGGACTGGAAATATCCCCCAAGTTACGGGAAATCCACCCGAAGTTAGTCAAAATCACGATGGGCTTAAGGGGGTCTCGGCTACTCTTTCAGTCTTAAGGTAAACTGGGCTGAGATTTAACTCCAGAAGCTCGAAAGTAAGGGTTCAAAAATCTTTGTCTCTATTTCACTCACATCTTAGACAATCAGGAGTGAGTTTAGAGACTTTGGGACTGGAAAATATCTCCCAAGTTTCGCCAGATCGAGCCGAAGATCCTCAAAATCACAATGCGCGTAAGGCGCTCCCGACTACTCTTTCAGTCTTAAAAAGAAGTAGGGCTATATTTCGGCCAGCAAGCTCGAAAGTGCGCGTTCAATAAGTGTTCCGGGGTCCATTTCACTGGAAACCAAGGCCATCAGGAGTTAGTTTAGAGTCCCCGGGACTGGAAAATATCCCCCTATTTGCGGGAAATCGAGACGAAGTATCCCAAAATAACGATGCGCGTAAGGCGGTCTCGGCTACTCTTTCAGTCTTAAAGTTAAGTGGGGTTATTTTTCGACCCATAAGCTCGAAAGTGAGCGTTCAAAAAGTTTTGCTGTGTCCATTTAACTGTAAACTAAGGCCACCGGAAGTTAGTTTAGCTTCCCCGGGAATTGAAAATATTCGCCAACTTCCGGGAAATCGAGCCGAAGTTGATCAAAATTACGATGCGCGTAAGGCGGTCTCGGCTACTCTTTCAGTCTTAAAGTGAAGTAGGGCTATATTTCGGCAGGGAAGCTCGAAAGTGAGCGTGCAAAAAAATGTGCTGTGTCCATTTCACTGCAAACCAAGGCCATCAGCAGTTGGTTTAGAGTCCCCGGGACTGGAATATATCCCCGAAGTGCCGGGAAATCGAACGGAAGTTGGTCAATATCACGATGCGCGTAAGACGGTGTCGGGTACTCTTTCAGTCTTAAAGTAAAGTGGGGCTATATTTCGGCCCAGAAGCTCGAAAGTGACCCTTTAAAAAGTTACGCTTTCTGCATTTAACTGCAAACCAAGGCCATCAGGAGTTAGTTTAAAGTCCCCCGGACTGGAAAATATCCCCCAAGTTCCGGGAAATCGAGCTGAACTTGGTCAAAATCACGATGCTCGTAAGGCGGTCTCGGCTACTATTTCAGTCTTAAAGCGAAATACGGTTGTATTTCGGCCCAGAAGCTCGAAACTGAGCGTTCAAAAAGTTTTCCTGCGTCCATTTCACTGCAAACCAAGGCCATCAGGAGTTAGTTTAGAGTCCCCAGTACTTGAAAATATCGCCAAAATTCTAGAAAATCGAGCGGAAGCTGCTCAAAGTCACGATGCGCGTAAGGCGGTCTCGCCTACTCTTTCAGTCTTAAAGTGAAGTGGGGCTATATTTCATCCCAGAAGCTCGAAAATAAACGTTCTAAAAGTGTTAATGTGTTCATTTCACTGCAAACCAAGGCCATCAGGAGTTTCTTTAGACTCCTCGGGACTGGAAAATATCGCCCAAGTTCAAGGAAATCGAGCCGAATTTTGTCAAAATCACGATGAGCGTAAGGCGGTCTCGGCTACTCTTTCATTCTTAAAGTGAACTGGGGCTATATTTCGGCCGAGAAGCTAGAAAGTGAAAGTTCAAAAAGTTTTGCTGTGTTCATTTCACTGCAAACCAAGGCCATCAGGAGTTAGTTTAGACTCCTCGGGACTAGAAAATATCGCCCAAGTTCGGGGAAATCGAGCCGAATTTTGTCAAAATCAGGATGCGCGTAAGGCGGTCTCGGCTACTCTTTCATTCTTAAAGTGAACTGGGGCTATATTTCGCCCCAGAAGCTAGAAAGTGAAAGTTCAAAAAGTTTTGCTGCGTCATTTCACCGCAAACCAAGCCACATCAGCAGATTGTTTACAGTCTCCGGGACATCAAAATATCCCCCAAGTCCCGGGAAATCGAGCCGAAGTTTGGCAAAATCACGATGCGCGTAAAGCAGTCTCGGCTACTCTTTTAGTCTTAAAGTGACGTGGCTGTATATTTCGGCCCAGAAGCTCGAAAGTGAGCGTTCAAAAACTTTTGCTCTCTCAATTTAACTGAAAACCAAGGCCATCATGAGTTAGTTTAGAGTCTACGGGACTGGAAAATATCCCTTAAGTTCTGGCAACTCACGATGCGTCTAAGGCGGTCTCGGCTACTATTTCAGTCTAAAAGTGAAGTGGGGCTGTATTTCGGCCATGAATTTCGAAAGTAAGCGTTCAAAAAAAAATTGCTGTGTCCATTTCACTGCAGACCAAGGCCATCAGGGGTTAGTTTAGAGTCCTTGGGACTTGAATATATCCCCGAGGTTTCGGGAAATCGAGCCGAAGTTGGTTCAAAATCACGATGCGCGTAAGACGGTGTCGGCTACTCTTTCAGTCTTAAACTGAAGTGGGGCTATATTTCGGCTCAGAAGCCCGAAGGGGAGCGTTGAAAAAGTTTTGCTCTCTCCATTTCAATGCAAACCAGGGCAATCAGGAGTTACTTTAGAGTCCCCGGTACCGGAAAATATTCCCCATTTCCCGGGAAATCGAGCCAAAGTTGGTCAAAATCACGATGCGCATATGGCGGTCTCGGCTATTCTTTCATTCTTAAAGTGAACTCGGGCTATATTTCGGCCCAGACGCTCGAAAGTGAAAGTTCAAAAAGTTTTGCTGTGTCCATTTCACCGCGAACCAAGCCACATCAGGAGATAGTTTACAGTCTCCGGGACATCAAAATATCCCCCAAGTTGCGGGAAATCGAGCCGAAGTTTGTCAAAATCACGATAAGCGTAAAGCAGTCTCGGCTACTCTTTGAGTCTTAAAGTGACGTGGCTGTATATTTCGGCCCAGAAGCTCGAAAGTGAGCGTTCAAAAAGTTATGCTGTGCCCATTTCACTGCAAAGCAAGGCCCTCAGGAAGTAGTTTACAGTGCCTGGAACTGGAAAATATCCCCCAAGTTCCGCGAAATCGAGACGAAGTTGGTCAAAATAACGATTCGCGTAAGGCGGTCTCGAGGAAAACTTTTTGAACGCTCACTTTCGAGCTTGTGGGCCGAAATATAGCCACACTTTACTTTAAGACTGAAACAGTAGCCGAGACGGCATTTCGCGCATCGTGATTTTGATCAACTTCGGCTCGCTTTCCCAGAACTTGGGGAATATTTTCAAGTCCCGGGGACCCTAAACTAACTTTTGATAGCTTTGGTTTGCAGTGAAATGCACACAGCAAAACTTTTTGAACGCTCACTTTCGAGCTTCTGGACAGAAATATAGCCCGACTTTACTTTAAGAGTGAAAGAGTAGCCGAAACCGCTTTACGTATATCGTAATTTTGACGAACTTCGAATTTATTTCCTGGAACTTGGGGGATATTTTCCAGTCCCTTGGACGCTAAACTAAGTCCTGATGACCTTGTTTTGAAGTGAAATGGACACAGCAAAACTTTTTGAACGCTCACTTTCTAGCTTTTGGGCCGAAATATAGGCACACTTGACTTTAAGACTGAAACAGTAGCCGAGACCACGTTACACGCATCATGAATTTGATCAACTTCGGCTCCAATTCCCGGGACTTGAGGGATATTTTCCAGTCCCGCGGACTCTAAACTAACTCCTGATGGCCTTGGTTTGCATTGAAATGGACACAGCACAGTTTTTTGAAAGCACACTTTGGAGATTCTGGGCCGAAATATAGCCCCACTTCACTTAAGACTGAAAGAGTAGCCGAGACCGCCTTGCTCGCATCGTGAGTTCGACAAACGTCGGATCGATATTCCGGAACTTGGGGGATATTTTCCAGTCCCAGGAGCTCTAAACTAACTCCTGATGGCCTTGGTTTGCAGTGAAATGGACAGAGCAAAACTTTTTGAACGCTCACCTTCGAGCTTCCTGGCCGAAATAAAGCCCCACTTTACTTTAAGACTTAAAGAGTAACCGAGACCACCTTACGCGCATTGTCCTTTTGACAAGCTTCGGGTGGATCTCCCGGAACTTGGGGAACATTTTCCAGTCGCTTGGACGCTAACCTAACTCCTGATGGCCTTGTTTTGCAGTGAAATAGACACAGCAAAACTTTTTCAACGCTCACTTTCGAGCTTGTGGGGCGAAATATAGCCACACTTTACTTTAAGACTGAAACAGTAGCCGAGACCGCATTTCGCGCATCGTGATTTTGATCAACTTCGGCTCGCTTTCCTGGAACTTGGGCAATATTTTCCAGTCCCGGGGACCCTAAACTAACTTTGAGAGCTTTGGTTTGCAGTGAAATGCACACAGCAAAAGTTTTTGAACGCTCACTTTCGAGCTTCTGGACAGAAATATAGCCCGACTTTACTTTAAGACTGAAAGAGTAGCCGAAACCGCCTTACGTATATCGTAATTTTGACGAACTTCCAATGGATTTCCCGGAACTTGGGGGATATTTTCCAGTCCCTTGGACGCTAAACTAAGTCGTGATGGCCTTGTTTTGAAGTGAAATGGACACAGCAAAACTTTTTGAACGCTCACTTTCTAGCTTTTGGGCCGAAATATAGGCACACTTGACTTTAAGACTGAAACAGTGGCCGAGACCACGTTACGCGCATCATGAATTTGATCAACTTCGGCTCCAATTCCCGGACCTTGGGGCATATTTTCTTGTCTTGGGGACGCTAAACTAACTCCTCATGCCCTTGGTTTGCAGTGAAATGAACACAGCAAAACTTTTTGAAGGATCACTTTCGGGCTTCTGGGCCGAAATATAGCCCCACTTCACTTTAAGACTGAAAGGGTAGCCGAGACCGCCTTACGGGAATCGTTATTTTGACCAACTTCGGCTCGATTTCCCGGAAGTTGGGGGATATTTTCCAGTCCCGGGGACTCTAAACTAGCTCCTGATGGCTTTGGTTTGCAGTGAAATAAACACAGGGAAACTTTTTGAACGCTCACTTTCAAGGTCCTGGGCAGGAATAAAGCCTCACTTCACTTTAGGACTGAAAGAGGAAGCGAGACCGCCTAACGCGCACCCTGATTTTGACCAACTTGGGCTAAATTTCCCTGAACTTGGGGGATATTTTCCAGTCCCGAAGACCCTTAAGTAACCCCTGATGGCCTTGGTTTGCATTGAAATGGATACAGCAAAACTTTTTGAACGCTCACTTTTGAGCTTCTGGGCCGAAATATAGCCCCACTTCACTTTAAGACTGAAAGACTAGCCAAGACCGTCTTGCGCGCATCGTGATTTTGACCAACGTCTTCTCCATTTTCCGGAACTTGGGAAATATATTGCAGTCCCGGGGACTCTAAACTAACTCCTGATTGCCTTGGTTTGCAGTGAAATAGACGCAGCAAATTTTTTGCAGCGCTCACTTTGGAGCTTCTGGGCCGAAATAGAGCCCCACCTCCCTTTAAGACTGAAAGAGTAGCCGAGGCCGCCTTAGGCGCATCGTGATTTTGACCAACTTCGGCTTGATCTGCCAGAACTTAAAAGATATTTTCCAGTCCCGGGGACTCTAAACTAACTCATGATGGCCTTGGTTTTCAGTGAAATTGAGAGAGGAAAACCTTTTGAACGCTCACTTTCGAGCTTCTGGACAAAAATATTGCCCTACTTAACTTTAAGACTGAAAGAGTAGCCCAGACCGCCTTACGCGAATCGTTATTTTGACCAACTTCGTCTCGATTTCGCGGAACTTGGGGGATATTTTCCAGTTCCAGGCACTGTAAACTACTTCCTGAGGGCCTTGCTTTGCAGTGAAATGGGCACAGCATAACTTTTTGAACGCTCACTTTCGAGCTTCTGGGCCGAAATATACAGCCACGTCACTTTAAGACTCAAAGAGTAGCCGAGACTGCTTTACGCTTATCGTGATTTTGACAAACTTCGGCTCGATTTCCCGCAACTTGGGGGATATTTTGATGTCCCGGAGACTGTAAACTATCTCCTGATGTGGCTTGGTTCGCGGTGAAATGGACACAGCAAAACTTTTTGAACTTTCACTTTCGAGCGTCTGGGCCGAAATATAGCCCGAGTTCACTTTAAGAATGAAATAATAGCCGAGACCGCCTTACGCGCATCGTGATTTTGACAAACTTTGGCTCGATTTCCCGGGAAATGGGAAATATTTTCCGGTACCGGGGACTCTAAAGTAACTCCTGATTGCCCTGGTTTGCATTGAAATGGAGAGAGCAAAACTTTTTCAACGCTCCCCTTCGGGCTTCTGAGCCGAAATATAGCCCCACTTCAGTTTAAGACTGAAATAGTAGCCGACACCGTCTTAGCGCATCGTGATTTTGAACCAACTTCGGCTCGATTTCCCGAAACCTCGGGGATATATTCAAGTCCCAAGGACTCTAAACTAACCCCTGATGGCCTTGGTCTGCAGTGAAATGGACACAGGAATTTTTTTTGAACGCTTTTTTTCGAAATTCTGGGTCGAAATATAGCCCCACTTCACTTTTAGACTGAAATAGTAGCCGAGACCGCCTTAGACGCATTGTGATTTTGACCAACTTCGGCTTGAGTTGCCAGAACTTAAGGGATATTTTCCAGTCCCGTAGACTCTAAACTAACTCATGATGGCCTTGGTTTTCAGTTAAATTGAGAGAGCAAAAGTTTTTGAACGCTCACTTTCGAGCTTCTGGGCCGAAATATACAGCCACGTCACTTTAAGACTAAAAGAGTAGCCGAGACTGCTTTACGCGCATCGTGATTTTGCCAAACTTCGGCTCGATTTCCCGGGACTTGGGGGATATTTTGATGTCCCGGAGACTTTAAAGAATCCCAAGTTTCGCCAGATCGAGCCGAAGATCCTCAAAATCACAATGCGCGTAAGGCGCTCCCGCCTACTCTTTCAGTCTTAAAAAGAAGTAGGGCTATATTTGGGCCAGCAAGCTCGAAAGTGCGCGTTCAAAAAGTGTTCCTGTGTCCATTTCACTGGAAACCAAGGCCATCAGGAGTTAGTTTAGAGTCCCCGGGAGTGGAAAATATCCCCCTATTTGCGGGAAATCCAGCCGAAGTATCCCAAAATCACGATGCGCGTAACGCGGTCTCGGCTACTCTTTCAGTCTTAAAGTTAAGTGGGGCTATATTTCGTCCCATAAGCTGGAAAGTGAGCGTTCAAAAAGTTTTGCTGTGTCCATTTAACTGCAAACTAAGGCCACCGCAAGTTAGTTCAGCTTCCCCGGGAATTGAAAATATTCGCCAACTTACGGGAAATCGAGCCGAAGTTGGTCAAAATGACGATGCGCGTAAGGCGGTCTCGGCTACTCTTTCAGTCTTAAAGTGAAGTAGGGCTCTATTTCGGCCGAGAAGCTCGAAAGTGAGCGTGCAAAAAAATGTGCTGTGTCCATTTCACTGCAAACCAAGGCCATCAGCAGTTAGTTTAGAGTCCCCGGGACTGGAATATATCCCCGAAGTGCCGGGAAATCGAACGGAAGTTGGTCAAAATCACGATGCGCGTAAGACGGCCTCGGCTACTCTTTCAGTCTTAAAGTAAAGTGGGGCTATATTTCGGCCCAGAAGCTCGAAAGTGACCCTTTAAAAAGTTACGCTTTCTGCATTTAACTGGAAACCAAGGCCATCAGGAGTTAGTTTAAAGTCTCCTGGACTGGAAAATATCCCCCAAGTTCCGGTAAATCGAGCTGAACTTGGTCAAAATCACGATGCTCGTAAGGCGGTCTCGGCTACTATTTCAGTCTTAAAGTGAAATACGGTTGTATTTCGGCCCAGAAGCTCGAAACTGAGCGTTCAAAAAGTTTTCCATCGTCCATTTCACTGCAAACCAAGGCCATCAGGAGTTGGTTTAGAGTCCCCGGGACTTGAAAATATCGCCCAAGTTCGGGGAAATCGAGCCGAATTTTGTCAAAATCACGATGCGCGTAAGGCGGTCTCGGCTACTCCTTCATTCTTAAAGTGAACTGGGGTTACATTTAGGCCCAGAAGCCCGAAAGTGAGCGTTCAAAAAGTTTTGCTGTGTTCATTTCACTGCAAACCAAGGCCATCAGGAGGTAGTTTAGACTCCCCGGGACAAGAAAATATGCCCCAAGGTCCGGGAAATTGAGCCGAGGTTGGTCAAAATGACGATGCCCCTAAAGTGGTCTCGGCTACTCTTTCTGTCTTAAAGTGAGGAGGGGCTATATTTCGGGCCACAAGCCCGAAAGTGAGCGTTCAAAAAGTTTTGCTGTGTCCATTTCACTGCAAACCAAGGCCATCAGGGGTTAGTTTAGAATCCCCGGGACTGAAAAATATTGCCCAAGTTCCGGGGAATCGAACCGAAGTTAATCAAAATCACGATGCGCGAAATGCGGTATCGGCTACTGTTGCAGCCTTAAAGTGAAGTGGGGCTATATTTCGGCCCAGAGGCCCGAAAGTAAGCGTTCAAAAAGTTTTGCTGTGTTCTTTTACTGAAAAACAAGGCCATCACGAGTTAGTTTAGCGTCCCTGGGGCTGGAAAATATTCCCGAAGTTCCGGGAAAGCGAGCTGAAGTTGGTCAAAATTATCATGCTCCCAAAGCAGTTTCGGCTACCCTTTCAGTCTTAAAGTGAAGTGGGGCTATATTTCGGCCCACAAGCTCGAAAGTGAGCGTTCAAAAAGTTTTGCTGTGTGCATTTCACTGCAAACCGAAGCTATCAAAAGTTAGTTTAGGGTCCCCGCGACTGGAAAATATTCCCCAAGTTCCAGTAAAGCGAGCCGAAGTTGATCAACATCACGATGCGCGAAATGCGGTCTCGGCTACTCTTTCAGTCTTAAAGTAAAGTGTGGCTATATTTCGGCCCACAAGCTCGAAAGTGAGCGTTCAAAAAGTTTTGCTCTGTCCATTTCAATGAAGAGCAAGGTCATCAGGAGTTACTTTAGAGTCCCCGGGACTGGAAAATATCCCCCAAGTTCCGAGAAATCGAGCCGAAAAAGGTCAAAATCACGATGCGCGTAAGGCGATCTCGGCTACTCATTCAGTCTTAAAGTGAAGTGGGGCTATATTTCGGCCCACAAGCTCCAAAGCGGGCGTTCAAAAAGTTATGCTGTGCCCATTTCAGTGCAAACCAAGGCCATTCGAAGTTAGTTTAGAGTCCCCCGGACTGGAAAATATCCCAAAAGTTGCGTGAAATCGAGCTGAACTTGGTCTAACTGACGATGCGCGTGAGGCGGTCTCGGCTACTATTTCAGTCTCAAAGTAAAGTGGCATTTTATTTCGGCCCAGAAGCTACAAAGAGAGTGTTCAAAAAGCTTTCCTTTTTCCTTTTCACTGAAAACCAAGGCCATCAGGAGTTAGTTTAGAGCCCGCGGAAATGGAATATATCCCCCAAGTTCCGGGAAACCGACTCGAAGTTGGTCAAAATCACGATTTGCGCAAGACGGTCTCGGCTACTCTTTGAGTCTTAAAGTAAAGTGGGGCTATATTTCGGTCCAGAAGCTCGAGAGTGAGCGTTCAAAAAGTTTCGCTGTGTCCATTTCACTGAAAACCAAGACAATCAGGAGTTAGTTTAGAGTCCCCGGGACTGGAAAATATCCCCCAAGTTCCGGGAAATCGAGCCGAAGTTGGTCAAAATCACAGTGCGCATAAGGCGGTGTCGGCTACTCCTTCAGTCTTAAAGAGAAGTGGGGCTCTATTTCGGCCCACAAGCTCAAAGCTAAAAAAAATTACTGTGCTTATTTCACTGCAAACCAAGGCTATCAGGAGTTAGTTTAGAGTCCCCGGGAGTGGAATGTATTTCCCAAGTTCCGGAAAATCGAGAAGACGTTGGTCAAAATCACGATGCGCGTAAGATCTTCTCGGCTACTCTTTCAGTCTTAAAGTGAAGTGGGGCTATATTTCGGCCCAGAAGCTCAAAAGTGAGCGTTCAAAAAGTTTTGCTGTATCCATTTCAATGCAAACCAAGGCCATCAGGGGTTACTTAAGAGTCCTCGGGACTGGAAAATATCCCCCAAGTTCCGGTAAATCGAGCCGAAGTTGGTCAAAATCACGATGTGCGTAAGGTGGTCTCGGCTACTCTATCAGTCTTAAAGTGAAGTGGGGCAATATTTCGGCCCAGAAGCTGGAAACTGAGTGTTTAAAAAGTTTTGCTGTGTCCATTTCACTGCAAAACAAGGGCACCACGACTTACTTTAGCGTCCAATGGACTGGAAATATCCCCCAAGTTACGGGAAATCCACCCGAAGTTAGTCAAAATCACGATGGGCTTAAGGGGGTCTCGGCTACTCTTTCAGTCTTAAGGTAAACTGGGCTGAGATTTAACTCCAGAAGCTCGAAAGTAAGGGTTCAAAAATCTTTGTCTCTATTTCACTCACATCTTAGACAATCAGGAGTGAGTTTAGAGACTTTGGGACTGGAAAATATCTCCCAAGTTTCGCCAGATCGAGCCGAAGATCCTCAAAATCACAATGCGCGTAAGGCGCTCCCGCCTACTCTTTCAGTCTTAAAAAGAAGTAGGGCTATATTTCGGCCAGCAAGCTCGAAAGTGCGCGTTCAATAAGTGTTCCGGGGTCCATTTCACTGGAAACCAAGGCCATCAGGAGTTAGTTTAGAGTCCCCGGGACTGGAAAATATCCCCCTATTTGCGGGAAATCGAGACGAAGTATCCCAAAATAACGATGCGCGTAAGGCGGTCTCGGCTACTCTTTCAGTCTTAAAGTTAAGTGGGGTTATTTTTCGACCCATAAGCTCGAAAGTGAGCGTTCAAAAAGTTTTGCTGTGTCCATTTAACTGTAAACTAAGGCCACCGGAAGTTAGTTTAGCTTCCCCGGGAATTGAAAATATTCGCCAACTTCCGGGAAATCGAGCCGAAGTTGATCAAAATTACGATGCGCGTAAGGCGGTCTCGGCTACTCTTTCAGTCTTAAAGTGAAGTAGGGCTATATTTCGGCAGGGAAGCTCGAAAGTGAGCGTGCAAAAAAATGTGCTGTGTCCATTTCACTGCAAACCAAGGCCATCAGCAGTTGGTTTAGAGTCCCCGGGACTGGAATATATCCCCGAAGTGCCGGGAAATCGAACGGAAGTTGGTCAATATCACGATGCGCGTAAGACGGTGTCGGGTACTCTTTCAGTCTTAAAGTAAAGTGGGGCTATATTTCGGCCCAGAAGCTCGAAAGTGACCCTTTAAAAAGTTACGCTTTCTGCATTTAACTGCAAACCAAGGCCATCAGGAGTTAGTTTAAAGTCCCCCGGACTGGAAAATATCCCCCAAGTTCCGGGAAATCGAGCTGAACTTGGTCAAAATCACGATGCTCGTAAGGCGGTCTCGGCTACTATTTCAGTCTTAAAGCGAAATACGGTTGTATTTCGGCCCAGAAGCTCGAAACTGAGCGTTCAAAAAGTTTTCCTGCGTCCATTTCACTGCAAACCAAGGCCATCAGGAGTTAGTTTAGAGTCCCCAGTACTTGAAAATATCGCCAAAATTCTAGAAAATCGAGCGGAAGCTGCTCAAAGTCACGATGCGCGTAAGGCGGTCTCGCCTACTCTTTCAGTCTTAAAGTGAAGTGGGGCTATATTTCATCCCAGAAGCTCGAAAATAAACGTTCTAAAAGTGTTAATGTGTTCATTTCACTGCAAACCAAGGCCATCAGGAGTTTCTTTAGACTCCTCGGGACTGGAAAATATCGCCCAAGTTCAAGGAAATCGAGCCGAATTTTGTCAAAATCACGATGAGCGTAAGGCGGTCTCGGCTACTCTTTCATTCTTAAAGTGAACTGGGGCTATATTTCGGCCGAGAAGCTAGAAAGTGAAAGTTCAAAAAGTTTTGCTGTGTTCATTTCACTGCAAACCAAGGCCATCAGGAGTTAGTTTAGACTCCTCGGGACTAGAAAATATCGCCCAAGTTCGGGGAAATCGAGCCGAATTTTGTCAAAATCAGGATGCGCGTAAGGCGGTCTCGGCTACTCTTTCATTCTTAAAGTGAACTGGGGCTATATTTCGCCCCAGAAGCTAGAAAGTGAAAGTTCAAAAAGTTTTGCTGCGTCATTTCACCGCAAACCAAGCCACATCAGCAGATTGTTTACAGTCTCCGGGACATCAAAATATCCCCCAAGTCCCGGGAAATCGAGCCGAAGTTTGGCAAAATCACGATGCGCGTAAAGCAGTCTCGGCTACTCTTTTAGTCTTAAAGTGACGTGGCTGTATATTTCGGCCCAGAAGCTCGAAAGTGAGCGTTCAAAAACTTTTGCTCTCTCAATTTAACTGAAAACCAAGGCCATCATGAGTTAGTTTAGAGTCTACGGGACTGGAAAATATCCCTTAAGTTCTGGCAACTCACGATGCGTCTAAGGCGGTCTCGGCTACTATTTCAGTCTAAAAGTGAAGTGGGGCTGTATTTCGGCCATGAATTTCGAAAGTAAGCGTTCAAAAAAAAATTGCTGTGTCCATTTCACTGCAGACCAAGGCCATCAGGGGTTAGTTTAGAGTCCTTGGGACTTGAATATATCCCCGAGGTTTCGGGAAATCGAGCCGAAGTTGGTTCAAAATCACGATGCGCGTAAGACGGTGTCGGCTACTCTTTCAGTCTTAAACTGAAGTGGGGCTATATTTCGGCTCAGAAGCCCGAAGGGGAGCGTTGAAAAAGTTTTGCTCTCTCCATTTCAATGCAAACCAGGGCAATCAGGAGTTACTTTAGAGTCCCCGGTACCGGAAAATATTCCCCATTTCCCGGGAAATCGAGCCAAAGTTGGTCAAAATCACGATGCGCATATGGCGGTCTCGGCTATTCTTTCATTCTTAAAGTGAACTCGGGCTATATTTCGGCCCAGACGCTCGAAAGTGAAAGTTCAAAAAGTTTTGCTGTGTCCATTTCACCGCGAACCAAGCCACATCAGGAGATAGTTTACAGTCTCCGGGACATCAAAATATCCCCCAAGTTGCGGGAAATCGAGCCGAAGTTTGTCAAAATCACGATAAGCGTAAAGCAGTCTCGGCTACTCTTTGAGTCTTAAAGTGACGTGGCTGTATATTTCGGCCCAGAAGCTCGAAAGTGAGCGTTCAAAAAGTTATGCTGTGCCCATTTCACTGCAAAGCAAGGCCCTCAGGAAGTAGTTTACAGTGCCTGGAACTGGAAAATATCCCCCAAGTTCCGCGAAATCGAGACGAAGTTGGTCAAAATAACGATTCGCGTAAGGCGGTCTCGAGGAAAACTTTTTGAACGCTCACTTTCGAGCTTGTGGGCCGAAATATAGCCACACTTTACTTTAAGACTGAAACAGTAGCCGAGACGGCATTTCGCGCATCGTGATTTTGATCAACTTCGGCTCGCTTTCCCAGAACTTGGGGAATATTTTCAAGTCCCGGGGACCCTAAACTAACTTTTGATAGCTTTGGTTTGCAGTGAAATGCACACAGCAAAACTTTTTGAACGCTCACTTTCGAGCTTCTGGACAGAAATATAGCCCGACTTTACTTTAAGAGTGAAAGAGTAGCCGAAACCGCTTTACGTATATCGTAATTTTGACGAACTTCGAATTTATTTCCTGGAACTTGGGGGATATTTTCCAGTCCCTTGGACGCTAAACTAAGTCCTGATGACCTTGTTTTGAAGTGAAATGGACACAGCAAAACTTTTTGAACGCTCACTTTCTAGCTTTTGGGCCGAAATATAGGCACACTTGACTTTAAGACTGAAACAGTAGCCGAGACCACGTTACACGCATCATGAATTTGATCAACTTCGGCTCCAATTCCCGGGACTTGAGGGATATTTTCCAGTCCCGCGGACTCTAAACTAACTCCTGATGGCCTTGGTTTGCATTGAAATGGACACAGCACAGTTTTTTGAAAGCACACTTTGGAGATTCTGGGCCGAAATATAGCCCCACTTCACTTAAGACTGAAAGAGTAGCCGAGACCGCCTTGCTCGCATCGTGAGTTCGACAAACGTCGGATCGATATTCCGGAACTTGGGGGATATTTTCCAGTCCCAGGAGCTCTAAACTAACTCCTGATGGCCTTGGTTTGCAGTGAAATGGACAGAGCAAAACTTTTTGAACGCTCACCTTCGAGCTTCCTGGCCGAAATAAAGCCCCACTTTACTTTAAGACTTAAAGAGTAACCGAGACCACCTTACGCGCATTGTCCTTTTGACAAGCTTCGGGTGGATCTCCCGGAACTTGGGGAACATTTTCCAGTCGCTTGGACGCTAACCTAACTCCTGATGGCCTTGTTTTGCAGTGAAATAGACACAGCAAAACTTTTTCAACGCTCACTTTCGAGCTTGTGGGGCGAAATATAGCCACACTTTACTTTAAGACTGAAACAGTAGCCGAGACCGCATTTCGCGCATCGTGATTTTGATCAACTTCGGCTCGCTTTCCCGGAACTTGGGCAATATTTTCCAGTCCCGGGGACCCTAAACTAACTTTGAGAGCTTTGGTTTGCAGTGAAATAGACGCAGCAAATTTTTTGCAGCGCTCACTTTGGAGCTTCTGGGCCGAAATAGAGCCCCACCTCCCTTTAAGACTGAAAGAGTAGCCGAGGCCGCCTTAGGCGCATCGTGATTTTGACCAACTTCGGCTTGATCTGCCAGAACTTAAAAGATATTTTCCAGTCCCGGGGACTCTAAACTAACTCATGATGGCCTTGGTTTTCAGTGAAATTGAGAGAGGAAAGCCTTTTGAACGCTCACTTTCGAGCTTCTGGACAAAAATATTGCCCTACTTAACTTTAAGACTGAAAGAGTAGCCCAGACCGCCTTACGCGAATCGTTATTTTGACCAACTTCGTCTCGATTTCGCGGAACTTGGGGGATATTTTCCAGTTCCAGGCACTGTAAACTACTTCCTGAGGGCCTTGCTTTGCAGTGAAATGGGCACAGCATAACTTTTTGAACGCTCACTTTCGAGCTTCTGGGCCGAAATATACAGCCACGTCACTTTAAGACTCAAAGAGTAGCCGAGACTGCTTTACGCTTATCGTGATTTTGACAAACTTCGGCTCGATTTCCCGCAACTTGGGGGATATTTTGATGTCCCGGAGACTGTAAACTATCTCCTGATGTGGCTTGGTTCGCGGTGAAATGGACACAGCAAAACTTTTTGAACTTTCACTTTCGAGCGTCTGGGCCGAAATATAGCCCGAGTTCACTTTAAGAATGAAAGAATAGCCGAGACCGCCTTACGCGCATCGTGATTTTGACAAACTTTGGCTCGATTTCCCGGGAAATGGGAAATATTTTCCGGTACCGGGGACTCTAAAGTAACTCCTGATTGCCCTGGTTTGCATTGAAATGGAGAGAGCAAAACTTTTTCAACGCTCCCCTTCGGGCTTCTGAGCCGAAATATAGCCCCACTTCAGTTTAAGACTGAAAGAGTAGCCGACACCGTCTTACGCGCATCGTGATTTTGAACCAACTTCGGCTCGATTTCCCGAAACCTCGGGGATATATTCAAGTCCCAAGGACTCTAAACTAACCCCTGATGGCCTTGGTCTGCAGTGAAATGGACACAGGAATTTTTTTTGAACGCTTTTTTTCGAAATTCTGGGTCGAAATATAGCCCCAGTTCACTTTTAGACTGAAATAGTAGCCGAGACCGCCTTAGACGCATTGTGATTTTGACCAACTTCGGCTTGAGTTGCCAGAACTTAAGGGATATTTTCCAGTCCCGTAGACTCTAAACTAACTCATGATGGCCTTGGTTTTCAGTTAAATTGAGAGAGCAAAAGTTTTTGAACGCTCACTTTCGAGCTTCTGGGCCGAAATATACAGCCACGTCACTTTAAGACTAAAAGAGTAGCCGAGACTGCTTTACGCGCATCGTGATTTTGACAAACTTCGGCTCGATTTCCCGGGACTTGGGGGATATTTTGATGTCCCGGAGACTTTAAAGAATCCCAAGTTTCGCCAGATCGAACCGAAGATCCTCAAAATCACAATGCGCGTAAGGCGCTCCCGCCTACTCTTTCAGTCTTAAAAAGAAGTAGGGCTATATTTGGGCCAGCAAGCTCGAAAGTGCGCGTTCAAAAAGTGTTCCTGTGTCCATTTCACTGGAAACCAAGGCCATCAGGAGTTAGTTTAGAGTCCCCGGGAGTGGAAAATATCCCCCTATTTGCGGGAAATCCAGCCGAAGTATCCCAAAATCACGATGCGCGTAACGCGGTCTCGGCTACTCTTTCAGTCTTAAAGTTAAGTGGGGCTATATTTCGTCCCATAAGCTGGAAAGTGAGCGTTCAAAAAGTTTTGCTGTGTCCATTTAACTGCAAACTAAGGCCACCGCAAGTTAGTTCAGCTTCCCCGGGAATTGAAAATATTCGCCAACTTACGGGAAATCGAGCCGAAGTTGGTCAAAATGACGATGCGCGTAAGGCGGTCTCGGCTACTCTTTCAGTCTTAAAGTGAAGTAGGGCTCTATTTCGGCCGAGAAGCTCGAAAGTGAGCGTGCAAAAAAATGTGCTGTGTCCATTTCACTGCAAACCAAGGCCATCAGCAGTTAGTTTAGAGTCCCCGGGACTGGAATATATCCCCGAAGTGCCGGGAAATCGAACGGAAGTTGGTCAAAATCACGATGCGCGTAAGACGGCCTCGGCTACTCTTTCAGTCTTAAAGTAAAGTGGGGCTATATTTCGGCCCAGAAGCTCGAAAGTGACCCTTTAAAAAGTTACGCTTTCTGCATTTAACTGGAAACCAAGGCCATCAGGAGTTAGTTTAAAGTCTCCTGGACTGGAAAATATCCCCCAAGTTCCGGTAAATCGAGCTGAACTTGGTCAAAATCACGATGCTCGTAAGGCGGTCTCGGCTACTATTTCAGTCTTAAAGTGAAATACGGTTGTATTTCGGCCCAGAAGCTCGAAACTGAGCGTTCAAAAAGTTTTCCATCGTCCATTTCACTGCAAACCAAGGCCATCAGGAGTTGGTTTAGAGTCCCCGGGACTTGAAAATATCGCCCAAGTTCGGGGAAATCGAGCCGAATTTTGTCAAAATCACGATGCGCGTAAGGCGGTCTCGGCTACTCCTTCATTCTTAAAGTGAACTGGGGTTACATTTAGGCCCAGAAGCCCGAAAGTGAGCGTTCAAAAAGTTTTGCTGTGTTCATTTCACTGCAAACCAAGGCCATCAGGAGGTAGTTTAGACTCCCCGGGACAAGAAAATATGCCCCAAGGTCCGGGAAATTGAGCCGAGGTTGGTCAAAATGACGATGCCCCTAAAGTGGTCTCGGCTACTCTTTCTGTCTTAAAGTGAGGAGGGGCTATATTTCGGGCCACAAGCCCGAAAGTGAGCGTTCAAAAAGTTTTGCTGTGTCCATTTCACTGCAAACCAAGGCCATCAGGGGTTAGTTTAGAATCCACGGGACTGAAAAATATTGCCCAAGTTCCGGGGAATCGAACCGAAGTTAATCAAAATCACGATGCGCGAAATGCGGTATCGGCTACTGTTGCAGCCTTAAAGTGAAGTGGGGCTATATTTCGGCCCAGAGGCCCGAAAGTAAGCGTTCAAAAAGTTTTGCTGTGTTCTTTTACTGAAAAACAAGGCCATCACGAGTTAGTTTAGCGTCCCTGGGGCTGGAAAATATTCTTGAAGTTCCGGGAAAGCGAGCTGAAGTTGGTCAAAATTATCATGCTCCCAAAGCAGTTTCGGCTACCCTTTCAGTCTTAAAGTGAAGTGGGGCTATATTTCGGCCCACAAGCTCGAAAGTGAGCGTTCAAAAAGTTTTGCTGTGTGCATTTCACTGCAAACCGAAGCTATCAAAAGTTAGTTTAGGGTCCCCGCGACTGGAAAATATTCCCCAAGTTCCAGTAAAGCGAGCCGAAGTTGATCAACATCACGATGCGCGAAATGCGGTCTCGGCTACTCTTTCAGTCTTAAAGTAAAGTGTGGCTATATTTCGGCCCACAAGCTCGAAAGTGAGCGTTCAAAAAGTTTTGCTCTGTCCATTTCAATGAAGAGCAAGGTCATCAGGAGTTACTTTAGAGTCCCCGGGACTGGAAAATATCCCCCAAGTTCCGAGAAATCGAGCCGAAAAAGGTCAAAATCACGATGCGCGTAAGGCGATCTCGGCTACTCATTCAGTCTTAAAGTGAAGTGGGGCTATATTTCGGCCCACAAGCTCCAAAGCGGGCGTTCAAAAAGTTATGCTGTGCCCATTTCAGTGCAAACCAAGGCCATTCGAAGTTAGTTTAGAGTCCCCCGGACTGGAAAATATCCCAAAAGTTGCGTGAAATCGAGCTGAACTTGGTCTAACTGACGATGCGCGTGAGGCGGTCTCGGCTACTATTTCAGTCTCAAAGTAAAGTGGCATTTTATTTCGGCCCAGAAGCTACAAAGAGAGTGTTCAAAAAGCTTTCCTTTTTCCTTTTCACTGAAAACCAAGGCCATCAGGAGTTAGTTTAGAGCCCGCGGAAATGGAATATATCCCCCAAGTTCCGGGAAACCGACTCGAAGTTGGTCAAAATCACGATTTGCGCAAGACGGTCTCGGCTACTCTTTGAGTCTTAAAGTAAAGTGGGGCTATATTTCGGTCCAGAAGCTCGAGAGTGAGCGTTCAAAAAGTTTCGCTGTGTCCATTTCACTGAAAACCAAGACAATCAGGAGTTAGTTTAGAGTCCCCGGGACTGGAAAATATCCCCCAAGTTCCGGGAAATCGAGCCGAAGTTGGTCAAAATCACAGTGCGCATAAGGCGGTGTCGGCTACTCCTTCAGTCTTAAAGAGAAGTGGGGCTCTATTTCGGCCCACAAGCTCAAAGCTAAAAAAAAATTACTGTGCTTATTTCACTGCAAACCAAGGCTATCAGGAGTTAGTTTAGAGTCCCCGGGAGTGGAATGTATTTCCCAAGTTCCGGAAAATCGAGAAGACGTTGGTCAAAATCACGATGCGCGTAAGATCTTCTCGGCTACTCTTTCAGTCTTAAAGTGAAGTGGGGCTATATTTCGGCCCAGAAGCTCAAAAGTGAGCGTTCAAAAAGTTTTGCTGTATCCATTTCAATGCAAACCAAGGCCATCAGGGGTTACTTAAGAGTCCTCGGGACTGGAAAATATCCCCCAAGTTCCGGTAAATCGAGCCGAAGTTGGTCAAAATCACGATGTGCGTAAGGTGGTCTCGGCTACTCTATCAGTCTTAAAGTGAAGTGGGGCAATATTTCGGCCCAGAAGCTGGAAACTGAGTGTTTAAAAAGTTTTGCTGTGTCCATTTCACTGCAAAACAAGGGCACCACGACTTACTTTAGCGTCCAATGGACTGGAAATATCCCCCAAGTTACGGGAAATCCACCCGAAGTTAGTCAAAATCACGATGGGCTTAAGGGGGTCTCGGCTACTCTTTCAGTCTTAAGGTAAACTGGGCTGAGATTTAACTCCAGAAGCTCGAAAGTAAGGGTTCAAAAATCTTTGTCTCTATTTCACTCACATCTTAGACAATCAGGAGTGAGTTTAGAGACTTTGGGACTGGAAAATATCTCCCAAGTTTCGCCAGATCGAGCCGAAGATCCTCAAAATCACAATGCGCGTAAGGCGCTCCCGCCTACTCTTTCAGTCTTAAAAAGAAGTAGGGCTATATTTCGGCCAGCAAGCTCGAAAGTGCGCGTTCAATAAGTGTTCCGGGGTCCATTTCACTGGAAACCAAGGCCATCAGGAGTTAGTTTAGAGTCCCCGGGACTGGAAAATATCCCCCTATTTGCGGGAAATCGAGACGAAGTATCCCAAAATAACGATGCGCGTAAGGCGGTCTCGGCTACTCTTTCAGTCTTAAAGTTAAGTGGGGTTATTTTTCGACCCATAAGCTCGAAAGTGAGCGTTCAAAAAGTTTTGCTGTGTCCATTTAACTGTAAACTAAGGCCACCGGAAGTTAGTTTAGCTTCCCCGGGAATTGAAAATATTCGCCAACTTCCGGGAAATCGAGCCGAAGTTGATCAAAATTACGATGCGCGTAAGGCGGTCTCGGCTACTCTTTCAGTCTTAAAGTGAAGTAGGGCTATATTTCGGCAGGGAAGCTCGAAAGTGAGCGTGCAAAAAAATGTGCTGTGTCCATTTCACTGCAAACCAAGGCCATCAGCAGTTGGTTTAGAGTCCCCGGGACTGGAATATATCCCCGAAGTGCCGGGAAATCGAACGGAAGTTGGTCAATATCACGATGCGCGTAAGACGGTGTCGGGTACTCTTTCAGTCTTAAAGTAAAGTGGGGCTATATTTCGGCCCAGAAGCTCGAAAGTGACCCTTTAAAAAGTTACGCTTTCTGCATTTAACTGCAAACCAAGGCCATCAGGAGTTAGTTTAAAGTCCCCCGGACTGGAAAATATCCCCCAAGTTCCGGGAAATCGAGCTGAACTTGGTCAAAATCACGATGCTCGTAAGGCGGTCTCGGCTACTATTTCAGTCTTAAAGTGAAATACGGTTGTATTTCGGCCCAGAAGCTCGAAACTGAGCGTTCAAAAAGTTTTCCATCGTCCATTTCACTGCAAACCAAGGCCATCAGGAGTTGGTTTAGAGTCCCCGGGACTTGAAAATATCGCCCAAGTTCGGGGAAATCGAGCCGAATTTTGTCAAAATCACGATGCGCGTAAGGCGGTCTCGGCTACTCCTTCATTCTTAAAGTGAACTGGGGTTACATTTAGGCCCAGAAGCCCGAAAGTGAGCGTTCAAAAAGTTTTGCTGTGTTCATTTCACTGCAAACCAAGGCCATCAGGAGGTAGTTTAGACTCCCCGGGACAAGAAAATATGCCCCAAGGTCCGGGAAATTGAGCCGAGGTTGGTCAAAATGACGATGCCCCTAAAGTGGTCTCGGCTACTCTTTCTGTCTTAAAGTGAGGAGGGGCTATATTTCGGGCCACAAGCCCGAAAGTGAGCGTTCAAAAAGTTTTGCTGTGTCCATTTCACTGCAAACCAAGGCCATCAGGGGTTAGTTTAGAATCCCCGGGACTGAAAAATATTGCCCAAGTTCCGGGGAATCGAACCGAAGTTAATCAAAATCACGATGCGCGAAATGCGGTATCGGCTACTGTTGCAGCCTTAAAGTGAAGTGGGGCTATATTTCGGCCCAGAGGCCCGAAAGTAAGCGTTCAAAAAGTTTTGCTGTGTTCTTTTACTGAAAAACAAGGCCATCACGAGTTAGTTTAGCGTCCCTGGGGCTGGAAAATATTCTTGAAGTTCCGGGAAAGCGAGCTGAAGTTGGTCAAAATTATCATGCTCCCAAAGCAGTTTCGGCTACCCTTTCAGTCTTAAAGTGAAGTGGGGCTATATTTCGGCCCACAAGCTCGAAAGTGAGCGTTCAAAAAGTTTTGCTGTGTGCATTTCACTGCAAACCGAAGCTATCAAAAGTTAGTTTAGGGTCCCCGCGACTGGAAAATATTCCCCAAGTTCCAGTAAAGCGAGCCGAAGTTGATCAACATCACGATGCGCGAAATGCGGTCTCGGCTACTCTTTCAGTCTTAAAGTAAAGTGTGGCTATATTTCGGCCCACAAGCTCGAAAGTGAGCGTTCAAAAAGTTTTGCTCTGTCCATTTCAATGAAGAGCAAGGTCATCAGGAGTTACTTTAGAGTCCCCGGGACTGGAAAATATCCCCCAAGTTCCGAGAAATCGAGCCGAAAAAGGTCAAAATCACGATGCGCGTAAGGCGATCTCGGCTACTCATTCAGTCTTAAAGTGAAGTGGGGCTATATTTCGGCCCACAAGCTCCAAAGCGGGCGTTCAAAAAGTTATGCTGTGCCCATTTCAGTGCAAACCAAGGCCATTCGAAGTTAGTTTAGAGTCCCCCGGACTGGAAAATATCCCAAAAGTTGCGTGAAATCGAGCTGAACTTGGTCTAACTGACGATGCGCGTGAGGCGGTCTCGGCTACTATTTCAGTCTCAAAGTAAAGTGGCATTTTATTTCGGCCCAGAAGCTACAAAGAGAGTGTTCAAAAAGCTTTCCTTTTTCCTTTTCACTGAAAACCAAGGCCATCAGGAGTTAGTTTAGAGCCCGCGGAAATGGAATATATCCCCCAAGTTCCGGGAAACCGACTCGAAGTTGGTCAAAATCACGATTTGCGCAAGACGGTCTCGGCTACTCTTTGAGTCTTAAAGTAAAGTGGGGCTATATTTCGGTCCAGAAGCTCGAGAGTGAGCGTTCAAAAAGTTTCGCTGTGTCCATTTCACTGAAAACCAAGACAATCAGGAGTTAGTTTAGAGTCCCCGGGACTGGAAAATATCCCCCAAGTTCCGGGAAATCGAGCCGAAGTTGGTCAAAATCACAGTGCGCATAAGGCGGTGTCGGCTACTCCTTCAGTCTTAAAGAGAAGTGGGGCTCTATTTCGGCCCACAAGCTCAAAGCTAAAAAAAAATTACTGTGCTTATTTCACTGCAAACCAAGGCTATCAGGAGTTAGTTTAGAGTCCCCGGGAGTGGAATGTATTTCCCAAGTTCCGGAAAATCGAGAAGACGTTGGTCAAAATCACGATGCGCGTAAGATCTTCTCGGCTACTCTTTCAGTCTTAAAGTGAAGTGGGGCTATATTTCGGCCCAGAAGCTCAAAAGTGAGCGTTCAAAAAGTTTTGCTGTATCCATTTCAATGCAAACCAAGGCCATCAGGGGTTACTTAAGAGTCCTCGGGACTGGAAAATATCCCCCAAGTTCCGGTAAATCGAGCCGAAGTTGGTCAAAATCACGATGTGCGTAAGGTGGTCTCGGCTACTCTATCAGTCTTAAAGTGAAGTGGGGCAATATTTCGGCCCAGAAGCTGGAAACTGAGTGTTTAAAAAGTTTTGCTGTGTCCATTTCACTGCAAAACAAGGGCACCACGACTTACTTTAGCGTCCAATGGACTGGAAATATCCCCCAAGTTACGGGAAATCCACCCGAAGTTAGTCAAAATCACGATGGGCTTAAGGGGGTCTCGGCTACTCTTTCAGTCTTAAGGTAAACTGGGCTGAGATTTAACTCCAGAAGCTCGAAAGTAAGGGTTCAAAAATCTTTGTCTCTATTTCACTCACATCTTAGACAATCAGGAGTGAGTTTAGAGACTTTGGGACTGGAAAATATCTCCCAAGTTTCGCCAGATCGAGCCGAAGATCCTCAAAATCACAATGCGCGTAAGGCGCTCCCGCCTACTCTTTCAGTCTTAAAAAGAAGTAGGGCTATATTTCGGCCAGCAAGCTCGAAAGTGCGCGTTCAATAAGTGTTCCGGGGTCCATTTCACTGGAAACCAAGGCCATCAGGAGTTAGTTTAGAGTCCCCGGGACTGGAAAATATCCCCCTATTTGCGGGAAATCGAGACGAAGTATCCCAAAATAACGATGCGCGTAAGGCGGTCTCGGCTACTCTTTCAGTCTTAAAGTTAAGTGGGGTTATTTTTCGACCCATAAGCTCGAAAGTGAGCGTTCAAAAAGTTTTGCTGTGTCCATTTAACTGTAAACTAAGGCCACCGGAAGTTAGTTTAGCTTCCCCGGGAATTGAAAATATTCGCCAACTTCCGGGAAATCGAGCCGAAGTTGATCAAAATTACGATGCGCGTAAGGCGGTCTCGGCTACTCTTTCAGTCTTAAAGTGAAGTAGGGCTATATTTCGGCAGGGAAGCTCGAAAGTGAGCGTGCAAAAAAATGTGCTGTGTCCATTTCACTGCAAACCAAGGCCATCAGCAGTTGGTTTAGAGTCCCCGGGACTGGAATATATCCCCGAAGTGCCGGGAAATCGAACGGAAGTTGGTCAATAGCACGATGCGCGTAAGACGGTGTCGGGTACTCTTTCAGTCTTAAAGTAAAGTGGGGCTATATTTCGGCCCAGAAGCTCGAAAGTGACCCTTTAAAAAGTTACGCTTTCTGCATTTAACTGCAAACCAAGGCCATCAGGAGTTAGTTTAAAGTCCCCCGGACTGGAAAATATCCCCCAAGTTCCGGGAAATCGAGCTGAACTTGGTCAAAATCACGATGCTCGTAAGGCGGTCTCGGCTACTATTTCAGTCTTAAAGCGAAATACGGTTGTATTTCGGCCCAGAAGCTCGAAACTGAGCGTTCAAAAAGTTTTCCTGCGTCCATTTCACTGCAAACCAAGGCCATCAGGAGTTAGTTTAGAGTCCCCAGTACTTGAAAATATCGCCAAAATTCTAGAAAATCGAGCGGAAGCTGCTCAAAGTCACGATGCGCGTAAGGCGGTCTCGCCTACTCTTTCAGTCTTAAAGTGAAGTGGGGCTATATTTCATCCCAGAAGCTCGAAAATAAACGTTCTAAAAGTGTTAATGTGTTCATTTCACTGCAAACCAAGGCCATCAGGAGTTTCTTTAGACTCCTCGGGACTGGAAAATATCGCCCAAGTTCAAGGAAATCGAGCCGAATTTTGTCAAAATCACGATGAGCGTAAGGCGGTCTCGGCTACTCTTTCATTCTTAAAGTGAACTGGGGCTATATTTCGGCCGAGAAGCTAGAAAGTGAAAGTTCAAAAAGTTTTGCTGTGTTCATTTCACTGCAAACCAAGGCCATCAGGAGTTAGTTTAGACTCCTCGGGACTAGAAAATATCGCCCAAGTTCGGGGAAATCGAGCCGAATTTTGTCAAAATCAGGATGCGCGTAAGGCGGTCTCGGCTACTCTTTCATTCTTAAAGTGAACTGGGGCTATATTTCGCCCCAGAAGCTAGAAAGTGAAAGTTCAAAAAGTTTTGCTGCGTCATTTCACCGCAAACCAAGCCACATCAGCAGATTGTTTACAGTCTCCGGGACATCAAAATATCCCCCAAGTCCCGGGAAATCGAGCCGAAGTTTGGCAAAATCACGATGCGCGTAAAGCAGTCTCGGCTACTCTTTTAGTCTTAAAGTGACGTGGCTGTATATTTCGGCCCAGAAGCTCGAAAGTGAGCGTTCAAAAACTTTTGCTCTCTCAATTTAACTGAAAACCAAGGCCATCATGAGTTAGTTTAGAGTCTACGGGACTGGAAAATATCCCTTAAGTTCTGGCAACTCACGATGCGTCTAAGGCGGTCTCGGCTACTATTTCAGTCTAAAAGTGAAGTGGGGCTGTATTTCGGCCATGAATTTCGAAAGTAAGCGTTCAAAAAAAAATTGCTGTGTCCATTTCACTGCAGACCAAGGCCATCAGGGGTTAGTTTAGAGTCCTTGGGACTTGAATATATCCCCGAGGTTTCGGGAAATCGAGCCGAAGTTGGTTCAAAATCACGATGCGCGTAAGACGGTGTCGGCTACTCTTTCAGTCTTAAACTGAAGTGGGGCTATATTTCGGCTCAGAAGCCCGAAGGGGAGCGTTGAAAAAGTTTTGCTCTCTCCATTTCAATGCAAACCAGGGCAATCAGGAGTTACTTTAGAGTCCCCGGTACCGGAAAATATTCCCCATTTCCCGGGAAATCGAGCCAAAGTTGGTCAAAATCACGATGCGCATATGGCGGTCTCGGCTATTCTTTCATTCTTAAAGTGAACTCGGGCTATATTTCGGCCCAGACGCTCGAAAGTGAAAGTTCAAAAAGTTTTGCTGTGTCCATTTCACCGCGAACCAAGCCACATCAGGAGATAGTTTACAGTCTCCGGGACATCAAAATATCCCCCAAGTTGCGGGAAATCGAGCCGAAGTTTGTCAAAATCACGATAAGCGTAAAGCAGTCTCGGCTACTCTTTTAGTCTTAAAGTGACGTGGCTGTATATTTCGGCCCAGAAGCTCGAAAGTGAGCGTTCAAAAAGTTATGCTGTGCCCATTTCACTGCAAAGCAAGGCCCTCAGGAAGTAGTTTACAGTGCCTGGAACTGGAAAATATCCCCCAAGTTCCGCGAAATCGAGACGAAGTTGGTCAAAATAACGATTCGCGTAAGGCGGTCTCGAGGAAAACTTTTTGAACGCTCACTTTCGAGCTTGTGGGCCGAAATATAGCCACACTTTACTTTAAGACTGAAACAGTAGCCGAGACGGCATTTCGCGCATCGTGATTTTGATCAACTTCGGCTCGCTTTCCCAGAACTTGGGGAATATTTTCAAGTCCCGGGGACCCTAAACTAACTTTTGATAGCTTTGGTTTGCAGTGAAATGCACACAGCAAAACTTTTTGAACGCTCACTTTCGAGCTTCTGGACAGAAATATAGCCCGACTTTACTTTAAGAGTGAAAGAGTAGCCGAAACCGCTTTACGTATATCGTAATTTTGACGAACTTCGAATTTATTTCCTGGAACTTGGGGGATATTTTCCAGTCCCTTGGACGCTAAACTAAGTCCTGATGACCTTGTTTTGAAGTGAAATGGACACAGCAAAACTTTTTGAACGCTCACTTTCTAGCTTTTGGGCCGAAATATAGGCACACTTGACTTTAAGACTGAAACAGTAGCCGAGACCACGTTACACGCATCATGAATTTGATCAACTTCGGCTCCAATTCCCGGGACTTGAGGGATATTTTCCAGTCCCGCGGACTCTAAACTAACTCCTGATGGCCTTGGTTTGCATTGAAATGGACACAGCACAGTTTTTTGAAAGCACACTTTGGAGATTCTGGGCCGAAATATAGCCCCACTTCACTTAAGACTGAAAGAGTAGCCGAGACCGCCTTGCTCGCATCGTGAGTTCGACAAACGTCGGATCGATATTCCGGAACTTGGGGGATATTTTCCA
Source organism: Orbicella franksi (assembly GCF_964199315.1). Classification (NCBI taxonomy): domain Eukaryota; kingdom Metazoa; phylum Cnidaria; class Anthozoa; order Scleractinia; family Merulinidae; genus Orbicella; species Orbicella franksi. The sequence goes on from NC_138151.1 coordinate 123,232, forward strand.
GTCCCAGGAGCTCTAAACTAACTCCTGATGGCCTTGGTTTGCAGTGAAATGGACAGAGCAAAACTTTTTGAACGCTCACCTTCGAGCTTCCTGGCCGAAATAAAGCCCCACTTTACTTTAAGACTTAAAGAGTAACCGAGACCACCTTACGCGCATTGTCCTTTTGACAAGCTTCGGGTGGATCTCCCGGAACTTGGGGAACATTTTCCAGTCGCTTGGACGCTAACCTAACTCCTGATGGCCTTGTTTTGCAGTGAAATAGACACAGCAAAACTTTTTCAACGCTCACTTTCGAGCTTGTGGGGCGAAATATAGCCACACTTTACTTTAAGACTGAAAGACTAGCCAAGACCGTCTTGCGCGCATCGTGATTTTGACCAACGTCTTCTCCATTTTCCGGAACTTGGGAAATATATTGCAGTCCCGGGGACTCTAAACTAACTCCTGATTGCCTTGGTTTGCAGTGAAATAGACGCAGCAAATTTTTTTGCAGCGCTCACTTTGGAGCTTCTGGGCCGAAATAGAGCCCCACCTCCCTTTAAGACTGAAAGAGTAGCCGAGGCCGCCTTAGGCGCATCGTGATTTTGACCAACTTCGGCTTGATCTGCCAGAACTTAAAAGATATTTTCCAGTCCCGGGGACTCTAAACTAACTCATGATGGCCTTGGTTTTCAGTGAAATTGAGAGAGGAAAACCTTTTGAACGCTCACTTTCGAGCTTCTGGACAAAAATATTGCCCTACTTAACTTTAAGACTGAAAGAGTAGCCCAGACCGCCTTACGCGAATCGTTATTTTGACCAACTTCGTCTCGATTTCGCGGAACTTGGGGGATATTTTCCAGTTCCAGGCACTGTAAACTACTTCCTGAGGGCCTTGCTTTGCAGTGAAATGGGCACAGCATAACTTTTTGAACGCTCACTTTCGAGCTTCTGGGCCGAAATATACAGCCACGTCACTTTAAGACTCAAAGAGTAGCCGAGACTGCTTTACGCTTATCGTGATTTTGACAAACTTCGGCTCGATTTCCCGCAACTTCGGGGATATTTTGATGTCCCGGAGACTGTAAACTATCTCCTGATGTGGCTTGGTTCGCGGTGAAATGGACACAGCAAAACTTTTTGAACTTTCACTTTCGAGCGTCTGGGCCGAAATATAGCCCGAGTTCACTTTAAGAATGAAAGAATAGCCGAGACCGCCTTACGCGCATCGTGATTTTGACAAACTTTGGCTCGATTTCCCGGGAAATGGGAAATATTTTCCGGTACCGGGGACTCTAAAGTAACTCCTGATTGCCCTGGTTTGCATTGAAATGGAGAGAGCAAAACTTTTTCAACGCTCCCCTTCGGGCTTCTGAGCCGAAATATAGCCCCACTTCAGTTTAAGACTGAAATAGTAGCCGACACCGTCTTACGCGCATCGTGATTTTGAACCAACTTCGGCTCGATTTCCCGAAACCTCGGGGATATATTCAAGTCCCAAGGACTCTAAACTAACCCCTGATGGCCTTGGTCTGCAGTGAAATGGACACAGGAATTTTTTTTTGAACGCTTTTTTTCGAAATTCTGGGTCGAAATATAGCCCCACTTCACTTTTAGACTGAAATAGTAGCCGAGACCGCCTTAGACGCATTGTGATTTTGACCAACTTCGGCTTGAGTTGCCAGAACTTAAGGGATATTTTCCAGTCCCGTAGACTCTAAACTAACTCATGATGGCCTTGGTTTTCAGTTAAATTGAGAGAGCAAAAGTTTTTGAACGCTCACTTTCGAGCTTCTGGGCCGAAATATACAGCCACGTCACTTTAAGACTAAAAGAGTAGCCGAGACTGCTTTACGCGCATCGTGATTTTGACAAACTTCGGCTCGATTTCCCGGGACTTGGGGGATATTTTGATGTCCCGGAGACTTTAAAGAATCCCAAGTTTCGCCAGATCGAGCCGAAGATCCTCAAAATCACAATGCGCGTAAGGCGCTCCCGCCTACTCTTTCAGTCTTAAAAAGAAGTAGGGCTATATTTGGGCCAGCAAGCTCGAAAGTGCGCGTTCAAAAAGTGTTCCTGTGTCCATTTCACTGGAAACCAAGGCCATCAGGAGTTAGTTTAGAGTCCCCGGGAGTGGAAAATATCCCCCTATTTGCGGGAAATCCAGCCGAAGTATCCCAAAATCACGATGCGCGTAACGCGGTCTCGGCTACTCTTTCAGTCTTAAAGTTAAGTGGGGCTATATTTCGTCCCATAAGCTGGAAAGTGAGCGTTCAAAAAGTTTTGCTGTGTCCATTTAACTGCAAACTAAGGCCACCGCAAGTTAGTTCAGCTTCCCCGGGAATTGAAAATATTCGCCAACTTACGGGAAATCGAGCCGAAGTTGGTCAAAATGACGATGCGCGTAAGGCGGTCTCGGCTACTCTTTCAGTCTTAAAGTGAAGTAGGGCTCTATTTCGGCCGAGAAGCTCGAAAGTGAGCGTGCAAAAAAATGTGCTGTGTCCATTTCACTGCAAACCAAGACCATCAGCAGTTAGTTTAGAGTCCCCGGGACTGGAATATATCCCCGAAGTGCCGGGAAATCGAACGGAAGTTGGTCAAAATCACGATGCGCGTAAGACGGCCTCGGCTACTCTTTCAGTCTTAAAGTAAAGTGGGGCTATATTTCGGCCCAGAAGCTCGAAAGTGACCCTTTAAAAAGTTACGCTTTCTGCATTTAACTGCAAACCAAGGCCATCAGGAGTTAGTTTAAAGTCTCCTGGACTGGAAAATATCCCCCAAGTTCCGGTAAATCGAGCTGAACTTGGTCAAAATCACGATGCTCGTAAGGCGGTCTCGGCTACTATTTCAGTCTTAAAGTGAAATACGGTTGTATTTCGGCCCAGAAGCTCGAAACTGAGCGTTCAAAAAGTTTTCCATCGTCCATTTCACTGCAAACCAAGGCCATCAGGAGTTGGTTTAGAGTCCCCGGGACTTGAAAATATCGCCCAAGTTCGGGGAAATCGAGCCGAATTTTGTCAAAATCACGATGCGCGTAAGGCGGTCTCGGCTACTCCTTCATTCTTAAAGTGAACTGGGGTTACATTTAGGCCCAGAAGCCCGAAAGTGAGCGTTCAAAAAGTTTTGCTGTGTTCATTTCACTGCAAACCAAGGCCATCAGGAGGTAGTTTAGACTCCCCGGGACAAGAAAATATGCCCCAAGGTCCGGGAAATTGAGCCGAGGTTGGTCAAAATGACGATGCCCCTAAAGTGGTCTCGGCTACTCTTTCTGTCTTAAAGTGAGGAGGGGCTATATTTCGGGCCACAAGCCCGAAAGTGAGCGTTCAAAAAGTTTTGCTGTGTCCATTTCACTGCAAACCAAGGCCATCAGGGGTTAGTTTAGAATCCCCGGGACTGAAAAATATTGCCCAAGTTCCGGGGAATCGAACCGAAGTTAATCAAAATCACGATGCGCGAAATGCGGTATCGGCTACTGTTGCAGCCTTAAAGTGAAGTGGGGCTATATTTCGGCCCAGAGGCCCGAAAGTAAGCGTTCAAAAAGTTTTGCTGTGTTCTTTTACTGAAAAACAAGGCCATCACGAGTTAGTTTAGCGTCCCTGGGGCTGGAAAATATTCTTGAAGTTCCGGGAAAGCGAGCTGAAGTTGGTCAAAATTATCATGCTCCCAAAGCAGTTTCGGCTACCCTTTCAGTCTTAAAGTGAAGTGGGGCTATATTTCGGCCCACAAGCTCGAAAGTGAGCGTTCAAAAAGTTTTGCTGTGTGCATTTCACTGCAAACCGAAGCTATCAAAAGTTAGTTTAGGGTCCCCGCGACTGGAAAATATTCCCCAAGTTCCAGTAAAGCGAGCCGAAGTTGATCAACATCACGATGCGCGAAATGCGGTCTCGGCTACTCTTTCAGTCTTAAAGTAAAGTGTGGCTATATTTCGGCCCACAAGCTCGAAAGTGAGCGTTCAAAAAGTTTTGCTCTGTCCATTTCAATGAAGAGCAAGGTCATCAGGAGTTACTTTAGAGTCCCCGGGACTGGAAAATATCCCCCAAGTTCCGAGAAATCGAGCCGAAAAAGGTCAAAATCACGATGCGCGTAAGGCGATCTCGGCTACTCATTCAGTCTTAAAGTGAAGTGGGGCTATATTTCGGCCCACAAGCTCCAAAGCGGGCGTTCAAAAAGTTATGCTGTGCCCATTTCAGTGCAAACCAAGGCCATTCGAAGTTAGTTTAGAGTCCCCCGGACTGGAAAATATCCCAAAAGTTGCGTGAAATCGAGCTGAACTTGGTCTAACTGACGATGCGCGTGAGGCGGTCTCGGCTACTATTTCAGTCTCAAAGTAAAGTGGCATTTTATTTCGGCCCAGAAGCTACAAAGAGAGTGTTCAAAAAGCTTTCCTTTTTCCTTTTCACTGAAAACCAAGGCCATCAGGAGTTAGTTTAGAGCCCGCGGAAATGGAATATATCCCCCAAGTTCCGGGAAACCGACTCGAAGTTGGTCAAAATCACGATTTGCGCAAGACGGTCTCGGCTACTCTTTGAGTCTTAAAGTAAAGTGGGGCTATATTTCGGTCCAGAAGCTCGAGAGTGAGCGTTCAAAAAGTTTCGCTGTGTCCATTTCACTGAAAACCAAGACAATCAGGAGTTAGTTTAGAGTCCCCGGGACTGGAAAATATCCCCCAAGTTCCGGGAAATCGAGCCGAAGTTGGTCAAAATCACAGTGCGCATAAGGCGGTGTCGGCTACTCCTTCAGTCTTAAAGAGAAGTGGGGCTCTATTTCGGCCCACAAGCTCAAAGCTAAAAAAAAATTACTGTGCTTATTTCACTGCAAACCAAGGCTATCAGGAGTTAGTTTAGAGTCCCCGGGAGTGGAATGTATTTCCCAAGTTCCGGAAAATCGAGAAGACGTTGGTCAAAATCACGATGCGCGTAAGATCTTCTCGGCTACTCTTTCAGTCTTAAAGTGAAGTGGGGCTATATTTCGGCCCAGAAGCTCAAAAGTGAGCGTTCAAAAAGTTTTGCTGTATCCATTTCAATGCAAACCAAGGCCATCAGGGGTTACTTAAGAGTCCTCGGGACTGGAAAATATCCCCCAAGTTCCGGTAAATCGAGCCGAAGTTGGTCAAAATCACGATGTGCGTAAGGTGGTCTTGGCTACTCTATCAGTCTTAAAGTGAAGTGGGGCAATATTTCGGCCCAGAAGCTCGAAAGTGAGTGTTTCAAAAGTTTTGCTCTGTCACTTTCAGTGCAAACCAAGGCCATCAGAAGTTACTTTAGAGTCCCCGGGACTGGAGAATAACCCCCAAGTCCCGGGAAATCGAGCCGAAGTTGATCAAATTCATGATGCGCGTAACGTGGTCTCGGCTAATTTGTCAGTCTTAAAGTGAAGTGTAGCTATGTTTCGGCCCACAAGCTAGAAAGTGAGCGTTCAAAAAGTTTTCTTGTGTCCATTTTACTTCAAAACAAGGCCATCAGGACTTAGTTTAGCGTCCAAGCGACTGCAAAATATCCCCCCAGTTCCGGGAAATCCATTCGAAGCTGGTCAAAATTACGATGCGCGTAAGGCGGTCTGATCTACTCTTTCAGTCTTAAATTAAAGTGGGGCTATATTTCTGCCCAGAAGCTCCAAAGTTGTGCTCTGTCCATTTCACTGAAAACCAAGGCCATCAGGAGTTACTTTAGAGTCCCTTTGACTGGAATATATCCCCCAAGTTTCGGGAAATAAACGCGAAATTGGTCAAAATCACGATTCGCTCAAGACGGTCTCGCCTACTCTTTCAGTCTTAAAGTAAAATGGGGTTCTATTTCGGCCCAGAAGCTCGAGAGTGAGCGTTCAAAAACTTTCGCTCTGTCCATTTCACTGCAAACCAAGACAAGCAGGAGTTAGTTGAGAGTCCCCGGGACTGGAAAATATTCCCCATGTTCCGGGAAATCCACCCGAAGTTTGTCAAAATCACGATGCGCGTAAGGCGGTCTCGCCTACTCTTTCAGTCTTAAAGTGAAGTGTGGCTATATTTAGGCCCACAAGCTCGAAAGTGAGCGTTCAAAAAGTTTTGCTGTGTCCATTTCACTGCAAACCAAGGCCATCAGGAGTTAGTATAGAGTCCGCCGGACTGGAATATATTCTCCAAATTCCAGGAAATGGCACCGAAGTTGATGAAAATTACGATGCGCGTAACGGGCTCTCGGCTATTCTTTCAGTCTTAAATTTAAGTAGGGCTATATTTCGGCCCTGAAGCTCGAAGGTGAGCGTTCAGAATGTTTTGCTGTGTTCATTAAACTGCAAACCAAGGTCGTCGGGAGTTAGTTTAGCGTCTCCGGGACTGTAAATTATTCGGCAACTTCCGAGAAATCGAGCAAAAGTGGCCCAAAATCACGATACGCGTAAGGCGGTCTCGGCTACTCTTTCAGTCTTAAAATTAAGGGGCGCTATATTTCGACCAAGAAACTCGAGACCGGGCGTGCGCTAATTTTACCTGTGTCCATTTCACTAACATCTTAGGCCATCAGGAGTTAGTTTAGAGTCCTTGGCACTGGAAAATATTTCCCAAATTCTGGCAGATCGAGCCAAAGTTGCTCAAAATCACGATGCGCGTAAGGCGGTCTCGGCTACTCTTTCAGTCTTAAAATGAAGTGGGGCTATTTTTCGGCCGACAAGCTCAACACCGAGCGTGGTCTCCTTTTGCCTGTGTACATATCACTGAAAACTAAGTTCATTAGGAGTTAGCATAGAGTCCTCGGGACTGGAAAATAATCCCCGAATTCCGGAAAATCGAGCCAAAGATGCTCAAAATCACGATGCGCGTAAGGCGGTCTCGGCTACTCGTTTACTCCGAAAATGAAGTGGGGCTATATTTCGGTTCTACAAGCTCGACACCGAGCGTGCTCTCCTTTTACCTGTGTCCATTTCCCTAAGAACTAAGTCGATCAGGAGATAGTCTAGAATCCTCGAGATTGGAAGCTATCCTCCAAGTTTCGGCAAATTGAGCCATACTTTCTTAAAATTACGGTAAGCCTACCGCAGTTTCGTTTACTCTTTCAGTCTTAAAATGAACAGGGGCTACATTTTGGGCTAGAAGCTCGACACCGAGCGTGCGCTCGTGTTACCTGTGACCATTTTACTGAAAACTAAGGCCATCAAGAGTTAGGGTAGAGTCCCCGGGACTGGAAAATATCCCCGAAGTTTTGGCAGATCGAGCCATAGTGGCTAAAAATTTCGATGCGCTTAAGGCGGTTTCGTGTACACTTTCAGTCTTAAAATAAAGTGGGGCTATATTTCAGCCTACAACCTGGAAACCTAGCGTGTACCCGTTTTACCTGTGTCCATTTCACTAAAAACCAAGGCATTCAGGAGTTAGTTTAGAGCTTCCGATACTGGAAAATATCCCCCAAGTGCCAGGAAATCAAGCCGAAGTTCGACAAAATTACCATGCGCGTAAGGCGGTCCCGGCTACTCTTTCAGTCTTAAAGTGAAGTGGGGCTATATTTCGGCCCAGAAGCTCGAAAGTGAACGTTCAAAGAGTTTGGCTGTGTCCATTTCACTGAAAACCAAGGCCATCAGGAATTAGTTTAGAGTGCCCGGGACTGCGAATTATCTCCCAAGTTCCGGGAAATCGAGCCGAAGTAGCCCAAAATCACGATGCGCGTAAGGCGGTCTCGGCTAGACTTTCAGTCTTACAGTGAAGTAGGGCTATGCTTCGGCCCAGAAGCTCAAACGTGAGCGTTCAAAAAGTTGTGCTGTGTCCATTTCACTGCAAACCAAGGTAATCACGAGTTAGTTTAGAGTCCCCGGTACCGGATAATATCCCCCATTTCCCGGGAAATCGAGCCAAAGTTGGTCAAAATCACGATGCGCGTAAAGCGGTCCCGGTTACTCTTTCATTCTTAAAGTGAACTGGGGCAATATTTCCGCCTAGAAGCTCGAAAGTGAGCGTTCAAAAAGTTGTGCTGTGTCCATTTCACTCTAGAGCAAGGCCATCAGGAGTTACTTTAGAGTGCGCGGGACTGGAAAATATCCCCCAAGTTCTGGGAAATCGAGCCGAAGTTGGTCAAAATTTCGATGGGCGTAAGGCGGTCTCGGCTACTCTATCACTCGCAAAGTGAAGTGCAGCTATATTTCGGCCCAGAAGCTCAAAAGTGAGGGTTCAAAAAGTTTTGCTGTGTGCATTTTACTGCAGATCAAGGACGTCGGGGGTCAGTTTAGAGTCCCTGGGACTGGAAAATATCCCCCAAGTTCCGGGAAATTTAACCGAAGTTGGTCAAAATCACGACGCGCGTACGGCGGTCTCTGCTACTCTTTCAGTCTTAAAGTGAAGTGGGGCAATATTTCGGCCCAGAAGCTCGAAACTGAGTGTTTCAAAAGTTTTGCTGTGTCCATTTCACAGCAAAACAAGGCCATCACGACTTAGTTTAGCATCCAAGGGACTGGCAATATCCCCCAAGTTACGGGAAATCCACCCGAAGTTAGTCAAAATCACGATTCGGTTAAGGGGGTCTCGGCTACTCTTTCAGTCTTAAGGTAAAGTGGGCTTAGATTTAACTTCAGAAGCTCGAAAGTAAGGGTTCAAAAATCTTTGTCTCTATTTCACTCACATCTTAGACAATCAGGAGTAAGTTTAGAGACTTTGGGACTGGAAAATATCTCCCAAGTTTCGCCAGATCGAGCCGAAGATCCTCAAAATCACAATGCGCGTAAGGCGCTCCCGCCTACTCTTTCAGCCTTAAAAAGAAGTAGGGCTATATTTCGGCCAGCAAGCTCGAAAGTGCGCGTTCAAAAAGTGTTCCTGTGTCCATTTCACTGGAAACCAAGGCCATCAGGAGTTAGTTTAGAGTCCCCGGGACTGGACAATATCCCCCTATTTGCGGGAAATCCAGCCGAAGTATCCCAAAATCACGATGCGCGTAAAGCGGTCTCGCTTACTGTTTGAGTCTTAAAGTTAAGTGGGGCTATTTTTCGACCCATAAGCTCGAAAGTGAGCGTTCAAAAAGTTTTGCTGTGTTCATTTAACTGCAAACTTAAGCCATCGGAAGTTAGTTTAGCTTCGCTGGGAATTGAATATATTCGCCAACTTCCGGGAAATCGAGCCGAAGTTGGTCAAAATGACGATGCGCGTAAGGCGGTCTCGGCTACTCTTTTAGTCTTATAGTGAAGTAGGGCTATATTTCGGCAGGGAAGCTCGAAAGTGAGCGTTCAAAAAAATGTGCTGTGTCCATTACACTGCAAACCAAGGCCATCAGCAGTTAGTTTAGAGTCCTCGGGACTGGAATATATCCCCGAAGTGCCGGGAAATCGAACGGAAGTTGGTCAAAATCACGATGCGCGTAAGACGGTCTCGGCTACTCTTTCAGTCTTAAAGTAAAGTGGGGCTATATTTCGGCCCAGAAGCTGGAAAGTGACCCTTTAAAAAGTTACGCTTTCTGCATTTAACTGCAAACCAAGGCCATCAGGAGTTAGTTTAAAGTCCCTCGGACTGGAAAATATCCCCCAAGTTCCGGTAAATCGAGCTGAACTTGGTCAAAGTCACGATGCTCGTAATGCGCTCTCGGCTACTATTTCAGTCTTAAACTAAAATACGGTTGTATTTCGGCCCAGAAGCTCGAAACTTAGCGTTCAAAAGGTCTTCCTGCATCCATTTCACTGCAAACCAAGGCCATCAGGAGTTGGTTTAGAGTCCCCGGGACTTGAAAATATCGCCAAAATTCTAGAAAATCGAGCGGAAGTTGCTCAAATTCACGATGCGCGTAAGGTGGTGTCGCCTACTCTTTCAGTCTTAAAATGAAGTGGGGCTATATTTCATCCCAGAAGCTCGAAAATAAGCCTTCAAAAAGTGTTACTGTGTTCATTTCACTGCAAACCAAGGCTATCAGGAGTTAGTTTAGACTCCTCGGGAGTGGAAAATAATGCGGAAGTTCGGGGAAATCGAGCCGAATTTTGTGAAAATTACGATGCGCGTAAGGCGGTCTCGGCTACTCTTTCATTCTTAAAGTGAACTGGGGCTATATTTGGGCCGAGAAGCTAGAAAGTGAAAGTTCAAAAAGTTTTGCTGTGTTCATTTCACTGCAAACGAAGGCCATCAGGGTTAGTTTAGACTCCTCGGGACTGGAAAATATCGCCCAACTTCGGGGAAATCGAGCCGAATTCAGTCAAAATTACGATGCGCGTAAGGCGGTCTCGGCTACTCTTTCATTCTTAAAGTGAACTGGGGCTATATTTCGGCCCAGAAGCTAGAAAGTTTTGCTTTGTCCATTTTACTGAAGTTTGTCAAAATTGCGATTCGCGTAAAGCAGTCTGGGCTACTCTTTTAGTCTTAAAGTGACGTGGCCATCAGGAGTTAGTTTAGAGTCCCCGGGACTGCAATATATTTCCCAAGTTCCGGAAAATGGAGAAGACGTTGGTCAAAATCAGGATGCGCGCAGGACGGTCTTGGCTAGTCTTTCAGTCTTAAAGTGAAGTGGGGCTATATTTCGGCCCAGAAGCTCAAAAGTGAGCTTCAAAAAGTTTTGCTGTTTCCATTTCAATGCAAACGAAGGCCATCAGGGGTTACTTAAAAGTCTTCGGGACTGGAAAATATCCCCCGAAGTTCAGGGAAATTTAGCCCAAGTTGGTCACAATCACGGTGCGCGTTAGGCGGTCTCGCTTACTGTTTCAGTCTTAAAGTGAAGTGAGGCTTTATTCCTGCCCAGGAGCTTGAAAGTGAGCGTTCAAAAAGTTTCCCTGTGTTTATTTCACTTCGAACCAAAGCCATCAGGAGCTAGTTTAGAGTCCCCCGGACTGGAAAATATCCCCCAATTTCCGGGAAATCGAGCCGAAAATGGTCAAAATCACGATTTGCGTAAGGTCGTCTCGGCTACTCTTTCAGTCTTAAAGTGAAGTGGGGCTATATTTCGGGCCAGAAGCCCGAAAGTGAGCGTTCAAAAAGTTTTGCTGTGTTCATTTCACTGCAAACCAAGGCCATCAGGAGTTAGTTTAGCATCCCCGGGACAAGAAAATATGCCCCAAGGTCCGGGAAATTGAGCCGAGGTTGGTCAAAATCACGATGCCCCTAAAGTGGTCTCGGCTACTCTTTCTGTCTTAAAGTGAAGTGGTGCTATATTTCGGGCCAGAAGCCCGAAAGTGAGCGTTCAAAAAGTTTTGTTGTGTCCATTTCACTGCAAACCGAGGCCATCAGGGGTTAGTTTAGAGTCCCCGGGACTGAAAAATATTGCCCAAGTTCCGGGGAATCGAACCGAAGTTAATCAAAATCACGATGCACGAAATGCGGTATCGGCTACTGTTTCAGTCTTAAAGTGAAGTGGGGCTATATTTCGGCCCAGCAGCCCGAAAGTGAGCGTTCAAAAAGTTTTGCTTTGTGCTTTGACTTAAAAACAAGGCCATCACGAGTTAGATTAGCGTCCCTGGGACTGGAAAATATTCCCCAAGTTCCGGTAAATCGAGCTGAAGTTGGTCAAAATCACGATGCTCCCAAAGCGGTCTCCGCTACCCTTTCAGTCTTAAAGTGAAGTGGGGCTATATTTCTGTCCAGAAGCTCGACAGTCAGCGTTCAAAAAGTTTTGCTGTGTGCATTTCACTGCAAACCAAAGCTATCAAAAGTTAGTTTAGGGTCCCCGGGACTGGAAAATATTCCCCAAGTTCCGGGAGATCCACCCGAAGTTTGTCAAAATCAGATTGCGCGTAAGGTGGTCTCGGTTACTCTTTAAGTCTTAAAGTAAAGTGGGGCTTTATTTCGGCCAGGAAGCTCGAAGGTGAGCGTTCAAAAAGTTTTGCTCTGTCCATTTCACTGCAAACCAAGGCCATCAGGAGTTAGTTTAGAGTTCCTGGGACTGGAAAATATCCCCAAGTTCCGGAATATCGACCCGGAGTTTGTCGATATCACAATGCGCGTAAGGTGGTCTCGGTTACTCTTTAAGTCTTAAAGTAAAGTGGGGCTTTATTTCGGCCAGGAAGCTCGAAAGTGAGCGTTCAAAAACTTTTGCTCTGTCCATTTCACTGCAAACCAAGGCCATCAGGAGTTAGTTTAGAGTTCTTGGGACTGGAAAATATCCCTCAAGTTCCGGAATATCGACGCAGAGTTTGTCAAACTCACGATGCGAGCAAGGCGGTCTCGGCTACTCTTTCAGTCTTAAGTGAAGTGGGGCTATATTTCGGCCCAGAATCTCGAAGCTGTGCGTTCAAAAAATTGTGCTGTGTCCATTTCAATGAAAACCAAGGCCATCAGGAGTTAGTTTAGAGTCCCCGGGACTGGAAAATATCCCTCAAGTCCCGGGATTTGGAGCCGAAGTTGATCAAATTCATGATGCGCGTAACGTGGTCTCGGCTACTGTTTCAGTCTTAAAGTCAAGTGTGCCTATATTTCGGCTCAAAAGCTAGAAAGTAAGCGTTCAAAAAGTTTTGCTTTGTGCATTTCACTGCAAACCAAAGCTATCAAAGTTAGTTTAGGGTCCCCGGGACTGGAAAATATTCCTCAAATTCCGGGAAAGCGAGCCGAAGTTGATCAAAATCACGATGCGCGAAATGCGGTCTCGGCTACTGTTTCAGTCTTAAAGTAAAGTGTGGCTATATTTCGGCCCACAAGCTCGAAAGTGAGCGTTCAAAAAGTTTTGCTCTGTCCATTTCAATGCAAAGCTAAGGCGATCAGAAGTTCGTTTAGAGTCCCCGGGACTGGAAAATATCCCCCAACTTGCAAGAAATCGGTCCGAAAAAGGTCAAAATCACGATGCGCGTAAGGCGATCTCGGCTACTCTTTCAGTCTTAAAGTGAAGTGGGGCTATATTTCGGCCGACAAGCTCCAAAGTGGGCGTTCAAAAAGTTATGCTGTGCCCATTTCAGTGCAAACCAAGGCCATCCGGAGTTAGTTTAGAGTTCCCCGGACTGGAAAATATCCCAAAAGTTGCATGAAATCGAGCTGAACTTGGTCTAACTCACGATGCGCGTGAGGCGGTCTCGGCTACTGTTTCAGTCTGAAAGTGAAGTGGCATTCTATTTCGGCCCAGAAGCTACAAAGAGAGTGTTCAAAAAGCTTTCCTTTTTCCATTTCACTGAAAACCAAGGCCATCAGGAGTTAGTTTAGAGCCCGCGGAAATGGGATATATCCCCCAAGTTCCGGGAAACCGACCCGAAGTTGGTCAAAATTACGATTTGCGCAAAACGTAAGGCGGTCTCATCTACTCTTTCAGTCTTAAAGTAAAGTGGGGCTATATTTCTGGCCAGAAGCTCCAAAGTTGTGCTCTGTCCATTTCACTGAAAACCAAGGCCATCAGGAGTTACTTTAGAGTCCCTTTGACTGGAATATGTCCCCCAAGTTTCGGGAAATAAACGCGAAATATGTCAAAATCACGATTCGCTCAAGACGGTCTCGCCTACTCTTTCAGTCTTAAAGTAAAATGGGGCTCTATTTCGGCCCAGAAGCTCGAGAGTGAACGTTCAAAAACTTTCGCTGTGTCCATTTCACTGCAAACCAAGACAAGCAGGACTTAGTTGAGAGTCCCCGGGACTGGGAAATATCCCCCAAGTTCCGGGAAATCAACCCGAAGTTTGTCAAAATCACGATGCGCGTAAGGCGGTCTCGGCTACTCTTTCAGTGTTAAAGTAATTGGGGGCTATATTTTGGCCCAAAAGCTCGAAATTGAGCGTTCAAAAAGTTTTGCTGGCTCCATTTTACTGCAAACCAAGGCCATCAGGAATTAGTTTAGAGTCCTCAGAACTCCTCCTAAGTTCCGGCAAATCGAGCCGAAGTTGCTCAAAATCACGATGCACGTAAGGCGGTCTCGGCTACTCTTTCAGTCTTCAAGTGAAGTGGGGTTCTATTTCGGTCCAATAGCTCGAAAGTATGCGTTCAAAAACTTTTTCTGTTTCCGTTTCACTGCAAACCAAGACCAGCACGAGTTAGTTTAGAGTCCCCGGGACTGGAAAATATTCTCCAAATTCCAGCAAATGGCGGCGAAGTTGATGAAAATTACGATGCGCGAAACGGGCTCTCGGCTATTCTTTCAGTCTTAAATTTAAGTAGGGCTATATTTCGGCCCTGAAGCTCGAAGGTGAGCGTTCAGAATGTTTTGCTGTGTTCATTAAACTGCAAACCAAGGTCATCGGGAGTTAGTTTAGCGTCCCCGGGACTTTAAATTATTCGCCAACTTCCGGGAAATCGAGCAAAAGTGGCCCAAAATCACGATGCGCGTAAGGCGGTCTCGGCTACTCTTTCAGTCTTAAAATTAAGGGGGGCTATATTTCGACCTAGAAGCTGGAGACCGGGCGTGCGCTAATTTTACCTGTGTCCATTTCACTAACATCTTAGGCCATCAGGAGTTAGTTTAGAGTCCTTGGCACTGGAAAATATTTCCCAAATTTTGGCAGATCGAGCCAAAGCTGCTCAAAATCACGATGCGCGTAAGGCGGTCTCGGCTACTCTTTCAGTCTTAAAATGAAGTGGGGCTATATTTCGGCCGACAAGCTCAACACCGAGCGTGCGCTCGTTTTGCCTGTGTACATATCACTGAAATCTAAGTTCATCAGGAGTTAGCATAGAGTCCTTGGGACTGGAAAATATCCCCCGAATTCCGGCAAATCGAGCCTAGGATGCTCAAAGTCACGATGCGCGTAAGGCGGTCTTGGCTACTCGTTTACTCCGAAAATGAAGTGGGGCTATATTTCGGTTCTACAAGCTCGACACCGAGCGTGCTCTCCTTTTACCTGTGTCCATTTCACTAAGAACTAAGTCCATCAGGAGATAGTTTAGAATCCTCGAGACTGGAAGCTATCCTCCAAGTTTCGGCAAATTGAGCTATACTTTCTTGTAAATTACGATAAGCGTACGGCAGTTTCGTTTACTCTTTCAGTCTTAAAATGAACAGGGGCTACATTTCGGCCTAGGCAATCTGGAGTTAGTTTAGAGTCCCCGGTACCGGAAAATATCCCCTATTTCCCGGGAAATCGAGCCAAAGTTGGTCAAAATCACGATGCGCGTAAAGCGGTCCCGGTTACTCTTTCATTCTTAAAGTGAACTGGGGCAATATTTCCGCCTAGAAGCTCGAAAGTGAGCGTTCAGAAAGTTGTGCTGTGTCCATTTCACTCTAGAGCAAGGCCATCAGGAGTTACTTTAGAGTCCGTGGGACTGGAAAATATCCCCCAAGTTCTGGGAAATCGAGCCGAAGTTGGTCAAAATTACGATGGGCGTAAGGCGGTCTCCACTACTCTTTCACTCTTAAAGTGAAGTGCAGCTATATTTCGGCCCAGAAGCTCAAAAGTGAGGGTTCAAAAAGTTTTGCTGTGTGCATTTTACTGCAGATCAAGGACGTCGGGGGTCAGTTAAGAGTCCCCGGGACT
Source organism: Orbicella franksi (assembly GCF_964199315.1). NCBI lineage: Eukaryota > Metazoa > Cnidaria > Anthozoa > Scleractinia > Merulinidae > Orbicella > Orbicella franksi. The sequence goes on from NC_138151.1 coordinate 138,517, forward strand.
GAAAAATATCCCCGAAGTTCCGGGAAATTTGACCGAAGTTGGTCAAAATCACGACGCGCGTACGGTGGTCTCGGCTACTCTCTCAGTCTTAAAGTGAAGTGGGGCAATATTTCGGCCCAGAAGCTCGAAACTGAGTGTTTAAAAAGTTTTGCTGTGTCCATTTCACTGCAAAACAGGGCCATCACGACTTAGTTTAGCATCCAAGGGACTGGAAATATCCCCCAAGTTACGGGAAATCCAACCGAAGTTAGTCAAAATCACGATGCGCTTAAGGGGGTCTCGGCTACTCTTTCAGTCTTAAGGTAAAGTGGGCTTAGATTTAACTCCAGAGGCTCGAAAATAGGGGTTCAAAAATTTTTCTCTATTTCACTCACATCTTAGACAATCAGGAGTGAGTTTAGAGACTTTGGGACTGGAAAATATCTCCCAAGTTTCGCCAGATCGAGCCGAAGATCCTCAAAATCACAATGCGCGTAAGGCGCTCCCGCCTACTCTTTCAGTCTTAAAAAGAAGTAGGGCTATATTTCGGTCAGCAAGCTCGAAAGTGCGCGTTCAAAAAGTGTTCCTGTGTCCATTTCACTGGAAACCAAGGCCATCAGGAGTTAGTTTAGAGTCCCCGGGACTGGAAAATATCTCCCTATTTGCGGGAAATCGAGACGAAGTATCCCAAAATCACGATGCGCGTAAGGCGGTCTCGGTTTCTCTTTCAGTCTTAAAGTGAACTGGGGCTATTTTTCGACCCATAAGCTCGAAAGTGAGCGTTCAAAAAGTTTTGCTGTGTCCATTTAACTGGAAACTAAGGCCATCGGAAGTTAGTTTAGCCTCCCCGGGAATTGAAAATATTCGCCAACTTCCGGGAAATCGAGCCGAAGTTGGTCAAAATGACGATGCGCGTAAGGCGGTCTCGGCTACTCTTTCAGTCTTAAAGTGAAGTAGGGCTATATTTCGGCCGAGAAGCTCGAAAGTGAGCGTTCAAAAAAATGTGCTGTGTCCATTTCACTGCAAACCAAGGCCATCAGCAGTTGGTTTAGAGTCCCCGGGACTGGAATATATCCCCGAAGTGCCGGGAAATCGAACGGAAGTTGGTCAAAATCACGATGCGCGTAAGACCGCCTCGGCTACTCTTTCAGTCTTAAAGTAAAGTGGGGCTATATTTCGGCCCAGAAGCTCGAAAGTGACCCTTTAAAAAGTTACGCTTTCTGCATTTAACTGCAAACCAAGGCCATCAGAAGTTAGTTTAAAGTCTCCCGGACTGGAAAATATCCCCCAAGTTCCGGGAAATCGAGCTGAACTTGGTCAAAATCACGATGCTCGTAAGGCGGTCTCGGCTACTATTTCAGTCTTAAAGTGAAATACGGTTGTATTTCGGCCCAGAAGCTCGAAACTGAGCGTTCAAAAAGTTTTCCTCGGTCCATTTCACTTCAAACCAAGGCCATCAGGAGTTAGTTTAGAGTCCCCGGGACTTGAAAATATCGCCAAAATTCTAGAAAATCGAGCGGAACTTGCTCAAATTCACGATGCGCATAAGGCGGTCTCGCCTACTCTTTCAGTATTAAAGTGAAGTGGGGCTATATTTCATCCCAGAAGCCCGAAAATAAGCCTTCAAAAAGTGTTACTGTGTTCATTTCACTGCAAACCATGGCCATCAGGAATTAGTTTAGACTCCTCGGGACTGGAAAATATCGCCCAAGTTCGGGGAAATCGAGCCGAATTTTGTCAAAATCACGATGGGCGTAAGACAGTGTCGGCTACTCTTTCAGTCTTAAACTGAAGTGGGGCTATATTTCGGCTCAGAAGCCCGAAGAGGAGCGTTGAGAAAGTTTTGCTCTCTCCATTGCAAACCAAGGCAATCAGGAGTTACTTTAGAGTCCCCGGTACCGGAAAATATTCCCCCTTTCCCGGGAAATCGAGCCAAAGTTTGTCAAAATCACGATGCGCGTAAGGCGGTCTCGGCTATTCTTTCATTCTTAAAGTGAACTCGGGCTGTATTTCGGCCCAGAAGCTCGAAAGTGAAAATTCAAAAAGTTTTGCTGTGTCCATTTCACCGCGAACCAAGCCACATCAGGAGATAGTTTACAGTCTCCGGGACATCAAAATATCCCTCAAGTTTCGGGAGATCGAGCCGAAGTTTGTCAAAATCACGATGCCCGAAAAGCAGTCTCGGCTACTCTTTGAGTCTTAAAGTGACGTGGCTGTATATTTCGGCCCAGAAGCTCGAAAGTGAGCGTTCAAAAAGTTATGCTGTGCCCATTTTACTGCAAAGCAAGGCCCTCAGGAAGTAGTTTACAGTGCCCGGAACTGGAAAATATCCCCCAAGTTCCGCGAAATCGAGACGAAGTTGGTGAAAATAACGATTCGCGTAAGGCGGTCTCGGCTACTCTTTCAATCTTAAAGTGAAGTAGGGCTATATTTCGGTCCAGAAGCTCGAAAGTGAGCGTTCAAAACGTTTTCCTCTCTCAATTTCACTGAAAACCAAGGCCATCATGAGTTAGTTTAGAGTCCCCGGGACTGGAAAATATCTTTTAAGTTCTGGCAGATCAAGCCGAAGTTGGTCAAAATCACGATGCGCCTAAGGCGGCCTCGGCTACTCTTTCAGTCTTAAAGTGAAGTGGGGCTCTATTTCGGCCCAGAAGCTCCAAAGTGAGCGCTGCAAAAAATTTGCTGTGTCCATTTCACTGCAAACCAAGGCCATCAGGAGTTAGTTTAGAGTCCGCGGGACTGCAATATATTTCCCAAGTTCCGGAAAATGGAGAAGACGTTGGTCAAAATCACGATCCGCGTAAGACGGTCTTGGCTAGTCTTTCAGTCTTAAAGTGAAGTGGGGCTATATTTCGGCCCAGAAGCTCAAAAGTGAGTGTTCAAAAAGTTTTGCTGTATCCATTTCAATGCAAACGAAGGCCATCAGGGGTTCCTTAAGAGTCTTCGGGGCTTGAAAATATCCCCGAAGTTCAGGGAAATTTAGCCCAAGTTGGTCAAAATCAGGGTGCGCGTTAGGCGGTCTCGCTTACTCTTTCAGTCTTAAAGTGAAGTGAGGCTTTATTGCTGCCCAGGAGCTTGAAAGTGAGCGTTCAAAAAGTTTCCCTGTGTTTATTTCACTGCAAACCAAAGCCATCAGGAGCTAGTTTAGAGTCCCCAGGACTGGAAAATATCCCCCAACTTCCGGGAAATCGAGCCGAAGTTGGTCAAAATAACGATTCGCGTAAGGCGGTCTCGGCTACTCTTTCAGTCTTAAAGTGAAGTGGGGCTATATTTCCGGCCAGAAGCCCGAAAGTGAGCGTTCAAAAAGTTTTGCTGTGTTCATTTTACTGCAAACCAAGGCCATCAGGAGTTAGTTTAGCGTCCCCGGGACAAGAAAATATTCCCCAAGGTCCGGGAAATTGAGCCGAGGTTCGTGAAAATCACGATGCCCCTAAAGTGGTCTCGGCTACTCTTTCTGTCTTAAAGTGAAGTGGATCTATATTTCGGGCGACAAGCCCGAAAGTGAGCGTTCAAAAAGTTTTGCTGTGTCCATTTCACTGCAAACCAAGTCAATCAGGGGTTAGTTTAGAGTCCCCGGGACTGAAAAATATTGCCCAAGTTCCGGGGAATCGAACCGAAGTTGATCAAAATCACGATGCGCGAAATGCGGTATCGGCTACTGTTTCAGTCTCAAAGTGAAGTGGGGCTATATTTCGGCCCAGAAGCCCGAAAGTGAGCATTCAAAAAGTTTTGCTGTGTTCTTTGACTGAAAAACAAGTCCATCAGGAGTTAGTTTAGCGTCCCTGGGACTGGAAAATATTCCCCAAGTTCCGGTAAATCGAGCTGAAGTTGGTCAAAATCACGATGCTCCGAAACCTGTTTCGGCTACCCTTTCAGTCTTAAAGTGAAGTGGGGCTATATTTCTGTCCAGAAGCTCGAAAGTGAGCGTTCAAAAAGTTTTGCTGTGTGCATTTCACTGCAAACCAAAGCTATTAAAAGTTAGTTTAGTGTCCCTGGGACTCTAAAATATTCCCCAAGTTCCGGGAAAGCGAGCCGAAGTTGATCAAAATCACGATGCGGAAATGCGGTCTCGGCTACTGTTTCAGTCTTAAAGTAAAGTGTGGCTATATTTTGGCCCACAAGCTGGAAAGTGAGTGTTCAAAAAGTTTTGCTGTGTCCATTTCACTGCAAAACAAGGCCATCAGGACTTAGTTTTGCGTCCAAGGGACTGGAAAATGTTCGCCAAGTTCTGGGAGATCCACCCGAAGTTTGTCAAAATCACAATGCGCGTAAGGTGCTCTCGGTTACTCTTTAAGTCTTAAAGTGAAGTGGGGGTTTATTTCGGCCATGAAGCTCGAAGGTGAGCGTTCAAAAAGTTTTGTTCTGTCCATTTCACTGCAAACCAAGGCCATCAGGAGTTAGTTTAGAGTTCATGGGACTGGAAAATATCCCCCGAGTTCCGGAATATAGACCGGAAGTTTGTCAAACTCACGATGCGAGCAAGGCGGTCTCGGCTACTCTTTAAGTCTTAAAGTAATGTCGGGCTATATTTCTGTCCAGAAGCTCGAAAGTGAGCGTTCAAAAAGTTTTGCTGTGTGCATTTCCCTGCAAACCAAAGGTATCAAAGTTAGTTTAGGGTCCCCGGGACTGGAAAATATTCCCCAAGTTCCGGGAAAGCGAGCCGAAGTTCATCAAAATCACGATGCGCGAAACGTGGTGTCGGCTACTGTTTTAGTCTTCAAGTAAAGTATCGCTATATTTCGGCCCACAACCTCAAACGTGAGCGTTCAAAAAGCTTTGCTGTGTCCATTTCACTGCAAAACAAGCCCATCGGCACCTAGTTTAGCGTCCAAGGGACTGGAAAATATCCCCCAAGTTCCGGGAGATCCACTCGAAGTTTGTCAAAATCACAATGCGCGTAAGGCGGTCTCGGCTACTTTTTCAGTGTTAAAGTAAAGTGGGGCTTTATTTCGGTCAGGAAGCTCGAAGGTGAGCGTTCAAAAAGTTTTGCTGTCCCCATTTCACTGCAAACCAAGGCCATCAGGAGTTAGTTTAGAGTTCCTGGGACTGGAAAATATCCCCGAAGTTCCGGAATATCGACCCGAAGTTGGTCAAAATCACGATGCGAGCAAGGCGGTCTCGGCTACTCTTTAAGTCGTAAGTGATGTGGGACTATATTTCGGCCTAGAAGCTCGAAAGTGTGCGTTCAAAAACTTGTGCTGTGTGAATTTCACTGCAAACCATGGCCATCAGGAGTTAGTTTAGAGTCCCCGGGACTGGAAAATATTCCCCAAGTTCCAGGAAAGCGAGCAGAAGTTGATCAAAATCGCGATGCGCGTAACGCGGTCACGGCTACTGTTTCAGTCTTAAAGTCAAATGTGGCTATATCTAGGCCCACAAGCTCGAAAGTGAGCGTTCAAAAAGTTTTGCTGTGTCCATTTCACTGCAAACCAAGGCCATCAGGAGTTAGTATAGAGTCCCCGGGACTGGAAAATATTCTCCAAATTCCAGGAAATGGCGCCGAAGTTGATGAAAATTACGATGCGCGCAACGGGCTCTCGGCTATTCTTTTAGTCTTAAATTTAAGTAGGGCTATATTTCGGCCCTGAAGCTCGAAGGTGAGCGTTCAAAATGTTTTTGCGGTGTTCATTAAACTACAAACCAAGGTCATCGGGAGTTAGTTTAGCTTCCCCGGGAATTGAAAATATTCGCCAACTTCCGGGAAATCGAGCCGAAGTTGGTCAAAATGACGATGCGCGTAAGGCGGTCTCTGCTACTCTTTCACTCTTAAAGTAAAGTGGGGCTAGATTTCGGCCCAGAAACTCGAAAGTGACCCTTTAAAAAGTTACGCTTTCTGCATTTAACTGCAAACCAAGGCCATTACGAGTTAGTTTAAAGTCCCCCGGACTGGAAAATATCCCCCAAGTTCCGGGAAATTGAGGTGAACTTGGTCAAAATCACCATGCTCGTAAGGTGGTCTCGCCTACTCTTTCAGTCTTAAAGTGAAGTGGGGCTATATTTCATCCCAGAAGCTCGAAAATAAGCCTTCAAAAAGTTCTACTGTGTTCATTTCACTGCAAACCAAGGCCACCAGGAGTTAGTTTAGACTCCTCGCGACTGGAAAATATCGCCCAAGTTCGGGGAAATCGAGCCGAATTTTGTCAAAATCACGATGCGCGAAAGGCGGTGTCGGCTACTCTTTCATTCTTAAAGTGAACTCGGGCTATATTTCGGCCGAGAAGCTCGAAACTGAAAGTTCAAAAAGTTTTGCTGTTTCCAGTTCACCGCGAACCAAGCCACATCAGGACATAGTTTACAGTCTCCGAGACATCAAAATATCCCCCAAGCTGCGGGAAATCGAGCCGAAGATTGTCAAAATCACGATGCGCGTAAAGCAGTCTCGGCTACTCTTTTAGTCTTAAAGTGACGTGGCTGTATCTTTCGGCCCAGAAGCTCGAAAGTGAGCGTTCAAAAAGTTTTGCTGCGTGCATTTCACTGCAAACCAAAGCTATCAAAAGTTAGTTTAGGGTACCCGGGACTGGAAAATATATCCCAAGTTCCGGGAAAGCGAGCCGAAGTTGATCAAAATCACAATGCGCGAAATGCGGTCTCGGCTACTGTTTCAGTCTTAAAGTAAAGTGTGGCTATATTTCGGCCCACAAGCTCGAAAGTGAGTGTTCAAAAAGTTTTGCTGTGTCCATTTCACTGCAAAACAAGGCCATCAGGAGTTAGGTTAGCGTCCAAGGGACTGGAAAATGTTCCCCAAGTTCCGGGAGATCCACCCGAAGTTTGTCAAAATCACAATGCGCGTAAGGTGGTCTCGGTTACTCTTTAAGTCTTAAAGTAAAGTGGGGCTTTATTTCGGTCAGGAGGCTCAAAGGTGAGCGTTCAAAAAGTTTTGCTCCGTCGATTTCACTGCAAACCAAGGCCATCAGGAGTTAGTTTAGAGTTCCTGGGACTGGAAAATATCCCCCAAGTTCAGGAATATCCATCCGAAGTTTCTCAAACTCACGATGCGAGCAAGGCGGTCTCGGCTACCCTTTCAGTCTTAAGTGAAGTGGGGCTATATTTTGGCCCAGAATCTCCAAAGTGTGTGGTCTCGGCTACTGTTTCAGTCTTAAAGTCAAGTGTGCCTATATTTCGGCCCACAAGCTAGAAAGTGAGCGTTCAAAAAGTTTTGCTGTGTCCATTTCACTTCAAAACAAGGCCATCAGGACTTAGTTGAGCGTCCAAGGGACTGGAAAATATCCCCCAAGTTCCGGGAAATCCATTCGAAGTTCGTCAAAATTACGATATACGTAAAGCGGTTTCGGCTACTCTTTCAGTCTTAAAGTAAAGTCGGGCTATATTTCTGTCCAGAAGCACGAAAGTGAGCGTTCAAAAGGTTTTGCTGTGTGCATTTCACTGCAAACCAAAGCTATCAAAGTTAGTTTAGGGTCCCTGGGACTGGAAAATATTCCCCAAGTTCCGGGAAAGCGAGCCGAAGTTGATCAAAATCACGATGCGCGAAATGCGGTCTCGGCTACTGTTTCAGTCTTAAAGTAAAGTGTGGCTATATTTCGGCCCACAAGCTCGAAAGTGAGTGTTTAAAAAGTTTTGCTCTGTCACTTTCAGTGCAAACCAACGCCAACACAAGTTACTTTAGAGTCCCCGGGACTGGAGAATATCCCCCAAATTCCGGGAAATCGAGCTGAACTTGGTCAAAATCACCATGCTTGTAAGGCGGTCTCAGTCACTATTTCAGTCTTAAAGTGAAATACGGTTGTATTTCGGCCCAGAAGCTCGAAACTGAGCGTTTAAAAAGTTTTCCTGCGTCAATTTCACTGCAAACCAAGGCCATCAGGAGTTAGTTTAGAGTCCCCGGGACTTGAACATATCGCCAAAATTCTAGAAAATCGAGCGGAAGGTGCTCAAAATCACGTTGCGCGTAAGGTGGTCTCGCCTACTCTTTCAGTCTTAAAGTGAAGTGGGGCTATATTTCATCCCAGAAGCTCGAAAATAAACGTCCTAAAAGTGTTACTGTGTTTATTTCACTGCAAACCAAGGCCATCAGGAGTTAGTTTAGACTCCTCGGGAGTGGAAAATATCGCCCAAGTTCGGGGAAATCCAGCCGAATTTTGTCAAAATCACGATGCGCGTAAGGCGGTCTCGGCTACTCTTTCATTCTTAAAGTGAACTAGGGCTATATTTCGGCCGAGAAGCTAGAAAGTGAAAGTTCAAAGAGTTTTGCTGTGTTCATTTCACTGCAAACGAAGGCCATCAGGAGTTAGTTTAGACTCCTCGGGACTGGAAAATATCGCCCAAGTTTGGGGAAATCCAGCCGAATTTTGTCAAAATCACGATGCGCGTAAAGCAGTCTCGGCTACTCTTAGTCTTAAAGTGACGTGGCTGTATATTTCGGCCCAGAAGCTCGAAAGTGAGCGTTCAAAAACTTTTGCTCTCTCAATTTAACTGAAAACCAAGGCCATCATGAGTTAGTTTAGAGTCCACGGGACTGGAAAATATCCCTTAAGTTCTGGCAACTCAAGCCGAAGTTGGTCAAATTCACGATGCGTCTAAGGCGGTCTCGGCTACTATTTCAGTCTTAAAGTGAAGTGGGGCTATATTTCGGCCTAGAATTTCGAAAGTAAGCGTTCCAAAAAAAATCTGCCGTGTCCATTTCACTACAGACCAAGGCCATCAAGGGTTAGCTTAGAGTCCTTGGGACTTGAATATATCCCCGAACTTTCGGGAAATCGAGCCGAAGTTGGTCAAAATCACGATGCGCGTAAGACGGTGTCGTCTATTCTTTCAGTCTTAAACTGAAGTGGGGCTATATTTCGGCTCAGAAGCCCGAAGGGGAGCGTTGAAAAAGTTTTGCTCTCTCCATTTCAATACAAACCAAGGCAATCAGGAGTTACTTTAGAGTCCCCAGTACCGGAAAATATTCCCCATTGCCCGAGAAATCGAGCCAAAGTTGGTCAAAATCACGATGCGCGTAAGGCGGTCTCGGCTATTCCTTCATTCTTAAAGTGAACTCGGGCTATATTTCGGTCCAGAAGCTCGAGAGTGAGCGTTCAAAAAGTTTCGCTGTGTCCATTTCACTGAAAACCAAGAGAATGAGGAGTTAGTTTAGAGTCCCCGGGACTGGAAAATATCCCCCAAGTTCCGGCAAATCGAGCCGAAGTTGGTCAAAGTCACGGTGCGCTTAAGGCGGCGTCAGCTACTCCTTCAGTCTTAAAGTGAACTTGGGGCTCTCTTTCGGCCCACATGCTCAAAGCTCACAAAAATGACTGTGTCTATTTCACTGCAAACCAAGGCTATCAGGAGTTAGTTTGGAGTCCCCGGGAGTGGAATGTATTTCCCAAGTTCCGGAAAATCCAGAAGACGTTGGTCAAAATCACGATGCGCGTAAGACCGTCTCGGCTACTCTTTCAGTCTTAAAGTGAGGTGGGGCTATATTTCGGCCCAGAAGCTCAAAAGTGAGCATTTAAAAAGTCTTGCTGTATCCATTTCAATGCAAACGAAGGCCATCAGGGGTTACTTAAGAGTCCTCGGGACTGGAAAATATTCCCCAAGTTGCGGTAAATCGAGCCCAGGTTGGTCAAAATCACGATGTGCGTAAGGTGGTCTCGGCTACTCTTTCATTCTTAAAGTGAAGTGGGGCAATATTTCGGCCCAGAAGCTCGAAAGTGAGTGTTTAACAAGTTTTGCTCTGTCACTTTCAGTGCAAACCGAGGACATCAGAAGTTACTTTAGAGTCCCCGGGACTGGAGAATATCCCCAAGTCCCGGGAAATCGAGCCGAAGTGCATCAAATTCATGATGCGCGTAACGTGGTCTCGGCTACTGTTTCAGTCCTAAAGTGAAGTGTGGCTATATTTCGGCCCACAAGCTAGAAAGTGAGCGTTCAAAAAGTTTTGTTGTGTCCAGTTTACTTCAAAACAAGGCCATCAGGACTTAGTTTAGCGTCCAAGGGACTGGAAAATATCCCCCAAGTTCCGGGAAATCCATTTGAAGGTCGTCAAAATTACGATGCGCGTAAGGCGGTCTCATCTACTCTTTCAGTCTTAAAGTAAAGTGGGGCTATATTTCTGCCCAGAAGCTCCAAAGTTGTGCTCTGTCCATTTCACTGAAAACCAAGGCCATCAGGTGTTACTTTAGAGTCCCTTTGACTGGAATATGTCCCCCAAGTTTTGGGAAATAAACGCGAAATTGGTCAAAATCACGATTCGCTCAAGTCGGTCTCGCCTACTCTTTCAGTCTTAAAGTAAAATGGGGCTCTATTTCGGCCCAAAACCTCGAGAGTGAGCGTTCAAAAACTTTCGCTGTGTCCATTTCACTGCAGACGAAGAGAAGCAGGAGTTAGTTGAGAGTCCCCGGGACTGGAAAATATCCCGCAAGTTCCGGGAAATCAACCCGAAGTTTGTCAAAATCACGATGCGCGTAAGGCGGTCTCGGCTACTCTTTCAGTGTTAAAGTAATAGGGGGGGCTATATTTTGGCCCAGAAGCTCGAAATTGAGTGTTCAAAAAGTTTTGCTGGCTCCATTTTACTTCAAACCAAGGCCATCAGGAATTAGTTTAGAGTCCTCAAAACTGGAATGTATCCCCTTAGTTCCGGAAAATCCAGCCGAAGTTGCTCAAAATCACGATGCACGTAAGGCGGTCTCGGCTACTCTTTCAGTCTTCAAGTGAAGTGGGGTTCTATTTCGGTCCAGAAGCTCGAAAGTATGCGTTCAAAAACTTTTTCTGTTTCCGTTTCACTGCAAACCAAGACCAGCACGAGTTAGTTTAGAGTCCCCGGGACTGGAAAATATTTCGCAAGTTCCGGGAAATCGAGCCGAAGTTAATCAAAATCACGATGCGCGAAACGTGGTCTCTGCTACTGTTTCAGTCTTAAAGTGAAGTATGGCTATATTTCTGCCCACAAGCTCGAAAGTGAGCGTTCAAAAAGCTTTGCTGTGTCCATTTCACTGCAAACCAAGGCCATCGGCACCTAGTTTAGTGTCCAAGGAACTGGAAAATATCCCCCAAGTTCCGGAAAATCCACCCAAAGTTTGTCAAAATCACGATGCGCGTAAGGCGGTCTCGGCTACTTTTTCAGTATTAAAGTAAAGTGGGCTATATTTCGGCCCAAAAGCTTGAAGGTGAGCGTTCAAAAAGTTTTCCTGTCTCCATTTCACTGCAAACCAAGGCCATCAAGAGTTAGTTTAGAGTCCCTGGGACTGGAAAATATCCCCCTAGTTCCGGAATATCGACCCGAAGTTGGTCAAAATCACGATGCGCGCACGCCGTTCTCGGCTACTCTTTCAGTCCTAAAATGAAGTGGGGCTATATTTCGGCCGACAAGATCAGCACCGAGCGTGCGCTCCTTTTGCCTGTGTACATATCACTGAAAACTAAGTTTATCAGGAGTTAGCATAGAGTCCTCGGGACTGGATAATATTCCCCGAATTCCGGCAAACCGAGCCAAAGATGCTCAAAATCACGATGCGCGTAAGGCGGTCTCGGCTACTCGTTTACTCCGATAATGAAGTGGGCTATATTTCGGTTCTACAAGGTCGACATCGATTGTGCTCTCCTTTTACCTGTGTCCATTTCACTAAGAACTAAGTCCATCAGGAGATAGTTTAGAATCCTCGAGACTGGAAGCTATCCTCCAAGTTTCGGCAAATTGAGCCATACTTTCTTAAAATTACGATAAGCGTACGGCAGTTTCGTTTACTCTTTCAGTCTTAAAATGAACTGGGGCTACATTTCGGCCTAGGCAATCTGGAGTTAGTTTAGAGTCCCCGGTACCGGGAAATATCCCCCATTTTCCGGGAAATCGAGCCAAAGCTGGTGAAAATCACGATGCGCGTAAGGCGGTCCCAGTTACTCTTTCATTCTTAAAGTGAACTGGGGCAATATTTCCGCCCAAAAGCTCGAAAGTGAGCGTTCAAAAAGTTGTGCTGTGTCCATTTGACTCCAGAGCAAGGCCATCAGGAGTTACTTTAGAGTCCGCGGGACTGGAAAATATCCCCCAAGTTCTGGGAAATCGAGCCAAAGTTGGTCAAAATTACGATGGGCGTAAGGCGGTGTCGGCTACTCTTTCACTCTTAAAGTGAAGTGGAGCTATATTTCGGCCCAGAAGCTTAAAAGTGAGCGTTCAAAAAGTTTTGCTGTGCCCATTTTACTGCAGACCAAGGACGTCGGGGGGTCCGTTTAGAGTCCCCGGGACTGGAAAATATCCCCCAAGTTCCGGGAAATCTAACCGAAGTTGGTCAAAATCACGACGCGCGTACGGCGGTCTCGGCTACTCTTTCAGTTTTAAAGTGAAGTGGGGCAATATTTCGGCCCAGAAGCTCGAAACTGAGTGTTTCAAAAGTTTTGATGTGTCCATTTCACTGCAAAACAAGGCCATCATGACTTGGTTTAGCGTCCAGGGGATTGGAAATATCCCCCAAGTTACGGGAAATCCACCCGAAGTTAGTCAAAATCACGATGGGCTTAAGGGGGTCTCGGCTACTCTTTCAGTCTTAAGGTAAATTGGGCTTAGATTTAACTCCAGAAGCTCGAAAGTAAGGGTTCAAAAATGTTTGTCTCTATTTCACTCACATCTTAGACAATCAGGAGTAAGTTTAGAGACTTTGGGACTGGAAAATATCTCCCAAGTTTCGCCAGATCGAGCCGAAGATCCTCAAAAACACAGTGCGCGTAAGGCGCTCCCGCCTACTCTTTCAGTCTTAAAAAGAAGTAGGCTATATTTCGGCCATCAAGCTCGAAAGTGCGCGTTCAAAAAGTGTTCCTGTGTCCATTTCACTGGAAACCAAGGCCATCAGGAGTTAGTTTAGAGTCCCCGGGACTGGAAAATATCCCCCTATTTGCGGGAAATCCAGCTGAAGTAACGCGAAATCACGATGCGCGTAAGGCGGTCTCGGCTACTCTTTCAGTCTTAAATTTAAGTGGGGCTATATTTCGACCCATAAGCTCGAAAGTGAGCGTTCAAAAAGTTTTGCTGTGTCCATTTAACTGCAAACTAAGGCCATCGGAAGTTAGTTTCGCTTCCCAGGAATTGAAAATATTCGCCAACTTCCGGGAAATCGAGCCGAAGGGGGGCAAAATTACGATCCGCGTAAGGCGGTCTCGGCTACTCTTTCAGTCTTAAAGTGAAGTAGGGCTATATTTCGGCCGAGAAGCTGGAAAGTGAGCGTTCAAAAAAATGTGCTGTGTCCATTTCACTGCAAACCAAGGCCATCAGGAGTTAGTTGAGACTCCTTGGGACTGGAAAATATCGCCCAAGTTCGGGGATATCGAGCCGAATTTTGTCAAAATCACGATGCGCGTAAGGCGGTCTCGGCTACTCATTCATTCTTAAAGTGAACTGGGGCTATATTTCGGCCGAGAAGCTAGAAAGTGAAAGTTCAAAAAGTTTTGCTGTGCTCATTTCACTGCAGACCAAGGCCATCAAGAGTTAGTTTAGACTCCTCTTGACTGGAAAATATCGGCCAAGTTCGGGGAAATCGAGCCGAATTTTGTCAAAATCACGATGCGCGTAAGGCGGTCTCGGCTACTCATTCATTCTTAAAGTGAACTGGGGCTATATTTCGGCCCAGAAGCTAGAAAGTGAAAGTTTAAAAAGTTTTCCTGTGTCCATTTCACCGCGAACCAAGCCACATCAGGAGATAGTTTACAGTCTCCGGGACATCAAAATATCCCCGAAGTTGCGGGAAATCGAGCCGAAGTTTGTCAAAATCACGATGCGCGTAAAGCAGTCTCGGCTACTCTTTGAGTCTTAAAGTGACGTGGCTGTATATTTCGGCCCAGAAGCTCGAAAGTGAGCGTTCAAAAAGTTATGCTGTGCCCATTTCACTGCAAAGCAAGGCCCTCAGGAAGTAGTTTACAGTGCCCGGAACTGGAAAATATCCCCCAAGTTCCGCGAAATCGAGACGAAGTTGGTCAAAACAACGATTCGCGTAAGGCGGTCTCGGCGACTCTTTCAGTCTTAAAGTGAAGTAGGGCTATATTTCGGTCCTGAAGCTCGAAAGTGAGCGTTCAAAAAGTTTTCCTCTCTCAATTTCACTTAAAACCAAGGCCATCATGAGTTAGTTTAGAGTCCCCGGGACTGCAAAATATCTTTTAAGTTCTGGCAACTCAAGCCGAAGTTGGTCAAAATCACGATGCGCCTAAGGCGGCCTCGGCTACTCTTTCAGTCTTCAAGTGAAGTGGGGCTCTATTTCGGCCCAGAAGCTCCAAAGTGAGCGCTGCAAAAAATTTGCTGTGTCTATTTCACTGCAAACCAAGGCCATCAGGAGTTAGTTTAGAGTCCCCGGGACTGCAATATATTTCCCAAGTTCCGGAAAATGGAGAAGACGTTGGTCAAAATCACGATGCGCGCAAGACGGTCTTGGCTAGTCTTTCAGTCTAAAAGTGAAGTGGGGCTATGTTTCGGCATAGAAGGTCAAAAGTGAGCTTCAAAAAGTTTTGCTGTATCCATTTCAATGCAAGCGAAGGCCATCAGGGGTTACTTAAGAGTCTTCGGGACTGGAAAATATCCCCTAAGTTCAGGGAAATTTAGCCCAAGTTGGTCACAATCACGGTGCGCGTTAGGCGGTCTCGCTTACTCTTTCAGTCTTAAAGTGAAGTGAGGCTTTATTCCTGCCCAGGAGCTTGAAAGTGAGCGTTCAAAAAGTTTCCCTGTGTTTATTTCACTGCAAACCAAAGCCATCAGGAGCTAGTTTGGAGTCCCCGAGACTGAAAAATATCCCCCAACTTCCGGGAAATCGAGCCGAAGTTGATCAAAATCACGATTTGCGTAAGGTAGTCTCGGCTACTCTTTCAGTCTTAAAGTGAAGTGGGGCTATATTTCGGGCCAGAAGCCCGAAAGTGAGCGTTCAAAAAGTTTTGCTGTGTTCATTTCACTGGAAACAAAGGCCATCAGGAGTTAGTTTAGCGTCCCCGGGACAAGAAAATATGCCCCAAGGTCCGGGAAATTGAGCCGAGGTTGGTCAAAATCACGATGTCCCTAAAGTTGTCTCGGCTATTCTTTCTGTCTTAAAGTGAAGTGGGGCTATATTTCGGGCCAGAAGCCCGAAAGTGAGCGTTCAAAAAGTTTTGCTGTGTCCATTTCACTGCAAACCAAGGCCATCAGGGGTTAGTTTAGAGTCCCCGGGACTGAAAAATATTGCCCAAGTTCCGGGGAATCGAACCGAAGTTAATCAAAATCACGATGCGCGAGATGCAGTATCGGCTACTGTTTCAGTCTTTAAGTGAAGTGGGGCTATATTTCGGCCCAGAAGCCCGAAAGTGAGCATTCAAAAAGTTTTGCTGTGTTCCTTGACTGAAAAACAAGGCCATCACGAGTTAGATTAGCGTCCCTGGGACTGGAAAATATTCCCCAAGTTCCGGTAAATCGAGCTGAAGTTGGTCAAAATCACGATGCTTCCAAAGCGGTCTTGGCTACCGTTTCAGTCTTAAAGTGAAGTGGGGCTATATTGCTGTCCAGAAGCTCGAAAGTGAGCGTTCAAAAAGTTTTGCTGTGTGCATTTCACTGCAAACCAAAGCTATCAAAAGTTAGTTTAGGGTCCCCGGGACTGGAAAATATTCCCCAAGTTCCGGGAGATCCACCCGAAGCTTGTCAAAATCACAATGCGCGTAAGGTGGTCTCGGTTACTCTTTAAGTCTTAAAGTAAAGTGGGGCTTTATTTCGGCCAGGAAGCTCGAAGGTGAGCGTTCAAAAAGTTTTGCTCTGTCCATTTCACTGCAAACCAAGGCCATCAGGAGTTAGTTTAGAGTTCCTGGGACTGGAAAATATCCCTCAAGTTCCGGAATATCGACCCGGAGTTTGTCAAACTCACGATGCGAGCAAGGCGGTCACGGCTACTCTTTCAGTCTTAAGTGAAGTGGGGCTATATTTCGGCCCAGACTCTCGAAAGTGTGCGTTTAAAAAATTGTGCTGTGTCCATTTCAATGCAAACCAAGGCCATCAGGAGTTAGTTTAGAGTCCCCGGGACTGGAAAATATACCTCAAGTCCCGGGAATTGGAGCCGAAGTTGATCAAATTCATGATGCGCGTAACGTGGTCTCGGCTACTGTTTCAGTCTTAAAGTCAAGTGTGCCTATATTTCGGCCCAAAAGCTAGAAAGTGAGCGTTCAAAAAGTTTTACTGTGTCCATTTCACTTGCAAACAAGGCTATGAAGAGTTAGTTTAGGGTCCAAGGGACTGGAAAATATCCCCCAAGCTCCGGGAAATCCATTGGAGGTTGGTCAAAATTACGATATACGTAAGCCGGTTTCGGCTACTCTTTCAGTCTTAAAGTAAAGTCGGACTATATTTCTGTCCAGAAGCTCGAAAGTGAGCGTTCAAAAAGTTTTGCTGTGTCCATTTCACTGCCAACCAAAGCTATCAAAGTTAGTTTAGGGTCCCTGGGGCTGGAAAATATTCCCCAAGTTCCGGGAAAGCGAGCCGAGGTTGATCGAAATCACGATGCGCGAAATGCGGTCTCGGCTACTGTTTCAGTCTTAAAGTAAAGTGTGGCTATATTTCGGCCCACAAGCTCGAAAGTGAGCGTTCAAAAAGTTTTGCTCTGTCCATTTCAATGCTAAGCAAGGCGATAAGGAGTTAGTTTAGAGTCCCCGGGACTGGAAAATATCCCCCAAGTCCCGAGAAATCGATCCGAAAAAGGTCAAAATCGCGATGCGCGTAAGGCGATCATGGTTACTCTTTCAGTCTAAAAGTGAAGTGGGGCTATATTTCGGCCCAGAAGCTTCAAAGTGAGCGTTCAAAAAGTTATGCTGTGCCCATTTCAGTACAAACCAAGACCATCCCGAGTTAGTTTAAAGTCCCCCGGACTGGAAAATATCCCAAAAGCTGCATGAAATCGAGCTGAACTTAGTCTAACTCACGATGCGCGTGAGGCGGTCTCGGCTACTATTTCAGTCTGAAAGTGAAGTGGCATTCTATTTCGGCCCAGAAGCTGCAAAGAGAGTGTTCAAAAAGCTTTCCTTTGTCCATTTCACTGAAAACCAAGGCCATCAGGAGTTAGTTTAGAGCCCGCGGAAATGGAATATATCCCCCAAGTTCCGGGAAACCGACCCGAAGTTGGTCAAAATTACGATTTGCGCAATACGTAAGGCGGTTTCATCCACTCTTTCAGTCTTAAAGTAAAGTGGGGCTATATTTCTGGCCAGAAGCTCCAAAGTTGTGCTCTGTCCATTTCACTGAAAACCAAGGCCATCCGGAGTTAGTTTAGAGCCCGCGGAAATGGAATATATCCCCCAAGTTCCGGGAAACCGACCCGAAGTTGGTGAAAATCACGATTTGGGAAGACGGTCTCGGCTACTCTTTCAGTCTTAAAGTAAAGTGGGGCTATGTTTCGGTCCAGAAGCTCGAGAGTGAGCGTTCAAAAAGTTTCGCTGTGTCCATTTCACTGAAAACCAAGACAATCAGGAGTTAATTTAGAGTCCCCGGGACTGGAAAATATCCCCCAAGCTCCGGCAAATCGAGCCGAAGTTGGTCAAAATCACGGTGCGCTTAAGGTGGTGTCGGCTACTCCTTCAGTCTTAAAGTGAAGTTGGGGCTCTATCTCGGCCCAGAAGCTCAAAGCTCAAAAAAAATTACTGTGTCTATTTCACATCAAACCAAGGCTATCAGGAGTTAGTGTAGAGTCCCCGGGAGTGGAATGTATTTCCCAAGTTCCGGAAAATCGAGAAGACGTTGGTCAAAATCACGATGCACGTAAGATCTTCTCGGCTACTCTTTCAGTCTTAAAGTGAAGTGGGGCTATATTTCGGCCCAGAAGCTCAAAAGTGAGCGTTCAAAAAGTTTTGCTGTATCCATTTCAATGCAAACCAAGGCCATCAGGGGTTACTTAAGAGTCCTCGGGACTGGAAAATATCCCCCAAGTTCCGGTAAATCGAGCCGAAGTTGATCAAAATCACGATGTGCGTAAGGTGGTCTCGGCTACTCTTTCATTCTTAAAGTGAAGTGGGGCAATATTTCGGCCCAGAAGCTCGAAACTGAGTGTTTAAAAAGTTTTGCTGTGTCCATTTCACTGCAAAACAAGGCCACCACGACTTAGTTTAGCGTCCAAGGGACTCCAAAATATCCCCCAAGTTCCGGGAAATCCATTCGAAGTTCGTCAAAATTACGATGCGCGTAAGGCGGTCTCATCTACTCTTTCAGTCTTAAAGTAAAGTGGGGCTATATTTCTGGCCAGAAGCTCCAAAGTTGTGCTGTGTCCATTTCACTGAAAACCAAGGCCATCAGGAGTTACTTTAGAGTCCCTTTGACTGGAATATATCCCCCAAGTTTCGGGAAATAAACGCGAAATTGATGAAAATCACGATTCGCTCAAGACGGTCTCGCCTACTCTTTCAGTCTTAAAGTAAAATGGGGCTCTATTTCGGTCCAGAAGCTCGAGAGTGAACGTTCAAAAACTGTCGCTGTGTCCATTTCACTGCAAACCAAGACAAGCAGGAGTTAGTTGAAAGTCCCCGGGACTGGAAAATATCCCGCAAGTTCCGGGAAATCAACCCGAAGTTTGTCAAAATCACGATGCGCGTAAGGCGGTCTCGGCTACTCTTTCAGTGTTAAAGTAACGTGGGCTATACTTCGGCCCAGAAGCTTGAAGGTGAGCGTTCAAAAAGTTTTCCTGTCTCCATTTCACTGCAAACCAAGGCCTTCAAGAGTTAGTTTGGAGTCCCTGGGACTGGAAAATATCCACCAAGTTCCGGAATATATACCCGAAGTTGGTCAAAATCACGATGCGCGCACGCCGGTCTCGGCTACTCGTGAAGTCGTAAATGATGTGGGACTATATTTCGGCCTAGAAGCTCGAGAGTGTGCGTTCAAAAACTTGTGCTGTGTGAATTTCACTGCAAACCATGGCCATCAGGAGTTAGTTTAGAGTCCCCGGGACTGGAAAATATTCCCCAAGTTCCAGGAAAGCGAGCAGAAGTTGATCAAAATCACGATGCGCGTAACGCGGTCTCGGCTACTGTTTCAGTCTTAAAGTCAAGTGTTGCTATATTTAGGCCCACAAGCTCGAAAGTGAGCGTTCAAAACGTCTTGCTGTGTCCATTTCACTGCAAAACAAGGGCATCAGGAGTTAGTTTAGAGTCCCCGGGACTGGAAAATATTCTCCAAGTTCCAGGAAATGGCGCCCAAGTTGATGAAAATTATGATGCGCGTAACGGGCTCTCGGCTATTCTTTTAGTCTTAAATTTAGGTAGGGCTATATTTCGGCCCTGAAGCTCGAAGGTGAGCGTTCAGAATGTTTTGCTGTGTTCATTAAACTGCAAACCAAGGTCATCGGGAGTTAGTTTAGCGTCCCCGGGACTTTAAATTATTCGCCAACTTCCAAGAAATCGAGCAAAAGTGGCCCAAAATCATGATGCGCGTAAGGCGGTCTCGGCTACTCTTTCAGTCTTAAAATAAAGGGGCGCTATATTTCGACCTAGAAGCTCGAGACCGGGCGTGCGCTAATTTTACCTGTGTCCATTTCACTGACATCTTAGGCCATCAGGAGTTAGTTTAGAGTCCTTGGGACTGGAAAATATTTCCCAAATTCTGGCAGATCGAGCCAAAGTTGCTCAAAATCACGATAGGCGTAAGGTGGTCTCGGCTACTCTTTCAGTCTTAAAATGAAGTGGGGCTAGATTTCGGCGGACAAGCTCAACACCGAGCGTGCGCTCCTTTTGCCTGTGTACATATCACTGAAAACTAAGTTCATCAGGAGTTAGCATAGAGTCCTCGCGACTGGAAAATATTCCCCGAATTCTTGCAAATCGAGCCAAAGATGCTCAAAATCACGATGCGCGTAAGGCGGTCTCGGCTACTCGTTTACTCCGAAAATGAAGTGGGGCTATATTTCGGTTCTACAAGCTCGACATCGAGCGTGCTCTCCTTTTACCTGTGTCCATTTCACTAAGAACTAAGTCCATCAGGAGATAGTTTAGAATCCTCGAGACTGGAAGCTATCCTCCAAGTTTCGGCAAATTGAGCCATACTTTCTTAAAATTACGATAAGCCTACGGCAGTTTCGTTTACTCTTTCAGTCTTAAAATGAACTCGGGCTACATTTCGGCCTAGAAGCTCGACACCGAGCGTGCGCTCCTGTTACCTGTGACCATTTTACTGAAAACTAAGGCCATCAAGAGTTAGGGTAGAGTCCCCGGGACTGGAAAATATCCCCCAAGTTTTGGCAGATCGAGCCATAGTGGCTAAAAATTTCGATGCGCTTAAGGCGGTTTCGTGTACACTTTATGTCTTAAATTAAAGTGGGGCTATATTTCGGCCCAGAAGCTCGAAAGTGAACGTTCAAACAGTTTGGCTGTGTCCATTTCGCTGAAAACCAAGGCCATTAGGAATTAGTTTAGGGTGCCCGGGACTGGGAATTATCCCCCAAGTTCCGGGAAATCGAGCCGAAGTAGCCCAAAATCACGATGCGCGTAAGGCGGTCTCGGCTAGTCTTTCAGTCTTAAAGTGAAGTAGGGCTATGCTTCGACCCAGAAGCTCAAACGTGAGCGTTCAAAAAGTTGTGCTGTGTCCATTTCACTGCAAACCAAGGCAATCACGAGTTAGTTTAGAGTCCTTGGTACCGGAAAATATCTCCCATTGCCCGGGAAATCGAGCCAAAGTTGGTCAAAATTACGATGCGCGTAAGGCGGTCCCGGTTACTCTTTCATTCTTAAAGTGAACTGGGGCAATATTTCCGCCTAGAAGCTCGAAAGTGAGCGTTCAAAAAGTTGTGCTGTGTCCATTTGACTCTAGAGCAAGGGCATCAGGAGTTACTTTAGAGTGCGCGGGACTGGAAAATATCCCCCAAGTTCCGGGAAATCGAGCCGAAGTTCGTCAAAATTAGGATGGGCGTAAGGCGGTCTCGGCTACTCTTTCACTCTTAAAGTGAAGTGGAGCTATATTTCGGCCCAGAAGCTCAAAAGTGAGCGTTCAAAAAGTTTTGCTGTGTCCATTTTACTGCAGACCAAGGACGTCGGCGGTCCGTTTAGAGTCCCCGGGACTGGAAAATATCCCCCAAGTTCCGGGAAATTTAACCGAAGTTGGTCAAAATCACGACGCGCGTACGGCGGTCTCGGCTACTCTTTCAGTCTTAAAGTGAAGTAGGGCTATATTTCGGGCGAGAAGCTCGAAAGTGAGCGTTCAAAAAAATGTGCTGTGTCCATTTCACTGGAAACCAAGGCCATCAGCAGTTAGTTTAGAGTCCCCGGGACTGGAATATATCCCCGAAGTGCCGGGAAATCGAACGGAAGTTGGTCAAAATCACGATGCGGGTAAGACGGTCTCGGCTACTGTTTCAGTCTTAAAGTAAAGTGGGGCTATATTTCGGTCCAGAAGCTCGAAACTGACCCTTTACAAAGTTACGCTTTCTGCATTTAACTGCAAACCAAGGCCATCAGGAGTTAGTTTAAAGTTTCCCGGACTGGGAAATATTCCCCAGGTTCCGGGAAATCGAGCTGAACTTGGTCAAAATCACGATGCTCGTAAGGCGGTCTCGGTTACTATTTCAGTCTTAAAGTGAAATACGGTTGTATTTCGGCCCAGAAGCTCGAAACTGAGCGTTCAAAAAGTTTTCCTGCGTCCATTTCACTGCAAACGAAGGCCATCAGGAGTTAGTTTAGAGTCCCCGGGACTTGAAAATATCGCCAAAATTCTAGAAAATCGAGCGGAAGGTGCTCAAAATCAGGATCCGCGTAAGGCGGTCTCGCCTACTCTTTCAGTCTTAAAGTGAAGTGGGGCTATATTTCATCCCAGAAGCTCGAAAATAAACGTTCTAAAAGTGTGACTGTGTTCATTTCAGTGCAAACCAAGGCTATGAGGAGTTAGTTTAGACTCCTGGGGACTGGAAAATATCGCCCAAGTTCGGGGAAATCGAGCCGAATTTTGTCAAAATCACGATGCGCGTAAGGCGGTCTCGGCTACTCTTTCATTCTTAAAGTGAACTGGGGCTATATTTCGGCCGAGAAGCTAGAAAGTGAAAGTTCAAAAAGTTTTGCTGTGTTCATTTCACTGCAAACCAACGCCATCAGGAGTTAGTTTAGACTCCTCGGGACTGGAAAATATCGCCCAAGTTCGGGGAAATCGAGCCGAATTTTTTCAAAATCACGATGCGCGTAAGGCGGCCTCGGCTACTCTTTCATTCTTAAAGTGAACTGGGGCTATATTTCGGCCCAGAAGCTAGAAAGTGAAAGTTCAAAAAGTTTTGCTGTGTCCATTTCACCGCAAACCAAGCCACATCAGCAGATTGTTTACAGGCTCGGGGACATCAAAATATCCCCCAAGTCCCGGGAAATCGAGCCGAAGTTTGGCAAAATCACGGTGCGCGTAAGGCAGTCTCGGCTACTCTTTTAGTCTTAAAGTGACGTGGCTGTATATTTCGGCCCAGAAGCTCGAAAGTGAGCGTTCAAAAAGTTTTTCTCTCTCAATTTAACTGAAAACCAAGGCCATCATGAGTTAGTTTAGAGTCTACGGGACTGGAAAATATCCCTTAAGTTCTAACAACTCAAGCCGAAGTTAGTCAAATTCACGATGCGTCTAAGGCGGTCTCGGCTAGTATTTCAGTTTAAAAGTGAAGTGGGGCTATATTTCTGCCAAGAATTTCTAAAGTAAGCGTTCAAAAAAAATTGCTGTGTCCATTTCACTGCAGACCAAGGCCGTCAGGGGTTAGTTTTGAGTCCTTGGGACTTGAATATATCCCCGAAGTTTCGGGAAATCGAGCCGAAGTTGGTCAAAATCACGATGCGCGTAAGACGGTGTCGGCTACTCTTTCAGTCTTAAACTGAAGTGGGGCTATATTTCGGCTCAGAAGCCCGAAGGGGAGCGTTGAAAAAGTTTTGCTCTCTCCATTTCAATGCAAACCAAGGCAATCAGGAGTTACTTTAGAGTCCCCGGTACCGGAAAATATTCCCCATTTCCCGGGAAATCAAGCCAAAGTTGGTCAAAATCACGATGCGCATAAGGCGGTCTCGGCTATTCTTTCATTCTTAAAGTGAACTCGGGCTATATTTCTCTCCAGAAGCTCGAAAGTGAGCGTTCAAAAAGTTATGCTGTGCCCATTTCACTTCAAAGCAAGGCCCTCAGGAAGTAGTTTACAGTGCCTGGAACTGGAAAATATCCCCCAAGTTCCGCGAAATCGAGACGAAGTTGGTGAAAATAACGATTCGCGTAAGGCGGTCTCGAGGAAAACTTTTTGAACCCTCACTTTCGAGCTTGTGGGGCGAAATATAGCCAGACTTTACTTTAAGACTGAAACAGTAGCCGAGACGGCATTTCGCGCATCGTGATTTTGATCAACTTCGGCTCGCTTTCCCAGAACTTGGGGAATATTTTCAAGTCCCGGGGACCCTAAACTAACTTTTGATAGCTTTGGTTTGCAGTGAAATGCACACAGCAAAACTTTTTGAACGCTGACTTTCGAGCTTCTGGGCAGAAATATAGCCCGACTTTACTTTAAGAATGAAAGAGTAGCCGAAACCGCCTTACGTATATCGTAATTTTGACGAACTTCCAATGGATTTCCCGGAGCTAGGGGGATATTTTCCAGTCCCTTGAACGCTAATCTAAGTCCTGATGGCCTTGTTTTGAAGTGAAATGGACACAGCAAAACTTTTTGAACGCTCACTTTCTAGCTTTTGGGCCGAAATATAGGCACACTTGACTTTAAGACTGAAACAGTAGTCGAGACCACGTTACGCGCATCATGAATTTGATCAACTTCGGCTCCAATTCCCGGGACTTGGGGGATATTTTCCAGTCCCGGGGACTCTAAACTAACTCCTGATGGCCTTGGTTTGCATTGAAATGGACACAGCACAATTTTTTGAACGCACACTTTGGAGATTCTGGGTCGAAATATAGCCCCACTTCACTTAAGACTGAAAGAGTAGCCGAGACCGCCTTGCTCGCATCGTCAGTTCGACAAACTTCGGAACGATATTCCGGAACTTGGGGAATATTTTCCAGTCCCAGGAACTCTAAACTAACTCCTGATGGCCTTGGTTTGCAGTGAAATGGACAGAGCAAAACTTTTTGAACGCTCACCTTCGAGCTTCCTGGCCGAAATAAAGCCCCACTTTACTTTAAGACTTAAAGAGTAACCGAGACCACCTTACGCGCTTGTGATTTTGACAAACTTCGGGTGGATCTCCCGGAACTTGGGGAACATTTTCCAGTCGCTTGGACGCTAACCTAAGTCCTGATGGCCTTGCTTTGCAGTGAAATAGACACAGCAAAACTTTTTGAACGCTCACTTTCGAGCTTGTGGGCCGAAATATAGCCACACTTCACTTTAAGACTGAAACAGTAGCCGAGGCCGCATTTCGCAAATCGTGATTTTGATCAACTTCGGCTCGCTTTCCCGGAATTTGGGCAATATTTTTCAGTCCCGGGGACTCTAAACTAACCCCTGATGGCCTTGGTTTGCAGTGAAATGGACACAGCAAAATTTTTTGAACGCTCCCTTTCGGGCTTGTGGCCCGAAATATAGCCCCACTTCACTTTAAGACAGAAAGAGTAGCCGAGACCACTTTAGGGGCATCGTGATTTTGACCAACCTCGGCTCAATTTCCCGGACCTTGGGGCATATTTTCTTACCCCGGGGACGCTAAACTAACTCCTGATGGCCTTGGTTTGCAGTGAAATGAACACAGCAAAACTTTTTGAACGATCACTTTCGGGCTTCTGGCCCGAAATATAGCCCCACTTCACTTTAAGACTGAAAGGGTAGCCGAGACCGCCTTACGCGAATCGTTATTTTGACCAACTTCGGCTCGATTTCCCGGAAGTTGGGGGATATTTTCCAGTCCCGGGGACCCTAAACTAGCTCCTGATGGCTTTGGTTTGCAGTGAAATAAACACAGGGAAACGTTTTGAACGCTCACTTTCAAGCTGCTGGGCAGGAATAAAGCCTCACTTCACTTTAAGACTAAAAGACTAAGCGAGACCGCCTAACGCGCACCGTGATTTTGACCAACTTCGGCTAAATTTCCCTGAACTTGGGGGATATTTTCCAGTCCCGAAGACTCTTAAGTAACCCCTGATGGCCTTCGTGTGCATTGAAATGGATGCAGCAAAAGTTTTTGAACCCTTATTTTTGAGCTCCTGGGCCGAAATATAGCCCCACTTCACTTTAAGACTGAAAGACTAGCCAAGACCGTCTTGCGCGGATCGTGATTTTGACCAACGTCTTCTCCATTTTCCGGAACTTGGGAAATATATTGCAGTCCCGGGGACTCTAAACTAACTTCTGATGGCCTTGGTTTGCAGTGAAATAGACACAGCAAATTTTTTGCAGCGCTCACTTTGGAGCTTCTGGGCCGAAATAGAGCCCCACTTCACTTTAAGACTGAAAGAGTAGCCGAGGCCGCCTTAGGCGCATCGTGATTTTGACCAACTTCGGCTTGAGTTGCCAGAACTTAAAAGATATTTTCCAGTCCCGGGGACTCTAAACTAACTCATGATGGCCTTGGTTTTCAGTGAAATTGAGAGAGGAAAACTTTTTGAACGCTCACTTTCGAGCTTCTGGACAAACAAATAGCCCTACTTAACTTTAAGACTGAAAGAGTAGTCGAGACCGCCTTACGCGAATCGTTATTTTGACCAACTTCGTCTCGATTTCGCGGAACTTGGGGGATATTTTCCAGTTCCAGACACTGTAAACTACTTCCTGAGGGCCTTGCTTTGCAGTGAAATGGGCACAGCATAACTTTTTGAACGCTCACTTTCGAGCTTCTGGGCCGAAATATACAGCCACGTCAATTTAAGACTCAAAGAGTAGCCGAGACTGCTTTACGCGCATCGTGATTTTGACAAACTTCGGCTCGATTTCCCGCAACTTGGGGGATATTTTGATGTCCCGGAGACTGTAAACTATCTCCTGATGTGGCCTGGTTCGCGGTGAAATGGACACAGCAAAACATTTTTGAACTTTCACTTTCGAGCTTCTGGGCCGAAATATAGCCCGAGTTCACTTTAAGAATGAAAGAATAGCCGACACCGCCTTACGCGCATCGTGATTTTGACCAACTTTGGCTCGATTTCCCGGGAAATGGGGAATATTTTCTGGTACCGGGGACTCTAAAGTAACTCCTGATTGCCTTGGTTTGCATTGAAATGGAGAGAGCAAAACTTTTTCAACGCTCCCCTTCGGGCTTCTGAGCCGAAATATAGCCCCACTTCAGTTTAAGACTGAAAGAGTAGCCGACACCGTCTTACGCGCATCGTGATTTTGACCAACTTCGGCTCGATTTCCCGAAACTTCGGGTATATATTCAAGTCCCAAGGACTCTAAACTAACCCCTGATGGCCTTGGTCTGCAGTGAAATGGACACAGCAATTTTTTTTTGAACGCTTACTTTCGAAATTCTGGGCCGAAATATAGCCCCACTTCACTTTTAGACTGAAATAGTAGCCGAGACCGCCTTAGACGCATTGTGATTTAGACCAACTTCGGCTTGAGTTGCCAGAACTTAAGGGATATTTTCCAGTCCCGTGGACTCTAAAGTAACTCATGATGGCCTTGGTTTTCAGTTAAATTGAGGGAGCAAAACTTTTTGAACGCTCACTTTCGAGCTTCTGGGCCGAAATATACAGCCACGTCACTTTAAGACTAAAAGAGTAGCCGTGACTGCTTTACGCGCATCGTGATTTTGCCAAACTTCGGCTCGATTTCCCGGGACTTGGGGGATATTTTGATGTCCCGGAGACTCTAAAGAATCCCAAGTTTCGCCAGATCGAGCCGAAGATCCTCAAAATCACAATGCGCGTAAGGGGCTCCCGCCTACTCTTTCAGTCTTAAAAAGAAGTAGGGCTATATTTCGGCCAGCAAGCTCGAAAGTGCGCGTTCAAAAAGTGTTCCTGTGTCCATTTCACTGGAAACCAAGGCAATCAGGAGTTAGCTTACAGTCCCCGGGACTGGAAAATATCCCCCTATTTGCGGGAAATGCAGCCGAAGTATCCCAAAATAAGGATGCGCGTAAGGCGGTCTCGGCTACTCTCTCAGTCTTAAAGTTAAGTGGGGCTATATTTCGACCCATAAGCTCGAAAGTGAGCGTTCAAAAAGTTTTGCTGTGTCCATTTAACTGCAACGTAAGGCCATCGGAAGTTAGTTTAGCTTCCCCGGGAATTGAAAATATTCGCCAACCTCCGCGAAATCGAGCCGAAGTTGGTGAAAATTACGATGCGCGTAAGGCGGTCTCGGCTACTCTTTCAGTCTTAAAGTGAAGTAGGGCTATATTTCGACCGAGAAGCTCGAAAGTGAGCGTTCAAAAAAATGTGCTGTGTCCATTTCACTGCAAACCAAGGCCATCAGCAGTTAGTTTAGAGTCCCCGGACTAGAATATATCCCCGAAGTTCCGGGAAATCGAACGGAAGTTGGTCAAAATCACGATGTGCGTAAGACGGTCTCGGCTACTCTTTCACTCTTAAAGTAAAGTGGGGCTATATTTCGGCCCAGAAGCTCGAAAGTGACCCTTTAAAAAGTTACGCTTTCTGCATTTAACTGCAAACCAAGGCCATCAGGAGTTAGTTTAAAGTTTCCCGGACTGGAAAATATCCCCCAAGTTCAGGCAAATCGAGCTGAACTTGGTCAAAATCACGATGCTCGTAAGGCGGTCTCGGCTACTCTTTCAGTCTTAAAGTGAAATACGGTTGTATTTCGGCCCAGAAGCTCGAAACTGAGCGTTCAAAAAGTTTTCCTGCGTCCATTTCACTACAAACCAAGGCCATCAGGGGTTAGTTTAGAGTCCCCGGGACTGAAAAATATTGCCCAAGTTCCGGGCAATCGAACCGAATTTGATCAAAATCACGATACGCGAAATGCGGTATCGGCTACTGTTGCAGCCTTAAAGTGAAGTGGGGCTATATTTCGGCCCAGAAGCCCGAAAGTGAGCGTTCAAAAAGTTTTGCTGTGTTCTTTTACTGAAAAAGAAGGCCATCACGAGTTAGTTTAGCGTCCCTGGGGCTGGAAAATATTCCCCAAGTTCCGGGAAAGCGAGCTGAAGTTGGTCAAAATTATCATGCTCCCAAAGCGGTTTCGGCTACTCTTTCAGTCTTAAAGTAATGTCGGGCTCTATTTCTGTCCAGAAGCTCGAAAGTGAGGGTTCAAAAAGTTTTGCTGTGTGCATTTCACTGCAAACCAAAGGTAACAAAAGTTAGTTTAGGGTCCCCGGGACTGGAAAATATTCCTCAAGTTCCGGGAAAGCGAGCCGAAGTTGATCAAAATCACGATGCGCGAAATGCGGTCTCGGCTACTGTTTCAGTCTTAAAGTAAAGTGTGGCTATATTTCGGCCCACAAGCTCGAAAGTGAGCGTTCAAAAAGTTTTGCTCTGTCCATTTCAATGAAGAGCAAGGCCATCAGGAGTTAGTTTAGAGTCCCCGAGACTGGAAAATATCCCCCAAGTTCCGAGAAATCGATCCAAAAAAGGTCAAAATCACGATGCGCGTAAGGCGATCTCGGCTACTCATTCAGTCTTAAAGTGAAGTGGGGCTATATTTCGGCCCAGAAGCTCCAAAGCGGGCGTTCAAAAAGTTATGCTGTGCCCATTTCAGTGCAAACCAAGGCCATCCGCAGTTAGTTTAGAGTCCCCCGGGCTGGAAAATATCCCAAAAGTTGCGTGAAATCGAGCTGAACTTGGTCTAACTCACGATGCGCGTGAGGCGGTCTCGGCTACTATTTCAGTCTTAAAGTAAAGTGGCATTCTATTTCGGCCCAGAAGCTACAAAGAGAGTGTTCAAAAAGCTTTCCTTTGTCCTTTTCCCTGAAAACCAAGGCCATCAGGAGTTAGTTTAGAGCCCGCGGAAATGGAATATATCCCCCAAGTTCCGGGAAACCGACCCGAAGTTGGTCAAAGTCACGATTTGCGCAAGACGGTCTCGGCTACTCTTTGAGTCTTAAAGTAAAGTGGGGCTAGTTAGTTAGGAGTTAGTTTAGAGTCCCCGGGAGTGGAATGTATTTCCCAAGTTCCGGAAAATCCAGAAGACGTTGGTCAAAATCACGATGCGCGTAAGATCTTCTCGGCTACTCTTTCAGTCTTAAAGTGAAGTGGGGCTATATTTCGGCCCAGAAGCTCAAAAGTGAGCGTTCAAAAAGTTTTGCTGTATCCATTTCAATGCAAACCAAGGCCATCAGGGGTTACTTAAGAGTCCTCGGGACTGGAAAATATCCCCCAAGTTCCGGTAAATCGAGCCGAAGTTTGTCAAAATCACGATGTGCGTAAGGTGGTCTCGGGTACTCTTTCAGTCTTAAAGTGAAGTGGGGCAATATTTCGGCCCAGAAGCTCGAAAGTGAGTGTTTCAAAAGTTTTTCTCTCTCACCTTCAGTGCAAACCAAGGCCATCAGAAGTTACTTTAGAGTCCCCGGGACTGGAAAATATCCCCCAAGTCCCGGGAAATCGAGCCGAAGTTGATCAAATTCATGATGCGCGTAGCGTGGTCTCGGCTACTGTGTCAGCCTAAAGTGAAGTGTGGCTATATTGCGGTCCACAAGCTAGAAAGTGAGCGTTGAAAAAGTTTTGTTGTGTCCATTTTACTTCAAAACAAGGCCATCAGGACTTAGTTTAGCGTCCAAGGGACTAAAAAATATCCCCCAAGTTCCGGGAAATCCATTTGAATTTCGTCAAAATTACGATGCGCGTAAGGCGGTCTTATCTACTCTTTCAGTCTTAAAGTAAAGTGGGGCTATATTTCTGGCCAGAAGCTCCAAAGTTGTGCTGTGTCCATTTCACTGAAAACCAAGGCCATCAGGAGTTACTTTAGAGTCCCTTTGACTGGAATATATCCCCCAAGTTTCGGGAAATAAACGCGAAATTGATGAAAATCACGATTCGCTCAAGACGGTCTCGCCTACTCTTTCAGTCTTAAAGTAAAATGGGGCTCTATTTCGGCCCAGAAGCTCGAGAGTGAGCGTTCAAAAACTTTCGCTGTGTCCATTTCACTGCAAACCAAGACAAGCAGGAGTTAGTTGAGAGTCCCCAGGACTGGAAAATATTCCCCATTTTCCGGGAAATCCACCCGAAGTTTGTCAATATCACGATGCGCGTAAGGCGGTCTCAGCTACTCTTTCAGTGTTAAAGTAATGGGGGGCTATATTTTGGCCCAGAAGCTCGAAATTGAGCATTCAAAAAGTTTTGCTGGCTCCATTTTACTGCAAACCAAGGCCATCAGGAATTAGTTTAGAGTCCTCAGAACTGGAATGTATCCCCTTAGTTCCGGCAAATTCAGCCGAAGTTGCTCAAAATCACGATGCACGTAAGGCGGTCTCGGCTACTCTTTCAGTCTTCAAGTGAAGTGGGGTTCTATCTCGGTACAGAAGCTCGAAAATATGCGTTCAAAAACTTTTTCTGTTTCCGTTTCACTGCAAACCAAGACCAGCACGAGTTAGTTTAGAGTCCCCGGGACTGGAAAATATTTGGCAAGTTCCGGGAAGTCGAGCCGAAGTTAATCAAAATCACGATGCGCGAAACGTGGTCTCGGCTACTGTTTCAGTCTTAAAGTGAAGTATGCCAAAATTTGGGCCCACAACCTCGAAAGTGAGCGTTCAAAAAGCTTTGCTGTGTCCATTTCACTGCAAAACAAGGCCATCGGCACCTAGTTTAGCGTCCAAGGGACTGGAAAATATCCCCCAACTTCCGGGAACTCCACCCGAAGCTTGTCAAAATCACGATGCGCGTAAGGCGGTCTCAGCTACTTTTTCAGTATTAAAGTAAAGTGGGCTATATTTCGGCCCAGAAGCTTGAACGTGAGCGTTCAAAAAGTTTTGCTGTCTCCATTTCACTGCAAACCAGGGCCATCAAGAGTTAGTTTAGAGTCCCTGGGACTGGAAAGTATCCGGCAAGTTCCGGAATATCGACCCGAAGTTGATCAAAATCACGATGCGCGCACGCCGGTCTCGGCTACTCTTTAAGTCGTAAATGATGTGGGACTATATTTCGGCCTAGAAGCTCGAAAGTGTGCGTTCAAACACTTGTGCCGTGTGAATTTCACTGCAAACCATGGCCATCAGGAGTTACTTTAGAGTCCCCGGGACTGAAAATATTCCCCAAGTTCCAGGAAAGCGAGCAGAAGTTGATCAAAATCACGATGCGCGTAACGCGGTCTCGGCTACTGTTTCAGTCTTAAAGTGAAGTGTGGCTATATTTAGGCCCACAAGGTCGAAAGTGAGCGTTGAAAAAGTTTTCCTGTGTCCATTTCACTGCAAACCAAGGGCATCAGGAGTTAGTTTAGAGTCCCCGGGACTGGAAAATATTCTCCAAGTTCCAGGAATTGATTAAAATTACGATGCGCGTAACGGGCTCTCGGCTATTCTTTCAGTCTTAAATTTAAGTAGGGCTATATTTCGGCCCTGAAGCTCGAAGGTGGGCGTTCAGAATGTTTTGCTGTGTTCATTAAACTGCAAACCAAGGTCGTCGGGAGTTAGTTTAGGGTCCCCGGGACTGTAAATTATTCGCCAACTTCCGAGAAATTGAGCAAAAGTGGCCCAAAATCACGATGCGCGTAAGGCGGTCTCGGCTACTCTTTCAGTCTTAAAATTAAGGGGGGCTATATCTCGACCTAGAAGCTCGAGACCGGGCGTGCGCTAATTTTACCTGTGTCCATTTCACTGATATTTTTAGGCCATCAGGAATTAGTTTAGAGTCCTTGGGACTGGAAAATATTTCCCAAATTCTGGCAGATCGAGCCAAAGTTGCTCAAAATCACGATGCGCGTAAGGCGGTCTCGGCTACTCTTTCAGTCTTAAAATGAAGTGGGGCTATATTTCGGCCGGCAAGCTCAACACCGAGCGTGCGCTCCTTTTGCCTGTGTACATATCACTGAAAACTAAGTTCATCAGGAGTTAGCATAGAGTCCTCGGGACTGGAAAATATGCCCCGAATTCCGGCAAACCGAGCCAAAGATGCTCAAAATCACGATGGGCGTAAGGCGGTCTCGGCTACTCGTTTACTCCGAAAATGAATTGGGGCTATATTTCGGTTCTACAAGCTCGACACCGAGCGTGCTCTCCTTTTACCTGTGTCCATTTCACTAAGAACTAAGGCCATCAGGATATAGTCTAGAATCCTCGAGACGTGAAGCTATCCTCCAAGTTTCGGCAAATTAAGCCATACTTTTTTAAAATTACGGTAAGCCTACGGCAGTTTCGTTTACTCTTTCAGTCTTAAAATGAACTCGGGCTACATTTCGGCCTAGAAGCTCGACACCGAGCGTGCGCTCCTGTTACCTGTGACCATTTTACTGAAAACTAAGGCCATCAAGAGTTAGGGTAGAGTCCCCGGGACTGGAAAATATCCCCCAAGTTTTGGCAGATCGAGCCATAGTGGCTAAAAATTTCGATCCGCTTAAGGCGGTTTCGTGTACACTTTATGTCTTAAAATAAAGTGGGGCTATATTTCGGCCTACAACCTGGAAACCTAGCGTGCGCCCCTTTTACCTGTCTCCATTTCACTGCAAACCAAGGCATTCAGGAGTTAGTTTAGAGCTTCCGATACTGGAAAATATCCCCCAAGTCCCAGGAAATCAAGCCGAAGTTCGACAAAATTACCATGCGCGTAAGGCGGTCCCGGCAACTCTTTTAGTCTTAAAGTGAAGTGGGGCTATATTTCGGCCCAGAAGCTCGAAAGTGAACGTTCAAAGAGTTTGGCTGTGTCCATTTTACTGAAAACCAAGGCCATCAGGAATTAGTTTAGAGTGCCCGGGACTGGGAATTATCTCCCAAGTTCCGGGAAATCGAGCCGAAGTAGCCCAAAATCACGATGCGCGTAAGGCGGTCTCGGCTAATCTTTCAGTCTTAAAGTGAAGTAGGGCTATGCTTCCGCCCAGAAGCTCAAACGTGAGCGTTCAAAAAGTTGTGCTGTGTCCATTTCACTGCAAACCAAGGTAATCACGAGTTAGTTTAGAGTCCCCGGTACCGGATAATATCCCCCATTTCCTGGGAAATCGAGCCAAAGTTGGTGAAAATTACGATGCGCGTAAGGCGGTGTCGGTTACTCTTTCATTCTTAAAGTGAACTTGGGCAATATTTCCGCCTAGAAGCTCGAAAGTGAGCGTTCAAAAAGTTGTGCTGTGTCCATTTCACTCTAGAGCAAGGCCATCAGGAGTTACTTTAGAGTCCGCGGGACTGGAAAATATCCCCCAAGTTCTGGGAAATCGAGCCGAAGTTGGTCAAAATTAGGATGGGCGTAAGGCGGTCTCGGCTACTCTATCACTCGCAAAGTGAAGTGCAGCTATATTTCGGCCCAGAAGCTCAAAAGTGAGGGTTCAAAAAGTTTTGCTGTGTGCATTTTACTGCAGATCAAGGACGTCGGGGGTCAGTTTAGAGTCCCTGGGACTGGAAAATATCCCCCAAGTTCCGGGAAATTTAACCGAAGTTGGTCAAAATCACGACGCGCGTACGGCGGTCTCTGCTACTCTTTCAGTCTTATAGTGAAGTAGGGCTATATTTCGGCAGGGAAGCTCGAAAGTGAGCGTTCAAAAAAATGTGCTGTGTCCATTTCACTTCAAACCAAGGCCATCAGCAGTTAGTTTAGAGTCCCCGGGACTGGAATATATCCCCGAAGTTCCGGGAAATCGAACGGAAGTTGGTCAAAATCACGATGTGCGTAAGACGGTCTCGGCTACTCTTTCACTCTTAAAGTTAAGTGGGGCTATATTTCGGCCCAGAAGCTCGAAAGTGACCCTTTAAAAAGTTACGCTTTCTGCATTTAACTGCAAACCAAGGCCATCAGGAGTTAGTTTAAAGTCCCCCGGACTGGAAAATATCCCCCAAGTTCCAGGAAATCGAGCTGAACTTGGTCAAAATCACGATGCTCGTAAGGCGGTCTCGGCTACTATTTCAGTCTTAAAGTGAAATACGCTTGTATTTCGGCCCAGAAGCTCGAAACTGAGCGTTCAAAAAGTTTTCCTGCGTCCATTTCACTGCAAACCAAGGCCATCAGGGGTTAGTTTAGAGTCCCCGGGACTTGAAAATATCGCCAAAATTCTAGAAAATCGAGCGGAAGTCGCTCAAAATCACGATGCGCGTAAGGCGGTCTCGCCTACTCTTTCAGTCTTAAAGTGAAGTGGGGCTATATCTCATCCCAGAAGCTCGAAAATAAGCCTTCAAAAAGTGTTACTGTATTCATTTCACTGCAAACCAAGGCTATCAGGAGTTAGTTTAGACTCCTCGGGACTGGAAAATATCGCCCAAGTTCGGGGAAATCGAGCCGAATTTTGTCAAAATCACGATGCGCGTAAGGCGGTCTCGGCTACTCTTTCATTCTTAAAGTGAACTGGGGCTATATTTCGGCCGAGAAGCTAGAAAGTGAAAGTTCAAAAAGTTTTGCTGTGTTCATTTCACTGCAAACAAAGGCCATCAAAAGTTAGTTTAGACTCCTCGGGACTGGAAAATATCGCCCAAGTTCGGGGAAATCGAGCCGAATTCAGTCAAAATCACGATGCGCGTAAGGCGGTCTCGGCTACTCTTTCATTCTTAAAGTGAACTGGGGCTATATTTCGGCCCAGAAGCTAGAAACGGAAAGTTCAAAAAGTTTTGCTTTGTCCATTTCACTGAAGTTTGTCAAAATCGCGATGCGCGTAAAGCAGTCTGGGCTACTCTTTTAGTCTTAAAGTGACGTGGCCATCAGGAGTTAGGTAAGAGTCCCCGGGACTGCAATATATTTCCTAAGTTCCGGAAAATGGAGAAGACTTTGGTCAAAATCACGATGCGCGTTAGGCGGTCTCGCTTACTGTTTCAGTCTTAAAGTGAAGTGAGGCTTTATTCCTGCCCAGGAGCTTGAAAGTGAGCGTTCAAAAAGTTTCCCTGTGTTTATTTCACTGCAAACCAAAGCCATCAGGAGGTAGTTTAGAGTCCCCCGGACTGGAAAATATCCCCCAACTTCCGGGAAATCGAGCCGAAGTTGGTCAAAATCACGATTTGCGTAAAGTAGTCTCGGCTACTCGTTAAGTCTTAAAGTGAAGTGGGGCTATATTTCGGGTCAGAAGCCCGAAAGTGATCGTTCAAAAAGTTTTCCTGTGTTCATTTCACTGCAAACCAAGGCCATCAGGAGTTAGTTTAGCATCCCCCGGACAAGAAAATATGCCCCAAGGTCCGGGAAATTGAGCCGAGGTTGGTCAAAATCACGATGCCCCTAAAGTGGTCTCGGCTACTCTTTCTGTCTTAAAGTGAAGTGGGGCTATATTTCGGGCCAGAAGCCCGAAAGTGAGCGTTCAAAAAGTTTTGTTGTGTCCATTTCACTGCAAACCAAGTCAATCAGGGGTTAGTTTAGAGTCCCCGGGACTGAAAAATATTGCCCAAGTTCCGGGAGATCCACCCGAAGTTTGTCAAAATCACATTGCGCGTAAGGTGGTCTCGGTTACTCTTTAAGTCTTAAAGTAAAGTGGGGCTTTATTTCGGCCAGGAAGCTCGAAGGTGAGCGTTCAAAAAGTTTTGCTCTGTCCATTTCACTGCAAACCAAGGCCATCAGGAGTTAGTTTAGAGTTCCTGGGACTGGAAAATAATCCCCAAGTTCCGGAATATCGACCCGGAGTTAGTCAAACTCAGGATGCGAGCAAGGCGGTCTCGGCTACTCTTTAGTCTTAAGTGAAGTGGGGCTATATTTCGGCCCAGAATCTCGAAGGTGTGCGTTCAAAAAATTGTGCTGTGTCCATTTCAATGCAAACCAAGGCCATCAGGAGTTAGTTTAGACTCCTCGGGACTGGAAAATATCGCCCAAGTTCGGGGAAATCGAGCCGAATTTTGTCAAAATCACGATGCGCGTAAGGCGGTCTCGGCTACTCTTTCATGCTTAAAGTGAACTGGGGCTATATTTCGGCCCAGAAGCTAGAAAGTTAAAGTTCAAAAAGTTTTGCTGTGTCCATTTCACCGCAAACCAAGCCACATCAGCAGATTGTTTACAGTGTCCGGGACATCAAAATATCCCCCAAGTCCCGGGAAATCCAGCCAAAGTTTGTCAAAATCACGATGCGCGTAAAGCAGTCTCGGCTACCCTTTTAGTCTTAAAGTGACGTGGCTGTATATTTCGGCCCAGAAGCTCGAAAGTGAGCGTTCAGAAAGTTTTTCTCTCTCAATTTAACGGAAAACCAAGGCCATCATGAGTTAGTTTAGAGTCCACGGGACTGGAAAATATCCCTTGAGTTCTGGCAACTCAAGCCGAAGTTGGTCAAAATCACAATGCGTCTAAGGCGGTCTCGGCTACTCTTTCAGTCTTAAAGTGAAGTGGGGCTATATTTCGGCCATGAATTTCGAAAGTAAGCGTTCAAAGAAAATTGCTGTGTCCATTTCACTGCAGACCAAGGCCATCAGGGGTTAGTTTAGACTTGTTGGGACTTGAATATATACCCGAAGTTTCGGGAAATCGAGCCGAAGTTGGTCAAAATCACGATGCGCGTAAGACGGTGTCGGCTACTCTTTCAGTCTTAAACTGAAGTGGAGCTATATTTCGGCTTAGAAGCCCGAAGGAGAGCGTTGAAAAAGTTTTGCTCTCTCCATTTCAATGCAAACCAAGGCAATCAGGAGTTACTTTAGAGTCCCGGGTACCGAAAAATATTCCCCATTGCCCGGGAAATCGAGCCAAAGTTGGTCAAAATCACGATGCGCGTAAGGCGGTGTCGGCTATTCTTTCATTCTTAAAGTGAACTCGGGCTATATTTCGGCCCTGAAGCTCGAAAGTGAAAGTTCAAAAAGTTTTGCTGTGTCCATTTCACCGCGAACCAAGCCACATCAGGAGATAGTTTACAGTCTCCGGGACATCAAAATATCCCCCAAGTTGCGGGAAATCGAGCCGAAGTTTGTCAAAATAACGATGCGCGTAAAGCAGTCTCGGCTACTCTTTGAGTCTTAAAGTGACGTG
This sequence comes from Orbicella franksi, assembly GCF_964199315.1. Taxonomy (NCBI): domain Eukaryota; kingdom Metazoa; phylum Cnidaria; class Anthozoa; order Scleractinia; family Merulinidae; genus Orbicella; species Orbicella franksi. Next base: position 175,292 of record NC_138151.1, read on the forward strand.
GCTGTATATTTCAGCCCAGAAGCTCGAAAGTGAGCGTTCAAAAAGTTATGCTGTGCCCATTTCACTGCAAAGCAAGGCCCTCAGGAACTAGTTTACAGTGCCCGGAACTGGAAAATATCCCCCAAGTTCCGCGAAATCGAGACGAAGTTGGTGAAAATAACGATTCGCGTAAGGCGGTCTCGGCTACTCTTTCAGTCTTAAAGTGAAGTAGGGCTATATTTCGGTCCAGAAGCTCGAAAGTGAGCATTCAAAAAGTTTTCCTCTCTCAATTTCACTGAAAATCAAGGCCATCATGAGTTAGTTTAGAGTCCCCGGGATTGGAAAATATCTTTTAAGTTCTGGCAACTCAAGCCGAAGTTGGTCAAAATCACGATTCGCCTAAGGCGGCCTCGGCTACTTTTTCAGTCTTAAATTGAAGTGGGGCTCTATTTCGGCCCAGAAGCTCCAAAGTGAGGGCTGCAAAAAATTTGCTGTGTCCATTTCACTGCAAACCAAGGCCATCAGGAGTTAGTTTAGAGTCCCCGGGACTGCAATATATTTCTCAAGTTCCGGAAAATGGAGAAGACGTTGGTCAAAATCACGATGCGCGTAAGACGGTCTTGGCTAGTCTTTCAGTCTTAAAGTGAAGTGCGGCTATATTTCGGCCCAGGAGCTCAAAAGTGAGCTTCAAAAAGTTTTGCTGTATCCATTTCAATGCAAACGAAGGCCATCAGGGGTTACTTAAGAGTCTTCGGGACTGGAAAATATCCCCCAAGTTCAGGGAAATTTAGCCGAAGTTGGTCAAAATCACGGTGCGCGTTAGGCGGTCTCGCTTGCTGTTTCAGTCTTAAAGTGAAGTGAGGCTTTATTCCTGCCCAGGAGCTTGAAAGTGAGCGTTCAAAAAGTTTCCCTGTGTTTATTTCACTGCAAACCAAAGCCATCAGGAGCTAGTTTAGAGTCCCCAGGACTGGAAAATATCCCCCAACTTCCGGGAAATCGAGCCGAAGTTGGTCAAAATCACGATTTGCGTAAGGTAGTCTCGGCTACTCTTTCAGTCTTAAGAGCAGCTTCGCCTAAATATCAACTAGACTTGGAAATAGCGAAAAAATCGAATTTCTTCAAACTCGCCCAGAATGTAGCCCTATGGGCAGTAGTTACGAAAATATCGTTTTAAGTTCGATAAATCAAAAATCATTTTTTTTCCGCAATTTTTGCGTTTCGATGCCCCAAATCGGCCAAAATCCATCGAAAATGAGCGGCATATTCAGAGGCTCGTAAACTCAAAAGCAAAAATCTTCATTACAAACTGATTGCACGTCGTATTTGTACTTCCTTTTTTGTCTATTTAGAGCTAAATAGATCGTGATTTGATCAGAACTTAAATATTTGACGAATTTTTTAAGTTAACGACCCAAGACAGCTTTACAAGAGGTCTACATTTAGCCTATTTTCAAATGCTAAAAAAGCGCTCTGGTACACGGCTTTTCCCAAAACGACTAGTTTGGTCTGAAAGAGCATTGTTTCTTCTTCAAATTAGTGAAATAAAATTTTTGGGTAAATAAAATCGCGAGCGCTGAGATAGCGAACTAAATGCAGCACTTCGTCCTGAAACGTGACCTTTGACCCGAGGGTAACGAAACCGATTACTGCAAGAAAACCCGGAAGAAAAGCAAACGCTTCGTTATTTTGAAACAATTTCTAGTGATATCTCTCCGAAACCATGATTGCAAGAAACTATTTCCAGATATGAAATCTTGCAGGGTCAAAGACAGAGCTAAAGGGCGCATTTTGACACAATAACTTTGTTTGCTGAGAATTGAATTGCAGTCAATTCCAGTGAAATTTGGAAACTTGACGCATGTTAGCCGATACTTACCTGAATATTTATATTAATAGAAGAGTCGTCTTCTTGGATTAACCTTCAAAAGAAGCTGGATCCAGATTTGGAAACCTCTAAAAGAAGAAATGTTTAATGTTCCGTGACCTGCCCGCTGCTATAAATTAGCTTAAATTCCATGCACATGCCGACCGCGTGTTTGTCGTAAAACTCACTTAACTCCACTGACAGTTTCCATGGGTAACCCCAAAATAAACAATCCCCAAAAATGTAAAGTGAAATTGGCTGTCTTCATGAACAGTTAAAAGCTAGAGTCAAGTTCCATTACCCTTTAAAAGTGCTTGATTCTACTTTGTTCACTCAGTAGTTACTGTCACGTTCGAATACCGCGTAGTATCGGTCATGCCAAAACACTGCAGACCGTACAGACTAAGTAAGTTTCCCATACAAAGTCTTGTACGCGTTTGTCTATTGAATCAAACGTCAAATACTGCGCTTGTGCAGCCTGTGGATAAATGACAAACTTTCAGATATATTTAACACTATTTTGTAACTAGACCCAAAAAAAGGAGTCACAATGAAAAGCCCAAACAAGTGTCTGCAGTCTGCACGGTCTGCACCGTTTTGGCGTGACCGATTCGCGGCATTCGAACGTGAGAGTAGTGAACAAAGTCAACGCAAACAAATAAAATCAAGCACTTTTTAAAGGTAATGGAACTTGACTCTAGCTTCTAACTGTTCATCAAGACAGCCAATTTCACTTTACATTTTTGGGGATTGTTTATTTTGGGGTTGCCCATGCAAACTGTCAGTGGAGTTCAGTTGATTTTACGACAAACATGCGGTTGGCATGTGCATGGAATCTATAGCATCGGGTAGTTCACGGAATATTACACATTTCTTCTTTTAGAGGTTTCCCAATCGGGGTCCAGCTTCTTTTGAAGGTTAATCCTAGAAGACGGCTCTTCTATAAATATAAATATTCAGGTATGTATCGGCTAACATACTTCAAGTTTGCAAATTTCACTGGAATTCGTTAACGGTCATTGACTTCAATTCTCAGCAAACAAAGTTATTGTGTCAAAATGCGCCCTTTAGCTCCGTGTTTGACCCTGCAAGATTTCATATCTGGAAATAGTTTCTTGCAATCATGGTTTCGGAGAGATATCACTAGAAATTGTTTCAAAATAACGAAGCGTTTGCTTTTCTTCCGGGTTTTCTTGCAGTAATCGGTTTCGTTACCCTCGGGTCAAAGGTCACGTTTCAGGACGAAGTGCTGCATTTAGTTCGCTATCTCAGCGCTCGCGATTTTATTTACCCAAAAATTTTATTTCACTAATTTGAAGAAGAAACAATGCTCTTTCAGACCAAACTAGTCGTTTTGGGAAAAGCCGTGTACCAGAGCGCTTTTTTAGCATTTGAAAATAGGCTAAATGTAGACCTCTTGTAAAGCTGTCTTGGGTCGTTAACTTAAAAAATTCGTCAAATATTTAAGTTCTGATCAAATCACGATCTATTTAGCTCTAAATAGACAAGAAAGGAAGTACAAATACGACGTGCAATCAGTTTGTAATGAAGATTTTTGCTTTTGAGTTTACGAGCCTCTGAATATGCCGCTCATTTTCGATGGATTTTGGCCGATTTGGGGCATCGAAACGAAAAAATTGCGGAAAAAAATAATTTTTGATTTATCGAACTTAAAACGATATTTTTGTAACTAGTGCCTGTAGGGCTTCATTCTGGGCGAGTTTGAAGAAATTCGATTTTTTCGCTATTTCCAAGTCTAGTTGATATTTAGGCGAAGCTGCTCTTAAAGTGAAGTGGGGCTATATTTCGGGCCAGAAGCCCGAAAGTGAGCGTTCAAAACGTTTTGCTGTGTTCATTTCACTGCAAACCAAGGCCATCAGGAGTTAGTTTAGCGTCCCCGGGACAAGAAAATATGCCCCAAGGTCCGGAAAATTGAGCCAAGGTTGGTCAAAATCACGATGCCCCTAAAGTGGTCTCGGCTACTCTTTCTGTCTTAAAGTGAAGTGGGGCTATATTTCGGGCGAGAAGTCCGAAAGTGAGCGTTCAAAAAGTTTTGCTGTGTCCATTTCACTGCAAACAAAGGCAATCAGGGGTTAGTTTAGACTCCCCGGGACTGGAAAATATCCCCCAACTTCCGGGAAATCGAGACGAAGTTGATCAAAATCACGATTTGCGTAAGGTAGTCTCGGCTACTGTTTCAGTCTTAAAGTGAAGTGGGGCTATATTTCGGGCCACAAGCCCGAAAGTGAGCGTTAAAAAAGTTTTGCTGTGTCCATTTCACTGCAAACCAAGGCCATCAGGGGTTAGTTTAGAGTCCCCGGGACTGAAAAATATTGCCCAAGTTCCGGGGAATCGAACCGAAGTTGATCAAAATCACGATGCGCGAAATACGGTCTCGGCTACTGTTTCAGTCTTAAAGTGAAGTGGGGCTATATTTCGGCCCAGTAGCCCGAAAGTGAGCGTTCAAAAAGTTTTGCTCTGTTCTTTGACTGAAAAACCAGGCCATCACGAGTTAGTTTAGCGTCTCTGGGACTAGAAAATATTCCCCAAGTTCCGGTTAATCGAGCTGAAGTTGGTCAAAATCACGATGCTCCCAAAGCGGTCTCGGCTACCGTTTCAGTCTTAAAGTGAAGTGGGGCTATATTTCTCTCCAGAAGCTCGAAAGTGAGCGTTCAAAAAGTTTTGCTGTGTCCATTTCACTGCAAACCAAAGCTATCAAAAGTTAGTTTAGGGTCCCCGGGACTGGAAAATATTCCCCAAGTTGCGGGAAAGCGAGCCGAAGTTGATCAAAATCACGATGCGCGAAATGCGGTCTCGGCTACTGTTTCAGTCTTAAAGTAAAGTGTGGCTATATTTCGGCCCACAAGCTTGAAAGTGAGCGTTCAAAAAGTTTTGCTGTGTCCATTTCACTGCAAAGGAAGGCCATCAGGACTTAGTTTTGCGTCCAAGGGACTGGAAAATGTTCCCCAAGTTCCGGGAGATCCACCCGAAATTTGTCAAAATCACAATGCGCGTAAGGTGGTCTCGGTTACTCTTTAAGTCTTAAAGTAAAGTGGGGCTTTATTTCGGCCAGGAAGCTCGAAGGTGAGCGTTCAAAAAGTTTTGCTCTGTCCATTTCACTGCAAACCAAGGCCATCAGGAGTTACTTTAGAGTTCCTGGGACTGAAAAATATCCCCCAAGTTCCGGAATATCGACCCGAAGTTTGTCAAACTCACGATGCGAGCAAGGCGGTCTCGGCTACTCTTTCAGTCTTAAGTGAAGTGGGACTATATTTCGGCCTAGAAGCTCGAAAGTGTGCGTTCAAAAACTTGTGCTGTGCGAATTTCACTGCAAACCATGGCCATCAGGAGTAGGTTTAGAGTCCCCGGGACTGGAAAATATCCGCCAAGTCCCGGGAATTGGAGCCGAAGTTGATCAAATTCATGATGCTCGTAACGTGGTCTCGGCTACTGTTTCAGTCTTAAAGTCAAGTGTGCCTATATTTCGGCCCAAAAGCTAGAAAGTGAGCGTTCAAAAAGTTTTGCTGGGTCCATTTCACTTCAAAACAAGGCCATCACGACTTAGTTTAGCGTCCAAGGGACTGGAAAATATCGCCCAAGTTCCGGGAAATCCATTGGAAGTTCGTCAAAATTACGATATACGTAAGGCGGTTTCGGCTACTCTTTCAGTCTTAAAGTAAAGTCGGGCTATATTTCTGTCCAGAAGCTCGAAAGTGAGTGTTCAAAACGTTTTGCTGTGTGCATTTCACTGCAAACCAAAGCTATCAAAAGTTAGTTTAGGGTCCCCGGGACTGGAAAATATTGCCCAAGTTCCGGGAAAGCGAGCCGAAGTTAATCAAAATCATGATGCGCGAAATGCGGTCTCGGCTACTGTTTCAGTCTTAAAGTAAAGTGTGGCTATATTTCGGCCCACAAGCTCGAAAGTGAGCGTTCAAAAAGTTTTGCTGTGTCCATTTCAATGCAAACCAAGGCGATCAGGAGTTAGTTTAGAGTCCCCGGGACTGGAAAATATTCCCCAGGTGCCGAGAAATCGATCGGAGAATGGTCAACATCACGATGCGCGTAAGGCGATCTCGGGTAGTCTTTCAGTCTTAAAGTGAAGTGGGCTATATTTCGGCCCACAAGCTCCAAACTGGGCGTTCAAAAAGTTATGCTGTGCGCATTTCAGTGCAAGCCAAGGCCAAACGGAGTTAGTTTAGAGTCCCCCGGACTGGAAAATATCCCGAAAGTTGCGTGAAATCGAGCTGAACTTGGTCTAACTCAGGATGCGCGTGAGACGGCCTCGGCTACTATTTCAGTCTGAAAGTGAAGTGGGATTCTATTTCGGCCCAGAAGCTACAAAGAGAGTGTTCAAAAAGCTTTCCTTTTTCCATTTCACTGAAAACCAAGGCCATCAGGAGCTAGTTTAGCATCCCCGGGACAAGAAAATATGCCCCAAGGTCCGGGAAATTGAGCCGACGTTGGTCAAAATCACGATGCCCCTAAAGTGGTCTCGGCTACTCTTTCTGTCTTCAAGTGAAGTGGGGCTATATTTCGGGCCAGAAGCCCGAAAGTGAGCGTTCAAAAAGTTTTGTTGTGTCCATTTCACTGCAAAAAAAGGCCATCAGGGGTTAGGTTAGAGTCCCCGGGACTGAAAAATATTGCCCAAGTTCCGGGGAATTGAACCGAAGTTGATCAAACTCACGATGCGCGAAATGCGGTATCGGCTACTGTTTCAGTCTTAAAGTTAAGTGGGGCAATATTTCGGCCAAGAAGCTCGAAAGTGAGTGTTTAAAAAGTTATCCTCTGTCACTTTCACTGCAAACCAAGACCAGCACGAGTTAGTTTAGAGTCCGCGGGACTGGAAAATATTTCGCAAGTTCCGGGAAATCGAGCCGAAGTTGATCAAAATCACGATGCGCGAAACGTGGTCTCGGCTACTGTTTCAGTCTTAAAGTGAAGTATGGCTATATTTCGGCTCACAAGCTCGAAAGTGTGTACATATCACATATCACTGTGTACATATCACTGAAAACTAAGTTCATCAGGAGTTAGCATAGAGTCCTCGGGACTGGAAAATATGTCCCGAATTCCGGCAAATCGAGGCAAAGATGCTCAAAATCACGATGCGCGTAAGGCGGTCTCGGCTACTCGTTTACTCCGAAAATGAAGTGGGCCTATATTTCGGTTCTACAAGCTCGACACCGAGCGTGCTCTCCTTTTACCTGTGTCCATTTCATTAAGAAATAAGTCCATCGGGATATAGTTTAGAATCTTCGAGACTGGAAGCTATCCTCCAAGTTTCGGCAAATTGAGCCATACTTTCTTAAAATTACGATAAGCCTACGGCAGTTTCGTTTACTCTTTCAGTCTTAAAATGAACTGGGGCTACATTTCGGCCTAGAAGCTCGACACCGAGCGTGCGCTCCTGTTACCTGTGACCATTTTACTGAAGACTAAGGCCATCAAGAGTTAGGGTAGAGTCCCCGGGACTGGAAAATATCCCCCAAGTTTTGGCAGATCGAGCCATAGTGGCTAAAAATTTCGATGCGCTTAAGGCGGTTTCGTGTACACTTTCAGTCTTAAAATAAAGTGGGGCTATATTTCGGCCTACAACCTGGAAACCTAGCGTACTCCCCTTTTTCCTTTGTCCATTTCACTAAAAACCAAGGCATTCAGGAGTTAGTTTAGAGCTTCCGATACTGGAAAATATCCCCCAAGTCCCAGGAAATCAAGCCAAAGTTCGACAAAATTACCATGCGCGTAAGGCGGTCCCGGCTACTCTTTCAGTCTTAAAGTGAAGTGGGGCTATATTTCGGCCTAGGAGCTCGAAAGTAAACGTTCAAAAAGTGGTGTTGTGTCCATTTTACTGCAGACCAAGGACGTCGGGGGTCAGTTTAGAGTCCCCGGGACTGGAAAATATTCCCCAAGTTCCGGGAAATTTAACCGAAGTTGATCAAAATCACGACGCGCATACGGCGGTGTCGGCTACTCTTTCAGTCTTAAAGTGAAGTGGGGCAATTTTTCCGCCCAGAAGCTCGAAACTGAGTGTTTAAAAAGTTTCGCTGTGTCCATTTCACTGCAAAACAAGGCCATCACGACTTAGTTTAGCGTCCAAGGGACTGGAAATATCCCCCAAGTTACGGGAAATCTACCCGAAGTTAGTCAAAATCACGATGCGCTTAAAGGGGTCTCAGCTACTCTTTCAGTCTTAAGGTAAAGTGGGCTTAGATTTAACTCCAGAAGCTCGAAAGCAAGGGTTCAAAAATTTTTGTCTCTATTTCACTCACATCTTAGACAATCAGGAGTGAGTTTAGAGACTTTGGGACTGGAAAATATCTCCCAAGTTTCGCCAGATCGAGCCGAAGATCCTCAAAATCACAATGCGCGTAAGGCGCTCCCGCCTACTCTTTCAGTCTTAAAAAGAAGGAGGGCTATATTTCGGCCAGCAAGCTCGAAAGTGCGCGTTCAAAAAGTGTTCCTGTGTCCATTTCACTGGAAACCAAGGCCATCAGGAGTTAGTTTACAGTCCCCGGGACTGGAAAATATCCCCCTATTTGCGGGAAATCCAGCCGAAGTAACACAAAATCACGATGCGCGTAAGGCGGTCTCGACTACTCTTTCAGTCTTAAAGTTAAGTGGGGCTATTTTTTGACCCATAAGCTCGAAAGTGAGCGTTCAAAAAGTTTTGCTGTGTCCATTTAACTGCAAACTAAGGGCATCGGAGGTTAGTTTAGGTTCCCCGGGAATTGAAAATATTCGCCAACTTCCGGGAAATCGAGCCGAAGTTGGTCAAAATTACGATGCGCGTAAGGCGGTCTCGGCTACTCTTTCAGTCTTAAAGTGAAGTAGGGCGATATTTCGGCCGAGAAGCTCGAAAGTGCGCGTTCAAAAAAATGTGCTGTGTCCATTTCACTGCAAACCAAGGCCATCAGCAGTTAGTTTAGAGTCCCCAGGACTGGAATATATCCCGAAGTTCTGGAAAATCGAACGGAAGTTGGTCAAAATCACGATGCGCGTAAGACGGTCTCGGCTACTCTTTCAGTCTTAAAGTAAAGTGGGGCTATATTTCGGCCCAGAAGCTCGAAAGTGACCCTTTAAAAAGTTACGCTTTCTGCATTTAACTGCAAACCAAGGCCATTAGGAGTTAGTTTAAAGTCCCCCGGACTGGAAAATATCCCCCAAGTTCCGGGAAATCGAGCTGAACTTGGTCAAAATCACGATGCTCGTAAGGCGGTCTCAGCTACTCTTTCAGTCTTAAAGTGAAATACGGTTGTATTTCGGCCCAGAAACTCGAAACTGAGCGTTCAAAAAGTTTTCCTGCGTCCATTTCACTGCAAACCAAGGCCATCAGGAGTTAGTTTAGACTCCTCGGAAATGGAAAATATCGCCCAAGTTCGGGGAAATCGAGCCGAAGTTGGTCTAAATCACGATGCGTCTAAGGCGGTCTCGGCTACTCTTTCATTCTTAAAGTTAACTGGGGCTATATTTCGGCCGAGAAGCTAGAAAGTGAAAGTTCAAAAAGTTTTGCTGTGTTCATTTCACTGCAAACCAAGATCATCAGGAGTTAGTTTAGACTCCTCGGGACTGGAAAATATCGCCCAAGTTCGGGGAAATCGAGCCGAATTTTGTCAAAATCACGATGCGTCTAAGGCGGTCTCGGCTACTATTTCAGTCTTAAGGTGAAGTGGGGCTATATTTCGGTCCAGAGTTTCGAAAGAAAGTGTTCAAAAAAATTTGCTGTGTCCATTTCACTGCAGACCAAGGCCATCAGGGGTTAGTTTAGAGTCCTTGGGAGTTGAATATATACCCGAAGTTTCGGGAAATCGAGCCGAAGTTTGTCAAAATCACGATGCGCGTATGACGGTCTCGGCTACTCTTTCAGTCTTAAAGTGAAGTGGGGCTATATTTCGGCTCAGAAGCCCGAAGGGGAGCGTTGAAGAATGTTTGATCTCTCCATTTCAATGGAAACCAAGGCATTCAGGAGTTACTTTAGGGTCCCCGGTACTGAAAATAATCCCCATTTCCCGGGATATCGAGCCTAAGTTGGTCAAAATCACGATGCGCGTAAGACGGTCTCGGGTATTCTTTCATTCTTAAACTGAACTCGGACTATATTTCGGCGCAGAAGCTCGAAAGTGAAAGTTCAAAAAGTTTTGCTGTGTCCATTTCAGCGCGAACCAAGCCACATCAGGAGATAGTTTACAGTCTCCGGGACATCAAAATATCCCCCAAGTTGCGGGAAATCGAGCCGAAGTTTGTCAAAATCACGATGCGCGTAAAGCAGTCTCGGCTACTCTTTGAGTCTTAAATTGACGTGGCTGTATATTTCGGCCCAGAAGCTCGAAAGTGAGCGTTCAAAAAGTTATGCTGTGCCCATTTCACTGCAAAGCAAGGCCCTCAGGAAGTAGTTTACAGTGTCTGGAACTGGAAAATATCCCCCAAGTTCCGCGAAATCGAGACGAAGTTGGTCAAAATAACGATTCGCGTAAGGCGGTCTCGACTACTCTTTCAGTCTTAAAGTTAAGTAGGGCTATTTGTTTGTCCAGAAGCTCGAAAGTGAGCGTTCAAAAAGTTTTCCTCTCTCAATTTCACTGAAAACCAAGGCCATCATGAGTTAGTTTAGAGTCCCCGGGACTGGAAAATATCTTTTAAGTTCTGGCAACTCAAGCCGAAGTTGGTCAAAATCACGATGCGCCTAAGGCGGCCTCGGCTACTCTTTCAGTCTTAAAGTGAAGTGGGGCTATATTTCGGCTCAGAAGCCCGAAGGGGAGCGTTGAAGAATGTTTGATCTCTCCATTTCAATGGAAACCAAGGCATTCAGGAGTTACTTTAGGGTCCCCGGTACTGAAAATAATCCCCATTTCCCGGGATATCGAGCCTAAGTTGGTCAAAATCACGATGCGCGTAAGACGGTCTCGGGTATTCTTTCATTCTTAAACTGAACTCGGACTATATTTCGGCGCAGAAGCTCGAAAGTGAAAGTTCAAAAAGTTTTGCTGTGTCCATTTCAGCGCGAACCAAGCCACATCAGGAGATAGTTTACAGTCTCCGGGACATCAAAATATCCCCCAAGTTGCGGGAAATCGAGCCGAAGTTTGTCAAAATCACGATGCGCGTAAAGCAGCCTCGGCTACTCTTTGAGTCTTAAGTGACGTGGCTGTATATTTCGGCCCAGAAGCTCGAAAGTGAGCGTTCAAAAAGTTATGCTGTGCCCATTTCACTGCAAAGCAAGGCCCCAGGAAGTAGTTTACAGTGCCCGGAACTGGAAAATATCCCCCAAGTTCCGCGAAATCGAGACGAAGTTGGTCAAAATAACGATTCGCGTAAGGCGGTCTCGGCGACTCTTTCAGTCTTAAAGTGAAGTAGGGCTATATTTCGGTCCAGAAGCTCGAAAGTGAGCGTTCAAAAAGTTTTCCTCTCTCAATTTCACTGAAAACCAAGGCCATCATGAGTTAGTTGAGAGTCCCCGGGACTGGAAAATATCTTTTAAGTTCTGGCATCTCAAGGCGAAGTTGGTCAAAATCACGATGCGCCTAAGGCGGCCTCGGCTACTCTTTCAGTCTTAAAGTGAAGTGGGGCTCTATTTCGGCCCAGAAGCTCCAAAGTGAGCGCTGCAAAAAATTTGCTGTGTCCATTTCGATGCAAACCAAGGCCATCAGGAGTTAGTTTAGAGTCCCCGGGACTGCAATATATTTCCCAAGTTCCGGAAAATGGAGAAGACGTTGGTCAAAATCGCGATGCCCCTAAAGTGGTCTCGGCTACTCTTTCTGTCTTAAAGTGAAGTGGGGCTATATTTCGGGGCAGAGGCCCGAAAGTGAGCGTTCAAAAAGTTTTGCTGTGTTCCTTGACTTAAAAACAAGGCCATCACAAGTTAGTTTAGCGCCCCTGGGACTGGAAAATATTCCCCAAGTTTCTGTAAATCGAGCTGAAGTTGGTCAAAATCACGATGATCCCAAAGCGGTCTCGGCTACCCTTTCAGTCTTAAAGTTAAGTGGGGCTATATTTCTGTCCAGAAGCTCGAAAGTGAGCGTTCAAAAGGTTTTGCTGTGTGCATTTCACTGCAAACCAAAGCTATCAAAAGTTAGTTTAGGGTCCCCGGGACTGGAAAATATTCCCTAAGTTCCGGGAAAGCGAGCCGAAGTTGATCAAAATCACGATCCGCGAAATGCGGTCTCGGCTACTGTTTCAGTCTTAAAGTAAAGTGTGGCTATATTTCGGCCCAGAAGCTCAAAAGTGAGCGTTCAAAAAGTTTTGCTGTGTCCATTTTACTGCAGACCAAGGGTGTCGGCGGTCAGTTTAGAGTCCCCGGGACTGGAAAATATCCCCCAAGTTCCGGGAAATTTAACCGAAGTTTGTCAAAATCACGACGCGCGTACGGCGGTCTCGGCTACTCTTTCAGTCTTAAAGTGAAGTGGGGCAGAAGCTCGAAACTGAGTGTTTAAAAAGTTTCGCTGTGTCCATTTCACTGCAAAACAAGGCCATCACGACTTAGTTTAGCGTCCAAGGGACTGGAAAATATCCCCCAAGTTCCGGGAAATCCATTGGAAGTTCGTCAAAATTACGATATAGGTAAGGCGGTTTCGGCTACTCTTTCAGTCTTAAAGTAAAGTCGGGCTATATTTCTGTCCAGAAGCTCGAAAGTGAGCGTTCAAAAAGTTTTGCTGTGTCCATTTCACTGCCAACCAAAGCTATCGAAAGTGAGTTGAGGGTCCCCGGGACTGGAAAATATTGCCCAAGTTCCGGGAAAGCGAGCCGAAGTTGATCACAATCACGATGCGCGAAATGCGGTCTCGGCTATTCTTTCAGTCTTAAAGTAAAGTGTGGCTATATTTCGGCCCACAAGCTCGAAAGTGAGCGTTCAAAAAGTTTTGCTCTGTCCATTTCAATGCAAAGCAAGGCGATCAGGAGTTAGTTTAGGGTCCCCGGGACTGGAAAATATCTCCCAAGTTCCGAGAAATCGATCCGAAAAAGGTAAAAATCACGATGCGCGTAAGGCGATCTCGGCTAATCTTTCAGTCTTAAAGTGAAGTGGGCCTACACTTCGGCCCAGAAGCTCAAAAGTGGGCGTTGAAAAAGTTATGCTGTGCGCATTTCAGTGCAAACCAAGGCCAAACGGAGTTAGTTTAGAGTCCCCCGGACTGGAAAATATCCCAAAAGTTGCGTGAAATCGAGCTGAACTTGGTCTAACTCACGATGCGCGTGAGGCGGTCTCGGCTAATATTTCAGTCTGAAAGTGAAGTGAGATTTTATTTCCGCCCAGAAGCTACAAAGAGAGTGTTCAAAAAGCTTTCCTTTGTCCATTTCACTGAAAACCAAGGCCATGAGGAGTTAGTTTAGAGCCCGCGGAATTGGAATATCTCTCCCAAGTTCCGGGAAACCGACCCGAAGTTGGGCAAAATCACGATTTTCGGAAGACGGTCTCGGCTACTCTTTCAGTCTTAAAGTAAAGTGGGGCTATATTTCGGTCCAGAAGCTCGAGAGTGCGCGTTCAAAAAGTTTCGCTGTGTCCATTTCACTGAAAACCAAGACAATCAGGAGTTAGTTTAGAGTCTCCAGGACTGGAAAACATCCCCCAAGTTCCGGCAAATCAAGCCGAAGTTGGTCAAAATCACGGTGCGCTTAAGGCGGTGTCGGCTACTCCTTCAGTCTTAAAGAGAAGTTGGGCTCTATTTCGGCCCACAAGCTCAAAGCTCAAAAAAAAATTACTGTCTATTTCACTTCAAACCAAGGCTATCAGGAGTTAGTTTAGAGTCCCCGGGAGTGGAATGTATTTCCCAAGTTCCGGTAAATCGAGAAGACGTTTGTCAAAATCACGATGCGCGTAAGGCGGTCTCGGCTACTCTTTCAGTCTTAAAGTGAAGTGGGGCTATATTTCGGCCCAGAAGCTCAAAAGTGAGCGTACAAAAGGTTTTGCTGTATCCATTTCAATGCAAACCAAGGCCATCAGGGGTTACTTAAGAGTCCTCGGGACTGGAAAATATCCCCCAAGTTCCGGTAAATCAAGCCGAAGTTGGTCAAAATCACGATGTGCGTAAGGTGGTCTCGGCTACCCTTTCAGTTTTAAAGTGAAGTGGGGCAATATTTCGGCCCAGAAGCTCGAAAGTGATTGTTTAAAAAGTTTTGCTCTGTAACTTTCAGTGCAAACCAAGGCCATCAGAAATTACTTTAGAGTCCCCGGGACTGGAGAATATCCCTCAAGTCCCGGGAAATCGAGCCGAAGTTGATCAAATTCATGATGCGCGTAACGTGGTCTCGGCTACTGTGTCAGTCCTAAAGTGAAGTGTGGCTATATTTCGGCCCACAAGCTAGAAAGTGAGCGTTCAAAAAGTTTTGTTGTGTCCATTTTACTTCAAAACAAGGCCATCAGGAATTAGTTTAGCGTCCAAGGGACTGCAAAATATCCCCCAAGTTCCGGGAAATCCATTCAAAGTTCGTCAAAATTAGGATGCGCGTAAGGCGGTCTCATCTACTCTTTCAGTCTTAAAGTAAAGTGGGGCTATATTTCTGCCCAGAAGCTCCAAAGTTGTGCTCTGTCCATTTCACTGAAAACCAAGGCCATCAGGAGTTACTTTAGAGTCCCTTTGACTGGAATATATCCCCCAAGTTTCGGGAAATAAACGCGAAATTGGTCAAAATCACGATTCGCTCAAGACGGTCTCGCCTACTCTTTCAGTCTTAAAGTAAAATGGGGCTCTATTTCGGCCCAGAAGCTCGAGAGTGAGCGTTCAAAAACTTTCGCTGTGTCCATTTCACTGCAAACCAAGACAAGCAGGAGTTAGTTGAGAGTCCCCGGGACTGGAAAATATCCCCCAAGTTCCGGGAAATCAACCCGAAGTTTGTCAATATCACGATGCTCGTAAGGCGGTCTCGGCTACTGTTTCAGTGTTAAAGTAATGGGGGGCTAGATTTTGGCCCAGAAGCTCGAAATTGAGTGTTCAAAACGTTTTGCTGGCTCCATTTGACTGCAAACCAAGGCCATCAGGAATTAGTTTAGAGTCCCCAGAACTGGAATATATCGCCTTAGTTCCTGCAAATCGAGCCGAAGTTGCTCAAAATCACGATGCACGTAAGGCGGTCTCGGCTACTCTTTCAGTCTTCAAGTGAAGTGGGGTTCTATTTCGGTCCAGAAGCTCGAAAGTGTGCGTTCAAAAACTTTTTCTGTTTCCGTTTCACTGCAGACCAAGACTAGCACGAGTTAGTTTAGAGTCCCCGGCACTGCAAAATATTTCGCAAGTTCCGGGAAATTGAGCCGAAGTTGATCAAAATGACGATGCGCGTAACGTGGTCTCGGCTACCGTGTCAGTCTTAAAGTGAACTATGGCTATATTTCGGTCCACAAGCTCGAAAGTGAGCGTTCAAAAAGCCTTGCTGTGTCCATTTTACTGCAGACCAAGGACGTCTGCGGTCAGTTTAGAGTCCCCGGGACTGGAAAATATCCCTCAAGTTCCGGGAAATTTAACCGAAATTGGCAAAATCACGACGCGCGTACGGCGGTCTCGGCTACTCTTTCAGTCTTAAAGTGAAGTGGGGCAATATTTCGGCCCAAAAGCTCGAAACTAAGTGTTTCAAAAGTTTTGCTGTGTCCATTTCACTGCAAAACAAGGCCATCACGGCTTAGTTTAGCATCCAAGGGACTGGAAATATCCCCCAAGTTACGGGAAATCCACCCGAAGTTAGTCAAAATCACGATGCGCTTAAGGGGGTCTCGGCTACTCTTTCAGTCTTAAGGTAAAGTGGGCTTAGATTTGACTCCAGAAGCTCGAAAGCAAGGGTTCAAAAATTTTTGTCTCTATTTCACTCACATCTTAGACAATCAGGAGTGAGTTTAGAGACTTTGGGAGTGGAAAATATCTCCCAAGTTTCGCCAGATCGAGCCGAAGATCCTCAAAAACACAATGCGCGTAAGGCGCTCCCGCCTACTCTTTCAGTCTTAAAAAGAAGGAGGGCTATATTTCGGCCAGCAAGCTCGAAAGTGCGCGTTCAAAAAGTGTTTCTGTGTCCATTTCACTGGAAACCAAGGCCATCAGGAGTTAGTTTACAGTCCCAGGGACTGGAAAAGATCCCCCTATTTGCGGGAAATCGAGCCGAAGTAACCCAAAATCACGATGCGCGTAAGGCGGTCTCGGCTACTCTTTCAGTCTCAAAGTTAAGTGGGGCTATTTTTCGACCCATAAGCTCGGAAGTGAGCGTTCAAAAAGTTTTGCTGTGTCCATTTAACTGCAAACTAAGGCCATCGAAAGTTAGTTTAGCTTCCCCGGGAATTGAAAATATTCGCCAACTTCCGGGAAATCGAGGCGAAGTTGGTCAAAATTACGATGCGCGTAAGGCGGTCTCGGCTACTCTTTCAGTCTTAAAGTGAAGTAGGGCTATATTTCGGCCGAGAAGCTCGAAAGTGCGCGTTCAAAAAAATGTGCTGTGTCCATTTCACTGCAAACCAAGGCCATCAGCAGTTAGTTTAGAGTCCGCGGGACTCGAATATATCCCCCAAGTTCCGGAAAATCGAACCGAAGTTGGTCAAAATCACGATGCGCGTAAGACGGTCGCATCTACTCTTTCAGTCTTAAAGTAAAGTGGGGCTATATTTCGGCCCAGAAGCTTGAAAGTGACCCTTTAAAAGGTTACACTTTCTGCATTTAACTGCAAACGAAGGCCATCAGGAGTTAGTTTAAAGTCTCTCGGACTGGAAAATATCCCCCAAGTTCCGGGAAATCGAGCTGAACTTGGTCAAAATCACGATGCTCGTAAGGCGGTCTCGGCTACTATTTCAGTCTTAAAGTGAAATATGGCTGTATTTCGGCCCAGAAGCTCGAAACTAAGGGTTCAAAAAGTTTTCCTGCGTCCATTTCACTGCAAACCAAGGCCATCAGGAGCTAGTTTGGAGTGCCCGGGACTTGAAAATATGGCCAAAATTCTAGAAAATCGAGCGGAAGTTGCTCAAAATCAGGATGCGCGTAAGGCGGTCTCGCCTACTCTTTCAGTCTTAAAGTGAAGTGGGGCTATATTTCATCCCAGAAGGTCGAAAATAAGCCTTCAAAAAGTGTTACTGTGTTCATTTCACTGCAAACCAAGACCATCAGGAGTTAGTTTAGACTCCTCGGGACTGGAAAATATCGCCCAAGTTCGGGGAAATCGAGCCAAATCTGGTCAAAATCACGATGCGCGTAAGGCGGTCTCAGCTACTCTTTCATTCTTAAAGTGAACTGGGGCTATATTTCGGCCGAGAAGCTAGAAAGTGAAAGTTTAAAAAGTTTTGCTGTGTTCATTTCACTGCAAACCAAGGCCATCAAGAGTTAGTTTAGAGTCCCTGGGACTGGAAAGTATGCCCCAAGTTCCGGAATATCGAGCCGAAGTTTGTCAAAATCACGATGCGCGCACGCCGGTCTCGGCTACTCTTTAAGTCGTAAGTGATATGGGACTATATTTCGGCCTAGAAGCTCGAAAGTGTGCGTTCAAAAAATTGTGCTGTGTCCATTTCAATGCAAACCAAGGCCATGAGGAGTTAGTTTAGAGTCCCCGGGACTCAGTCTTAAAAAAAAGTCGGGCTATATTTCTGTCCAGAAGCTCGACAGTAAGCGTTCAAAAAGTTTTGCTGTGTGCATTTCACTGCAAACCAAAGCTATCAAAAGTTAGTTTAGAGTCCCCGGGACTGGAAAATATTCCCCAAGTTTCGAGAAAGCGAGCCGAAGTTGATCACAATCACGATGCGCGAAATGCGGTCTCGGCTACTGTTTCAGTCTTAAAGTGAAGTGTGGCTATATTTCGGCCCACAAGCTCGAAAGTGAGCGTTCAAAAAGTTTTGCTGTGTCCATTTCACTGCAAAGCAAAGGCATCAGGAGCTAGTTTAGAGTCCCCGGGACTGGAAGATATCCCCAAACTTCCGGGAAATCGAGCCGAAGTTGGTCAAAATCACGATTTGCGTAATGTAGTCTCGGCTACTCTTTCAGTCTTAAAGTAAAGTGGGGCTTTATTTCGGCCCGGAGGCTCGAAGTTGAGCGTTCAAAAAGTTTTGCTTTGTCCATTTCACTGCAAACCAAGGCCATCAGGAGTTACTTTAGAGTTCCTGGGACTGGAAAATATCCCCCAAGTTCCGGAATATCGACCCGAAGTTTGTCAAACTCACGATGCGAGCAAGGCGGTCTCGGCTACTCTTTCAGTGTTAAGTGAAGTGGGGCTATATTTCGGCCCAGAATCTCGAAAGTCTGCGTTCAAAAAATTATGCTGTGTCCATTTCGATGCAAACCAAGGCCATCAGGAGTTAGTTTAGAGTCCCCAGGAATGGAAAATATCCCCCAAGTCCCGGGAATTGGAGCCCAAGTTGATCAAATTCATGATGCACGTAACGTGGTCTCGGCTACTGTTTCAGTCTTAAAGTCAAGTGTGCCTATATTTCGGCCCACAAGCTAGAAAGTGAGCGTTCAAAAAGTTTTGCTGTGTCCATTTCACTTCAAAACAAGGCCATCAGGACTTAGTTCAGCGTCCAAGGGACTGGAAAATATCCCCCAAGTTCCGGGAAATCCATTGGAAGTTCGTCAAAATTACGATATACGTAAGGCGGTTTCGGCTACTCTTTCAGTCTTAAAGTAAAGTCGGGCTATATTTCTGTCCAGAAGCTCGAAAGTGAGCGTTCAAAACGTTTTGCTGTGTGCATTTCACTGCAAACCAAAGCTATCAAAAGTGAGTTTAGGGTCCCCGGGACTGGAAAATATTGCCCAAGTTCCGGGAAAGCGAGCCGAAGTTGATCAAAATCACGATGCGCAAAATGCTGTCTCGGCTACTGTCTCAGTCTTAAAGTAAAGTGTGGCTATATTTCTGTCCAGAAGCTCGAAAGTGAGCGTTCAAAAAGTTTTGCTCTGTCCATTTCAATGCAAAGCAAGGCGATCAGAAGTTAGTTTAGAGTCCTCGGGACTGGAAAATATCCCAAAAGTTGCGTGAAATGGAGCTGAAGTTGGTCTAACTCACGATGCGCGTGAGGCGGTCTCGGCTACTATTTCAGTCTGAAAGGGAAGTGGGATTCTATTTCGGCCCAGAAGCTACAAAGACAGTGTTCAAAAAGCTTTCCTTTGTCCATTTCACTGAAAACCAAGGCCATCTGGGGTTAGTTTAGAGTCCCCGGGACTGGAAAATATCCCCCAACTTCAGAGAAATCGAGCCGAAGTTGGTCAAAATCACGATTTGGGTAAGGTAGTCTCGGCTACTCGTTCAGTCTTACAGTGAAGTGGGGCTATATTTCGGGCCAGAAGCCCGAAAGTGAGCGTTCGAAAAGTTTTGCTGTGTTCATTTCACTGCAAACCAAGGCCATCAGGAGTTAGTTTAGCGTCCCTGGGACAAGAAAATATGCCCCAAGGTCCGGGAAATTGAGCTGAGGTTGGTCAAAATCAAGATGCGCCTAAAGTGGTCTCGGTTAGTCTTTCTGTCTTAAAGTGAAGTGGGGCTATATTTAGGGCCAGAAGCCCAAAAGTGAGGGTTCAAAAAGTTTTGCTGTGTCCATTTCACTGCAAACCAAGGCCATCAGGGGTTAGTTTAGAGTCCCCGGGACTGAAAAATATTACCCAAGTTCCGGGGAATCGAACCGAAGTTGATCAAAATCACGATGCGCGAAATGCGGTATCGGCTACTGTTTCAGTCTTAAAGTGAAGTGTGGGTATACTTCGGCCCAAGCTCGAAAGTGAGCGTTCAAAAAGTTTTCCCGTGTCCATTTCACTGCAAACCAAAGCTATCAAAAGTGAGTTTAGGGTCCCCGGGACTGGAAAATATTGCCCAAGTTCCGGGAAAGCGAGCCGAAGTTGATCAAAATCACGATGCGCGAAATGCGGTCTCGGCTACTGTGTCAGTCTTAAAGTAAAGTGTGGCTATATTTCGGCCCACAAGCTTGAAAGTGAGCGTTCAAAAAGTTTTGCTCTGTCCATTTCAATGCAAAGCAAGGCGATCAGGAGTTAGTTTAGAGTCCCCGGGACTGGAAAATATCCCAAAAGTTGCGTGCAATCGAGCTGAAGTTGCTGTGTGTATTTCACTGCAGACCAAGGCCAGCAGGGGTTAGTTTAGAGTCCTTGGGACTTGAATATATACCCGAAGTTACGATAAATCGAACCGAAGTTGGTCAAAATAACGATGCGCGTAAGACGGTGTCGGCTACTCTTTCAGTCTTAAAGTGAAGTAGGGCTATATTTCGGTCCAGAAGCTCGAAAGTGAGTGTTCAAAAAGTTTTCCTCTCGGAATTTCACTGAAAACCAAGGCCATCATGAGTTAGTTTAGAGTCCCCGGGACTGGAAAATATCTTTTAAGTTCTTGCAACTCAAGCCGAAGTTGGTCAAAATCACGATGCGCCTAAGGCGGCCTCGGCTACTCTTTCAGTCTTAAAGTGAAGTGGGGCTCTATTTCGGTCCAGAAGGTCCAAAGTGAGCGCTGCAAAAAATTTGCTGTGTCCATTTCACTGCAAACCAAGGCCAAAAGGAGTTAGTTTAGAGTTCCCGGGACTGCCATATATTTCCGAAGGTCCGGAAAATGGAGAAGACGTTGGCCAAAATCACGATGCGGGCAAGACGGTCTTGGCTAGTCTTTCAGTCTTAAAGTGAAGTGGGGCTATATTTCGGCCCAGAAGCTCAAAAGTGAGCTTCAAAAAGTTTCGCTGTATCCATTTCACTGAAAACCAAGGCCATCAGGGGTTACCTAAGAGTCTTCGGGACTGGAAAATATCCCCCAAGTTCAGGGAAACTTAGCCAAAGTTGGTCAAAATCACGGTGCGCGTTAGGCGGTCTCGCTTACTGTTTCAGTCTTAAAGTGAAGTGAGGCTTTATTCCTGCCCAGGAGCTTGAAAAAAAAGTTTCCCTGTGTTTATTTCACCGCAAACCAAAGCCATCAGGAGCTAGTTTAGAGTCCCCGGGACTGGAAAATATCCCCAAACTTCCGGGAAATCGAGCCGAAGTTGGTCAAAATCACGATTTGCGTAAGGCAGTCTCGGCTACTCTTTCAGTCTTAAAGTGAAGTGGGGCTATATTTCGGGCCAGAAGCCCGAAAGTGAGCTTTCAAAATCTTTTGGTTTGTCCATTTCACTGGAAACCAAGGCCATCAGGGGTTAGTTTAGAGTCCCCGGGACTGAAAAATATTGCCCAAGTTCCGGGGAATGGAGCCGAAGTTGATCAAAATCACGATGCGCGAAATGCGGTATCGGCCACCGTTTCAGTCTCAAAGTGAAGTGGGGCTATATTTCTGTCCAGAAGCTCGAAAGTGAGCGTTCAAAACGTTTTGCTGTGTGCATTTCACTGCAAACCAAAGCTATCAAAAGTTAGTTTAGGATCCCCGGGACTGGAAAATATTCTCCAAGTTCCGGGAGAGCGAGCCGAAGTTGATCAAATTCTTGATGGGCGTAACGTGGTCTCGGCTACTGTTTCAGTCTTAAAGTAAAGTGTGGCTATATTTCGGCCCACAAGCTCGAAAGTGAGCGTTCAAAAAGTTTTGCTGTGTCCATTTCACTGCAAAACAAGGCCATCACGACTTAGTTTAGCGTCCAAGGGACTGGAAAATGTTCCCCAAGTTCCGGGAAATCCATTGGAAGTTCGTCAAAATTACGATATACGTAAGGCGGTTTCGGCTACTCTTTCAGTCTTAAAGTAAAGTCCGGCTATATTTCTGTCCAGAAGCTCGAAAGTGAGCGTTCAAAACGTTTTGCTGTGTGCATTTCACTTCAAACCAAAGCTATCAAAAGTGAGTTTAGGGTCCCCGGGACTGGAAAATATTGCCCAAGTTCCGGGAATGCGAGCCGAAGTTGATCAAAATCACGATGCGCGAAATGCGGTCTCGGCTACTGTTTCAGTCTTAAAGTAAAGTATGGCTATATTTAGGCCCACAAGCTCGAAAGTGAGCGTTCAGAAAGTTTTGCTGTGTCCATTTCACTGCAAACCAAGGCCATCAGGAGTTAGTTTAGAGTCCCCGGGACTGGAAAATATTCTCCAAGTTCCAGGAGATGGCACCGAAGTTGATGAAAATTACGATGCGCGTAACGGGCTCTCGGCTATTCTTTCAGTCTTAAATTTAAGTAGGGCTATATTTCGGCCCTGAAGCTCGAAGGTGAGCAATGTTTTGTTGTGTTCATTAAACTGCAAACCAAGGTCATCGGGAGTTAGTTTAGCGTCCCCGGGACTTCAAATTATTCGCCAACTTCCGGGAAATCGAGCAAAAGTGGCCCAAAATCACGATGCGCGTAAGACGGTCTCGGCTACTCTTTCAGTCTTAAAATTAAGGGGCGCTATATTTCGGCCCTGAAGCTCGAAGGTGAGCAATGTTTTGTTGTGTTCATTAAACTGCAAACCAAGGTCATCGGGAGTTAGTTTAGCGTCCCCGGGACTTCAAATTATTCGCCAACTTCCGGGAAATCGAGCAAAAGTGGCCCAAAATCACGATGCGCGTAAGACGGTCTCGGCTACTCTTTCAGTCTTAAAATTAAGGGGCGCTATATTTCGACCTAGAAGCTCGAGACCGGGCGTGCGCTAATTTTACCTGTGTCCATTTCACTGACATCTTAGGCCATCAGGAGTTAGGTTAGAGTCCTTGGGACTGGAAAATATTTCCCAAATTCTGGCAGATCGAGCCAAAGTTGCTCAAAATCACGATGCGCGTAAGGCGGTCTCGGCTACTCTTTCAGTCTTAAAATGAAGTGGGGCTATATTTCGGCCGACAAGCTC
Organism: Orbicella franksi; assembly: GCF_964199315.1. Taxonomy (NCBI): domain Eukaryota; kingdom Metazoa; phylum Cnidaria; class Anthozoa; order Scleractinia; family Merulinidae; genus Orbicella; species Orbicella franksi. The sequence goes on from NC_138151.1 coordinate 197,795, forward strand.
AACACCGAGCGTGCGCTCCTTTTGCCTGTGTACATATCACTGAAAACTAAGTTCATCAGGAGTTAGCATAGAGTCCTCGGGACTGGAAGATATTCCCCGAATTCCGGCAAATCGAGCCAAAGATGCTCAAAATCACCATGCGCGTAAGACGGTCTCGGCTACTCGTTTACTCCGAAAATGAAGTGGGGCTATATTTCGGTTCTACAAGCTCGACACCGAGCGTGCTCTTCTTTTACCTGTGTCCATTTCACTAAGAACTAAGTCCATCAGGAGATAGTTTAGAATCCTCGAGACTGGAAGCTATCCTCCAAGTTTCGGCAAATTGAGCCATACTTTCTTAAAATTACGATAAGCCTACGGCAGTTTCGTTTACTCTTTCAGTCTTAAAATGAACTGGGGCTACATTTCGGCCTAGAAGCTCGACACCGAGCGTGCGCTCCTGTTACCTGTGACCATTTTACTGAAAACTAAGGCCATCAAGTATTAGGGTAGAGTTACCCGGGACTGGAAAATATCCCCAGAGTTTTGGCAGATCGAGCCATAGTGGCTAAAAATTTCGATGCGCTTTAAGGCGGTTTCGTGTACACTTTCAGTCTTAAAATAAAGTGGGGCTATATTTTAGCCTACAACCTGGAAACCTAGCGTGCGCCCCTTTTACCTGTGTCCATTTCACTAAAAACCAAGGCATTCAGGAGTTAGTTTAGAGCTTCCGATACTGGAAAATATCCCCCAAGTCCCAGGAAATCAAGCCAAAGTTCGACAAAATTACCATGCGCGTAAGGCGGTCCCGGCTACTCTTTCAGTCTTAAAGTGAAGTGGGGCTATATTTCGGCCCAGAAGCTCGAAAGTGAACGTTCAAAGAGTTTGGCTGTGTCCATTTCACTGAAAACCAAGGCCATCAGGGATTAGTTTAGAGTGACCGGGACTGGGAATTATCTCCCAAGTTCCGGGAAATCGAGCCGAAGTAGCCCAAAATCCCGATGCGCGTAAGGCGGTCTCGGCTAGTCTTTCAGTCTTAAAGTGAAGTAGGGCTATGCTTCGGCCCGGAAGCTCAAACGTGAGCGTTCAAAAAGTTGTGCTGTGTCCATTTCATTGCAAACCAAGGCAATCAAGACTTAGTTTAGAGTTCCCGGTACCGGAAAATATCCCCTATTTCCCGGGAAATCGAGCCAAAGTTGATCAAAATCACGATTCGCGTAAGGCGGTACCGGTTACTCTTTCATTCTTAAAGTGAACTGGGGCAATATTTTCGCCCAGAAGCTCGAAAGTGAGCGTTCAAAAAGTTGTGCTGTGTCCATTTGACTCGAGAGCAAGGCCATCAGGAGTTACTTTAGAGTCCGCGGGACTGGAAAATATCCCCTAAGTTCGGGGAAATCGAGCCGAATTTTATCAAAATCACGATGCGCGTAAAGCGGTCTCGGCTACTCTTTCATTCTTAAAGTGAACTGGGGCTCTATTTTGGCCCAGAGGCTAGAAAGTGAAAGTTCAAAAAGTTTTGCTGTGTCCATTTCACCGCAAACCAGGGCCATCAGGAGTTAGTTTAGAGTCCCCGGGACTGGAAAATATCCCTTAAGTCCCGGGAATTGGAGCCGAAGTTGATCAACTTCATGATGCGCGTAACGTGGTCTCGGCTACTGTTTCAGTCTTAAAGTCAAGTGTGCCTATCTTTCGGCCCACAAGCTAGAAAGTGAGCGTTCAAAAAGTTTTGCTGTGTCCATTTCACTTCAAAACAAGGCCATCAGGACTTAGTTTAGCGTCCAAGGGACTGGAAAATATCCCCCAAGTTCCGGGAAATCCATTGGAAGTTCGTCAAAATTACGATATACTTAAGGCGGTTTCGGCTATTCTTTCAGTCTTAAAGTAAAGTCGGGCTATATTTCTGTCCAGAAGCTCGAAAGTGAGCGTTCAAAACGTTTTGCTGTGTGCATTTCACTGCAAACCAAAGCTATCAAAAGTGAGTTTAGGGTCCCCGGGACTGGAAAATATTGCCCAAGTTCCGGGAAAGCGAGCCGAAGTTGATCAAAATCACGATGCGCGAAATGCGGTCTCGGCCACTGTTTCAGTCTTAAAGTAAAGTGTTGCTATATTTCGGCCCAGAAGCTCGAAAGTGAGCGTTCAAAAAGTTTTGCTGTGTCCATTTCCATGCAAAGCAAGGCGATAAGGAGTTAGTTTAGAGTCCCCGGGATTGGAAAATATCCCCCAAGTTCCGAGAAATCGATCCGAAAATGGTCAAAATCACGATGCGCGTAAGGCGATCTCGGCTACTCTTTCAGTCTAAAAGTGAAGTGGGGCTATATTTCGGTCCACAAGCTCCAAAGTGGGCGTTCAAAAAGTTATGCTGTGCGCATTTCAGTGCAAACCAAGGCCATCCGCAGTTAGTTTAGAGTCCCCCGGACTGGAAAATATCCCAAAAGTTGCGTGAAATCGAGCTGAACTTGGTCTAACTCACGTTGCGCGTGAGGCGGTCTCGGCTACTATTTCAGTCTGAAAGTGAAGTGGGATTCTCTTTCGGCCCAGAAGCTACAAAGAGAGTGTTCAAAAAGCTTTCCTTTGTCCATTTCACTGAAGACCAAGGCCATCAGGAGTTAGTTTAGAGCTCGCGGAAATGGAATATATCCCCCAAGTTCCGGGAAACCGACCCAAGGTTGGTCAAAATGACGATTTGCGCAAGACGGTCTGGGCTACTCTTTCCGTCTTAAAGTGAAGTGTGGCTATATTTCGGCCCACAAGCTAGAAAGTGAGCGTTCAAAAAGTTTTGTTGTGTCCATTTTACTTCAAAACAAGGCCATCAGGACTTACTTTAGCGTCCAAGGGACTACAAAATATCCCCCAAGTTCCGGGAAATCCATTCGAAGCTGGTCAAAATTACGATGCGCGTAAGGCGGTTTCATCCACTGTTTCAGTCTTAAAGTAAAGTGGGGCTATATTTTAGCCCAGAAGCTCCAAAGTTGTGCTCTGTCCATTTCACTGAAAACCAAGGCCATCAGGAGTTAGTTTAGAGCCCGCGGAAATGGAATATAGCCCCCAAGTTCCGGGAAACCGACCCGAAGTTGGTGAAAATCACGATTTGCGCAAGACGGTCTCGGCTACTCTTTCAGTTTTAAAGTAATGTGGGGCTATGTTTCGGTCCAGAAGCTCGAGAGTGAGCGTTCAAAATGTTTCGCTGTGTCCATTTCACTGAAAACCAAGACAATCAGGAGTTAATTTAGAGTCCCCGGGACTGGAAAATATCCCCCAAGCTCCGGCAAATCGAGCCGAAGTTGGTCAAAATCACGGTGCGCTTAAGGCGGTGTCGGCTACTCCTTCAGTCTTAAAGTGAAGTTGGGGCTCTATCTCTGCCTAGAAGCTCAAAGCTCAAAAAAATTACTGTCTATTTCACATCAAACCAAGGCTATCAGGAGTTAGTTTAGAGTCCCTGGGAGTGGAATGTATTTCCCAAGTTCCGGAAAATCGAGAAGACGTTGGTCAAAATCACGATGCGCGTAAGATCTTCTCGGCTACTCTTTCAGTCTTAAAGTGAAGTGGGGCTATATTTCGGCCCAGAAGCTCAAAAGTGAGCGTTCAAAAAGTTTTGCTGTATCCATTTCAATGCAAACCAAGGCCATCAGGGGTTACTTAAGAGTCCTCGGGACTGGAAAATATTCCCCAAGTTCCGGGAAAGCGAGCCGAAGTTGATCAAAATCACGATGCGCGTAACGCGGTCTCGGCTACTGTTTCAGTCTTAAAGTCAAGTGTGGCTATATTTAGGCCCACAAGCTGGAAAGTGAGCGTTCAATAAAGTCTTGCTGTGTCCATTTCACTGCAAACCAAGGCGATCTGGAGTTAGTTTAGAGTCCCCGGGACTGGAAAATATTCTCCAAGTTCCACGAAATGGCGCCAAAGTTGATGAAAATTATGATGCGCGTAACGGGCTCTCGGCTATTCTTTCAGTCTTAAATTTAAGTAGGGCTATATTTCGGCCCTGAAGCTCGAAGGTGAGCGTTCAGAATGTTTTGCTGTGTTCATTAAACTGCAAACCAAGGTCATCGGGAGTTAGTTTAGCGTCCCCGGGACTTTAAATTATTCGCCAACTTCCGAGAAATCGAGCAAAAGTGGCCCAAAATCACGATGCGCGTAAGGCGGTCTCGGCTACTCTTTCAGTCTTAAAATAAAGGGGCGCTATATTTCGCCCTAGAAGCTCGAGACCGGGCGTGCGCTAATTTTACCTGTGTCCATTTCACTGACATCTTAGTCCATCAGGAGTTAGTTTAGAGTCCTTGGGACTGGAAAATATTTCCCAAATTCTGGCAGATCGAGCCAAAGTTGCTCAAAATCACGATGCGCGTAAGGCGGTCTCGGCTACTCTTTCAGTCTTAAAATGAAGTGGGGCTATATTTCGGCCGACAAGCTCAACACCGAGCGTGCGCTCCTTTTGCCTGTGTACATATCACTGAAAACTAAGTTCATCAGGAGTTAGCATAGAGTCCTCGGGACTGGAAAATATTCCCCGAATTCTTGCAAATCGAGCCAAAGATGCTCAAAATCACGATGCGCGTAAGGCGGTCTCGGCTACTCGTTTACTCCGAAAATGAAGTGGGGCTATGTTTCGGTTCTACAAGCTCGACACCGAGCGTGCTCTTCTTTTACCTGTGTCCATTTCACTAAGAACTAAGTCCATCAGGAGATAGTTTAGAATCCTCGATACTGTAAGCTGTCCTCCAAGTTTCGGCAAATTGAGCCATACTTTCTTAAAATTACGATAAGCCTACGGCAGTTTCGTTTACTCTTTCAGTCTTAAAATGAACTGGGGCTACATTTCGGCCTAGAAGATCGACACCGAGCGTGCGCTCCTGTTAGCTGTGACCATTTTACTGAAAACTAACGCCATCAAGAGTTAGGGTAGAGTCCCCGGGACTGAAAATATCCCCCAAGTTTTGGCAGATCGAGCCATAGTGGCTAAAAATTTCGATGCCCTTAAGGCGGTTTCGTGTACACTTTGAGTCTTAAATTAAAGTGGGGCTATATTTCGGCCCAGAAGCTCGAAAGTGAACGTTCAAAGAGTTTGGCTGTGTCTATTTCACTGAAAACCAAGGCCATCAGGAATTAGTTTAGGGTGCCCGGGACTGGGAATTATCTCCCAAGTTCCGGGAACTGGAGCCGAAGTAGCCCAAAATCACGATGCGCGTAAGGCGGTCTCGGCTAGTCTTTCAGTCTTAAAGTGAAGTAGGGCTATGCTTCGGCCCAGAAGCTCAAACGTGAGCGTTCAAAAAGTTGTGCTGTGTCCATTTCACTGCAAACCAAGGCAATCACGAGTTAGTTTAGAGTCCCCGGTACCGGATAATATCCCCCATTTCCCGGGAAATCGAGCCAAAGTTGGTCAAAATCACGATGCGCGTAAAGCGGTCCCGGTTACTCTTTCATTCTTAAAGTGAACTGGGGCAATATTTCAGCCTAGAAGGTCGAAAGTGAGCGTTCAAAAAGTTGTGCTGTGTCCATTTCACTCTAGAGCAAGGGCATCAGGAGTTACTTTAGAGTGCGCGGGACTGGAAAATATCCCCCAAGTTCCGGGAAATCGAGCCGAAGTTCGTCAAAATTACGATGGGCGTAACGCGGTCTCGGCTACTCTTTCACTCTTAAAGTGAAGTGCAGCTATATTTCGGCCCAGAAGCTCAAAAGTGAGGGTTCAAAAAGTTTTGCTGTGTCCATTTTACTGCAGACCAAGGACGTCGGCGGTCCGTTTAGAGTCCCAGGGACTGGAAAATATCCCCCAAGTTCCGGGAAACTTAACCGAAGTTGGTCAAAATCACGACGCGCGTACGGCGGTCTCGGCTACTCTTTCAGTCTTAAAGTGAAGTGGGGCAATATTTCGGCCCAGAAGCTCGAAACTGAGTGTTTAAAAAGTTTTGGTGTGTCCATTTCACTTCAAAGCAAGGCCACCACGACTTAGTTTAGCGTCCAAGGGACTGGAAATATCCCCCAAGTTACGGGAAATCCACCAGAAGTTAGTCAAAATCACGATGCTCGTAAGGCGGTCTCGGCTACTATTTCAGTCCTAAAGTGAAATACGGTTGTATTTCGGCCCAGAAGCTCGAAACTGAGCGTTCAAAAAGTTTTCCTGCGTCCATTTAACTGCAAACCAAGGCCATCAGGAGTTGGTTTAGAGTCCCCGGGACTTGAAAATATCGCCCAAGTTCGGGGAAATCTAGCCGAATTTTGTCAAAATCACGATGCGCGTAAGGCGGTCTCGGCTACTCCTTTATTCTTAAAGTGAACTGGGGCTACATTTCGGCGCAGAAACCCGAAAGTGAGCGTTCAAAAAGTTTTGCTGTGTTCATTTCACTGCAAACCAAAGCCATCAGGAGTTAGTTTAGCATTCCCGGGACAAGAAAATATGCCCCAAGGTCCGGGAAATTGAGCCGAGGTTCGTCAAAATCACGATGCCCCTAAAGTGGTCTCGGCTACTCTTTCTGTCTTAAAGTGAAGTGGGGCTATATTTCGGGCCAGAAGCCCGAAAGTGAGCGTTCAAAAAGTTTTGCTGTGTCCATTTCACTGCAAACCAAGGCCATCAGGGGTTAGTTTAGAATCCCCGGGACTGAAAAATATCGCCCAAGTTCCGGGAATCGAACCGAAGTTGATCAAAATCACAATGCGCGAAATGCGGTATCGGCTACTGTTTCAGTCTTAAAGTGAAGTGGGGCTATATTTCGGCCCAGCAGCCCGAAAGTGAGCGTTCAAAAAGTTTTGCTTTGTTGTTTGACTTAAAAAGAAGGCCATCACGAGTTAGTTTAGCGTCCCTGGGACTGGAAAATATTCCCCAAGTTCCGGTAAATCGAGCTGAATGTGGTCAAAATCACGATGCTCCCAAAGCGGTGTCGGCTACCCGTTCAGTCTTAAAGTGAAGTGGGGCTATATTTCTGTCCAGAAGCTCGAAAGTGAGCGTTCAAAACGTTTTGCTGTGTCCATTTCACTGCAAACCAAAGCTTTCAAAAGTTAGTTTAGCGTCCCCGGGACTGGAAAATATTCCCCAAGTTCCGGGAGATCCACCCGAAGTTTGTCAAAATCACATATCGCGTAAGGTGGTCTCGGTTACTCTTTAAGTCTTAAAGTAAAGTGGGGCTTTATTTCGGCCAGGAAGCTCGAAGGTGAGCGTTCAAACAGTTTTGCTCTGTCCATTTCACTGCAAACCAAGGCCATCAGGAGTTAGTTTAGAGTTCCTGGGACTGGAAAATATCCCCCAAGTTCCGGAATATCGACCCGAAGTTTGTCAAACTCACGATGCGAGCAAGGCGGTCTCGGCTACTCTTTCAGTCTTAAGTGAAGTGGGGCTATATTTCGGCCCAGAATCTCGAAGGTGTCCGTTCAAAAAATTGTGCTGTGTCCATTTCAATACAAACGAAGGCCATCAGGAGTTAGTTTAGAGTCCCCGAGACTGGAAAATATCCCTCAGGTCCCGGGAATTGGAGCCGAAGTTGATCAAAATCACGATGCGCGAAATGCGGTCTCGGCTACTGTTTCAGTCTTAAAGTAAAGTGTGGCTATATTTCGGCCCACAAGCTCGAAAGTGAGCGTTCAAAAAGTTTTGCTCTGTCCATTTTAATGAAGAGCAAGGCCATCAGGAGTTAGTTTAGAGTCCCCCAGACTGGAAAATATCCCCGAAGTTCCGAGAAATTGATCCGAAAAAGGTCAAAATCACGATGCGCGTAAGGTGATCTCGGCTACTCTTTCAGTCTTAAGGTGAAGTGGGGCTATATTTCGGCCCAGAAGCTCCAAAGTGGGCGTTCAAAAAGTTATGCTGTGCCCATTTCAGTGCAAACCAAGGCCATCCGGAGTTAGTTTAGAGTCCCCCGGACTGGAAAATATCCCAAACGTCGCGTGAAATCGAGCTGAACTTGGTCTAACTCACGATGCGCGTGAGGCGGTCTCGGCTACTATTTCAGTCTGAAAGTGAAGTGGCATTCTATTTCGGCCCAGAAGCTACAAAGAGAGTGTTCAAAAAGCTTTCCTTTGTCCATTTCACTGAAAACCAAGGCCATCAGGAGTTAGTTTAGAGCCCGCGGAAATGGAATATATCCTCCAAGTTCCGGGAAACCGACCCGAAGTTGGTCAAAATGACGATTTGCCCAAAACGTAAGGCGGTCTCATCTACTCATTCAGTCTTAAAGTAAAGTGGGGCTATATTTCTGCCCAGAAGCTCCAAAGTTGTGCTCTGTCCATTTCACTGAAAACCAAGGCCATCAGGAGTTACTTTAGAGTCCTTTTGACTGGAATATATCCCCCGAGTTCCGGGAAATAAACGCGAAATTGCTCAAAATCACGATTCGCTCAAGACGGTCTCGCCTACTCTTTCAGTCTTAAAGTAAAATGGGGCTCTATTTCGGCCCAGAAGCTCGAGAGTGAGCGTTCAAAAACTTTCGCTGTGTCCATTTCACTGCAAACCAAGACAAGCAGGAGTTAGTTGAGAGTCCCCAGGACTGGAAAATATCCCCCAGGTTCCGGGAAATCAACCCGAAGTTTGTCAAAATCACGATGCGCGTAAGGCGGTCTCGGCTACTCTTTCAGTGTTAAAGTAATGGGGGGCTATATTTTGGCCCAAAAGCTCGAAATTGAGCGTTCAAAAAGTTTTGCTGGCTCCATTTTACTGCAAACCAAGGCCATCAGGAATTAGTTTAGAGTCCTCAGAACTGGAATATATCCCCTAAGTTCCGGCAAATCGAGCCGAAGTTGCTCAAAATCACGATGCACGTAAGGCGGTCTCGGCTACTCTTTCAGTCTTCAAGTGAAGTGGGGTTCTATTTCGGTCCAGAAGCTCGAAAGTATGCGTTCAAAAACTTTTTCTGTTTCCGTTTCACTGCAAACCAAGACCAGCACGAGTTAGTTTAGAGTTCCCGGGACTGGAAAATATTCTCCAAATTCCAGGAAATGGCGCCGAAGTTGATTAAAATTACGATGCGCGAAACGGCTTTCGGCTATTCTTTCAGTCTTAAATTTAAGTAGGGCTATATTTCGGCCCTGAAGCTCGAAGGTGAGCGTTCAGAATGTTTTGCTGTGTTCATTAAACTGCAAGCCAAGGTCATCGGGAGTTAGTTTAGCGTCCCCGGGACTTTAAATTATTCGCCAACTTCCGGGAAATCGAGTAAAAGTGGCCCAAAATCACGATGCGCGTAAGGCGGTCTCGGCTACTCTTTCAGTCTTAAAATAAAGGGGCGCTATATTTCGACCTAGAAGCTCGAGACCGGGCGTGCGCTAATTTTACCTGTGTCCATTTCACTAACATCTTAGGCCATCAGGAGTTAGTTTAGAGTGCTTGGGACTGGAAAATATTTCCCAAATTCTGGCAGATCGAGCCAAAGTTGCTCAAAATCACGATGCGCGTAAGGCGGTGTCGGCTACTCTTTCAGTCTTAAAATGAAGTGGGGCTATATTTCGGCCGACAAGCTCAACACCGAGCGTGCGCTCCTTTTGCCTGTGTACATATCACTGAAAACTAAGTTCATCAGGAGTTAGCATAGAGTCCTCGGGACTGGAAAATATCCCCCGAATTCCGGCAAATCGAGCCAAAGATGCTCAAAATCACCATGCGCGTAAGGCGGTCTCGGCTACTCGTTTACTCCGAAAATGAATTGGGGCTATATTTCGGTTCTACAAGCTCGACACCGAGCGTGCTCTCCTTTTACCTGTGTCCATTTCACTAAGAACTAAGTCCATCAGGAGATAGTTTAGAATCCTCGAGACTGGAGAGCTATCCTCCAAGTTTCGGCAAATTGAGCCATACTTTCTCAAACTTACGATAAGCCTACGGCAGTTTCGTTTCCTCTTTCAGTCTTAAAATGAACTGGGGCTACATTTCGGCCTAGAAGCTCGACACCGAGCGTGCGCTCCTGTTACCTGTGACCATTTTACTGAAAACTAAGGCCATCAAGAGTTAGGGTAGAGTCCCCGGGACTGGAAAATATCCCCCAAGTTTTGGCAGATCGAGCCATAGTGGCTAAAAATTTCGATGCACTTAAGGCGGTTTCGTGTACACTTTCAGTCTTAAAATAAAGTGGGGCTATATTTCGGCCTACAACCTGGAAACCTAGCGTCCGCCCTTTTTACCTGTGTCCATTTCACTAAAAACCAAGGCGTTCAGGAGGTAGTTTAGAGCTTCCGGGACTGGAAAATATCCCCCAAGTCCCAGGAAATCAAGCCGAAGTTCGACAAAATTACCATGCGCGTAAGGCGGTCCCGGTTACTCTTTCAGTCTTAAAGTGAAGTGGGGCTATATCTCGGCCCAGAAGCTCGAAAGTAAACGTTCAAAGAGTATGGCTGTGTCCATTTCACTGAAAACCAAGGCCATCAGGAATTAGTTTAGAGTGCCCGGGACTGGGAATTATCTCCCAAGTTCCGGGAACTCGAGCCGAAGTAGCCCAAAATCACGATGCGCGTAAGGCGGTCTCGGCTAGTCTTTCAGTCTTAAAGTGAAGTAGGGGCTATGCTTCGGCCCAGAAGCTCAAAAGTGAGTGTTCAAAAAGTTGTGCTGTGTCCATTTCACTGCAAACCAAGGCAATCAGGAGTTACTTTAGACTCCTCGGGACGGGAAAATATCGCCCAAGTTCGGGGAAATCGAGCCGAATTTTGTCAAAATCACGATGCGCGTAAGGCGGTCTCGGCTACTCTTTCATTCTTAAAGTGAACTGGGGCTATATTTCGGCCCAGAAGCTAGAAAGTTAAAGTTCAAAAAGATTTGCTGTGTCCATTTCACCGCAAACCAAGCCACATCAGCAGATTGTTTACAGTCTCCGGGACATCAAAATATCCCCCAAGTCCCGGGAAATCGAGCCGAAGTTTGTCAAAATCACGATGCGCGTAAAGCAGTCTCGGCTACTCTTTTAGACTTAAAGTGACGTGGCTGTATATTTCGGCCCAGAAGCTCGAAAGTGAGCGTTCAAAAAGTTTTTCTCTCTCAATTTAACTGAAAACCAAGGCCATCATGAGTTAGTTTAGAGTCCCTTAAGTTCTGGCAACTCAAGCCGAAGTTGGTCAAAATCACGATGCGTCTAAGGCGGTCTCGGCTACTATTTCAGTCTTACAGTGAAGTGGGGCTTTATTTCGGCCATGAATTTCGAAAGTAAGGGTTCAAAAAAAATTGCTGTGTCCATTTCACTGCAGACCAAGGCCATCAGGAGTTAGTTTAGAGTCCTTCGGACTTGAATATATACCCGAGGTTTCGGGAAATCGAGCCTAAGTTGGTCAAAATCACGATGCGCGTAAGACGGTGTCGGCTACTCTTTTAGTCTTAAACTGAAGTGGGGCTATATTTCGGCTCAGAAGCCCGAAGGGGAGCGTTGAAAAAGTTTTGCTCTCTCCATTTCAATGCAAACCAACGCATTGAGGAGTTACTTTAGAGTCCCCGGTACCGGAAAATATTCCCCATTTCCTGGGAAATCGAGCCAAAGTTGGTCAAAGTCACGATGCGCGTAAGGCGGTGTCGGCTATTCTTTCATTCTTAAAGTGAACTCGGGCTATATTTCGGCCCAGAAGCTCGAAAGTGAAAGTTCAAAAAGTTTTGCTGTGTCCATTTCACCGCGAACCAAGCCACATCAGGAGATACTTTACAGTCTCCGGGACATCAAAATATCCCCCAAGTTGCGGGAAATCGAGCCGAAGTTTGTCAAAATCACGATGCGCGTAAAGCAGTCTCGGCTACTCGTTGAGTCTTAAAGTGACGTGGCTGTATATTTCGGCCCAGAAGCTCGAAAGTGAGCGTTCAAAAAGTTATGCTGTGCCCATTTCACTGCAAAGCAAGGCCCTCAGGAAGTAGTTTACAGTGCCTGGAACTGGAAAATATCCCCCAAGTTCCGCGAAATCGAGACGAAGTTGGTCAAAAGAACGATTCGCGTAAGGCGGTCTCGGCTACTCTTTCAGTCTTAAAGTGCAGTAGGACTATATTTCGGTCCAGAAGCTCGAAAGTGAGCATTCAAAAAGTTTTCCTTTCTCAATTTCACTGAAAACCAAGGCCATCGTGAGTTAGTTTAGAGTCCCCGGGACTGGAAAATATCTTTTAAGTTCTGGCAACTAAAGCCGAAGTTGGTCAAAATCACGATGCGCCTAAGGGGGCCTCGGCTACTTTTTCAGTCTTAGATTGAAGTGGGGCTCTATTTCGGCCCAGAAGCTCCAAAGTGAGCGCTGCAAAAAATTGGCTGTGTCCATTTCACTGCAAACCAAGGCCATCAGGAGTTAGTTTAGAGTCCCCGGGACTGCAATATATTTCCCAAGTTCCGGAAAATGAAGAAGACGTTGGTCAAAATCACGATGCGCGCTAAGACGGTCTTGGCTAGTCTTTCAGTCTTAAAGTGAAGTGGGGGTATATTTCGGCCCAGGAGCTCAAAATTGAGCTGCAAAAAGTTTTGCTGTATCCATTTCAATGCAAACGAACGCCATCAGGGGTTACTTAAGAGTCTTCGGGACTGGAAAATATCCCCCAAGTTAAGGGAAATTTAGCCGAAGTTGGTCAAAATCACGGTGCGCGTTAGGCGGTCTCGCTTGCTGTTTCAGTCTTAAAGTGAAGTGAGGCTTTATTCCTGCCCAGGAGCTTGAAAGTGAGCGTTCAAAAAGTTTCCCTGTGTTTATTTCACTGCAAACCAAAGCCATCAGGAGCTAGTTTAGAGTCCCCGGGACTGGAAAATATCCCCCAACTTCCGGGAAATCGAGCCGAAGTTGGTCAAAATCACGATTTGCGTAAGGTAGTCTCGGCTACTGTTTCAGTGAAGTGGTGGGGCTATATTTCGGGCCAGAAGCCCGAAAGTGAGCGTTCAAAAAGTTTTCCTGTGTTCATTTCACTGCAAACCAAGGCCATCAGGAGTTAGTTTAGCGTCCCCGGGACAAGAAAATATGCCCCAAGGTCCGGAAAATTGAGCCAAGGCTGGTGAAAATCACGATGCCCCTAAAGTGGTCTCGGCTACTTTTTCTGTCTTAAAGTGAAGTGGGGCTATATTTCGGGCGAGAAGTCCGACAGTGAGTTTTCAAAAAAGTGTCCATTTCAATGCAAAGGAAGGCAATCAGGGGTTAGTTTAGAGTCCTCGGGACTGGAAAATATCCCCCAACTTCCGGGAAATCGAGACGAAGTTGGTCAAAATCACGATTTGCGTAAGGTAGTGCCGGCTACTCTTTCAGTCTTAAAGTCAAGTGTGCCTATATTTCGGCCCAAAAGCTAGAAAGTGAGCGTTAAAAAAGTTTTGCTGTGTCCATTTCACTTCAAAACGAGGCCATCACGACTTAGTTTAGCGTCCAAGGGACTGGAAAATATCCCCCAAGTTCCGGGAAATCCATTGGAAGTTCGTCAAAATTACGATATACGTAAGGCGGTTTCGGCTACTCTTTCAGTCTTAAAGTAAAGTCGGGCTATATTTCTCTCCAGAAGCTCGAAAGTCAGCGTTCAAAAAGTTTTGCTGTGTGCATTTCACTGCAAACCAAAGCTATCAAAAGTTAGTTTAGGGTCCCCGGGACTGGAAATTATTGCCCAAGTTCCGGGAATGCGAGCCGAAGTTGATCAAAATCACGATGCGAAAAATGCGGTCTCGGCTACTGTTTCAGTCTTAAAGTAAAGTGTGGTTATATTTCGGCCCACAAGCTCGAAAGTGAGCGTTCAAAAAGTTTTGTTGTGTCCATTTCACTGCAAACCAAGGCCATCAGGGGTTAGGTTAGAGTCCCCGGGACTGAAAAATATTGCCCAAGTTCCGGGAAATCGAACCGAAGTTGATCAAACTCACGATGCGCGAAATGCGGTATCGGCTACTGTTTCCGTCTTAAAGTTAAGTGGGGCAATATTTCGGCCCAGAAGCTCGAAAGTGAGTGTTTAAAAAGTTATGCTCTGTCACTTTCACTGCAAACCAAGACCAGCACGAGTTAGTTTAGAGTCCCCGGGACTGGAAAATATTTCGCAAGTTCCGGGAAATCGAGCCGAAGTTGATCAAAATCACGATGCGCGAAACGTGGTCTCGGCTACTGTTCCAGTCTTAAAGTGAAGTATGGCTATATTTCGGCTCACAAGCTCGAAAGTGAGCGTTCAAAAAGCTTTGCTGTGTCCATTTCACTCTAAAACAAGGCCATCGGCACCTAGTTTATCGTCCAAGGGACTGGAAAATATCCCCCAAGTTCCGGGAAATCCACTCGAAGTTTGTCAAAATCACGATGCGCGTAAGGCGGTCTCGGCTACTTTTTCAGTAATAAAGTGAAATGGGTTATATTTCGGCCCAGAAGCTTGAAGGTGAGCGTTCAAAAAGTTTTGCTGTCTCCATTTCACTGCAAACCAAGGCCATCAAGAGTTAGTTTAGAGTCCCTGGGACTGGAAAATATCTTCCAAGTTCCGGAATATCGACCCGAAGTTGGTCAAAATCACCATGCGCGCACGCCGGTCTCGGCTACTCTTTAAGTCGTAAGTGATGTGGGACTATATTTCGGCCTAGAAGCTCGAAAGTGTGCGTTCAAAAACTTGTGCTGTGTGAATTTCACTGCAAACCATGGCCATCATGAGTTAGTTTAGAGTCCCCGGGACTGGAAAATATCCCCCTATTTGCGGGAAATCCAGCCGAAGTATCCCAAAATAAGGATGCGCGTAAGGCGGTCTCGACTACTCTTTCAGTCTTAAAGTTAAGTGGGGCTATTTTTCGACTCATAAGCTCGAAAGTGAGCGTTCAAAAAGTTTTGCTCTGTCAATTTAACTGCAAACTAAGGCCATCAGAGGTTAGTTTAGCTTCCCCGGGAATTGAAAATATTCGCCAACTTCCGGGAAATCGAGCCGAAGTTTGTCAAAATTACGATGCGCGTAAGGCGGTCTCGGCTACTCTTTCAGTCTTAAAGTGAAGTAGGGCTATATTTCGGCCGAGAAGCTCGAAAGTGAGCGTTCAAAAAAATGTGCTGTGTCCATTTCACTGCAAACCAAGGCCATCAGCAGTTAGTTTAGAGTCACCGGGACTGGAATATATCCCGAAGTTTCGGGAAATCGAACGGAACTTGGTCAAAATCACGATGCGCGTAAGACGGTCTCGGCTACTCTTTCAGTCTTAAAGTAAAGTGGGGCTATATTTTGGCCCAGAAGCTCGAAAGTGACCCTTTAAAAAGTTACGCTTTGTTCATTTAACTGCAAACGAAGGCCATTAGGAGTTAGTTTAACGTCCCCCGGACTGGAAAATATCCCCCAAGTTCCGGGAAATGGAGCTGAACTTGGTCAAAATCACGATGCTCGTAAGGCGGTCTCGGCTACTCTTTCAGTCTTAAAGTGAAATACGGTTGTATATCGGCCCAGAAACTCGAAACTGAGCATTCAAAAAGTTTTCCTGCGTCCATTTCACTGCAAAAAATGGCCATCAGAAGTTGGTTTAGAGTGCCCGGGACTTGAAAATATCGCCCAAGTTCGGGGAAATCTAGCCGAATTTTGTCAAAATCACGATGCGCGTCAGGCGGTCTCGGCTAGTCTTTCATTCTTAAAGTGAACTGGGGCTATATTTCGGCCGAGAAGCTAGAAAGTGAAAGTTCAAAAAGTTTTGCTGTGTTCATTTCACTGCAAACCAAGGCCATCAGGAGTTAGTTTAGACTCCTCGGGACTGGAAAATATCGGTCAAGTTCGGGGAAATCGACGCGAATTTTGTCAAAATCACGATGCGCGTAAAGCAGTCTTGGCTACTCTTTTAGTCTTAAAGTGACGTGGCTGTATATTTCGGCCCAGAAGCTCGAAAGTGAGCGTTCAAAAAGGTTTCCTCTCTCAATTTAACTGAAAACCAAGCCCATCATGAGTTAGTTTAGAGTCCACGGGACTGGAAAAACATCCCTTAAGTTCTTGCAACTCAAGCCGAAGTTGGTCAAAATCACGATGCGTCTAAGGCGGTCTCGGCTACTATTTCAGTCTTAAAGTGAAGTGGGGCTATATTTCGGCCCAGAATTCCGAAAGTAAGCGTTGAAAAAAATTTGCTGTGTCCATTTCACTGCAGACCAAGGCCATTAGGGGTTAGTTTAGAGTCCTTGGGAGTTGAATATATACCCGAAGTTTCGGGAAATTGAGCCGAAGTTGGTCAAAATCACGATGCGCGTAAGACGGTGTCGGCTACTCTTTCAGTCTTAAAGTGAAGTGGGGCTATATTTCGGCCCAGAAGCTCAAAAGTGAGCTGCAAAAAGTTTTGCTGTATCCATTTCAATGCAAACGAACGCCATGAGGGGTTACTTAAGAGTCTTCGGGACTGGAAAATATCCCCCAAGTTCAGGGAAAGTTAGCCGAAGTTTGTCACAATTACGGTGCGCGTTAGGCGGTCTCGCTTGCTGTTTCAGTCTTAAAGTGAAGTGAGGCTTTATTCCTGCCCAGGAGCTTGAAAGTGAGCGTTCAAAAAGTTTCCCTGTGTTTATTTCACTGCAAACCAAAGCCATCAGGAGCTAGTTTAGAGTCCCCGGGACTGGAAAATATCCCCCAACTTCCGGGAAATCGAGCCGAAGTTGGTCAAAATCACGATTTGCGTAAGGTAGTCTCGGCTACTCTTTCAGTCTTCAAGTGAAGTGGGGCTATATTTCGGGCCAGAAGCCCGAAAGTGATCGTTCGAAAAGTTTTTCTGTGTTCATTTCACTGCAAACCAAGGCCATCAGAAGTTAGTTTACCGTCCCCGGGACAAGAAAATATGCCCCAAGGTCCAGGAAATATAGCCGAGGTTGGTCAAAATCACGATGCCCCTAAAGTGGTCTCAGCTACTCTTTCTGTCTTAAAGTGAAGTGGGGCTATATTTCGGGCCAGAAGCCCGAAAGTGAGCGTTCAAAAAGTTTTGCTGTGTCCATTTAACTGCAAACCAAGGCCATCAGGAGTTAGTTTAAAGTACCCCGGACTGGAAAATATTTCCCAAGTTCCGGGAAATCGAGCTGAACTTAGTCGAAATCACGATGCTCGTAAGGCGGTCTAGGCTACTCTTTCAGTCTTAAAGTGAAATACGGTTGTATGTCGGCCTAGAAGCTCGAAAATAAGCGTTCAAAAAGTTTTCCTGCGTCCATTTCACTGCAAACCAAGGCCATCAGGAGTTAGTTTAGACTCCTCGGAAATGGAAAATATTGCCCAAGTTCGGGGAAATCGAGCCGAAGTTGGTCTAAATCACGATGCGTCTAAGGCGGTCTCGGCTACTCTTTCATTCTTAAAGTGAACTGGGGCTATATTTCGGCCGAGAAGCTAGAAAGTGAGAGTTCAAAAAGTTTTGCTGTGTTCATTTCATTGCAAACCAAGGCCATCAGGAGTTAGTTTAGACTCCTCGGAAATGGAATATATCGCCCAAGTTCGGGGAAATCGAGCCGAAGTTGGTCTAAATCACGATGCGTCTAAGGCGGTCTCGGCTACTATTTCAGTCTTAAGGTGAAGTGGGGCTATATTTCGGTCCAGAGTTTCGAAAGAAAGCGTTCAAAAAAATTTGCTGTGTCCATTTCACTGCAGACCAAGGCCATCAGGGGTTAGTTTAGAGTCCTTGGGAGTTGAATATATACCGGAAGTTTCGGGAAATCGAGCCGAAGTTTGTCAAAATCACGATGCGCGTAAGACGGTCTCGGCTACTCTTTCAGTCTTAAAGTGAAGTGGGGCTATATTTCGGCTCAGAAGCCCGAAGGGGAGCGTTGAAGAATGTTTGATCTCTCCATTTCAATGCAAACCAAGGCATTCAGGAGTTACTTTAGAGTCCCCGGTACTGGAAAATATTCCCCATTTCCCGGGAAATCGAGCCTAAGTTGGTCAAAATCACGATGCGAGTAAGACGGTCTCGGCTATTCTTTCATTCTTAAAGTGAACTCGGGCTTTATTTCGGCCCAGAAGCTCGAAAGTGAAAGTTCAAAAAGTTTTGCTGTGTCTATTTCACCGCGAACCAAGCCACATCAGGAGATAGTTTACAGTCTCAGGGACATCAAAATATCCCCCAAGTTGCGGGAAATCGAGCCGAAGTTTGTCAAAATCACGATGCGCGTAAAGCAGTCTCGGCTACTCTTTTAGTCTTAAAGAACCGTGGCTGTATATTTCGGCCCAGAAGCTCGAAAGTGAGCGTTCAAAAAGTTATGCTGTGCCCATTTCACTGCAAAGCAAGGCCCTCAGGAAGTAGTTTACAGTGCCCGGAACTGGAAAATACCCCCCAAGTTCCACGAAATCGAGGCGAAGTTGGTCAAAATAACGATTCGCGTAAGGCGGTCTCGGCTACTCTTTCAGTCTTAAAGTGCAGTAGGGCTATATTTCGGTCCAGAAGCTCGAAAGTGAGTGTTCAAAAAGTTTTCCTCTCGGAATTTCACTTAAAACCAAGGCCATCATGAGTTAGTTTAGAGTCCCCGGGACTGGAAAATATCTTTTAAGTTCTTGCAACTCAAGCCGAAGTTGGTCAAAATCACGATGCGCCTAAGGCGGCCTCGGCTACTCTTTCAGTCTTAAATTGAAGTGGGGCTCTATTTCGGTCCAGAAGCTCTAAAGTGAGCGCTGCAAAAAATTTGCTGTGTCCATTTCACTGCAAACCAAGGCCAAAAGGAGTTAGTTTAGAGTTCCCGGGACTGCCATATATTTCCCAAGGTCCGGAAAATGGAGAAGACGTTGGCCAAAATCACGATGCGCGCAAGACGGTCTTGGCTAGTCTATGAGTCTTAAAGTGAAGTGGGGCTATATTTCGGCCCAGAAGCTCAAAAGTGAGCTTCAAAAACTTTTGCTGTATCCATTTCACTGAAAACCAAGGCCATCAGGGGTTACTTAAGAGTCTTCGGGACTGGAAAATATCCCCCAAGTTCAGGGAAATTTAGCCGAAGTTGGTCAAAATCACGGTGCGCGTTAGGCGGTCTCGCTTACTGTTTCAGTCTTAAAGTGAAGTGTGGCTTTATTCCTGCCCAGGAGCTTGAAAAAAAAGTTTCCCTGTGTTTCTTTCACCGCAAACCAAAGCCATCAGGAGCTAGTTTAGAGTCCCCGGGACTGGAAAATATTCCCAAACTTCCGGGAAATCGAGCCGAAGTTGGTCAAAATCACGATTTGCGTAAGGCATTCTCGGCTACTCTTTCAGTCTTAAAGTGAAGTGGGGCTATATTTCTGTCCAGAAGCTCGAAAGTGAGCGTTCAAAAAGTTTTGCTGTGTGCATTTCACTGCAAACCAAAGCTATCAAAAGTTAGTTTAGAGTCCCCGGGACTGGAAAATATTCCCCAAGTTTCGGGAAAGCGAGCCCAAGTTGATCAAAATCACGATGGGCGAAATGCGGTGTCGGCTACTGTTTCAGTCTTAAAGTGAAGTGTGGCTATATTTCGGCCCAAGCTTGAAAGTGAGCGTTCAAAACCTTTTGCTGTGTCCATTTCACTGCAAAGCAAAGCCATCAGGAGCTAGTTTAGAGTCCCCGGGACTGGAAGATATCCCCAAACTTCCGGGAAATCGAGCCGAAGTTGGTCAAAATCACGATTTGCGTAATGTAGTCTGGGCTACTCTTTCAGTCTTAAAGTAAAGTGGGGCTTTCTTTCGGCCAGGAAGCTCGAAGGTGAGCGTTCAAACAGTTTTGCTTTGTCCATTTCACTGCAAATCAAGGCCATCAGGAGTTAGTTTAGAGCTCCTGGGACTGGAAAATATCCCCCAAGTCCCGGGAATTGGAGCCGAAGTTGATCAAATTCATGATGCGCGTAACGTGGTCTCGGCTACTGTTTTAGTCTTAAAGTAAAGTGTGGCTATATTTCGGCCCACAAGCTCGTAAGTGAGCGTTCAAAAAGTTTTGCTGTGTCTATTTCACTGCAAAACAAGGCCATCAGGACTTAGTTTAGCGTCCAAGGGACTGGAAAATGTTCCCCAAGTTCCGGGAGATCCACCCGAAGTTTGTCAAAATCACAATGCGCGTAAGGTGGTCTCGGTTACTTTTTAAGTCTGAAAGTAAAGTGTGGCTATATTTCGGCCCACAAGCTCGAAAGTGAGCGTTCAAAAAGTTTTGCTCTGTCCATTTCAATGCAAAGCAAAGCGATCAGGAGTTAGTTTAGAGTCCCCGAGACTGGAAAATATCCCCCAAGTTCCGAGAAATCGATCAGGATACGCGTAAGGCAATCTCGGCTACTCTTTCAGTCTTAAAGTGAAGTGGTGCTATATTTCGGCCCACAAGCTCCAAAGTGGACGTTCAAAAAGTTATGCTGTGCGCATTTCAGTGCAAACGAAGGCCATGCGGAGTTAGTTTAGAGTCCCCCGGACTGGCAAATATCCCAAAAGTTGCTGAAATCGAGCTGAACTTGGTCTAACTGAGGATGCGCGTGAGGCGGTCTCGGCTACTATTTCAGTCTGAAAGTGAAGTGAGATTCTATTTCGGCCCAAAAGCTACAAAGAGAGTGTTCAAAAAGCTTTCCTTTGCCCATTTCCCTGAAAACCAAGGCCATCAGTAGTTAGTTTAGAGCCCGCGGAAATGGAATATATCCCCCAAGGTCCGGGAAATCGACCCGAAGTTGGTCAAAATCACGATTTGCGCAACACGCTCTCGGCTACTCTTTCAGTCTTAAAGTAAAGTGGGGCTATATTTCGGCCCACAAGCTCGTAAGTGAGCGTTCAAAAAGTTTCGCTGTGTCCATTTTACTGAAAACCAAGACAATCAGCAGTTAATTTAGAGTCCCCGGGACTGGAAAATATCCCCATAGTTCCGGCAAATCGAGCGGAAGTTGGTCAAAATTACGGTGCGCTTAAGGCGGTCTCGGCTACTCCTTCGGTCTTAAAGTGAAGTGGGGCTCTATTTCGGCCGAAAAGCTCAAAGCTCAAAAAAAATTTACTGTGTCTATTTCACTGCAAACCAAGGCTATCAGGAGTTAGTTTAGAGTCCCCGGGAGTGGATGTATTTCCCAAGTTCCGGAAAATCGAGAAGACGTTGGTCAAAATCACGATGCGCGTAAGACCCTCTCGGCTACTCTTTCAGTCTTAAAGTGAAGTGGGGCTATATTTCGGCCCAGAAGCTCAAAAGTGAGCGTTCAAAAAGTTTTGCTGTGTCCATTTCAATGCAAACCAATGCCATCAGGGGTTACTTAAGAGTCCTCGGGACTGGAAAATATCCCACAAGTTCCGGTAAATCGAGCCGAAGTTGGTCAAAATCACGATGTGCGTAAGGTGGTCTCGGCTACTCTTTCAGTCTTAAAGTCAAGTGGGGCAATATTTCGGCCCAGAAGCTCGAAAGTGAGCGTTCAAAAAGTTTTGTTGTGTCCATTTTAGTTAAAAACAAGGCCATCAGGACTTAGTTTAGCGTCCAAGGGACTGCAAAATATCCCCCAAATCCCGGGAAATCGAGCCGAAGTTGATGAAATTCATGATGCGCGTAACGTGGTCTCGGCTACTGTGTCAGTTCTAAAGTGAAGTGTGGCTATATTTCGGCCCACATGCGAAACAGTGAGCGTTCAAAAAGGTTTGTTGTGCCCATTTTACTTCAAAACAAGGCCATCAGGACTTAGTTTAGCGTCCAAGGGACTGCAAAATATCCCCCAAGTTCCGGGAAATCCATTTGAAGTTCGTCAAAATTACGATGCGCGTAAGGCGGTCTCATCTACTCTTTCAGTCTTAAAGTAAAGTGGGGCTATATTTCTGCCCAGAAGCTCCAACGTTGTGCTCTGTCCATTTCACTGAAAACCAAGGCCATCAGGAGTTACTTTAGAGTCCCTTTGACTGGAATATATCCACCAAGTTTCGGGAAATAAACGCGAAATTGGTCAAAATCACGATTCGCTCAAGACGGTCTCGCCTACTCTTTCAGTCTTAAAGTAAAATGGGGCTCTATTTCGGCCCAGAAGCTCGAGAGTGAGCGTTCAAAAACTTTCGCTGTGTCCATTTCACTGCAAACCAAGACAAGCAGCAGTTAGTTGAGAGTCCCCGGGACTGGAAAATATCCCCCAAGTTCCGGGAAATCCACCCGAAGTTTGTCAAAATCAGGATGCGCGTCAGGCGGTCTCGGCTACTCTTTCAGTGTTAAAGTACTGGGGGGCTATATTTTTTCCCAGAAGCTCGAAATTGAGCGTTCAAAAAGTTTTGCTGGCTCCATTTTATTGCAAACCAAGGCCATCAGGAATTAGTTTAGAGTCCTCAGAACTGGAATATATCCCCTTGGTTCCGGCAAATCCAGCCGAAGTTGCTCAAAATCACGATGCACGTAAGGAGGTCTCGGCTACTCTTTCAGTCTTCAAGTGAAGTGGAGTTCTATTTCGGTCCAGAAGCTCGAAAGTATGCGTTCAAAAACTTTTTCTGTTTCCGTTTCACTGCAAACCAAGACCAGCACGAGTTAGTTTAGAGTCCCCGGGACTGGAAAATATTTGGCAAGTTCCGGGAAATCGAGCCGAAGTTGATCAAAATCACGATGCGCGAAACGTGGTCTCGGCTACTGTTTCAGTCTTAAAGTGAAGTATGGCTATATTTCGGCTCACAAGCTCGAAAGTGAGCGTTCAAAAAGCTTTGCTGTGTCCATTTCACTGCAAAACAAGGCCATGGGCACCTAGTTTAGCGTCCAAGGGACTGGAAAATATCCCCCAAGTTCCGGGAAATCCTAACGATGTTTGTCAAAATCAGCATGCTCGTAAGGCGGTCTCGGCTACTTTTTTAGTATTAAAGTAAAGTAGGCTTTATCTCGCCCCAGAAGCTTGAAGGTGAGCGTTCAAAAAGTTTTGCTGTCTCCATTTCACTGCAAACCAAGGCCATCAAGAGTTAGTTTAGAGTCCCTGGGACTGGAAAATATCCCCCAAGTTCCGGAATATCGACCCGAAGTTGGTCAAAATCACCATGCGCGCACGCCGGTCTCGGCTACTCTTTAAGTCGTAAGTGATGTGGGACTATATTTCGGCCTAGAAGCTCGAAAGTGTGCGTTCAAAAACTTGTGCTGTGTGAATTTCACTGCAAACCATGGCTATCAGGAGCTAGTTTAGAGTCCCCGGGACTGGAAAATATTCCCCAAGTTCCAGGAAATGGTGCCGAAGTTGATGAAAATTACGATGCGCGTAACGCGGTCTCGCCTACTGTTTCAGTCTTAAAGTGAAGTGTGGCTATATTTAGGCCCACAAGCTCGAAAGTGAGCGTTCAAAAAGTTTTGCTGTGTCCATTTCACTGCAAACCAAGGCCATCAGGAGTTAGTTTAGAGTCCGCGGGACTGGAAAATATTCTCCAAGTTCCAGGAAATGGTGCCGAAGTTGATGAAAATTACGATGCGCGTAACGGGCTCTCGGCTATTCTTTCAGTCTTAAATTTAAGTAGGGCTATATTTCGGCCCTGAAGCTCGAAGGTGAGCAATGTTTTGCTGTGTTCATTAAACTGCAAGCCAAGGTCATCGGGAGTTAGTTTAGCGTCCCCGGGACTTTAAATTATTCGCCAACTTCCGGGAAATCGAGCAAAAGTGGCCCAAAATCACGATGCGCGTAAGGCGGTCTCGGCCACTCTTTCAGTCTTAACATTAAGGGGCGCTATATTTCGACCTAGAAGCTCGAGACCGGGCGTGCGCTAATTTTACCTGTGTCAGTTTCACTGACATCTTAGGCCATCAGCAGTTAGTTTAGAGTCCTTGGGACTGGAAAATATTTCCCAAATTCTGGCAGATCGAGCCAAAGTTGCTCGAAATCACGATGCGCGTAAGGCGGTCTCGGCTACTCTTTCAGTCTTAAAATGAAGTGGGGCTAGATTTCGGCCGACAAGCTCAACACCGAGTGTGCGCTCCTTTTGCCTGTGTACATATCACTGAAAACTAAGTTCATCAGGAGTTAGCATAGAGTCCTCGGGACTGGAAAATATTCCCCGAATTCCGGCAAATCGAGCCAAAGATGCTCAAAATCACGATGCGCGTAAGGCGGTCTCGGCTACTCGTTTACTCCGAAAATGAAGTGGGGCTATATTTCGGTTCTACAAGCTCGACACCGAGCGTGCTCTCATTTTACCTGTGTCCATTTCGCTAAGAACTAAGTCCATCAGGAGATAGTTTAGAATCCTCGAGACTGGAAGCTATCCTCCAAGTTTTGGCAAATTGAGCGATACTTTCTTAAAATTACGATAAGCCTACGACAGTTTCGTTTACTCTTTCAGTCTTAAAATGAACTGGGGCTACATTTTGGCCTAGAAGCTCGACACCGAGTGTGCGCTCCTGTTACTTGTGACCATTTCACTGAAAACTAAGGCCATCAAGAGTTAGGGTAGAGTCCCCGGTACTGGAAAATATCCCCCAAGTTTTGGCATATCGAGCCATAGTGGCTAAAAATTTCGATGCGCTTAAGGCGGTTTCGTGTACACTTTCAGTCTTAAAATAAAGTGGGGCTATACTTCGGCCTACAACCTGGAAACTTAGCGTGCGCCCCTTTTACCTGTGTCCATTTCACTAAAAACCAAGGCATTCAGGAGTTAGTTTAGAGCTTCCGGGACTGGAAAATATCCCCCAAGTCCCAGGAAATCAAGCCGAAGATCGACAAAATTACCATGAGCGTAAGGCGGTCCCGGCTACTCTTTCAGTCTTAAAGTGAAGTGGGGCTATATTTCGGCCCAGAAGCTCGAAAGTAAACGTTCAAAGAGTTTGGCTGTGTCCATTTCACTGAAAACCAAGGCCATCAGGAATTAGTTTAGAGTGCCCGGGACTGGGAATTATCTCCCAAGTTCCGGGAAATCGAGCCGAAGTAGCCCAAAATAACGATGCGCGTAAGGCGGTCTCGGCTAGTCTTTCAGTCTTAAAGTCAAGTACGGCTATGCTTCGGCCCCGAAGCTCAAACGTGAGCGTTCGAAAAGTTGTGCTGTGTCCATTTCACTGCAAACCAAGGCAATCACGACTTAGTTTAGAGTCCCCGGTACCGGAAAATATCCCCCATTTCCCGGGAAATCGAGCCAGAGTTTGTCAAAATCACCATGCGCGTAAGGCTGTCCCGGTTACTCTTTCATTCTTAAAGTGAAGTGGAGCTATATTTCGGCCCAGAAGCTCAAAAGGTGAGCGTTCAAAAAGTTGTGTTGTGTCCATTTTACTGCAGACCAAGGACGTCGGGGGTCAGTTTAGAGTCCCCGGGACTGGAAAATATCCCCCAAGTTCCGGGAAATTTAACCGAAGTTGGTCAAAATCACGACGCGCGTACGGCGGTCTCGGCTACTCTTTCAGTCTTAAAGTGAAGTAGGGCAATATTTCGGCCCAGAAGCTCGAAACTGAGTGTTTAAAAAGTTTCGCTGTGTCCATTTCACAGGAAACCAAGGCCATCAGGAGTTAGTTTAGAGTCCCCGGGACTGGAAAATAACCCCCTATTTGCGGGAAATCCAGCCGAAGTATCCCAAAATCACGATGCGCGTAAGGCGGTCTCGGCTCCTCTTTCAGTCTTAAAGTGAACTGGTGCTATATTTCGACCCATAAGCTCGAAAGTGAGCGTTCAAAAAGTTTTACTGTGTCCATTTAACTGCAAACCAAGGCCATCGGAAGTTAGTTTAGGTTCCCCGGGAATTGAAAATATTCGCCAACTTCCGGAAAATCGAGCCGAAGTTTGTCAAAATTACGATGCGCGTAAGGCGGTCTCGGCTACTCTTTCAGTCTTAAAGTGAACTGGGGCTATGTTTCGGCCGAGAAGCTCGAAAGTGCGCGTTCAAAAAAATGTGCTGTGTCCATTTCACTGCAAACCAAGGCCATCAGCAGTTAGTTTAGAGTCCCCGGGACTGGAATATATCCCCGAAGTTTCGGGAAATCGAACGGAATTTGGTCAAAATCACGATGCGCGTAAGACGGTCTCGGCTACTCTTTCAGTCTTAAAGTAAAGTGGGGCTATATTTCGGCCCAGAAGCTCGAAACTAAGCGTTCAAAAAGTTTTCCTGCGTCCATTTCACTGCAAACCAAGGCAATCAGGAGTTAGTTTAGGCTCCCTGGGACTTGAAAATATCGCCAAAATTCTGGAAAATAGAGCGGAAGTTGCTCAAAATCACGATGCGCGTAAGGCGGTCTCGCCTACTCTTTTAGTCTTAAAGTGAAGTGGGGCTATATTTTATCCCAGAATCTCGAAAATAAGCCTTCAAAAAGTGTTACTTTGTTCATTTCACTGCAAACCAACGCCATAAGGAGATACTTTAGACACCTCGGGACTGGAAAATATCGCCCAAGTTCGGGGAAATCGAGCCGAATTTTGTCAAAATCACGATGCGCGTAAGGCGGTCTCGGCTACTCTTTCATTCTTAAAGCTAACTGGGGCTATATTTCGGCCGAGAAGCTAGAAAGTGAAAGTTCAAAAAGTTTTGCTGTGTTCATTTCACTGGAAACCAAAGCCATCAGGAGTTAGTTTAGACTCCTCGGGACTGGAAAATATCGCCCAACCTCGGGGAAATCGAGCCGAAGTTTGTCAAAATCACGATGCGCGTAAGGCGGTCTCGGCTACTCTTTCATTCTTAAAGTTAACTGGGGCTATATTTCGGCCGAGAAGCTAGAAAGTGAAAGTTCAAAAAGTTTTGCTGTGTTCATTTCACTGGAAACCAAAGCCATCAGGAGTTAGTTTAGACTCCTCGGGACTGGAAAATATCGCCCAAATTCGGGGAAATCGAGCCGAAGTTTGTCAAAATCACGATGCGCGTAAGGCGGTCTCGGCTACTCTTTCATTCTTAAAGTGAACTGGGGCTATATTTCGGCCGAGAAGCTAGAAAGTGAAAGTTCAAAGAGTTTTGCTGTGTTCATTTCACTGGAAACCAAGGCCATCAGGAGTTAGTTTCCTCGGGACTGGAAAATATCGCCCAACTTCGGGGAAATCGAGCCGAAGTTTGTCAAAATCACGATGCGCGTAAGGCGGTCTCGCCTACTCTTTCATTCTTAAAGCTAACTGGGGCTATATTTCGGCCGAGAAGCTAGAAAGTGAAAGTTTAAAAAGTTTTGCTGTGTTCATTTCACTGGAAACCAAGGCCATCAGGAGTTAGTTTAGACTCCTCGGGACTGGAAAATATCGCCCAACTTCGGGGAAATCGAGCCGAAGTTTGTCAAAATCACGATGCGCGTAAGGCGGTCTCGGCTACTCTTTCATTCTTAAAGTTAACTGGGGCTATATTTCGGCCGAGAAGCTAGAAAGTGAAAGTTCAAAAAATTTTGCTGTGTTCATTTCACTGCAAACCAAGGCCATGAGGAGGTAGTTTAGACTCCTCGGGACTGGAAAATATCGCCCAAGTTCGAGGAAATCGAGCCGAATTTTGTCAAAATCACGATGCGCGTAAGGCGGTCTCGGCTACTCTTTCATTCTTAAACTGAACTGGGGCTACATTTCGGCCCAGAAGCTAGAAAGTCAAAGTTCAAAAAGTTTTGCTGTGTCCATTTCACCGCAAACCAAGCCACATCAGCAGATTGTTTACAGTGTCCGGGACATCAAAATATCCCCCAAGTCCCGGGAAATCGAGCCGAAGTTTCTCAAAATCACGATGCGCGTAAAGCAGTCTCGGCTACTCTTTTAGTCTTAAGGTGACGTGGCTGTATATTTCGGCCCAGAAGCTCGAAAGTGGGCGTTCAAAAAGTTTTGCTCTCTCAATGTAACTGAAAACCAAGGCCATCATGAGTTAGTTTAGAGTCCCTTAAGTTCTGGCAACTCAAGCCGAAGTTGGTCAAAATCACGATGCGTCTAAGGCGGTCTCGGCTACTATTTCAGTCTTAAAGTGAAGTGGGGCTATATTTCGGCCCAGAATTTCGAAAGTAAGCGTTCAAAAAATTTGCTGTGTCTATTTCACTGCAGACCAAGGCCATCAGGGGTTAGTTTAGACTCCTTGGGACTTGAATATATACCCGAAGTTTCGGGAAATCGAGCCGAAGTTGGTCAAAATCACGATGCGCGTAAGACGGTGTCGGCTACTCTCTCAGTCTTAAACTGCAGTGGGGCTATATTTCGGCTCAGAAGCCCGAAGGGGAGCGTTGAAAAAGTTTTGCTCTCTCCATTTCAATGCAAAGCAAGGCATTCAGGAGTTACTTTGGAGTCCCCGGTACCGGAAAATATTCCCCATTTCCCGGGAAATCGAGCCAAAGTTGGTCAAAATCACGATGCGCGTAAGGCGGTGTCGGCTATTCTTTCATTCTTAAAGGGAACTCGGGCTATATTTCGGCCCAGAAGCTCGAAAGTGAAAGTTCAAAAAGGTTTTGCTGTGTCCATTTCACCGCGAACCAAGCCACATCAGGACATAGTTTACAGTCTCCAGAACATCAAAATATCCCCCAAGTTGCGGGAAATCGAGCCGAAGTTTCTCGAAATCACGATGCGCGTAAAGCAGTCTCGGCTACTCTTTGAGTCTTAAAGTGACATGGCTGTATATTTCGGCCCAGAAGCTCGAAAGTGAGCGTTCAAAAAGTTATGGTGTACCCATTTCACTGCAAAGCAAGGCCCTCAGGAAGTAGTTTACAGTGCCCGAAACTGGAAAATATCCCCCAAGTTCCGCGAAATCGAGACGAAGTTGGTCAAAATAACGATTCGCGTAAGGCGGTCTCGGCTACTCTTTCAGTCTTAAAGTGAAGTAGGGCTATATTTCGGTCCAGAAGCTCGAAAGTGAGCGTTCAAAAAGTTTTCCTCTCTGAATTTCACTGAAAACCAAGGCCATCATGAGTTAGTTTAGAGTCCCCGGGACTGGAAAATATCTTTTAAGTTCTGGCAACTCAAGCCGAAGTTGGTCAAAATGACGATGCGCCTAAGGGGGCCTCGGCTAGTTTTTCAGTCTTAAATTGAAGTGGGGCTCTATTTCGGCCCAGAAGCTCCAAAGTGAGCGCTGCAAAAAATTGGCTGTGTCGATTTCACTGCTAATCAAGGCCATCAGGAGTTAGTTTAGAGTCCCCGGGACTGCAATATATTTCCCAAGTTCCGGAAAATGGAGAAGACGTTGGTCAAAATCACGATGCGCGCAAGACGGTCTTGGCTGGTCTTTCAGTCTTAAAGTGAAGTGGGGCTATATTTCGGGCCAGAAGCCCGAAAGTGAGCGTTCGAAAAGTTTTGCTGTGTTCATTTCACTGCAAACCAAGGCCATCAGGAGTTAGTTTAGCGTCCCCCGGACAAGAAAATATGCCCCAAGGTCCGGAAAATTGAGCCAAGATTGGTGAAAATCACGATGCCCCTAAAGTGGTCTCGGCTACTCTTTCTGTCTTAAAGTAAAGTGGGGCTATATTTCGGGCGAGAAGTCCGAAAGTGAGCGTTCAAAAAGTTTTGCTGTGTCCATTTCACTGCAAACCAATGCCATCAGGGGTTAGCTTAGAGTCCCCGAGACTGAAAAATATTGCCCAAGTTCCGGGGAATCGAACCGAAGTTGATCAAAGTCACGATGCGCGAAATGCGGTATCGGCTACTGTTTCAGTCTTAAAGTGAAGAGGGGCTATATTTCGGCCTAGAAGCCCGAAAGTGAGCGTTCAAAAAGTTTTGCTGTGTTCTTTGACTGAAAAACAAGGCAATCACGAGTTAGTTTAGCGTCCTTGGGACTGGAAAATATTCCCCAAGTTCCGGTTAATCGAGCTGAAGTTGGTCAAAGTCACGATGCTCCCAAAGCGCTCTCGGCTACCCTTTCAGTTTTAAAGTGAAGTGGGGCTATATTTCTGTCCAGAAGCTCGAAAGTGAGCGTTCAAAAAGCTTTGT
Organism: Orbicella franksi; assembly: GCF_964199315.1. Classification (NCBI taxonomy): domain Eukaryota; kingdom Metazoa; phylum Cnidaria; class Anthozoa; order Scleractinia; family Merulinidae; genus Orbicella; species Orbicella franksi. The sequence continues at coordinate 227,288 of NC_138151.1, forward strand.
TGTGTCCATTTCACTGCAAACCAAAGCTATCAAAAGTTAGTTTAGAGTCCCCGGCACTGGAAAATATTCTCAAGGTTCAGGGAAAGCGAGCCGAAGTTGATCAAAATCACGATGCGCGAAATGCGGTCTCGGCTACTGTTTCAGTCTTAAAGTAAAGTGTGGCTATATTTCGGCCCACAAGCTCGAAAGTGAGCGTTCAGAAAGTTTTGCTGTGTCCATTTCACTGCAAAGGAAGGCCAGGACTTAGTTTAGCGTCCATGGGACTGGAAAATGTTCCCCAAGTTCCGGGAGAACCACCCGAAGTTTGTCAAAATCACAATGCGCGTAAGGTGGTCTCGGTTACTCTTTAAGTCTTAAAGTAAAGTGGGGCTTTATTTCGGCCAGGAAGCTCGAAGGTGAGCGTTCAAAAAGTTTTGCTCTGTCCATTTCACTGCAAACCAAGGCCATCAGGAGTTAGTTTAGAGTTCCTGGGACTGGAAAATATCCCCCAAGTTCCGGAATATCGACCCGAAGTTTCTCAAACTCACCATGCGAGCAAGGCGGTCTCGGCTACTCTTTCAGTCTTAAGTGAAGTGGGACTATATTTCGGCCTAGAAGCTCGAAAGTGTGCGTTCAAAAACTTGTGCTGTGCGAATTTCACTGCAAACCATGGCCATCAGGAGTTAGTTTAGAGTCCCCGGGACTGGAAAATATCCCCCAAGTCCCGGGAATTGGAGCCCAAGTTGATCAAATTCATGATGCGCGTAACGTGGTCTCGGCTACTGTTTCAGTCTTAAAGTCAAGTGTGCCTATATTTCGAACCAAAAGCTAGAAAGTGAGCGTTCAAAAAGTTTTGCTGTGTCCATTTCACTTCAAAACAAGGCCATCAGGACTTAGTTTAGCGTCCAAGGGACTGGAAAATATCGCCCAAGTTCCGGGAAATCCATTCGAAGTTCGTCAAAATTACGATATACGTAAGGCGGTTTCGGCTACTCTTTCAGTCTTAAAGTAAAGTCGGGCTATATTTCTGTCCAGTAGCTCGAAAGTGAGCGTTCAAAAACTTTTGCTGTGTGCATTTCACTGAAAACCAAAGCTATCAAAGGTTAGTTTAGTGTCCGCAGGACTGGAAAATATTGCCCAAGTTCCGGGAAAGCGAGCCGAAGTTGATCAAAATCAGGATGCGCGAAATGCGGTCTCGGCTACTCTTTCAGTCTTAAGGTGAAGTGGGCTATATTTCGGCCCAAAAGCTCTAAAGTGGTTGTTCAAAAAGTTATGCTGTGCGCATTTCAGTGCAAACCAAGGCCATCCGGAGTTAGTTTAGAGTCCCCCGGACTAGAAAATATCCCAAAAGTTGCGTGGAATCGAGCTGAACTTGGTCTAACTGACGATGCGCGTGAGGCGGTCTCGGCTACTATTTCAGTCTGAAAGTGAAGTGGGATTCTATTTCGGCCCAGAAGCTACAAAGAGAGTGTTCAAAAAGCTTTCCTTTGTCCATTTCACTGAAAACCAAGGCCATCAGGAGTTAGTTTAGCGTCCCCGGGACAAGAAAATATTCCCCAAGGTCCGGGAAAGCGAGCTGAAGTTGGTCAAAATCACGATGCTCCAAAAGCGCTCTCGGCTACCCTTGCAGTCTTAAAGTGAAGTGGGGCTATATTTCTGTCCAGAAGCTCGAAAGTGAGCGTTCAAAAGGTTTTGCTGTGTGGATTTCACTGCAAACCAAAGCTATCAAAAGTTAGTTTAGTGTCCCCGGGACTGGAAAATATTCCCCAAGTTCCGGGAAAGCGAGCCGAAGTTGATCAAAATCACGATGCGCGAAAAACGGTCTCGGCTACTGTTTCAGTCTTAAAGTAAAGTGTGGCTATATTTCGGCCCACAAGCTCGAAAGTGAGCGTTCAAAAAGTTTTGCTCTGTCCATTTCAATGAAGAGCAAGGCAATCAGGAGTTAGCTTAGAGTCCCCGAGACTTGAAAATATCCCCTAAGTTCCGAGAAATCGATCCGAAAATGGTCAAAATCACGATGCGCGTAAGGCGATCTCGGCTACTCTTTCAGCCTTAAAGTGAAGTGGGGCTATATTTCGGCCCACAAGCTCCAAAGTGGGCGTTCAAAAAGTTATGCTCTACGCATTTCAGTGCAAACCAAGGCCATCCGGCGTTAGTTTAGAGTCCCCCGGACTGGAAAATATCCCAAAAGTTGCGTGGAATCGAGCTGAACTTGGTCTAACTGACGATGCCCGTGAGGCGGTCTCGGCTACTATTTCAGTCTGAAAGTGAAGTGGGATTCTATTTCGGCCCAGAAGCTACAAAGAGAGTGTTCAAAAAGCTTTCCTTTGTCCATTTAACTGAAAACCAAGGCCATCAGGAGTTAGTTTAGAGCTCGCGGAAATGGAATATATCCCCCAAGTTCCGGGAAACCGACCCGAATTTGGTCAAAATCACGATTTGCGCAACACGCTCTCGGCTACTCTTTCAGTCTTAAAGTAAAGTGGGGCTATATTTCTGTCCAGAAGCTCGAGAGTGAGCGTTCAAAAAGTTTGGCTGTGTCCATTTCACTGAAAACCAAGACAATCAGGAGTTAGTTTAGAGTACCCGGGACTGGAAAATATCCCCCAAGTTCCGGCAAATCGAGCCGAAGTTGGTCAAAATCACGGTGCGCTTAAGGCGGTGTCGGCTACTCGTTCAGTCTTAAAGAGAAGTTGGGCTCTATTTCGGCCTACAGGGACAAAGCTAAAAAAAAATTACTGTGTCTATTTCACATCAAACCAAGGCTATCAGGAGTTAGTTTAGAGTCCCCGGGAGTGGAATGTATTTCACAAGTTCCGGAAAATCGAGAAGACGTTGGTCAAAATCACGATGCGTGTAAGACCGTCTCGGCTACTCTTTCAGTCTTAAAGTGAAGTGGGGCTATATTTCGGCCCAGAAGCTCAAAAGTGAGCGTTCAAAATGTTTTGCTGTGTCCATTTCAATGCAAACCAAGGCCATCAGGGGTTACTTAAGAGTCCTCGGGACTGGAAAATATCCCCCAAGTTCCGGTAAATCAAGCCGAAGTCTGTCAAAATCACGATGTGCGTAAGGCGGTCTCGGGTACTCTTTCAGTGTTAAAGTAATGGGGTGCTATATTTTGGCCCAGAAGCTCGAAATTGAGCGTTCAAAAAGTTTTGCTGGCTCCATGTTACTGCAAACCAAGGCCATCAGGAATTAGTTTAGAGTTCTCAGAACTGAAATATATCCCCTTAGCTCCGGCAAATCCAGCCGAAGTTGCTCAAAATCACGATGCACGTAAGGCGGTCTCGGCTACTCTTTCAGTCTTCAAGTGAAGTGGGGTTCTATTTCGGTCCAGAAGCTCGAAAGTATCCCTTCAGAAACTTTTTTCTGTTTCCGTTTCACTGCAAACCAGGACCAGCACGAGTTAGTTTAGAGTCCCCGGGACTGGAAAATATTTCGCAAGTTCCGTGAAATCGAGGCGAAGTTGATCAAAATCACGATGCGCGAAACGTGGTTTCGGCTACTGTTTCAGTCTTAAAGTGAAGTATGGCTATATTTCGGCTCACAAGCTCGAAAGTGAGCGTTCAAAAAGCTTTGCTGTGTCCATTTCACTGCAAAACAAGGCCATCGGCACCTAGTTTAGCGTCCAAGAGACTGGGAAATATCCCTCAAGTTCCGGGAAATCCTCCCGAAGTTTGCCAAAATCACGATGCGCGTAAGGCGGTCTCGGCTACTTTTTCAGTAATAAAGTAAAGTGGGCTATATTTCGGCCCAGAAGCTGGAAGGTGAGCGTTCAAAAAGTTTTGCTGTCTCCATTTCACTGCAAACCAAGGCCATCAAGAGTTAGTTTAGAGTCCCTGGGACTGGAAAATATCCCCCAAGTTCCGGAATATCGATCCGAAGTTGGTCAAAATCACAATGCGCGCACGCCGGTCTCGGCTACTCTTTAAGTCGTAAGTGATGTGGGACTATATTTCGTCCTAGAAGCTCGAAAGTGTGCGTTCAAAAACCTGTGCTGTGTGAATTTCACTGCAAACCATGGCCATCAGGAGTTAGTTTAGAGTCCCCGGGACTGGAAAATATTCCCCAAGTTCCGGGAAATCGAGCCGAAGTTGGTCAAAACTACGATGGGCGTAAGGCGGTCTCGGCTACTCTTTCACTCTTAAAGTGAAGTGAAGCTATATTACGGCCCAGAAGCTGAAAAGTCAGCGTTCAAAAAGTTGTGTTGTGTCCATTTTACTGCAGACCAAGGACGTCGGGGGTCAGGTTAGGGTCCCCGGGACTGGAAAATATCCCCCAAGTTCCGGGAAATTTAACCGAAGTTGGTCAAAATCACGACGCGCGTACGGCGGTCTCGGCTACTCTTTCAGTCCTAAAGTGAAGTGGGGCAATATTTCGGCCCAGAAGCTCGAAACTGAGTGTTTAAAAAGTTTCGCTGTGTCCATTTCACTGCAAAACAAGGCCATCACGACTTAGTTTAGCGTCCAAGGGACTGGAAATATCCCCCAAGTTACGGGAAATCCAACCGAAGTTAGTCAAAATCACGATGCGCTTAAGGGGGTCTCAGCTACTCTTTCAGTCTTAAGGTAAAGTGGGCTTAGATTTACCTCCACACGCTCGGAAGTGAGGGTTCAAAAATTTTTCTCTCTATTTCCCTCACATCTTAGACAATCAGGAGTGAGTTTAGAGACTTTGGGACTGGAAAATATCTCCCAAGTTTCGCCAGATCGAGCCGAAGATCCTCAAAATCACAATGCGCGTAAGGCGCTCCCGCCTACTCTTTCAGTCTTAAAAAGAAGTAGGGCTATATTTCGGCCAGCAAGCTCGAAAGTGCGCGTTCAAAATGTGTTCCTGTGTCCATTTCACTGGAAACCAAGGCCATCAGGAGTTAGTTTAGAGTCCCCGGGACTGGAAAATATCCCCTTATTTACGGGAAATCGAGCCGAAGTATCTCAAAATCACGATGCGGGTAAGGCGGTCTCGGATCCTCTTTCAGTCTTAAAGTCAACTGGGGCTATGTTTCGACCCATAAGCTCGAAATTGAGCGTTCAAAAAGTGTTGCTGTGTCCATTTAACTGCAAACTAAGGCCATCGGAAGTTAGTTTAGCTTCCCCGGGAATTGAAAATATTCGCCAACTTCCGGGAAATCGAGCCGAAGTTGGTCAAAATTACGATGCGCGTAAGGCGGTCTCGGCTACTCTTTCAGTCTTAAAGTGAAGTGGGGCTCTATTTCGGCCCAGAAGCTCCAAAGTGAGCGCTGCAAAAAATTTGCTGTGTCCATTTCACTGCAAACCAAGGCCATCAGGAGTTAGTTTAGAGTCCCCGGGACTGCCATATATTTCCCAAGTTCCGGAAAATGGAGAAGACGTTGGTCAAAATCACGATGCGCGCAAGACGGTCTTGGCTAGTCTTTCAGTCTTAAAGTGAAGTGGGGCTATATTTCGGCCCAGAAGCTCAAAAGTAAGCGTTCAAAAAGTTTTGCTGTATCCATCTTAATGCAAACGAAAGCCATCAGGGGTTACTTAAGAGTCTTCGGGACTGGAAAATATCCCCCAAGTTCAGGGAAATTTAGCCGAAGTTGGTCAAAATCACAGTGCGCGTTAGGCGGTCTCGCTTGCTGTTTCAGTCTTAAAGTGAAGTGAGGCTTTATTCCTGCCCAGGAGCTTGAAAGTGAGCGTTCAAAAAGTTTCCCTGTGTTTATTTCACTGCAAACCAAAGCCATCAGGAGCTAGTCTAGAGTCCCCGGGGCTGGAAAATATCCCCCAAATTCCGAGAAATCGAGCCGAAAATGGTCAAAATCACGATTTGCGTAAGGTAGTCTCAGCTACTCTTTCAGTCTTAAAGTGAAGTGGGGCTATATTTCGGGCCAGAATCCCGAAAGTGAGCGTTCGAAAAGTTTTGCTGTGTTCATTTCACTGCTAACCATGGCCATCAGGAGTTAGTTTAGCATCCCCGGGACAAGAAAATATGCCCCAAGGTCCGGAAAATTGAGCCGAGGTTGGTCAAAATCACGATGCCCCTAAAGTGGTCTTGGCTACTCTTTCTGTCTTAAAGTGAAGTGGGGCTATATTTCGGGCCAGAAGCCCGAAAGTGAGCGTTCAAAAAGTTTTGCTGTGTCCATTTCACTGCAAAGCAAGGCCATCAGGGGTTAGTTTAGAGTCCCCGGGACTGAAAAATATTGCCCAAGTTCCGGGGAATCGAACCGAAGTTAATCAAAATCACGATCCGCGAAATGCGGTATCGGCTACTGTTTCAGTCTTAAAGTGAAGTGCGACTATATTTCGGCCCAGAGGCCCGAAAGTGAGCGTTCAAAAAGTTTTGCTGTGTTCTTTGACTGAAAAACAAGGCCATCACGAGTTAGTTTAGCATCTCTGGGACTGGAAAATATTCCCCAAGTTCCGGTAAATCGAGCTGAAGTTGGTAAAATCACGATGCTCCGAAACCTGTTTCGGCTACCCTTTCAGTTTTAAAGTGAAGTGGGGCTACATTTCTGTCCAGAAGCTCGAAAGTGAGCGTTCAAAACGTTTTGCTGTGTCCATTTCACTGCAAACCAAAGCTATCAAAAGTTAGTTTAGAGTTCCCGGGACTGGAAATATTGCCCAAGTTCCGGGAAAGCGAGCCGAATTTGATCAAAATCACGATGCGCGAAATGCGGTCTCGGCTACTGTTTCAGTCTTAAAGTAAAGTGTGCTATATTTCGGCCCACAAACTCGAGAGTGAGCGTTCAAAAAGTTTCCCTGTGTCCATTTCCTTGAAAACCAAGATAATCAGGAGTTAGTTTAGAGTACCCGGGACTGGAAAATATCCCCCAAGTTCCGGCAAATCGAGCCGAAGTTGGTCAAAATCACGGTGCGCTTAAGGCGGTGTCGGCTACTCCTTCAGTCTTAAAGTGAAGTGGGGCTCTATTTCGGCCCACAAGCTCAAAGCTCAAAAAAAAAATTACTGTGTCTATTTCACTGCAAACCAAGGCTATCAGGAGTTAGTTTAGAGTCCCCGGGAGTGGAATGTTTTCCCAAGTTCCGGAAAATCGAGAACACGTTGGTCAAAATCACGATGCGCGTAAGACCGTCTCGGCTACTCTTTCAGTCTGAAAGTGAAGTGGGGCTATATTTCGGCCCAGAAGCTCAAAAGTGAGCGTTCAAAAAGTTTTGCTGTATCCATTTCAATGCAAACCAAGGCCATCAGGGGTTACTTAAGAGTCCTCGGGACTGGAAAATATCCCCCAAGTTCCGGTAAATCGAGCCGCAGTTGGTCAAAATCACGATGTGCGTAAGGTGGTCTCGGCTACTCTTTCAGTTTTAAAGTGAAGTGGGGCAATATTTCGGCCCATAAGCTCGAAAGTGAGTGTTTAAAAAGTTTTGCTCTGTCACTTTCAGTGCAAACCAAGGCCATCAGAAGTTACTTTAGAGTCCCCGGGACTGGAGAATATCCCTCAAGTCCCGGAAAATCAAGCCGAAGTTGATCAAATTCATGATGCGCGTAACGTGGTCTCGGCTACTGTGTCAGTCCTAAAGTGAAGTGTGGCTATATTTCGGCCCGCAAGCTAGAAAGTGAGCGTTCAGAAAGTTTTCTTGTGTCCATTTTACTTCAAAACAAGGCCATCAGGACTTAGTTTAGCGTCCAAGGGACTGCAAAATATCCCCCAAGTTCCGGGAAATCCATTCAAAGTTCGTCAAAATTAGGATGCGCGTAAGGCGGTCTGATCTACTCTTTCAGTCTTAAAGTAAAGTGGGGCTATATTTCTGCCCAGAAGCTCCAAAGTTGTGCTCTGTCCATTTCACTGAAAACCAAGGCCATCAGGAGTTACTTTAGAGTCCCTTTGACTGGAATATATCCACCAAGTTTCGGGAAATAAACGCGAAATTGGTCAAAATCACGATTCGCTCAAGACGGTCTCGCCTACTCTTTCAGTCTTAAAGTAAAATGGGTCTCTATTTCGGCCCAGAAGCTCGAGACTGAACGTTCAGAAACTTTCGCTGTGTCCATTTCACTGCAAACCAAGACAAGCAGGAGTTAGTTGAGAGTCCTCGGGACTGGAAAATATCTCCCAAGTTCCGGGAAATCAACCCGAAGTTTGTCAAAATCACGATGCGCGTAAGGCGGTCTCGGCTACTCTTTCAGTGTTAAAGTAATGGGGGGCTATATTTTGGCCCAGAAGCTCGAAATTGAGCGTTCAAAACGTTTTCCTGTCTCAATTTCACTGCAAACCAAGGCCATCAAGAGTTAGTCTAGAGTCCCTGGGACTGGAAAATATCCCCCAAGTTCCGGAATATCGACCCGAAGTTGGTCAAAATCACGATGGGCGCAAGCCGGTCTCGGCTACTCTTTAAGTCGTAAGTGATGTGGGACTATATTTCGGCCTAGAAGCTCGAAAGTGTGCGTTCAAAAGCTTGTGCTGTGTGAATTTCACTGCAAACCATGGCCATCAGAAGTTAGTTTAGAGTCCCCGGGACTGGAAAATATTCCCCAAGTTCCAGGAAAGCGAGCAGAAGTTGATCAAAATCACGATGCGCGTAAAGCGGTCTCGGCTAACGTTTCAGTCTTAAAGTGAAGTGTGGCTATATTTAGGCCCACAAGCTCGAAAGTGAGCGTTCAAAAAGTTTTGCTGTGTCCATTTCACTGCAAACCAAGGCCATCAGGAGTTAGTTTAGAGTCCCCGGGACTGGAAAATATTCTCCAAATTCCAGGAAATGGCGCCCAAGTTGATGAAAATTACGATGCGCGTAACGGGCTCTCGGCTATTCTTTCAGTCTTAAATTTAAATAGGGCTATATTTCGGCCCTGAAGCTCGAAGGTGAGCGTTCAGAATGTTTTGCTGTGTTCATTAAACTGCAAACCAAGGTCATCGGGAGTTAGTTTAGCGTCCCCGGGACTTTAAATTATTCGCCAACTTCCGGGGAAATCGAGCAAAAGTGGCCCAAAATCACGATGCGCGTAAGGCGGTCTCGGCTACTCTTTCAGTCTTAAAATTAAGGGGCGCTATATTTCGACCTAGAAGCTCGAGACCGGGCGTGCGCTAATTTTACCTGTGTCCATTTCACTGACATCTTAGGCCATCAGGAGTTAAAATTAAGTGGGTTATATTTCGGCCCAGAAGCTCGAAATTGAGCGTTCAAAAAGTTTTGCTGGCTCCATTTTACTGCAAACCAAGGCCATCAGGAATTAGTTTAGAGTCCTCAGAACTGGAATATATCGCCTTAGTTCCGGCAAATCCAGCCGAAGTTGCTCAAAATCACGATGCACGTAAGGCGGTCTCGGCTACTCTTTCAGTCTTCAAGTGAAGTGGGGTTCTATTTCGGTCCAGAAGCTCGAAAGTATGCGTTCAAAAACTTTTTCTGTTTCCGTTTCACTGCAAACCAAGACCAGCACGAGTTAGTTTGCAGTCCCCGGGACTGGAAAATATTTCGCAAGTTCCGGGAAATCGAGCCGAAGTTGATCAAAATCACGAGGCGCGAAACGTGGTCTCGGCTGCTGTTTCAGTCTTAAAGTGAAGTGTGGCTATATTTAGGCCCACAAGCTCGAAAGTGAGCGTTCAAAAAGCTTTGCTGTGTCCATTTCACTGCAAAACAAGGCCATCAGCACCTACTTTAGCGTCCAAGGGACTGGAAAATATCCCCCAAGTTCCGGGAAATCCACCCGAAGTTTGTCAAACTCACGATGCTTGTGAGGCTCTCTCGGCTACTTTTTCAGTATAAAAGTAAAGTGGGCTATATTTCGGCCCAGAAGCTTGAAGGTGAGCGTTCAAACAGTTTTGCTGTCTCCATTTCACTGCAAACCAAGGCCATCAAGAGTTAGTTTAGAGTCCCTGGGACTGGAGAATATCCCCCAAGTTCCGGAATATCGACCTGAAGTTGGTCAAAATCACGATGCGCGAACGGCGGTCTCGGCTACTCTTTAAGTCGTAAGTGATGTGGGACTATATTTCGGCGTAGAAGCTCGAAAGTGTGCGTTCAAAAACTTGTGGTGTGTGAATTTCACTGCAAACCACGGCCAACAGGAGTTAGTTTAGAGTCCCTGGGACTGGAAAATATTCCCCAAGTTCCAGGAAAGCGAGCAGAAGTTGATCAAAATCAGGATGGGCGTAACGCGGTCTCGGCTACTGTTTCAGTCTTAAAGTGAAGTGTGGCTATATTTAGGCCCACAAGCTCGAAAGTGAGCGTTCAAAAAGTTTTGCTGTGTCCATTTCACTGCAAACCAAGGCCATCAGGAGTTAGTTTAGAGTCCCCGGGACTGGAAAATATTCTCCAAGTTCCAGGAAATGGCGCCAAAGTTGATGAAAATTACGATTAGCGTAACGGGCTCTCGGCGGTTCTTTCAGTCTTAAATTTAAGTAGGGCTATATTTCGGCCCTGAAGCTCGAAGGTGAGCGTTCGGAATGTTTTGCTGTGTTCATTAAACTGCAAACCAAGGTCATCGGGAGTTAGTTTAGCCTCCCCGGAACTTTAAATTATTCGCCAACTTCCGGGAAATCGAGCAAAAGTGACCCAAAATCACGATGCGCGTAAGGCGGTCTCGGCCACTCTTTCAGTCTTAAAATTAAGGGGCGCTATATTTCGACCTAGAAGCTCGAGACCGGGCGTGCGCTAATTTTACCTGTGTCAGTTTCACTGACATCTTAGGCCATCAGGAGTTAGTTTAGAGTCCTTGGGACTGGAAAATATTTCCCAAATTCTGGCAGATCGAGCCAAAGTTGCTCAAAATCACGATGCGCGTAAGGCGGTCTCGGCTACTCTTTCAGTCTTAAAATGAAGTGGGGCTAGATTTCGGCCGACAAGCTCAACACCGAGCGTGCGCTCCTTTTGCCTGTGTACATATCACTGAAAACTAAGTTCATCAGGAGTTAGCATAGAGTCCTCCGGACTGGAAAATATTCCCCGAATTCCGGCAAATCGAGCCAAAGATGCTCAAAATCACCATGCGCGTAAGGCGGTCTCGGCTACTCGTTTACTCCGAAAATGAAGTGGGGCTATATTTCGGTTCTACAAGCTCGACACCGAGCGTGCTCTCCTTTTACCTGTGTCCATTTCACTAAGAACTAAGTCCATCAGGAGATAGTTTAGAATCCTCGAGACTGGAAGCTATCCTCCAAGTTTCGGCAAATTGAGCCATACTTTCTTAAAATTACGATAAGCCTAAGGCAGTTTCCTTTACTCTTTCAGTCTTAAAATGAACTGGGGCTACATTTCGGCCTAGAAGCTCGACACCGAGTGTGCGCTCCTGTTACCTGTGACCATTTTACTGAAGACTAAGGCCATCAAGAGTTAGGGTAGAGTCCCCGGGACTGGAAACTATGCCCCAAGTTTTGGCAGATCGAGCCATAGCGGCTAAAAATTTCGATGCGCTTAAGGCGGTTTCGTGTACACTTTCAGTCTTAAAATAGTGGGGCTATATTTCGGCCTACAACCTGGAAACCTAGCGTGCGCCCCTTTTACCTGTGTCCATTTCACTAAAAACCAAGGCATTCAGGAGTTAGTTTAGAGCTTCCGATACTGGAAAATATCCCCCAAGTGCCAGGAAATCAAGCCGAAGTTCGACAAAATTACCATGCGCGTAAGGCGGTCCCGGCTACTCTTTCAGTCTTAAAGTGAAGTGGGGCTATATTTCGGCCCAGAACCTCGAAAGTGAACGTTCAAAGAGTTTGGCTGTGTCCATTTCACTGAAAACCAAGGCCATCAGGAATTAGTTTAGAGTGACCGGGACTGGGAGTTATCTCCCAAGTTCCCTGAAATCGAGCCGAAGTAGCCCAAAATCACGATGCGCGTAAGGCGGTCTCGGCTAGTCTTTCAGTCTTAAAGTGAAGTAGGGCTATGCTTCGGCCCAGAAGCTCAAACGTGAGCGTTCAAAAAGTTGTGCTGTGTCCATTTCACTGCAAACCAAGGCAATCAGGAGTTAGTTTAGAGTCCCCGGTACCGGAAAATATCCCCCATTTCCCGGGAAAACGAGCCAAAGTTGGTCAAAATCACGATGCCCGTAAGGCGGTCCCGGTTACTCTTTCATTCTTAAAGTGAACTGGGGCAATATTTCCGCCCAGAAGCTCGAAAGTGAGCGTTCAAAAAGTTGTGCTGTGTCCATTTGACTCTAGAGCAAGGCCATCAGGAGTTACTTTGGAGTCCGGGGGACTGGAAAATATCCCCCAAGTTCCGGGAAATGGAGCCGAAGTTGGTCAAAATGACGATGGGCGTGAGGCAGTCTTGGCTGCTCTTTCACTCTTAAAGTGAAGTGGAGCTATATTTCGGCCCAGAAGCTCAAAAGTGAGCGTTCAAGAAGTTTTGCTGTGTCCATTTTACTACAGACCAAGGACATCGGGGTCCGTTTAGAGTCCCCGGGACTGGAAAATATCCCCCAAGTTCCGGGAAATTTAACCGAAGTTAGTCAAAATCACGACGCGCGTACGGCGGTGTCGGCTACTCTTTCAGTCTTACAGTGAAGTGGGGCAATATTTCGGCCCAGAAGCTCGAAACTGAGTGTTTAAAAAGTTTTGCTGTGTCCATTTCACTGCAAAACAGGGCCATCACGACTTAGTTTAGCGTCCAAGGGACTGGAAATATCCCCCAAGTTACGGGAAATCCACCCGAAGTTAGTCAAAATCACGATGCGCTTAAGGGGGTCTCGGCTACTCTTTCAGTCTTAAGGTAAAGTGGGCTTAGATTTAGCTCCAGAAGCTCGAAAGTAAGGGTTCAAAAATGTTTGTCTCTATTTCACTCACATCTTAGACAAACAGGAGTGAATTTAGAGACTTTGGGACTGCAAACTATCTCCCAAGTTTCGCCAGATCGAGCCGAAGATCTTCAAAATCACAATGCGCGTAAGGCGCTCCCGCCTACTCTTTCAGTCTTCAAAAGAAGTAGGGCTATATTTCGGCCAGCAAGCTCGAAAGTGCGCGTTCAAACAGTGTTCCTGTGTCCATTTCACTGGAAACCAAGACCATCAGGAGTTAGTTTAGAGTCCCCGGGACTGGAAAATATTCCCCTATTTGCGGGAAATCGAGCCGAAGTATCCCAAAATCAAGATGCGCGTAAGGCGGTCTCGGCTACTATTTCATTCTTAAAGTGAACTAGGGCTATATTTCGGCCGAGAAGCTAGAAAGTGAAAGTTCAAAAAGTTTTGCTGTGTTCATTTCATTGCAAACCAAGGACATCAGGAGTTAGTTTAGACTCCTCGGGAATTGAAAATATCGCCCAAGTTCGGGGAAATCGAGCCGAAGTTTGTCAAAATCACGATGCGCGTAAGGCGGTCTCGGCTACTCTTTCATCCTTAAAGTGAACTGGGGCTATATTTCGGCCCAGAAGCTAGAAAGTGAAAGTTCAAAAAGTTTTGCTGTGTCCATTTCACCGCAAACCAAGCCACATCAGCAGATTGTTTACAGTGTCCGGGACATCAAAATATCCCCCAAGTCCCGGGAAATCGAGCCGAAGTTTGTCAAAATCACGATGCGCGTAAGGCGGTCTCGGCTACTCTTTCATCCTTAAAGTGAACTGGGGCTATATTTCGGCCCAGAAGCTAGAAAGTCAAAGTTCAAAAAGTTTTGCTGTGTCCATTTCACCGCCAACTAAGCCACATCAGGAGATAGTTTACAGTCTCCGGGACATCAAAATATCCCCCAAGTCCCGGGAAATCGAGCCGAAGTTTGTCAAAATCACGATGCGCGTAAAGCAGTCTCGGCTACTCGTTGAGTCTTAAAGTGACGTGGCTGTATATTTCGGCCCAGAAGCTCGAAAGTGAGCGTTCAAAAAGTTATGCTGTGCCCATTTCACTGCAAAGCAAGGCCCTCAGGAAGTAGGTTACAGTGCCTGGAACTGGAAAATATCCCCCAAGTTCCGCGAAATCGAGACGAAGTTGGTCAAAATAAGGATTCGCGTAAGGCGGTCTCGGCTACTCTTTCAGTCTTAAAGTGAAGTAGGGCTATATTTCGGTCCAGAAGCTCGAAAGTGAGCGTTCAAAAAGTTTTCCTTTCTGAATTTCACTGAAAACCAAGGCCATCATGAGTTACTTTAGAGTCCCCGGGACTGGAAAATATCTTTTAAGTTCTGGCAGATCAAGCCGAAGTTGGTCAAAATCACGATGCGCCTAAGGCGGCCTCGGCTACTCTTTCAGTCTTAAAGTGAAGTGGGGCTCTATTTCGGCCCAGAAGCTCCAAAGTTAGCGAAGCAAAAAATTTGCTGTGTCCATTTCACTGCAAACCAAGGCCATCAGGAGTTAGTTTAGAGTCCCCGGGACTGCAATATATTTCCCAAGTTCCGGAAAATGGAAAAGACGTTGGTCAAAATCACGATGCGCGCTAAGACGGTCTTGGCTAGTCTTTCAGTCTTAAAGTGAAGTGGGGCTATATTTCGGCCCAGAAGCTCAAAAGTGAGCGTTCAAAAAGTTTTGCTGTATCCATTTCAATGCAAACGAAGGCCATCAGGGGTTACTTAAGAGTCTTCGGGACTGGAAAATATCCCCCAAGTTCAGGGAAATTTAGCCGAAGTTGCTCAAAATCAGGGTGCGCGTTAGGCGGTCTCGCTTACTGTTTCAGTCTTAAAGTGAAGTGAGGCTTTATTCCTGCCCAGGAGCTTGCAAGTGAGCGTTCAAAAAGTTTTCCTGTGTTTATTTCACTGCAAACCAAAGCCATCAGGAGCTAGGGTAGAGTCCCCGGGACTGAAAAATATCCCCCAACTTCCGGGAAATCGAGCCGAAGTTGGTCAAAAAAGCGATTCGTGTAAGGCGGTCTCGGCTACTCTTTCAGTCTTAAAGTGAAGTGAGGCTATATTTCGGGCCAGAAGCCCGAAAGTGAGCGTTCAGAAAGTTTTGATGTGTTCATTTCACTGCAAACCAAGGCCATCAGGAGTTAGTTAAGCGTGCCCGGGACAAGAAAATATGCCCCAAGGTCTGGGAATTTGAGCCGAGGTTTGTCAAAATCACGATGCCCCTAAAGTGGTCTCGGCTACTCTTTCTGTCTTAAAGTGAAGTGGAGCTATATTTCGGGCCAGAAGCCCGAGAGTGAGCGATCAAAAAGTTTAGCTGTGTCCATTTCGCTGCAAACCAAGGCCATCAGGGGTTAGTTTAGAGTCCCCGGGACTGAAAAATATTGCCCAAGTTCCGGGAAAGCGAGCCGAAGTTGATCAAAATCACCATGCGCGAAATGCGGTCTCGGCTATTGTTTCAGTCTTAAAGTAAAGTGTGGCTATATTTCGGCCCACAAGCTCGAAAGTGAGCGTTCAAAAAGTTTTGCTGTGTCCATTTCACTGCAAAACTAGGCCATCAGGAGTTAGGTTAGCGTCCAAGGGACTGGAAAATGTTCCCCAAGTTCCGGGAGATCCACCCGAAGTTTGTCAAAATCACAATGCGCGTAACGTGGTCTCGGTAACTCTTTAAGTCTTAATGTAAAGTGGGGCTTTCTTTCGGCCAGGAAGCTCGAAGGTGAGCGTTCAAAAAGTTTTGCTCTGTCCATTTCACTGCAAACCAAGGCCATCAGGAGTTAGTTTAGAGTTCCTGGGACTGGAAAATATCCCCCACGTTCCGGAATATCGACCCGAAGTTTGTCAAACTCACGATGCGAGCAAGGCGGTCTCGGCTACTCTTTCAGTCTTAAGTGAAGTGGGGCTATATTTCATCCCAGAAGCTCGAAAAGAAGCCTTCAAAAAGTGTTACTGTGTTCATATCACTGCAAACCAAGACCATCAGGAGTTAGTTTAGACTTCTCGGGACTGGAAAATATCGCCCAGGTTCGGGGAAATCGAGCCGAATTTTGTCAAAATCACGAAGCGCGTAAGGCGGTCTCAGCTACTCTTTCATTCTTAAAGTGAACTGGGGCTATATTTCGGCGGAGAAGCTAGAAAGTGAAAGTTCAAAAAGTTTTGCTGTGTTCATTTCACTGCAAACCAAGGCCATCAGGAGTTAGTTTAGACTCCTCGGAAATGGAATGAAATGAAATCGAGCCGAAGTTGGTCTAAATCACGATGCGTCTAAGGCGGTCTCGGCTACTCTTTCAGTATTAAGGTGAGGTGGGGCTATATTTCGGCCCAGAGTTTCAAAAGTTAGCGTTCAAAAAAATTGGCTGTGTCCATTTCACTGCAGACCAAGGCCATCAGGGGTTAGTTTAGAGTCCTTGGGACTTGAATATATACCCGAAGTTTCGGGAAATCGAGCCGAAGTTGGTGAAAATCACGATGCGCGTAAGACGGTCTCGGCTATTCTTTCATTCTTAAAGTGAACGCGGGCTATATTTCGGCCCAGAAGCTCGAAAGTGAAAATTCAAAAAGTTTTGCTGTGTCCATTTCACCGCGAACCAAGCCACATCAGGACATAGTTTACAGTCTCCGGTACATCAAAATATCCCCCAAGTTCCGGGAAATCGAGCCGTAGTTTCTTAAAATCACGATGCGCGTAAAGCAGTCTCGGCTACTCTTTGAGTCTTAAAGTGACGTGGCTGTATATTTCGGCCCAGAAGCTCGAAAGTGAGCGTTCAAAAAGCTGTGCTGTGCCCATTTCACTGCAAAGCAAGGCCCTCAGGAAGTAGTTTACAGTGCCCGGAACTGGAAAATATCCCCCAAGTTCCACGAAATCGAGACGAAGTTGGTCAAAATAACGATTCGCGTAAGGCTGTCTAGGCTACTCTTTCAGTCTTAAAGTGAAGTAGGGCTATATTTCGGTCCAGAAGCTCGAAAGTGAGCGTTCAAAAAGTTTTCCTCTCTGAATTTCACTGAAAACCAAGGCCATCATGAGTTAGTTTAGAGTCCCGGGGACAGGAAAATATCTTTTAAGTTCTGGCAGATCAAGCCGAAGTTGGTCAAAATCACGATGCTCCCAAAGCGGTCTCGGTACCCTTTCAGTCTTAAAGTGAAGTGGCGCTATTTTTCTGTCCAGAAGCTCGAAAGTGAGCGTTCAAAAAGTTTTGCTGTGTATAGTTCACTGCAAACCAAAGCAATCAAAGTTAGTTTAGGGTCCCCGGGACTGGAAAGTATTTCCCAAGTTCCGTGAAAGCGAGCCAAAGTTGATCAAAATCACGATGCGCGAAATGCGGTCTCGGCTACTGTTTCAGTCTTAAAGTAAAGTGTGGCTATATTTCGGCCCACAAGCTCGAAAGTGAGCGTTCAAAAAGTTTTGCTGTGTCTATTTCACTGCAAGACAAGGCCATCAGGACTTAGGTTAGCGTCCAAGGGACTGGAAAATGTTCCCCAAGTTTCGGGAGATCCATGCGAAGTTTGTCAAAATCACAATGCGCGTTAGGTAGTCTCGGTTACTCTTTAAGTCTTAAAGTAAAGTGGGGCATTATTTCGGCCAGGAAGCTCGACGGTGAGCGTTCAAAACGTTTTGCTCTGTCCATTTCAATGCAAAGCAAGGCGATCAGGAGTTAGTTTAGAGTCCCTGGGACTGGAAAATATCCCCCAAGTTCCGAGAAATCGATTCGAAAATGGTCAAAATCACGTTGCGCGTAAGACGATCTCGGCTACTCTTTCAGTCTTAAAGTGAAGTGGGGCTATATTTCGGCCAAGAACCTCCAAAGTAGGCGTTCAAAAAGTTATGCTCTACGCATTTCAGTGCAAACCAAGGCCACCCGGAGTTAGTTTAGAGTCCCCCGGACTGGAAAATATCCCAAAAATTGCGTGAAATCGAGCTGAACTTGCTCTAACTGACGATGCGCGTGAGGCGGTCTCGGCTACTATTTCAGTCTGAAAGTGAAGTGGGATTCTATTTCGGCCCAGAAGTAACAAAGAGAGTGTTCAAAGAGCTTTCCTTTGTCCATTTCACTGAAAACCAAGGCCATCAGGAGTTAGTTTAGAGCCCGCGGAAATGGAATATATATCCGAAGTTCCGTGAAACCGACCCGAAGTTGGTCAAAATCACGATTTGCGCAAGACGGTCTCCGCTACTCTTTCAGTCTCAAAGTAAAGTGGGGCTATATTTCGGTCCAGAAGCTCGAGAGTGAGCGTTCAAAAAGTTTCGCTGTGTCCATTTCACTGAAAACCAAGACAATCAGGAGTTAGTTTAGAGTCCCCGGGACTGGAAAATATCCCCCATTTCCCGGCAAATCGAGCCGAAGTTGGTCAAAATCACAGTGTGCTTAAGGCGGTCTCGGCTACTCCTTCAGTCTAAAAGTGAAGTGGGGCTCTATTTCGGCCCACAAGCTCAAAGCTCAAAAAAATTACTTTGTCTATTTCACTGCAAACCAAGGCTATCAGGAGTTAGTTTAGAGTCCCCGGGAGTGGAATGTATTTCCCAAGTTCCGGAAAATCGAGAAGACGTTGGTCAAAATCACGATGCGCGTAAGATCTTCTCGGGTACTCTTTCAGTCTTAAAGTGAAGTGGGGCTATATTTCGGCCCAGAAGCTCAAAACTGAGCGTTCAAAAAGTTTTGCTGTATCCATTTCAATGCAAACCAAGGCAATCAGATGTTACTTAAGAATCCTCGGGACTGGAAAATATCCCCCATGTTCCGGTAAATCGAGCCGAAGTTGGTCAAAATCACGATGTGCGTAAGGTGGTCTCGGCTACTCTTTCAGTCTTAAAGTGAAGTGGGGCAATATTTGGGCCCAGAAGCTCGAAAGTGAGTGTTTCAAAAATTTTTCTCTGTCACTTTCAGTGCAAACCAAGGCCATCAGAAGTTAGTTTAGAGACCCTGGGACTGGAGAATTTCCCCCAAGTCCCGGGAAATCGAGCCGAAGTTGATGAAATTCATGATGCGCGTAACGTGGTCTAGGCTACTGTGTCAGTCCTAAAGTGAAGTGTGGCTATATTTCGGCCCACAAGCTAGAAAGTGAGCGTTCAAAAAGTTTTGTTGTGTCCATTTTACTTCAAAACAAGGCCATCAGGACTTAGTTTAGCGTCCAAGGGACTGCAAAATATCCCCCAAGTTCCGGGAAATCCATTGGAAGTTCGTCAAAATTACGATGCGCGTAAGGCGCTCTGATCTACTCTTTCAGTCTTAAAGTAAAGTGGGGCTATATTTCTGCCCAGAAGCTCCAAAGTTGTGCTCTGTCCATTTCACTGAAAACCAAGGCCATCAGGAGTTACTTTAGAGTCCCTTTGACTGGAATATATCCCCCAAGTTTCGGGAAATAAACGCGAAATTGTTCAAAATCACGATTCGCTCAAGACGGTCTCGCCTACTCTTTCAGTCTTAAAGTAAAATGGGACTCTATTTCGGCCCAGAAGCTCGAGAGTGAACGCTCAAAAACTTTCGCTGTGTCCATTTCACTGCAAACCAAGACAAGCAGGAGTTAGTTGAGAGTCCCCGGGACTGGAAAATATCCCCCAAGTTCCGGGAAATCAACCCGAAGTTTGTCAAAATCACCATGCGCGTAAGGCGGTCTCGGCTACTCTTTCAGTGTTAAAGTAATGGGGGGCTATATTTTGGCCCAGAAGCTCGAAATTGAGCGTTCAAAAAGTTTTGCTGGCTCCATTTTACTGCAAACCAAGGCCATCAGGAATTAGTTTACAGTCCTCAGAACTGGAATATATCCCCTTAGTTCGGGCAAATCGAGCCGAAGTTGCTCAAAATCACGATGCACGTAAGGCGGTCTCGGCTACTCTTTCAGTCTTCAAGTGAAGTGGGGTTCTATTTCGGTCCACAAGCTCGAAAGTATGCGTTCAAAAACTCTTTCTGTTTCCGTTTCACTGCAAACCAAGACCAGCACGAGTTAGTTTAGAGTCTCCGGGACTGGAAAATATTTCGCAAGTTCCGGGAAATTGGCCGAATTGATTAAAATCACGATGCCCGAAACGTGGTCTCGGCTGCTGTTTCAGTCTTAAAGTGAAGTATGGCTATATTTCGGCCTACAAGCTCAAAAGTGAGCGTTCAAAAAGCTTTGCTGTGTCCATTTCACTGCAAAACAAGGCCATCAGCAACTAGTTTAGCGTCCAAGGTACTGGAAAATATCCCCCAAGTTCCGGAATATCGACAAGTAGTTGGTCAAAATCACGATGCGCGCACGCCGGTCTAGGCTACTCTTTAAGTCGTAAGTGATGTGGGACTATATTACGGCCTAGAAGCTCGAAAGTGTGCGTTCAAAAACTTGTGCTGTGTGAATTTCATTGCAAACCATGGCCATCAGGAGTTAGTTTAGACTCCTCGGGACTGGAAAATATCGCTCAAGTTCGGGGAAATCGACCCGAATTTTGTCAAAATTACGATGCGCGTAAGGCGGTTTCAGCTACTCTTTCATTCTTAAAGTGAACTGGGGCTATATTTCGGCCGAGTAGCTAGAAAGTGAAAGTTCAAAAAGTTTTGCTGTGTTCATTTTACTGCAAACCAAGCCCATCAGGAGTTAGTTTAGACTCGTCGGGAATTGAAAATATCGCCCAAGTTCGGGGAAATCGAGCCGAATTTTCTCAAAATCACGATGCGCGTAAGGCAGTCTCGGCTACTCTTTTATTCTTAAAGTGAACTGGGGCTATATTTCGGCCCAGAAGCTAGAAAGTGAAAGTTCAAAAAGTTTTGCTGTGTCCATTTCACCGCAAACCAAGCCAAATCAGCAGATTGTTTACAGTGTTCGGGACATCAAAATATCCCCCAAGTCCCGGGAAATCGAGCCGAAGTTTGTAAAAATCACGATGCGCGTAAAGCAGTCGGCTACTCTTTTAGTCTTAAAGTGACGTGGCTGTATATTTCGGCCCAGAAGCTCGAAAGTGAGCGTTCAAAAAGTTTTCCTCTCTCAATTTAACTGAAAACCAAGGCCATCATGAGTTAGTTTAGAGTCCACGGACTGGAAAATATGCCTTAAGTTCTTGCAACTCAAGCCGAAGTTGGTCAAAATCACGATGCGTCTAAGGCGGTCTCGGCTACTATTTCAGTCTTAAAGTGAAGTGGGGCTATATTTCGGCCCAGAATTTCGAAAGTAAGCGTTGAAAAAAATTTGCTGTGTCCATTTTACTGCAGACCAAGGCCATAAGGGCTTAGTTTAGAGTCCTTGGGACTTGAATATATACCCGAAGGTTCGGGAAATCGAGCCGAAGTTGGTCAAAATCACGATGCGCGTAAGACGGTGTCGGCTATTCTTTCATTCTTAAAGTGAACTCGGGCTATAATTCGGCCCAGAAGCTCGAAAGTGAAAGTTCAAAAAGTTTTGCTGTGTCCATTTCACCGCGAACCAAGCCACATCAGGAGATAGTTTACAGTCTCGGGGACATCAAAATATCCCCCAAGTTGCGGGAAATCGAGCCGAAGTTTGTCAAAATCACGATGCGCGTAAAGCAGTCTCGGCTACTCTTTTAGTCTTAAAGTGACGTGGCTGTCTATTTCGGCCCAGAAGCTCGAAAGCGAGCGTTCAAAAAGTTATGCTGTGCCCATTTCACTGCAAAGCAAGGCCCTCAGGAAGTAGTTTACAGTGCCCGGAACTGGAAAATATCCCCCAAGTTCCGCGAAATCGAGACGAAGTTGGTCAAAATAAGGATTCGCGTAAGGCGGTCTCGGCTACTCTTTCAGTCTTAAAGTGAAGTGGGGCTCTATTTCGGCCCAGAAGCTCCAAAGTGAGCGCTGCAAAAAATTTGCTGTGTCCATTTCACTTTAAACCAAGGCCATCAGGAGTTAGTTTAGAGTCCCCACGACTGCAATATATTTCCCAAGTTCCGGAAAATGGAGAAGAGGTTGGTCAAAATCAGGATGCGCGCAAGACGGTCTTGGCTAGTCTTTCAGTCTTAAAGTGAAGTGGGGCTATATTTCGGCCCAGAAGCTCAAAAGTGAGCTTCAAAAAGTTTAACTGTATCCATTTCAATGCAAACGAAGGCCATCAGGGGTTACTTAAGAGTCTTCGGGACTGGAAAATGTCCCACAAGTTCAGGGAAATTTAGCCGAAGTTGGTCAAAATCACGGTGCGCGTTAGGCGGTCTCGCTTAGTGTTTCAGTCTTAAAGTGAAGTGAGGCTTTATTCCTGCCCAGGAGCTTGAAAGTGAGCGTTCAAGAAGTTTCCCTGTGTTTATTTCAGTGCAAACCAAAGCCATCATGAGTTAGTTTAGAGTCCCCGGGACTGGAAAATAGCTTTTAAGTTCTGGGTACTCAAGCCGAAGTTGGTCAAAAGCACGATGCGCCTAAGGCGGCCTCGGGTACTCTTTCAGTCTTAAAGTGAAGTGGAGCTCTATTTCGGCCCAGAAGCTCCAAAGTGAGCGCTGCAAAAAATTTGCTGTGTCCATTTCACTGCAAACCAAGGCTATCAGGAGTTAGTTTAGAGTTTCCGGGACTGCAATATGTTTCCCAAGTTCCTGAAAATCGAGAAGACTTTGGTCAAAATCACGATGCGCGCAAGACGGTCTTGGCTAGTCTTTCAGTCTTAAAGTGAAGTGGGGCTATATTTCGGCCCAGAAGCTCAAAAGTGAGCGTTCAAAAAGTTTCGCTGTATCTATTTCAATGCAAACGAAGGCCATCAGGGGTTACTTAAGAGTCTTCGGGACTGGAAAATATCCCCCAAGTTCAGGGAAATTTAGCCGAAGTTGGTCAAGATCTCGGTACGCGTTAGGCGGTCTCGCTTACTGTTTCAGTCTTAAAGTGAAGTGAGGCTTTATTCCTGCCCAGGAGCTTGAAAGTGAGCGCTCAAAAAGTTTCCCTGTGTTAAATTTCACTGCAAACCAAAGCCATAGGGAGCTAGTTTAGAGTCCCCGGGACTGGAAAATATCCCCCAACTTCCGGGAAATCGAGCCGAAGTTGGTCAAAATCACGATTTGCATAAGGTAGTCTCGTCTACTCTTTCAGTCTTAAAGTAAAGTGTGGCTATATTTCGGGCCAAAAGCTCCAAAGTGAGCGGTGCAAAAAATTTGCTGTGTCCATTTCACTGCAAACCAAGGCCATCAGGAGTTAGTTTAGAGTTTCCGGGACTGCAATATGTTCCCCAACTTCCGGAAAATCGAGAAGACGTTGGTCAAAATCACGATGCGCGGAAGACGGTCTTGGCTAGTCTTTCAGTCTTAAAGTGAAGTGGGGCTATATTTCGGGCCGAGAAATCGATCTGAAAATGGTGAAAACCACGATACGCGTAATGCTCGCAAAGCGGTCTCGGCTACCCTTTCAGTCTTAAAGTGAAGTGGGGCTATATTTCTGTCCAGAAGCTCGAAAGTGAGCGTTCAAAAAGTTTTGCTGTGTGCATTTCAGTGCAAACCAAAGCTATCAAAAGTTAGTTTAGGGTCCCCGGGACTGGAAAATATTCCCCAAGTTCCGGGAAAGCGAGCCGAAGTTGATCAAAATCACGATGCGCGAAATGCGGTTTCGGCTACAGTTTCAGTCTTAAAGTAAAGTGTGGCTATATTTCGGCCCACAAGCTCGAAAGTGAGCGTTCAAAAAGTTTTGCTCTGTCCATTTCAATGTAAAGCAAGGCGATCAGGAGTTAGTTTAGAGTCCCGGGAACTGGAAAATATCCCCCAAGTTCCGAGAAATCGATCTGAAAATGGTGAAAATCACGATACGCGTAATGCGATCTCGGCTACTCTTTCAGTCTTAAAGTGAAGTGGGGCTATATTTCGGCCCAGAAGCTCCAAAGTGCGCGTTCAAAAAGTTATGCTGTGCGCATTTCAGTGCAAACCAAGGCCATCAGGAGTTAGTTTAGAGTTCCCCGGACTGGAAAATATCCCAAAAGTTGCGTGAAATCGAGCTGAACTTGGTCTAACTCACGATGCGCGTGAGGCGGTCTCGGCTACTATTTCAGTCTGAAAGTGAAGTGGGATTCTATTTCGGCCATGAAGCTACAAAGAGAGTGTTCAAAACGCTTTCCTTTGTCCATTTCACTGAAAACCAAGGCCATCAGCAGTTAGTTTAGAGCCCGCGAAAATGGAATATATCCCCCAAGTTCCGGGAAACCGACCCGAAGTTGGTCAAAATCACGATTTGTGCAAGACGGTCTCTACTCTTTCAGTGTTAAAGTAAAGTGGGGCTATATTTCGGTCCAGAAGCTCGAGAGTGAGCGTTCGAAAAGTTTCGCTGTGTCCATTTCACTGAAAACCAAGACAATCAGGAGTTAGTTTAGAGTCTCCGGGACTGGAAAATATCCCCCAAGTTCCGGGAAATCAACCCGAAGTTTGTCAAAATCACCATGCGCGTAAGGCGGTCTCGGCTACTCTTTCAGTGTTAAAGTAATGGGGGGCTATATTTTGGCCCAGAAGCTCGAAATTGAGCGTTCAAAAAGTTTTGCTGGCTCCATTTTACTGCAAACCAAGGCCATCAGCAATTAGTTTAGAGTTCTCAGAACTGGAATATATCCCCTAAGTTCCCGCAAATCGAGCCGAAGCTGCTCAAAATCACGATGCACGTAAGGAGGTCTAGGCTACTCTTTCAGTCTTCAAGTGAAGTGGGGTTCTATTTCGGTCCACAAGCTCGAAAGTATGCGTTCAAAAACTCTTTCTGTTTCCGTTTCACTGCAAACCAAGACCAGCACAAGTTAGTTTACAGTCCCCGGGACTGAGAAATATTTCGCAAGTTCCCCGAAATCGAGCCAAAGTTGATCAAAATCACGATGCGCGAAACGTGGTCTCGGCTACTGTTTAAGTCTTAAAGTGAAGTATGGCTATATTTCGGCCCACAAGCTCGAAAGTGAGCGTTCAAAAAGCTTTGCTGTGTCCATTTCACTGCAAAACAAGGCCATCGGCACCTAGTTTAGCGTCCAAGGGACTGGAAAATATCCCCCAAGTTCCGGGAAATCCACCCGAAATTTGTCAAAATCACGATGCGCGCACGCCGGTCTCGGCTACTCTTTAAGTCGTAAGTGATGTGGGACTATATTTCGGCCTAGAAGCTCGAAAGTGTGCGTTCAAAAACTTGTGCTGTGTGAATTTCACTGCAAACCATGGCCATCAGGAGTTAGTTTAGAGTCCCCGGAACTGGAAAATATTCCCCAAGTTCCAGGAAAGCGAGTAGAAGTTGATCAAAATCGCGATGCGCGTAACGCGGTCTCGGCTACTGTTTCAGTCTCAAAGTGAAGTGTGGCTATATTTAGGCCCAAAAGCTCGATAGTGAGCGTTCAAAATGTTTTGCTGTGTCCATTTCACTGCAAACCAAGGCAATCAGGAGTTAGTTTATAGTCCCCGGGACTGGAAAATATTCTCCAAGTTCCTGGAAATGGTGCCGAAGTTGATGAAAATTACGATGCGCGTAACGGGCTCTCGGCTATTCTTTCAGTCTTAAATTTAAGTAGGGCTACATTTCGGCCCTGAAGCTCGAAGGTGAGCGTTCAGAATGTTTTGCTGTGTTCATTAAACTGCAAACCAAGGTCATCGGGAGTTAGTTTAGCGTCCCCGGGACTTCAAATTATTCGCCAACTTCCGGGAAATCGAGCAAAAGTGGCCCAAAATCACGATGCTCGTAACGCGGTCTCGGCTACTCTTTCAGTCTTAAAATTAAGGGGGGCTATATTTCGACCTAGAAGCTCGAGACCGGGCGTGCGCTAATTTTACCTGTGTCCATTTCACTGACATCTTAGGCCATCAGGAGTTAGTTTAGAGTCCTTGGGACTGGAAAATATTTCCCAAATTCTGGCAGATCGAGCCAAAGGTACTCAAAATCATGATGCGCGTAAGGCGGTCTCGGCTACTCTTTCAGTCTTAAAATGAAGTGGGGCTATATTTCGGCCGAGAAGCTCAACACCGAGCGTGCGCTCCTTTTGACTGTGTACATATCACTGAAAACTAAGTTCATCAGGAGTTAGCATACAGTCCCCGGGACTGATAATATTCCCCGAATTCCGGCAAATCGAGCCAAAGATGCTCAAAATCACCATGCGCGTAAGGCGGTCTCGGCTACTCGTTTACTCCGAAAATGAAGTGGGGCTATATTTCGGTTCTACAAGCTCGAAACCGAGCGTGCTCTCCTTTTACCTGTGTCCATTTCCCTAAGAACTAAGTCCATCAGGAGATAGTTTAGAATTCTCGAGACTGGAAGCTATCCTCCAAGTTTCGGCAAATTGAGCCATACTTTCTTAAAATTACGATAAGCGTACGGCAGTTTCGTTTACTCTTTCAGTCTTAAAATGAAGTGGGGCTACATTTCGGCCTAGAAGCCCGACACCAAGCGTGCGCTCCTGTTACTTGTGACCATTTTACTGAAAACTAAGGCCATCAAGAGTTAGGGGAGAGTCCCTGGGACTGGAAAATATCCCCCAAGTTTTGGCAGATCGAGCCATAGTGGCTAAAAATTTGGATGCGCTTAAGGCGGTTTCGTGTACACTTTCAGTCTTAAAATAAAGTGGGGCTATATTTCGGACTACAACCTGGAAACCGAGCGTGCGCCCCTTTTACCTGTGTCCATTTCACTAAAAACCAAGGCATTCAGGAGTTAGTTTAGAGCTTCCGGGACTGGAAAATATCTCCCAAGTCCCAGGAAATCAAGCCGAAGTTTGACAAAATTACCATGCGCGTAAGGCGGTCCCGGCTACTCTTTCAGTCTTAAAGTGAAGTGGGGCTATATTTCGGCCCAGAAGCTCAAAAGTGAACGTTCAAAGAGTTTGGCTGTGTCCATTTCACTGAAAACCAAGGCCATCAGGAATTAGTTTAGAGTGCCCGGGACTGGGAATTATCTCCCAAGTTCCGGGACATCAAGCCGAAGTAGCCCAAAATCACGATGTGCGTAAGGCGGTCTCGGCTAGTCGTTCAGTCTTAAAGTGAAGTAGGGCTATGCTTCGGCCCAGAAGCTCAAACGTGAGCGTTCAAAAAGTTGTGCTGTGTCCATTTCACTGAAAACCAAGGTAATCAGGAGTTAGTTTAGAGTCCCCGGTACCGGAAAATATCCCCCATTTCCCGGGAAATCGAGCCAAAGTCGGTCAAAATCACGATGCGCGTAAGGCGGTCCCGCTTACTCTTTCATTTTTAAAGTGAACTGGGGCAATATTTCCGCCCAGAAGCTCGAAAGTGAGCGTTCAAAAAGTTGTGCTGTGTCCATTTGACTCCAGAGCAAGGCCATGAGGAGTTACTTTAGAGTCCGCGGGACTGGAAAATATCCCCCAAGTTCCGGGAAATCGAGCCGAAGTTGGTCAAAATTACGATGCGCGTAAGGAGTTCTCGGCTTCTCTTTCAGTCTTAAAGTGAAGTAGGGCTATATTTCGGCCGAGAAGCTCGAAAGTGAGCGTTCAAACAAATGTGCTGCGTCCATTTCACTGCAAACCAAGGCCATCAGCAGTTAGTTTAGAGTCCCCGGGACTGGAATATATCCCCGAAGTTCCGGGAAATCCAACGGAAGTTGGTCAAAATCACGATGCGCGTAAGACTGTCTCGGCTACTCTTTCACTCTTAAAGTAAAGTGGGGCTATATTTCGGCCCAGAAGCTCGAAAGTGATCCTTTAAAAAGTTACGCTTTCTGCATTTAACTGCAAACGAATGCCATCAGGAGTTAGTTTAAAGTCCCCCGGACTGGAAAATATCCCCCAAGTTCCGGGAAATCGAGCTGAACTTGGTCAAAATCACGATGCTCGTAAGGCAGTCTCGGCTACTATTTCAGTCTTAAAGTGAAATACGGTTGTATTTCGACCCAGAAGCTCGAAACTAAGCGTTCAAAAAGTTTTCCTGCGTCCATTTCACTGCAAACCAAGGCCATCAGGAGTTAGTTTAGAGTCCCCGGAACTTGAAAATATCGCCAAACTTCTAGAAAATCGAGCGGAAGATGCTCAAAATTACGATGCGCGTAAGGCGGTCTCGGCTACTCTTTCAGTCTTAAAGTGAAGTGGGGCTATATTTCATCCCAGAAGCTCGAAAATAAGCCTCCAAAAAATGTTAATGTGTTCATTTCACTGCAAACCAAGGCCATCAGGAGTTAGTTTAGACTCCTCGGGACTGGAAAATATCGCCCAAGTTCGGGGAAATCGAGGCGAATTTTGTCAAAATCACGATGCGCGTAAGGCGGTCTCGGCTACTCTTTCATTCTTAAAGTGAAGTTGGGCTATATTTCGGCCGAGAAGCTAGAAAGTGAAAGTTCAAAGAGTTTTGCTGTGTTCATTTCACTGCAAACCAAGGCTATCAGGAGTTAGTTTAGACTCCTCGGGAATTTAAAATACCGCCCAAGTTCGGGGAAATCGAGCCGAATTTTCTCAAAATCACGATGCGCGTAAGGCGGTCTCGGCTACTCTTTCATTCTTAAAATGAACTGGGGCTATATTTCGGCCGAGAAGCTAGAAAGTGAAAGTTCGAAAAGTTTTGCTGTGTTCATTTCACTGCAAACCAAGGCCATCAGGAGTTAGTTTAGACTCCTCGGGACTGGAAAATATCGCCCAAGTTCGGGGAAATCGAGGCGAATTTTGTCAAAATCACGATGCGCGTAAGGCGGTCTCGGCTACTCTTTCATTCTTAAAGTGAACTGGGGCTATATTTCGGCCCAGAAGCTAGAAAGTGAAAGTTCAAAAAGTTTTGCTGTGTCCATTTCACAGAAGTTTGTCAAAATCACGATGCGTGGAAAGCAGTCTCGGCTACTCTTTTAGTCTTAAAGTGACGTGGCCATCAGGAGTTAGTTTAGAGTCCCTGGGAGTGCAATATATTTCCCAAGTTCCGGAAAATCGAGAAGGCGTTGGTCAAAATCACGATACGCGCAAGACGGTCTTGGCTAGTCTTTCAGTCTTAAAGTGAAGTGGGGCTATATTTCGGCCCAGAAGCTCAAAAGTGAGCTTCAAAAAGTTTTTCTGTATCTATTTCAATGCAAACGAAGGCCATGAGGGGTTACTTAAGAGTCTTCGGGACTGGAAAATATCCCCCAAGTTCCGGTTAATTGAGCCGAAGTTGGTCAAAATCACGGTGCGCGTTAGGCGGTCTCGCTTACTGTTTCAGTCTTAAAGTGAAGTGAGGCTTTATTCCTGCCCAGGAGCTTGAAAGTGAGCGCTCAAAAAGTTTCCCTGTGTTTATTTCACTGCAAACCAAAGCCATCAGGAGCTAGTTTAGAGTCCCCGGGACTGGAAAATATCCCCCAAGTTCCGGGAAATCGAGCCGAAAATAACGATTCGCGTAAGGCGGCCTCGGCTACTGTTTCAGTCTTAAAGTGAAGTGGGGCTATATTTCGGGCCAGAAGCCCGAAAATGAGCGTTCAAAAAGTTTTGCTGTGTTCATTTCACTGCAAACCAAGGCCATCAGGAGTTAGTTTAGCGTCTCCGGGACAAGAAAATATGCCCCAAGGTCCGGGAAATTGAGCCGAGGTTGGTCAAAATTACGATGCCCCTAAAGTGGTGTCGGCTACTCTTGCAGTCTTAAAGTGAAGTGGGGCTATATTTCGGCCCACAAGCTCGAAAGTGAGCGTTCAAAAAGTTTTGCTCTGTCCATTTCAATGCAAAGTAAGGCGATCAGGAGTTAGTTCAGAGTTCCCGGGACTGGAAAATATCCCCCAAGTTCGGAGAAATCGATCCGAAAAAGGTCAAAATCACGATGCGCGTAAGGCGATCTCGGCTACTCTTTCAGTCTTAAAATGAAGTGGGGCTATATTTCGGCCCACAAGCTCCAAAGTGGGCGTTCAACAAGTTATGCTGTGCCCATTTCTGTGCAAACCAAGGCCATCCGGAGTTAGTTTAGTGTCCCCCAGACTGGAAAATATCCCAAAAGTTGCGTGAAATCGAGCTGAACTTGGTCTAACTGACGACGCGCGTGAGGCGGTCTCGGCTACTATTTCAGTCTGAAAGTAAAGTGGGATTCTATTTCAGCCCAGAAGCTACAAAGAGAGTGTTCAAAAAGCTTTCCTTTGTCCATTTCACTTAAAACCAAGGCCATCAGGAGTTAGTTTAGAGTGCTCGGGACTGGGAATTATCTCCCAAGTTCCGGGACATCGAGCCGAAGTAGCCCAAAATCACGATGCGCGTAAGGCTGTCTCGGCTAGTCTTTCAGTCTTAAAGTGAAGTAGGGCTATATTTCGGCCCAGAAGCTCAAACGTGACCGTTCAAAAGGTTGTGCTGTGTCCATTTCACTGCAAACCAAGGCAATCAGGAGTTAGTTTAAAGTCTCCGTACCGGAAAATATCCCCTATTTCCCGGGAAATCGAGCCAAAGTTGGTCAAAATCACGATGCGCGTAAGGCGGTTCCGGTTACTCTTTCATTCTTAAAGTGAACTGGGGCAATATCTCCGCCTAGAACCTCGAAAGTGAGCGTTCAAAAAGTTGCGCTGTGTCCATTTCACTCCAGAGCAAGGCCATGAGGAGTTACTTGAGAGTCCGCGGGACTGGAAAATATCCCCCAAGTTCCGGGAAATCGAGCCGAAGTTGGTCAAAATTACCATGGGCGTAAGGCGGTCTCGGCTACTCTTTCACTCTTAAAGTGAAGTGGAGCTATATTTCGGCCCAGAAGCTCAAAAGTGAGCGTTCAAAAAGTTGTGTTGTGTCCATTTTACTGCACAGCGAGGACGTCGGGGGTCTGTTTAGAGTCCCCGGGACTGGAAAATATCCCCCAAGTTCAAGGAAATTTAACCGAAGTTGGTCAAAATCACGACGCGCGTACGGCGGTCTCGGCTACTCTTTCAGTCTTAAAGTGAAGTGGGGCAATATTTCGGCCCAGAAGCTCGAAACTGAGTGTTTAAAAAGTTTCGCTGTGTCCATTTCACTGCAAAACACGGCCATCACGACTTAGTTTAGCGTCCAAGGGACTGGAAATATCCCCCAAGTTACGGGAAATCCACCCGAAGTTAGTCAAAATCACGATGCGCTTAAGGGGGTCTCGGCTACTCTTTCAGTCTTAAGGGATATTGGGCTAAGATTTAACTCCAGAAGCTCGAAAGTAAGGGTTCAAAACTTTTTGTCTTTTTTGTATTTCACTCACATCTTAGACAATCAGGTTTGAGTTTACAGATTTTGGGACTGCAAAATATCTCCCAAGTCTCGCCAGATCGAGCCGAAGATCCTCAAAATCACAATGCGCGTAAGGCGCTCCCGCCTACTCTTTCAGTCTTAAAAAGACGTAGGGCTATATTTTGGCCAGCAAGCTCGAAAGTGCGCGTTCAAAAAGTGTTCCTGTGTCCATTTCACTGGAAACCAAGGCCATCAGGAGTTAGTTTAGAGTCCCCGGGACTGGAAAATATCCCTCTATTAGCGGGAAATCGAGCCGAAGTATCCCAAAATCACGATGCGCGTAAGGCGGTCTCGGCTACTCTTTCAGTCTTAAAGTTAAGTGGGGGTATTTTTCGACCCATAAGCTCGAAAGTGAGCGTTCAAAAAGTTTTGCTGTGTCCATTTAACTGCAAACTAAGGCCATCGGAAGTTAGTTTAGCTTCCTCGGGAATTGAAAATATTCGCCAACTTCCCGGAAATCGAGCCGAAGTTGGTCAAAATTACGATGCGCGTAAGGCGGTCTCGGCTATTCTTTCAGTCTTAAAGTGAAGTAGGGCTATATTTCGGCCGAGAAGCTCGAAAGTGAGCGTTCAAAAAAATGTGCTGTGTCCATTTCACTGCAAACCAAGGCCATCAGCAGTTAGTTTAGAGTTCTTGGGACTGGAATATATCCCCGAAGTTCCGGGAAATCCAACGGAAGTTGGTCAAAATCACGATGCGCGTAAGACGGTCTCGGCTACTCTTTCACTCTTAAAGTAAAGTGGGGCTATATTTCGGACCAGAAGCTCGAAAGTGACCCTTTAAAAAGTTAGGCTTTCTGCATTTAACTGCAAACCAATGCCATCAGGAGTTAGTTTAAAGTCCCCCGGACTGGAAAATATCCCCCAAGTTCCGGGAAATCGAGCTGAACTTGGTCAAAATCACGATGCTCGTAAGGCAGTCTCGGCTACTATTTCAGTCTTAAAGTGAAATACGGTTGTATTTCGGCCCAGAAGCTCGAAACTGAGCGTTCAAAAAGTTTTCCTGCGTCCATTTCACTGCAAA
Organism: Orbicella franksi; assembly: GCF_964199315.1. Taxonomy (NCBI): domain Eukaryota; kingdom Metazoa; phylum Cnidaria; class Anthozoa; order Scleractinia; family Merulinidae; genus Orbicella; species Orbicella franksi. The sequence continues at coordinate 258,967 of NC_138151.1, forward strand.
CCAAGGCCATCAGGAGTTGGTTTACAGTCCCCGGGACTTGAAAATATCGCCCAAGTTCGGGGAAATCGAGCCGAATTTTCTCAAAATCACGATGCGCGTAAAGCAGTCTCGACTACTCTTTTAGTCTTAAAGTGACGTGGCTGTATATTTCGGCCCAGAAGCTCGAAAGTGAGCGTTCAAAAAGTTATGCTGTGCCCATTTCACTGCAAAGCAAGGCCCTGAGGAAGTAGTTTACAGTGCCCAGAACTGGAAAATATCCCCCAAGTTCCGCGAAAGCGAGACGAAGTTGGTCAAAATAACGATTCGCGTAAGGCGGTCTCGGCTACTCTTTCAGTCTTAAAGTGAAGTAGGGCTATATTTCGGTCCAGAAGCTCGAAAGTGAGCGTTCAAACAGTTTTCCTCTCTGAATTTCACTGAAAACCAAGGCCATCATGAGTTAGTTTAGAGTCCCCTGGACTGGAAAATATCTTTTAAGTTCTGGCAACTCAAGCCGAAGTTGGTCAAAATCACGATGCGCGTAAGGCTGCCTGGGCTACTCTTTCAGTCTTAAAGAGAAGTGGGGCTCTATTTCGGCCCAGAAGCTCCAAAGTGAGCGCTGCAAAAAATTTGCTGTGTCCATTTCACTGCAAACCAGGGCCATCAGGAGTTAGTTTAGAGTCCCCACGACTGCAATATATTTCCCAAGTTCGGGAAAATGGAGAAGACGTTGGTGAAAATCACGATGCGCGCAAGACGGTCTTGGCTAGTCTTTCAGTCTTAAAGTGAAGTGGGGCTATATTTCGGCCCAGAAGCTCAAAAGTGAGCTTCACAAAGTTTAACTGTGTCCATTTCAATGCAAACGAAGGTCATCAGGGTTTACTTAAGAGTCGCCGGGACTGGAAAATATCCCTCAAGTTCAGGGAAATTTAGCCGAAATTGGTGAAAATGACGGTGCGCGTTAGGCGGTCTCGCTTACTGTTTCAGTCTTGAAGTGAAATGAGGCTTTATTCCTGCCCAGGAGCTTCAAAGTGGGCGTTCAAGAAGTTTCGCTGTGTGTATTTCACTGCAAACCAAAGCCATCAGGAGCTAGTTTAGAATCCCCTTGACTGGAAAATATCCCCCAACTTCCGGGAAATCGAGCCAAAGTTGGTCAAAATCACGATTTTCGTAAGGTAGTCTCGACTACTCTTTCATTCTTAAAGTGAAGTGGGGCTATATTTCGGGCTAGAAGCCCGAAAGTGATCGTTCAAAAAGTTTTGCTGTGTTCATTTCACTGGAAACCAAGGCCATTAGGAGTTAGTTTAGCGTCCCCGGGACAAGAAAATACGCCCCAAGGTCCGGGAAATTGAGCCGAGGTTGGTCAAAATCACGATGCCCCTAAAGTGGTCTCGGCTACTCTCTCTGTCTTAAAGTGAAGTGGGGCTATTTTTCGGGCCAGAAGCCCGAAAGTGAGCGTTCAAAAAGTTTTGCTGTGTTCTTTGATTGAAAAACAAGGCCATCACGAGTTAGTTTAGCGTCCCTGCGACTGGAAAATATTCCCCAAGTTCCGGTAAATCGAGCTGAAGTTGGTCAAAATCACGATGCACCCAAAGCGGTCTCGGCTACCCTTTCAGTCTTAAAGTGAAGTGGGGCTATATTTCTGTCCACAAGCTCGAAAATGAGCGTTCAAAAAGTTTTGCTGTGTGCATTTCACTGGAAACCAAAGCTATCAAAAGTTATTTTAGGGTCCCTGGGACTGGAAATATCCCCAAGTTCGGGAAAGCGAGCAGAAGTTGATCAAAATCACGATGCGCGAAATGCGGTCTCGGCTACTGTTTCAGTCTTAAAGTAAAGTGTGGCTATATTTCGGCCCACAAGCTGGAAAGTGAGCGTTCAAAAAGTTTTGCTCTGTCCATTTCAATGCAAAGCAAGGCGATCAGGAGTTAGTTTAGAGTCCCCGAGACTGTAAAATATCCCCCAATTTCCGAGAAATCGATCCGAAAATGGTCAAAATCACGATGCGCGTAAGGCGTTTTCGGCTACTCTTTCAGTCTTAAAGTGAAGTGGGGCTATATTTCGGCCCACAAGCTCCAAAGTGGGCGTTCAAAAAGTTATGTTGTGCGCATTTCACTGCAAACCAAGGCCATCCGGACTTACTTTAGAGTCCCCCGGACTGGAAAATATCTGAAAAGTTGCGTGAAATCGAGCTGCACTTGGTCTAACTGACGATGCGCGTGAGGCGATCTCGGCTACGATTTTAGTTTGAAAGTGAAGTAAGATTCTATTTCGGCCCAGAGGCTACAAAGAGAGTGTTCAAAAAGCTTTCCTTTGTCCATTTCACTGAAAACCAAGGCCATCAGGAGTTAGTTTAGAGCCCGCGGAAATGGAATATATCCCTCAAGTTCCGGGAAAGCGACCCGAAGTTGGTCAAAATCACGATTTGCGCAAGGCGGTCTCGGCTACTCTTTCAGTCTTAAAGTAAAAGTGGGGCTATATTTCGGTCCACTAGCTCGAGAGTGAGCGTTCAAAAAAGTTTCGCTCTGTCCACTTCAGTAAAAATGAAGACAATCAGGAGTTAGTTTAGAGTCCCCGGGACTGGAAAATATCCCCCAAGTTCCGGCAAATCGAGCCGAAGTTGGTCAAAATCACGGTGCGCTTAAGGCGGTGTCGGTTACTTCTTCAGTCTTAAAGTGAAGTTGTGCTCTATTTCGGCCCAAAAGCTCAAAGCTCAAAAAAAATTACTGTCTATTTCACTGCAAACCAAGGCTATTAGGAGTTAGTTTAGAGTCCCCGGGAGTGGAATGTATTTCCCAATTTCCGGAAAATCGAGAAGACGTTGGTCAAAATCACGATGCGCGTAAGATCTTCTCGGCTACTCTTTCAGTCTTAAAGTGAAGTGGGGCTATATTTCGGCCCAGAAGCTCAAAAGTGAGCGTTCAAAAAGTCTTGCTGTATCCATTTCAATGCAAACCAAGGCCATCAGGGGTTACTTAAGAGTCCTTGGGACTGGAAAATATCCCCCAAGTTCCGGTAAATTGGGCCGAAGTTGGTCAAAATCACGATGTGCGTAAGGTGGTCTCGGCTACTCTTTCAGTTTTAAAGTGAAGTGGGGCAATATTTCGGCCCAGAAGCTCGAAAGTGAGTGTTTAAAAAGTTTTTCTCTGTCCCTTTCAGTGCAAACCAAGGCCATCAGAAGTTACTTTAGAGTCCCCGGGACTGAAGAATATTCCGCAAGTCCCGGGAAATCGAGCCGAAGTTGATGAAATTCATGATGCGCGTAACGTGGTCTCGGCTACTGTGTCAGTCCTAAAGTGAAGTGTGCCTATATTTCGGCCCACAAGCTAGAAAGTGAGCGTTCAAAAAGTTTTGTTGTGTCCATTTTACTTCAAAACAAGGCCATCAGGACTTACTTTAGCGTCCAAGGGACTGCAAAATATCCCCCAAGTTCCGGGAAATCCATTGGAAGTTCGTCAAAATTACGATGCGCGTAAGGCGGTCTCATCTACTCTTTCAGTCTTAAAGTAAAGTGGGGCTATATTTCTGCCCAGAAGCCCCAAAGTTGTGCTCTGTCTATTTCACTGAAAACCAAGGCCATCAGGAGTTACTTTAGAGTCCCTTTGACTGGAATATATCCCCCAAGTTTCGGGAAATAAACGCGAAATTGTTCAAAATCACGATTCGCTCAAGACGGTCTCGCCTACTCTTTCAGTCTTAAAGTAAGATGGGGCTCTATTTCGGCCCAGAAGCTCGAGAGTGAGCGTTCAAAAACTTTCGCTGTGTCCATTCCACTGCAAACCAAGACAAGCAGGAGTTAGTTGAGAGTCCCCGGGACTGGAAAATATCCCCCAAGTTCCGGGAAATCAACCCGAAGTTTGTCAAAATCACCATGCGCGTAAGGCGGTCTCGGCTACTCTTTCAGTGTTAAAGTAATGGGGGGCTATATTTTGGCCCAGAAGCTCGAAATTGAGCGTTCAAAAAGTTTTGCTGGCTCCATTTTACTGCAAACCAAGGCCATCAGGAATTAGTTTAGAGTCCTCAGAACTGGAATATATCCCCTTAGTTCCGGTAAATCCAGCCGAAGTTGCTCAAAATCACGATGCACGTAAGGCGGTCTCGGCTACTCTTTCAGTCTTCAAGTGAAGTGGGGTTCTATTTCGGTCCACAAGCTCGAAAGTATGCGTTCAAAAACTTTTTCTGTTTCCGTTTCACTGCAAACCAAGACCAGCACGAGTTAGTTTAGAGTCCCCGGGACTGGAAAATATTTCGCAAGTTCCGGGAAATCGAGCCGAAGTTGATCAAAATCACGATGCGCGAAACGTGGTGTCGGCTACTGTTTCAGTCTTAAAGTGAAGTATGGCTATATTTCGGCCCACAAGCTCGAAAGTGAGCGTTCAAAAAGCTTTGCTGTGTCCATTTCACTGCAAAACAAGGCCATCGGCACCTACTTTAGCGTCCAAGGGACTGGAAAATATCCCCCAAGTTCCGGGAAATCCACCCGAAGTTTGTCAAAATCACCATGCGCGTAAGGCGGTCTCGGCTACTTTTTCAGTATTAAAGTAAAGTGGGCTATATTTCGGCCCAGAAGCTTGAAGGTGAGCGTTCAAAAAGTTTTGCTGTCTCCATTTCACTGCAAACCAAGGCCATGAAGAATTAGTTTAGAGTCCCTGGGACTGGAAAATATCCCCCAAGTTCCGGAATGTCGACCCGAAGTTGGTCAAAATCACGATGCGCGCACGCTGCTCTTGGCTACTTTAAGTCGTAAGTGATGTGGAACTATATTTCGGCCTAGAAGCTCGAAAGTGTGCGTTCAAAAACTTGTGCTGTGTGAATTTCACTGCAAACCATGGCCATCAGGAGTTAGTTTAGAGTCCCCGGAACTGGAAAATATTCTCCAAGTTCCAGGAAAGCGAGCAGAAGTTGATCAAAATCACGATGCGCGTAGCGCGATCTCGGCTACTGTTTCAGTCTTAAAGTGAAGTGTGGCTATATTTAGGCCCACAAGCTCGATAGTGAGCGTTCAAAAAGTTTTGCTGTGTCCATTTCACTGCAAACCAAGGCCATCAGGAGTCAGTTTAGAGTTCCCGGGACTGGAAAAAATCCTCCAAATTCCAGGAAATGGCGCCGAAGTTGATGAAAATTATGATGCGCGTAACGTGCTCTCGGCTATTCTTTCAGTCTTAAATTTAAGTAGGGCTATATTTCGGCCCTCAAGCTCGAAGGTGAGCGTTCAGAATGTTTTGCTGTGTTCATTAAACTGCAAACCAAGGTCATCGGGAGTTAGTTTAGCGTCCCCAGGACTTTAAATTATTCGCCAACTTCCGGGAAATCGAGCAAAAATGGCCCAAAATCACGATGCACGTAAGGCGGTCTCGGCTACTCTTTCAGTCTTGAAATTAAGGAGCGCTATATTTCGACCTAGAAGCTCGAGACCGGGCGTGCGCTAATTTTACCTGTGTCCATTTCACTGACATCTTAGGCCATCAGGAGTTAGTTTAGAGTCCTTGGGACTGGAAAATATTTCCCAAATTCTGGCAGATCGAGCCAAAGTTGCTCAAAATCACGATGCGCGTAAGGCGGTGTCGGCTACTCTTTCAGTCTTAAAATGAAGTGGGGCTATATTTCGGCCGACAAGCTCAACACCGAGGGTACGCTCCTTTTGCCTGTGTACATATCACTGAAACCTAAGTTCATCAGGAGTTAGCATAGAGTCCTCGGGACTGGAAAATATTCCCCGAATTCCAGCAAATCGAGCCAAAGATGCTCAAAATCACCATGCGCGTAAGGCGGTCTCGGCTACTCGTTTACTCCGAAAATGAAGTGGGGCTATATTTCGGTTCTACAAGCTCGACACCGAGCGTGCTCTCCTTTTACCTGTGCCCATTTCACTAAGAACTAAGTCCATCAGGAGATAGTTTAGAATCCTCGAGACTGGAAGCTATCCTCCAAGTTGCGGGAAATTGAGCCATACTTTCTTAAAATTACGATAAGTCTACGGCAGTTTCGTTTACTGTTTCAGTCTTAAAATGAACTGGGGCTACATTTCGGCCTAGAAGATCGACACCGAGCGTGCGCTCCTGTTACCTGTGACCATTTTACTGAAAACTAAGGCCATCAAGAGTTAGGGTAGAGTCCCCGGGACTGGAAAATATCCCTCAAGTTTTGGCAGATCGAGCCATAGTGGCTAAAAATTTCGATGCGCTTAAGGCGGTTTCGTGTACTTTTTCAGTCTTAAAATAAAGTGGGGCTATATTTCAGCCTAAACCTGGAAACCTAGCGTGCGCCCCTTTTACCTGTGTCCATTTCACTAAAAACCAAGGCATTCAAAAGTTAGTTTAGATTTTCCGGGACTGGAAAATATCCCCCAAGTCCCAGGAAATCAAGCCGAAGTTCGACAAAATTACCATGCGCGTAAGGCGGTCCCGGCTACTCTTTCAGTCTTAAAGTGAAGTGGGGCTATATTTCGGCCCAGAAGCTCGAAAGTGAATGTTCAAAGAGTTTGGCTGTGTCCATTTCACTGCAAACCAAGGCCATCAGGAATTAGTTTAGAGTGCCCGGGACTGGGAAAAATCCTCCAAATTCCAGGAAATGGCGCCGAAGTTGATGAAAATTATGATGCGCGTAACGTGCTCTCGGCTATTCTTTCAGTCTTAAATTTAAGTAGGGCTATATTTCGGCCCTCAAGCTCGAAGGTGAGCGTTCAGAATGTTTTGCTGTGTTCATTAAACTGCAAACCAAGGTCATCGGGAGTTAGTTTAGCGTCCCCAGGACTTTAAATTATTCGCCAACTTCCGGGAAATCGAGCAAAAATGGCCCAAAATCACGATGCACGTAAGGCGGTCTCGGCTACTCTTTCAGTCTTGAAATTAAGGAGCGCTATATTTCGACCTAGAAGCTCGAGACCGGGCGTGCGCTAATTTTACCTGTGTCCATTTCACTGACATCTTAGGCCATCAGGAGTTAGTTTAGAGTCCTTGGGACTGGAAAATATTTCCCAAATTCTGGCAGATCGAGCCAAAGTTGCTCAAAATCACGATGCGCGTAAGGCGGTGTCGGCTACTCTTTCAGTCTTAAAATGAAGTGGGGCTATATTTCGGCCGACAAGCTCAACACCGAGGGTACGTTCCTTTTGCCTGTGTATATATCACTGAAAACTAAGTTCATCAGGAGTTAGCATAGAGTCCTCGGGACTGGAAAATATTCCCCGAATTCCAGCAAATCGAGCCAAAGATGCTCAAAATCACGATGCGCGTAAGGCGGTCTCGGCTACTCGTTTACTCCGATAATTAAGTGGGCTATATTTCGGTTCTACAAGCTCGACACCGAGCGTGCTCTCCTTTTACCTGTGTCCATTTCACTAAGAACTAAGTCCATCAGGAGATAGTTTAGAATCCTCGAGACTGGAAGCTATCCTCCAAGTTTCGGCAAATTTAACCGAAGTTGGTCAAAATCACGACGCGTGTACGGCGGTCTCGGCTACTCTTTCAGTCTTAAAGTGAAGTGGAGCAATATTTCGGCCCAGAAGCTGGAAACTGAGTGTTTCAAAAGTTTTGCTGTGTCCATTTCACTGCAAAACAAGGCCATCACGACTTGGTTTAGCGTCCAAGGGACTGGAAATATGTCCCAAGTTACGGGAATCCACCCGAAGTTAGTCAAAATCACGATGCGCTTAAGGGGGTCTCGGCTACTCTTTCAGTCTTAAGGTAAAGTGGGCTTAGATTTAACTCCAGAAGCTCGAAAGGAAGGGTTCAAAAATGTTTGTCTCTATTTCACTCACATCTTAGACAGTCAGGAGTGAGTTTAGAGACTTGGGGACTGGAAAATATCTCCCAAGTCTCGCCAGATCGAGCCGAAGATCCTCAAAATCACAATGCGCGTAAGGCGCTCCCGCCTAATCTTTCAGTCTTAAAAACAAGGAGGGCTATATTTCGGCCAGCAAGCTCGAAAGTGAACGTTCAAAGAGTTTGGCTGTGTCCATTTCACTGAAAACCAAGGCCATCAGGAATTAGTTTAGAGTCCCCGGGACTGGAAAATATCCCCTTATTTGCGGGAAATCGAGCCGAAGTATCCCAAAATAACGATGCGCGTAAGGCGGTCTCGGCTACTTTTCAGTCTTAAAGTTAAGTGGGGCTATATTTCGACCCATAAGCGCGAAAGTGAGCGTTCAAAAAGTTTTGCTGTGTCCATTTAACTGCAAACTAAGGCCATCGGAAGTTAGTTTAGCTTCCCCGGGAATTGAAAATATTCGCCAACTTGCGGGAAATCGAGCCGAAGTTGGTCAAAATTACGATGCGCGTAAGGCGGTCTCGGCTACTCTTTCAGTCTTAAAGTGAAGTAGGGCTATATTTCGGCCGAGAAGCTCGAAAGTGAGCGTTCAAAAAAATGTGCTGTGTCCATTTCACGGCAAACCAAGGCCGTCAGCAGTTAGTTTAGAGTCCCCAGGACTGGAATATATCCCCGAAGCTCCGGGAAATCCAACGGAACTTGGTCAAAATCACGATGCGCGTAAGACGGTCTCGGCTACTCTTTCACTCTTAAAGTAAAGTGGGGCTAGATTTCGGCCCAGAAGCTCGAAAGTGACCCTTTAAAAAGTTACGCTTTCTGCATTTAACTGCAAACCAAGGCCATCAGGAGTTAGTTTAAAGTCCCCCGGACTGGAAAATATCCCCCAAGTTCCGGGAAATCGAGCTGAACTTGGTCAAAATCACGATGCTCGTAAGGCGGTCTCGGCTACTATTTCAGTCTTAAAGTGAAATACGGTTGTATTTCGGCCCAGAAGCTCGAAACTGAGCGTTCAAAAAGTTTTCCTGCGTCCATTTCACTGCAAACCAAGGCAATCAGGAGTTAGTTTAGAGTCCCCTGGACTTGAAAATATCGCCAAAATTCTAGAAAATCGAGCGGAAGGTACTCAAAATCACGTTGCTCGTAAGGCGGTCTCGCCTACTCTTTCAGTCTTAAAGTGAAGTGGGGCTATATTTCATCCCAGAAGCTCGAAAATAAACGTTCTAAAAGTGTTACTGTGTTCCATTCAGTGGAAACCAAGGCTATCAAGAGTTAGTTTAGACTCCTCGGGACTGGAAAATATCGCCCAAGTTCGGGGAAATCGAGCGGAATTTTGTCAAAATCACGATGCGCGTAAGGCGGTCTCGGCTACTCTTTCATTCTTAAAGTGAAGTTGGGCTATATTTCGGCCGAGAAGCTAGAAAGTGAAAGTTCAAAGAGTTTTGCTGTGTTCATTTCACTGCAAACCAAGGCTATCAGGAGTTAGTTTAGACTCCTCGGGAATTTAAAATACCGCCCAAGTTCGGGGAAATCGAGCCGAATTTTCTCAAAATCACGATGCGCGTAAGGCGGTCTCGGCTACTCTTTCATTCTTAAAGTGAACTGGGGCTATATTTCGGCCCAGAAGCTAGAAAGTGAAAGTTCAAAAAGTTTTGCTGTGTCCATTTCACCGCAAACCAAGCCACATCAGCAGATTGTTTACAGTCACCGGGACATCAAAATATCCCCCAAGTCCCGGGAAATCGAGCCGAAGTTCGTCAATATCACGATGCGCGTAAAGTAGTCTCGGCTACTCTTTTAGTCTTAAAGTGACGTGGCTGTATATTTCGGCCCAGAAGCTCGAAAGTGAGCGTTCAAAAAGTTTTGCTCTCTCAATTTAATTGAAAACCAAGGCCATGATGAGTTAGTTTAGAGTCCACGGGACTGGAAAATATCCCTTAAGTTCTGCCAACTCAAGCCGAAGTTGGTCAAAATCACGATGCGTCTAAGGCGGTCTCGGCTACTATTTCAGTCTTAAAGTGAAGTAGGGCTATATTTCGGCTCAGAATTTCGAAAGTAAGCGTTCCAAAAAAAATTTGCTGTGTCCATTTCACTGCAGACCAAGGCCATCAGGGGTTAGTTTAGAGCCCTTGAGACTTGAATATATCCCCGAAGTTTCGGGAAATCGAGCCGAAGTTGGTCAAAATCACCATGCGCGTAAGACGGTGTCGGCTACTCTTTCAGTCTTAAACTGAAGTGGGGCTATATTTTGGCTCAGAAGCCCGAAGGGGAGCGTTGAAAAAGTTTTGCTCTCTCCATTTCAATGCAAACCAAGGCAATCACGAGTTACTTTAGAGTCCCCGGTACCGGAAAATATTCCCCATTTCCCGGGAAATCGAGCCAAAGTTGGTCGAAATCACGATGCGCGTAAGGCGGTCTCGGCTATTCCTTTATTCTTAAAGTGAACTCGGGCTATATTTCGGCCCAGAAGCTCGAAAGTGAAAGTTCAAAAAGTTTTGCTGTGTCCATTTCACCGGGAACCAAGCCACATCAGAAGATAGTTTACAGTCTCCGGGACATCAAAATATCCCCTAAGTTGCGGGATATCGAGCCGAAGTTTGTCAAAATCACGATGCGCGTAAAGCAGTCTCGGCTACTCTTTGAGTCTTAAAGTGACGTGGCTGTATATTTCGGCCCAGAAGCTCGAAAGTGAGCGTTCAAAAAGTTATGCTGTGCCCATTTCACTGCAAAACAAGGCCCTCAGGAAGTAGTTTACAGTGCCCGGAACTGGAAAATATCCCCCAAGTTCCGCGAAATCGAGACGAAGTTGGTCAAAATAACGATTCGCGTAAGGCGGTCTCGGCTACTCTTTCAGTCTTAAAGTGAAGTAGGGCTATATTTCGGTCCAGAAGCTCGAAAGTGAGCGTTCAAAAAGTTTTCCTCTCTGAATTTCACTGAAAACCAAGGCCATCATGAGTTAGTTTAGAGTCCCGGGGACAGGAAAATATCTTTTAAGTTCTGGCAGATCAAGCCGAAGTTGGTCAAAATCACGATGCGCCTAAGGCGGCCTCGGCTACTCTTTCAGTCTTAAAGTGAAGTGGGGCTCTATTTCGGCCCAGAAGCTCCAAAGTGAGCGATGCAAAAAATTTGCTGTGTCCATTTCACTGCAAACCAGGGCCATCAGGAGTTAGTTTAGAGTCCCAGGGACTGCAATATATTTCCCAAGTTCCGGAAAATCGAGAAGACGTTGGTCAAAATCACGATGCGCGCTAAGACGGTCTTGGCTAGTCTTTCAGTCTTAAAGTGAAGTGGGGCTTTATTTCGGCCCAGAAGCTCAAAAATGAGGGTTCAAAAAGTTTTGCTGTATCCATTTCAATGCAAACGAAGGCCCTCAGGGGTTACTTAAGAGTCTTCGGGACTGGAAAATATCCCCCAAGTTCAGGGAAATTTAGCCGAAGTTGGTAAAAATCAGGGTGCGCGTTGGGCGGTCTCGCTTACTGTTTCAGCCTTAAAGTGAAGTGAGCATTTATTCCTGCCCAGGAGCTTGAAAGTGAGCGTTCAAAACGTTTCCCTGTGTTTATTTCACTGCAAACCAAAGCTATCAGGAGCTAGTTTAGAGTCTCCGGGACTGGAAAATATCCCCCAACTTCCAGGAAATCGAGCCGAAGTTGGTCAAAATAACGATTCGCGTAGGGCGGGTCTCGGCTACTCTTTCAGTCTTAAAGTAAAGTGGGGCTATATTTCGGGCCAGAAGCCCGAAAGTGAGCGTTCAGAAAGTTTTGCTGTATCCATTTCAATGCAAACGAAGGCCATCAGGGGTTACTTAAGAGTCTTCGGGACTGGAAAATATCCCCCAAGTTCAGGGAAATTTAGCCGAAGTTAGTAAAAATCAGGGTGCGCGTTGGGCGGTCTCGCTTACTGTTTCAGCCTTAAAGTGAAGTGAGCATTTATTCCTGCCCAGGAGCTTGAAAGTGAGCGTTCAAAAAGTTTCCCTGTGTTTATTTCACTGCAAACCAAAGCTATCAGGAGCTAGTTTAGAGTCTCCGGGACTGGAAAATATCCCCCAACTTCCATAAAATCGAGCCGAAATTGGTCAAAATAACGATTCGCGTAGGGCGGGTCTCGGCTACTCTTTCAGTCTTAAAGTAAAGTGGGGCTATATTTCGGGCCAGAAGCCCGAAAGTGAGCGTTCAGAAAGTTTTGCTGTGTTCATTTCACTGCAAACCAGGGCCATCAGGAGTTAGTTTAGCGTCCCCGGGACAAGAAAATATGCCCCAAGGTCCGGGAATTTGAGCCGAGGTTGGTCAAAATCACGATGCCCCTAAAGTGGTCTCGGCTACTCTTTCTGTCTTAAAGTAAAGTGGGGCTATATTTCGGGCCACAAGCCCGAAAGTGAGCGTTCAAAAAGTTTTGCTGTGTCCATTTCACTGCAAACCAAGGCCATCAGGGGTTAGTTTAGAGTCCCCGGGACTGAAATATATTGCTCAAGTTCCGGAAAAGCGAGCCGAAGTTGATGAAAATCACGATACGCGAAATGCGGTATCGGCTACTGTTTCAGTCTTAAAGTAAAGTGTGGCTATATTTCGGCCCACAAGCTCGAAAGTGAGCGTTCAAAAAGTTTTGCTTTGTCCATTTCACTGCAAAATAAGGCCATCAGGAATTAGGTTAGCGTCCAAGGGACTGGAAAATGTTCCCCAAGTTCCGGGAGATCCACCCGAAGTTTTTCAAAATCACAATGCGCGTAGGGTGGTCTCGGTTATTCTTTAAGTCTTAAAGTAAAGTGGGGCTTTCTTTCGGCCTGGAAGCTCGAAGGTGAGCGTTCAAAAAGTTTTGGTCTGTCCATTTCACTGCAAACCAAGGCAATAAGGAGTTAGTTTAGAGTTCCTGGGACTGGAAAATATCGCCCAAGTTCCGGAATATCGACCCGAACTTTGTCAAACTCACGATGCGAGCAAGGCGGTCTCGGCTACTCTTTCAGTCTTAAGTGAAGTGGGGCTATATTTCGGCCCAGAATCTCCAAAGTGTGCGTTCAAAAAATTGTGCTGTGCCCATTTCAATGCAAACCAAGGCCATCAGGAGTTAGTTTGGAATCCCCGGGACTGGAAAATATCCCCCAAGTCCCGGGAATTGGAGCCGAAGTTGATCAAATTCATGATGCGCGTAACGTGGTCTCGGCTACTGTTTCAGTCTTAAAGTCAAGTGTGCCTATATTTCGGCCCAAAAGGTAGAAAGTGAGCGTTCAAAAATTTTATCTGTGTCCATTTCACTTCAAAACAAGGCCATCAGGACTTAGCTTAGCGTCCAAGGGACTGGAAAATATCCCCCAAGTTCCGGGAAATCCATTGGAAGTTCGTCAAAATTACGATATACGTAAGCCGGTTTCGGCCCACTCTTTCAGTCTTAAAGTAAAGTCGGGCTATATTTCTTTCCAGAAGCTCGAAAGTGAGCGTTCAAAAAGTTTTGCTGTGTGCATTTCACTGCAAACCAAAGCTATCAAAAAATAGTTTAGGGTCCCCGGGACTGGAAAATATTCCCCAAGTTCCGGGAAAGCGAGCCGAAGTTGATCAAAATCACGATGCGCGAAATGCGGTCTCGGCTACTGTTTCAGTCTTAAAGTAAAGTGTGGCTATATTTCGGCCCACAACCTCCAAAGTGAGCGTTCAAAAAGTTTTGCTCTGTCCATTTCAATGCAAAGCAAGGCTATCAGGAGTTAGTTTAGAGTCCCCCGGACTGGAAAATATCGCAAAAGTTGCGTGAAATCGAGCTGAACTTGGTCTAACTGACGATGCGCGTGAGGCGGTCTCGGCTACTATTTCAGTCTGAAAGTGAAGTGGGTTTGTATATCGGCCCAGAAGCTACAAAGAGAGTGTTCAAAAAGCTTTCCTTTGGCCATTTCACTGAAAACGAAGGCCATCAGGAGTTAGTTTAGAGCCCGCGGAAATGGAATATATCCCCCAAGTTCCGGGAAACAGACCCGAAGTTGGTCAAAATCACGATTTGCGCAAGACGGTCTCGGCTACTCTTTCAGTCTTAAAGTAAAGTGGGGCTATATTTCGGTCCAGAAGCTCGAGAGTGAGCGTTCAAAAAGTTTCGCTGTGTCCATTTCACTGAAAACCAAGACAATCAGCAGTTAGTTTAGAGTCCCCGGGACTGGAAAATATCCCCCAAGTTCCGGTAAATCGAGCCGAAGTTGGTCAAAATCACGTTGCGCTTAAGGCGGTGTCAGCTACTCCTTCAGTCTTAAAGTGAAGTTGGGGCTCTCTGTCGGCCCAAAAGCTCAAAGCTCAAAAAAATTACTGTGGCTATTTCACTGCAAACCAAGGCTATCAGGAGTTAGTTTGGAGTCCCCGGGAGTGGAATGTATTTCCGAAGTTCCGGAAAATCGAGAAGACGTTGGTCAAAATCACGATGCGCGTAAGACCGTCTCGGCTACTCTTCCAGTCTTAAAGTGAAGTCGGGCTATATTTCGGCCCAGAAGCTCAAAAGTGAGCGTTCAAAAAGTCTTGCTGTATCCATTTCAATGCAAACCAAGGCCATCAGGGGTTACTTAAGAGTCTTCGGGACTGGAAAATATCCCCCAAGTTCCGGTAAATCGAGCCGAGGTTGGTCAAAATCACGATGTGCGTAAGGTGGTCTCGGCTACTCTTTCAGTCTTAAAGTGAAGGGGGTGATATTTCGGCCCAGAAGCTCGAAAGTGAGTGTTTAAAAAGTTTTGCTCTGTCACTTTCAGTGCAAACCAAGGCCATCAGAAGTTACTTTAGAGTCCCCGGGACTGGAGAATATCTCCAAGTCCCGGGAAATCAAGCCGAAGTTGATCAAATTCATGATGCGCGTAACGTGGTCTCGGCTACTGTCTCAGTCCTAAAGTGAAGTGTGGCTATATTTCGGCCCACAAGCTAGAAAGTGAGCGTTCAAAAAGTTTTGTTGTGTCCATTTTACTTCAAAACAAGGCCATCAGGACTTACTTTAGCGTCCAAGGGACTGCAAAATATCCCCCAAGTTCCGGGAAATCCATTGGAAGTTCGTCAAAATTAGGATGCGCGTAAGGCGATCTGATCTACTCTTTCAGTCTTAAAGTAAAGTGGGGCTATATTTCTGCCCAGAAGCTCCAAAGTTGTGCTCTGTCCATTTCACTGAAAACCAAGGCCATCAGAAGTTAGTTTAGAGCCCGCGAAAATGGAATATATCCACCAAGTTCCGGGAAACCGACCCGAAGTTGGTCAAAATCAGGATTTGCGCAAGACGGTCTCGCCTACTCTTTCAGTCTTAAAGTAAAATGGGGCTCTCTTTCGGCCCAGAAGCTCGAGAGTGAGCGTTCAAAAACTTTCGCTGTGTCCATTTCACTGCAAACCAAGACAAGCAGCAGTTAGTTGAGAGTCCCCGGGACTGGAAAATATCCCCCAAGTTCCGGGAAATCAGCCCGAAGTTTGTCAAAATCACGATGGGCGTAAGGCGGTCTCGGCTACTCTTTCAGTGTTAAAGTAATGCGGGGGGGGGGGGCTATATTTTGGCGCAGAAGCTCGAAATTGAGCGTTCAAAAAGTTTTGCTTGCTCCATTTTACTGCAAACCAAGGCAATCAGGAATTAGTTTAGAGTCCTCAGAACTGGAATATATCCCCTTAGTTCCGGCAAATCCAGCCGAAGTTGCTCAAAATCACGATGCACGTAAGGCGGTCTCGGCTACTCTTTCAGTCTTCAAGTGAAGTGGGGTTCTATTTCGGTCCACAAGCTCGAAAGTATGCGTTCAAACACTTTTCTTTTTCCGTTTAACTGCAAACCAAGACCAGCACGAGTTAGTTTACAGTCCCCGGGACTGGAAAATGTTTCGCAAGTTCCGGGAAATCGAGCCGAAGTTGGTCAAAATCACGATGCGCGAAACGTGGTCTCGGCTACTGTTTCAGTCTTAAAGTGAAGTATGGCTATATTTCGGCCCACAAGCTCGAAAGTGAGCGTTCAAAAAGCTTTGATGTGTCCATTTCACTGCAAAACAAGGACATCGGCACCTAGTTTAGTGTCCAAGGGACTGGAAAATATCCCCCAAGTTCAGGGAAATCCACTCGAAGTTTGTCAAAATCACGATGCGCGTAAGGCGGTCTCGGCATTTTTTCAGTATTAAAGTAAAGTGGGCTATATTTCGGCCCAGAAGCTTGAAGGTGAGCCTTCAAAAAGTTTTGCTGTCTCCATTTCACTGCAAACCAAGGCCATCAAGAGTTAGTTTAGAGACCCGGGGACTGGAAAATATCCCCCTAGTTCCGGAATATCGACCCGAAGTTGGTCAAAATCACGATGCGCGCACGCCTGTCTCGGCTACTCTTTCAGTCTTAAAATGAAGTGGGGCTATATTTCGGCCGAGAAGCTCAACACCGAGTGTGCGCTCCTTTTGCCTGTGTACATATCGCTGAAAACTAAGTTCATCAGGAGTTAGCATAGAGTCCTCGGGACTGGATAATATTCCCCGAATTGCGGCAAACCGAGCCAAAGACTCTCAAAATCACGATGCGCGTAAGGCGGTCTCGGCTACTCGTTTACTCCGATAATGAAGTGGGCTATATTTCGGTTCTACAAGCTCGACACCGAGCGTGCTCTCCTTTTACCTGTGTCCATTTCACTAAGAACTAAGTCCATCAGGAGATAGTTTAGAATCCTCGAGACTGGAAGCTATCCTCCAAGTTGCGGCAAATTGAGCCATACTTTCTTAAAATTACGATAAGCGTACGGCAGTTTCGTTTACTCTTTCAGTCTTAAAATGAACTGGGGCTACATTTCGGCCTAGGCAATCAGAAGTTAGTTTAGAGTCCCCGGTACCGGGAAATATCCCCCATTTCCCGGGAAATCGAGCCAAAGTTGGTCAAAATCACGATGCGCGTAAGGCGGTCCCGGTTACTCTTTCATTCTTAAAGTGAACTGGAGCAATATTTCCGCCTAGAAGTTGGAAAGTGAGCGTTCAAAAAGTTGTTCTGAGTCCATTTGACTCCAGAGCAAGGCCATCAGGAGTTACTTTAGAGTCCGCGGGACTGGAAAATATCCCCCAAGTTCTGGGAAATCGAGCCGAAGTTGGTCAAAATTACGATGAGCGTAACGCGGTCTCGGCTACTCTTTCACTCTTAAAGTGAAGTGGAGCTATATTTCGGCCCAGACGCTCAAAAGTGAGCGTTCAAAAAGTTTTGCTGTGCCCATTTTACTGCAGACCAAGGACGTCGGGGGATCCGTTTAGAGTCCCCGGGACTGGAAAATATCCCCTAAGTTCCGGGAAATTTAACCGAAGTTGGTCAAAATCACGACGCGCGTACGGCGGTCTCGGCTACTCTTTCAGTCTTAAAGTGAAGTGGTTCAATATTTCGGCCCAGAAGCTCGAAACTGAGTGTTTCAAAAGTTTTGCTGTGTCCATTTCACTGCAAAACAAGGCCACCACGACCTAGTTTAGCGTCCAAGGGACTGGAAATATCCCCCAAGTTACGGGAAATCCACCCGAAGTTAGTCAAAATCACGATGCGCTTAAGGGGGTCTCGGCTACTCTTTCAGTCTTAAGGTAAAGTGGGCTTAGATTTAACTCCAGAAGCTCGAAAGTAAGGGTTCAAAAATTTCTGTCTCTATTTCACTCATATCTTAGCAAACAGGAGTGAGTTTAGAGACTTTGGGACTGGAAAATATCTCCCAAGTCTCGCCAGATCGAGCCGAAGATCCTCAAAATCACAATGCGCGTAAGGCGCTCCCGCCTAATCTTTCAGTCTTAAAAAGAAGTAGGGCTATATTTCGGCCAGCAAGCTCGAAAGTGCGCGTTCAAAAAGTGTTCCTGTGTCCATTTCACTGGAAACCAAGGCAATCAGGAGTTAGTTTAGAGTCCCCGGGACTGGAAAATATCCCCCTATTTGCGGGAAATCGAGCCGAAGTATCCCAAAATAACGATGCGCGTAAGGCGGTCTCGGCTACTCTTTCAGTCTTAAAGTTAAGTGGGGCTATATTTCGGCCCATAAGCTCGAAAGTGAGCGTTCAAAAAGTTTTGCTGTGTCCATTTAACTGCAAACCAAGGCCATCAGCAGTTAGTTTAGAGTCCCCGGGACTGGAATATATCCCCGAAGTTCCGGGAAATCCAACGGAAGTTGGTCAAAATCACGATGCGCGTAAGACGGTCTCGGCTACTCTTTCAGTCTTAAAGTAAAGTGGGGCTATATTTCGGCCCAGAAGCCCGAAAGTGACCCTTTAAAAAGTTACGCTTTCTGCATTTAACTGGAAACGAATGCCATCAGGAGTTAGTTTAAAGTCCCCCGGACTGGAAAATATCCCCCAAGTTCCGGGAAATCGAGCGGAACTTGGTCAAA
Organism: Orbicella franksi; assembly: GCF_964199315.1. Classification (NCBI taxonomy): domain Eukaryota; kingdom Metazoa; phylum Cnidaria; class Anthozoa; order Scleractinia; family Merulinidae; genus Orbicella; species Orbicella franksi. Next base: position 277,002 of record NC_138151.1, read on the forward strand.
ATCACGATGCTCGTAAGGCAGTCTCGGCTACTATTTCAGTCTTAAAGTAAAATACGGTTGTATTTCGGCCCAGAAGCTCGAAACTGAGCGTTCAAAAAGGTTTCCTGCGTCCATTTCACTGCAAACCAAGGCCATCAGGAGTTAGTTTAGAGTCCCCGGGACTTAAAAATATCGCCAAACTTCTAGAAAACGAGCTGAAGTTGCTCAAAATCACGATGCGCGTAAGGCGGTTTCGCCTACTCTTTCAGTCTTAAAGTGAAGTGGGGCTATATTTCATCCCAGAAGCTCGAAAATAAGCCTTCAAAAAGTGTTAATGTGTTCATTTCACTGCAAACAAAAGCCATTAGGTGTTAGTTTAGAGTCCCCAGGACTGGAAAATATTCTCCAAGTTCCAGGAAATGGCGCCGAAGTTGATGAAAATTACGATGCGCGTAACGGGCTCTCGGCTATTCTTTCAGTCTTAAATTTAAGTAGGGCTATATTTCGGCCCTGAAGCTCGAAGGTGAGCAACGTTTTGCTGTGTTCATTAAACTGCAAACCAAGGTCATCAGGAGTTAGTTTAGCGTCCCCGGGACTTTAAATTATTCGCCAACTTCCGGGAAATCGAGCAAAAGTGGCCCAAAATCGCGATGCGCGTAAGGCGGTCTCGGCTACTCTTTCAGTCTTAAAATTAAGGGGGGCTATATTTCGACCTAGAAGCTCGAGACCAGGCGTGCGCTAATTTTACCTGTGTCCATTTCACTGACATCTTAGGGCATCAGGAGTTAAAGTAAAGTGGGGTATATTTCGGTCCAGAAGCTCGAAATTGAGCGTTCAAAAAGTTTTGCTGGGTCCATTTTACTGCAAACCAAGGCAATCAGGAGTTAGTTTAGAGTCCCCGGGACTGGAAAATATTCTCCAAGTTTCAGGAAATGGCGCCGAAGTTGATGAAAATTACGATTAGCGTAACGGGCTCTCGGCTATTCTTTCAGTCTTAAATTTAAGTAGGGCTATATTTCGGCCCTGAAGCTCGAAGGTGAGCGTTCAGAATGTTTTGCTGTGTTCATTAAACTGCAAACCAAGGTCATTGGGAGTTAGTTTAGCGTCCCCGGGACTTTAAATTATTCGCCAACTTCCGGGAAATCGAGCAAAAGTGGCCCAAAATCACGATTCGCGTAAGGCGCTCTCGGCTACTCTTTCAGTCTTAAAATTAAGGGAGGCTATATTTCGACCTAGAAGCTCGAGACCGGGCGTCCGCTAATTTTACCTGTGTCCATTTCACTGACATCTTAGGCCATCAGGAGTTAGTTTAGAGTCCTTGGGACTGGAAAATATTTCCCAAATTCCGGCAAATCGAGACAAAGATACTCAAAATCACGATGCGCGTAAGACGGTCTCGGCTACTCGTTTACTCCGAAAATGAAGTGGGGCTATATTTCGGTTCTACAAGCTCGACACCGAGCGTGCTCTCCTTTTACCTGTGTCCATTTCACTAAGAACTAAGTCCATCAGGAGATAGTTTAGAATCCTCGAGACTGGAAGCTATCCTCCAAGTTTCGGCAAATTGAGCTATACTTTCTTAAAATTACGATAAGCCTACGGCACTTTCGTTTACTCTTTCAGTCTTAAAATGAACTGAGGCTACATTTCGGCCTAGAAGCTCGACACCGAGCGTGCGCTCCTGTTACCTGTGACCATTTACTGAAAACTAAGGCCATCAAGAGTTAGGGTAGAGTCACCCGGGACTGGAAAATATCCCCAGAGTTTTGGCAGATCGAGCCATAGTGGCTAAAAATTTCGATGCGCTTAAGGCGGTTTCGTGTACACTTTCAGTCTTAAAATAAAGTGGGGCTATATTTCGGCCTACAACTTGGAAACCTAGTGTGCGCCCCTTTTACCTGTGTCCATTTCACTGCAAACTAAGGCAATCAGGAGTTAGTTTAGAGTCCGCGGGACTGGAAAATATCCCCCAAGTTCGGGGAAATCGAGCCGAATTTTGTCAAAATCACGATGCGCGTAAGGCGGTCTCGCTTACTCTTTCATTCTTAAAGTGAACTGGGGCTATATTTCGGCCCAGAGGCTAGAAAGTGAGCGTTCAAAAAGTTTTGCTGTGTCCATTTCACTTCAAAACAAGGCCATCAGGACTTAGTTTAGCGTCCAAGGGACTGGAAAATATCGCCCAAGTTCCGGGAAATCCATTGGAAGTTCGTCAAAATTACGATATACGTAAGGCGGTTTCCGCTACTCTTTCAGTCTTAAAGTAAAGTCGGGCTATATTTCTGTCCAGAAGTTCGAAAGTGAGCGTTCAAAAAGTTTTGCTGTGTCCTTTTCACTGCAAAACAACGCTTTCAGGACTAAGTTTAGCGTCCAAGGAACTGGAAAATGTTCCCCAAGTTCCGGGAGATCCACCCGAAGTTTGTCAAAATCGCCATGTGCGTAAGGTGGTCTCGGTTACTCTTTAAGTCTTAAAGTAAAGTGGGGCTTTATTTCGGCCAGGAAGCTCGAAGGTGAGCGTTCAAAAAGTTTTGCTCTGTCCATTTCACTGCAAACCAAGGCAATAAGGAGTTAGTTTAGAGCTCCTGGGACTGGAAAATATCCCCCAAGTTCCGGAATATCGACCCGAACTTTGTCAAACTCACGATGCGAGCAAGGCGGTCTCGGCTACTCTTTCAGTCTTAAGTGAATTTAGGCCATATTTTGGCCCAGAATCTCCAAAGTGTGCTTTCAAAAAATTGTGCTGTGTCCATTTCAATGCAAACCAAGGCCATCAGGAGTTAGTTTAGAGTCCCCGGGACTGGAAAATATCCCTCAAGTCCCGGGAATTGGAGCCGAAGTTGATCAAATTCATGATGCGCGTAACGTGGTCTCGGCTACTGTTTCAGTTTTAAAGTCAAGTGTGCCTATATTTCGGCCCACAAGCTAGAAAGTGAACGTTCAAAAAGTTTTGCTGTGTCCATTTCACTTCAAAACAAGGCCATCAGGACTTAGTTTAGCGTCCAAGGGACTGGAAAATATCCCCCAAGTTCCGGGAAATCCATTGGAAGTTCGTCAAAATTACGATATACGTAAGGCGGTTTCGGCTCCTCTTTCAGTCTTAAAGTAAAGTCGGGCTTTATTTCTGTCCAGAAGCTCGAAAGTGAGCGTTCAAAAAGTTTTGCTGTGTGCATTTCACTGCAAACCAAAGCTATCAAAGTTAGTTTAGGGTCCCCGGGACTGGAAAATATTCCGCAAGTTCCGGGAAAGCGAGCCGAAGTTGATCAAAATCACGATGCGCGAAATGCGGTCTCGGCTACTGTTTCAGTCTTAAAGTAAAGTGTGGCTACATTTCGGCCCACAAGCTCGAAAGTGAGTGTTCAAAAAGTTTTGCTCTGTCCATTTCAATGCAAAGCAAGGCGATCAGGAGTTAGTTTAGAGTCCCCGGGACTGGAAAATATCTCCCAAGTTCCGAGAAATCGATCCGAAAATGGTCAAAATCACGATGCGCGTAAGGTGATCTCGGCTACTCTTTCAGTCTTAAAGTGAAGTGGGGCTATATTTCGGCCCACAAGCTCCAAAGTGGACGTTCAAAAAGTTATGCTGTGCCCATTTCAGTGCAAACCAAGGCCACCCGGAGTTAGTTTAGAGTCCCCCGGACTGGAAAATATCCCAAAAGTTGCGTGAAATCGAGCTGAACTAGGTTTAACTCACGTTGCGCGTGAGACGGTCTCGGCTATTATTTCCGTCTGAAAGTGAAGTGGGATTCTACTTCGGCCCAGAAGCTACAAAGAGAGTGTTCAAAAAGCTTTCCTTTGTCCATTTCACTGAAAACCAAGGCCATCAGGAGTTAGTTTAGAGCCCGCGGAAATGGAATATATCCCCCAAGTTCCGGGAAAGCGACCCGAAGTTGGTCAAAATCACGATTTGCGGAAGACGGTCTGGGCTACTCTTTCCCTCTTAAAGTGAAGTGTGGCTATATTTCGGCCCACAAGCTAGAAAGTGAGCGTTCAAAAAGTTTTGTTGTGTCCATTTTACTTCAAAACAAGGCCATCAGGACTTACTTTAGCGTCCAAGGGACTGGAAAATATCCCCCAAGTTCCGGGAAATCCATTCGAAGTTCGTCAAAATTACGATGCGCGTAAGACGGTTTCATCTACTCTTTCAGTCTTAAAGTAAAGTGGGGCTATATTTCTGCCCAGAAGCTCCAAGGTTGTGCTCTGTCCATTTCACTGAAAACCAAGGCCATCAGGAGTTAGTTTAGAGCCCGCGGAAATGGAATATATCCCCCAAGTTCCGGGAAACCGACCCGAAGTTGGTCAAAATCACGATTTGCGCAAGACGGTCTCGGCTACTCTTTCAGTCTTAAAGTAAAGTGGGGCTATGTTTCGGTCCAGAAGCTCGAGAGTGAGCGTTCGAAAAGTTTCGCTGTGTCCATTTCACTGAAAACCAAGACAATCAGGAGTTAGTTTAGAGTCCCCGGGACTGGAAAATATCCCCCAAGTTCCGGCAAATCGAGCCGAAGTTGGTCAAAATCACGGTGCGCTTAAGGCGGTGTCGGCTACTCCTTCAGTCTTAAAGTGAAGTTGGGGCGCTATCTCGGCCCAGAAGCTCAAAGCTCAAAAAAAATTACTGTGTCTATTTCACATCAAACCAAGGCCATCAGGAGTTAGTGTAGAGTCCCCGGGAGTGGAATGTATTTCCCAAGTTCCGGAAAATCGAGAAGACGTTGGTCAAAATCACGATGCGCGTAAGATCTTCTCGGCTACTCTTTCAGTCTTAAAGTGAAGTGGGGCTATATTTCGGCCCAGAAGCTCAAAAGTGAGCGTTCAAAAAGTTTTGCTGTATCCATTTCAATGCAAACCAAGGCCATCAGGGGTTACTTAAGAGTCCTCGGGACTGGAAAATATCCCCCAACCTCCGGTAAATCAAGCCGAAGTTGGTCAAAATCACGATGTGCGTAAGGTGGTCTCGGCTACTCTTTCAGTCTTAAAGTGAAGTGGGGCAATATTTGGGCCCAGAAGCTCGAAAGTGAGTGTTTCAAAAGTTTTGCTCTGTCACTTTCAGTGCAAACCAAGGCCATCAGAACTTACTTTAGAGTCCCCGGGACTGAAGAATATGCCCCAAGTCCCGGGAAATCGAGCCGAAGTTGATGAAATTCATGATGCGCGTAACGTGGTCTCGGCTACTGTGTCAGTCCTAAAGTGAAGTGTGGCTATATTTCGGCCCACAAGCTAGAAAATGAACGTTCAAAAAGTTTTGTTGTCTCCATTTTACTTCAAAACAAGACCATCAGGACTTAGTTTAGTGTCCAAGGGACTGGAAAATATCCCCCAAGTTCCGGGAAATCCATTGGAAGTTCGTCAAAATTACGATGCGCGTAAGGCGCTCTCATCTACTCTTTCAGTCTTAAAGTAAAGTGGGGCTATATTTCTGCCCAAAAGCTCGAAAGTCGTGCTCTGTCCATTTCACTGAAAACCAAGGCCATCAGGAGTTACTTTAGAGTCCCTTTGACTGGAATATATCCCCCAAGTCTCGGGAAATAAACGCGAAATTGGTCAAAATCACGATTCGCTCAAGATGGTCTCGCCTACTCTTTCAGTCTTAAAGTAAAATGGGGCTCTATTTCGGCCCAGAAGCTCGAGAGTGAACGTTCAAAAACTTTCGCTGTGTCCATTTCACTGCAAACCAAGACAAGCAGGAGTTAGTTGAGAGTCCCCGGGACTGGAAAATATCCCCCAAGTTCCGGGAAATCAACCCGAAGTTTGTCAAAATCACGATGGGCTTAAGGCGGTCTCGGCTACTCTTTCAGTGTTAAAGTGAAGTGGGCTATATTTCGGCCGAGAAGCTTGAAGGTGAGCGTTCAAAAAGTTTTGCTGTCTCCATTTCACTGCAAACCAAGGCCATCAAGAGTTAGTTTCGAGTCCCTGGGACTGGAAAATATCCCCCAAGTTCCGGAATATTGACCCGAAGTTGGTCAAAATCACGATGCGCGCACGCCGGTCTCGGCTACTCTTTAAGTCGTGAATGATGTGGGACTATATTTCGGCCTAGAAGCTCGAAAGTGTGCGTTCAAAAACTTGTGCTGTTTGAATTTCACTGCAAACCATGGCCATCAGGAGTTAGTTTAGAGTCCCCGGAACTGGAAAATATTCCCCAAGTTCCAGGAAAGCGAGCAGAAGTTGATCAAAATCACGATCCGCGTAACGCGGTGTCGGCTACTGTTTCAGTCTTAAAGTGAAGTGTGGCTCTATTTAGGCCCACAAGCTCGAAAGTGAGCGTTCAAAAAGTTTTGCTGTGTCCATTTCACTTCAAACCCAGGCAATCAGGAGTTAGTTTAGAGTCCCCGGGACTGGAAAATATTCTCCAAGTTCCAGGAAATTGCGCCGAAGTTGATGAAAATTACGATGCGCGTAACGGGCTCTCGGCTATCCCTTCAGTCTTAAATTTAAGTAGGGCTATATTTCGGCCCTCAAGCTCGAAGGTGAGCGTTCAGAATGTTTTGCTGTGTTCATTAAACTGCAAACCAAGGTCATCGGGAGTTAGTTTAGCGTCCCCGGGACTTTAAATTATTCGCCAACTTCCGGGAAATCAAGCAAAAGTGGCCCAAAATCACGATGCGCGTAAGGCGCTCTCGGCTACTCTTTCAGTCTTAAAATTAATGGCGGCTATATTTCGACCTAGAAGCTCGAGACCGGGCGTGCGCTAATTTTACCTGTGTCCATTTCACTGACATCTTAGGCCATCAGGAGTTAGTTTAGAGTCCTTGGGACTGGAAAATATTTCCCAAGTTCTGGCAGATCGAGCCAAAGTTGCTCAAAATCACGATGCGCGTAAGGTGTTCTCGGCTACTCTTTCAGTCTTAAAATGAAGTGGGGCTATATTTCGGCCGACAAGCTCAACACCGAGCGTGCGCTCCTTTAGCCTGTGTACACATCACTGAAAACTAAGTTCATCAGGAGTTAGCATAGAGTCCCCGGGAGTAGAAAATATTCCGCGAATTCCGGCAAATCGAGCCAAAGATGCTCAAAATCACGATGCGCGTAAGACGGTCTCGGCTACTCGTTTACTCCGAAAATGAAGTGGGGCTATATTTCGGTTCTACAAGCTCGACACCGAGCGTGCTCTCCTTTTACCTGTGTCCATTTCACTAAGAACTAAGTCCATCAGGAGATAGTTTAGAATCCTCGAGACTGGAAGCTATCCTCCAAGTTTCGGCAAATTGAGCCATACTTTCTTAAAATTGCGATAAGCGTACCGCTGTTTCGTTTACTCTTTCAGTCTTAAAATGAACTGGGGCTACATTTCGGCCTAGGCAATCAAGAGTTAGTTTAGAGTCCCCAGTACCGGGAAATATCCCCCATTTTCCGGGAAATCGAGCCAAAGTTGGTCAAAATCACCATGCGCGTAAGGTGTTCTCGGCTCTCTTTCAGTCTTAAAATGAAGTGGGGCTATATTTCGGCCGACAAGCTCAACACCGAGCGTGCGCTCCTTTAGCCTGTGTACACATCACTGAAAACTAAGTTCATCAGGAGTTAGCATAGAGTCCCCGGGAGTAGAAAATATTCCGCGAATTCCGGCAAATCGAGCCAAAGATGCTCAAAATCACGATGCGCGTAAGACGGTCTCGGCTACTCGTTTACTCCGAAAATGAAGTGGGGCTATATTTCGGTTCTACAAGCTCGACACCGAGCGTGCTCTCCTTTTACCTGTGTCCATTTCACTAAGAACTAAGTCCATCAGGAGATAGTTTAGAATCCTCGAGACTGGAAGCTATCCTCCAAGTTGCGGCAAATTGAGCCATACTTTCTTAAAATTACGATGAGCCTACGGCAGTTTCGTTTACTCTTTCAGTCTTAAAATGAAGTGGGGTTACATTTTGGCCTAGAAGCTCGACACCGAGCGTGCGCTCCTGTTACCTGTGACCATTTTACTGAAAACTAAGGCCATCAAGAGTTAGGATAGAGTCACCCGGGACTGGAAAATATCCCCCAAGTTTTGGCAGATCGAGCCATAGTGGCTAAAAATTTCGATGCGCTTAAGGCGGTTTCATGTAGACTTTCAGTCTTAAATTAAAGTGGGGCTATATTTCGGCCCAGAAGCTCAAAAGTGAACGTTCAAAGAGTTTGGCTGTGTCCATTTCACTGAAAACCAAGGCCATCAGGAATTAAATTAGAGTGCCCGGGACTGGGAATTATCTCCCAAGTTCCGGGAGATCGAGCCGAAGTAGCCCAAAATCACGATGCGCGTAAGGCAGTCTCGGCTAGTCTTTCAGTCTTAAAGTGAAGTAGGGCTATGCTTCGGCCCAGCAGCTCAAACGTGAGCGTTCAAAAAGTTGTGCTGTGTCCATTTCACTGCAAACCAAGGCAATCAGGAGTTAGTTTAGAGTCCCCGGTACCGGAAAATATCCCCCATTTCCCGGGAAATGGAGCCAAAGTTGGTCAAAATCACGATGCGCGTAAGGCGGTCCCGGTTACTTTTTCATTCTTAAAGTGAACTGGAGCAATATTTCCGCCCAGAAGCTCCAAAGTGAGGGTTCAAAAAGTTGTGCTGTGTCCATTTAACTCTAGAGCAAGGCCATCAGGGGTTACTTTAGAGTCCGCGGGACTGGAAAATATCCCCCAAGTTCCGGAAAATCGAGCCGAAGTTGGTCAAAATTAGGATGGGCGTAAGGCGGTCTCGGCTACTCTTTCACTCTTAAAGTGAAGTGGAGCTATATTTCGGCCCAGAAGCTCAAAAGTGAGCGTTCAAAAAGTTTTGCTGTGTCCATTTTACTGCAGACCAAGGACGTCGGCGGTCCGTTTAGAGTCCCCGGGACTGGAAAATATCCCCTAAGTTCCGGGAAATTTAACCGAAGTTGGTCAAAATCACGACGCGCGTACGGCGGTCTCGGCTACTCTTTCAGTCTTAAAGTGAAGTGGGGCAATATTTCGGCCCAGAAGCTCGAAACTGAGTGTTTCAAAAGTTTTGCTGTGTCCATTTCACTGCAAAACAAGGCCACCACGACTTAGTTTAGCGTCCAAGGGACTGGAAATATCCCCCAAGTTACGGGAAATCCACCCGAAGTTAGTCAAAATCACGATGCGCTTAAGGGGGTCTCGGCTACTCTTTCAGTCTTAAGGTAAAGTGGGCTTAGATTTAACTCCAGAAGCTCGAAAGTAAGGGTTCAAAAATGTTTGTCTCTATTTCACTCACATCTTAGACAATCAGGAGTGAGTTTAGAGACTTTGGGACTGGAAAATATCTCCCAAGTTTCGCCAGATCGAGCCGAAGATCCTCAAAATCACAATGCGCGTAAGGCGCTCCCGCCTACTCTTTCAGTCTTAAAAAGAAGTTGGGCTATATTTCGGCCAGCAAGCTCGAAAGTGCGCGTTCAAAAAGTCTTCCTGTGTCCATTTCACTGGAAACCAAGGCCATCTGGAGTTAGTTTAGAGTCCCCGGGACTGGAAAATATCCCCCTATTTGCGGGAAATCGAGACGAAGTATCCCAAAATAACGATGCGCATAAGGCGGTCTCGGCTACTCTTTCAGTCTTAAAGTTAAGTGGGGCTATTTTTCGACCCATAAGCTCGAAAGTGAGCGTTCAAAAAGTTTTGCTGTGTCCATTTAACTGCAAACTAAGGCCATCGGAAGTTAGTTTAGCCTCCCCGGGAATTGAAAATATTCCCCAACTTCCGGGAAATCGAGCCGAAGTTGGTCAAAATTACGATGCGCGTAAGGCGGTCTCGGCTACTCTTTCAGTCTTAAAGTGAAGTAGGGCTATATTTCGGCCGAGAAGCTCGAAAGTGAGCGTTCAAAAAAATGTGCTGTGTCCATTTCACTGCAAACCAAGGCCATCAGCAGTTAGTTTAGAGTCCCCGAGACTGGAATATATCCCCGAAGTTCCAGGAAATCGAACGGAAATTGGTCAAAATCACGATGCGCGTAAGACGGTCTCGGCTACTCTTTCAGTCTTAAAGTGAAGTAGGGCTATATTTCGGCCGAGAAGCTCGAAAGTGAGCGTTCAAAAAAATGTGCTGTGTCCATTTCACTGCAAACCAAGGCCATCAGCAGTTAGTTTAGAGTCCCCGGGACTGGAATATATCCCCGAATTTCCAGGAAATGGAACGGAAATTGGTCAAAATCACGATGCGCGTAAGACGGTCTCGGCTACTCTTTCAGTCTTAAAGTAAAGTGGGGCTATATTTCGGCCCAGAAGCTGGAAAGTGACCCTTTAAAAAGTTACGCCTTCTGCATTTAACTGCAAATCAAGGCCATCAGGAGTTAGTTTAAAGTCCCCGGGACTGGAAAATATTCCCCAAGTTCCGGGAAATCGAGCTGAACTTGGTCAAAATCACGATGCTCGTAAGGCGGTCTCGGCTACTATTTCAGTCTTAAAGTGAAATACCGTTGTATTTCGGCCCAGAAGCTCGAAACTGAGCGTTCAAAAAGTTTTCCTGCGTCCATTTCACTGCAAACCAAGGCCATCAGGAGTTAGTTTAGAGTCCCCGGGACTTGAAAATATCGCCAAAATTCTAGAAAATCGAGCGGAAGGTACTCAAAATCACGATGCGCGTAAGGCGGTCTCGGCTACTCTTTCAGTCTTAAAGTGAAGTGGGGCTATATTTCATCCCAGAAGCTCGAAAATAAACGTTCTAAAAGTGTTACTGTGTTCATTTCACTGCAAACCAAGGCCATCAGGAGTTAGTTTAGACTCCTCGGGACTGGAAAATATCGCCCAAGTTCGGAGAAATCGAGCCGAATTTTGTCAAAATCACGATGCGCGTAAGGCGGTCTCGGCTACTCTTTCATTCTTAAAGTGAACTGGGGCTATATTTCGGCCGAGAAGCTAGAAAGTGAAAGTTCAAAGAGTTTTGCTGTGTTCATTTCACTGCAAACCAAGGTCATCAGGAGTTAGTTTAGACTCCTCGGGACTGGAAAATATCGCCCAAGTTCGGGGAAATCGAGCGGAATTTTGTCAAAATCACGATGCGCGTAAGGCGGTCTGGGCTACTCTTTCATTCTTAAAGTGAACTGGGGCTATATTTCGGCCGAGAAGCTAGAAAGTGAAAGTTCAAAAAGTTTTGCTGTGTGCATTTCACCGCAAACCAAACCACATCAGGAGATTGTTTACAGTCTCCGGGACATCGAAATATCCCCCAAGTCAAGGGTAATCGAGCCAAAGTTTGGCAAAATCACGATGCGCGCAAAGCAGTCTCGGCTACTCTTTTAGTCTTTTAGTCTCTTTTAGTCGAACGTGAGCGTTCAAAAAGTTATGCTGTGCCCATTTCACTGCAAAGCAAGGCCATCAGGAAGTAGTTTACAGTGCCTGGAACTGGCAAATATCCCCCAAGTTTCGCGAAATCGAGACGAAGTTGGTCGAAATAACGATTCGCGTAAGGCGGTCTCGGCTACTCTTTCAGTCTTAAAGTTAAGTAGGGCTATATTTTTGTCCAGAAGCTCGAAAGTGAGCGTTCAAAAAGTTTTCCTCTCTCAATTTCACTGAAAACCAAGGCCATCATGAGTTAGTTTAGAGTCCCCGGGACTGGAAAATATCTTTTAAGTTCTGGCAGATCAAGCCGAAGTTGGTCAAAATCACCATGCGCCTCAGGCGGCCTCGGCTACTCTTTCAGTCTTAAAGTGAAGTGGGGCTCTATTTCGGCCCAGAAGCTCCAAAGTGAGCGCTGCAAAAAATTTGCTGTGTCTATTTCACTGCAAACCAAGGCCATCAGGAGTTAGTTTAGAGTCCCCGGGACTGCAATATATTTCCCAAGTTCCGGAAAATGGAGAAGACGTTGGTCAAAATCACGATGCGCGCAAGACGGTCTTGGCTAGTCTTTCAGTCTTAAAGTGAGGTGGGGCTATATTTCGGCCCACAAGCTCAAAAGTGAGCGTTCAAAAAGTTTTGCTGTATCCATTTCAATGCAAACGAAGGCCATCAGGGGTTACTTAAGAGTCTTCGGGAGTGGAAAATATCCCCCAAGTTCAGGGAAATTTAGCCGAAGTTGGTCAAAATCACGGTGCGCGTTAGGCGGTCTCGCTTACTGTTTCAGTCTTAAAGTGAAGTGAGGCTTTATTCCTGCCCAGGAGCTTGAAAGTGAGCGTTCAAAACGTTTCCCTGTGTTTATTTCACTGCAGACCAAAGCCATCAGGAGCTACTTTAGAGTGCCCGGGACTGGAAAATATCCCCCAACTTCCGGGAAATCGAGCCGAAGTTGGTCAAAATAACGATTCGCGTAAGGCGGTCTCGGCTACTCTTTCAGTCTTAAAGTGAAGTGGGGCTATATTTCGGGCCAGAAGCCCGAAAGTGATCGTTCAAAAAGTTTTGCTGTGTTCATTTCACTGCAAACCAAGGCCATTAGGAGTGAATTTAGCGTCCCCGGGACAAGAAAATATGTCCCAAGGTCCGGGAATTTGAGCCGAGGTTGGTCAAAATCACGATGCCCCTAAAGTGGTCTCGGCTACTCTCTCTGTCTTAAAGTGAAGTGGGGCTATATTTCGGGCCACAAGCCCGAAAGTGAGCGTTCAAAAAGTTTTGCTGTGTCCATTTCACTGCAAACCAAGGCCATCAGGGGTTAGTTTAGGGTCCCCGGGACTGAAAAATATTGCCCAAGTTCCGGGAAAGCGAGCCGAAGTTGATCAAAATCACGATAAGCGAAATGCGGTCTCGGCTACTGTTTCAGTCTTAAAGTAAAGTGTGGCTATATTTCGGCCCACAAGCTCGAAAGTGAGCGTTCAAAAAGTTTTGCTGTGTCTATTTCACTGCAAAACAAGGCCATCAGGACTTAGGTTAGCGTCCAAGCGACTGGAAAATGTTCCCCAAGTTCCGGGAGATCCACCCGAAGTTTGTCAAAATCACAATGCGCGTAAGGTGGTCTCGGTTACTCTTTAAGTCTTAAAGTAAAGTGGGGCTTTATTTCGGCCAGGAAGCTCGAAGGTGAGCGTTCAAAAAGATTTGCTCTGTCCACTTCACTGCAAACCAAGGCCATCAGGAGTTAGTTTAGAGTTCCTGGGACTGGAAAATATCCCCCAAGTTCCGGAATATCGACCCGAACTTTGTCAAACTCACGATGCGAGCAAGGCGGTCTCGGCTACTCTTTCAGTCTTAAGTGAAGTGGGGCTATATTTCGGCCCAGAATCTCCTAAGTGTGCTTTCAAAAAATTGTGCTGTGTCCATTTCAATGCAAACCAAGGCCATCAGGAGTTAGTTTAGAGTCCCCGGGACTGGAAAATATCCCCCAAGTCTCGGAAATTGGAGCCGAAGTTGATCAAATTCATGATGCGCGTAACGTGGTCTCGGCTACTGTTTCAGTCTTAAAGTCAAGTGTGCCTATATTGCGACCCAAAAGCTAGAAAGTGAGCGTTCAAAAAGTTTTGCTGTGTCCATTTCACTTCAAAACAAGGCCATCAGGACTTAGTTTAGCGTCCAAGGGACTGGAAAATATCCCCCAAGTTCCGGGAAATCCATTGGAAGTTCGTCAAAATTACGATATACGTAAGGCGGTTTCCGCTACTCTTTCATTCTTAAAGTAAAGTCGGGCTATATTTCTGTCCAGAAGCTCGAAAGTGAGCGTTCAAAAAGTTTTGCTGTGTCTATTTCACTGCAAAACAAGGCCATCAGGACTTAGGTTAGCGTCCAAGCGACTGGAAAATGTTCCCCAAGTTCCGGGAGATCCACCCGAAGTTTGTCAAAATCACAATGCGCGTAAGGTGGTCTCGGTTACTCTTTAAGTCTTAAAGTAAAGTGGGGCTTTATTTCGGCCAGGAAGCTCGAAGGTGAGCGTTCAAAAAGATTTGCTCTGTCCATTTCACTGCAAACCAAGGCAATAAGGAGTTAGTTTAGAGCTCCTGGGACTGGAAAATATCCCCCAAGTTCCGGAATATCGACCCGAACTTTGTCAAACTCACGATGCGAGCAAGGCGGTCTCGGCTACTCTTTCAGTCTTAAGTGAATTGGGGCTATATTTTGGCCCAGAATCTCCAAAGTGTGCTTTCAAAAAATTGTGCTGTGTCCATTTCAATGCAAACCAAGGCCATCAGGAGTTAGTTTAGAGTCCCCGGGACTGGAAAATATCCCTCAAGTCCCGGGAATTGGAGCCGAAGTTGATCAAATTCATGATGCGCGTAACGTGGTCTCGGCTACTGTTTCAGTCTTAAAGTCGAGTGTGCCTATATTTCGGCCCACAAGCTAGAAAGTGAACGTTCAAAAAGTTTTGCTGTGTCCATTTCACTTCAAAACAAGGCCATCAGGACTTAGTTTAGCGTCCAAGGGACTGGAAAATATCCCCCAAGTTCCGGGAAATCCATTGGAAGTTCGTCAAAATTACGATATACGTAAGGCGGTTTCGGCTCCTCTTTCAGTCTTAAAGTAAAGTCGGGCTTTATTTCTGTCCAGAAGCTCGAAAGTGAGCGTTCAAAAAGTTTTGCTGTGTGCATTTCACTGCAAACCAAAGCTATCAAAGTTAGTTTAGGGTCCCCGGGACTGAAAAATATTGCCCAAGTTCCGGGAAAGCGAGCCGAAGTTGATCAAAATCACGATAAGCGAAATGCGGTCTCGGCTACTGTTTCAGTCTTAAAGTAAAGTGTGGCTATATTTCGGCCCACAAGCTCGAAAGTGAGCGTTCAAAAAGTTTTGCTGTGTCTATTTCACTGCAAAACAAGGCCATCAGGACTTAGGTTAGCGTCCAAGGGACTGGAAAATATCCCCCAAGTTCCGGGAAATCCATTGGAAGTTCGTCAAAATTACGATATACGTAAGGCGGTTTCCGCTACTCTTTCATTCTTAAAGTAAAGTCGGGCTATATTTCTGTCCAGAAGCTCGAAAGTGAGCGTTCAAAAAGTTTTGCTGTGTCTATTTCACTGCAAAACAAGGCCATCAGGACTTAGGTTAGCGTCCAAGCGACTGGAAAATGTTCCCCAAGTTCCGGGAGATCCACCCGAAGTTTGTCAAAATCACAATGCGCGTAAGGTGGTCTCGGTTACTCTTTAAGTCTTAAAGTAAAGTGGGGCTTTATTTCGGCCAGGAAGCTCGAAGGTGAGCGTTCAAAAAGATTTGCTCTGTCCATTTCACTGCAAACCAAGGCAATAAGGAGTTAGTTTAGAGCTCCTGGGACTGGAAAATATCCCCCAAGTTCCGGAATATCGACCCGAACTTTGTCAAACTCACGATGCGAGCAAGGCGGTCTCGGCTACTCTTTCAGTCTTAAGTGAATTGGGGCTATATTTTGGCCCAGAATCTCCAAAGTGTGCTTTCAAAAAATTGTGCTGTGTCCATTTCAATGCAAACCAAGGCCATCAGGAGTTAGTTTAGAGTCCCCGGGACTGGAAAATATCCCTCAAGTCCCGGGAATTGGAGCCGAAGTTGATCAAATTCATGATGCGCGTAACGTGGTCTCGGCTACTGTTTCAGTCTTAAAGTCGAGTGTGCCTATATTTCGGCCCACAAGCTAGAAAGTGAACGTTCAAAAAGTTTTGCTGTGTCCATTTCACTTCAAAACAAGGCCATCAGGACTTAGTTTAGCGTCCAAGGGACTGGAAAATATCCCCCAAGTTCCGGGAAATCCATTGGAAGTTCGTCAAAATTACGATATACGTAAGGCGGTTTCGGCTCCTCTTTCAGTCTTAAAGTAAAGTCGGGCTTTATTTCTGTCCAGAAGCTCGAAAGTGAGCGTTCAAAAAGTTTTGCTGTGTGCATTTCACTGCAAACCAAAGCTATCAAAGTTAGTTTAGGGTCCCCGGGACTGAAAAATATTGCCCAAGTTCCGGGAAAGCGAGCCGAAGTTGATCAAAATCACGATAAGCGAAATGCGGTCTCGGCTACTGTTTCAGTCTTAAAGTAAAGTGTGGCTATATTTCGGCCCACAAGCTCGAAAGTGAGCGTTCAAAAAGTTTTGCTGTGTCTATTTCACTGCAAAACAAGGCCATCAGGACTTAGGTTAGCGTCCAAGCGACTGGAAAATGTTCCCCAAGTTCCGGGAGATCCACCCGAAGTTTGTCAAAATCACAATGCGCGTAAGGTGGTCTCGGTTACTCTTTAAGTCTTAAAGTAAAGTGGGGCTTTATTTCGGCCAGGAAGCTCGAAGGTGAGCGTTCAAAAAGATTTGCTCTGTCCATTTCACTGCAAACCAAGGCAATAAGGAGTTAGTTTAGAGCTCCTGGGACTGGAAAATATCCCCCAAGTTCCGGAATATCGACCCGAACTTTGTCAAACTCACGATGCGAGCAAGGCGGTCTCGGCTACTCTTTCAGTCTTAAGTGAATTGGGGCTATATTTTGGCCCAGAATCTCCAAAGTGTGCTTTCAAAAAATTGTGCTGTGTCCATTTCAATGCAAACCAAGGCCATCAGGAGTTAGTTTAGAGTCCCCGGGACTGGAAAATATCCCTCAAGTCCCGGGAATTGGAGCCGAAGTTGATCAAATTCATGATGCGCGTAACGTGGTCTCGGCTACTGTTTCAGTCTTAAAGTCGAGTGTGCCTATATTTCGGCCCACAAGCTAGAAAGTGAACGTTCAAAAAGTTTTGCTGTGTCCATTTCACTTCAAAACAAGGCCATCAGGACTTAGTTTAGCGTCCAAGGGACTGGAAAATATCCCCCAAGTTCCGGGAAATCCATTGGAAGTTCGTCAAAATTACGATATACGTAAGGCGGTTTCGGCTCCTCTTTCAGTCTTAAAGTAAAGTCGGGCTTTATTTCTGTCCAGAAGCTCGAAAGTGAGCGTTCAAAAAGTTTTGCTGTGTGCATTTCACTGCAAACCAAAGCTATCAAAGTTAGTTTAGGGTCCCCGGGACTGAAAAATATTGCCCAAGTTCCGGGAAAGCGAGCCGAAGTTGATCAAAATCACGATAAGCGAAATGCGGTCTCGGCTACTGTTTCAGTCTTAAAGTAAAGTGTGGCTATATTTCGGCCCACAAGCTCGAAAGTGAGCGTTCAAAAAGTTTTGCTGTGTCTATTTCACTGCAAAACAAGGCCATCAGGACTTAGGTTAGCGTCCAAGGGACTGGAAAATATCCCCCAAGTCTCGGAAATTGGAGCCGAAGTTGATCAAATTCATGATGCGCGTAACGTGGTCTCGGCTACTGTTTCAGTCTTAAAGTCAAGTGTGCCTATATTGCGACCCAAAAGCTAGAAAGTGAGCGTTCAAAAAGTTTTGCTGTGTCCATTTCACTTCAAAACAAGGCCATCAGGACTTAGTTTAGCGTCCAAGGGACTGGAAAATATCCCCCAAGTTCCGGGAAATCCATTGGAAGTTCGTCAAAATTACGATATACGTAAGGCGGTTTCCGCTACTCTTTCATTCTTAAAGTAAAGTCGGGCTATATTTCTGTCCAGAAGCTCGAAAGTGAGCGTTCAAAAAGTTTTGCTGTGTCTATTTCACTGCAAAACAAGGCCATCAGGACTTAGGTTAGCGTCCAAGCGACTGGAAAATGTTCCCCAAGTTCCGGGAGATCCACCCGAAGTTTGTCAAAATCACAATGCGCGTAAGGTGGTCTCGGTTACTCTTTAAGTCTTAAAGTAAAGTGGGGCTTTATTTCGGCCAGGAAGCTCGAAGGTGAGCGTTCAAAAAGATTTGCTCTGTCCATTTCACTGCAAACCAAGGCAATAAGGAGTTAGTTTAGAGCTCCTGGGACTGGAAAATATCCCCCAAGTTCCGGAATATCGACCCGAACTTTGTCAAACTCACGATGCGAGCAAGGCGGTCTCGGCTACTCTTTCAGTCTTAAGTGAATTGGGGCTATATTTTGGCCCAGAATCTCCAAAGTGTGCTTTCAAAAAATTGTGCTGTGTCCATTTCAATGCAAACCAAGGCCATCAGGAGTTAGTTTAGAGTCCCCGGGACTGGAAAATATCCCTCAAGTCCCGGGAATTGGAGCCGAAGTATATCAAATTCATGATGCGCGTAACGTGGTCTCGGCTACTGTTTCAGTCTTAAAGTCGAGTGTGCCTATATTTCGGCCCACAAGCTAGAAAGTGAACGTTCAAAAAGTTTTGCTGTGTCCATTTCACTTCAAAACAAGGCCATCAGGACTTAGTTTAGCGTCCAAGGGACTGGAAAATATCCCCCAAGTTCCGGGAAATCCATTGGAAGTTCGTCAAAATTACGATATACGTAAGGCGGTTTCGGCTCCTCTTTCAGTCTTAAAGTAAAGTCGGGCTTTATTTCTGTCCAGAAGCTCGAAAGTGAGCGTTCAAAAAGTTTTGCTGTGTGCATTTCACTGCAAACCAAAGCTATCAAAGTTAGTTTAGGGTCCCCGGGACTGAAAAATATTGCCCAAGTTCCGGGAAAGCGAGCCGAAGTTGATCAAAATCACGATAAGCGAAATGCGGTCTCGGCTACTGTTTCAGTCTTAAAGTAAAGTGTGGCTATATTTCGGCCCACAAGCTCGAAAGTGAGCGTTCAAAAAGTTTTGCTGTGTCTATTTCACTGCAAAACAAGGCCATCAGGACTTAGGTTAGCGTCCAAGCGACTGGAAAATGTTCCCCAAGTTCCGGGAGATCCACCCGAAGTTTGTCAAAATCACAATGCGCGTAAGGTGGTCTCGGTTACTCTTTAAGTCTTAAAGTAAAGTGGGGCTTTATTTCGGCCAGGAAGCTCGAAGGTGAGCGTTCAAAAAGATTTGCTCTGTCCACTTCACTGCAAACCAAGGCCATCAGGAGTTAGTTTAGAGCTCCTGGGACTGGAAAATATCCCCCAAGTTCCGGAATATCGACCCGAACTTTGTCAAACTCACGATGCGAGCAAGGCGGTCTCGGCTACTCTTTCAGTCTTAAGTGAAGTGGGGCTATATTTCGGCCCAGAATCTCCTAAGTGTGCTTTCAAAAAATTGTGCTGTGTCCATTTCAATGCAAACCAAGGCCATCAGGAGTTAGTTTAGAGTCCCCGGGACTGGAAAATATCCCCCAAGTCTCGGAAATTGGAGCCGAAGTTGATCAAATTCATGATGCGCGTAACGTGGTCTCGGCTACTGTTTCAGTCTTAAAGTCAAGTGTGCCTATATTGCGACCCAAAAGCTAGAAAGTGAGCGTTCAAAAAGTTTTGCTGTGTCCATTTCACTTCAAAACAAGGCCATCAGGACTTAGTTTAGCGTCCAAGGGACTGGAAAATATCCCCCAAGTTCCGGGAAATCCATTGGAAGTTCGTCAAAATTACGATATACGTAAGGCGGTTTCCGCTACTCTTTCATTCTTAAAGTAAAGTCGGGCTATATTTCTGTCCAGAAGCTCGAAAGTGAGCGTTCAAAAAGTTTTGCTGTGTCCATTTCACTGCAAAACAACGCTTTCAGGACTAAGTTTAGCATCCAAGGAACTGGAAAATGTTCCCCAAGTTCCGGGAGATCCACCCGAAGTTTGTCAAAATCGCAATGCGCGTAAGGTGGTCTCGGTTACTCTTTAAGTCTTAAAGTAACGTGGTGCTTTATTTCGGCCAGGAAGCTCGAAGGTGAGCGTTCAAAAAGATTTGCTCTGTCCATTTCACTGCAAACCAAGGCAATAAGGAGTTAGTTTAGAGCTCCTGGGACTGGAAAATATCCCCCAAGTTCCGGAATATCGACCCGAACTTTGTCAAACTCACGATGCGAGCAAGGCGGTCTCGGCTACTCTTTCAGTCTTAAGTGAATTGGGGCTATATTTTGGCCCAGAATCTCCAAAGTGTGCTTTCAAAAAATTGTGCTGTGTCCATTTCAATGCAAACCAAGGCCATCAGGAGTTAGTTTAGAGTCCCCGGGACTGGAAAATATCCCTCAAGTCCCGGGAATTGGAGCCGAAGTTGATCAAATTCATGATGCGCGTAACGTGGTCTCGGCTACTGTTTCAGTCTTAAAGTCGAGTGTGCCTATATTTCGGCCCACAAGCTAGAAAGTGAACGTTCAAAAAGTTTTGCTGTGTCCATTTCACTTCAAAACAAGGCCATCAGGACTTAGTTTAGCGTCCAAGGGACTGGAAAATATCCCCCAAGTTCCGGGAAATCCATTGGAAGTTCGTCAAAATTACGATATACGTAAGGCGGTTTCGGCTCCTCTTTCAGTCTTAAAGTAAAGTCGGGCTTTATTTCTGTCCAGAAGCTCGAAAGTGAGCGTTCAAAAAGTTTTGCTGTGTGCATTTCACTGCAAACCAAAGCTATCAAAGTTAGTTTAGGGTCCCCGGGACTGGAAAATATTGCCCAAGTTCCGGGAAAGCGAGCCGAAGTTGATCAAAATCACGATGCGCGAAATGCGGTCTCGGCTACTGTTTCAGTCTTAAAGTAAAGTGTGGCTACATTTCGGCCCACAAGCTCGAAAGTGAGTGTTCAAAAAGTTTTGCTCTGTCCATTTCAATGGAAAGCAAGGCGATCAGGAGTTAGTTTAGAGTCCCTGGGACTGGAAAATATCTGCCAAGTTCCGAGAAATCGATCCGAGAATGGTCAAAATCACGATGCGCGTAAGGTGATCTCGGCTACTCTTTCAGTCTTAAAATGAAGTGGGGCTATATTTCGGCCCACAAGCTCCAAAGTGGACGTTCAAAAAGTTATGCTGTGCCCATTTCAGTGCAAACCAAGGCCACCCGGAGTTAGTTTAGAGTCCCCCGGACTGGAAAATATCCCAAAAGTAGCGTGAAATCGAGCTGAACTAGGTTTAACTCACGTTGCGCGTGAGGCGGTCTCGGCTATTATTTCCGTCTGAAAGTGAAGTGGGATTCTACTTCGGCCCAGAAGCTACAAAGAGAGTGTTCAAAAAGCTTTCCTTTGTCCATTTCACTGAAAACCAAGGCCATCAGGAGTTAGTTTAGAGCCCGCGGAAATGGAATATATCCCCCAAGTTCCGGGAAAGCGACCCGAAGTTGGTCAAAATCACGATTTGCGCAAGACGGTCTGGGCTACTCTTTCCGTCTTAAAGTGAAGTGTGGCTATATTTCGGCCCACAAGCTAGAAAGTGAGGGTTCAAAAAGTTTTGTTGTGTCCATTTTACTTCAAAACAAGGCCATCAGGACTTACTTTAGCGTCCAAGGGACTGCAAAATATCCCCCAAGTTCCGGGAAATCCTTTCGAAGTTCGTCAAAATTACGATGCGCGTAAGGCGGTTTCATCTACTCTTTCAGTCTTGAAGTAAAGTGGGGCTATATTTCTGGCCAGAAGCTCCAAAGTTGTGCTCTGTCCATTTCACCGAAAACCAAGGCCATCAGGAGTTAGTTTAGAGCCCACGGAAATGGAATATATCCCCCAAGTTCCGGGAAACCGACCCGAAGTTGGTCAAAATCACGATTTGCGCAAGACGGTCTCGGCTACTCTTTCAGTCTTAAAGTAAAGTGGAGCTATGTTTCGGTCCAGAAGTTCGAGAGTGAGCGTTCGAAAAGTTTCGCTGTGTCCATTTCCCTGAAAACCAAGACAATCAGGAGTTAGTTTAGAGTCCCCGGGACTGGAAAATATCCCCCAAGTTCCGGCAAATCGAGCCGAAGTTGGTCAAAATCACGGTGCGCTTAAGGCGGTGTCGGCTACTCCTTCAGTCTTGATGTGAAGTTGGGGCTCTATTTCGGCCCAGAAGCTCAAAGCTCAAAAAAAATTACTGTGTCTATTTCACATCAAACCAAGGCTATCAGGAGTTAGTGTAGAGTCCCCGGGAGTGGAATGTATTTCCCAAGTTCCGGAAAATCGAGAAGACGTTGGTCAAAATCACGATGCGCGTAAGATCTTCTCGGGTACTCTTTCAGTCTTAAAGTGAAGTGGGGCTATATTTCGGCCCAGAAGCTCAAAAGTGAGCGTTCAAAAAGTTTTGCTGTATCCATTTCAATGCAAACCAAGGCCATCAGGGGTTACTTAAGAGTCCTCGGGACTGGAAAATATCCCCCAACCTCCGGTAAATCAAGCCGAAGTTGGTCAAAATCACGATGTGCGTAAGGTGGTCTCGGCTACTCTTTCAGTCTTAAAGTGAAGTGGGGCAATATTTGGGCCCAGAAGCTCGAAAGTGAGTGTTTCAAAAGTTTTGCTCTGTCACTTTCAGTGCAAACCAAGGCCATCAGACGTTACTTTAGAGTCCCCGGGACTGGAGAATATCCCCCAAGTCCCGGGAAATCGAGCCGAAGTTGATGAAATTCATGATGCGCGTAACGTTGTCTCGGCTACTGTGTCAGTCCTAAAGTGAAGTGTGGCTATATTTCGGCTCACAAGCTAGAAAATGAACGTTCAAAAAGTTTTGTTGTCTCCATTTTACTTTAAAACAAGACCATCAGGACTTAGTTTAGTGCCCAAGGGACTGGAAAATATCTCCCAAGTTCCGGGAAATCCATTCGACGTTCGTCAAAATTACGATGCGCGTAAGGCGCTCTCATCTACTCTTTCAGTCTTAAAGTAAAGTGGGGCTATATTTCTGCCCAAAAGCTCGAAAGTCGTGCTCTGTCCATTTCACTGAAAACCAAGGCCATCAGGAGTTACTTTAGAGTCCCTTTGACTGGAATATATCCCCCAAGTTTCGGGAAATAAACGCGAAATTGTTCAAAATCACGATTCGCTCAAGACGGTCTCACCTACTCTTTCAGTCTTAAACTGAAATGGGGCTCTATTTCGGCCCAGAAGCTCGAGAGTGAACGTTCAAAAACTTTCGCTGTGTCCATTTCACTGCAAACCAAGACAAGCAGGAGTTAGTTGAGAGTCCCCGGGACTGGAAAATATCCCCCAAGTTCCGGGAAATCAACCCGAAGTTTGTCAAAATCACGATGCGCGTAAGGCGGTCTCGGCTACTCTTTCAGTGTTAAAGTAAAGTGGGCTATACTTCGGCCGAGAAGCTTGAAGGTGAGCGTTCAAAAAGTTTTGCTGTCTCCATTTCACTGCAAACCAAGGCCATCAAGAGTTAGTTTGGAGTCCCTGGGACTGGAAAATATCCCCCAAGTTCCGGAATATTGACCCGAAGTTGGTCAAAATCACGATGCGCACACGCCGGTCTCGGCTACTCGTTAAGTCGTGAATGATGTGGGACTATATTTCGGCCTAGAAGCTCGAAAGTGTGCGTTCAAAAACTTGTGCTGTTTGAATTTCACTGCAAACCATGGCCATCAGGAGTTAGTTTAGAGTCTCCGGGACTGGAAAATATTCCCCAAGTTCCAGGAAAGCGAGCAGAAGTTGATCAAAATCACGATCCGCGTAACGCGGTGTCGGCTACTGTTTCAGTCTTAAAGTGAAGTGTGGCTATATTTAGGCCCACAAGCTCGAAAGTGAGCGTTCAAAAAGTTTTGCTGTGTCCATTTCACTTCAAACCCAGGCAATCAGGAGTTAGTTTAGAGTCCCCGGGACTGGAAAATATTCTCCAAGTTCCAGGAAATTGCGCCGAAGTTGATGAAAATTACGATGCGCGTAACGGGCTCTCGGCTATTCTTTCAGTCTTAAATTTAAGTAGGGCTATATTTCGGCCCTCAAGCTCGAAGGTAAGGGTTCAGAATGTTTTGCTGTGTTCATTAAACTGCAAACCAAGGTCATCGGGAGTTAGTTTAGCGTCCCCGGGACTTTAAATTATTCGCCAACTTCCGGGAAATCAAGCAAAAGTGGCCCAAAATCACGATGCGCGTAAGGCGCTCTCGGCTACTCTTTCAGTCTTAAAATTAATGGCGGCTATATTTCGACCTAGAAGCTCGAGACCGGGCGTGGCTAATTTTACCTGTGTCCATTTCACTGACATCTTAGGCCATCAGGAGTTAGTTTAGAGTCCTTGGGACTGGAAAATATTTCCCAAATTCTGGCAGATCGAGCCAAAGTTGCTCAAAATCACGATGCGCGTAAGGTGGTCTCGGCTACTCTTTCAGTCTTAAAATGAAGTGGGGCTATATTTCGGCCAACAAGCTCAACACCGAGCGTGCGCTCCTTTAGCCTGTGTACACATCACTGAAAACTAAGTTCATCAGGAGTTAGCATAGAGTCCTCGGGACTGGAAAATATTCCGCGAATTCCGGCAAATCGAGCCAAAGATGCTCAAAATCACGATGCGCGTAAGACGGTCTCGGCTACTCGTTTACTCCGAAAATGAAGTGGGGCTATATTTCGGTTCTACAAGCTCGACACCGAGCGTGCTCTCCTTTTACCTGTGTCCATTTCACTAAGAACTAAGTCCATCAGGAGATAGTTTAGAATCCTCGAGACTGGAAGCTATCCTCCAAGTTGCGGCAAATTGAGCCATACTTTCTTAAAATTACGATAAGCGTACGGCAGTTTCGTTTACTCTTTCAGTCTTAAAATGAAGTGGGGCTACATTTCGGCCTAGAAGCTCGACACCGAGCGTGCGCTCCTGTTACCTGTGACCATTTTACTGAAAACTAAGGCCATCAAGAGTTAGGGTAGAGTCACCCGGGACTGGAAAATATCCCCCAAGTTTTGGCAGATCGAGCCATAGTGGCTAAAAATTTCGATGCGCTTAAGGCGGTTTCATGTAGACTTTCAGTCTTAAATTAAAGTGGGGCTATATTTCGGCCCAGAAGCTCAAAAGTGAACGTTCAAAGAGTTTGGCTGTGTCCATTTCACTGAAAACCAAGGCCATCAGCAATTAAATTAGAGTGCTGGGGACTGGGAATTATCTCCCAAGTTCCGGGAAATCGAGCCGAAGTAGCCCAAAATCACGATGCGCGTAAGGCGGTCTCGGCTAGTCTTTCAGTCTTAAAGTGAAGTAGGGCTATGCTTCGGCCCAGAAGCTCAAACGTGAGCGTTCAAAAAGTTGTGCTGTGTCCATTTCACTGCAAACCAAGGCAATCAGGAGTTAGTTTAGAGTCCCCGGTACCGGAAAATATCACCCATTTCCCGGGAAATCGAGCCAAAGTTGGTCAAAATCACGATGCGCGTAAGGCGGTCCCGGTTACTTTTTCATTCTTAAAGTGAACTGGGGCAATATTTCCGCCCAGAAGCTCGAAAGTGAGCGTTCAAAAAGTTGTGCTGTGTCCATTTGACTCTAGAGCAAGGCCATGAGGAGTTACTTTAGAGTCCGCGGGACTGGAAAATATCCCCCAAGTTCCGGAAAATCGAGCCGAAGTTGGTCAAAATTAGGATGGGCGTAAGGCGGTCTCGGCTACTCTTTCACTCTTAAAGTGAAGTGGAGCTATATTTCGGCCCAGAAGCTCAAAAGTGAGCGTTCAAAAAGTTTTGCTGTGTCCATTTTACTGCAGACCAAGGACGTCGGCGGTCCGTTTAGAGTCCCCGGGACTGGAAAATATCCCCTAAGTTCCGGGAAATTTAACCGAAGTTGGTCAAAATCACGACGCGCGTACGGCGGTCTCGGCTACTCTTTCAGTCTTAAAGTGAAGTGGGGCAATATTTCGGCCCAGAAGCTCGAAACTGAGTGTTTAAAAAGTTTTGCTGTGTCCATTTCACTGCAAAACAAGGCCACCACGACTTAGTTTAGCGTCCAAGGGACTGGAAATATCCCCCAAGTTACGGGAAATCCACCCGAAGTTAGTCAAAATCACGATGCGCTTAAGGGGGTCTCGGCTACTCTTTCAGTCTTAAGGTAAAGTGGGCTTAGATTTAACTCCAGAAGCTCGAAAGTAAGGGTTCAAAAATGCTTGTCTCTATTTCACTCACATCTTAGACAATCAGGAGTGAGTTTAGAGACTTTGGGACTGGAAAATATCTCCCAAGTTTCGCCAGATCGAGCCGAAGATCCTCAAAATCACAATGCGCGTAAGGCGCTCCCGCCTACTCTTTCAGTCTTAAAAAGAAGTTGGGCTATATTTCGGCCAGCAAGCTCGAAAGTGCGTGTTCAAAAAGTCTTCCTGTGTCCATTTCACTGGAAACCAAGGCCATCTGGAGTTAGTTTAGAGTCCCCGGGACTGGAAAATATCCCCCTATTTGCGGGAAATCGAGACGAAGTATCCCAAAATAACGATGCGCATAAGGCGGTCTCGGCTACTCTTTCAGTCTTAAAGTTAAGTGGGGCTATTTTTCGACCCATAAGCTCGAAAGTGAGCGTTCAAAAAGTTTTGCTGTGTCCATTTAACTGCAAACTAAGGCCATCGGAAGTTAGTTTAGCCTCCCCGGGAATTGAAAATATTCGCCTACTTCCGGGAAATCGAGCCGAAGTTGGTCAAAATTACGATGCGCGTAAGGCGGTCTCGGCTACTCTTTCAGTCTTAAAGTGAAGTAGGGCTATATTTCGGCCGAGAAGTTCGAAAGTGAGCGTTCAAACAAATGTGCTGTGTCGATTTCACTGCAAACCAAGGCCATCAGCAGTTAGTTTAGAGTCCCCGGGACTGGAATATATCCCCGAAGTTCCAGGAAATCGAACGGAAGTTGGTCAAAATCACGATGCGCGTAAGACGGTCTCGGCTACTCTTTCAGTCTTAAAGTAAATTGGGGCTATATTTCGGCCCAGAAGCTCGAAAGTGACCCTTTAAAAAGTTACGCTTTCTGCATTTAACTGCAAACCAAGGCCAGCAGGAGTTAGTTTAAAGTCCCCGGGACTGGAAAATATAGCCCAAGTTCCGGGAAATCGAGCTGAACTTGGTCAAAATCACGATGCTCGTAAGGCGGTGTCGGCTACTATTTCAGTCTTAAAGTGAAATACGGTTGTATTTCGGCCCAGAAGCTCGAAACTGAGCGTTCAAAAAGTTTTCCTGCGTCCATTTCACTGCAAACCAAGGCCATCAGGAGTTAGTTTAGAGTCCCCGGGACTTGAAAATATCGCCAAAATTCTAGAAAATCGAGCGGAAGGTACTCAAAATCACGATGCGCGTAAGGCGGTTTCGGCTACTCTTTCAGTCTTAAAGTGAAGTGGGGCTATATTTCATCCCAGAAGCTCGAAAATAAACGTTCTAAAAGTGTTACTGTGTTCATTTCACTGCAAACCAAGGCCATCAGGAGTTAGTTTAGACTCCTCGGGACTGGAAAATATCGCCCAAGTTCGGAGAAATCGAGCCGAATTTTGTCAAAATCACGATGCGCGTAAGGCGGTCTCGGCTACTCTTTCATTCTTAAAGTGAACTGGGGCTATATTTCGGCCGAGAAGCTAGAAAGTGAAAGTTCAAAGAGTTTTGCTGTGTTCATTTCACTGCAAACCAAGGCCATCAGGAGTTAGTTTAGACTCCTCGAGACTGGAAAATATCGCCCAAGTTCGGGGAAATCAAGCGGAATTTTGTCAAAATCACGATGCGCGTAAGGCGGTCTCGGCTACTCTTTCATTCTTAAAGTGAACTGGGGCTATATTTCGGCCGAGAAGCTAGAAAGTGAAAGTTCAAAAAGTTTTGCTGTGTCCATTTCACCGCAAACCAAGCCACATCAGGAGATTGTTTACAGTCTCCGGGACATCAAAATATCCCCCAAGTCAAGGGTAATCGAGCCGAAGTTTGGCAAAATCACGATGCGCGCAAAGCAGTCTCGGCTACTCTTTTAGTCTTTTAGTCTCTTTTAGTCGAACGTGAGCGTTCAAAAAGTTATGCTGTGCCCATTTCACTGCAAAGCAAGGCCATCAGGAAGTAGTTTACAGTGCCTGGAACTGGCAAATATCCCCCAAGTTTCGCGAAATCGAGACGAAGTTGGTCGAAATAACGATTCGCGTAAGGCGGTCTCGGCTACTCTTTCAGTCTTAAAGTTAAGTAGGGCTATATTTTTGTCCAGAAGCTCGAAAGTGAGCGTTCAAATAGTTTTCCTCTCTCAATTTCACAGAAAACCAAGGCCATCATGAGTTAGTTTAGAGTCCCCGGGACTGGAAAATACCTTTTAAGTTCTGGCAGATCAAGGCGAAGTTGGTCAAAATCACGATGCGCCTAAGGCGGCCTCGGCTACTCTTTCAGTCTTAAAGTGAAGTGGGGCTCTATTTCGGCCCAGAAGCTCCAAAGTGAGCGCTGCAAAAAATTTGCTGTGTCTATTTCACTGCAAACCAAGGCCATCAGGAGTTAGTTTAGAGTCCCCGGGACTGCAATATATTTCCCAATTTCCGGAAAATGGAGAAGACGTTGGTCAAAATCACGATGCGCGCAAGACGGTCTTGGCTAGTCTTTCAGTCTTAAAGTGAGGTGGGGCTATATTTCGGCCCACAAGCTCAAAAGTGAGCGTTTAAAAAGTTTTGCTGTATCCATTTCAAGGCAAACGAAGGCCATCAGGGGTTACTTAAGAGTCTTCGGGAGTGGAAAATATCCCCCAAGTTCAGGGAAATTTAGCCGAAGTTGGTCAAAATCACGGTGCGCGTTAGGCGGTCTCGCTTACTGTTTCAGTCTTAAAGTGAAGTGAGGCTTTATTCCTGCCCAGGAGCTTGAAAGTGAGCGTTCAAAACGTTTCCCTGTGTTTATTTCACTGCAAACCAAAGCCATCAGGAGCTACTTTAGAGTCCCCGGGACTGGATAATATCCCCCAACTTCCGGGAAATCGAGCCGAAGTTGGTCAAAATAACGATTCGCGTAAGGCGGTCTCGGCTACTCTTTCAGTCTTAAAGTGAAGTGGGGCTATATTTCGGGCCAGAAGCCCGAAAGTGATCGTTCAAAAAGTTTTGCTGTGTTCATTTCACTGCAAACCAAGGCCATCAGGAGTTAGTTTAGCGTCCCCGGGACAAGAAAATATGCCCCAAGGTCCGGGAATTTGAGCCGAGGTTGGTCAAAATCACGATGCCCCTAAAGTGGTCCCGGCTACTCTTTCTGTCTTAAAGTGAAGTGGGGCTATATTTCAGGCCACAAGCCCGAAAGTGAGCGTTCAAAAAGTTTTGCTGTGTCGATTTCACTGCAAAACAAGGCCATCAGGACTTAGGTTAGCGTCCAAGCGACTGGAAAATGTTCCCCAAGTTCCGGGAGATCAACCCGAAGTTTGTCAAAATCACAATGCGCGTAAGGTGGTCTCGGTTACTCTTTAAGTCTTAAAGTAAAGTGGGGCTTTATTTCGGCCAGGAAGCTCGAAGGTGAGCGTTCAAAAAGTTTTGCTCTGTCCATTTCACTGCAAACCAAGGCCATCAGGAGTTAGTTTAGAGTTCCTGGGACTGGAAAATATCCCCCAAGTTCCGGAATATCGATCCGAAGTTTGTCAAACTCACGATGCGAGCAAGGCGGTCTCGGCTACTCTTTCAGTCTTAAGTGAAGTGGGGCTATATTTCGGCCCTGAATCTCCAAAGTGTGCTTTCAAAAAATTGTGCTGTGTCCATTTCAATGCAAACCAAGGCCATCAGGAGTTAGTTTAGAATCCCCGGGACTGGAAAATATCCCCCAAGTTCCGGGAATTGGAGCCGAAGTTGATCAAATTCATGATGCGCGTAACGTGGTCTCAGCTACTGTTTCAGTCTTAAAGTCAAGTGTGCCTATATTTCGGCCCACAAGCTAGAAAGTGAGAGTTCACAAAGTTTTGCTGTGTCCATTTCACTTCAAAAGAAGGCCATCAGGACTTAGTTTAGTGTCCAAGGGACTGGAAAATATCCCCCAAGTTCCGGGAAATCCATTGGAAATTCGTCAAAATTACGATATACGTAAGGCGGTTTCGGCTACTCTTTCATTCTTAAAGTAAAGTCGGGCTATATTTCTGTCCAGAAGCTCGAAAGTGAGCGTTCAAAAAGTTTTGCTGTGTGCATTTCACTGCAAACCAAAGCTATCAAAAGTTAGTTTAGGGTCCCCGGGACTGGAAAATATTCAGTCTTAAAGTAAAGTGTGGCTATATTTCGGCCCACAAGCTCGAAAGTGAGCGTTCAAAAAGTTTTCCTCGAGACCGCCTTACGCGAATCGTTATTTTGACCAACTTCGTCTCGATTTCGCGGAACTTGGGGGATATTTTCCAGTTCCAGGCACTGTAAACTACTTCCTGAGGGCCTTGCTTTGCAGTGAAATGGGCCAACTTCGGCTTGAGTTGCCAGAACTTAAGGGATATTTTCCAGTCCCGTGGACTCTAAAGTAACTCATGATGGCCTTGGTTTTCAGTTAAATTGAGAGAGCAAAACTTTTTGAACGCTCACTTTCGAGCTTCTGGCCCGAAATATACAGCCACGTCACTTTTAGACTAAAAGAGTAGTCGAGACTGCTTTACGCGCATCGTGATTTTGACAAACTTCGGCTCGATTTCCCGGGACTTGGGGGATATTTTGATGTCCCGGAGACTGTAAAGAATCCCAAGTTTCGCCAGATCGAGCCGAAGATCCTCAAAATCACAATGCGCGTAAGGCGCTCCCGCCTACTCTTTCAGTCTTAAAAAGAAGTTGGGCTATATTTCGGCCAGCAAGCTCGAAAGTGCGCGTTCAAAAAGTCTTCCTGTGTCCATTTCACTGGAAACCAAGACCATCAGGAGTTAGTTTAGAGTCCCCGGGACTGGAAAATATCCCCCTATTTGCGGCAAATCGAGCCGAAGTATCCCAAAATCACGATGCGCGTAAGGCGGTCTCGGCTACTCTTGCAGTCTTAAAGTTAAGTGGGGCTATATTTCGACCCATAAGCTCGAAAGTGAGCTTTCAAAAAGTTTTGCTGTGTCCATTTAACTGCAAACTAAGGCCATCGGAAGTTAGTTTAGCCTCCCCGGGAGTTGAAAATATTCCCCAACTTCCGGGAAATCGAGCCGAAGTTTGTCAAAATGAGGATGCGCGTAAGGCGGTCTCGGCTACTCTTTCAGTCTTACAGTGAAATAGGGCTCTATTTCGGCCGAGAAGCTCGAAAGTGAGCGTTCAAACAAATGTGCTGTGTCGATTTCACTGCAAACCAAGGCCATCAGCAGTTAGTTTAGAGTCCCCGGGACTGGAATATATCCCCGAAGTTCCGGGAAATCGAACGGAAGTTGGTCAAAATCACGATGCGCGTAAGACGCTCTCGGCTAATCTTTCAGTCTTAAAGTAAAGTGGGGCTATATTTCGGTCCAGAAGCTCGAAAGTGACCCGTTAAAAAGTTACGCTTTCTGCAGTTAACTGCAAACCAAGGCCATCAGGAGTTAGTTTAAAGTCTCCCGGACTGGAAAATATCCCCCAAGTTCCGGGAAAGCGAGCCGTAGTTGATCAAAATCACGATGCGCGAAATGCGGTCTCGGCTACTGTTTCAGTCTTAAAGTAAGGTGTGGCTATATTTCGGCCCAAAAGCTCGAAAGTGAGCGTTCAAAAAGTTTTGCTCTGTCCATTTCAATGAAGAGCAAAGCCATCAGGAGTTAGTTTAGAGTCCCCGGGACTGGAAAATATCCCCCAAGTTCCGAGAAATCGATCCGAAAAAGGTCAAAATCACGATACGCGTAAGGCGATCTCGGCTACTCATTCAGTCTTAAAGTGAAGTGGGGCTATATTTCGGCCCACAAGCTCCTAAGCGGGCGTTCAAAAAGTTATGCTGTGCCCATTTCAGTGCAAACCAAGGCCATCCGGAGTTAGTTTAGAGTCCCCCGGACTGGAAAATATCCCAAAAGTTGCGTGAAATCGAGCTGAACTTGGTCTAACTCACGATGCGCGTGAGGCGGTCTCGGCTACTATTTCAGTCTTAAAGTAAAGTGGCATTCTATTTCGGCCCAGAAGCTACAAAGAGAGTGTTCAAAAAGCTTTCCTTTGTCCATTTCAGTGGAAACCAAGGCCATCAGGAGTTAGTTTAGAGCCCGCAGAAATGGAATATATCCCCCACGTTCCGGGAAAGCGACCCGAAGTTGGTCAAAATCACGATTTGCGCAAGACGGTCTCGGCTACTCTTTCAGTCTTAAAGTAAAGTTGGGCTATATTTCGGTCCAGAAGCTCGAGAGTGAGCGTTCAAAAAGTTTCGCTGTGTCCATTTCACTGCAAACCAGGGCCATCAAGAGTTAGTTTGGAGTCCCTGGGACTGGAAAATATCCCCCAAGTTCCGGAATATCGACCCGAAGTTGATCAAAATCACGATGCGCGCACGCCGGTCTCGGCTACTCTTTAAGTCGTAAGTGATGTGGGACTATATTTCGGCCTAGAAGCTCGAAAGTGTGCGTTCAAAAACTTGTGCTGTGTGAGTTTCACTGCAAACCATGGCCATCAGGAGTTAGTTTAGAGTCCCCGGGACTGGAAAATATTCCCCAAGTTCCAGGAAAGCGAGCAGAAGTTGATCAAAATCACGATGCGCGTAACGCGGTCTCGGCTACTGTTTCAGTCTTAAAGTGAAGTGTGGCTATATTTAGGCCCACAAGCTCGAAAGTGAGCGTTCAAAATGTTTTGCTGTTGTCCATTTCACTGCAAACCAAGGCAATCAGGAGTTAGTTTAGAGTCCGCGGGACTGGAAAATATTCTCCAAGTTCCAGGAAATGGCGCCGAAGTTGATGAAAATTACGATGCGCGTAACGGGCTCTCGGCTATTCTTTCAGTCTTAAATTTAAGTAGGGCTACATTTCGGCCCTGCAGCTCGAAGGTGAGCGTTCAGAATGTTTTGCTGTGTTCAAGTTCGTCGGGAGTTAGTTTAGCGTGCCCGGGACTGTAAATTATTCGCCAACTTCCGAGAAATCGAGCAAAAGCGGCCCAAAATCACGATGCGCGTAAGGCGGTGTCGGCTACTCTTTCAGTCTTAAAATTAAGGGGGGCTATATTTCGACCTAGAAGCTCGAGACCGGGCGTGCGCTGATTTTACCTGCGTCCATTTCACTGACATTTGAGGCCATCAGGAGTTAGTTTAGAGTCCTTGGGACTGGAAAATATTTCCCAAATTCTGGCAGATCGAGCCAAAGTTGCTCGAAATCACGATGCGCGTAAGGCGGTCTCGGCTACTCTTTCAGTCTTAAAATGAAGTGGGGCTATATTTCGTTCGAGAAGCTCAACACCGAGCGTGCGCTCCCTTTCCCTGTGTACATATCACTGAAAACTAAGTTCATCAGGAGTTAGCATAGAGTCCTCGGGACTGGAAAATATTCCCCGAATTCCGGCAAATCGAGCCAAAGATGCTCAAAATCACGATGCGCGTAAGACGGTCTCGGCTACTCGTTTACTCCGAAAATGAAGTGGGGCTATATTTCGGTTCTACAAGCTCGACACCGAGCGTGCTCTCCTTTTACCTGTGTCCATTTCACTAAGAACTAAGTCCATCAGGAGATAGTCTAGAATCCTCGAGACTGGAAGCTATCCTCCAAGTTGCGGCAAATTGAGCCATACTTTCTTAAAATTACGGTAAGCCTACGGCAGTTTCGTTTACTCTTTCAGTCTTAAAATAAAGTAGGGCTACATTTCGGCCTAGAAGCCCGACACCGAGCGTGCGCTCCTGTTACCTGTGACCATTTTACTGAAAACTAAGGCCATCAAGAGTTAGGGTAGAGTCCCTGGGACTGGAAAATATCCCCCAAGTTTTGGCAGATCGAGCCATAGTGGCTAAAAATTTCGATGCTCTTAAGGCGGTTTCGTGTACACTTTCAGTCTTAAAATAAAGTGGGGCTATATTTCGGCCTACAACGTGGAAACATAGCGTTCGCCAATTTTACCTGTGTCCATTTCACTAAAAACCAAGGACTTCAAAAGTTAGTTTAGAGCTTCCGGGACTGGAAAATATCCCCCAAGTCCCAGGAAATCAAGCCGAAGTTCGACAAAATTACCATGCGCGTAAGGCGGTCCCGGTTACTCTTTCATTCTTAAAGTGAACTGGGGCAATATTTCCGCCCAGAAGCTCGAAAGTGAGCGTTCAAAAAGTTGTGCTCTGTCCATTTCACTCTAGAGCAAGGCCATCAGGAGTTACTTTAGAGTCCGGGGGACTGGAAAATATCCCCCAAGTTCCGGAAAATCGAGCCGAATTTTGTCAAAACTACGATGGGCGTAAGGCGGTCTCGGCTCCTCTTTCACTCTTAAAGTGAAGTGGAGCTATATTTCGGCCCAGAAGCTCAAAAGTGAGCGTTCAAAAAGTTTTGCTGTGTCCATTTTACTGCAGACCAAGGACGTCGGGGATCAGTTTAGAGTCTCCGGGACTGGAAAATATCCCCCAAGTTCGGGGAAATTTAACCGAAGTTGGTCAAAATCACGACGCGCTTACGGCGGTCTCGGCTACTCTTTCAGTCTTAAAGTGAAGTGGGGCAATATTTCGGCCCAGAAGCTCGAAACTGAGTGTTTCAAAAGTTTTGCTGTGTCCATTTCACTGCAAAACAAGGCCATCACGACTTAGTTTAGCGTCCAAGGGACTGGAAATATCCCCCAAGTTACGGGAAATCCACCCGAAGTTAGTCAAAATCACGATTCGCTTAAGGGGGTCTCTGCTACTCTTTCAGTCTTAAGGTAAAGTGGGCTTAGATTTAACTCCAGAAGCTCGAAAGTAAGAGCCCAAAAATGTTTGTCTCTATTTCACTCACATCTTAGACAATCAGGAGTGAGTTTAGAGACTTTGGGACTGGAAAATATCTCCCAAGTTTCGGCAGATCGAGCCGAAGATCCTGAAAAACACAATGCGCGTAAGGCGCTCCCGCCTACTCTTTCAGCCTTAAAAAAAAGTAGGGCTATATTTCGGCCAGCAAGCTCCAAAGTGCGCGTTCAAAAAGTGTTCCTGTGTCCATTTCACGGGAAACCAAGGCCATCTGGAGTTAGTTTAGACTCCTCGGGACTGGAAAATATCGGCCAAGTTCGGGGAAATCGAGCCGAATTCAGTCAAAATCACGATGCGCGTAAGGCGGTCTCGGCTACTCTTTCATTCTTAAAGTGAACTGGGGCTATATTTCGGCCCAGTAGCTAGAAACTGAAAGTTCAAAGAGTTTCGCTTTGTCCATTTCACTGAAGTTTGTCAAAATCGCGATGCGCGTAAAGCAGTCTGGGCTACTCTTTTAGTCTTAAAGTGACGTGGCCATCAGGAGTTAGTTTAGAGTCCCCGGGACTGCAATATTTTTCCCAAGTTCCGGAAAATGGAGAAGACGTTGGTCAAAATCACGATGCGCGCAGGACGGTCTTGGCTAGTCTTTCAGTCTTAAAGTGAAGTGGGGCTATATTTCGGCCCAGAAGCTCAAAAGTGAGCTTCAAAAAGTTTTGCTGTATCCATTTCAATGCAAACGAAGGCCATCAGGGGTTACTTAAGAGTCTTCGGGAGTGGAAAATATCCCCCAAGTTCAGGGAAATTTAGCCGAAGTTGGTCAAAATCAGGGTGCGCGTTAGGCGGTCTCGGTTACTGTTTCAGTCTTAAAGTGAAGTGAGGCTTTATTCCTGCCTGGGAGCTTGAAAGTGAGCGTTCAAAAAGTTTCCCTGTGTTTATTTCACTGGAAACCAAAGCCATCAGGAGGTAGTTTAGAGTCCCCCGGACTGGAAAATATCCCCCAACTTCCGAGAAATCGAGCCGAAAATGGTCAAAATCACGATTTGCGTAAGGTAGTCTCGGCTACTCTTTCAGTCTTAAAGTGAAGTGGGGCTATATTTCGGGCCAGAAGCCCGAAAGTGAGCGTTCAAAAAGTTTTGCTGTGTTCATTTCACTGCAAACCAAGGCCATCAGGAGTTAGTTTAGCATCCCCGGGACAAGAAAATATGCCCCAAGGTCCGGGAAATTGAGCCGATGTTGGTCAAAATCATGATGCCCCTAAAGTGGTCTCGGCTACTCTTTCTGTCTTAAAGTGAAGTGGGGCTATATTTCGGGCCACAAGCCCGAAAGTTAGCGTTCAAAAAGTTTTGCTGTGTCCATTTCACAGCAAACCGAGGCCATGAGGGGTTAGTTTAGATTCCCCGGGACTGAAAAATATTGCCCAAGTTCCGGGGAATCGAACCGAAGTTGATCAAAATCACGATGCGCGAAATGCGGTATCGGCTACTGTTTCAGTCTTAAAGTCAAGTGGGGCTATATTTCTGCCCAGAAGCCCGAAAATGAGCGTTCAAAAAGTTTTGCTTTGTTGTTTGACTTAAAAAGAAGGCCATCACGAGTTAGATTAGCGTCCCTGGGACTGGAAAATATTCCCCAAGTTCCGGGAAATCGAGCTGAAGTTGGTCAAAATCACGATGCTCCCAAAGCGGTCTCGGCTACCCTTTCAGTCTTAAAGTGAAGTGGGGCTATATTTCTGTCGAGAAGCTCGAAAGTGAGCGTTCAAAAAGTTTTGCTGTGTGCATTTCACTGCAAACCAAAGCTATCAAAAGTTAGTTTAGGGTCCCCGGGACTGGAAAATATTCCCCAAGTTCCGGGAGATCCACCCGAAGTTTGTCAATATCACATTGCGCGTAAGGTGGTCTCGGTTACTCTTTAAGACTTAAAGTAAAGTGGGGCTTTATTTCGGCCAGGAAGCTCGAAGGTGAGCGTTCAAAAAGTTTTGCTCTGTCCATTTCACCGCATAACCAAGGCAATCAGGAGTTGGTTTAGAGTTCCTGGGACTGGAAAATATCCCCCAAGTTCCGGAATATCGACCCGGAGTTAGTCAAACTCACGATGCGAGCAAGGCGGTCTCGGCTACTCTTTCAGTCTTAAGTGAAGTGGGGCTGTATTTCGGCCCAGAATCTCGAACGTGTGCTTTCAAAAAATTGTGCTGTGTCCATTTCAATGCAAACCAAGGCGATCAGGAGTTAGTTTAGAGTCCCCGGGACTGGAAAATATCCCCCAAGTCCCGGGAATTGGAGCCGAAGTTGATCAAATTCATGATGCGCGTAACGTGGTCTCGGCTACTGTTTCAGTCTTAAAGTCAAGTGTGCCTGTATTTCGGCCCAAAAGCTAGAAAGTGAGCGTTCAAAAAGTTTTGCTGTGCCATTTCACTTCAAAACAAGGCCATCAGGACTTAGTTTAGCCTCCAAGGGACTGGAAAATATCCCCCAAGTTCCGGGAAATCCATTGGAAGTTCGTCAAAATTACGATATACGTAAGGCGGTTTCGGCTACTCTTTCAGTCTTAAAATAAGTCGGGCTATATTTCTGTCCACAAGCTCGAAAGTGAGCGTTCAAAAAGTTTTGCTGTGTGCATTTCACTGCAAACCAAAGCTATCAAAGTTAGTTTAGGGTCCCCGGGACTGGAAAATATTCCTCAATTTCCGGGAAAGCGAGCCGAAGTTGATCAAAATCACAATGCGCGAAATGCGGTCTCGGCTACTGTTTCAGTCTTAAAGTAAAGTGTGGCTATATTTCGGCCCACAAGCTCGAAAGTGAGCGTTCAAAAAGTTTTGCTCTGTCCATTTCAATGCCAAGCAAGGCGATCAGGAGTTAGTTTAGAGTCCCCGGGACTGGAAAATATCCCCCAAGTTCCGAGAAATCGATCCGAAAAAGGTCAAAATCACGATGCGCGTAAGGCGATCTCGGCTACTCTTTCAGTCTTAAAGTGAAGTGGGGCTATGTTTCGGCCCACAAGCTCCAAAGTGGGCGTTCAAAAAGTTATGCTGTGCCCATTTCAGTGCAAACCAAGGCCATCCGGAGTTAGTTTAGAGTCCCCCGGACTGGAAAATATCACAAAAGTTGCGTGAAATCGAGCTGAACTTGGTCTAACTCACGATGCGCGTGAGGCGGTCTCGGCTACTATTTCAGTCTGAAAGTGAGGTGGCATTCTATTTCGGCCCAGAAGCTACAAAGAGAGTGTTCAAAAAGTTTTCCTTTGTCCATTTCACTGAAAACCAAGGCCATCAGGGGTTAGTTTAGAGCCCGCGGAAATGGAATATATCCCCCAAGTTCCGGGAAACCGACCCGAAGTTGGTCAAAATGACGATTTGCGCAAAACGTAAGGCGGTCTCATCTACTCTTTCAGTCTTAAAGTAAAGTGGGGCTATATTTCTGCCCAGAAGCTCCAAAGTTGTGCTCTGTCCATTTCACTGAAAACCAAGGGCATCAGGAGTTACTTTAGAGTCCCTTTGACACGAATATATCCCCCAAGTTTTGGGAAATAAACGCGAAATTGGGCAAAATCACGATTCGCTCAAGACGGTCTCGCCTACTCTTTCAGTCTTAAAGTAAAATGGGGCTCTATTTCGGCCCAGAAGCTCGAGAATGAGCGTTCAAAAACTTTCGCTGTGTCCATTTCACTGCAAACCAAGACAAGCAGGAGTTAGTTGAGAGTCCCCGGGACTGGAAAATATCCCCCAAGTTCCGGGAAATCAACCCGAAGTTTGTCAAAATCACGATGCGCGTAAGGCGGTCTCGGCTACTCTTTCAGTGTTAAAGTAATGGGGGGCTATATTTTGGCCCAAAAGCTCGAAATTGAGCGTTCAAAAAGTTTTGCTGGGTCCATTTTACTGCAAACCAAGGCCATCAGGAATTAGTTTAGAGTACTCAGAACTGGAATATATCCCCTAAGTTCCGACAAATCGAGCCGAAGTTGCTGAAAATCACGATGCACGTAAGGCTGTCTCGGCTACTCTTTCAGCCTTAAAATAAAGGGGGGCTATATTTCGACCTAGAAGCTCGAGACCGGGCGTGCGCTAATTTTACCTGTGTCCATTTCACTAACATCTTAGGCCATCAGGAGTTAGTTTAGAGTCCTTGGGACTGGAAAATATTTCCCAAATTCTGGCAGATCGAGCCAAAGTTGCTCGAAATCACGATGCGCGTAAGGCGGTCTCGGCTACTCTTTCAGTCTTAAAATGAAGTGGGGCTATATTTCGGCCGACAAGCTCAACACCGAGCGTGCGCTCCTTTTGCCTGTGTACATATCACTGAAAACTAAGTTCATCAGGAGTTAGCATAGCGTCCTTGGGACTGGAAAATATCCCCCGAATTCCGGCAAATCGACCAAAGATGCTCAAAGTCACGATGCGCGTAAGGCGGTCTCGGCTACTCGTTTACTCCGAAAATGAAGTGGGGCTATATTTCGGTTCTACAAGCTCGACACCGAGCGTGCTCTCCTTTTACCTGTGTCCATTTCACTAAGAACTAAGTCCATCAGGAGATAGTTTAGAATCCTCGAGACTGGAAGCTATGCTCCAAGTTTCGGCAAATTGAGCCATACTTTCTTAAAAGTTACGATAAGCGTACGGCAGTTTCGTTTACTCTTTCAGTCTTAAAATGAACTGGGGCTACATTTCGGCCTAGGCAATCAGGAGTTAGTTTAGAGTCCCCGGTACCGGAAAATATCCACCATTTCCCGGGAAATCGAGCCGAAGTTGGTCAAAATCACGATGCGCGTCAGGCGGTCCCGGTTACTCTTCCATTCTTAAAGTGAACTGGGGCAATATTTCCACCTAGAAGATGGAAAGTGAGCGTTCAAAAAGTTGTGCTGTGTCCATTTCACTCTAGAGCAAGGCCATCAGGAGTTACCTTAGAGTCCGCGGGACTGGAAAATATTCCCCAAGTTCCGGGAAATCGAGGCGAAGTTGGTCAAAATTACGATGGGCGTAAGGCGGTCTCGGCTACTCTTTCACTCTTAAAGTGAAGTGGAGCTATATTTCGGCCCAGAAGCTCAAAAGTGATCGTTCAAAAAGTTTTGCTGTGTCCATTTTACTGCAGACCAAGGACGTCGGGGGTCAGTTTAGAGTCCCCGGGACTGGAAAACATCCCCGAAGTTCCGGGAAATTTAACCGAAGTTGGTCAAAATCACGACGCGCGTACGGCGGTCTCGGCTACTCTCTCAGTCTTAAAGTGAAGTGGGGCAATATTTCGGCCCAGAAGCTCGAAACTGAGTGTTTCAAAAGTTTTGCTGTGTCCATTTCACTGCAAAACAAGGCCATCACGACTTAGTTTAGCGTCCAAGGGACTGGAAATATCCCCCAAGTTACGGGAAATCCACCCGAAGTTAGTCAAAATCACGATGCGCTTAAGCGGGCTCGGCTACTCTTTCAGTCTTAAGGTAAAGTGGGCTTGGATTTAACTCCAGAAGCTCGAAAGTAAGGGTTCAAAAATTTTTCTGTATTTCACTCACATCTTAGACAATCAGGAGTGAGTTTAGAGACTTTGGGACTGGAAAATATCTCTCAAGTTTCGCCAGATCGAGCCGAAGATCCTCAAAATCACAATGCGCGTAAGGCGCTCCCGCTTACTCTTTCCGTCTTAAAAAGAAGTAGGGCTATATTTCGGCCAGCAAGCTCGAAAGTGCGCGTTCAAAAAGTGTTCCTGTGTCCATTTCACTGGAAACCAAGGCCATCAGGAGTTAGTTTAGAGTCCCCGGGACTGGAAAATATCCCCCTATTAGCGGGAAATCCAGCCGAAGTATCCCAAAATCACGATGCGCGTAAGGCGGTCTCGGCTCCTCTTTCAGTCTTAAAATGAACTGGGGCTATTTTTCGACCCATAAGCTCGAAAGTGAGCGTTCAAAAAGTTTTGCTGTGTCCATTTAACTGCAAACTAAGGCCATCGGAAGTTAGTTTAGCCTCCCCGGGAATTGAAAATATTCGCCAACCTCCGGGAAATCGAGCCGAAGTTGGTCAAAATTACGATGCGCGTAAGGCGGTCTCGGCTATTCTTTCAGTCTTAAAGTGAAGTAGGGCTATATTTCGGCCGAGAAGCTCGAAAGTGAACGTTCAAAAAAATGTGCTGTGTCCATTTCACTGCAAACCAAGGCCATCAGCAGTTAGTTTAGAGTCCCCGGGACTGGAATATATCCCCGAAGTTGCGGGAAATCGAACGGAAGTTGGTCAAAATCACGATGCGCGTAAGGCGGCCTCGGCTACTCTTTCACTCTTAAAGTAAAGTGGGGCTATATTTCGGCCCAGAAGCTCGAAAGTGACCCTTTAAAAAGTTACGCTTTCTGCAGTTAACTGCAAACCAAGGCCATCAGGAGTTAGTTTAAAGTCTCCCGGACTGGAAAATATCCCCCAAGTTCCGGGAAATCGAGCTGAACTTGGTCAAAATCACGATGCTCGTAAGGCGGTGTCGGCTACTATTTCAGTCTTAAAGTGAAATACGGTTGTATTTCGGCCCAGAAGCTCGAAACTGAGCGTTCAAAAAGTTTTCTTGCGTCCATTTCACTGCAAACCAAGGCCATCAGGAGTTAGTTTAGAGTCCCCGGGACTTGAAAATGTCGCCAAAATTCTAGAAAATCGAGCGGAAGTTGCTCAAAATCACGATGCGCGTAAGGCGGTCTCGCCTACTCTTTCAGTATTAAAGTTAAGTGGGGCTATATTTCATCCCAGAAGCCCGAAAATAAGCCTGCAAAAAGTGTTAATGTGTTCATTTCACTGCAAACCAAGGCAATCAGGAGTTAGTTTAGACTCCTCGGGACTGGAAAATATCGCCCAAGTTCGGGGATCTCGAGCCGAATATTGTCAAAATCACGATGGGCGGAAGACAGTGTCGGCTACTCTTTTAGTCTTAAACTGAAGTGGGGCTATATTTCGGCTCAGAAGCCCGAAGAGGAGCGTTGAAAAAGTTTTGCTCTCTCAATTTCGATGCAAACCAAGGCTATCAGGAGTTACTTTAGAGTCCCCGGTACCGGAAAATATTCCCCATTTCCCGGGAAATCGAGCCAAACTTGGTCAAAATCACGATGCGCGTAAGGCGGTCGCGGCTATTCTTACATTCTTAAAGTGAACTCGGGCTATATTTCGGCCCAGAAGCTCGAAAGTGAAAGTTCAAAAAGTTTTGTTGTGTCCATTTCACCGCGAACCAAGCCACATCAGGAGATAGTTTACAGTCTCCGGGACATCAAAATATCCCCCAAGTTGCGGGAGATCGAGCCGAAGTTTGTCAAAATCACGATGCCCGTAAAGCAGTCTCGGCTACTCTTTGAGTCTTAAAGTGACGTGGCTGTATATTTCGGCCCAGAAGCTCGAAAGTGAGCGTTCAAAAAGTTATGCTGTGCCCATTTCACTGCAAAGCAAGGCCCTCAGGAAGTAGTTTACAGTGCCCGGAACTGGAAAATATCCCCCAAGTTCCGCGAAATCGAGACGAAGTTGGTCAAAATAACGATTTGCGTAAGGCGGTCTCGGCTACTCTTTCAGTCTTAAAGTGAAGTAGGGCTATATTTCGGTCCAGAAGCTCGAAAGTGAGCGTTCAAAAAGTTTTCCTCTCTCAATTTCACTGAAAACCAAGGCCATCATGAGTTAGTTTAGAGTCCCCGGGACTGGAAAATATCTTTTAAGTTCTGGCAGATCAAGCCGAAGTTGGTCAAAATCACGATGCGCCTAAGGCGGCGTCGGCTACTCTTTCAGTCTTAAAGTGAAGTGGGGCTCTATTTCGGCCCAGAAGCTCCAAAGTGAGCGCTGCAAAAAATTTGCTGTGTCCATTTCACTGCAAACCAAGGCCATCAGGAGTTAGTTTAGAGTCCCCTGGACTGCAATATATTTCCCAAGTTCCGGAAAATGGAGAAGACGTTGGTCAAAATCACGATGCGCGTAAGACGGTCTTGGCTAGTCTTTCAGTCTTAAAGTGAAGTGGGGCTATATTTCGGCCCAGAAGCTCAAAAGTGAGCGTTCCAAAAGTTTTGCTGTATGCATTTCAATGCAAACGAAGGGTATCAGGGGTTCCTTAAGAGTCTTCGGGACTGGAAAATATCCCCCAAGTTCAGGGAAATTTAGCCGAAGTTGGTCAAAATCAGGGTGCGCGTTAGGCGGTCTCGCTTACTCTTTCAGTCTTAAAGTGAAGTGAGGCTTTATTGCTGCCCAGGAGCTTGAAAGTGAGGGTTCAAAAAGTTTCCCTGTGTTTATTTCACTGCAAACCAAAGCCATCAGGAGCTACTTTAGAGTCCCCGGGACTGGAAAATATCCCCCAACTTCCGGGAAATCGAGCCGAAGTTGGTCAAAATAACGATTCGCGTAAGGCGGTCTCGGCTACTCTTTCAGTCTTAAAGTGAAGTGGGGCTATATTTCGGGCAAGAAGCCCGAAAGTGAGCGTTCAAAAAGTTTTGCTGTGTTCATTTTACTGCAAACCAAGGCCATCAGGAGTTAGTTTAGCGTCCCCGGGACAAGAAAATATGTCCCAAGGTCCGGGAAATTGAGCCGAGGCTGGTGAAAATCACGATGCCCCTAAAGTGGTCTCGGCTACTCTTTCTGTCTTAAAGTGAAGTGGGCTATATTTCGGGCCAGAAGCCCGACAGTGAGCGTTCAAAAAGTTTTGCTGTGTCCATTTCACTGCAAACCAAGGCCATCAGGGGTTAGTTTAGAGTCCCTGGGACTGAAAAATATTAACCAAGCTCCGGGGAATCGAACCGAAGTTGATCAAAATCACGATGCGCGAAATGCGGTATCGGCTACTGTGTGAGTCTTAAAGTGAAGTGGGGCTATATTTCGGGCCAGAAGCCCGAAAGTGAGCATTCAAAAAGTTTTGCTATGTTCTGTGACTGAAAAACAAGGCCATCAGGAGTTAGTTTAGCGTCCAAGGGACTGGAAAATATTCCCCAAGTTCCGGTAAATCGAGCTGAAGTTGGTCAAAATCACGATGCTCCCAAAGCTGTCTCGGCTACCCTTTCAGTCTTAAAGTGAATTGGGGCTATATTTCTGTCCAGAAGCTCGAAAGTGAGCGTTCAAAAAGTTTTGCTGTGTGCATTTCACTGCAAACCAAAGCTATTAAAAGTTAGTTTAGGGTCCCCGGGACTGGAAAATATTCCGCAAGTTCCGGGAAAGCGAGCCGAAGTTGATCAAAATCACGATTCGCGAAATGCGGTCTCGGCTACTGTTTCAGTCTTAAA
This sequence comes from Orbicella franksi, assembly GCF_964199315.1. Classification (NCBI taxonomy): domain Eukaryota; kingdom Metazoa; phylum Cnidaria; class Anthozoa; order Scleractinia; family Merulinidae; genus Orbicella; species Orbicella franksi. The sequence continues at coordinate 320,222 of NC_138151.1, forward strand.
GTAAAGTGTGGCTATATTTCGGCCCACAAGCTGGAAACTGAGCGTTCAAAAAGTTTTGCTGTGTCCATTTCACTGCAAAACAAGGCCATCAGGACTTAGGTTAGCGTCCAAGGGACTGGAAAATGTTCCCCAAGTTTCGGGAGATCCACCCGAAGTTTGTCAAAATCACAATGCGCGTAAGGTGGTCTCGATTACTCTTTAAGTCTTAAAGGAAAGTGGGGCTTTATTTCGGCCAGGAAGCTCGAAGGTGAGCGTTCAAAAAGTTTTGTTCTGTCCATTTCACTGCAAACCAAGGCCATCAGGAGTTAGTTGACAGCTCCTGGGACTGGAAAATATCCCCCAAGTTCCGGAATATCGACCCGAAGTTGGTCAAACTCACGATGCGAGCAAGGCGGTCTCGGCTACTCTTTCAGTCTTAAGTGAAGTGGGGCTATATTTTGGCCCAGAATCTCCAAAGTGTGCTTTCAAAAAATTGTGCTGTGTCCATTTCAATGCAAACCAAGGCCATCAGGAGTTAGTTTGGAATCTCCGGGACTGGAAAATATCCCCCAAGTCTCGGGAATTGGAGCCGAAGTTGATCAAATTCATGATGCGCGTAACGTGATCTCGGCTACTGTTTCAGTCTTAAAGTCAAGTGTGCCTATATTTCGGTCCACAAGCTAGAAAGTGAGCGTTCAAAAGGTTTTGCTGTGCCATTTCACTTCAAAACAAGGCTATCAGGACTTAGTTTAGCGTCCAAGGGACTGGAAAATATCCCCCAAGTTCCGGGAAATCCATTGGAAGTTCGTCAAAATTACAATATACGTAAGGCGGTTTCGGCTACTCTTTCAGTCTTAAAGTAAAGTCGGGCTATATTTCTGTCCAGAAGCTCGAAAGTGAGCGTTCAAAAAGTTTTGCTGTGTCCATTTCACTGCAAACCAAAGGTATCAAAGTTAGTTTAGGGTCCCCGGGACTGGAAAATATTCCCCAAGTTCCGGGAAAGCGAGCCGAAGTTGATCAAAATTACGATGCGCGAAGCGTGGTGTCGGCTACTGTGTCAGTCTTCAAGTAAAGTATCGCTATATTTCGGCCCACAACCTCAAACGTGAGCATTCAAAAAGCTTTGCAGTGTCCATTTCACTGCAAAACAAGGCCATCGGCACCTAGTTTAGCGTCCAAGGGACTGGAAAATATCCCCCAAGTTCCGGGAGATCCACCCGAAGTTTGTCAAAATCACAATGCGCGTAAGGCGGTCTCGGCTACTTTTTCAGTCTTAAAGTAAAGTGGGGCTTTATTTCGGTCAGGAAGCTCGAAAGTGAGCGTTCAAAAAGTTTTGCTGTCCCCATTTCACTCCAAACCAAGGCCATTAGGAGTTAGTTTAGAGTTCCTGGGACTGGAAAATAGCCCCGAAGTTCCGGAATATCGACCCGAAGTTGGTCAAAATCACGATTCGAGCAAGGCGGTCTCGGCTACTCTTTAAGTCGTAAGTGATGTGGGACTATATTTCGGCCTAGAAGCTCGAAAGTGTGCGTTCAAAAACTTTTGCTCTGTGAATTTCACTGCAAACCATGGCCATCAAAAGTTAGTTTAGAGTCCCCGGGACTGGAAAATATTCCCCAAGTTCCAGGAAAGCGAGCAGAAGTTCGACAAAATTACCATGCGCGTAAGGCGGTCTCGGCTACTGTTTCAGTCTTAAAGTAAAGTGTGGCTATATTTAGGCCCACAAGCTCGAAAGTGAGCGTTCAAAAAGCTTTGCTGTGTCCATTTCACTGCAAACTAAGGACATCAGGAGTTAGTATAGAGTCCGCGGGACTGGAAAATATTCTCCAAGTTCCAGGAAATGGCGCCGAAGTTGATGAAAATTACGATGCGCGTAACGGGCTCTCGGCTATTCTTTCAGTCTTAAATTTAAGTAGGGCTATATTTCGGCCCTGAAGCTCGAAGGTGAGCGTTCAGAATGTTTTGCTGTGTTCATTAAACTGCAAACCAAGGTCATCGGGAGTTAGTTTAGCGTCCTCGGGAGTTTAAATTATTCGCCAACTTCCGGGAAATCGAGCAAAAGTGGCCCAAAATCACGATGCGCGTAAGGCGGTCTCGGCTACTCTTTCAGTCTTAAAATAAAGGAAGGCTATATTTCGACCTAAAAGCTCGAGACCGGGCGTGCGCTAATTTTACCTGTGTCCATTTCACTGACATCTTAGGCCATCAGGAGTTAGCATAGAGTCCTCGGGACTGGAAAATATGCCCCGAATTCCGGCAAATCGAGCCAAAGATGCTCAAAATCACCATGCGCGTAAGGCGGTCTCGGCTACTCGTTTACTCCGATAATGAAGTGGGCTATATTTCGGTTCTACAAGCTCGACACCGAGCGTGCTCTCCTTTTACCTGTGTCCATTTCCCTAAGAACTAAGTCCATCAGGAGATAGTTTAGAATCCTCGAGACTGGAAGGTATCCTCCACGTTTCGGCAAATTGAGCCATACTTTCTCAAACTTACGATAAGCGTACGGCAGTTTCGTTTACTCTTTCAGTCTTAAAATGAACTGGGGCTACATTTCGGCCTAGAAGCTCGACACCGAGCGTGCGCTCCTGTTACCTGTGACCATTTTACTGAAAACTAAGGCCATCAAGACTTAGGGTAGAGTCACCCGGGACGGGAAAATATCCCCAGAGTTTTGGCAGATCGAGCCATAGTGGCTAAAAATTTCGATGCGCTTAAGGCGGTTTCGTGTACACTTTCAGTCTTAAAATAAAGTGGGGCTATATTTCGGCTTACAACCTGGAAACCTAGCGTGCGCCCCTTTTACCTGTGTCCATTTCACTAAAAACCAAGGCATTCAGGAGTTAGTTTAGAGCTTCTGTGACTGGAAAATATCCCCCAAGTCCCAGGAAATCAAGCCGAAGTTCGACAAAATTACCATGCGCGTAAGGCGGTCCCCGCTACTCTTTCAGTCTTAAAGTGAAGTGGGGCTATATTTCGGCCCAGAAGCTCGAAAGTAAACGTTCAAAGAGTTTGGCTGTGTCCATTTTACTGAAAACCAAGGCCATCAGGAATTAGTTTAGAGTGCCCGGGACTGGGAATTATCTCGCAAGTTACGGGAACTCGAGCCGAAGTAGCCCAAAATCACGATGCGCGTAAGGCGGTCTCGGCTAGTCTTTCAGTCTTAAAGTGAAGTAGGGCTATGCTTCGGCCCAGAAGTTCAAAAGTGAGCGTTCAAAAAGTTGTGCTGTGTCCATTTCACTGCAAACCAAGGCTATCAGGAGTTAGTTTAGACTCCTGGGGACGGGAAAATATCGCCCAAGTTCGGGGAAATCGAGCCGAATTTTGTCAAAATCACGATGCGCGTAAGGCGGTCTCGGCTACTCTTTCATTCTTAAAGTGAACTGGGGCTATATTTCGGCCCAGAAGCTAGAAATTTAAAGTTCAAAAAGTTTTGCTGTGTCCATTTCACCGCAAACCAAGCCACATCAGCAGATTGTTTACAGTCTCCGGGACATCAAAATATCCCCCAAGTCCCGGGAAATCGAGCCGAAGTTTGGCAAAATCACGATGCGGGTAAAGCAGTCTCGGCTACTCTTTTAGTCTTAAAGTGACGTGGCTGTATATTTCGGCCCAGAAGCTCAAAAGTGAGCGTTCAAAAAGTTTTTCTCTCTCAATTTAACTGAAAACCAAGGCCATCATGAGTTAGTTTAGAGTCCACGGAACTGGAAAATATCCCTTGAGTTCTGGCAACTCAAGCCGAAGTTGGTCAAAATCACAATGCGTCTAAGGCGGTCTCGGCTACTATTTGTCTTAAAGTGAAGTGGGGCTATATTTCGCCCTAGAATTTCGAAAGTAAGCGTTCAAAAAAAATTGCTGTGTCCATTTCACTGCAGACCAAGGCCATCAGGGGTTAGCTTAGACTCCTTGGGACTTGAATATATCCCCAAAGTTTCGGGAAATCGAGCCGAAATTGGTCAAAATCACAATGCGCGTAAGACGGTGTCGGCTACTCTTTCAGTCTTAAACTGAAGTGGGGCTATATTTCGGCTCAGAAGCCCGAAGGGGAGCGTTGAAAAAGTTTTGCTCTCTCCATTTCAATGCAAACCAAGGCAATCAGGAGTTACTTTGGAGTCCCCGGTACCGGAAAATATTCCCCATTTCCCGGGAAATCGAGCCAAACTTGGTCAAAATCACGATGCGCGTAAGGCGGTCGCGGCTATTCTTTCATTCTTAAAGTGAACTCGGGCTATATTTCGGCCCAGAAGCTCGAAAGTGAAAGTTCAAAAAGTTTTGCTGTGTCCATTTCACCGCGAACCAAGCCACATCAGGATATAGTTTACAGTCTCCGGGACATCAAAATATCCCCCAAGTTGCGGGAGATCGAGCCGAAGTTTGTCAAAATCACGATGCCCGTAAAGCAGTCTCGGCTACTCTTTGAGTCTTAAAGTGACGTGGCTGTATATTTCAGCCCAGAAGCTCGAAAGTGAGCGTTCAAAAAGTTATGCTGTGTCCATTTCACTGCAAAGCAAGGCCCTCAGGAAGTAGTTTACAGTGCCCGGAACTGGAAAATATCCCCCAAGTTCCGCGAAATCGAGACGAAGTTGGTCAAAATAACGATTTGCGTAAGGCGGTCTCGGCTACTCTTTCAGTCTTAAAGTGAGGTAGGGCTATATTTCGGTCCAGAAGCTCGAAAGTGAGCGTTCAAAAAGTTTTCCTCTCTCAATTTCACTGAAAACGAAGGCCATCATGAGTTAGTTTAGAGTCCGCGCGACTGGAAAATATCTTTTAAGTTCTAACAACTCAAGCCGAAGTTGGTCAAAATCACGATGCGCCTAAGGCGGCCTCGGCTACTTTTTCAGTGTTAAAGTGAAGTGGGGCTCTATTTCGGCCTAGAAGCTCCAAAGTGAGCGCTGCAAAAAATTTGCTGTGTCCATTTCACTGCAAACCAAGGCCATCAGGAGTTAGTTTAGAGTCCCCAGGGCTTTAATATATTTCCCAAGTTCCGGAAAATGGAGAAGACGTTGGTCAAAATCACGATGCGCGTAAGACGGTCTCGGCTAGTCTTTCAGTTTTAAAGTGAAGTGGGGCTATATTTCGGCCCAGAAGCTCAAAAGTGAGCGTTCAAAAAGTTTTGCTGTATCCATTTCAATGCAAACCAAGGCCATCAGGGGTTACTTAAGAGTCTTCGGGACTGGAAAATATCCCCCAAGTTCCGGTAAATCGAGCCGAAGTTGGTCAAAAGCACGATGTGCGTAAGGTGGTCTCGGCTACTCTTTAAGTCTTAAAGTGAAGTGGGGCAATATTTCGGCCCAGAAGCTCGAAAGTGAGTGTTTAAAAAGTTTTGCTGTCTCACTTTCAGTGCAAACCAAGGCCATCAGAAGTTAGTTTAGAGTCCCCGGGACTGGAGAATATCCCCCAAGTCCCGGGAAATCGAGGCGAAGTTGATCAAATTCATGATGCGCGTAACGTGGTCTCGGCTACTGTGTCAATCCTAAAGTGAAGTGTGGCTATATTTCGGCCCACAAGCTAAAAAGTGAGCGTTCAAAAAATTTTGTTGTGTCCATTTTACTTCAAAACAAGGCCATCAGGACTTAGTTTAGCGTCCAAGGGACTGCAAAATATCTCCCAAGTTCCGGGAAATCCATTTCAAGTTCGTCAAAATTACGATGCGCGTAAGGCGGTCTCATCTACTCTTTCAGTCTTAAAGTAAAGTGGGGCTATATTTCTGCCCAGAAGCTCCAAAGTTGTGCTCTAATAATAATAATAATAATAAAATATTTATTATCCTAAAAGTTCAAAAGCGCTTTACAGTTAGAAATATTAAAAACAGTTAAGACAAATAAAGTAAAAATAAAAAAAATGTCGCTAAAAAGTTATAAAAATGCTTTCTTAAAAAGGAACGTTTTTAGTTTATGTTTAAAAAGGGACACTGAGGAGCTGTTCTTGATGTCAGACGGAAGAGTGTTCCAAAGTGTAGGAGCTGCTACAGAGAAAGATCTTGCGCCATATGTTTTCAAATTGAAGTGCGGAATGGAAAGAAGTTCTTTAGAAGATGAACGTAGCTGACGAGACGGAGTGTAAGGAGTGAGAAGATCACGAACGTATGAAGGTGCCAGATCGTTTAGGGCCTTGTACGTGATGAGTAGAATTTTAAAGATGATACGATAGTTAACAGGAAGCCAGTGGAAATTAAACAAAATAGGTGTGATGTGTTCGTGTTTTCTAGAGAGGGTGATGAGACGAGCAGCGGCATTCTGGACGTGCTGTAACTTTTTTAAAAGACAGTTTGGTAAGCCATAGAGTAGAGAATTACAGTTATCCAATTTTGAAGAAACAAACGCATGAACAAGTATTTCAGTGGTGGTCGATGACAGGTACTTCCTTATATTGCTGATATTACGGAGATGATAAAAAGATGATTTGCAAATACTTGCAATATGTTCATTAAAACGAAAATGATGGTCAAAAATGACACCGATGTTTCTTGCTCTCTGTGACGAGCAGATGGTTTCATCGACGACAGAGATTTCTTGAAGGGTTGGTCTCGGTAGATGTTTTGCGGAGATCACTAGAAGTTCAGTCTTATCCTTGTTAAGTTTAAGACGATTAATCAACATCCAGTGATCAATCTCACGTACACAGCGCTCGATGTTGGACACAGCTAAATCCTTATCACTGGGTATAGTTGGCTGAAAGGACAGATAAAGTTGTGAATTGTCAGCATAAAAATGATAACTCAAGTTGAATTTTTTTACAATGTCTGAAAGGGGTGAAGTGTAAAGAACGTACAAAATGGGTCCCAACACTGATCCTTGTGGAACACCACATTGAAGAGCGTGATCTGAGGAAGCTGCACCATCAACAGAGACATACTGCGTGCGATTGGACAGATAAGATTTAAACCATAGTAGCGGCTTGCCAGTAACTCCAAAGCGCTGTTGTAGACGGAAGAGGAGAATATCATGGTCAACAGTATCGAAAGCAGCAGAGAGGTCCAAAAGTAATAAAATTACCGTTCTACGTTTATCAATTGCTGTGAGGATGTCATTATGCACGCGAATGAGAGCCGTTTCTGTGCTATGATACTGTTTGTAGGCAGACTGTAATGGCTCATTCAGGTTGTTGTTGTTAACATAGGAGATCAGTTGGTTAGCAACCAACTTGTCAATTGCTTTGCTGAGAAAAGTAAGATTCGAAACAGGGCGATAATTTGAAAACTGCGTGTGATCCAGAGAAGGCTTCTTAAGAAGAGGACGTAGCTTAGCAACTTTTAATTGAGAGGGTATTTGGCCAGATTGCAACGAAGTATTTATAATCTTGGTGATAAATGGAAGCAGTGTGCTCAAAGCATTTCTTGTGACATAGCCAGGAAGAGGATCAAGATCACATGACTTGGAAGATAATTTCACAACACATTTGCGGACTTCGTCAACATCTACCAAACTGAACTCATCAAACGTATAAGGACAGACCCGGTTAACTTCAGGAACTTGATGGATGATGAGAGCTGCATTGTCTAAGTCGACCCGTATTTTGATGATCTTATCAGAAAAGAACTCGACGAACTTATGTGCGAGATCCGAAGGCGAGATGCAGGGCGGATATGGTATATCACACTTTCTATGTAATAGACTGTCAATTGTTTTGAAAAGAAGTTTACAGTCCGTCTGATTATCACTGATCAGCTTAGTGTAGTAAGTTCTCTTGGAAGAACAAATTAAAAAGTTGACTACACGGCATTGATCAATAAACAACTGGCGGTCGACTGGAAGTTTGGTCCTTCGCCAACGCCGCTCGTCTCCTGCGATCTTTCTTCAAATTGTTTATTTCTTCAGAATACCAAGGTGCAGCCGGACGCAGAGTTATTGTTTTGGTTTTTACAGGAGCATGGATATCAAGTATGGAACTAAGAACGCCATTATACTCACTGATTAAGTCATCAAGGCACGGAAGCGGTGTGGAAAAGAGACTCGAAAGACTAGAATTCGTGACATCAGAACCAAAACTATCAAACTCAATTGAACGAAGTTTTCTAAATGTGATAAGCTCCTTTTCCAACACTGGTTTTTTAAGCATCAGATGAAAATGAACGGCAGCGTGATCAGATATAACTAAAGGAGAATAAGGGGATATATTCCCCTTAGTTCTGTCCATTTCACTGAAAACCAAGGCCATCAGGAGTTACTTTAGAGTCCCTTTGACACGAATATATCCCCCAAGTTTCGGGAAATAAACGCGAAATTGGTCAAATTCACGATTCGCTCAAGACGGTCTCACCTAGTCTTTCAGTCTTAAAGTAAAATGGGGCTCTATTTCGGCCCAGAAGCTGGAGAGTGAGTGTTCAAAAACTTTCGCTGTGTCCATTTCACTGCAAACCAAGACAAGCAGCAGTTAGTTGAGAGTCCCCGGGACTGGAAAATATCCCCCAAGTTCCGGGAAATCAACCCGAAGTTTGTCAAAATCACGATGCGCTTAAGGCGGTCTCGGCTACTCTTTCAGTGTTAAAGTAATGGGGGGCTATATTTTGGCCCAGAAGCTCGAAATTGAGCGTTCAAAAAGTTTTGCTGGCTCCATTTTACTGCAAACCAAGGCCATCAGGAATTAGTTTAGAGTTCTCAGAACTGGAATATATCCCCTTAGTTCCGGCAAATCCAGCCGAAGTTGCTCAAAATCACGATGCACGTAAGGCTGTCTCGGCTACTCTTTCAGTCTTCAAGTGAAGTGGGGTTCTATTTCGGTCCAGAAGCTCGAAAGTATGCGTTAAAACACTTTTTTCTGTTTCCGTTTCACTGCAAACCAAGACCAGCACGAGTTAGTTTAGAGTCCCCGGGACTGGAAAATATTTCGCAAGTTCCGGGAAATCGAGCCGAAGTTGATAAAAATCACGATGCGCGAAACGTGGTCTCGGCTACTGTTTCAGTCTTAGAGTGAAGTATGGCTATATTTCGGCTCACAAGCTCGAAAGTGAGCGTTCAAAAAGCTTTGCTGTGTCCATTTCACTGCAAAACAAGGCCATCGGCACCTAGTTTAGCGTCCAAGGGACTGGAAAACATCCCCCAAGTTCAGGGAAATCCACCCGAAGTTTGTCAAAATCACGATGCGCGTAAGGCGGTCTCGGCTACTTTTTCAGTAATAAAGTAAAGTGGGCTATATTTCGGCCCAGAATATTGAAGGTGAGCGTTCAAAAAGTTTTGTTGTCTCTATTTCACTGCAAACCAAGGCCATCAAGAGTTAGTTTAGAGTCCCTGGGACTGGAAAATATCCCCCAAGTTCCGGAATATCGACCCGAAGTTGGTCAAAATCACGATGCGCGCACACCGCTCTCGGCTACTCTTTAAGTCGTAAGTGATGTGGGACTATATTTCGACCTAGAAGCTCGAAAGTGTGCGTTCAAAAACTTGTGCTGTGTGAATTTCACTGCAAACCATGGCAATCAGGAGTTAGTTTAGAGTCCCCGGGACTGGAAAATATTCCCCAAGTTCCAGGAAAGCGAGCAGAAGTTGATCAAAATCACAATGCGCGAAACGTGGTGTCGGCTACTGTTTCAGTCTTAAAGTGAAGTGTGGCGATATTTAGGCCCCCAAGCTCGAAAGTGAGCGTTCAAAAAGTTTTGCTGTTGTCCATTTCACTGCAAACCAAGGCCATCAGGAGTTAGTTCAGAGTCCCCGGGACTGGAAAATATTCTCCAAGTTCCAGGAAATGGCGCTGAAGTTAATGAAAATTACGATGCGCGGAACGGGGTCTCGGCTATTCTTTCAGTCTTAAATTTAAGTAGGGCTATATTTCGGCCCTGAAGCTCGAAGGTGAGCGTTCAGAATGTTTTGCTGTGTTCATTAAACTGCAAACCAAGGTCATCGGGAGTTAGTTTAGCGTCCCCGGGACTTGAAATTATTCTCCAACTTCCGGGAAATTGAGCAAAAGTGGCCCAAAATCACGATGCGCGTAAGGCGGTCTCGGCTACTCTTTCAGTCTTAAAATTAAGAGGGGCTATATTTCGACCTAGAAGCTCGAGACCGGGCGTCCGCTAATTTTACCTGTGTCCATTTCACTGACATCTTAGGCCATCAGGAGTTAGTTGAGAGTCCTTGGGACTGGAAAATATTTCCCAAATTCTGGCAGATCGAGCCAAAGTTGCCCAAAATCACGATGCGCGTAAGGTGGTCTCGGCTACTCTTTCAGTCTTAAAATGAAGTGGGGCTATATTTCGGCCGACAAGCTCAACACCGAGCGTGCGCTCCTTTTGCCTGTGTACATATCACTGAAAACTAAGTTCATCAGGAGTTAGCATAGAGTCCTCGGGACTGGAAAATATGCCCCGAATTCCGGCAAATCGAGCCAAAGATGCTCAAAATCACGATGCGCGTAAGGCGGTCTCGGCTACTCGTTTACTCCGAAAATGAAGTGGGGCTATATTTCGGTTCTACAAGCTCGACACCGAGCGTGCTCTCCTTTTACCTGTGTCCATTTTCCTACGAACTAAGTCCATCAGGAGATAGTTTAGAATCCTCGAGACTGGAAGCTATCCTCCAAGTTGCGGCAAATTGAGCCATACTTTCTCAAACTTACGATAAGCGTACGGCAGTTTCGTTTACTCTTTCAGTTTTAAAATGCACTGGGGCTACATTTCGGCCTAGAAGCTCGACACCGAGTGTGCGCTCCTGTTACCTGTGACCATTTTACTGAAAACTAAGGCCATCAAGAGTTAGGGTAGAGTCCCCGGGACTGGAAAATATCCCCCAAGTTTTGGCAGATCGAGCCATAGTGGCTAAAAATTTCGATGCGCTTAAGGCGGTTTCGTGTACACTTTCAGTCTTAAAATAAAGTTGGGCTATATTTCGGCCTACAACCTGGAAACCTAGCGTGCGCCCCTTTTACCTGTGTCCATTTCACTAAAAACCAAGGCATTCAGGAGCTAGTTTAGAGCTTCCGGGACTGGAAAATATCCCCCAAGTCCCAGGAAATCAAGCCGAAGTTCGACAAAATTACCATGCGCGTAAGGCGGTCCCGTCTACTCTTTCAGTCTTAAAGTGAAGTGGGGCTATATTTCGGCCCAGAAGCTCGAAAGTAAACGTTCAAAAAGTTTGACTGTGTCCATTTCACGGAAAACCAAGGCCATCAGGAATTAGTTTAGAGTGCCCGGGACATCAAAATATCCCCCAAGTTGCGGGAAATCGAGCCGAAGTTTGTCAAAATAACGATGCGCGTAAAGCAGTCTCGGCTACTCTTTGAGTCTTAAAGTGACGTGCCTGTATATTTCAGCCCAGAAGCTCGAAAGTGAGCGTTCAAAAAGTTATGCTGTGCCCATTTCACTGCAAAGCAAGGCCTTCAGGAAGTAGTTTACAGTGCCCGGAACTGGAAAATATCCCCCAAGTTCCGCGAAATCGAGACGAAGTTGGTCAAAATAACGATTCGCGTAAGGCGGTCTCGGCTACTCTTTCAGTCTTAAATTGCAGTAGGGCTCTATGTCGGTCCAGAAGCTCGAAAGTGAGCATTCAAAAAGTTTTCCTTTCTCAATTTCACTGAAAACCAAGGCCATCATGAGTTAGTTTAGAGTCCCCGGGACTGGAAAATATCTTTTAAGTTCTGGCAACTCAAGCCAAAGTTAGTCAAAATCACGATGCGCCTAAGGCGGCCTCGGCTACTTTTTGAGTCTTAAATTGAAGTGGGGCTCTATTTCGGCCCAGAAGCTCCAAAGTGAGCGCTGCAAAAAATTTGCTGTGTCCATTTCACTGCAAACCAAGGCCATCAGGAGTTAGTTTAGAGTCCCCGGGACTGCAATATATTTCCCAAGTTCCGGAAAATGGAGAAGACGTTGGTAAAAATCACGATGCGCGCAAGACGGTCTTGGCTAGTCTTTCAGTCTTAAAGTGAAGTGGGGCTATATTTCGGCCCAGAAGCTCAAAAGTGAGCGTTCAAAAAGTTTTGCTGTATCCATTTCAATGCAAACGAAGGCCATCAGGGGTTACTTAAGAGTCTTCGGGAGTGGAAAATATCCCCCAAGTTCAGGGAAATTTAGCCGAAGTTGGTCAAAATCACGGTGCGCGTTAGGCGGTCTCGCTTGCTGTTTCAGTCTTAAAGTAAAGTGAGGCTTTATTCCTGCCGAGGAGCTTGAAAGTTAGCGTTCAAAAAGTTTCCCTGTGTTTATTTCACTGCAAACCAAAGCCATCAGGAGCTACTTTAGAGTCCCCGGGACTGGAAACTATCCCCCAACTTCCGGGAAATCGAGCCGAAGTTGGTCAAAATCACGATTTGCGTAAGGTAGTCTCGGCTACTCTTTCAGTCTTAAAGTGAAGTGGGGCTATATTTCGGGCCAGAAGCCCGAAAGTGAGCGTTCAAAACGTTTTGCTGTGTTCATTTCACTGCAAACCAAGGCCATCAGGAGTTAGTTTAGCGTGCCCGGGACAAGAAAATATGCCCCAAGGTCCGGAAAATTGAGCCAAGGTTGGTCAAAATCACGATGCCCCTAAAGTGGTCTCGGCTACTCTTTCTGTCTTAAAGTGAAGTGGGGCTATATTTCGGGCCAGAAGTCCGAAAGTGAGCGTTCAAAAAGTTTTGCTGTGTCCATTTCACTGCAAACCAAGGGAATCAGGAGTCAGTTTAGAGTCCCCGGGACTGGAAAATATCCCCCAACTTCCGGGAAATCGAGCCGAAGTTGGTCAAAATCACGATTTGCGTAAGGTAGTCTCGGCTACTCTTTCAGTCTTAAAGTGAAGTGGGGCTATATTTCGGGCCAGAAGCCCGGAAGTGAGCGTTCAAAAAGTTTTGCTGTGTCCATTTCACTGCAAACCAAGGGAATCAGGAGTCAGTTTAGAGTCCCCGGGACTGGAAAATATCCCCCAACTTCCGGGAAATCGAGCCGAAGTTGGTCAAAATCACGATTTGCGTAAGGTAGTCTCGGCTACTCTTTCAGTCTTAAAGTGAAGTGGGGCTATATTTCGGGCCAGAAGCCCGAAAGTGAGCGTTCAAAAAGTTTTGCTGTGTCCATTTCACTGCAAAGCATGGCCATCAGGGGTTAGTTTAGAGTCCCCGGGACTGTAAAATATTGCCCAAGTTCCGGGGAATCGAACCGAAGTTGATCAAAATCACGATGCGCGAAATGCGGTATTGGCTACTGTTTCAGTCTTGAAGTGAAGTGGGGCTACATTTCGGCCCAGTAGCCCGAAAGTGAGCGTTCGAAAAGTTTTGCTCTGTTCTTTGACTGAAAAACCAGGCCATTACGAGTTAGTTTAGCGTCTCTGGGACTCGAAAATATTCCCCAAGTTCCGGTTAATCGAGCTGAAGTTGGTCAAAATCACGATGCTCTCAAAGCGGTCTCGGCTACCCTTTCAGTCTTAAAGTGAAGTGGGTCTATATTTCTGTCCAGAAGCTCGAAAGTGAGCGTTCAAAAAGTTTTGCTGTGTACATTTCACTGCAAACCAAAGCTATCAAAAGTTAGTTTAGGGTCCCCGGGGCTGGAAAATATTCCCCAAGTTCCGGGAAAGCGAGCCGAAGTTGATCAAAATCACGATGCGCGAAATGCGGTCTCGGCTACTGTTTCAGTCTTAAAGTAAAGTGTGGCTATATTTCGGCCCACAAGCTCGAAAGTGAGCGTTCAAACAGTTTTGCTCTGTCCATTTCAATGCAAAGCAAGGCGATCAGGAGTTAGTTTAGAGTCCCCGGGACTGGAAAATATCCCCCAGGTGCCGAGAAATCGATCCGAGAATGGTCAAAATCACGATGCGCGTAAGGGGATCTCGGCTACTGTTTCAGTCTTAAAGTGAATTGGGGCTATACTTCGGCCCACAAGCTCCAAACTGGGCGTTCAAAAAGTTATGCTGTGCGCATTTCAGTGCAAAACAACGCCAAACGGAGTTAGTTTAGAGTCCCCCGGACTGGAAAATATCCTAAAAGTTGCGTGAAATCGAGCTGAACTTGGTCTAACTCACGATGCGCGTGAGGTGGTCTCGGCTACTATTTCAGTCTGAAAGTGAAGTTGGATTCTATTTCGGCCCAGAAGCTAAAAAGAGAGTGTTCAAAAAGTTTTCCTTTGTCCATTTCACTGAAAACGAGGGCCATCAGGAGGTAGTTTAGCATCCCCGGGACAAGAAAATATGCCCCAAGGTCCGGGAAATTGAGCCGACGTTGGTCAAAATCACGATGCCCCTAAAGTGGTCTCGGCTACTCTGTCTGTCTTCAAGTGAAGTGGGGCTATATTTCGAGCCAGAAGCCTGAAAGTGAGCGTTCAAAAAGTTTTGTTGTGTCCATTTCACTGCAAACCAAGGCCATCAGGGGTTAGTTCAGAGTCCCCGGGACTGGAAAATATTGCCCAAGTTCCGGGGAATCGAACCGAAGTTGATCATAATCACGATGCGCGAAATGCGGTATCGGCTACTGTTTCAGTCTTAAAGTTAAGTGGGGCTATATTTCGGCCCAGAAGCCCGAAAGTGAGCGTGCAAAAAGTTTTGCTGTGTTCTTTGACTGAAAAACAAGGCCATTACGAGTTAGTTTAGCGTCCCTGGGGCTGCAAAATATTCCCCAAGTTACGGGAAAGCGAGCTGAAGTTGGTCAAAATCACCATGCTCCCAAAGCGGTCTCGGCTACCCTTTCAGTCTTAAAGTAAAGTGGGGCTATATTTCTGTCCAGAAGCTCGAAAGTGAGCGTTCAAAAAGTTTTGCTGTGTGCATTTCACTGCAAACCAAAGCTATCAAAAGTTAGTTTAGGGTCCCCGGGACTGGAAAATATTCCCCAAGTTCCGGGAAAGCGAGCCGAAGTTGATCAAAATCACGATGCGCGAAATGCGGTCTCGGCTACTGTTTCAGTCTTAAAGTAAAGTGTGGCTATATTTCGGCCCAAAAGCTCGAAAGTGAGCGTTCAAAACGTTTTGCTGTGTTCATTTCACTGCAAACCAAGGCCATCAGGAGTTAGTTTAGCGTGCCCGGGACAAGAAAATATGCCCCAAGGTCCGGAAAATTGAGCCAAGGTTGGTCAAAATCACGATGCCCCTAAAGTGGTCTCGGCTACTCTTTCTGTCTTAAAGTGAAGTGGGGCTATATTTCGGGCCAGAAGTCCGAAAGTGAGCGTTCAAAAAGTTTTGCTGTGTCCATTTCACTGCAAACCAAGGGAATCAGGAGTCAGTTTAGAGTCCCCGGGACTGGAAAATATCCCCCAACTTCCGGGAAATCGAGCCGAAGTTGGTCAAAATCACGATTTGCGTAAGGTAGTCTCGGCTACTCTTTCAGTCTTAAAGTGAAGTGGGGCTATATTTCGGGCCAGAAGCCCGGAAGTGAGCGTTCAAAAAGTTTTGCTGTGTCCATTTCACTGCAAACCAAGGGAATCAGGAGTCAGTTTAGAGTCCCCGGGACTGGAAAATATCCCCCAACTTCCGGGAAATCGAGCCGAAGTTGGTCAAAATCACGATTTGCGTAAGGTAGTCTCGGCTACTCTTTCAGTCTTAAAGTGAAGTGGGGCTATATTTCGGGCCAGAAGCCCGAAAGTGAGCGTTCAAAAAGTTTTGCTGTGTCCATTTCACTGCAAAGCATGGCCATCAGGGGTTAGTTTAGAGTCCCCGGGACTGTAAAATATTGCCCAAGTTCCGGGGAATCGAACCGAAGTTGATCAAAATCACGATGCGCGAAATGCGGTATTGGCTACTGTTTCAGTCTTGAAGTGAAGTGGGGCTACATTTCGGCCCAGTAGCCCGAAAGTGAGCGTTCGAAAAGTTTTGCTCTGTTCTTTGACTGAAAAACCAGGCCATTACGAGTTAGTTTAGCGTCTCTGGGACTCGAAAATATTCCCCAAGTTCCGGTTAATCGAGCTGAAGTTGGTCAAAATCACGATGCTCTCAAAGCGGTCTCGGCTACCCTTTCAGTCTTAAAGTGAAGTGGGTCTATATTTCTGTCCAGAAGCTCGAAAGTGAGCGTTCAAAAAGTTTTGCTGTGTACATTTCACTGCAAACCAAAGCTATCAAAAGTTAGTTTAGGGTCCCCGGGGCTGGAAAATATTCCCCAAGTTCCGGGAAAGCGAGCCGAAGTTGATCAAAATCACGATGCGCGAAATGCGGTCTCGGCTACTGTTTCAGTCTTAAAGTAAAGTGTGGCTATATTTCGGCCCACAAGCTCGAAAGTGAGCGTTCAAACAGTTTTGCTCTGTCCATTTCAATGCAAAGCAAGGCGATCAGGAGTTAGTTTAGAGTCCCCGGGACTGGAAAATATCCCCCAGGTGCCGAGAAATCGATCCGAGAATGGTCAAAATCACGATGCGCGTAAGGGGATCTCGGCTACTGTTTCAGTCTTAAAGTGAATTGGGGCTATACTTCGGCCCACAAGCTCCAAACTGGGCGTTCAAAAAGTTATGCTGTGCGCATTTCAGTGCAAAACAACGCCAAACGGAGTTAGTTTAGAGTCCCCCGGACTGGAAAATATCCTAAAAGTTGCGTGAAATCGAGCTGAACTTGGTCTAACTCACGATGCGCGTGAGGTGGTCTCGGCTACTATTTCAGTCTGAAAGTGAAGTTGGATTCTATTTCGGCCCAGAAGCTAAAAAGAGAGTGTTCAAAAAGTTTTCCTTTGTCCATTTCACTGAAAACGAGGGCCATCAGGAGGTAGTTTAGCATCCCCGGGACAAGAAAATATGCCCCAAGGTCCGGGAAATTGAGCCGACGTTGGTCAAAATCACGATGCCCCTAAAGTGGTCTCGGCTACTCTGTCTGTCTTCAAGTGAAGTGGGGCTATATTTCGAGCCAGAAGCCTGAAAGTGAGCGTTCAAAAAGTTTTGTTGTGTCCATTTCACTGCAAACCAAGGCCATCAGGGGTTAGTTCAGAGTCCCCGGGACTGGAAAATATTGCCCAAGTTCCGGGGAATCGAACCGAAGTTGATCATAATCACGATGCGCGAAATGCGGTATCGGCTACTGTTTCAGTCTTAAAGTTAAGTGGGGCTATATTTCGGCCCAGAAGCCCGAAAGTGAGCGTGCAAAAAGTTTTGCTGTGTTCTTTGACTGAAAAACAAGGCCATTACGAGTTAGTTTAGCGTCCCTGGGGCTGCAAAATATTCCCCAAGTTACGGGAAAGCGAGCTGAAGTTGGTCAAAATCACCATGCTCCCAAAGCGGTCTCGGCTACCCTTTCAGTCTTAAAGTAAAGTGGGGCTATATTTCTGTCCAGAAGCTCGAAAGTGAGCGTTCAAAAAGTTTTGCTGTGTGCATTTCACTGCAAACCAAAGCTATCAAAAGTTAGTTTAGGGTCCCCGGGACTGGAAAATATTCCCCAAGTTCCGGGAAAGCGAGCCGAAGTTGATCAAAATCACGATGCGCGAAATGCGGTCTCGGCTACTGTTTCAGTCTTAAAGTAAAGTGTGGCTATATTTCGGCCCAAAAGCTCGAAAGTGAGCGTTCAAAAAGTTTTGCTCTGTCCATTTCAATGAAGAGCAAGGCGATCAGGAGTTAGTTTAGAGTCCCCGGGACTGGAAAATATCCCCCAAGTTCAGAGAAATCGATCCGAAAATGGTCAAAATCACGATGCGCGTAAGGCGATCTCGGCTACTCTTTCAGTCTTAAAGTGAAGTGGGGCTATATTTCGGCCCACAAGCTCCGAAGTGGGCGTTCAAAGAGTTATGCTGTGCGCATTTCAGGGCAAACCAAGGCCATCCGGAGTTAGTTTAGAGTCCCCCGGACTGGAAAATATCCCAAAAGTTGCGTGGAATCGAGCTGAACTTGTTCTAACTCACGATGCGCGTGAGGCGGTCTCGGCTACTATTTCAGTCTGAAAGTGAAGTGGGACTCTATTTCGACCCAGAAGCTACAAAGAGAGTGTTCAAAAAGCTTTCCTCTGTCCATTTCACTGAAAACCAAGGCCATCAGGAGTTAGTTTAGAGCCCGCGGAAATGGAATATATCCCCCAAGTTCCGGGAAACCGACCCGAAGTTGGTCAAAATCACGATTTGCGCAAGACGGTCTCGGCTACTCTTTCAGTCTTAAAGTAAAGTGGGGCTATATTTCGGTCCAGAAGCTCGAGAGTGAGCGTTCAAAAAGTTTCGCTGTGTCCATTTCACTGAAAACCAAGACAATCAGGAGTTAGTTTAGAGTCCCCGGGACTGGAAAATATCCCCCAAGTTCCGGCAAATCGAGCCGAAGCTGGTCAAAATCACGGTGCGCTTAAGGCGGTGTCGGCCACTCCTTCAGTCTTAAATAGAAGTGGAGCTCTATTTCGGCCCACAAGCTCAAAGCTCAAAAAAAATTAATGTGTCTATTTCACTGCAAACCAAGGCTATCAGGAGTTAGTTTAGAGTCCCCGGGAGTGGAATGTATTTCCCAAGTTGCGGAAAATCGAGAAGACGTTGGTCAAAATCACGATGCGCGTAAGGCGGTCTCGGCTACTCTTTCAGTCTTAAAGTGAAGTGGGGCTATATTTCGGCCCAGAAGCTCAATAGTGAGCGTTCAAAAAGTTTTGCTGGCTCCATTTCAATGCACCCAAGGCCATCAGGGGTTACTTAAGAGTCCTCGGGACTGGAATATATCCTCTTAGTTCCGGCAAATCGAGCCGAAGTTGCTCAAAATCACGATGCACGTAAGGCGGTCTCGGCTACTCTTTCAGTTTTAAAGTGAAGTAGGTTAATATTTCGGCCCAGAAGCTCGAAAGTGAGTGTTTAAAAAGTTTTGCTCTGTCACTTTCACTGCAAACCAAGACCAGCACGAGTTAGTTTAGAGTCCCCGGGACTGGAAAATATTTCGCAAGTTCCGGGAAATCGAGCCGAAGTTGATCAAAATCACGATGCGCGAAACGTGGTCTCGGCTACTGTTTCAGTCTTAAAGTGAAGTATGGCTATGTTTCGGCTCACAAGCTCGAAAGTGAGCGTTCAAAAAGCTTTGCTGTGTCCATTTCACTGCAAAACAAGGCCATCGGCACCTAGTTTAGCGTCCAAGGGACTGGAAAATATCCCCCAAGTTCCGGGAAATCCACTCGAAGTTTGGCAAAATCACGATGCGCGTAAGGCGGTCTCGGCTACTTTTTCAGTAATAAAGTAAAATGGGCTATATTTCGGCCCAGAAGCTTGAAGGTGAGCGTTCAAAAAGTTTTGCTGTCTCCATTTCACTGCAAACCAAGGCCATCAAGAGTTAGTTTAGAGTCCCTGGGACTCTAAAGTATCCTTCAAGTTCCGGAATATCGACCCGAAGTTGGTAAAAATCACGATGCGCGCACCCCGGTCTCGGCTACTCTTTAAGTTGTAAGTGATGTGGGA
Organism: Orbicella franksi; assembly: GCF_964199315.1. Classification (NCBI taxonomy): domain Eukaryota; kingdom Metazoa; phylum Cnidaria; class Anthozoa; order Scleractinia; family Merulinidae; genus Orbicella; species Orbicella franksi. Next base: position 339,397 of record NC_138151.1, read on the forward strand.
CTATATTTCGAGGTAAAAGCTCGAAAGTGTGCGTTCAAAAACTTGTGCTGTGTGAATTTCACTGCAAACCATGGCAATCAGGAGTTAGTTTAGAGTCCCTGGGACTGGAAAATATTCCCCAAGTTCCAGGAAAGCGAGCAGAAGTTGATCAAAATCACGATGCGCGTAACGCGGTCTCGGCTACTGTTTCAGTCTTAAAGTGAAGTGTGGCTATATTTAGGCCCACAAGCTCGAAAGTGAGCGTTCAAAAAGTTTTGCTGTGTCCATTTCACTGCAAACCAAGGCAATCAGGAGTTAGTATAGAGTCCCCGACTGGAAAATATTCTCCAAGTTCCAGGAAATGGCGCCGAAGTTGATGAAAATTTCGATGCGCGTAACGGGCTCTCGGCTATTCTTTCAGTCTTAAATTTAAGTAGGGCTATATTTCGGCCCTGAAGCTCGAAGGTGAGCGTTCAGAATGTTTTGCTGTGTTCATTAAACTGCAAACCAAGGTCATCGGGAGTTAGTTTAGCTTCCCGGGGACTTTAAATTAGTAGTGTAGGACGCTTGTGTGGGCCGTAGCCAATCAGAAGGCCGTGCATATCATTAAAAAAGGCTCTCGACCAATGAGAGGGACGGATTTGCTCATTAATATATTCATGAGTTAGGGGGTTATCAAAATATGCGTCTGCAGTGACGTCACAGGTCAGCAGTCTTTTGCATCCCAGGTCACGCGCGTGCCCAAATAAGGCGATAGACAGGAAATGAGTTTTCAAAGATGATTTTTTATTGATTTTACAGGAAGTAAAAAAATTGCAATGGTGTGTATCCGTATGGAAACGACATGAAAGTGTTCGTGTCTACGACGCGTTTGTCGAAGACGAGTCCGTAGTGTTTGGTGCGTGTGATGACCTTGAGATGTTTGGTGGCTGGGTTTCTGAAGAAAAAGTTGGGGTTAACGACGGGGATGTTGCGTCGTCCACCGTCCTCGAGAGGTTGTGTGAGTTCGTCGAGTAGATTTTGTTCCATGACGTCGTAATTGAGTTGTTGGGCTCCTCGTACATTGAGGGAGAAGCCTCGGACTTTGCAGCAGACTTTGCCTTGGTGGGTTTTGTACCCGTAATTCTTGGGTCCAGCGGAGGTGAAAGTGGTAATGAAGTCGCCGTCGTCGAGCTCGTTGGTCATCTCTCCGAGGTAATCGCCTAGCGGGACATCGGCTTGACCTGGTTTGTGCGAGTAGATGACGGAATCGGTGTCAAAGTAGAGGACTTGTTGTTTTAATTGTTCCAGGTAGCTGTATAATTTGAGTCGAGCCCAACAGGTGGTGAAAGCGGCGACGAAGATGTTGATTCGTCCGTTATCGGGTTGATTGTCTTTGAGTTCGGTGTAGACGACCTCTAGGGCTTCGTCGTGGGCGATTCTGACTTGTTTTATGTCGTTGAAGTGATTGGAAACGAGTTCGAAGAGTTGTGCTGCAGTGTAGACGACTTCGGTGGTGGGTTTGGGTAGGTTTTCGCCGAACTTGCCCCAGAAAGAGTTGAGCATGAGTTTGGCGGTGGCTTTGCGTCCGGGGTTTTTTTGGATCATGGCCGGATCGAGAGCGATGCCTTCTTTCTGGCGGTATTGTTGCACGTACTGTGTCTTGTCTTGGGGGGTGTGACACCAGTGGGGGTAGCCGGCGGATTCCTGTTTGATTTTTAGCCAGGTGTTCACGTAATCGGCGAAGAGTCCTGTACGACGTTGTCTTTCCGGGAAATGGTGGACTTCGTGGATCTTGATGAGCGTGTATCCCATGGCAACGGCTTTCTCGATTTCGGGGGTGCACCAGGTCCCTCGTAGCGTGCGTTGCTCGGCCGTGTGAGAGCATCGATGTGATTTCTCAAGGAGGGGTTTGTTCATTTCGTGTTCCACGCACGATCGGCAGAGTGGGAAGGTGAGTTTACCCCTGTGCCGAAAAGGTAGAACGGGATGGTAAAGTTCGTGAGGTGGTAGTATGTCCACTTTGGCCATACCGAAGTAGTGATGGATGTCTTGGTCGTCGGGGTTGACGATGACTTGCGGGTGTCCTACGGGGTATTTGCTTCCCTTGTTGACCCAGGGGTAGAGCGACGTCACGTCGATGTACTTGATTTTCTCTCCTTGAGCCACGTCGGCCACGTGATGTAGTTTGACGGCGTTCGTGCGTCCTCCGAAGAAAGCTTCTCTGGGTTCGAGCGGTTTCACGATTTCGAACGTGTCTAGAAACTGGCTGAGATCAGGGTCGGTTTTGACTTCTAGGGCCCAGTCGCATTCCCACTTGACGCAGAGCTGGTAGCCTTGACGACTGAGAAGGTCGTGTTTGCGGAGTGTGGCCTCGTAGACTTCCTGCATGGTGCGATCGGCGTGATAGATGGGATGTCGGTCTCGATGGGTCGGGAAAAAGCGTGGACATCCGTGCCATAGACATCCGTGGAATTCGTAGACGGTTCGAGTGGTCGGATCGTATCCGTCCACGAGATGATTGTCCAGTCGGATTTCACCTCCGTTTCGCACGGTGCGGATACGATCGCCTTGACCCGTGCGTTGCAACGAGTGTTCTTGCCAGGCTAGCCATTTCAGGGCTTCGACGGACTGATTGGATCGGGCACCGTGCCATCCTCTCGGGGCTCTGGAGGCGATGGTGTTGAGCGGGACGAGTTTCTTGCGCCAGAATCGGTTGCAGGCGGAGGCGATGGTGATGCATTTCTCCATGGGGTCAAAGTCGGCTTTTTGTTTGAATTCTTGCCGGAACTTTTGACAGCCCGCTTTGAGGAGTTTGACGTCCGACTCGCAGTAGGCTTCCATTTCTTCCCTTAGTACGAAATGGTAGTGGTCGTTGACTTTCTCTTGGTACCACTGGTCGAATTCGGCTTTCTTTTTGGCGGACATGCCGTCGGGATCGTACATGTCTCGCGGTGGCATGGGACCTTCGTACTCTTGATTTTCTAGAGTGTTGAATTTGTGTGGGAAGAATCCTTTACGCAGTTCCTGGATTCCGAAGGTGGCGGGAAAGTTGGCCAGCGGGAACGGGAGAAAGCAGAGGGAATCTTTGAAAGTCAATCTGTCGGATTTTAGGGACAGTATCTTGGTGCCGACGGTGATTGGGTCGGTGACTTCTCGATGGGTGGCGTAACAGTGTTGCAGGATGAACATCCCGTCGTAGCCTTTGAGATTGTGAAAGAGGACGATGACGTTCCGTTCGTCTCCGTCCTGGTCGACGGCGAGGGATTCGAGGTGTTCGAACATGTCGGCGGTGCAGTTGGGCCCGTAGAAGGAGTGGCATATCTCATCTTCGTCGTCTTCCAGGCAGAGTAGAATGGGTGTCTGATTCCCTTCGGCGTCGGTGATGGCTTCGTAGTCGCAGTACACTTGAAGGGGCGGGTCTTTGTCTACCCAGACTCGCGTGTCTGGATCGTCGGGTCCGGGTTCTTCGAAGGGTCGCCCGTTGACTTGGTCGCGCGACACGCGTATCTTTTTGGGCTCGTCTTCGTCTTCGGGGATGCGTTGGATGTAACAACGGTGCGTCTCCAGATAGACTTGTTTTTCACAGATGCTGCATTCGCCCCATCCGCACTTGTGACCACGGGGACGCCCTCCTCGCTTGTTCTTGCGTTTAAGCTCGTAGACGTGACAACACTTCTCACACTTTTTGTAAGTGTTGCAGATGGAGTGTTTGCTGTGACTCTGGACTTGCGAGTGAGCGTCGTAGCATCGGTCTCCGAAGAATTGTCTGTGACACGATTGGCAGATCTTGGTGGGTTCGGGAAACTTGCCTGGAGCTAGGGGTCGTTTTTTCTCGATGAAATCGGGGCAGTCTTCTCGTTTGCAGGCGGTGCACCATTGACCGAGGCAGGGATGATGACGAAAGTCGTCGTGATCGTAGCCTCGATTGCATTCGTCGCAGAAGTAGGATTTGCCGAGGAATCCCTTAAACGAATTGCATCCGTCGTAGTGATCGCCTTCTTTGATGAGACGAATGATCTTATCCGAGGGTTCGGGTCCCGCGTAGATGATCATGTGGGGTGGGTCGATGGACATGACTTTGAGCTGGTAACCAGGTAACGCTTTTTGAAATTGTTGCAGTTCGGGAATGCCGCAAGGTCCTTCGGGAACGTTGGCTCGACGGTGGAGGTCTTTGGCCAATCGCTCTTGGACGGGTCGCCCCTGTTTGAGATTGTGGTAATCTTGGTCACGCGTATTCACGTCGGCGTCTACCAGGGCTTTCATGGTGACGATGGCGCGAGCGCAGCAGAGAGTGTCTTTGTTTCGGATGGTCACGCGCGACCGTTTGACGATTCCCCGCACGGCGGCGCAACTCGGCCTGTATCGTTTTCCGTTCCCGCTGCCACGACCCGGGGTACGTATGAAAGTGGTTTCCATGGTAAACGTGTCGTCGGGGGTGAATTCTTCGTTGGAGTTGAGTTTGGCCGCGAGAGACTGGAGATAAGTGGCTAGTCTTTCACTCCCTTCTTCGAATTCTCGCACGGTGAAGGTGGTGGATTGAAAGGCGTGCGTGAAGGCACGGGACTGCATGGTGAAATGGACCGTGGAGTTGGGTGTCAGTGTAGGATCCTGAGCGATTTGTTGCTCGATGGATCGTTGAAGGGCCTGAGTCAATTCTTGGCCTAGATTGTCATCGCGAGTCACGTCTCTGTGTTGTCTGAGCGTGGCTTCGTACCGTTGTTTGTTGAGGACGTTTCGCCAGCGACGTCGAGCGCCTACGGGTCTTAAGTCGAAGTCTAGGAGGGGGCTTGTATTGCTACCACCTCCGGTTTGGAGCGTCGCTCGGTCGTGAGCCGGATCAAAGATCCAGTCGTCATCGTCGAAGGGGAAGGCTTCGTCGTGGGTCCGTCTGGTCTGTAAAGACAACAAACACAACGTTTTTTTTTTAATTAGTCAGTTTTTTATTATCAGTAATCCAATAAGTAGACGACAACATCTAATGCCTTCCTGAAACTACTTCCTAGATAGAGTCTCTTTTTCTCGTTACGCTTGTTGACATAATAACCATAGAAAGCTGGAAAATGAGATCTGCCTCCGTAGTTAAGTAATTAATTAATTAATTAATTTCTTAACTACCTATTATGAGCATACTTAGCGGAGCGATAAGCGACGGGGTTAGATGAAAGTCTTTTCTATGGGTACCATTCCTGGCCTAAACAACCCTAACAATACGGTTCTTATACAGCTGTCGTATTGGTCTACGTAGGTTCCGTACATGCGCATTTCCCTATTTCCATTTCGTGGGCATATCCGTTGAACCACTTTGATTGGGCCATGGTCCCATGATGCTTTGATCTTGGCGAAGGTGCGTATCTCGTTACAAAGCTCTCGCCTGATTAAACGTTCGCGTGTCTCGACGAGAGCCTGGGCCTCTCGTAAATGGAGAATGTAAGTTTGCACCTCGGGAGGTAACCAATCCCAGTAATTCTGTGAAAAAGATTAGGGTTAGAGTTCTAAAGATTACTTTCTTACATAGGGTGCATGTTATACTCACTGATTCATATTGATCCATCAGTTGGTTCATCTCCTCGTCGGTCAGCTCCTGTGCCATGGTTTCTTCTTCTTCTTCTTCTTTTGAGCGCTCGATACAAGTTGAATAACTCAGAGTGACTCGAACGGACCCACTCACTCATTTTTATACACGCGGTATAATGGTGTCCAGTCTCTTACCGTGAGGGGGTAACCCCTTACCAAACATGGTATAAATGGTGTCCAGTCTCCTACCGTGAGTAGGGGGTGGTAGGGGGATACCCCCTATCCCCATGGGTCTGGGTAACACGTGACTTGGTCTCGATCTGTGATTGGCTGGACGGATCTTCATAAAAAGGAATCCGCGTCGTCGGTTCGCCACTCTGAGTTTTTTGAACTTGTATTGAGCGCAGTCATGGCCTTGAGAGAGATTGGACTACAAAACCATGTACCTAGAAAGCCTAATATTACGTATGAGGAAGCCATCGACCAGATAGACGCACCCTGGACCCGATTTTACGAGGAGAGGAACTTTCCTATCCGGGATGTGTTGGCGGGTCGACGATGGATGATACACATCCAAGACTCTAGTCAGCTCGAGGTGATGCTCCACCAAATCTTCTTTTTCATGGACGTGCAAAGGGAGAACTGGACGCGGAGTCATAGCATGTATCGGAGAATAGAGAAGTGTTTCGCGAAAACGTTGTTTAACGTGATCCGTACTATATACAAGAACCTTGTATGGGACGTGAAGGTGAAGCCGCCCCTGGACCGGAATACGTTTCACAGACTGATGCTGTGTTACGGGTTCGAGCCTTTCCAGACCTACTGGACTCGGAGACAGAAGAGAACAGCGAAACGCTATGTGAACGTTATCAATTTTTATTACCGTACTTTTAATCAATGTGACCAAGTAACAATGCGATCGATGATCGACGCGAACGATAGATTACCCAACGTGTAAATAGTTGTTAAATAAAAAAATCAGAGTGTGTTTTTTCTTAGTATGGGTCCTGTCCGTTAATCAGTATGGCTTCGGCGACTCCTCGTGGGTATTCGTCGATCCATTGAAAGAACTTGCAGGTACGCTTGGGACATTTGAGATAGAGCCTGTCTGGGTTGGACTGGGAGTGGGAGGTGGCTAAGACCAGGGATTTGCTGCATAGACATCGGAAACGAGCGGGGTCGATGTTCCTGTAGCAGGGGTGGGTCTGTTCTTCGACGTGTTTCAGGTAAGCGTCCACCTCTTTGACGCCACAGGTCACATAACACTTGGTGTAGAATCTGGAAGAGGGGCATCGGTAATATTCCCAGGTACCACCGTCTGGGGTTTTCACGCTTCCGTATGTCAGGGGTACCATACAACGCGGGCAAGTGGGATCTTGGGGTTTCAGTTGGGCTAGGAACTGATCGGGGTCGAATTCCTCCCACACTTGGACTTCGGTGGATTCTCCTCGGGCATCCACTTCAGGGGCTGCTTCCAGGAGTTGCACGGTTCGAGGAGGTGAGTCTGAGAAGATAGAGAACGAGTTAGTATCCCAACAAGGTGTTTTCACGTCGCATGGTTTGTAGTTGTTTACCTTCTACTTCTCTTTCTACTCTCTGGGGCAAGAGCAGTTTCAGTTTCTTTTTGGGCGATTTTTTCTTCTCCCTGACGGGTTCGACGTGTGAATCCATGACGACTTCTGCTGAAAAGTGACTCGTGATGGAATGCGTGGTTCGACTTTATGGGCGTTTTTAACCAATCAGTGACGTGTGGTGTGATGGGATCATGTGACGGTCTTCGTTCCGATTGGCGGGATCTGAAGTGGGCACGTGATCCGGGAAAAGTACGGAGTGAAAGTGGATCCACGGCGCGGGTATAAAAGGAGCCCGTGGGACGCAGCGAGTCATTCTCGACTTGCTGTTGACGCGGTGATGACCTGTAGGATTTTGGATGAGACAACAGTTGAATCGAGCTTCTGACGTTTTGGATACAATCGAAAAAGAAGGCGAAAGACCGTTACACGCGAGGATAATTGAATTGGAGTTACGTCTTGTCTCTCCTTTGTACTATAGGCTCCAGAGGCACTTGATTGACTGGGGTGTGCGTAGTTGCTATCCTCATTTGTCGGGCTTGGAGATCACGAAGCGAGCGGATCGAGAAGGAAAGAAGTTTAACGAGTTTGTCTGAGGGTGTCAAGATGACTTACTACAGCAACTCGAACCAGATTCGGGACCTCGTGGAACAGATCGTGGATCTGAAGGTACACACTTTAAGAGATCTCGACGCCATTCCGGATGCCAAGGTGGACCTGTACATTTTTGACAATCTCTTCGAACCGTCAGGTCGAGTACCCGATAGTCTGTGGTCTTTTCAGCTCTTGATGAGACGTCGTCCTGACTGGGGTGGTACGATTTTGGAGATGATGAAGAAGAACAAACACGTGTTTTTGTTTTTCGGTGAGTGGTGTCGCGTGATGTACCGAAGTGGTAGCGGTCAATTCAAATTCATTCATTGTAGTGATCCCACCCTGGACGCCGAGCGGGCCTGTTTGATCGCCACGGATAACCTCACGTACATGATGACTGATGCCATCCGTGATCTGTTTGAGCCCTTGCGTTTCTCTCGGGACCTATCACGACGGGTGTTGGAGGCAGACGAGAGTCCCATGGTGAAGTCGTTACTGACTTTCAGCAAGGGAGATTACAAGGAAACGTGTCTGAAGTTGGAAGAGTTGATCTACGATATCATGCATCAACGTGATCTGTGGAAGGATCGGTTTTTCTTCCGTGCCATCGAGGCCGCGGAGGATGACCTGTGTGGTGAGTGTAAAGAGAGTATGCGTCAAGCATTCTATGTGAAGGGGAACGAGGAGGAAGCCCTGAAGTGGAGACCCGGTAAATGTGATTGGAGAAATTGTAAATATTATGCCATGGATACCTACGAGGAAGACTGTGATGATGAGTATGGACGAGATCTTAAGAACATGGAACATGTTGATTACTTTACAGATTCGGACTAAGTCTTTTTCGCCTTCTTTTTTGTTTAGCCAATCAGAGGTGTTGTTTTTCGTAAGAACCAATCAGGCACGACGTTTTTGTACATATAAGAAAGTGTGAATAAAGAATTGGGTTCAAATCATTATGTCTCATGCTTTGAGTTGGTTGATCTCTAGAGTGGGTACGACCATGAACGATCGATGGTGTTGGACGACCTTGTGTTCCAAGTGCACTAGTGTCTACGAGCGATACGGTCAGGGTGAACCCATCCCCGACCATTTCAGCGATTCGCCCTTGGAGGTGTTTGACTATACCGACGTCGAACCCAACGTGATGCGTTTTGTCGTTTATATCTTGTGGTTGAAACGGCAACCCGATTCATTTAAGAAGTATCTCGAGGTACGGGAGCAACGTTTCGAGTTGTGGAGACAGTGCGTGTACAAACTTTATCGACTATGAAGAAAGGTCAAAAGAAGAAGCAAAAGCCGCTTTCGACCGGAAGGTTACTGGGACGGTATCGGGATCCTTCCAGACCCGGTAGTCTGGGCGGTCTGACGCGATTCGCCCAGGCCAATAAGATCTCGGTACGACGCGCTCGCGAGGTCCTGCAACGGGATTTGGGGTACACGCTGCACAAACCCAGACGTCGTCGTTTTCCCACGGTCGCGGTGGTGGTGTTCGGCATCGACGAGCAGTGGACGGCTGACCTGATCGAGGTGATCCATATTTTGAGGTACAATCGAGGGTATCGTTATCTCTTGACGGTGGTGGACGTGTTTTCCAAGCACGCCTGGGTCCAGCCCTTGAAGAGCAAGACGGGTAAAGCGGTGACGGAAGCCATGGCAAAGATCCTGAAAGGCGGTAGAAAACCCATCAATCTCCAGACGGACGACGGGAAGGAATTCTACAACAAGACGTTTCAGGATTTGATGAAGCAGAAAGGCATTCATCATTTTTCGACGCGCGGGGATACGAAATCCAGTGTGGTGGAACGGTTCAATCGGACCCTGAAGGAACGTATGTACCGGTACTTCACCGTGAAGAATACGATGACGTATGTGCCCGTGTTACAAGAGTTGGTCCGAGGGTACAATCGATCGTATCATCGCAGTATCAAGATGGCTCCCGATCAAGTGACTTTGGGCAATAGCGAGGACGTGTGGGAGACTCTTTACGGTAAAAAGAAAAAAGGGACATTGAAGAAACCGCAACTCAAAGTCGGGGATCGTGTGAGACTGAACAAGAAGTTCCGTCAGTTCAAGAAAGGGTATTTACCCGGATGGACCGAGGAGGTGTTCGTGATACGCCGAGTGCGTCCTGGGAAGGTCATCACGTACAAGGTGGAAGAATGGGACGGTACGGCGGTCGAGGGCACGTTCTACGCGGAAGATTTACAAAAGGTGAACGTGAAAGACGACGATCTGTTCCGCGTCGACAAGATCGTCAAACGAAAAGGGGATAAAGTCTTGGTGCGCTGGAAAGGTTGGCCAGTCAAGTACGACAGTTGGGTGGATAAAAAGGGCTTGTACGTGACCCAAAAGCCCAAGACGAAAAAATGAAAGACTTTTACGTGCAACTGATGAGCAATGCCAGCACGAGCGAGTTCCCGGACAACAAGGCCCAAAGTTTCAAGAACCGTCTGCCGAACCCGTTGCAGTTGAGAGAGTCGGGATGGAAAGTGGGAATCAGCGACCTCTCGTTTCCGTCCGCGACGCGTAAGATGGGTTTGAAGAGATCTATTCTGTTTGAATTCTGGTGGATCGATATGGTGAACGCGTCCATAAACCTATACACGCGGGTCTCTTCGGTGACGCGAGAAGGCGATTTGGAATTCACGCCGAGGAGTGGTACCGAGTTAATGAACATGATACGAGATCGATACCTGCATAGGTTGAACTCTCGAACGGATGTCGACGTGACCCTGTACAAGAAAGACAGTCCCAACGAATTACTGTACACGGTCATGCATCGGGCCGAGCATGGAGAATGCGTCCTGGACAATTCGAGAACGTGCCGCAGTCTCCTGATCCATGGTAAACGCGTCTACCCTCAGATGAACATCGGCATCGAATTGGCCCAGAGGATGAAATGGATCAAGATGGGAACGTTACAGAACGGACGACCGGGTTACGTCTTGGGACCCCATTTGAGGAAAGAATTTCCCAATGGAGTCGTCCCCACGGCCACGGACTTGATCATAGGACAAAACGACGGGGACGAACTATTTTACAAGATCGACACGGACACCTTACATTTGAGTTGTTTCATCAATTGGGTCTTCACGGACCTGGATCGCAGTTACGCGGAAGCGTTCGGTCACGAGCGTCATTCCTTGTTCGTGTATTCGAATGTGGGACAGAGTATGGTGACGGGAAATAAAGTCACGGACCTGTTGAAACAAGTGCGTTACGATCCGGACGTGGTCGACCTTCAACCGAGACACATCCTATATCTACCGGTGCGTACGGGCGTTTTGGACATTATCGAGACTGAGGTGTCGGAGGAAGACGGACGACTGGTGGACGTTGCGTCGGGTGTGACCACGATCACGTTGCATTTCAAGAGAGAGGATGAGTGATTTTTACATCACTTTACCCAGTCACAGCAGTAAGAACGAGTTTCCCGAGAACAAGGCCAACAGTTTCAAGATCAGGTTACCCAATCCCTTACGCCTGGAGGGACATGGATGGAAAGTGGGGTTGTTTAGCATCGCCATGCCGGATGACCGCGTGAAGCTGACTTCCTTGATGTCGAACCATGATAAGAAAGTCAACTTGTTCTATTGTGCCTGGAGACGCCTTGAACCTCGAACATCCAAGGGGTATTCGTATGGAAACGCTTACTTCGACACGGATGACCTCAAGAATGCGATTTACCACGTGGACGGTGTTGGACTCATGAAATCCATGATCGCCTTTTTCGAGCGACAACGCATCTTCAAACACGACGGACCCAAATTAGGATCCAAATATGTCGGAGACGACGGGAAGAGAACCTACATCAAGTTCAAGTGGGACGGGGAAGACCTGGTCACGGACAACGAAAACATCGTACGTCACGGAGCGGATGTACCCGCCTTACTCATCAATGTCGACCTGGCTATGAAAATGGGATGGCTCCAAAAGAGCAGCAGCGGTTGCGTGCTGGGACTTAACTTACAGCTCGAATTCTTCAATGATGAAATTCCCAACCTTAGTGTCCGCGATGGGGATGTAATTGGCTCGAATGGGGTACCTGTCTTTTGGAAGGTCGTAACCTTTTCATCGAGGGGAGTCAAATATTTGAGACTCAGCATCCATTGCAATTGGCGTTTTATGAACCTGAACGAGGCTTTTGAGGCAGTGGTGGTGGGAAACAAGTCGCGATCCTTACTCGTCTACTCGGACGTGGCTAGAAGTGGCGTGGTGGGAAATCAAGTCACGGATTTACTGAGAGAGGTCAACTTGATTCGAAAAGGCGCCGGTACTCAGTACTTCGAACCCGCTCACATTCAATATATTACCGTGCGCAAAGAGGTACTGGACATTATAGAAGTGCAAGTGGCAGAGGCAACAGGAGAACTGACGACCTTTGGAGCTGGCAATACGATCGCGACGTTACACTTTAAGAAATCATGATCGGTGGAGCTTTGATACGGTTTCATCCCGACGGATACCAATCGGGGTCTGGCATATTCGGCCAGGTTTGGAAAGGCATCAAGAAACGAGGTCCCGGCATTCTCAAGGACGTTCTGAAGGAGACGGCCATCGAGGGTCTGAGAGGTTTAAATTCGGGCGGTCAAGGAGGAAAGCCCAATTGGAAAGGTGCACTCGCCGGGTTGAAGCAGGGAGCCATACGCTCCGGGAAACGTAAAGCGACGGAAGAGTTCCAACGCGTGTTGGGTGGTAAGAGAAAAAGAAAAGACCTGTTTGGATCATGATTCCCATCTACTCGAGACGCGTGAGACGTCTCCCCGGAGGGATACGCACGTATAAAGGGGGTTCGCTCTTCCAGAGACCCTCAAAACTCCCAGACTACCGTTGGGTAAAGTCAGCACTGGGAAGGAGACGGAAAAGACGACGTAGACGACGATGACGGACCTGGTGGCTCACGCTAGGTCGGCGGGAGTTCGTAACCCCCGCCTGGACATGTTCACCACGCCTCCTACGGATCTCAGCATGTCGTCGCGACGTGAGGTGAGAATCAATCCGTTCAATACGGGGATCAACCCGGTGACCTTCCAAATCGATCCTCAAGAAGACTTCATCGACATGAACGAGAGTTTCTTCGAAGTGGAGTTGGCCGTCAAGACAGCTGCCGGAGGTAATATAGCGCAAGCGACTACCGTCGGACTCGCCAACAATCTGGTCCACACCCTCTTCAAACAGATCAATGTGAGATTGAATGGGACTCTCATCAGTCCCCAGACCGATACTTACCACTACAAAGCCTACCTCGAAGCGCTATTGAACCATGACCGAGACGACGGTGAATCGATCCTGACACCCGAGGGTTGGTACAATTGTCTCGGTGTACCCAGTCGCGGAGAAGGCGACGTGATGACAGGCAACAAGTTGGATCCTGCTCACAACGATTACAAAGCTTTATCCCAAGATCTCAAGAACATGGTTCAAAGTCGAATTCAGTTTTTGGGTGGAAAGAAAGTGACCTTGAGGTTCAAACCTTACCTGGAAGTGTTTTATCTCAGCAAGTTACTGGTACCCGGCGTACAGATCCAGATTGACATGTACTTCAATGCCCCCGCTATGTGGACCATCCAATGGGCCGGTTCCGATACTCTCAGACTGACTGAAGCCGACGTGAAAGTGAGATTGTTCCTATCTCAAGTGAGAGTGACTCCCTCGGTGTACCGAGAACTCATGACCAGCATGAAAGGCGGAAGAGTGGCCACTTACCCCACGGTAAGAGGTGAAATTCGTACTTACTCGCATCCCAATGACAATCGTCATTTCGAGTGCAGCAATCCTTTCCACAGTAAGCTACCTAATCGGTTAGTGGTGGTGTTGATGAAACAAACGGCCTTCAATGGAACTGTGACGGTCAATCCGTTCAGTTTTGAACAATTCAATCTCGTTTCCATCAAACAACTGGTGAGAGGTGAAGAGTACCCCTACGAGACCTTGGAGCTCAAACACGACGATGACAGTAAAGATCTGAGAGGTTACCAAAGATTCCTCAAAGCCTCGGGAGCCTTGTGCAGAGGAAAAGGAAACATGGTCCGGAAAGAGGACTGGGGACACGGCAAGAGATGCAACCTGTTTGTATTTGATAACACGGCCAATGGATGTTTGGACAGTCCAGTGTTGAACCCCAAGCAGGAAGGTGAACTGCGTCTGGTGATCGATTTTGGAGCCAATCCAGGCACAAACCTGACCATCTTGTTGTACGGCGAATTCGAGAACATGATAGAGATCAACGAGAACCGAGTCGTCCTCTACGACGTATACCAGTGAGAAGAAAGAAGAAGAAGAAAAAATGGAGACAGTAGCCTTGAATAATTTGCAGTTGGATTATTTGGCACGGACGAATCCGTCGCTCTGCTGTGTTTTTTACGGCACGGTCCCTTGCGATCGGCTTCCCAGGACAGTCCCTCAAGAGGGACCGACCGCTTACATCGTGAACACGGACCCTCACGACAAACCGGGCATGCATTGGATCGCTTTGTGGGCTGACAAGAACAAGTGCGAGATCCTGGACAGTTACGGTCTACCGTTGGACACGTACGTCACCACCGGACCGATCCAAGCCTGGTTGGACCGTCATTTCAAGTACCAGATTCACAACGGCAAGAGTCTACAGTCCCTGTTCAGTCAGAGTTGCGGTGATTACGCCCTGATGTTCCTGATCGACCGAGCCGAAGGTCGGGACATGAACGAGTTCTTGAATCGTTTTAAGAAAAACGAGTTTGTGGAGAACGATCGTAAAGTAGGGCAGATGTTAGAACGTCTGATCGTGGACGAGTTGGATTGGCGCAAGATTTGTAAAACCCCGTGTCACCAGGAAACGTGCGGTTCCTCCCGAGGAGTGCGTCATTTGTTATAAAGTAAGCTGTTCGAAATAAAAGACGTTCATTTTTGAGAAAAGGACGTTGCGTAGTCATGGCTCTTCAGTTTCAAGGGCATAGACATTTGGACAACGTGATAGCCAGGTTGGAGAAACGCTACGGAAAAGCGGGTAAAAAGACGCCTCAACCCAGTGCTTTCAACATGGTCCGAAAAAAACAACCACAACCCGCAAGAAGAGTCGCTCTTCAACCGGCTCCAACGGCTCCAACGGCTCCAATGAGTGTCCTGGACACCGGTGCATTACCAGCGACCGTGACCGTGCGTAGGAAACCCAAGAGAGCCGCAAGAAGAGTCGCTCTTCAACCGGCTCCAATGAGTGTCCTGGACACCGGTGCATTACCAGCGACCGTGACCGTGCGTAGGAAACGCAAGAGAGCCACAAGAAGAGTCGCTCCAAAGGCTCCAAAGAAGGGAAAAGCGTGGTACGCCAAGAATTTCCAGGCGAAGAAACTCGTGAAACGCAAGAGTCGCGCCAAACCACCCATCTGTTTCAATCGTAGAACCACCCTCTTGAGTCTGTTGAAACGCATCCCAGCCGTCAAGACCACCTTGGTCAAGTTGATCGGATAAAAACGGAACGTCTCTAGACCCTGGACCATTTTTTCAAGATCATGGAACGGCGCAAAGCGTTTCAATTTCACACGCCGTCGAGTTTGTTGATAGCGGGTCCGTTGGGGTGCGGCAAGACGGTGTTCACAACCAAACTGTTGTTGGAGAACGGCGACTTGTTCCAACAAACACCGAAGAGTATTCACTACTGCTACGGATCGTGGCAAGACGGTTTCCAAAAGCTCAAGAAGGGTGGAGTCAAGTTTTACGAATGCATCCCCGACAGCGACCAGTTACCCCGATGGTTTCCTGGCGGGGGTGTGTTGGTCTTGGACGATCTAATGGACGAGGGCGGTAACGACAAGCGCGTGTTGGATCTCTTCACCAAACACTCGCATCATCGGAACATCACGGTGATTTACCTGTGCCAGGATCTATTCCCCAACGGAAAATTCGCCAAGACCATTTCCAGAAACGCGCATTACATCGCAGCCTTCAAGAACCCTCGGGATCAGTTGGGGATACGAAATTTACTTCTGCAATCGTTTCCCACGCAATGGCAAGAGGTGTTGGACACGTTTCGCAAGGTCACCGATCGACCTTACGGTTACATGCTATTGGATCTTCATCCAGCCAGTCAGGACGATCAACGCGTTCTCAGCCATGTGTTAAAAGACGAAGGATTCGTCCGATGCCATCAGTTTGCAACCCCATCATGTTGAGGAGCGAGGTCGAGTGGTTTCCGCTATTCATTCACCTGTGTAAAAACAGGCTCAAATACATCATGAATCCCCACGAGCTGGACTACGAACCGATGAGACAGGTCACGGAATGCGAGAGTTACCGTCAAGTACGGTCCATCATCAACGCATATAACGGTGAAGGTTTCGATTATTTGGTTCATAAACAACGAGAACTCGCCGAGAAGAAGATAGAAAGAGAAAGGTACATGGATAAAAATGAGCTCTTATGGTAGTGACGATTTCAACTTCTCGGCTCTGGAAGATTATTCGCCTTGGGGGACACCGGCTCGGACGAGTACTCCGATTCCGCCTGCCGCGGGTGTGGGTGCGAGTCTGAACACGCCTCCTTCACCGCGATCGTCACTGGCGACACCGCCTCTGCCCAATGTCTCGCCCGTCGGAGTGGGCACCGCTGGCTCGGGTGCACCGCAGACCAACGTCACGGTGGGTGTCGGCAGTGCTGGATCGGTGTTGCGCGCCAATGTCACGGCAGGTGTCGGGGCACCCAGGATAACAATGTCCACCCCTTTGGCACGAGCCGTTCGAGGAGGGAAACGACCGAGACGCGTCCCGCGTCAAAATACACCGACGTCCTCCAGCAATTCCGGAAGCCGCAGAAGAAGTAGCGCTAGTGGTAGCGGTGGAAGAGGCAGAGGCAGAGGCAGTGACAGAGGTGGAAGTGGAGGCGGAGGCAGAGGCGGAGGTGGAGGCGGAGGTGGAGGCGGAGGCGGAGGCGCAGGCAGAGGAGGTAGTGGTGGCGGAAGTGGCGGTGACTCCACACCGCCTTCGTCGATTCGATCGGGTCTTTCTCGAGCTCGAAGAAGAAGAAGGAGGAGGCGAGGAGACCGTGTTCTCGACCAAGCCCAGATGCAGCAACAATTGGAAGAGATTTTGCGCCAACAACAACAGACGGCCGCGGGTCGACGAATCGCAGGCATCACCACGACGAATACGATCACGACTACCTATAAGAACGGACAACGTCCTACGGTGACTCGCAATTCGACCAGTGTACGAAACTGAGAACCTCACCAAGCTAAAAAGAGTCATGAGTACTTTGGTCTGTTTATTGGATCAACCTTTCAACACCGTGGTGGATTTGGATTCCCTGAAACGTTTGGACGGACTGTACGCTTTCTACCACAAGTATTGGTGGTGTCGAAGGCGGATGTTCGGTTACTACAAATTGTGCAACGCCATTCTCAACGGACTGGCCTTACTGACGGCGGCAGCGAGCATCGTCGTGGGATCCGTGTGTAAAGACGGGTACGCGGCGGTAGGATTGACGGCTCTCGCCGCCGCGCTGAAAGGATGGAACGATTTCAAGAAGTATTCGCTCAAGATGGACATGACCCAATTCGCTTACACGACGTACGAAAAGACGTTGACCGAACTACGGAACTACGCTCTGGGCGGTGTGGAGGAATTGGATGGGTTTTTGGTCAAGATGCAAACGTTGGACGACACGGTGACGGATTTCGCACCTCCCACGTACGACCGATACGTTCGAGACTACGAAACACGATTCGTTCACGCACCTCTATAAGAAGGACGTGTGATCCCTTCGTGAATCATTTAAGGTGGAAACCCGACATGGTGAGGAGAAGTCGAAGGAGACGACGGCGAGTGGGAGTACGTAGAAGAAGGAGGACCCAAACGGGAAAAGGGTTTCTCGACAGTTTAACTAGCGGTCTAAATAGAGAAAAATTGAAACAAGGATGGAAGCATTATTCAGACATTCGAAGAAGAGTGACTCCACGACGGAAAAGTGGTTGGATGAATAATTGGATTCACTGAAACGTTCAAACGTGCCTCTATAAAAAGACGCGTGATCACCTGCCTACGTCATTCTAGTGGAAAAGTGAGTACGTGTAAGAACACGGCATGGTGGTGAGAAAGCGAAGGAGACGACGAGTGGGATTACGTCGAGTGGGAGTAGGAAGAAGGAGGAGGGTCCAAAGGGGAAAGGGTCTTGGTAAACTGGTCGGCACCGTAGCCAAGACGGTGTTGAGCCTTCTCGAAGACTTGTGAATAAAAGAGCGGGACGAACCAACCGGACGTTAGACGCGAACGATGAAGCGGTTGCGACGACAACGTCATTTCTTGACGCGCGTCCTGAAAGAAGCCAATCGAAATAAACGTCAACGGATGTTGCAATACGCCGACAGAGATCAGATCAACGCCATCAGCGAGATGGTTCTCAATAAACGTCAACGGATGTTGCAATACGCCGACAGAGATCAGATCAACGCCATCAGCGAGATGGTTCTCAATTTGCTGAAAAAGAGGATCCCCATCGACGTCACGACTTATGGGAAACTGAAAAGACATAAAAAGGTTTTGCGAGAAGTGGGTAGACGCAAAAACTCTCTCAAGCGTCGAAGAGAGCATCTCCTGAGTCAGAACGGAGCGGGGTTCTGGAGCGGATTACACGGTTGTTTCAAAGCATGTTGTGTACGGTGAAAGGACGCGGCGAAGACGGTTACCCGCTGGAGGGGATCGACGTCATACCCAATTTCCCGCCGAGAGAAGAAGAGTCCAATACCATTCCTAAACTCGTGCAGTTGTTGCAAGACGCCAATCGTCGCGAAGCACGATGGAAAGACTCGTACGAGTACTTGAACAAGAGGTACCACGACCTGTATCAAGAATACATGACTTTAAAGTTCGGTGACTTCTGCCAAACCTGTCAAACGAAACGAGATACCACGCCGCCCGGTGGGTACATCGAGTTGTGCAGGGAGTGCGGTAAAGGCAAGCGAACCGTTCAAAGTCTCGAACTCGAGTTGGAAAAGAAAGACGAATCCATACGGTACTGGCAAGACTGTTACGAGACGGCCTTGAGAGAATTGTCCGAGTTTCCTGACACGACCTTGAGTCAGAAGGTATGAACGAAGTCATGATGGTGCCCGTTCAAGAATTCAATCGTCTGCAAGATTATTACAAGGGGAAGATCAGCCAGAATGCCTTGTTGAACAAAGCCGGACGTCTGGCCGCCGAAGAACATCTCATCCTGAACGACAAACGTATCCCCGCCAGCATGGCCGTCAAGATGACCAAACCCCTGGCCAACGAAGAAGGGAAACTGGTGAAACGTATACGGACGGGTAAAAGCGGTCCCATCTCGTACCAGGGAACGACAGAACCCGAAGGCATGGTCGACGCACCCGTCGAAACTCTGTTGAAACAGATCCTCAAGGGAGTCAACCAACCAGCCGCAGCCCCCGTGATCATCCCGCCACAACCCCTTTCTACGACAGGACTGAAAAAGGAGCTGAAAACCCCCATACCCTCCACGTCAGGTTTTAAAAAGGAGAAGAAAACCCCCAAACCCTTCAGTCCATTCGAACAGGTCACGCTAGGTAAAACTCCCCTATCGTCCAAGAAAAAAGCACCCATCTCCGATAGAGCCAGACGTGTACTGAAATCACTCGGTATCGACTACGACGACGGTGGTTACAGTCCCAAAGGCAAGTCAAAGAAGTACAAGAAGGCCAAACCGTCAGCCGCAGAAAAGTTACAAGCAGGTTGGGAAGATTTCGAAGACCCCTGGAGAAGGGGACTAGACTATGACTCGGATTAAGAAGAAGGGAAAAAAGGCGCCTGCACCCCCGAAGAGAAGTACCCGACGTCGCCGTCAACGAGGGTATGGGTTCGACATCCAAAAATGGTTGGGCAAGACCGGGATCGAGTTCCATTGGCCCGGTTATCAGTACATGGGACCTGGTACCAAACTGAAGAAACGTCTGGCGCGAGGAGACCCCGGGATCAACCGTCTGGACCGACTGGCCAAACAACACGACATTGACTATTCCAAGGCCAAGAACTTACAGGACAAATGGAACGCCGACACCAAGATGATCCAGGCCATCGACAGATTACCCGGACGTAAAACCATGACAGAACGCATTGTTAAGAAAATCATGCAGGTCAAGAAACGTTTGAAATTGTAAAACCTTTATTGTTGTTATAATTAAAGTTACACACACGCTTTTGTTGTTTTTTTCAAAAAGAGTCTCTTTTTCTTTAAGTCGAAAATAAATAGTGTTCTAACTGATCCATAAGTTCGTTGGTGACTGGGAAATGACAACGGTTCTGTTCTACTGTATCTTCGCGTTCAAACTGCGCGAACCCGCGTCCCATGTCATGAAGCATGGATGCCATCTGATCAAGCTCACTAGCTATTTCCATGGTCATCTCTTCCATTTCTTGTTCTTCTCGTACTCGTTTCATTCGGTTTTCTTCTGCTTTCTTCCTATTTTTCCTGATTTCCGAAAGTCTCCGTTGTACAGGATCCTCGGGTTCCGCTAACATACGCTCTAATTCCTCTACCAACCCTTCATCAGGCTCAGAGTCAGAGTCAGAGTCAGAGGAGAAGGAATAAGACAACCGCTTCCCACGGCGTTTCGGTGGGGGTAATACCTGTGGTGCTGCAGTGGTATTGGAGCGTCCCATGTCATGAAGCATGGATGTCATCTGATCAAGCTCACTAACTATTTCCACGATCCTCTCTTCCATTTCTTGTTCTTCTCGTACTCGTTTCATTCGGTTTTCTTCTGCTTTCTTCCTATTTTTCCTGATTTCCGAAAGTCTCCGTTGTACAGGATCCTCGGGTTCCGCTAACATACGCTCTAATTCCTCTACCAACCCTTCATCAGGCTCAGAGTCAGAGTCAGAGTCAGAGGAGAAGGAATAAGACAACCGCTTCCCACGGCGTTTCGGTGGGGGTAATGCCTGTGGTGCTGCAGTGGTATTGGTGGATGACGGTAGTGCTCTTTGTGGTGGTGGTGATCTTAGTGTCACTGCTCTTAGCGGAAATGGTGATGGTAGTGATGCAGTAGTGGTGCTTGTGCTCTTATCGGCGGCGGTCGTGGTGGAGGCGTAGGTGATGGCGCTTTCATTAGAAGTGACCGTGGTGATGGATGATGATGATGATGATGTTATCGAGCAACCCGGAAACAAACCTCTAAGAATTTCATCCGGATCATACATATCCTCATTCCTTACCTCACACCTCTCGGCCCTGCGTCTTTTCTGTTCGCGAACTTTCTCGGGGTTTTCCGCGGGGCGCCTGAAATCCGTTAACCCTATACGGACTCTAAACAGCTTCCGAAGAATTTTCTCGTGATTGTACTTAACCCCATTCTTCCTTTCTAATGATTTTATAGCCTCGCCCGCAATGTGCTTAAACCGTACCTCACACCTCTTGGCCCTGCGTCGGGCACGATATCGTCTTTTCTGTTCGCGAACTTTCTCTGGATTCTCCTTTTTCCACTCTCGCGCGAACTCTCTTCTTCTCACTCTCTGTCGTTTCAATGCTGCAGCGGAGCGGGCAGGCATGGTCTCAAAAACTTCCACAGTTAAAAAGCGCTCTATACACATACAAAGATGCAGAGTGAAGAGCGAACGACGCGGATTCGCTTTACGCAGATCCGTTCAACCAATCACAGATCGAGACCAAGTCACGTGTTACTTAGACCCAGGGGATAGGGGGTACCCCCCTACCACACCCCCTCACGGTAGGAGACTGGACACCCTTTATACCGCGTGTATAAAATAAGCGAGTCGGACCGTCAAAGGCACTCTGAGTTTTGAACTTGTATGAGCGCCCATTACAGAAGACTGTGGAGACTCTCGTTGCTGTGGAATCTCAAAGGACCGAGTGAGTATAGCATGGAAGTATTAGAGCGGTGTGATTCCGAGTTGACTACCTTGAGAAAGCGAGTGCAAGAGTGGATGAAGGATGAAGAAGAGAATCGAGAGACCCCGTTATACAATGTCCTAGAAACCCTTTTAGGTTTCATTGGGGTGTGCCTAGACAAACTAGATCTTCTGTTCGTAGAGACAAGTTTATGGGGCGCTGACGAGGACGAGATCAACAATTTAGTAGCCCATGTAGACTTTGCACGTGACGCTTACAGACAATTGCTTTAATTCTAGCCATGGAACAACCCCTCCATTGCCATGTGTGTAAACAAACCAGACCTTGCTGCCGCCGACCAATAATAGAGTTGAGTCAACGTGGGACCCACGAAAAATTCGTACGCGCGCTCACGGGACCGCTGAGAGAAGCCTGGGGACTGGGGAGAGTCTGGGAAACCTGCTGCAAGACCATCTATGGCGAGCATTTCAATTACGAGACCCAAAAATATGCCCCCGTCTTCCTGGGAAACAGTTACGACCAGGCCATGTCACGGGTCAATCATGTAAAATCGTTCCTGTAATATGGGCGCCAGTCATCAGGACTAGGCACAAGTCCCGCAATGTAAAAATTAAGTCCTGGTGTATCCAATTAAAAAAAAAAGTTGTTTTTTGCTCTATTTTTCAGACTCCGTGTCTCCATTACGTGCAAGCACTCCAGACGATGCAAAAATCACATTCTCTCTTTAAAGGATCTTTATTAAAATGTTACAGGCATGGATAAAAATGTTTTTTCACTCCTCTGATTTTTTTACAATTTGTTTGATAAATGCTCGGTACGCCAACTCGTCTCTGTTGTCCCAAGCGCTCTTCCACTCTTTCCATCCGTCCTCAAATCCCTCCGGCAACTTCTCCAAACACACGGGGTCTTTAAACGAGATGGACTGGTCAGCAAGCATCTTCTCAGACAGCATTCTTCTGAAACTCAGCACCTCATCCGCCAGCTTCGTCACCTCTTTCTTCAGGAGGACATCCATAGCGTGAGAAACGGCGCATTTCATCATCTTTCCAAGAATACCGTCATGAACAGCATCCATCACCCTCGCGGCAAGTTCTTCTTCTATCTCCTCTTCAGAAACCTCCACCTTCGTCTCGCTCTCCTCTGAGGACATCTTCTAGTCGTCTAGCTCAAAACAACTATACTCCTTCCACACTCGCGCAAACCCTTTTATTCCCATCCAAACCTCGATTTCATGCATATGACAACCTCGAGTTCAGGGATTGGCTATCGCCTTATTTGGGCACGCGCGTGACCTGGGATGCAAAAGACTGCTGACCTGTGACGTCACTGCAGACGCATATTTTGATAACCCCCTAACTCATGAACATATTAATGAGCAAATCCGGCCCTCTGATTGGTCGAGAGCCTTTTTTAATGATATGCACGGCCTTCTGATTGGCTACGGCCCACACAAGCGTCCTACACTACTTAAATTATTCGCCAACTTCCGGGAAATCGAGCAAAAGTGGCCCAAAATCACCATGCGCGTAAGGCGGTCTCGGCTACTCTTTCAGTCTTAAAATAAAGGTGGGCTATATTTCGACCTAGAAGCTCGAGACCGGGCGTGCGCTAATTTTACCTGTGTCCATTTCACTAACATCTTAGTCTATCAGGAGTTACTTTAGAGTCCTTGGGACTGGAAAATATTTCCCAAATTCTGGCAGATCGAGCCAAAGTTGCTCACAATCACGATGCGCGTAAGGCGGTCTCGGCTACTCTTTCAGTCTTAAATTGAAGTGGGGCTATATTTCGGCCGACAAGCTCAACACCGAGCGTGCGCTCCTTTTACCTGTGTACATATCACTGAAAACTAATTTCATCAGGAGTTAGCATAGAGTCCTCGGGACTGGAAAATATGCCCCGAATTCCGGCAAATCGAGCCAAAGATTCTCAAAATCACGATGCGCGTAAGGCGGTCTCGGCTACTCGTTTACTCCGATAATGAAGTGGGCTATATTTCGGTTCTACAAGCTCGACACCGAGCGTGCTCTCCTTTTACCTGTGTCCATTTCATTAAGAACTAAGTCCATCAGGAGATAGTTTAGAATCTTCGAGACTGGAAGCTATCCTCCAAGTTTCGGCAAATTCAGCCATACTTTCTTAAACTTACGATAAGCGTACGGCAGTTTCGTTTACTCTTTCAGTCTTAAAATAAACTGGGGCTACATTTCGGCCTAGAAGCTCGACACCGAGCGTGCGCTCCTGTTACCTGTGACCATTTTACTGAAAACTAAGGCCATCAAGAGTTAGGGTAGAGTCCCCGGGACTGGAAAATATCCCCCAAGTTTTGGCAGATCGAGCTGTCGTGGCTAAAAATTTCGATGCGCTTAAGGCGGTTTCGTGTACACTTTCAGTCTTAAAATAAAGTGGGGCTATATTTCGGCCTCCAACCTGGAAACCTAGCGTGCGCCCCTTTTACCTCTGTCCATTTCACTAAAAACTAAGGTATTCAGGAGTTAGTTTAGAGCTTCCGGGACTGGAAAATATCCCCCAAGTGCCAGGAAATCAAGCCGAAGTTCGACAAAATTACCATGCGCGTAAGGCGGTCCCGGCTACTCTTTCAGTCTTAAAGTGAAGTGGAGCTATATTTCGGCCCAGAAGCTCGAAAGTAAACGTTCAAAAAGTTGTGCTGTGTCCATTTTACTGGAGACCAAGGACGCCGGGGGTCAGTTTAGTGTCCCCGGGACTGGAAAATATCCCCCAAGTTCGGGGAAATTTAACAGAAGTTAGTCAAAATCACGACGCGCGTACGGCGGTCTCGGCTACTCTTTCAGTCTTAAAGTGAAATGGGGCAATATTTCGGCCCAGAAGCTCGAAACTGAGTGTTTCAAAAGTTTTGCTGTGTCCATTTCACTGCAAAACAAGGCCATCACGACTTAGTTTAGCGTCCAAGGGACTGGAAATATCCCCCAAGTTACGGGAAATCCACCCGAAGTTAGTCAAACTCACGATGCGCTTAAGGGGGTCTCGGCTACTCTTTCAGTCTTAAAGTAAAGTGGGGCTATATTTCGGCCCAGAAGCTCGAAAGTGACCCTTTAAAAAGTTACGCTTTCTGCATTTAACTGCAAACCAAGGCCATCAGGAGTTAGTTTAAAGTCCCCCGGACTGGAAAATATCCCCCAAGTTCTGATAAATCGAGCTGAACTTGGTCAAAATCACGATGCTCGTAAGGCGGTCTCGGCTAATGTTTCAGTCTTAAAGTGAAATACGGTTGTATTTCTGCCCAGAAGCTCGAGACTGAGCGTTCAAAAAGTTTTCCTGCGTCCATTTCACTGCAAACCAAGGCCATCAGAAGTTAGTTTAGAATCCCCGGGACTTGAAAATATCGCCAAAATTCTAGAAAATCGAGCGGAAGTTGCTCAAAATCACGATGCGCGTAAGGCGGTCTCGGCTACTCTTTAAGTCTTAAAGTGAAGTGGGGCTATATTTCATCCCAAAAGCTCCAAAATAAGCCTTCAGCAAGTGTAACTGTGTTAATTTCACTGCAAACCAAGCCCATCAGGAGTTAGTTTAGACTCCTCGGGACTGGAAAATATCGCCCAAGTTCGGGGAAATCGAGCCGAATTTGGTCAAAATCACGATGCGCGTAAGGCAGCTCAGCTACTCTTTCATTTTTAAAGGGAACTGGGGGTATATTTCGGCCGAGAAGCTAGAAAGTGAAAGTTCAAAAAGTTTTGCAGTGCTCATTTCACTGCAAACCAAGGCCATCAGGAGTTAGTTTAGACTCCTCGGGACTGGAAAATATCGCCCAAGTTCGGGGAAATCGAGCCGAATTTGGTCAAAATCACGATGCGCGTAAGGCAGCTCAGCTACTCTTTCATTTTTAAAGGGAACTGGGGGTATATTTCGGCCGAGAAGCTAGAAAGTGAAAGTTCAAAAAGTTTTGCTGTGCTCATTTCACTGCAAACCAAGGCCATCAGGAGTTAGTTTAGACTCCTCGGGACTGGAAAATATCGCCCAAGTTCGGGGAAATCGAGCCGAATTTTGTCAAAATCACGATGCGTCTAAGGCGGTCTCGGCTACTATTTCAGTCTTAAAGTGAAGTGGGGCTATATTTCGGCCCAGAATTTCGAAAGAAAGCGTTCAAAAAAATTTCCTGTGTCCATTTCACTGCAGACCAAGGCCATCAGGGGTTACTTTAGAGTCCTTGGCACTTGAATATATACCCGAAGTTTCGGGAAATCGAGCCGAAGTGGGTCAAATTCACGATGCGCGTAAGACGGTGTCGGCTACTCTTTCAGTCTTAAACTGAAGTGGGGCTATATTTCGGCTCAGAAGCCCCAAGGGGAGCGTTGAAAAAGTTTTGCTCTCTCCAAACCAAGGCCATCATGAGTTAGTTTAGAGTCCCCAGGACTGGAAAATAGCTTTTAAGTTCTGGCAACTCAAGCCGAAGTTGGTCAAAATCACGATGCACCTAAGGCGGCCTCGGCTACTCTTTCAGTCTTAAAGTGAAGTGGGGCTCTATTTCGGACCAGAAACTCCAAAGTGAGCGCTGCAAAAAATTTGCTGTGTCCATTTCACTGCAAACCAAGGCCATCAGGAGTTAGTTTAGAGTCCCCGGGACTGCAATATATTTCCCAAGGTCCGGAAAATGGAGAAGACGTTGGTGAAAATCAAGATGCGCGCAAGACGGTCTTGGCTAGTCTTTTAGTCTTAAAGTGAAGTGGGACTATATTTCGGCCCAGAAGCTCAAAAGTGAGCGTTCAAAAAGTTTTGCTGTATCCATTTCAATGGAAACGAAGGCCATCAGGGGTTACTTAAGAGTCTTCGGGAGTGGAAAATATCCCCCAAATTCAGGGAAATTTAGCCGAAATTGGTCAAAATCACGGTGCGCTTTAGCCGGTCTCGCTTACTGTTTCAGTCTTAAAGTGAAGTGTGGCTTTATTCCTGCCCAGGAGCTTGAAAGTGAGCGTTCAAAAAGTTTCCCTGTGATTATTTCACCGCAAACCAAAGCCTTCAGGAGAAAGTTTAGAGTCCCCGGGACTGGAAAATATCCCCCAAGTTCCGGGGAATCGAACCGAAGTTGATCAACATCACGATTCGCGAAATGCGGTATCGGCTACTGTTTCAGTCTTAAAGTGAAGTGGGGCTATATTTCGGGCCAGAAGCCCGAAAGTGAGCGTTCAAAATGTTTTGCTGTGTTCTTTGACTGAAAAACAAAACATCACGAGTTAGTTTAGCGTCCCTGGGACAGGAAAATATTCCCCAAGTTCCGGGAAAGCGAGCTGAAGTTGGTCAAAATCACGATGCTCCCAAAGCGGTCTCGGCTACTCTTTCAGTCTTAAAGTGAAGTGGGGCTATATTTCGGGCCAGAAGCCCGAAAGTGAGCGTTCAAAATGTTTTGCTGTGTTCTTTGACTGAAAAACAAAACATCACGAGTTAGTTTAGCGTCCCTGGGACAGGAAAATATTCCCCAAGTTCCGGGAAAGCGAGCTGAAGTTGGTCAAAATCACGATGCTCCCAAAGCGGTCTCGGCTACTCTTTCAGTCTTAAAGTGAAGTGGTGCTATATTTCTGTCCAGCAGCTCGAAAGTGAGCGTTCAAAACGTTTTGCTGTGTGCATTTCACTGCAAACCAAAGCTATCAAAAGTTAGTTTAGGGTCCCCGGGACTGGAAAATATTCCCCAAGTTCCGGGAAAGCGAGCCGAAGTTGGTCAAAATCATGATGCGCGAATTGCGGTCTCGGCTACTGTTTCAGTCTTAAAGTAAAGTGTGGCTATATTTCGGCCCACAAGCTCGAAAGTGAGCGTTCAAACAGTTTTGCTGTCTCCATTTCACTGCAAAGCAAGGCAATCAGGACTTAGCTTAGCGTCCAAGGGAGTGGAAAATATCCCCCAAGTCCCGGGAATTGGAGCCCAAGTTGATCAAATTCATGATGCGCGTAACGTGTTCTCGGCTACTGTTTCAGTCTTAAAGTCAAGTGTGCCTATGTTTCGGCCCACAAGCTAGAAAGTGAGCGTTCAAAAAGTTTTGCTGTGTCCATTTCACTTCAAAACAAGGCCATCAGGACTTAGTTTAGCGTCCAAGGGACTGCAAAATATCCCCCAAGTTCCGGGAAATCCATTCGAAGTTCGTCAAAGTTACGATATACGTAAGGCGCTTTCGGCTATTCTTTCAGTCTTAAAGTAAAGTCGGGCTATATTTCTGTCCAGCAGCTCGAAAGTGAGCGTTCAAAACGTTTTGCTGTGTGCATTTCATGGCAAACCAAACCTATCAAAAGTTAGTTTAGGGTCCCCGGGACTGGAAAATATTCCCCAAGTTCCGGGAAAGCGAGCCGAAGTTGATCAAAATCACGATGCGCGAAATGGGGTCTCGGCTACTGTTTCAGTCTTAAAGTAAAGTGTGGCTATAGTTCGGCCCACAAGCTCGAAAGTGAGCGTTCAAAAAGTTTTGCTCTGTCCATTTCAATGCAAAGCAAGGCAATCAGGAGTTAGTTTAGAGTCCCCGGGACTGGAAAATATCCCCCAAGTTCCGAGAAATCGATCCGAAAAAGGTCAAAATCACGATGCGCGTAAGGCGATCTCGGCTACTCTTTCAGTCTTAAAGTAAAGTGGGCCTATACTTCGGCGCAGAAGCTCAAAAGTGGGCGTTTAAAAAGTTATGCTGTGTGCATTTCAGTGCAAACCAAGGCCAAACGGAGTTAGTTTAGAGTCCCCCGGACTGGAAAATATTCCAAAAGTTGCGTGAAATCGAGCTGAACTTGGTCCAACTCACGATGCAGGTGAGCCGGTCTCGGCTACTATTTCAGTCTAAAAGTGAAGTGAGATTCTATTTCGGCCCAGAAGCTACAAAGAGAGTGTTCAAAAAGCTTTCCTTTGTCCATTTCACTGAAAACCAAGGCAATCAGGAGTTAGTTTAGAGCCCGTGGAAATGGAATATATCCCCCAAGTTCCGGGAAACCGACCCGAAGTTGGTCAAAATCACGATTTGAGCAAGACGGTCTCGGCTACTCTTTCAGTCTTAAAGTAAAGTGGGGCTATATTTCGGTCCAGAAGCTCGAGAGTGAGCGTTCAAAAAGTTTCGCTGTGTCCATTTCACTGAAAACCACGACAATCAGGAGTTAGTTTAGAGTCCCCAGGACTGGAAAACATCCCCCAAGTTCCGGCAAATCGAGCCGAAGTTGGTCAAAATCACGGTGCGCTTAAGGCGGTGTCGGCTACTCCTTCAGTCTTAAAGTGAAGCGGGACTCTATTTCGGCCCACAAGCTCAAAGCTCAAAAAAAATTACTGTGTCTATTTCACTGCAAACCAAGGCTATCAGGAGTTAGTTTGGAGTCCCCGGGAGTGGAATGTATTTCCCAAGTTCCGGAAAATCGAGAAGACGTTGGTCAAAATCACGATGCGCGTAAGACCTTCTCGGCTACTCTTTCAGTCTTAAAGTGAAGTGGAGCTATATTTTGGCCCAAAAGCTCAAAAGTGAGCGTTCAAAAAGTTTTGCTGTATCCATTTCAATGCAAACCAAGGCCATCAGGGGTTACTTAAGAGTCCTCGGGACTGGAAAATATCCCCCAAGTTCCGGTAAATCGAGCCGAAGTTGGTCAAAATCACGATGTGCGTAAGGTGGGCTCGGCTACTCTTTCAGTCTTAAAGTGAAGTGGGGCAATATTCCGGCCCAGAAGCTCGAAAGTGAGTGTTTAAAAAGTTTTGATCTGTCACTTTCAGTGCAAACCAAGGCCATCAGAAGTTACTTTAGAGTCCCCGGAAGTGGAGAATATCCCTCAAGTCCCGGGAAATCGAGCCGAAGTTGATCAAATTCATGATGCGCGTAACGTGGTCTCGGCTACTGTGTCAGTCCTAAAGTGAAGTGGGGCTTTCTTTCGGCCAGGAAGCTCGAAGGTGAGCGTTCAAAAAGTTTTGCTCTGTCCATTTCACTGCAAACCAAGGCCATCAGGAGTTAGTGTAGAGTTCCTGGGACTGGAAAATATCCCCCAAGTTCCGGAATGTCGACCCGAAGTTTGTCAAACTCACGATGCGAGCAAGGCGGTCTCGGCTACTCTTTCAGTCTTAAGTGAAGTGGGGCTATATTTTGGCCCAGAATCTCCAAAGTGTGCTTTCAAAAAATTGTGCTGTGTCCATTTCAATGCAAATCGAGGCCATCAGGAGTTACTTTAGAGTCCCCGGGACTGGAAAATATCCCCCAAGTCCCGGGAATTGGAGCCGAAGTTGATCAAATTCATGACGCGCGTAACGTGGTCTCGGCTACTGTTTCAATCTTAAAGTCAAGTGTGCCTATATTTCGGCCCAAAAGCTAGAAAGTGAGCGTTCAAAAAGTTTTGTTGTGTCCATTTCACTTCAAAACAAGGCCATCAGGACTTAGTTTAGCGTCCAAGGGACTGCAAAATATCCCCCAAGTTCTGGGAAATCAACCCGAAGTTTGTCAAAATCACGATGCGCGTAAGGCGGTCTCGGCTACTCTTTCAGTGTTAAAGTAATGGGGGCTATATTTTGGCCGAGAAGCTCGAAATTGAGCGTTCAAAAAGTTTTGCTGGCTCCATTTTACTGCAAACCAAGGCCATCAGGAATGAGTTTAGAGTCCTCAGAAGTGGAATATATCCCCTTAGTTCCGGTAAATCCAGCCGAAGTTGCTGAAAATCACGATGCACGTAAGGCGGTCTCGGCTACTCTTTCAGTCTTCAAGTGAAGTGGGGTTCTATTTCGGTCCAGAAGCTCGAAAGTATGCGTTCAAAAACTTTTTCTGTTTCCATTTCACTGCAAACCAAGACCAGCACGAGTCAGTTTAGAGTCTCCGGGACTGAAAAATATCCCCCAAGTTCCGGGAAATTTAACCGAAGTTGGTCAAAATCACGACGCGCGTACGGCGGTCTCGGCTACTCTTTCAGTCTTAAAGTGAAATGGGGCAATATTTCGGCCCAGAAGCTCGAAACTGAGTGTTTAAAAAGTTTTGCTGTGTCCATTTCACTGCAAAACAAGGCAATCACGACTTAGTTTAGAGTCTCCGGGACTGGAAAATATCCCTCAAGTTCCGGGAAAGCGAGTCGAACTTGATCAAAATCACGATGCGCGAAACGTGGTCTCGGCTAGTGTTTCACTCTTAAAGTGAAGTATGGCTATATTTCGGCCCACAACCTCGAAAGTGAGCGTTCAAAACGCTTTCCTATGTCCATTTTAATGCAAACCAAGGCCATCAGGAATTAGTTTAGAGTCCCCGGGACTTGAAAATATCGCCGAAATTCTAGAAAATCGAGCGGAAGGTGCTAAAATTCGCGATGCGCGTAAGGCGGTCTCGCCTACTCTTTCAGTCTTAAAGTGAAGTGGGGCTATATTTCATCCCAGAAGCTCGAAAATAAGCCTTCAAAAAGTGTTACTGTGTTCATTTCACTGCAAACCAAGGCCATCAGGAGTTAGTTTAGACTCCTCGGGACTGGAAAATATCGCCCAAGTTCGGGGAAATCGAGCCGAATTTTGTCAAAATCACGATGCGCGTAAGGAGGTGTCGGCTATTCTTTCATTCTTAAAGTGAAGTCGGGCTATATTTCGGCCGAGAAGCTCGAAAGTGAAAGTTCAAAAAGTTTTGCTGTTTGCAGTTCACCGCAAACCAAGCCACATCAGGAGATAGTTTACAGTCTCCCGGACATCAAAATGTCCCCCAAGTTCCGGGAGATCGAGCCGAAGTTCGTCAAAATCACGATGCGCGTAAAGCAGTCTCGGCTACTCTTTGAGTCTTAAAGTGACGTGGCTGTATATTTCGGCCCAGAAGCTCGAAAGTGAGCGTTCAAAAAGTTTTGCTCTCTCAATTTAACTGAAAACCAAGGCCATCATGAGTTAGTTTAGAGTCCATGGGACTGGAAAATATCCCTTAAGTTCTAGCAACTCAAGCCGAAGTTGGTCAAAATCACGATGCGTCTAACCAAGTCTCGGCTGCTATTTCAGTCTTAAAGTGAAGTGGGGCAATATTTCGGCCTAGAATCTCGAAAGTAAGCGTTCAAAAAAATTTGCTGTGTCCATTTCACTGCAGACCAGGGCCATCAGGGGTTAGTTTAGACTCCTTGGGACTTGAATATATCCCCGAAGTTTCGGGAAATCGAGCCGAAGTTGGTCAAAATCACGATGCGCGTAAGACGGTCTCGGCTGCTGTTTCAGTCTTAAACTGAAGTGGGGCTCTATTTCGGCTCAGAAGCCCGAAGGGGAGCGTTGAAAAAGTTTTGCTCTCTCCATTTCAATGCAAACCAAGGCAATCAGGAGTTACTTTAGAGTCCCCGGTACCGGAAAATATTCCCCATTTCCCGGGAAATCGAGCCAAAGTTGGTCAAAATCACGATGCGCGTAAGGCGGTGTCGGCTATTCCTTTATTCTTAAAGTGAACTCGGGCTATATTTCGGCCCAGAAGCTCGAAAGTGAAAGTTCAAAAAGTTTTGCTGTGTCCATTTCACCGCGAACCAAGCCACATCAGGAGATAGTTTACAGTCTCCGGGACATCAAAATACCCCAAAAGTTCCGGGAAATCGAGCCGAAGTTTGTCAAAATCGCGATGTGCGTAAAGCAGTTTCGGCTACTCTTTGAGTCTTAAAGTGACGTGGCTGTATATTTCGGCCCAGAAGCTCGAAAGTGCGCGTTCAAAAAGTTATGCTGTGCCCATTTCACTGCAAAGCAAGGCCCTCAGGAAGTAGTTTACAGTGCCCGGAACTGGAAAATATCCCCCAAGTTCCGCGAAATCGAGACGAAGTTGGTCAAAATAACGATTCGCGTAAGGCGGTCTGGGCTACTCTTCCAGTCTTAAAGTGAAGTAGGGCTATATTTCGGTCCAGAAGCTCAAAAGTGAGCGTTCAAAAGGTTTTCCTCTCTCAATTTCACTGAAAACCAAGGCCTTCATGAGTTAGTTTAGAGTCCCCGGGACTGGAAAATATCTTTTAAGTTCTAGCAACTCAAGCCGAAGCTGGTGAAAATCACGATGCGCCTAAGGCGGCCTCGGCTCCTCTTTCAGTCTTAAATTGAAGTGGGGCTCTATTTCGGCCCAGAAGCTCGAAAGTGAGCTTCAAAAAGTTTTGCTGTGTGCATTTCACTGCAAACCAAGGCCATCAGGAGTTAGTTTAGCGTCCCCGGAACAAGAAAATATGCCCCAAGGTCCGGGAAATTGAGCCGAGGTTGGTCAAAATCACGATGCCCCTAACGTGGTCTCGGCTACTGTTGCTGTCTTAAAGTAAAGGGGGGCTATATTTCGGGCCAGAAGCCCGAAAGTGAGCGTTCAAAAAGTTTTGCTGTGTCCATTTCACTGCAAACCAAGGCCATCAGGGGTTAGTTTAGAGTCCCCGAGACTGAAAAATATTGCCCAAGTTCCGGGGAATCGAACCGAAGTTGATCAAAATCACGATGCGCGAAATGCGGTATCGGCTACTGTTTCAGTCTTAAAGTTAAGTGGGGCTATATTTCGGGCCAGAAGTCCGAAAGTGAGCGTTCAAAATTTTTTGCTGTTGTATTTGACTGAAAAACAAGGCCATCACGAGTTAGTTTAGCGTCCCTGGGACTGGAAAATATTCCCCAAGTTCCGGTAAATCGAGCTGAATTTGGTCAAAATCACGGTGCTTCCAAAACGGTCTCGGCTACCCTTTCAGTCTCAAGGTGAAGTGGGGCTATATATTTCTGTCGAGAAGCTCGAAAGTGAGCGTTCAAAACGTTTTGCTGTGTCCATTTCACTGCAAACCAAAGGTATCAAAAGTTAGTTTAGGTTCCCCGGGTTTGGAAAATATTCCCCAAGTTCCAGGAAAGCGAGCCGAAGTTGATCAAAATCACGATGCGCGAAATGCGGTCTCGGCTACTGTTTCAGTCTTAAAGTAAAGTGTGGCTATATTTCGGCCCACAAGCTCGAAAGTGAGCGTTCAAAAAGTTTTGCTGTGTCCATTTCACTACAAAACAAGGCCATAAGGACTTACGTTAGCGTCCAAGGGACTGGAAAATATCCCCCAAGTTCCGGGAGATCCACCCGAAGCTTGTCAAAATCACAATGCACGTAAGGTGGCCTCGGTTCCTCTTTAAGTCTTAAAGTAAAGTTGGGCTTTATTTCGGCCAGGAAGCTCGAAGGTGCACGTTCAAAAAGTTTTGCTCTGTCCATGTCACTGCAAACCAAGGCCATCAGGAGTTAGTTTAGAGTTCCTGGGACTGGAAAATATCCCCCAAGTTCCGGAATATCGACCCGAAGTTTGTCAAACTCGCGATGCAAGCAAGGCGGTCTCGGCTACTCTTTCAGTCTTAAGTGAACTGGGGGAATATTTCGGCCCAGAATCTCGAAAGGGTGCTTTCAAAAAATTTTGCTGTGTCCATTTCAATGCAAGCCGAGGCCATCAGGAGTTACTTTAGAGTCCCCGGGACTGGAAAATATCCCCCAAGTCCCGGGAATTGGAGCCGAAGTTGATCAAATTCATGACGCGCGTAACGTGGTCTCGGCTACTGTTTCAGTCTTAAAGTTAAGTGTGCGTATATTTCGGCCCACAAGCTAGAAAGTGAGCCTTCAAAAAGGTTTTGCTGTGTCCACTTTACTTCAAAACAAGGCCATCAGGACTTAGTTTAGCGTCCAAGGGACTGCAAAATATCCCCCAAGTTCCGGGAAATCCATTCGAAGTTCGTCTAAATTACTATGCGCGTAAGACGGTCTCATCTACTCTTTCAGTCTTAAAGTAAAGTGGGGCTAATTTTCTGCCCAGAAGCTCCAAAGTTGTGCTCTCTCCATTTCACTGAAAACGAAGGCCATCAGGAGTTACTTTAGAGTCCCTTTGACTGGAATATATCCCCCAAGTTTCGGGAAATAAACGCGAAATTGCTCAAAATCACGATTCGCTCAAGGCGGTCTCGCCTACTCTTCCAGTCTTAATGTAAAATGGGGCTCTCTTTCGGCCCAGAAGCTCGAGAGTGAGCGTTCAAAAACTTTCGCTGTGTCCATTTCACTGCAAACCAAGACAAGCAGGAGTTAGTTGAGAGTCCCCGGGACTGGAAAATATCCCCCAAGTTCTGGGAAATCAACCCGAAGTTTGTCAAAATCACGATGCGCGTAAGGCGGTCTCGGCTACTCTTTCAGTGTTAAAGTAATGGGGGGCTATAGTTTGGCCCAGAAGCTCGAAATTGAGCGTTCAAAAAGTTTTGCTGGCTCCATTTTACTGCAAACCAAGGCCATCAGGAATGAGTTTAGAGTCCTCAGAAGTGGAATATATCCCCTTAGTTCCGGCAAATCCAGCCGAAGTTGCTGAAAATCACGATGCACGTAAG
Organism: Orbicella franksi; assembly: GCF_964199315.1. Classification (NCBI taxonomy): domain Eukaryota; kingdom Metazoa; phylum Cnidaria; class Anthozoa; order Scleractinia; family Merulinidae; genus Orbicella; species Orbicella franksi. Next base: position 374,119 of record NC_138151.1, read on the forward strand.
GCGGTCTCGGCTACTCTTTCAGTCTTCAAGTGAAGTGGGGTTCTATTCGGTCCAGAAGCTCGAAAGTATGCGTTCAAAAACTTTTTCTGTTTCCATTTCACTGCAAACCAAGACCAGCACGAGTTAATTTAGAGTCCCCGGGACTGGAAAATATTTCGCAAGTTCCGGGAAGTCGAGCCGAAGTTGATCAAAATCACGATGCGCGAAACGTGGTCTCGGCTACTGTTTCACTCTTAAAGTGAAGTATGGCTATATTTCGGCCCACAAGCTCGAAAGTGAGCGTTCAAAAAGCTTTGCTGTGTCCCTTTCACTGAAAAACAAGGCCATCGGTACCTAGTTTAGTGTCCAAGGGACTGGAAAATATATCCCAAGTTCCGGGAAATCCACCCGAAGTTTTTGAAAATCACGATGCACGTAAGGCGGTCTCGGTTACTCTTTCAGTCTTCAAGTGAAGTGGGGTTCTATTTCGGTCCAGAGGCTCGAAAGTATGCGTTCAAAAACTTTTTCTGTTTCCGTTTCACTGCAAACCAAGACCAGCACGCGTTAGTTTAGAGTCCCCGGGACTGGAAAATATTTCGCAAGTTCCGGGAAGTCGAGCCGAAGTTAATCAAAATCACGATGCGCGAAACGTGGTCTCGGCTACTGTTTCAGTCTTAAAGTAAAGTGGGCTATATTTCGGTCCAGAAGCTTGAAGGTGAGCGTTCAAAAATTTTTCCTGTCTCCATTTCACTGCAAACCAAGGCCATCAAGAGTTAGTTTAGAGTCCCTGGGACTGGAAAATATCCCCCAAGTTCCGGAATATCGACCCGAAGTTTGTCAAAATCACGATGCGCGCACGCCGGTCTCGGCTACTCTTTAAGTCGTAAGTGATGTGGGACTATATTTCGGCCTAGAAGCTCGAAAGTGTGCGTTCAAAAACTTGTGCTGTGTGAATTTCACTGCAAACCACGGCCATCAGGAGTTTGTTTAGAGTCCCCGGAACTGGAAAATATTCCTCAAGTTCCAGGAAAGCGCGCAGAAGTTGATAAAAATCACGATACGCGTAACGCGGTCTCGGCTACTCTTTTAGTCTTAAATGGAAGTGTGGCTATATTTAGGCCCACAAGCTCGAAAGTGAGCGTTCAAAAAGTTGTGCTGTGTCCATTTCACTCCAGAACAAGGCCATCAAGAGTTACTTTAGAGTCCGCGGGACTGGAAAATATCCCCCAAGTTCCGGGAAATCGTGCCGAAGTTGGTCAAACTTAAGATGGGCGTAAGGTGGTCTCGGCTACTCTTTCACTCTTAAAGTCAAGTGGAGCTATATTTCGGCCCAGAAGCTCGAAAGTGAGCGTTCAAAAAGTTGTGCTGTGTCCATTTTACTGCAGAGCAAGGACGTCGGGGGTCAGTTTAGAGTCCCCGGGACTGGAAAATATCCCCCAAGTTCCGGGAAATTTAACCGAAGTTGGTCAAAATCACGACGCGCGTACGGCGGTCTCGGCTACTCTTTCAGTCTTATAGTGAAGTGGGGCAATATTTCGGCCCAGAAGCTCGAAACTGAGTGTTTCAAAAGTTTTGCTGTGTCCATTTCACTGCAAAACAAGGCCATCACGACTTAGTTTAGCGTCCAAGGGACTGGAAATATCCCCCAAGTTACGGGAAATCCACCCGAAGTTAGTCAAAATCACGATGCGCTTAAGGGGGTCTCGGCTACTCTTTCAGTCTTAAGGTAAAGTGGGCTTAGATTTAACTCCAGAAGCTCGAAAGTAAGGGTTCAAAAATTTTTGTCTCTATTTCACTCACATCTTAGACAATCAGGAGTGAGTTTAGAGACTTTGGGACTGGAAAATATCTCCCAAGTTTCGCCAGATCGAGCCGAAGATCCTCAAAATCACAATGCGCGTAAGGCGCTCCCGCCTACTCTTTCAGTCTTAAAAAGAAGTAGGGCTATATTTCGGCCAGCAAGCTCGAAAGTGCGCGTTCAAAAAGTGTTCCTGTGTCCATTTCACTGGAAACCAAGGCCATCAGGAGTTAATTTAGAGTCCCCGGGCCTGGAAAATATCCCCCTATTTGCGAGAAATTGAGCCGAAGTATCCCAAAATACCGATGCGCCTAAGGCGGTGTCGGCTACTCTTGCAGTCTTAAAGTTAATTGGGGCTATATTTCGACCCAGAAGCGCGAAAGTCAGCGTTCAAAAAGTTTTGCTGTGTCCATTTAACTGCAAACCAAGGCCACCGGAAGTTAGTTTAGGTTCCCCGGGAATTGAAAATATTCGCCAACTTCCGGGAAATCGAGCCGAAGTTGGTCAAAATTACGATGCGCGTAAGGCGGTCTCGGCTACTCTTTCAGTCTTAAAGTGAAGTAGGGCTATATTTCGGCCGAGAAGCTCGAAAGGGAGCGTTCAAAAAAATGTGCTGTGTCCATTTCACTGCAAACCAAGCCCGTCAGCAGTTAGTTTAGAGTCCCCGGGACTGGAATATATCCCCGAAGTTCCGGGAAATCGAACGGAAGTTGGTCAAAATCACGATGCGCGTAAGACGGTCTCGGCTACTCTTTCAGTCTTAAAGTAAAGTGGGGCTATATTTCGGCCCAGAAGCTCGAAAGTGACCCTTTAAAAAGTTACGCTTTCTGCATTTAACTGCAAACCAAGGCCATCAGGAGTTAGTTTAAAGTCCCCCGGACTGGAAAATATCCCCCAAGTTCCGATAAATCAAGCTGAACGTGGTCAAAATCACGATCCTCGTAAGGCGGTCTCGGCTACTATTTCAGTCTTAAAGTGAAATACGGTTGTATTTCGGCCCAGAAGCTCGAAACTGAGCGTTCAAAAAGTTTTCCTGCGTCCATTTCACTGCAAACCAAGCCCATCAGGAGTTACTTTAGAGTCCCCGGGACTTGAACATATCGCCAAAATTCTACAAAAATCGAGCGGAAGGTGGTCAAAATCACGTTGCGCGTAAGGCGGTCTCGCCTACTCTTTCAGTCTTAAAGTGAAGTGGGGCTATATTTCATCCCAGAAGCTCGAAAATAAACGTTCTAAAAGTGTTACTGTGTTCATTTCAGTGCAAACCAAGGCCATCAGGAGTTAGGTTAGACTCCTCGGGACTGGAAAATATCGCCCAAGTTCGGGGAAATCGAGCCGAAGTTTGTCAAAATCACGATGCGCGTAAGGCGGTCTCGGCTACTCTTTCATTCTTAAAGTGAGCTGGGGCTATATTTCGCCCGAGAAGCCAGAAAGTGAAAGTTCAAAGAGTTTTGCTGTGTTCATTTCACTGCAAACCAAGGCCATCAGGAGTTAGTTTAGACTCCTCGGGACTGGAAAATATCGCCCAAGTTCGGGGAAATCGAGCCGATTTTTGTCAAAATCACGATGCGCGTAAGGCGGCCTCGGCTACTCTTTCATTCTTAAAGTGAACTGGGGCTATATTTCGGCCGAGAAGCTAGAAAGTGAAAGTTCAAAGAGTTTTGCTGTTTTCATTTCACTGCAAACCAAGGCCATCAGGAGTTAGTTTAGACTCCTCGGGACTGGAAAATATCGCCCAAGTTCGGGGAAATCGAGCCGATTTTTGTCAAAATCACGATGCGCGTAAGGCGGCCTCGGCTACTCTTTCATTCTTAAAGTGAACTGGGGCTATATTTTGGCCCAGAGGCTAGAAAGTGAAAGTTCAAAAAGTTTTGCTGTGTCCATTTCACCGCAAACCAAGCCACATCAGCAGATTGTTTACAGTGTCCGGGACATCAAAATATCCCCCAAGTCCCGGGAAATCGAGCCGAAGTTTGTCAAGATCACGATGCGCGTAAAGCAGTCTCGGCTACTCTTTTAGTCTTAAAGTGACGTGGCTGTATATTTCGGCCCAGAAGCTCGAAAGTGAGCGTTTAAAAAGTTTTCCTCTCTCAATTTAACTGAAAACCAAGGCCGTCATGAGTTAGTTTAGAGTCCACGGGACTGGAAAATATCCCTTAAGTTCTGGCAACTCAAGCCGAAGTTGGTCAAATTCACGATGCGTCTAAGGCGGTCTCGGCTACTATTTCAGTCTTAAAGTGAAGTGGGGCTATATTTCGCCCCAGAATTTCCAAAGTAAGCGTTCCAAAAAAAATTTGCTGTCTCCATTTCACTGCAGACCAGGGCCATCAGGGGTTAGTTTAGAGTCCTTGGGACTTGAATATATACCCGAAGTTTCGGGAAATCGAGCCGAAGTTGGTCAAAATCACGATGCGCGTAAGACGGTGTCGGCTACTCTTTCAGTCTTAAACTGAAGTGGGGCTATATTTCGGCTGAGAAGCCCGAAAGGCAGCGTTGAAAAAGTTTTGCTCTCTCCATTTCAATGCAAACCAAGGCAATCAGGAGTTACTTTAGAGTCCCCGGTACCGGAAAATATTCCCCATTTCCCGAGAAATCGAGCCAAAGTTGGTCAAAATCACGATGCGCGTAAGGCGGTCTCGGCTATTCTTTCATTCTTAAAGTGAACTCGGGCTATATTTCGGCCCAGAAGCTCGAAAGTGAAAGTTCAAAAAGTTTTGCTGTGTCCATTTCACCGGGAACCAAGCCACATCAGGATATAGTTTACAATCTCCGGGACATCAAAATATCCCCCAAGTTCCGGGATATCGAGCCGAAGTTTGTCAAAATAACGATGCGCGTAAAGCAGTCTCGGCTACTCTTTGAGTCTTAAAGTGACGTGGCTGTATATTTCGGCCCAGAAGCTCGAAAGTGACCGTTCAAAAAGTTATGCTGTGCCCATTTCACTGTAAAGCAAGGCCCTCAGGAAGTAGTTTACAGTGCCCGGAACTGGAAAATATCCCCCAAGTTCCGCGAAATCGAGACGAAGTTGGTCAAAATAACGATTCGCGAAAGGCGGTCTCCCCTACTCTTTCAGTCTTAAAGTGAAGTAGGGCTATATTTCGGTCCAGAAGCTCGAAAGTGAGCGTTCAAAAAGTTTTGCTCTCTGAATTTTACTTGAAACCAAGGCCATCATGAGTTAGTTTAGAGTCCCCGGGACTGGAAAATATCTTTTAAGTTCTGGCAGATCAAGCCGAAGTTGGTCAAAATCACCATGCGCCTAAGGCGGTCTCGGCTACTCTTACAGTCTTAAAGTGAAGTGGGGCTCTATTTCGGCCCAGAAGCTCCAAAGTGAGCGATGCAAAAAATTTGCTGTGTCCATTTTACTGCAAACCAAGGCCATCAGGAGTTAGTTTAGAGTCCCCGGGACTGCAATATATTTCCCACTTCCGGAAAATGGAGAAGACGTTGGTCAAAATCACGATGCGCGCTAAGACGGTCTTGGCTAGTCTTTCAGTCTTAAAATGAAGTGGGGCTATATTTCGGCCCAGCAGCTCAAAAGTGCGGGTTCAAAAAGTTTTGCTGTATCCATTTCAATGCAAACGAAGGCCATCAGGGGTTACTTAAGAGTCTTCGGGACTGGAAAATATCCCCCAAGTTCAGGGAAATTTAGCCGAAGTTGGTCAAAATCACGGTGCGCGTTAGGCGGTCTCGCTTACTGCTTCAGTCTTAAAGTGAAGTGAGGCTTTATTCCTGCCCAGGAGCTTGAAAGTGAGCGTCCTGAAAGTTTCCCTGTGTTTATTTCACTGCAAACCAAAGCAATCAGGAGCTAGTTTAGAGTCCCCGGGACTGGAAAATATCCCCCAACTTCCGGGAAATCGAGCCGAAGTTGGTCAAAATAACGATTCGCGTAAGGCGGTCTCGGCTACTCTTTCAGTCTTAAAGTGAAGTGGGGCTATATTTCGGGCCAGAAGCGCGAAAGTGAGCGTTCAAAAAGTTTTGCAGTGTCCATTTCACTGCAAACCAAGGCAACCAGGGGTTAGTTTAGAGTCCCCGGGACTGAAAAATATGCCCCAAGGTCCGGGAATTTGAGCCGAGGTTGGTCAAAATCACGATGCCCCTAAAGTGGTCTCGGCTACTCTTTTTGTCTTAAAGTGAAGTGGGGCTATATTTCGGGCCAGAAGCCCGAAAGTGAGCGTTCAAAAAGTTTTCCTGTGTCCATTTCACTGCAAACCAAGGCAACCAGGGGTTAGTTTAGAGTCCCCGGGACTGAAAAATATTGCCCAAGTTCCGGAAAAGCGAGCCGAAGTTGATCAAAATCACGATGCGCGAAATGCGGTCTCGGCTACTGTTTCAGTCTTAAAGTAAAGTGTGGCTATATTTCGGCCCACAAGCCCGAAAGTGATCGTTCAAAAAGTTTTGCTGTGTCCATTTCACTGCAAACCAAGGCAATCAGGGGTTAGTTTAGAGTCCCCGGGACTGAAAAATATTCCCTAAGTTCCGAGACATCCACCCGAAGTTTGTCAAAATCACAATGCGCGTAGGGTGGTCTCGGTTACTCTTTAAGTCTTAGAGTAAAGTGGGGCTTTATTTCGGCCAGGAAGCTCGAAGATGAGCGTTCAAAAAGTTTTGCTCTGTCCATTTCACTGCAAACCAAGGCCATCAGGAGTTAGTTTAGAGTTCCTGGAACTGGAAAATATCCCCCAAGTTCCGGAGTATCGACCCGAAGTTTGTGAAACTCACGATGCGAGCAAGGCGGTCTCGGCTACTCTTTCAGTCTTAAGTGAAGTGGCGCTATATTTCGGCCCAGAATATCGAAAGTGTGCGTTCAAAAAATAGTGGTGTGTCCATTTCAATGCAAACCAAGGCGATCAGGAGTTAGTTTGGAATCCCCGGGACTGGAAAATATCCCCCACGTCCCGGGAATTGGAGCCGAAGTTGATCAAATTCATGATGCGCGTAACGTGGTCTCGGCTACTGTTTCAGTCTTAAAGGCAAGTGTGCCTATATTTCGGCCCACAAGCTAGAAAGTGAGCGTTCAAAAATTTTATCTTTGTCCATTTCACATCAACACAAGGCCATCAGGACTTAGTTTAGCGTCCAAGGGACTGGAAAATATCCCCCAAGTTCCGGGAAATCCATTCGAAGTTCGTCAAAGTTACGATATACGTAAGGCGGTTTCGGCTACTCTTTCAGTCTTAAAGTAAAGTCGGGCTATATTTCTGTCCAGAAGCTCGAAAGTGAGCGTTCAAAAAGTTTTGCTGTGTGCATTTCACTGCAAACCAAAGCTATCAAAAGTTAGTTTAGGGTCCCCGGGACTGGAAAATATTCCCCAAGTTCCGGGAAAGCGAGCCGAAGTTGATCAAAATCACGATGCGCGAAATGCGGTCTCGGCTACTGTTTCAGTCTTAAAGTAAAGTGTGGCTATATTTCGGCCCACAAGCTCGAAAGTGAGCGTTCAAAAAGTTTTGCTCTGTCCATTTCAATGCAAAGCAAGGCGATCAGGAGTTAGTTTAGAGTCCCCGGGACTGGAAAATATCCCCGAAGTTCCGAGTAATCGATCCGAAAATGGTCAAAATCACCATGCGCGTAAGGCGATCTCGGCTACTCTTTCAGTCTTAAAGTGAAGTGGGGCTATATTTCGGCAGAGAAGCTCCAAAGTAGTCGTTCAAAAAGTTATGCTGTGCCCATTTCAGTGCAAACCAAGGCAATCAGCAGTTAGTTTAGAGTCCCCGGGACTGGAAAATATCCCCCAAGTTCCGGCAAATCGAGCCGAAGTTGGTCAAAATCACGGTGCGGTTAAGGCGGTGTCAGCTACTCCTTCAGTGTTAAAGTGAAGTTGGGGCTCTCTTTCGGCCCACAAGCTCAAAGCTCAAAAAAATTACTGTGTGTATTTCACTGCAAACCAAGGCTATCAGGAGTTAGTTTGGAGTCCCCGGGAGTGGAATGTATTTCCCAAGTTCCGGAAAATCGAGAAGACGTTGGTCAAAATCACGATGTGCGTAAGGTGGTCTCGGCTACTCTTTCAGTCTTAAAGTGAAGTGGGGCTTTATTTCGGCCCAGAAGCTCGAAAGTGAGTGTTTAAAAAGTTTTGCTGTGTCACTTTCAGTGCAAACCAAGGCCATCAGAAGTTACTTTAGAGTCCCCGGGACTGGAGAATATCCCCAAGTCCCGGGAATTCGAGCCGAAGTTGATCAAATTCATGATGCGCGTAACGTGGTCTCGGCTACTGTTTCAGTCCTAAAGTGAAGTGTGGCTATATTTCGGCCCACAAGCTAGAAAGTGAGCGTTCAAAAAGTTTTGTTGTGTCCATTTTACTTCAAAACTAGGCCATCAGGACTTCCTTTAGCGTCCAAGGGACTGCAAAATATCCCCCAAGTTCCGGGAAATCCATTCGAAGTTCGTCAAAATTACGATGCGCGTAAGGCGGTCTCATCTACTCTTTCAGTCTTAAAGTAAAGTGGGGCTATATTTCTGCCCAGAAGCTCCAAAGTTGTGCTCTGTCCATTTCACTGAAAACCAAGGCCATCAGGAGTTACTTTAGAGTCCCTTTGACTGGAATATATCCCCCAAGTTTCGGGAAATAAACGCGAAATTGGTCAAAATCACGATTCGCTCAAGACGGTCTCGCCTACTCTTTCAGTCTTAAAGTAAAATGGGGCTCTATTTCGGCCCAGAAGCTCGAGAGTGAGCGTTCAAAAACTTTCGCTGTGTCCATTTCACTGCAAACCAAGAGAAGCAGGAGTTAGTTGCGCGTAAGGCGGTCTCGGCTACTCTTTCAGTGTTAAAGTAATGGGGGGGCTATATTTTGGCCCCGAAGCTCGAAATTGAGCGTTCAAAAAGTTTTGCTTGCTCCATTTTACTGCAAACTAAGGGCATCACGAATTAGTTTAGAGTCCTCAGAACTGGAATATATCCCCTTAGTTCCGGCAAATCCAGCCGAAGTTGCTCAAAATCACGATGCACGTAAGGCGGTCTCGGCTACTCTTTCAGTCTTCAAGTGAAGTGGGGTTCTATTTCGGTCCAGAGGCTCGAAAGTATGCGTTCAAAAACTTTTTCTGTTTCCGTTTCACTGCAAACCAAGACCAGCACGAGTTAGTTTAGAGTCCCCGGGACTGGAAAATATTTCGCAAATTCCGGGAAATCGAGCCGAAGTTGGTCAAAATCACGATGCGCGAAACGTGGTCTCGGCTACTTTTTCAGTCTTAAAGTGAAGTATGGCTATATTTCAGCCCACAAGCTCGAAAGTAAGCGTTCAAAGAGCTTTGCTGTGTCCATTTCACTGCAAAACAAGGCCATCGGCACCTAGTTTAGTGTCCAAGGGACTGGAAAATATCCCCCAAGTTCCGGGAAATCCAGCCGAAGTTTGTCAAAATCACGATGCGCGTAAGGCGGTCTCGGCTACTTTTTCAGTATTAAAGTAAAGTGGGCTATATTTCGGCCCAGAAGCTTGAAGGTGAGCGTTCAAAAAGTTTTGCTGGCTCCATTTCACTGCAAACCAAGGCCATCAAGAGTTAGTTTAGAGTCCCTGGGACTGGAAAATATCCCCCTAGTTCCGGAATATCGACCCGAAGTTGGTCAAAATCACGATGCGCGCACGCCGGTCTCGGCTACTCTTTCAGTCTTAAAATGAAGTGGGGCTATATTTCGGCCGACAAGCTCAACACCGAGCGTGCGCTCCTTTTGCCTGTGTACATATCACTGAAAACTAAGTTCATCAGGAGTTAGCATAGAGTCCTCGGGACTGGATAATATTCCCCGAATTCCGGCAAACCGAGCCAAAGATGCTCAAAATCACGATGCGCGTAAGCCGGTCTAGGCTACTCGTTTACTCCGATAATGAAGTGGGCTATATTTCGGTTCTACAAGCTCGACATCGAGCGTGCTCTCCTTTTACCTGTGTCCATTTCACTAAGAACTAAGTCCATCAGGAGATAGTTTAGAATCCTCGAGACTGGAAGCTCTCCTCCAAGTTTCGGCAAATTGAGCCATACTTTCTTAAACTTCCGATAAGCGTACGGCAGTTTCGTTTACTCTTTCAGTCTTAAAATGAACTGGGGCTGCATTTCGGCCTAGGCAATCAGGAGTTAGTTTAGAGTCCCCGGTACCAGAAAATATCCCTCATTTTCCGGGAAATCGAGCCAAAGTTGGTCAAAATCACGATGCGCGTAAGCCAGTCCCGGTTACTCTTTCATTCTTAAAGTGAACTGCGGCAATATTTCCGCCCAGAAGTTCGAAAGTGAGCGTTCAAAAAGTTGTGCTGTGTCCATTTGACTCCAGAGCAAGGCCATCAGGAGTTACTTTAGAGTTCGCGGGACTGGAAAATATCCCCCAAGTTCTGGGAAATCGAGCCGAAGTTGGTCAAAATTACGATGGGCGTAACGCGGTCTCGGCTACTCTTTCACTCTTAAAGTGAAGTGGAGCTATGTTTAGGCCCAGAAGCTCAAAAGTGAGCGTTCAAAAAGTTTTGCTCTGCCCATTTTACTGCAGACCAAGGACGTCGGGGGTCCGTTTAGAGTCCCCGGGACTGGAAAATATCCTCCAAGTTCCGGGAAATTTAACCGAAGTTGGCCAAAATCACGACGCGCGTACGGCGGTCTCGGCTACTCTTTCAGTCTTAAAGTGAAGTGGTTCAATATTTTGGCCCAGAAGCTCGAAACTGAGTGTTTAAAAAGTTTTGCTGTGTCCATTTCACTGCAAAACAAGGCCATCATGACTTAGTTTAGCGTCCAAGGGACTGGAAATATCCCCCAAGTTACTGGAAATCCACCCGAAGTTCGTCAAAATCACGATGCGCTTAAGGGGGTCTCGGCTACTCTTTCAGTCTTAAGGTAAAGTGGGCTTAGATTTAACTCCAGAAGCTCGAAAGTAAGGGTTCAAAAATTTTTGTCTCCATTTCACTCACATCTTAGACAATCAGGAGTGAGTTTAGAGACTTTGGGACTGGAAAATATCTCCCAAGTTTCGCCAGATCGAGCCGAAGATCTTCAAAATCACAATGCGCGTAAGGCGCTCCCGCCTACTCTTTCAGTCTTAAAAAGAAGTAGGGCTATATTTCGGCCAGCAAGCTCGAATGTGCGCGTTCAAAAAGTGTTCCTGTGTCCATTTCACTGGAAACCAAGGCCATCAGGAGTTAGTTTAGAGTCCCCGGGACTGGAAAATATCCCCCTATTTGCGGGAAATCCAGCCGAAGTAACCCAAAATCACGATGCGCGTAACCCGGTCTCGGCTACTCTTTCAGTCTTAAAGTTAAGTGGGGCTATATTTCGACCCATAAGCTCGAAAGTGAGTGTTCAAAAAGTTTTGCTGTGTCCATTTAACTGCAAACTAAGGCCATCGGAAGTTAGTTTAGCTTCCCCGGGAATTGAAAATATTCGCCAACTTCCGGGAAATGGAGCCGAAGTTGGTCAAAATCACGATGCGCCTAAGACGGTCTCGGCTACTCTTTCAGTCTTAAAGTGAAATGCGGTTGTATTTCGGCCCAGAAGCTCGAAACTGAGCGTTCAAAAAGTTTCCCTGCGTCCATTTCACTGCAAACTAAGGCCATCAGGAGTTAGTTTAGAGTCCCCGGGACTTGAAAATATCGCCAAAATTCTAGAAAATCGAGCGGAAGTTGCTCAAAATCACGATGCGCGTAAGGCGGTCTCGCCTACTCTTTCAGTATTAAAGTTAAGTGGGGCTATATTTCATCCCAGAAGCCCGAAAATAAGCCTTCAAAAAATGTTACTGTGTTCATTTCACTGCAAACCAAGGCCATCAGGAGTTAGTTTAGACTCCTCGGGACTGGAAAATATCGCCCAAGTTCGGGGAAATCGAGCCGAATTTTGTCAAAATCAGGATGGGCGTAAGACAGTGTCGGCTACTCTTTCAGTCTTAAACTGAAGTGGGGCTATATTTCGGCTCAGAAGCCCGAAGGGGAGCGTTGAAAAAGTTTTGCTCTCTCCATTTCAATGCAAACCAACGCATTGAGGAGTTACTTTAGAGTCCCCGGTACCGGAAAATATTCCCCATTTCCCGGGAAATCGAGCCAAAGTTGGTCAAAATCACGATGCGCGTCAGGCGGTGTCGGCTATTCTTTCATTCTTAAAGTGAACTCGGGCTATATTTCGGCCCAGAAGCTCGAAAGTGAAAGTTCAAAAAGTTTGCTGTGTCCATTTCACCGCGAACCAAGCCACATCAGGAGATAGTTTACAGTCTCCGGGACATCAAAATATCCCCCAAGTTGCGGGAAATCGAGCCGAAGTTTGTCAAAATAACGATGCGCGTAAAGCAGTCTCGGCTACTCTTTGAGTCTTAAAGTGACGTGGCTGTATATTTCAGCCCAGAAGCTCGAAAGTGACCGTTCAAAAAGTTATGCTGTGCTCATTTCACTGCAAAGCCAGGCCCTCAGGAAGTAGTTTACAGTGCCCGGAACTGGAAAATATCCCCCAAGTTCCGCGAAATCGAGACGAAGTTGGTCAAAATAACGATTCGCGTAAGGCGGTCTCGGCTACTCTTTCAGTCTTAAAGTTAAGTAGGGCTATATTTCGGTCCAGAAGCTCGAAACTGAGCGTTCAAAAAGTTTTCCTCTCTCAATTTCACTGAAAACCAAGGCCATCATGAGTTACTTTAGACTCACCGGGACTGGAAAATATCTTTTAAGTTCTGGCAGATCAAGCCGAAGTTGGTCAAAATCACGATGCGGCTAAGGCGGCCTCGGCTACTCTTTCAGTCTTAAACTGAAGTGGGGCTCTATCTCGACCCGGAAGCTCCAAAGTGAGCGCAGCAAAAAATTTCCTGTGTCCATTTCACTGCAAACCAAGGCCATCAGGAGTTAGTTTAGAGTCCGCGGGACTGCAATATATTTCCCAAGTTCCGGAAAATGGAGAAGACGTTGGTCAAAATCACGATGCGCGTAAGACGGTCTTGGCTAGTCTTTCAGTCTTAAAGTGAAGTGGGGCTATATTTCGGCCCAGAAGCTCAAAAGTGAGCTTCAAAAAGTTTTGCTGTATCCATTTCAATGCAAACGAAGGCCATCAGGGGTTACTTAAGAGTCTTCGGGACTGGAAAATATCCCCCAAGTTCAGGGAAATTTAGCCGAAGTTGGTCAAAATCAGGGTGCGCGTTAGGCGGTCTCGCTTACTCTTTCAGTCTTACAGTGAAGTGAGGCTTTATTGCTGCCCAGGAGCTTGAAAATGAGCGTTCAAAAAGTTTCCCTGTGCTTATTTCACTGCAAACCAAAGCAATCAGGAGCTAGTTTAGAGACCCCGGGACTGGAAAATATCCCCCAACTTCCGGGAAATCGAGCCGAAGTTGGTCAAAATCACGATTCGCGTAAGGCAGTCTCGGCTATTTTTTCAGTCTTAAAGTGAAGTGGGGCTATATTTCGGGTCAGAAGCCCGAAAGTGAGCGTTCAAAGAGTTTTGCCGTGTTCATTTTACTGCAAACCAAGGCCATCAGGAGTTAGTTTAGCGTTCCCGGGAAGAGAAATTATGCCCCAAGGTCCGGGAAATTGAGCCGAGGTTGGTCAAAATCACGATGCCCCTAAAGTGGTCTCGGCTGCTCTTTCTGTCTTAAAGTGAAGTGGGGCTATATTTCAGGCCAGAAGCCCGAAAGTGAGCGTTCAAAAAGTTTTGCTGTGTCCATATCACTGCAAACCAAGGCCATCAGGGGTTAGTTTAGAGTCCCCGGGACTGAAAAATATTGCCCAAGTTCCGGGGAATCGAACCGAAGTTGATCAAAATCACGATGCGCGAAATGCGGTATCGGCTACTGTTTCAGTATTAAAGTGAAGTGTGGCTATATTTCGGCCCACAAGCTGGAAGGTGAGCGTTCAAAAAGTTTTGCTGTGTCCATTTCACTGCAAAACAAGGCCATCAGGACTTAGTTTAGCGTCCAAGGGACTGGAAAATCTTCCCAAAGTTCCGGTAAATCGAGCTGAAGTTGGTCAAAATCACCATGCTCCGAAAGCTGTCTCGGCTACCCTTTCAGTCTTAAAGTGAAGTGGGGCTATATTTCTGTCCAGAAGCTCGAAAGTGAGCGTTCAAAAAGTTTTGCTGTGTGCATTTCACTGCAAACCAAAGCTATTAAAAGTTAGTTTACGGTCCCCGGGACTGGAAAATATTCCCCAAGTTTCGGGAAAGCGAGCCGAAGTTGATCAAAATCACGATGCGCGAAATGCGGTCTCGGCTACTGTTTCAGTCTTAAAGTAAAGTGTGGCTATCTTTCGGCCCACAAGCTGGAAGGTGAGCGTTCAAAAAGTTTTGCTGTGTCCATTTCACTGCAAAACAAGGCCATCAGGACTTACTTTAGCGTCCAAGCGACTGGAAAATGTTCCCCAAGTTCCGGGAGATCCACCCGAAGTTTGTCAAAATCACAATGCGCGTAAGGTGGTCTCGGTTACTCTTTAAGTCTTAAAGTAAAGTGGGGCTTTATTTCGGCCAGGAAGCTCGAAGGTGAGCGTTCAAAAAGATTTGCTCTGTCCATTTCACTGCAAACCAAGGCCATCAGGAGTTAGTTGAGAGTTCCTGGGACTGGAAAATAACCCCCAAGTTCCGAAATATCGACCCGAAGTTTGTCAAACTCACGATGCGAGCAAGGCGGTCTCGGCTACTCTTTCAGTCTTAAGTGAAGTGAGGCTATATTTTGGCCCAGAATCTCCAAAGTGTGGTTTCAAAAAATTGTGCTGTGTCCATTTCAATGCAAACCAAGGCCATCAGGAGTTAGTTTAGAGTTCCCGGGACTGGAAAATATCCCCCAAGTCCCAGGAATTGGAGTCGAAGTTGATCAAATTCATGATGCGCGTAACGTGGTCTCGGCTACTGTTTCAGTCTTAAAGTCAAGTGTGCCTATATTTCGGTCCAGAAGCTAGAAAGTGAGCGTTCAAAAAGTTTTGCTGTGCCATTTCACTTGAAATCAAGGCCATCAGGACTTAGTTTAGCGTCCAAGGGACTGGACAATATCCCCCAAGTTCCGGGAAATCCATTGGAAGTTCGTCAAAATTACGATATACGTAAGGCGGTTTCGGCTACTCTTTCAGTCTTAAAGTAAAGTCGGGCTTTATTTCTGTCCAGAAGCTCGAAAGTGAGCGTTCAAAAAGTTTTGCTGTGTGCATTTCCCTGGAAACCAAAGGTATCAAAGTTAGTTTAGGGTCCCCGGGACTGGAAAATATTCCCCAAGTTCCGGGAAAGCGAGCCGAAGTTGATCAAAATCACGATGCGCGAAACGTGGTGTCGGCTACTGTTTCAGTCTTCAAGTAAAGTATCGCTATATTTCGGCCCACAACCTCGAACGTAAGCGTTCAAAAAGCTTTGCTGTGTCCATTTCACTGCAAACCAAGGCCATCAGCACCTAGTTTAGCGTCCAAGGGACTGGAAAATATCCCCCAAGTTCCGGGAGATCCACCCGAAGTTTCTCAAAATCACAATGCGCGTAAGGCGGTCTCGGCTACTTTTTCAGTCTTAAAGTAAAGTGGGGCCTTATTTCGGTCAGGAAGCTCGAACGTGAGCGGTTAAAAAGTTTTGCTGTCCCCATTTCACTGCAAACCAAGGCCATCAGGAGTTAGTTTAGAGTTCCTGGGACTGGAAAATATCCCCCAAGTTCCGGAATATCGACCCGAAGTTGGTCAAAATCACGATGCGAGCAAGGCGGTCTCGGCTACTCTTTAAGTCGTAAGTGATGTGGGACTATATTTCGGCCTAGAAGCTCGAAAGTGTGCGTTCAAAAACTTGTGCTGTGTGAATTTCACTGCAAACCATGGCCATCAGGAGTTAGTTTAGAGTCCCCGGAACTGGAAAATATTCCCCAAGTTCCAGGAAAGCGAGCAGAAGTTGATCAAAATCACGATGCGCGAAACGTGGTGTCGGCTACTGTTTCAGTCTTAAAGTGAACTGTGGCTATATTTAGGCCCACAAGCTCGAAAGTAAGCGTTCAAAAAGTTTTGGTGTGTCCATTTCCCTGCAAACCAAGGCCATCAGGAGTTAGTTCAGAGTCCCCGGGACTGGAAAATATATTCCTAGTTCCAGGAAATGACGCCGAAGTTGATGAAAATTACGATGCGCGTAACGGGCTCTCGGCTATTCTTTCAGTCTTAAATTTAAGTAGGGCTATATTTCGGCCCTGAAGCTCGAAGGTGAGCGTTCAGAATGTTTTGCTGTGTTCATTAAACTGCAAACCAAGGTCATCGGGAGTTAGTTTAGCGTCCCCGGGACTTTAAATTATTCGCCAACTTCTGGGAAATCGAGCAAAAGTGGCCCAAAATCACGATGCGCGTAAGGCGGTCTCGGCTACTCTTTCAGTCTTAAAATAAAGGGGGGCTATATTTCGACCTACAAGCTCGAGACCGGGCGTGCGCTAATTTTACCTGTGTCCATTTCACTGACATCTTAGGCCATCAGGAGTTAGTTTAGAGTCCTTGGGACTGAAAAATATTTCCCAAATTCTGGCAGATCGAGCCAAACTTGCTCAAAATCACGATGCGCGTAAGGCGGTCTCGGCTACTCTTTCAGTCTTCAGGGGGGCTATATTTCGGCCCACAAGCTCGAGACCGAGCGTGCGCTCCTTTTGTCTGTGTACATATCACTGAAAACTAAGTTCATCAGGAGCTAGCATAGAGTCCTCGGGACTGGAAAATATGCTCCGAAATCCGGCAAATCGAGCCAAAGATGCTTAAAATCACGATGCGCGTAAGGCGGTCTCGGCTACTCGTTTAGTCCGAAAATGAAGTGGGGCTATATTTCGGTTCTACAAGCTCGACACCGAGCGTGCTCTCCTTTTACCTGTGTCCATTTCACTAAGAACTAAGTCCATCAGGAGATAGTTTAGAATCCTCGAGACTGGAAGCTATCCTCCAAGTTGCGGCAAATTGAGCCATACTTTCTTAAAATTACGATAAGCCTACGGCAGTTTCGTTTACTCTTTCAGTCTTAAAATGAACTGGGGCTACATTTCGGCCTAAAACCTCGACACCGAGCGTGCGCTCCTGTTACCTGTGACCATTTTACTGAAAACTAAGGCCATCAAGAGTTAGGGTAGAGTCCCCGGGACTGGAAAATATCCCCCAAGTTTTGGCAAATCGAGCCATAGTGGCTAAAAATTTCGATGCGCTTAAGGCGGTTTCGTGTACACTTTCAGTCTTAAAATAAAGTTGGGCTATATTTCGGCCTACCACCTGGAAACCTAGCGTGCGCCCCTTTTTACCTGTGTCCATTTCACTAAAAACCAAGGCCATCAGGAGATAGTTTAGACTCCTCGGGACTGGAAAATATCGCCCAAGTTCGGGGAAATCGAGCCGAGTTTTGTCAAAATCACGATGCGCGTAAGGCGGTCTCGGCTACTCTTTCATTCTTAAAGTGAACTGGGGCTATATTTCGGCCGAGAAGCTAGAAAGTGGAAGTTCAAAAAGTTTTGCTGTGTTCATTTCA
Organism: Orbicella franksi; assembly: GCF_964199315.1. Lineage (NCBI taxonomy): Eukaryota > Metazoa > Cnidaria > Anthozoa > Scleractinia > Merulinidae > Orbicella > Orbicella franksi. The sequence goes on from NC_138151.1 coordinate 391,273, forward strand.
CTGCAAACCAAGGCCATCAGGAGTTAGTTTAGACTCCTCGGGACTGGAAAATATCGCCCAAGTTCGGGGAAATCGAGCCGAATTTTGTCAAAATCACGATGCGCGTAAGGCGGTCTCGGCTACTCTTTCATTCTTAAAGTGAACTGGGGCTATATTTCGGCCGAGAAGCTAGAAAGTGAAAGTTCAAAAAGTTTTGCTGTGCTCATTTCACTGCAAACCAAGGCCATCAGGAGTTAGTTTAGACTTCTTGGGACTTCAATATATACCCGAAGTTTCGGGAAATCGAGCCGAAGTTTGTCAAAATCACGATGCGCGTAAAGCAGTCTCGGCTACTCTTTGAGTCTTAAAGTGACGTGGCTGTATATTTCAGCGCAGAAGCTCGAAAGTGAGCGTTCAAAAAGTTATGCTGTGCCCATTTCACTGCAAAGCAAGGCCCTCAGGAAGTACTTTACAGTGCCCGGAACTGGAAAATATCCCCCAAGTTCCGCGAAATCGAGACGAAGTTGGTCAAAATAACGATTCGCGTAAGGCGGTCTCGGCTACTCTTTCAGTCTTAAAGTGAAGTAGGGCTATATTTCCGTCCAGAAGCTCGAAAGTGAGCATTCAAAAAGTTTTCCTTTCTCAATTTCACTGAAAACCAAGGCCATCATGAGTTAGTTTAGAGTCCCTGGGACTGGAAAATATCTTTTAAGTTCTGGCAACTCAAGCCGAAGTTGGTCAAAATCACGATGCGCCTAAGGCGGCCTCGGCTACTTTTTGAGTCTTAAATTGAAGTGGGGCTCTCTTTCGGCCCAGAAGCTCCAAAGTGAGCGCTGCAAAAAATTTGCTGTGTCCATTTCACTGCAAACCAAGGCCATCAGGAGTTAGTTTAGAGTCCCCTGGACTGCAATATATTTCCCAAGTTCCGGAAAATGGAGAAGACGTTGGTCAAAATCACGATGCGCGTAAGACGGTCTCGGCTAGTCTTTCAGTCTTAAAGTGAAGTGGGGCTATATTTCGGCCCAGAAGCTCAAAAATGAGCTTCAAAAAGTTTTGCTGTATCCATTTCAATGCAAACGAAGGCCATCAGGGGTTACTTAAGAGTCTTCGGGACTGGAAAATATCCCCCAAGTTCAGGGAAATTTAGCCGAAGTTGGTCAAAATCAGGGTGCGCGTTAGGCGGTCTCGCTTGCTTTTTCAGTCGTAAAGTGAAGTGAGGCTTTATTCCTGCCCAGGAGCTTGAAAGTGAGCGTTCAAAAAGTTTCCCTGTGTTTATTTCACTGCAAACCAAAGCAATCAGGAGCTAGTTTAGAGTCCCCGGGACTGGAAAATATCCCCCAACTTCCGGGAAATCGAGCCGAAAATGGTCAAAATCACGATTTGCGTAAGGTAGTCTCGGCTACTCTTTCAGTCTTAAAGTGAAGTGGGGCTATATTTCGGGCCAGAAGCCCGAAAGTGAGCGTTCAAAACGTTTTGCTGTGTTCATTTCACTGCAAACCAAGGCCATCAGGAGTTAGTTTAGCGTCCCCGGGACAAGAAAATATGCCCCAAGGTCCGGAAAATTGAGCCGAGGTTGGTCAAAATCACGATGCCCCTAAAGTGGTCTCGGCTACTCTTTCTGTCTTAAAGTGAAGTGGGGCTATATTTCGGGCCAGAAGTCCGAAACTGAGCGTTCAAAAAGTTTTGCTGTGTCCATTTCACTGCAAAGCAAGGTAATCAGGGGTTAGTTTAGAGTCCCCGGGACTGAAAAATATTGCCCAAGTTCCGGGGAATCGAGCGGAAGTTGATCAAAATCACGATGCGCGAAATGGGGTATCGGTTACTGTTTCAGTCTTAAAGTTAAGTGGGGCTATGTTTCGGCCCAGAAGCGCGAAAGTGAGCGTTGAAAAAGTTTTGCTGTGTTCTTTGACTGTAAGACAAGGCCATCACGAGTTAGTTTAGCGTCCCTGGGGCTGGAAAATATTCCCCAAGTTACGGGAAAGCGAGCTGAAGTTGGTCAAAATCACGATGCTCCCAAAGCGGTCTCGGCTACCCTTTCAGTCTTAAAGTGAAGTGGGGCTATATTTCTGTCCAGAAGCTCGAAAGTGAGCGTTCAAAAAGTTTTGCTGTGTGCATTTCACTGCGAACCAAAGCTATCAAAAGTTAGTTTAGGGTCCCCGGGACTGGAAAATATTCCCCAAGTTCCGGGAAAGCGAGCCGAAGTTGATCAAAATCACGATGCGCGAAATGCGGTCTCGGCTACTGTTTGAGTGTTAAAGTAAAGTGTGGCTATATTTCGGCCAACAAGCTCGAAAGTGAGCGTTCAAAAAGTTTTGCTCTGTCCATTTCAATGAAGAGCAAGGTGATCAGGAGGTAGTTTAGAGTCCCCGGGACTGGAAAATATCCCCCAAGTTCAGAAAAATCGATCCGAAAATGGTCAAAATCACGATGCGCGTAAGGCGATCTCGGTTAATCTTTCAGTCTTAAAGTGAAGAGGGGCTATATTTCGGCCCACAAGCTCCAAAGTGGGCGTTCAAAAAGTTATGCTGTGCGCATTTCAGTTCAAACCAAGGCCATCCGGAGTTAGTTTAGAGTCCCCCGGACTGGAAAATATCCCAAAAGTTGCGTGGAATCGAGCTGAACTTGGTCTAACTCACGATGCGCGTGATGCGGTCTCGGCTACTATTTCAGTCTGAAAGTGAAGTGGGATTCTACTTCGGCCCAGGAGCTGCAAAGAGAGTGTTCAAAAAGCTTTCCTTTGTCCATTTCACTGAAAACGAAGGCCATCAGGAGTTAGTTTAGTGCCCGCGGAAATGGAATATATCCCCCAAGTTCCGGGAAACCGACCCGAAGTTGGTGAAAATCACGATTTGCGCAACACGCTCTCGGCTACTCTTTCAGTCTTAAAGTAAAGTGGGGCTATATTTCGGTCCACAAGCTCGAGAGTGAGCGTTCAAAAAGTTTCGCTGTGTCCATTTCACTGAAAACCAAGACAATCAGGAGTTAGTTTAGAGTCCCCGGGACTGGAAAATATCCCCCAAGTTCCGGCAAATCGAGCCGAAGTTGGTCAAAATCACGGTGCGCTTAAGGCGGTGTCGGCTACTCCTTCAGTCTTAAAGAGAAGTGGGGCTCTATTTCGGCCGACAAGCTCAAAGCTCAAAAAAAATTAATCTGTCTATTTCACTGCAAACCAAGGCTATCAGGAGTTAGTTTAGAGTCCCCGGGAGTGGAATGTATTTCCCAAGTTGCGGAAAATCGAGAAGACGTTGGTCAAAATGACGATGCGCGTAAGGCGGTCTCGGCTACTCTTTCAGTCTTAAAGTGAAGTGGGGCTATATTTTGGCCCAGAAGCTCAAAAGTGAGCGTTCAAAAAGTTTTGCTGGCTCCATTTCAATGCACCCAAGGCCATCAGGGGTTACTTAAGAGTCCTCGGGACTGGAATATATCCCCTTAGTTCCGGCAAATCGAGCCGAAGTTGCTCAAAATCACAATGCAGGTAAAGCGGTCTCGGCTACTCTTTCAGTTTTAAAGTGAAGTGGGGCAATATTTCGGCCCAGATGCTCGAAAGTGAGTGTTTAAAAAGTTATGTTCTGTCACTTTCACTGCAATCCAAGACCAGCACGAGTTAGTTTAGAGTCCCCGGGACTGGAAAATATTTCGCAAGTTCCGGGAAATCGAGCCGAAGTTGATTAAAATCACGATGCGCGAAACGTGGTCTCGGCTACTGTTTCAGTCTTTAAGTGAAGTATGGCTATATTTCGGCTGACAAGCTCGAAAGTGAGGGTTCAAAAAGCTTTGCTGTGTCCATTTCACCGCAAACCAAGCCACATCAGCAGATTGTTTACAGTCTCTGGGACATCAAAATATCCCCAGGTCCCGGGAAATCGAGCCGAAGTTTGTAAAAATCACGATGCGCGTAAAGCAGTCTCGGCTACTCTTTGAGTCTTAAAGTGACGTGGCTGTATATTTCGGCCCAGAAGCTCGAAAGTGAACGTTCAAAAAGTTTTGCTCTCTCAATTTAACTGAAAACCAAGGCCATCATGAGTTAGTTTAGAGTCCACGGGACCGGAAAACATCCCTTAAGTTCTTGCAACTCAAGCCGAAGTTGGTCAAAATCACGATGCGTCTAAGGCGGTCTCGGCTACTATTTCAGTCTTAAAGTGAAGTGGGGCTATATTTCGGCCCAGAGTTTCGAAAGTAAGCGTTGAAAAAAAAATTGCTGTGTCCATTTCACTGCAGACCAAGGCCATCAGGGGTTAGTTTAGAGCCCTGGGGAGTTGAATATATACCCGAAGTTTCGGGAAATCGAGCCGAAGTTGGTCAAAATCACGATGCGCGTAAGACCGTGTCGCCTACTCTTTCAGTCTTAAAGTGACGTGGGGCTATATTTCGGCCCAGAAGCTCAAAAGTGAGCTGCAAAAAGTTTTCCTGTATCCATTTCAATGCAAACGAAGGCCATCAGGGGTTACTTAAGAGTCATCGGGACTGGAAAATATTCCCCAAATTCAGGGAAATTTAGCCGAAGTTGGTCACAATCACGGTGCGCGTTAGGCGGTCTCGCTTGCTGTTTCAGTCTTAAAGTGAAGTGAGGCTTTATTCCTGCCCAGGAGCTTGAAAGTGAGCGTTCAAAAAGTTTCCCTGTGTTTATTTCACTGCAAACCAAAGCCATCAGGAGCTAGTTTACAGTCCCCGGGACTGGAAAATATCCCCCAACTTCCGGGAAATCGAGCCGAAGTTGGTCAAAATCACGATTTGCGTAATGTAGTCTCGGCTATTTTTTCAGTCTTCAAGTGAAGTGGGGCTATATTTCGGGCCAGAAGCCCGAAAGTGAGCGTTCGAAAAGTTTTGCTGTGTTCATTTCACTGCAAAACAAGGCCATCAGGAGTTAGTTTAGCGTCCCCGGGACAAGAAAATATGCCCCAAGGTCCGGGAAATATAGCCGAGCTTGGTCAAAATCACGATGCCCCTAAAGTGGTCTCGGCTACTCTTTCTGTCTTAAAGTGAAGTGGGGCTGTACTTCGGGCCAGAAGCCCGAAAGTGAGCGTTCAAAAAGTTTTGCTGTGTTCCTTGACTGAAAAACAAGGCCATCAGGAGTTAGTTTAGCGTCCCTGGGACTGGAAAATATTCCCCAAGTTCGTGTAAATCGAGCTGAAGTTGGTCAAAATCACAATGATCCCAAAGCGGTCTCGCTACCCTTTCAGTCTTAAAATTAAGTGGGGCTATATTTCTGTCCAGAAGCTCGAAAGTGAGCGTTCAAAAAGTTTTGCTGTGTGCATTTCACTGCAAACCAAAGCTATCAAAAGTTAGTTTAGGGTCCCCGGGACTGGAAAATATCCCCCAAGTTCCGGGAAATATAACCAAAGTTGGTCAAAATCACGACGCGCGTACGGCGGTCTCGGCTACTGTTTCAGTCTTAAAGTAAAGTGGGGCAATATTTCGGCCCAGAAGCTCGAAACTGAGTGTTTCAAAGGTTTTGCTGTGTCCATTTCACTGCAAAACAAGGCCATCACGACTTAGTTTAGCGTCCAAAGGACTGGAAATATCCCTCAAGTTACGGGAAATCCACCCGAAGTTAGTCAAAATCACGATGCGCTTAAGGGGGTCTCGGCTACTCTTTCAGTCTTAAGGTAAAGTGGGCTTAGATTTAACTCCAGAAGCTCGAAAGTACGGGCTAAAAAATGTTTATCTCTATTTCACTCACATCTTAGACAATCAGGAGTGAGTTTAGAGACTTTGGGACTGGAAAATATCTCCCAAGTTTCGCCAGATCGAGCCGAAGATCCTCAAAATCACAATGCGCGTAAGGCGCTCCCGCCTACTCTTTCAGTCTTAAAAAGAAGAAGGGCTATATTTCGGCCAGCAAGCTCGAAAGTGCGCGTTCAAAAAGTGTTCCTGTGTCCATTTCACTGGAAACCAAGGCCATCAGGAGTTAGTTTAGAGTCCCCGGGACTGGAAAATATTTCCCAAATTCTGGCAGATCGAGCCAAAGTTGCTTAAAATCACGATGCGCGTAAGGCGGTCTCGGCTACTCTTTCAGTCTTAAAATGAAGTGGGGCTATATTTCGGCCGAGAAGCTCAACACCGAGCGTGCGCTCCTTTTGCCTGTGTACATATCACTGAAAACTAAGTTCATCAGGAGTTAGCATAGAGTCCTCGGAACTGGACAAGATTCCCCGAACTCCGGCAAACCGAGCCAAAGATTCTCAAAATCACGATGGGCGTAAGGCGGTCTCGGCTACTCGTTTACTCCGATAATTAAGTGGGCTATATTTCGGTTCTACAAGCTCGACATCGAGCGTGCTCTCCTTTTACCTGTGTCCATTTCACTAAGAACTAAGTCCATCAGGAGATAGTTTAGAATCCTCGAGACTGGAAGATATCGTCCAACTTTCGGCAAATTGAGCCATACTTTCTTAAAATTACGATAAGCCTACGGCAATTTCGTTTACTCTTTCAGTCTTAAAATGAACTGGGACTACATTTCGGCCTAGGCAATCAGGAGTTAGTTTCGAGTCCCCGGTACCGGGAAATATCCCCCATTTTCCGGGAAATCGAGCCAAAGTTGGTCAAAATCACGATGCGCGTAAGCCAGTCCCGGTTACTCTTTCATTCTTAAAGTGAACTGGGGCAATATTTCCGCCCAAAAGCTCGAAAGTGAGCATTCAAAAAGTTGTGCTGTGTCCATTTCACTCCAGAGCAAGGCCGTCAGGAGTTACTTTAGAGTCCGCGGGACTGGAAAATATCCCCCAAGTTCTGGGAAATCGAGCCGAAGTTGGTCAAAATTACGATGGGCGTAAGGCGGTCTCGGCTACTCTTTCACTCTTAAAGTGAAGTGGAGATATATTTCGACCCAGAAGCTCAAAAGTGAGCGTTCAAAAAGTTTTGCTGTGTCCATTTTACTGCAGACCAAGGACGTCGGGGGTCAGTTTAGAGTCCCCGGGACTGGAAAATATCCCCCAAGTTCCGGGAAATTTAACCGAAGTTGGTCAAAATCACGACGCGCGTACGGCGGTCTCGGCTACTCTTTCAGTCTTAAAGTGAAGTGGGGCAATATTTCGGCCAAGAAGCTCGAAACTGAGTGTTTCAAAAGTTTTGCTGTTTCCATTTCACTGCAAAACAAGGCCATCACGACTTAGTTTAGCGTCCAAGGGACTGGAAATATCCCCCAAGTTACGGGAAATCCACCCGAAGTTAGTCAAAATCACGATGCGCTTAAGGGGGTTTCTGCTACTCTTTTAGTCTTAAGGTAAACTGGGCTTAGATTTAACTCCAGAAGCTCGAAGGCAAGGGTTCAAAAATTTTTGTCTCTATTTCACTCACATCTTAGACAATCAGGAGTGAGTTTAGAGACTTTGGGACTGGAAAATATCTCCCAAGTTTCGCCAGATCGAGCCGAAGATCCTCAAAAACACAATGCGCGTAAGGCGCTCCCGCCTACTCTTTCAGTCTTAAAAAGAAGGAGGGCTATATTTCGGCCAGCAAGCTCGAAAGTGCGCGTTCAAAAAGTGTTCCTGTGTCCATTTCACTGGAAACCAAGGCCATCAGAAGTTAGTTTAGAGTCCCTGGGACTGGAAAATATCCACCAAGTTCCGGGAAATCCATTCGAAGTTCGTCAAAATTACGATATACGTAAGGTGGTTTCGGCTACTCTTTCAGTCTTAAAGTAAAGTCGGGCTATATTTCTGTCCAGAAGCTCGAAAGTGAGCGTTCAAAAAGTTTTGCTGTGTTCCTTGACTGAAAAACAAGGCCATCAGGAGTTAGTGTAGCGTCCCTGGAACTGGAAAATATTCCCCAAGTTCGTGAAATCGAGCTGAAGTTGGTCAAAATCACAATGATCCCAAAGCGGTCTCGCTACCCTTTCAGTCTTAAAATTAAGTGGGGCTATATTTCTGTCCAGAAGCTCGAAAGTGAGCGTTCAAAAAGTTTTGCTGTGTGCATTTCACTGCAAACCAAAGCTATCAAAAGTTAGTTCAGGGTCCCCGGGACTGGAAAATATCCCCCAAGTTCCGGGAAATTTAACCGAAGTTGGTCAAAATCACGACGCGCGTACGGCGGTCTCGGCTACTCTTTCAGTCTTAAAGTGAAGTGGGGCAATATTTCGGCCCAGAAGCTCGAAACTGAGTGTTTCAAAAGTTTTGCTGTTTCCATTTCACTGCAAAACAAGGCCATCACGACTTAGTTTAGCGTCCAAGGGACTGGAAATATCCCCCAAGTTACGGGAAATCCACCCGAAGGTAGTCAAAATCACGATGCGCTTAAGGGGGTTTCTGCTACTCTTTTAGTCTTAAGGTAAACTGGGCTTAGATTTAACTCCAGAAGCTCGAAAGCAAGGGTTCAAAAATTTTTGTCTCTATTTCACTCACATCTTAGACAATCAGGAGTGAGTTTAGAGACTTTGGGACTGGAAAATATCTCCCAAGTTTCGCCAGATCGAGCCGAAGATCCTCAAAAACACAATGCGCGTAAGGCGCTCCCGCCTACTCTTTCAGTCTTAAAAAGAAGGAGGGCTATATTTCGGCCAGCAAGCTCGAAAGTGCGCGTTCAAAAAGTGTTCCTGTGTCCATTTCACTGGAAACCAAGGCCATCAGAAGTTAGTTTAGAGTCCCCGGGACTGGAAAATATCCCCCTATTTGCGGTATATTCAGCCGTAGTAACCCAAAATCACGATGCGCGCAAGGCGGTCTCGGCTACTCTTCCAGTCTTAAAGTTAAGTGGGGCTATTTTTTCGACCCATAAGCTCGAAAGTGAGCTTTCAAAAAGTTTTGCTGTGTCCATTTAACTGCAAACTAAGGCCATCGGAAGTTAGTTTAGCTTCCCCGGGAATTGAAAATATTCGACAACTTCCGGGAAATCGAGCCGAAGTTGGTCAAAATTACGATGCGCGTAAGGCGGTCTCGGCTACTCTTTCAGTCTTAAAGTGAAGTAGGGCTATATTTCGGCCGAGAAGCTCGAAAGTGAGCGTTCAAAAAAATGTGCTAAGTCCATTTCACTGCAAACCAAGGCCATCAGCAGTTAGTTTAGAGTCCCCGGGACTGGAATATACCCCGAAGCTCCGGGAAATCGAACGGAAGTTGGTCAAAATCACGATGCGTGTAAGACGGTCTCGGCTACTCTTTCAGTCTTAAAGTAAAGTGGGGCTATATTTCGGCCCAGAAGCTCGAAAGTGACCCTTTAAAAAGTTACGCTTTCTCCATTTAACTGCAAACCAAGGCCATCAGGAGTTAGTTTAAAGTCCCCCGGACTGGAAAATATCCCCCAAGTTCCGGGAAATCGAGCTGAACTTGGTGAAAATCACGATGCTCGTAAGGCGGTCTCGGCTAATATTTCAGTCTTAAAGTGAAATACGGTTGTATTTCCGCCCAGAAGCTCGAGACTGAGCGTTCAAAAAGTTTACCTGCGTCCATTTCACTGCAAACCAAGGCCATCAGAAGTTAGTTTAGAATCCCCGGGACTTGAAAATATCGCCAAAGTTCTAGAAAATCGAGCGGAAGTTAGGAGTTAGAGAGGAGTTAGTTTAGACTCCTCGGGACTGGAAAATATCGCCCAAGTTCGGGGAAATCGAGCCGAATTTTGTCAAAATCACGATGCGTCTAAGGCGGTCTCGGCTACTTTTTCAGTCTTAAAGTGAAGTGGGGCTATATTTCGGCCCAGAATTTCGAAAGAAAGCGTTCAAAAAAATTTCCTGTGTCCATTTCACTGCAGACCAAGGCCATCAGGGGTTAGTTTAGAGTCCTTGGCACTTGAATATATACCCGAAGTTTCGGGAAATCGAGCCGAAGTTGGTCAAAATCACGATGCGCGTAAGACGGTGTCGGCTACTCTTTCAGTCTTAAACTGAAGTGGGGCTATATTTCGGCTCAGAAGCCCCAAGGGGAGCGTTGAAAAAGTTTTGCTCTCTCCATTTCAATGCAAACCAAGGATATCGGAGTTACTTTAGAGTCCCCGGTACTGGAAAATATTCCCCATTTCCCGGGAAATCGAGCCAAAGTTGGTCAAAATCACGATCCGCGTAAGGTGGTCTCGGCTATTCTTTCATTCTTTAAAGTGAACTCGGGCTATATTTCGACCCAGAAGCTCGAAAGTGAAAGTTCAAAAAGTTTTGCTGTGTCCATTTCACCGCGAACCAAGCCACATCAGGAGATAGTTTACAGTCTCTGGGACATCAAAATATCCCAAAAGTTCCGGGAAATCGAGCCGATGTTTCTCAAAATCACGATGCGCGTTAAGCAGTCTCGGCTACTCTTTGAGTCTTAAAGTGACGTGGCTGTATATTTCGGCCCAGAAGCTCGAAAGTGAGCCTTCAAAAAGTTATGCTGTGCCCATTTCACTGCAAAGCAAGGCCCTCAGGAAGTAGTTTACAGTGCCCGGAACTGGAAAATATCCCCCACGTTCAGCGAAATCGAGACGAAGTTGGTCAAAATAACGATTCGCGTAAGGCGGTCTCGGCTACTCTTTCAGTCTTAAAGTGAAGTAGGGCTATATTTCGGTCCAGAAGCTCGAAAGTGAGCGTTCAAACAGTTTTCCTCTCTGAATTTCACTGAAAACCAAGGCCATCATGAGTTTGTTTAGAGTCCATGGGACTGGAAAATATCTTTTAAGTTCTGGCAACTCAAGCCGAAGTTGGTCAAAATCACGATGCACCTAAGGCGGCCTCGGCTACTCTTTCAGTCTTAAAGTGAAGTGGGGCTCTATTTCGGACCAGAAGCTCCAAAGTGAGCGCTGCAAAAAATTTGCTGTGTCCATTTCACTGCAAACCAAGGCTATCAGGAGTTAGTTTAGTGTCCCCGGGACTGCCATATATTTTCCAAGTTCCGGAAAATGGAGAAGACGTTGCTCAAAATCAAGATGCCCGCAAGACGGTCTTGGCTAGTCTTTTAGTCTTAAAGTGAAGTGGGACTATATTTCGGCCCAGAAGCTCAAAAGTGAGCGTTCAAAAAGTTTTGCTGTATCCATTTCAATGGAAACGAAGGCCCTCAGGAGTTACTTAAGAGTCTTCGGGACTGGAAAATATCCCCCAAGTTCAGGGAAATTTAGCCGAAATTGGTCAAAATCAGGGTGCGCGTTAGGCGGTCTCGCTTACTGTTTCAGTCTTAAAGTGAAGTGAGGCTTTATTCCTGCCCAGGAGCTTGAAAGTGAGCGTTCAAAAAGTTTCCCTGTGTTTATATCACCGCAAACCAAAGCCTTCAGGAGGTATTTTAGTGTCCCCGGGACTGGAAAATATTCCCCAAGTTCCGGGCAATCGAGCCGAAGTTGATCAAAATCACGATGCGCGAAATGCGGTATCGGCTACAGTTTCAGTCTTAAAGGGAAGTTGGGCTATATTTCGGGCCAGAAGCCCGAAAGTGAGCGTTCAAAAAGTTTTGCTGTGTTCTTTGACTGAAAAACAAGGCATCAGGAGTTAGTTTAGCGTCCCTGGGACAGGAAAATATTCCCCAAGTTCCGGTTAATCGAGCTGAATTTGGTCAAAACCACGATGCTCCAAAAGGGGGTCTCGGCTACCCTTTCAGTCTTAAAGTGAAGTGGGGCTATATTTCTGTCCAGAAGCTCGAAAGTGAGCGTTCAAAAAGTTTTGCTGTGTGCATTTCACTGCAAACCAAAGCCATCAAAAGTTAGTTTCGGGTCCCCGGGACTGGAAAATATTGCCCAAGTTCCGGGAAAGCGAGCCGAAGTTGATCAAAATCACGATGCGCGAAATGCGGTGTCGGCTACTGTTTCAGTCTTAAAGTAAAGTGTGGCTATATTTCGGCCCACAAGCTCGAAAGTGAGCGTTCAAAAAGTTTTGCTGTGTCCATTTTACTGCAAAACAAGGCCATCAGGACTTAGTTTATTGTCCAAGGGACTGGAAAATGTTCCCCAAGTTCCGGGAGATCCACCCGAAGTTTGTCAAAATCACAATGCGCGTAACGTGGTCTCGGTTACTCTTTAAGTCTTAAAGTAGAGTGGGGCTTTATTTCGCCCAGGAAGCTCGAAGGTGAGCGTTCAAAAAGTTTTGCTCTGTCGATTTCACTGCAAACCAAGGCCATCAGAAGTTAGTTTAGAGTTCCTGGGACTGGAAAATATCCCCCAAGTTCCGGAATATCGACCCGAAGTTTGTCAAATTCATGATGCGAGCAAGGCGGTCTCGGCTACTCTTTCAGTCTTAAGTGAAGTGGGGCTATATTTCGACCCAGAATCTCGAAAGTGTGCGTTCAAAAAATTGTGCTGTGCCCATTTCAATGCAAACCAAGGCCATCAGGAGTTAGTTTAGTGTCCCCGGGACTGGAAAATATCCCCCAAGTCCCGGGAATTGGAGGCGAAGTTGATCAAATTCATGATGCGCGTAACGTGGTCTCGGCTACTGTTTCAGTCTGAAAGTCAAGTGTGCCTATATTTCGGCCCACAAGCTAGAAAGTGAGCGTTCAAAAAGTTTTGCTGTGTCCATTTCACTTCAAAACAAGGCCATCAGGACTTAGTTTAGCGTCCAAGGGACTGGAAAATATAACCCAAGTTGCGGGAAATCCATTCGAACTTCGTCAAAATTACGATATACGTAAGGTGGTTTCGGCTACTCTTTCAGTCTTAAAGTAAAGTCGGGCTATATTTCTGTCCAGAAGTTCGAAAGTGAGCGTTCAAAAAGTTTTGCGCTGTCCATTTCAATGCAAAGCAAGGCGATCAGGAGTTAGTTTAGAGTCCCCGGGACTGGAAAATATTCTCCAAATTCCGAGAAATCGATCCGAAAATGGTCAAAATCACGATGCGCGTAAGGCGATCTTGGCTACTCTTTCAGTCTTAAGTGAGGTGGGGCTATATTTCGGCCCACAAGCTCCAAAGTGGGCGTTCAAAAAGTTATGCTGTGCGCATTTCAGTGCAAACCAAGGCCATCCGGAGTTAGTTTAGAGTCCCCCGGACTGGATAATATCCCAAAAGTTGCGTGAAATCGAGCTGAACTTGGTCTAACTCACGATGCGCGTGAGGCGGTCTCGGCTACTATTTCAGTCTGAAAGTGAAGTGGGATTCTATTTCGGCTCACAAGCTACAAAGAGAGTGTTCAAAAAGCTTTCCTTTGTCCATTTCACTGAAAACCAAGGCCATCAGGAGTTAGTTTAGAGCCCGCGGAAATGGAATATACCCCCCAAGTTCCGAGAAACCGACCCGAAGTTGGTCAAAATCACGATTTGCGCAAGACGGTCTCTACTCTTTCAGTCTTAAAGTAAAGTGGGGCTATATTTCGGTCCAGAAGCTCGAGAGTGAGCGTTCGAAAAGTTTTGCTGTGTCCATTTCACTGAAAACTAAGACAATCAGGAGTTAGTTTAGAGTCCCCGGGACTGGAAAATATCCCCCAAGTTCCGGCAAATCGAGCCGAAGTTGGTCAAAATCACGGTGCGCTTAAGGCGGTGTCGGCTACTCCTTCAGTCTTAAAGTGAAGTGTGGCTTTATTTCGGCCCACAAGCTGGGCCGAAAAAATTACTGTGTCTATTTCACTGCAAACCAAGGCTATCAGGAGTTAGTTTAGAGTCCCCGGGAGTGGAATGTATTTCCCAAGTTCCGGAAAATCGCGAAGTTGGTCAAAATCCTAATGCGCGTAAGACGGTGTCGGCTACTCTTTCAGTCTTAAAGTGAAGTAGGGCTATATTTCGGCCGAGAAGCTCGAAAGTGAGCGTTCGAAAAAATGTGCTGTTTCAATTTCACTGCAAACCAAGGCCATCAGCAGTTAGTTTAGAGTCCCCGGGACTGGAATATATCCCCGAAGCTCCGGGAAATCGAACGGAAGTTGGTCAAAATCACGATGCGCGTAAGACGGTCTCGGCTACTCTTTCAGTCTTAAAGTAAAGTGGGGGTATATTTCGGCCCAGAAGCTCGAAAGTGACCCTTTAAAAAGTTACGCTTTCTGCATTTAACTGCAAACCAACGTCATCAGGAGTTAGTTTAGCGTCCACCGGACTGGAAAATATCCCCCAAGTTCCAGGAAATCGAGCTGAACTTGGTCAAAATCACGATGCTCGTAAGGCGGTCTCGGCTACTATTTCAGTCTTAAAGTGAAATACCGTTGTATTTCGGCCCAGAAGCTCGAAACTGAGCGTTTAAAAAGTTTACCTGCGTCCATTTCACTGCAAACCAAGGCCATCGGCAGTTAGTTTAGCGTCCAAGGGAGTGGAAAATATCACCAAAATTCTAGAAAATCGAGCGGAAGTTGCTCAAAATCACGATGCGCGTAAGGCGGTCTCGCCTACTCTTTCATTCTTAAAGTGAAGTGGGGCTATATTTAATCCCAGAAGCTCGAAAATAAGCCTTCAAAAAGTGTTACTGTGTTCATTTCACTTCAAACCAAGGCCATCAGGAGTTAGTTTAGACTCCTCAGGACTGGAAAATATCGCCCAAGTTCGGGGAAATCGAGCCGAATTTTGTCAAAATCACGATGCGCGTAAGGTGGTCTCGGCTACTTTTTCATTCTTAAAGTGAACTGGGGCTATATTTCGGCCGAGAAGCTAGAAAGTGAAAGTTCAAAAAGTTTTGCTGTGCTCATTTCACTGCAAACCAAGGTCATCAGTAGTTAGTTTAGACTCCTCGGGACTGGAAAATATCGCCCAAGTTCGGGGAAATCGAGCCGAATTTTGTCAAAATCACGATTCGCGTAAGGCGGTCTCGGCTACTCTTTCATTTTTAAAGTGAACTGGGGCTATATTTCGGCCGAGAAGCTAGAAAGTGAAAGTTCAAAAAGTTTTGCTGTGTCCATTTCACCGCAAACCAAGCCACATCAGCAGATTGTTTACAGTGTCCGGGACATCAAAATTTCCCCCAAGTCCCGGGAAATCGAGCCGAAGTTTCTCAAAACCACGATGCGCGTAAAGCAGTCTCGGCTACTCTTTTAGTCTTAAAGTGACGTGGCTGTATATTTCAGCCCAGAAGCTCGAAAGTGAGCGGTCAAAAAGTTTTGCTCTCTCAATTTAACTGAAAACCAAGGCTATCATGAGTTAGTTTAGAGTCCACGGGACTGGAAAATATCCCTTAAGTTCTGGCAACTCAAGCCGAAGTTGGTCAAAATAACGATGCGTCTAAGGCGGTCTCGGCTACTATTTCAGTCTCTAATTGAAGTGGGGCTATATTTCGGCCCAGAATTTCGAAAGTAAGCGTTAAAAAAATTTGCTGTGTCTATTTCACTGCAGACCAAGGCCATCAGGGGTTAGTTTAGAGTCCTTGGCACTTGAATATATACCCGAAGTTTCGGGAAATCGAGCCGAAGTTGGTCAAAATCACGATGCGCGTAAGACGGTGTCGGCTACTCTTTCAGTCTTAAACTGAAGTGGGGCTATATTTCGGCTCAGAAGCCCCAAGGGGAGCGTTGAAAAAGTTTTGCTCTCTCCATTTCAATGCAAACCAAGGCAATCAGGAGTTACTTTAGAGTCCCCGGTACCGGAAAATATTCCCCATTTCCCGGGAAATCGAGCCAAAGTTGGTCAAAATCACGATGCGCGTAAGGCGGTCTCGGCTATTCTTTCATTCTCTAACGTCAACTCGGGCTATATTTCGGCCCAGAGGCTCGAAAGTGAAAGTTTAAAAAGTTTTGCTGTGTCCATTTCACCGCGAACCAAGCCACATCAGGAGATGGTTTACAGTCTCCGGGACATCAAAATATCCCCCAAGTTCCGGGAAATCGAGCCGAAGTTTGTCAAAATCATGATGCGCGTAAAGTAGTTTCGGCTACTCTTTTAGTCTTAAAGTGAGGTGCCTGTATATTTCGGCCCAGAAGCTCGAAAGTGGGCGTTCAAAAAGTTATGCTGTGCCCATTTCACTGCAAAGCAAGGCCCTCAGGAAGTAGTTTACAGTGCCCGGAACTGGAAAATATCCCCCACGTTCAGCGAAATCGAGACGAAGTTGGTCAAAATAACGATTCGCGTAAGGCGGTCTCGGCTACTCTTTCAGTCTTAAAGTGATGTAGGGCTATATTTCGGTCCAGAAGCTCGAAAGTGAGCGTTCAAAAAGTTTTTCTCTCGGAATTTCACTGAAAAGCAAGGCCTTCATGAGTTAGTTTAGAGTCTCCGGGACTGGAAAATATCTTTTAAGTTCTGGCAACTCAAGCCGAAGTTGGTCAAAATCACGATGCGCCTAAGGCGGCCTCGGCTACTCTTTCAGTCTTTAATTGAAGTGGGGCTCTATTTCGGTCCAGAAGCTCCAAAGTGAGCGCTGCAAAAAATTTGCTGTGTCCATTTCACTGCAAACCAAGGCCAAAAGGAGCTAGTTTAGAGTCCCCGGGACTGCAATATATTTCCCAAGGTCCGGAAAATGGAGAAGACGTTGGTCAAAATCACGATGCGCGCAAGACGGTCTTCGCTAGTCTTTCAGTCTTAAAGTGAAGTGGGGCTATATTTCGGCCCAGAAGCTCAAAAGTGAGCTTCAAAAAGTCTTGCTGTATCCATTTCAATGCAAACGAAGGCCATCAGGGGTTACTTAAGAGTCTTCGGGACTGGAAAATATCCCCCAAGTTCAGGGAAATTTAGCCGAAGTTGGTCAAAATCACGGTGCACGTTAGGCGGTCTCGCTTACTCTTTCAGTCTTAAAGTGAAGTGAGGCTTTATTGCTGCCCTGGAGCTTGAAAGTGAGCGTTCAAAAAGTTTCCCTGTGTTTATTTCACTGCAAACCAAAGCCATCAGGAGCTAGTTTAGAGTCCCCGGGACAGGAAAATATTCCCAAACTTCCAGGAAATTGAGCCGAAGTTGGTCAAAATCACGATTTGCGTAAGGCAGTCTCGGCTACTCTTTGAGTCTTAAAGTGAAGTGGGGGTATATTTCGGGCCACAAGCCCGAAAGTGAGCGTTCAAAAAGTTTTGCTTTGTCCATTTCACTGCAAACCAAGGCCATCATGGGTTAGTTTAGAGTCCCCGGGACTGAAAAATATTCCCCAAGTTCCGGTGAATCGAAACGAAGTTGATCAAAATCACGATGCGCGAAATGCGGTATCGGCTACCGTTTCGGTGTTAAAGTGAAGTGGGGCTATATTTCGGCCCACAAGCCCAAAAGTGAACGTTCAAAAAAATTCGCTGTGTTATTTGACTGAAAAACAAGGCCAGCACGAGTTAGTTTAGCGTCCCTGGGACTGGAAAATATTCCCCAAGTTCCGGTAAATCGAGCTGAAGTTGGTCAAAATCACGATGATCCCAAAACGGTCTCCGCAACCCTTTCAGTCTTAAAGTGAAGTGGGGCTATATTTCTGTCCAGAAGCTCGAAAGTGAGCGTTCAAAAAGTTTTGCTGTGTGCATTTCACTGCAAACCAAAGAGATCAAAAGTTAGTTTAGGGTCCCCGGGACTCGAAAATATCCCCAAACTTCCGGGAAATCGAGCCGAAGTTGATCAAAATCACGATTTGCGTAAGGTAGTCTCGGCTACTCTTTCAGTCTTAAAGTAAAGTGGGGCTTTATTTCGCCCAGGAAGCTCGAAGGTGAGCGTTCAAAAAGTTTTGCTCTGTCCATTTCACTGCAAACCAAGGCCATCAGGAGTTAGCTTAGAGTGCCTGGGACTGGAAAATATCCCCCAAGTTCCGGAATATCGACCCGAAGTTTGTCAAACTCACGATGCGAGCAAGGCGGTCTCGGCTACTCTTTCAGTCTTAAGTGAAGTGGGGCTATATTTTGGCCCAGAATCTCGAAAGTGTGCTTTCAAAAAATTGTGCTGTGTCCATTTTAATGCAAACCAAGGCCATCAGGAGTTAGTTTAGAGTCCCCGGGACTGGAAAATATCCCCCAAGTCCCGGGAATTGGAGCCGAAGTTGATCAAATTCATGATGCGCGTAACGTGGTCTCGGCTACTGTTTCAGTCTTAAAGTCAAGTGTGCCTATATTTCGGCCCAAAAGCTAGAAAGTGAGCGTTCAAAAAGTTTTGCTGTGTCCATTTCACTTCAAAACAAGGCCATCAGGACTTAGTTTAGCGTCCAAGAGACTGGAAAATATACCCCAAGTTCCGGGAAATCCATTCGAACTTCGTCAAAATTACGATATACGTAAGGCGGTTTCGGCTACTCTTTCAGTCTTAAAGTAAAGTGGCTATATTTCGGCCCACAAGCTCGAAAGTGAGCGTTCAAAAAGTTTTGCGCTGTCCATTTCAATGCAAAGCAAAGCGATCAGGAGTTAATTTAGAGTCCCCGAGACTGGAAAATATCCCCCAAGTTCCGAGAAATCGATCCGAAAAAGGTCAAAATCACGATGCGCGTAAGGCGATCTCGGCTACTCTCTCAGTCTTAAAATGAAGTGGGGGTATATTTCGGCCCACAAGCTCCAAAGTGGACGTTCAAAAAGTTATGCTGCGCCCATTTCAGTGCAAACCTAGGCCATACGGAGTTAGTTTAGAGTCCCCCGGACTGGAAAAT
Source organism: Orbicella franksi (assembly GCF_964199315.1). Classification (NCBI taxonomy): domain Eukaryota; kingdom Metazoa; phylum Cnidaria; class Anthozoa; order Scleractinia; family Merulinidae; genus Orbicella; species Orbicella franksi. Next base: position 409,567 of record NC_138151.1, read on the forward strand.
ATCCCAAAAGTTGCGTGAAATCGAGCTGAACTTGGTCTAACTCACGATGCGCGTGAGGCGGTCTCGGCTACTATTTCAGTCTGAAAGTGAAGTGAGATTCTATTTCGGCCCACAAGCTACAAAGAGAGTGTTCAAAAAGCTTTCCTTTGTCCATTTCACTGAAAACCAAGGCCATCAGGAGTTAGTTTAGAGCCCGGGGAAATGGAATATATCCCCCAAGTTCCGGGAAACCGACCCGAAGTTGGTCAAAATCACGATTTGCGCAAGACGGTCTCGGCTACTCTTTGAGTCTTAAAGTAAAGTGGGGCTATATTTCGGTCCAGAAGCTCGAGAGTGAGCGTTCAAAAAGTTTCGCTGTGTCCATTTCACTGAAAACCAAGACAATCAGGAGTTAGTTTAGAGTCCCTGGGACTGGAAAATATCCCCCAAGTTCCGGCAAATCGAGCCGAAGTTGGTCAAAATCACGGTGCGCTTAAGGCGGTGTCGCCTACTCCTTCAGTCTTAAAGTGAATTGGGGCTGTATTTCGGCCGATAAGCTCAAAGCTCCAAAAAAATTTACTGCGTCTATTTCACTGCGAACCAAGGCCATCAGGAGTTAATTTAGAGTCCCCGGGAGTGGAATGTATGTCCCAAGTTCCGGAAAATCGAGAAGACGTTGGTCAAAACCACGATGCGCGTAAGACGGTCTCGGCTACTCTTTCAGTCTTAAAGTGGAGTGGGGCTATATTTCGGCCCAGAAGCTCAAAAGTGAGCTTCAAAAAGTTTTGCTGTATCCATTTCAATGCAAACCAATGCCATCAGGGGTTACTTAAGAGTCCTCGGGACTGGAAAATATCCGCCAAGTTCCGGTAAATCGAGCCGAAGTTGGTCAAAATCACGATGTGCGTAAGGTGGTCTCGGCTACTCTTTCAGTTTTAAAGTGAAGTGGGGCAATATTTCGGCCCAGAAGCTCGGAAGTGAGCGTTCAAAAAGTTTTGTTGTGTCCATTTTACTTCAAAACAAGGCCATCAGGACTTAGTTTAGCGTCCAAGGGACTGCAAAATATCCCCCAAGTCCCGGGAAATCGAGCCGAAGTTGATCAAATTCATGATGCGCGTAACGTGGTCTCGGCTACTGTGTCAGTTCTAAAGTGAAGTGTGGCTATATTTCGGCCCACAAGCTAGAAAGTGAGCCTTCAAAAAGTTTTGTTGTGCCCATTTTACTTCAAAACAAGGCCATCAGGACTTAGTTTAGCGTCCAAGGGACTGCAAAATATCCCCCAAGTTCCGGGAAATCAATTTGAAGTTCGTCAAATTTACGATGCGCGTAAGGCGGTCTCATCTACTCTTTCAGTCTTAAAGTAAAGTGGGGCTATATTTCTGCCCAGAAGCTCCACAGTTGTGCTCTGTCCATTTCACTGAAAACCAAGGCCATCAGAAGTTACTTTAGAGTCCCTTTGACTAAAATATATCCACCAAGTTTCGGGAAATAAACGCGAAATTGGTGAAAATCACGATTCGCTCAAGACGGTCTCGCCTACCCTTTCAGTCTTAAAGTAAAATGGGGCTCTATTTCGGCCCAGAAGCTCGAGAGTGAGCGTTCAAAAAGTTTCGCTGTGTCCATTTCACTGCAAACCAAGACAAGCAGGAGTTAGTTGAGAGTCCCCGGGACTGGAAAATATCCCGCAAGTTCCGGGAAATCCACCCGAAGTTTGTCAAAATCACGATGCGCGTAAGGCGGTCTCGGCTACTCTTTCAGTGTTAAAGTAGTGGGGGGCTATATTTTGGCCCAGAAGCTCGAAATTGAGCGTTCAAAAAGTTTTGCTGGGTCCATTTTACTGCAAACCAAGGCCATCAGGAATTAGTTTAGAGTCCTCAGAACTGGAATATATCCCCTTGGTTCCGGCAAATCCAGCCGAAGTTGCTCAAAATCACGATGCATGTAAGGAGGTCTCGGCTACTCTTTCAGTCTTCAAGGGAAGTGGGGTTGTATTTCGGTCCAGAAGCTCGAAAGTATGCGTTCAAAAACTTTTTCTGTTTCCGTTTCACTGCAAACCAAGACCAGCACGAGTTAATTTAGAGTCCCCGGGACTGGAAAATATTTCGCAAGTTCCGGGAAATCGAGCCGAAGTTGATCAAAATCACGATGCGCGAAACGTGGTCACCGCTACTGTTTCAGTCTTAAAGTGAAGTATGGCTATATTTCGGCTCACAGGCTCGAAAGTGAGCGTTCAAAAAGCTTTGCTGTGTCCATTTCACTGCAAAACAAGGCCATCGGCACCTAGTTTAGCGTCCAAGGGACTGGAAAATATCCCCCAAGTTCCGGAAAATCCAAACGATGTTTGTCAAAATCACGATGCGCGTAAGGCGGTCTCGGCTACTTTTTCAGTATTAAAGTAAAGTGGGCTATATCTCGGCCCAGAAGCTTGAAGGTGAGCGTTCAAAAAGTTTTGCTCTCTCCATTTCACTGCAAACCAAGGCCATCAAGAGTTAGTTTAGAGTCCCTGGGACTGGAAAATATCCCCCTAGTTCCGGAATATCGACCCGAAGTTGGTCAAAATCACGATGCGCGCACGCCGGTCTCGGCTACTCTTTAAGTCGTAAGTGATGTGGGACTATATTTCGGCCTAGAAGCTCGAAAGTGTGCGTTCAAAAACTTGTGCTGTGTGAATTTCACTGCAAACCATGGCCATCAGGAGTTAGTTTAGAGTCCCCGGGACTGGGAAATATTCCCCAAGTTCCAGGAAAGCGAGCAGAAGTTGATCAAAATCACGATGCGCGTAACGCGGTCTCGGCTACTGTTTCAGTCTTAAAGTGAAGTGTGGCTATATTTAGGCCCACAAGCTAGAAAGTGAGCATTCAAAAAGTTTTGCTGTGTCCATTTCACTGCAAACCAAGGCCATCAGGAGTTAGTATAGAGTCCGCGGGACTGGAAAATATTCTCCAAGTTCCTGGAAATGGTGCCGAAGTTCATGAAAATTACGATGCGCGTAACGGGCTCTCGGCTATTCTTTCAGTCTTAAATTTAAAAAGGGCTATATTTCGGCCCTGAAGCTCGAAGGTGAGCGTTCAGAATGTTTTGCTGTGTTCATTAAACTGCAAACCAAGGTCGTCGGGAGTTAGTTTAGCGTCCCCGGGACTTTAAATTATTCGCCAACTTCCCGGAAATCGAGCAAAAGTGGCCCAAAATCACGATGCGCGTAAGGCGGTCTCGGCTACTCTTTCAGTCTTAAAATTAAGGGGGGCTATATTTCGACCTAGAAGCTCGAGACCGGCCGTGCGCTAATGTTACCTGTGTCCATTTCACTGACATCTTAGGCAATCAGGAGTTATTTTAGAGTCCTTGGGACTGGAAAATATTTCCCAAATTCTGGCAGATCGAGCCAAAGTTGCTCAAAACCACGATGCGCGTAAGGCGGTCTCGGCTACTCTTTCAGTCTTAAAATGAAGTGGGGCTATATTTCGGCCGACAAGCTCAACACCGAGCGTGCGCTCCTTTTGCCTGTGTACATATCACTGAAAACTAAGTTCATCAGGAGTTAGCATAGAGTCCTCGGGACTGGAAAATATTCCCCGAATTCCGGCAAATCGTGCCAAAGATGCTCAAAATCACGATGCGCGTAAGGCGGTCTAGGCTACTCGTTTACTCCGAAAATGAAGTGGGGCTATATTTCGGTTCTACAAGCTCGACACCGAGCGTGCTCTCCTTTTACCTGTGTCCATTTCCCTAAGAACTAAGTCCATCAGGAGATAGTTTAGAATCCTCGAGACTGGAAGCTATCCTCCAAGTTTCGGCAAATTGAGCCATACTTTCTTAAAATTACGATAAGCGTACGACAGTTTCGTTTACTCTTTCAGTCTTAAAATGAACTGGGGCTACATTTCGGCCTAGAAGCTCGACACCGAGTGTGCGCTCCTGTTACTTGTGGCCATTTTACTGAAAACTAAGGCCATCAAGAGTTAGGGTAGAGTCCCCGGGACTGGAAAATATCCCCCAAGTTTTGGCAGATCGAGCGTAAGCGGCTAAAAATTTCGATGCGCTTAAGGCGGTTTCGTGTACACTTTCAGTCTTAAAATAAAGTGGGGCTATATTTCGGCCTACAACCTGGAAACTTAGCGTGGGCGCCTTTTACCTGTGTCCATTTCACTAAAAACCAAGGCATTCAGGAGTTAGTTTAGAGCTTCCGGGACTGGAAAATATCCTCCAAGTCCCAGGAAATCAAGCCGAAGTTCGGCAAAATTACCATTCGCGTAAGGCGGTCCCGCCTACTCTTTCAGTCTTAAAGTGAAGTGTGGCTATATTTCGGCCCAGAAGCTCGAAAGTTAACGTTCAAAGAGTTTGGCTGTGTCCATTTCACTGAAAACCAAGGCCATCAGGAATTAGTTTAGAGTGCCCGGGACTGGGAATTATCTCCCAAGTTCCGGGAAATCGAGCCGAAGTAGCCCAAAATCACGATGCGCGTAAGGCGGTCTCGGCTAGTCTTTCAGTCTTAAAGTGAAGTAGGGCTATGCTTCGACCCGGAAGCTCAAACGTGAGCGTTCAAAAAGTTGTGCTGTGTCCATTTCACTGCAAACCAAGGCACTATGGAGTTAGTTTAGAGTCCCTGGTACCGGAAAATATCCCCCATTTCCCGGGAAATCGAGCCAAAGTTGGTCAAAATCACGATGCGCGTAAGGCGGTCCCGGTTACTCTTTCATTCTTAAAGTGAACTGGGGCAATATTTCCGCCCAGAAGCTGGAAAGTGAGCGTTCAAAAAGTTGTGCTGTGTCCATTTGACTCCAGAGCAAGGCCATCACGAGTTACTTTAGAGTCCGCGGGACTGGCAAATATCACCCAAGTTCCGGGAAATCGAGCCGAAGTTGGTCCAAATTACGATGGGCGTGAGGCGGTCTCGGCTACTCTTTCACTCTTAAAGTGAAGTGGAGCTATATTTCGGCCCAGAAGCTCAAAAGGTGAGCGTTCCAAAAGTTGTGTTGTGTCCATTTTCCTGCAGACCAAGGACGTCCGGGGTCAGTTTAGAGTCCCCGGGACTGGAAAATATCCCCCAAGTTCCGGGAAATTTAACCGAAGTTGGTCAAAATCACGACGCGCGTACAGCGGTCTCGGCTACTCTTTCAGTGTTAAAGGGAAGTGAGGCAATATTTCGGCCCAGAAGCTCGAAACTGAGTGTTTAAAAAGTTTTGCTGTGTCCATTTCACTGCAAAACAAGGCCATCACGACTTAGTTTAGCGTCCAAGGGACTGGAAATATCCCCCAAGTTACGGGAAATCCACCCGAAGTTAGTCAAAATCACGATATGCTTAAGGGGGTCTCGGCTACTCTTTCAGTCTTAAAGTAAAGTGGGCTTAGATTTACCTCCAGAAGCTCGAAAGTAAGGGTTCAAAAATGTTTGTCTCTATTTCACTCAGATCTTAGACAATCAGGAGTGAGTTTAGAGACTTTGGGACTGGAAAATATCTCCCAAGTTTCGCCAGATGGAGCCGAAGATCCTCAAAATCACAATGCGCGTAAGGCGCTCCCGCTTACTCTTTCAGTCTTAAAAAGAAGTAGGGCTATATTTCGGCCAGCAAGCTCGAAAGTGCGCGTTCAAAAAGTGTTCCTGTGTCCATTTCACACGAAACCAAGGCCATCAGGAGTTAGTTTAGAGTCCCCGGGACTGGAAAATAACCCCCTATTTGCGGGAAATCGAGCCGAAGTATCCCATAATCACGATGCGCGTAACGCGGTCTCGACTCCTCTTTCAGTCTTAAAGTGAACTGGTGCTATATTTCGACCCATAAGCTCGAAAGTGAGCGTTCAAAAAGTTTTACTGTGTCCATTTAACTGCAAACTAAGGCCATCGGAAGTTAGTTTAGCTTCCCCGGGAATTGAAAATATTCGCCAACTTCCGGGAAATTGAGCCGAAGTTGGTCAAAATTACGATCCGCGTAAGGCGGTCTCGGCTACTCTTTCAGTCTTAAAGTAAAGTAGGGCTATATTTCGGCCGAGAAGCTCGAAAGTGAGCGTTCAAAAAAATGTGCTGTGTCCATTTCACTGCAAACCAAGGCCATCAGCAGTTAGTTTAGAGTCCCCGGGACTTGAAAATATCGCCAAAATTCTAGAAAATCGAGCGGAAGTTGCTCAAAGTCACGATGCGCGTAAGGCGGTCTCGCCTACTCTTTAGTCTTAAAGTGAAGTGGGGCTATATTTCATCCCAGAAGCTCGAAAATAAGCCTTCAAAAAGTGTTACTTTGTTCATTTCACTGCAAACCAAGGCCATCAGGAGATACTTTAGACACCTCGGGACTGGAAAATATCGCCCAAGTTTGGGGAAATCTAGCCGAATTTTGTCAAAATCACGATGCGCGTAAGGCGGTCTACGCTACTCTTTCATTCTTAAAGTTAACTGGGGCTATATTTCGGCCGAGAAGCTAGAAAGTGAAAGTTCAAAAAGTTTTGCTGTGTTCATTTCACTGCAAACCAAGGCCATCAGGAGTTAGTTTACACTCCTCGGGACTGGAAAATATTACCCAACTTCGGGGAAATCGAGCCGAATTTTGTCAAAATCACGATGCGCGTAAGGCGATCTCGGCTACTCTTTCATTCTTAAAGTTAACTGGGCTATATTTCGGCCGAGAAGCTAGAAAGTGAAAGTTCAAAAAGTTTTGCTGTGTTCATTTCACTGCAAACCAACGCCATCAGGAGTTAGTTTAGACTCCTCGGGACTGGAAAATATCGCCCAAGTTCGGGGAAATCGAGCCGAATTTTTTCAAAATCTCGATGCGCGTAAGGCGGTCTCGGCTACTCTTTCATTCTTAAAGTGAACTGGGGCTACATTTCGGCCCAGAAGCTAGAAAGTGAAAGTTCAAAAAGTTTTGCTGTGTCCATTTCACCGCAAACCAAGCCACATCAGCAGATTGTTTACAGTGTCCGGGACATCAAAATTTCCCCCAAGTCCCGGGAAATCGAGCCGAAGTTTCTCAAAACCACGATGCGCGTAAAGCAGTCTCGGCTACTCTTTTAGTCTTAAAGTGACGTGGCTGTATATTTCGGCCCAGAAGCTCGAAAGTGAGCGTTCAAAAAGTTTTGCTCTCTCAATTTAACTGAAAACCAAGGCCATCATGAGTTAGTTTAGAGTCCCTTAAGTTCTGGCAACTCAAGCCGAAGTTGGTCAAAATCACAATGCGTCTAAGGCGGTCTCGGCTACTATTTCAGTCTTAAAGTGAAGTGGGGCTATATTTCGGCCCAGAGTTTCGAAAGTAAGCGTTCAAAAATTTGCTGTGTCTATTTCACTGCAGACCAAGGCCATCAGGTGTTAGTTTAGACACCTTGGGACTTGAATATATACCTGAAGTTTCGGGAAAGCGAGCCGAAGTTGGTCAAAATCACGATGCGCGTAAGAGGGTGTTGGCTACTCTTTCAGTCTTAAACTGAAGTGGGGCTATATTTCGGCTCAGAGGCCCGAGGGGGAGCGTTGAAAAAGTTTTGCTCTCTCCATTTCAATGCAAACCAACGCATTCAGGAGTTACTTTGGAGTCCCCGGTACCGGAAAATATTCCTCATTTCCCGGGAAATCGAGCCAAAGTTGGTCAAAATCACGATGCGCGTAAGGCGGTGTCGGCTATTCTTTCATTCTTAAAGTGAAGTCGGGCTATATTTCGGCCCAGAAGCTCGAAAGTGAAAGTTCAAAAAGTTTTGCTGTGTCCATTTCACCGCGAACCAAGCCACATCAGGAGATAGTTTACAGTCTCCGGAACATCAAAATATCCCCAAGTTGCGGGAAATTGAGCCGGAGTTTGTCGAAATCACGATGCGCGTAAAGCAGTCTCGGCTACTCTTTGAGTCTTAAAGTGACGTGGCTGTATATTTCAGCCCAGAAGCTCGAAAGTGAGCGTTCAAAAAGTTATGGTGTACCCATTTCACTGCAAAGCAAGGCCCTCAGGAAGTAGTTTACAGTGCCCGGAACTGGAAAATATCCCTTAAGTTCCGCGAAATCGAGACGAAGTTGGTCAAAATAACGATTCGCGTAAGGCGGTCTCGGCTACTCTTTCAGTCTTAAAGTGAAGTAGGGCTATATTTCGGTCCAGAAGCTCGAAAGTGAGCGTTCAAAAAGTTTTCCTCTCTGAATTTCACTGAAAACCAAGGCCATCATGAGTTAGTTTAGAGTCCCCGGGACTTGAAAATATCTTTTAAGTTCGGGCAACTCAAGCCGAAGTTCGTCAAAATCACGATGCGCCTAAGGGGGCCTCGGCTAGTTTTTCAGTCTTAAATTGAAGTGGGGCTCTATTTCGGCCCAGAAGCTCCAAAGTGAGCGCTGCAAAAAATTTGCTGTGTCCATTTCACTGCTAATCAAGGTTATCAGGAGTTAGTTTAGAGTCCCCGGGACTGCAATATATTTCCCAAAGTCCGGAAAATGGAGAAGACGTTGGTCAAAATCACGATGCGCGCAAGACGGTCTTGGCTAGTCTTTTAGTCTTAAAGTGAAGAGGGGCTACATTTCGGCCCAGAAGCTCAAAAGTGAGCTTCAAAAAGTTTTGCTGTATCCATTACAATGCAAACGAAGGCCATCAGGGGTTACTTAAGAGTCTTCGGGACTGGAAAATATCCCCCAAGTTCAGGGAAATTTAGCCGAAGTTGGTCAAAATCACGGTGCGCGTTAGGCGGTCTCGCTTGCTGTTTCAGTCTTAAAGTGAAGTGAGGCTTTATTCCTGCCCAGGAGCTTGAAAGTGAGCGTTCAAAAAGTTTCCCTGTGCTTATTTCACTGCAAACCAAAGCCATCAGGAGCTAGTTTAGAGTCCCCGGGACTGGAAACTATCCCCCAACTTCCGGGAAATCGAGCCGAAGTTGGTCAAAATCCCGATTTGCGTAAGGTAGTCTCAGCTACTCTTTCAGTCTTAAAGTGAAGTAGGGCTATATTTCGGACCAGAAGCCCAAAAGTGAGCGTTCGAAAAGTTTTGCTGTGTTCATTTCACTGCAAACCAAGGCCATCAGGAGTTAGTTTAGCGTCCCCGGGACAAGAAAATATGCCCCAAGGTCCGGAAAATTGAGCCAAGGTTGGTGAAAATCACGATGCCCCTAAAGTGGTCTCGGCTACTCTTTCTGTCCTAAAGTCAAGTGGGGCTATATTTCGGGCCACAAGCCCGTAAGTGAGCGTTCCAAAAGTTTTGCTGTGTCCATTTCACTGCAAACCAAGGCCATCAGGGGTTAGTTTAGAGTCCCCGAGACTGGAAAATATTGCCCAAGTTTCGGGGAATCGAACCGAAGTTGATCAAAATCACGATGCGCGAAATGCGGTATCGGCTACTGTTTCAGTCTTAAAGTGAAGTGGGGCTATATTTCGGCCTAGAAGCCCGAAAGTGAGCGTTTAAAAAGTTTTGCTGTGTTCTTTGACTGAAAAACAAGGCCATCACGAGTTAGTTTAGCGTCCTTGGGACTGGAAAATATTCCCCAAGTTCCGGTTAATCGAGCCGAAGTTGATCAAAATCACGATGCGCGTAATGCGGTATCGGCTACTGTTTCAGTCTTAAAGTAAAGTGTGGCTATATTTCGGCCCACAAGCTCGAAAGTGAGCGTTCAGAAAGTTTTGCTGTGTCCATTTCACTGCAAAGCAAGGCCAGGACTTAGTTTAGCGTCCATGGGACTGGAAAATGTTCCCCAAGTTCCGGGAGATCCACCCGAAGTTTGTCAAAATCACAATGCGCGTAAGGTGGTCTCGGTTACTCTTTAAGTCTTAAAGTAAAGTGGGGCTTTATTTCGGCCAGGAAGCTCGAAGGTGAGCGTTCAAACAGTTTTGCTCTCTCCATTTCACTGCAAACCAAGGCCATCAGGAGTTAGTTTAGAGTTCCTGGGACTGGAAAATATCCCCCAAGTTCCGGAATATCGACCCGAAGTTTGTCAAACTCACGATGCGAGCAAGGCGGTCTCGGCTACTCTTTCAGTCTTAAGTGGAGTGGGACTATATTTCGGCCTAGAAGCTCGCAAGTGTGCGTTCAAAAACTTGTGCTGTGCGAATTTCACTGCAAACCAAGGCCATCAGGAGTTAGTTTAGAGTCCCCGGGACTGGAAAATATCCCCCAAGTCCCGGGAATTGGAGCCGAAGTTGATCAAATTCATGATGCGCGTGACGTGGTCTCGGCTACTGTTTCAGTCTTAAAGTCAAGTGTGCCTATATTTCGGCCCAAAAGCTAGAAAGTGAGCGTTCAAAAAGTTTTGCTGTGTCCATTTCACTTCAAAACAAGGCCATCAGGACTTAGTTTAGCGTCCAAGAGACTGGAAAATATACCCCAAGTTCCGGGAAATCCATTCGAAGTTCGTCAAAATTACGATATACGTAAGGCGGTTTCGGCTACTCTTTCAGTCTTAAAGTAAAGTCGGGCTATATTTCTGTCCAGAAGCTCGAAAGTGAGCGTTCAAAAAGTTTTGCTGTGTCCATTTCACTGCAAACCAAAGCTATCAAAATTTAGTTTAGGGTCCCCAGGACTGGAAAATATTCTCCAAGTTCCGGGAAAGCGAGCCGAAGTTGATCAAAATCACGATGCGCGAAATGCGGTCTCGGCTACTGTTTCAGTCTTAAAGTAAAGTGTGGCTATATTTCGGCCCACAAGCTCGAAAGTGAGCGTTCAAAAAGTTTTGCGCTGTCCATTTCAATGCAAAGCAAGGCGATCAGGAGTTAGTTTAGAGTCCCCGGGACTGGAAAATATCGCCCAAGTTCCGAGAAATCGATCCGAAAATGGTGAAAATCACGATGCGCGTAAGGCGATCTCGGCTACTCTTTCAGTCTTAAGGTGAAGTGGGCTATATTTCGGCCCACAAGCTCCAAAGTGGTTGTTCAAAAAGGTATGCTGTGCGCATTTCAGTGCAAACCAAGACCATCCGGAGTTAGTTTAGAGTCCCCCGGACTGGAAAATATCCCAAAAGTTGTGTGAAATCGAGCTGAACTTGGCCTAACTCACGATGCGCGTGAGGCGGTCTCGGCTACTATTTCAGTCTGAAAGTGAAGTGAGATTCTCTTTCGGCCCAGAAGCTACAAAGAGAGTGTTCAAAAAGCTTTCATTTGTCCATTTCACTGAAAACCAAGTCCATCAGGAGTTATTTCAGCGTCCCCGGGACAAGAAATTATGCCCCAAGGTCCGGGAAATTGAGCCGAGGTTGGTCAAAATCACGATGCCGCTAAAGTGGTCTCGGCTACTCTTTCTGTCTTAAAGTGAAGTGGGGCTATATTTCGGGCCACAAGCCCGAAAGTGAGCGTTCAAAAAGTTTTGCTGTGTCCATTTCACTGCAAACCAAGGCCATCAGGGGTTAGTTTAGAGTCCCCGGGACTGAAAACTATTGCCCAAGTTCCGGGAATCGAACCTAAGTTGATCAAAATCACGATGCGCGAAATGCGGTATCGGCTACTGTTTCAGTCTTAAAGTGAAGTGGGGCTATATTTCGGCCCAGAAGCCCGAAAGTGTGCGTTCAAAAAATTGTGCTGTGTTCTTCGAGTGAAAAACAAGGCCATCACGAGTTAGTTTAGCGTCCCTGGGGCTGGAAAATATTCCCCAAGGTCCGGGAAAGCGAGCTGAAGTTGGTCAAAATCACGATGCTCCAAAAGCGGTCTCGGCTAGCCTTTTAGTCTTAAAGTTAAGGGGGGCTATATTTCTGCCCAGAAGCTCGAAAGTGAGCGTTCAAAACGTTTTGCTGTGTGCATTTCACTGTAAACCAAAGCTATGAGAAGTTAGTTTAGGGTCCGTGGGACTGGAAAATACTCCCCAAGTTCCGGGAAAGCGAGCCGAAGTTGATCGAAATCATGATGCGCGAAATGCGGTCTCGGCTACTGTTTCAGTCTTAAAGTAAAGTGTGGCTATATTTCGGCCAACAAGCTCGAAAGTGAGCGTTCAAAAAGCTTTGCTCTGTCCATTTCAATGAAGAGCAAGGCAATCAGGAGTTAGTTTAGAGTCCCCGAGACTGGAAAATATCGCCCAAGTTCCGAGAAATCGATCCGAAAATGGTCAAAATCACGATGCGCGTAAGGCAATCTCGGCTACTCTTTCAGTCTTAAAGTGAAGTGGGGCTATATTTCGGCCCACAAGCTCCAAAGTGGGCGTTCAAAAAGTTATGCTCTACGCATTTCAGTGCCAACCAAGGCCATCCGGAGTTAGTTTAGAGTCCCGCGGACTCGAAAATATCCCAAGAGTTGCGTGGAATCGAGCTGAACTTGGTCTAACTCACGATGCGCGTGAGGCGGTCTCGGCTACTATTTCAGTCTGAAAGTGAAGTGGGATTCTATTTCGGCCCAGCAGCTACAAAGAGAGTGTTCAAAAAGCTTTCCTTTGTCCATTTAACTGAAAACCAAGGCCATCAGGAGTTAGTTTAGAGCCCGCGGAAATGGAATATATCCCCCAAGTTCCGGGAAACCGACCCGAAGTTGGTCAAAATCACGATTTGCGCAACACGCTCTCGGCTACTCTTTCAGTCTTAAAGTAAAGTGGGGCTATATTTCGGTCCACAAGCTCGAGAGTGAGCGTTCAAAAAGTTTCGCTGTGTCCATTTCACTGAAAACCAAGACAATCAGGAGTTAGTTTAGAGTCTCCGGGACTGGAAAATATCCCCCAAGTTCCGGCAAATCGAGCCGAAGTTGGTCAAAATCACGGTGCGCTTAAGGCGGTGTCGGCTACTCCTTCAGTCTTAAAGAGAAGTGGCGCTCTATTTCGGCCCACAAGCACAAAGCTAAAAAAAAATTACTGTGTCTATTTCACATCAAACCAAGGCTATCAGGAGTTAGTTTAGAGTCCCCGGGAGTGGAATGTATTTCCCAAGTTGCGGAAAATCGAGAAGACGTTGGTCAAAATGACGATGCGCGTAAGGCGGTCTCGGCTACTCTTTCAGTCTTAAAGTGAAGTGGGGCTATATTTCGGCCCAGAAGCTCAAAAGTGAGCGTTCAAAAAGTTTTGCTGTATCCATTTCAATGCAAACCAAGGCCATCAGGGGTTACTTAAGAGTCCTCGGGACTGGAAAATATCCCCCAAGTTCCGGTAAATCGAGCCGAAGTAGGTCAAAGTCACGATGTGCGTAAAGCGGTCTCGGCTACTCTTTCAGTGTTAAAGTAACGGGGTGCTATATTTTGGCCCAGAAGCTCGAAATTGAGCGTTCAAAAAGTTTTGCTGGGTCCATTTTACTGCAAACCAAGGCCATCAGGAATTAGTTTAGAGTTCTCAGAACTGGAATATATCCCCTTAGTTCCGGCAAATCCAGCCAAAGTTGCTCAAAATCACGATGCACGTAAGGCGGTCTCGGCTACTCTTTCAGTCTTCAAGTGAAGTGGGGTTCTATTTCGGTCCAGAAGCTCGAAAGTATGCCTTCAGAAACTTTTTTCTCTTTCCATTTCACTGCAAACCAGGACCAGCACGAGTTAGTTTAGATTCCCCGGGACTGGAAAATATTTCGCAAGTTCCGGGAAATCGAGCAGAAGTTGATCAAAATCACGATGCGCGAAACGTGGTCTCGGCTACTGTTTCAGTCTTAAAGTGAAGTATGGCTATATTTCGGCTCACAAGCTCGAAAGTGAGCGTTCAAAAAGCTTTGCTGTGTCCATTTCACTGCAAAGCAAGGCCATCGGCACCTAGTTTAGCGTCCAAGGGACTGGGAAATATCCCCCAAGTTCCGGGAAATCCACCCGAAGTTTGCCAAAATCACGATGCGCGTCAGGCGGTCTCGGCTACTTTTTCAGTAATAAAGTAAAGTGGGCTATATTTCGGCCCTGAAGCTTGAAGGTGAGCGTTCAAAAAGTTTTGCTGTCTCCATTTCACTGCAAACCAAGGCCATCAAGAGTTAGTTTAGAGTCCCTGGGACTGGAAAACATCCCCCAAGTTCCGGAATATCGACCCGAAGTTGGTCAAAATCACGATGTGTGCACGCCGGTCTCGGCTACTCTTTAAGGCGTAAGTGATGTAGGACTATATTTCGGCCTAGAAGCTCGAAAGTGTGCGTTCAAAAACTTGTGCTGTGTGAATTTCACTGCATACCATGGCCATCAGGAGTCAGTTTAGAGTCCCCGGGACTGGAAAATATTCCCCAAGTTCCAGGAAAGCGAGCAGAAGTTGATCAAAATCACAATGCGCGTAACGCGGTCTCGGCTACTGTTTCAGTCTTAAAGTGAACTGTGGCTATATTTAGGCCCACAAGCTCGAAAGTGAGCGTTCAAAAAGTTTTGCTGTGTCCATTTCACTGCAAACCAAGGCCATCAGGAGTTAGTTTAGAGTCCGCGGGACTGGAAAATATTCTCCAACTTCCAGGAAATGGCGCCGAAGTTGATGAAAATTACGATGCGCGTAACGGGCTCTCGGCTATTCTTTTAGTCTTAAATTTAAGTAGGGCTATATTTCGGCCCTGAAGCTCGAAGGTGAGGGTTCAGAATGTTTTGCTGTGTTCATTAAACTGCAAATTAAGGTCATCGGGAGTTAGTTCAGCGTCCCCGGGACTTTAAATTATTCGCCAACTTCCGGGAAATCGAGCAAAAGTGGCCCAAAATCACGATGCGTGTAAGGCGGTCTCGGCTACTCTTTCAGTCTTAAAATTAAGGGGGCCTATATTTCGACGTAGAAGCTCGAGACCGGGCGTGCGCTAATTTTACCTGTGTCCATTTCACTGACATCTTAGGCCATCAGGAGTTAGTTTAGAGTCCTCGAGACTGGAAGCTATCCTCCAAGTTTCGGCAAATTGAGCCATACTTTCTTAAAATTACGATAAGCCTACGGCAGTTTCGTTTACTCTTTCAGTCTTAAAATGAAGTGGGGCTATATCTCGGCCGACAAGCTCAACACCGAGCGTGCGCTCCTTTTGTCTGTGTACATATCACATAAAACTAAGTTCATCAGGAGTTAGCATAGAGTCCTCGACACTGGAAAATATTCCCCGAATTCCGGCAAATCGAGCCAAAGATGCTCAAAATCACGATGCGCGTAAGGCGGTCTCGGCTACTCGTTTACTCCGAAAATGAAGTGGGGCTATATTTCGGTTCTACAAGCTCGACACCGAGCGTGCTCTCCTTTTACCTGTGTCCATTTCACTAAGAACTAAGTCCATCAGGAGATAGTTTAGAATCCTCGAGACTGGAAGCTATTCTCCAAGTTTCGGCAAATTGAGCCATACTTTCTTAAAATTACGATAAGCCTACGGCAGTTTCGTTTACTCTTTCAGTCTTAAAATGAACTGGGGCTACATTTCGGCCTAGAAGCTCGACACCGAGCGTGCGCTACTGTTACCTGTGACCATTTTACTGAAAACTAAGGCCATCAAGAGTTAGGGTAGAGTCCCCGGGACTGGAAAATATCCCCCAAGTTTTGGCAGATCGAGCCAAAGCGGCTAAAAATTTCGATGCGCTTAAGGCGGTTTCGTGTACACTTTCAGTCTTAAAATAAAGTGGGGCTATTATTCGGCCTACAACCTGGAAACCTAGCGTGCGCCCCTTTTACCTGTGTCCATTTCACTAAAAACCAAGGCATTCAGGAGTTAGTTTAGAGCTTCCGGGACTGGAAAATATCCCCCAAGTCCCAGGAAATCAAGGCGAAGTTCGACAAGATTACCATGCGCGTAAGGCGGTCCCGGCTACTCTTTCAGTCTTAAAGTGAAGTGGGGTTATATTCCGGCCCAGAAGGTCGAAAGTGAACGTTCAAAGAGTTTGGCTGTGTCCATTTCACTGAAAACCAAGGTTTTCAGGAATTAGTTTAGAGTGCCGGGGACTGGGAATTATCTCCCAAGTTCCGGGAAATTGAGCCGAAGTAGCACAAAATCACGATGCGCGTAAGGTGGTCTCGGCTACTCTTTCAGTCTTAAAGTGAAGTAGGGCTATGCTTCGGCCCGGAAGCTCAAACGTGAGCGTTCAAAAAGTTGTGCTGTGTCCATTTCACTGCAAACCAAGGCAATCAGGAGTTAGTTTAGAGTCCCCGGTACCGGAAAATATCCCCCATTTCCCGGGAAATCGAGCCAAAGTTGGTCAAAATCACGATGCGCGTAAGGCGGTCCCGGTTACTCTTTCATTGTTAAAGTGAATTGGGGCAATATTTCCGCCCAGAAGCTCGAAAGTGAGCGTTCAAAAAGTTGTGCTGTGTCCATTTCACACCAGAGCAAGCCCATCAGGAGTTACTTTAGAGTCCGCGGGACTGGAAAATATCCCCCAAGTTCCTGAAAATCGAGCCGAAGTTGATCAAAATTACGATGGGCGTCAGGCGGTCTCGGCTACTCTTTCACTCTTAAAGTGAAGTGGAGCTATATTTCGGCCCAAAAGCTCAAAAGGTGAGCGTTCCAAAAGTTGTGTTGTGGTTATTTTACTGCAGACCAAGGACGTCGGGGGTCAGTTTAGAGTCCCCGGGACTGGAAAATATCCCCCAAGTTTTGGGAAATTTAACCGAAGTTGGTCAAAATCACGACGCGCGTACGGCGGTCTCGGCTACTCTTTCAGTCTTAAAGTGAAGTGGGGCAATATTTCGGCCCAGAAGCTCGAAACTGAATGTTTAAAAAGTTTTGCTGTGTCCATTTCACTGCAAAAGAAGGCCATCACGACTTAGTTTAGCGTCCAAGGGACTGGAAATATCCCCCAAGTTACGGGAAATCCACCCGAAGTTAGTCAAAATCACGATGCGCTTAAAGGAGTCTCGCCTACTCTTTCAGTCTTAAAGTAAAGTGGGCTTAGATTTACCTCCAGAAGCTCGAAAGTAAGGGTTCAAAAATTTTTGTCTCTATTTCACTCACATCTTAGACAAACGGGAGTGAGTTTAGAGACTTTGGGACTGGAAAATATCTCCCAAGTTTCGCCAGATGGAGCCGAAGATCCTCAAAATCACAATGCGCGTAAGGCGCTCCCGCCTTCTCTTTCAGTCTTAAAAAGAAGTAGGGCTATATTTCGGCCAGCAAGCTCGAAAGTGCGCGTTCAAAAAGTGTTCCTGTGTCCATTTCACTGGAAACCAAGGCCATCAGGGGTTAGTTTAGAGTCCCCGGGACTGGAAAATAACCCCCTATTTGCGGGAAATCGAGCCGAAGTATCCCAAAATCACGATGCGCGTAAGGCGGTCCCGGCTCCTCTTTCAGTCTTAAAGTGAACTGGTGCTATATTTCGACCCATAAGCTCGAAAGTGAGGGTTCAAAAAGTTTTGCTGTGTCCATTTAACTGCAAACTAAGGCCATCGGAAGTTAGTTTAGCTTCCCCGGGAATTGAAAATATTCGCCAACTTCCGGGAAATCGAGCCGAAGTTGCTCAAAATTACGATGCGCGTAAGGCGGTCTCGGCTATGTTTCAGTCTTAAAGTGAAGTAGGGCTATATTTCGGCCGAGAAGCTCGAAAGTGAGCGTTCAAAAAAATGTGCTGTGTCCATTTCACTGCAAACCAACGTCATCAGCAGTTAGTTTAGAGTCCCCGGGACTGGAATATATCCCCAAAGTTTCGGGAAATCGAACGGAAGTTGGTCAAAATCACGATGCCCGTAAGACGATCTCGGCTACTCTTTCAGTCTTAAAGTAAAGTGGGGCTATATTTCGGCCCAGAAGCTCGAAACTGAACGTTCAAAAAGTTTTCCTGCGTCCATTTCACTGCAAACCAAGGCCATCAGGAGTTACTTTAGAGTCCCCGGGACTTGAAAATATCGCCAAAATTCTAGAAAATCGAGCGGAAGTTGCTCAAAGTCACGATGCGCGTAAGGCGGTCTCCCCTACTCTTTCAGTCTTAAAGTGAAGTGGGGCTATATTTCATCCCAGAAGCTCGAAAATAAGCCTTCAAAACGTGTTACTGTGTTCATTTCACTGCAAACCAAGGCCCTCAGGAGATACTTTAGACACCTCGGGACTGGAAAATATCGCCCAAGTTCGGGGAAATCTAGCCAAATTTTGTCAAAATCACGATGCGCGTAAGGCGGACTCGGCTACTCTTTCATTCTTAAAGTTAACTGGGGCTATATTTCGGCCGAGAAGCTAGAAAGTGAAAGTTCAAAAAGTTTTGCTGTGTTCATTTCACTGCAAACCAAGGCCATGAGGAGTTAGTTTAGACTCCTCGGCACTGGAAAATATCGCCCAACTTCGGGGAAATCGAGCCGAATTTTGTCAAAATCACGATGCGCGTAAGGCGGTCTCGGCTACTCTTTCATTCTTAAAGTGAACTGGGGCTACATTTCGGCCCAGAAGCTAGAAAGGGAAAGTTCAAAAAGTTTTGCTGTGTCCATTTCACCGCAAACCAAGCCACATCAGCAGATTGTTTACAGTGTCCGGGACATCAAAATTTCCCCCAAGTCCCGGGATATCGAGCCGAAGTTTGTCAAAATCACGATGCGCGTAAAGCAGTCTCGGCTACTCTTTTAGTCTTAAAGTGACGTGGCTGTATATTTCGGCCCAGAAGCTCGAAAGTGAGCGTTCAAAAAGTTTTGCTCTCTCAATTTAACTGAAAACCAAGGCCATCATGAGTTAGTTTAGAGTCCCTTAAGTTCTGGCAACTCAAGCCGAAGTTGGTCAAAATCACGATGCGTCTAAGGCGGTCTCGGCTACTATTTCAGTCTTAAAGTGAAGTGGGGCTATATTTCGGCCCAGAATTTCGAAAGTAAGCGTTCAAAAAATTTGCTGTGTCCATTTCAATGCAGACCAAGGCCATCAGGGGTTAGTTTAGACTCTTTGGGACTTGAATATATACCTGAAGTTTCGGGAAATCGAGCCGAAGTTGATTCAAAATCACGATGCGCGTAAGACGGTGTCGGCTACTCTTTCAGTCTTAAACTGAAGTGGGGCTATATTTCGGCTCAGAAGCCCGAAGGGGAGCGTTGAAAAAGTTTTGCTCTCTCCATTTCAACGAAAACCAACGCATTCAGGAGTTACTTTGGAGTCCCCGGTACCGGAAAATATTCCCCATTTCCCGGGAAATCGAGCCAAAGCTGGTCAAAATCACGATGCGCGTAAGGCGGTGTCGGCTATTCTTTCATTCTTAAAGTGAACTCGGGCTATATTTCGGCCCAGAAGCTCGAAAGTGAAAGTTCAAAAAGTTTTGCTGTGTCCATTTCACCGCGAACCAAGCCACATCAGGAGATAGTTTACAGTCTCCGGGACATCAAAATATCCCCCAAGTTGCGGGAAATCGAGCCGAAGTTTGTCGAAATCACGATGCGCGTAAAGCAGTCTCGGCTACTCTTTAAGTCTTAACGTGACATGGCTGTATATTTCAGCCCAGAAGCTCGAAAGTGAGCGTTCAAAAAGTTATGGTGTACCCATTTCACTGCAAAGCAAGGCCCTCAGGAAGTAGTTTACAGTGCCCGGAACTGGAAAATATCCCCCAAGTTCCGCGAAATCGAGACGAAGTTGGTCAAAATAACGATTCGCGTAAGGCGGTCTCGGCTACTCTTTCAGTCTTAAAGTGAAGTAGGGCTATATTTCGGTCCAGAAGCTCGAAAGTGAGCGTTCAAAAAGTTTTCCTCTCTGAATTTCACTGAAAACCAAGGCCATCATGAGTTAGTTTAGAGTCCCCGGCACTGGAAAATATCTTTTAAGTTCTGGCAACTCAAGCCGAAGTTGGTCAAAATCACGATGCGCCTAAGGCGGCCTCGGCTACTATTTCAGTCTTAAATTGAAGTGCGGCTCTATTTCGGCCCAGAAGCTCCAAAGTGAGCGCTGCAAAAAATTTGCTGTGTCCATTTCACTGCAAACCAAGGCTATCAGGAGTTAGTTTAGAGTCCCCGGGACTGCAATATATTTCCCAAGTTCCGGAAAATGGAGAAGACGTTGGTCAAAATCACGATGCGCGCTAAGACGGTCTTGGCTAGTCTTTCAGTCTTAAAGTGAAGTGGGGCTATATTTCGGCCCAGAAGCTAAAAAGTGAGCTTCAAAAAGTTTTCCTGTATCCATTTTAATGCAAACGAAGGCCATCAGGGGTTACTTAAGAGTCTTCGGGACTGGAAAATATCCCCCAAGTTCAGAGAAATTTAGCCGAAGTTGGTCAAAATCACGGTGCGTGTTAGGCGGTCTCGCTTGCTGTTTCAGTCTTAAAGTGAAGTGAGGCTTTATTCCTGCCCAGGAGCTTGAAAGTGAGCGTTCAAAAGGTTTCCCTGTGATTATTTCACTGCAAACCAAAGCAATCAGGAGCTAGTCTAGAGTCCCCGGGACTGGAAAATATCCCCCAACTTCCGGGAAATCGAGCGGAAGTTGGTCAAAATCACGATTTGCGTAAGGTAGTCTCAACTACTCTTTCAGTCTTAAAGTGAAGTGGGGCTATATTTCGGGCCAGAAGTCCGAAAGTGAGCGTTCGAAAAGTTTTGCTGTGTTCATTTCGCTGCAAAGCAAGGCCATCAGGAGTTAGTTTAGCGTCCCCGGGCCAAGAAGATATGCCGCAAGGTCCGGAAAATTGAGCCAAGGTTGGTGAAAATCACGATGCCCCTAAAGTGGTCTCGGCTACTCTTTCTGTCTTAAAGTAAAGTGGGGCTATATTTCGGGCCAGAAGTCCGAAAGTGAGCGTTCAAAAAGTTTTGCTCTGTCCATTTCACTGCAAACCAATGCCATCAGGGGTTAGTTTAGAGTCCCCGAGACTGGAAAATATTGCCCAAGTTCCGGGGAATCGAACCGAAGTTGATCAAAATCACGATGCGCGAAATGCGGTATCGGCTACTGTTTCAGTCTTAAAGTGAAGTGGGGCTATATTTCGGCCTAGAAGCCCGAAAGTGAGCGTTCAAAAAGTTTTGCTGTAATCTTTGACTGAAAAACAAGGCCATCACGAGTTAGCTTAGCGTCCTTGGGACTGGAAAATATTACCCAAGTTCCGGATAATCGAGCTGAAGTTGGTCAAAGTCACGATGCTCCCAAAGCGGTCTCGGCTACCCTTTCAGTCTTAAAGTGAAGTGGGGCTATATTTCTGTCCAGAAGCTCGAAAGTGAGCGTTCAAAAAGTTTTGCTGTGTGCATTTCACTTCAAACCAAAGCTATCAAAAGTTAGTTTAGGGTCCCCGGGACTGGAAAATATTCCCCAAGTTCCGGGAAAGCGAGCCGAAGTTGATCAAAATCACGATGCGCGAAATGCGGTCTCGGCTACTGTTTCAGTCTTAAAGTAAAGTGTGGCTATATTTCGGCCCACAAGCTCGAAAGTGAGCGTTCAAAAAGTTTTGCTGTGTCCATTTCACTGCAAAGCAAGGCCAGGACTTAGTTTAGCGTCCATGGGACTGGAAAATTTTCCCCAAGTTCCGGGAGATCCACCCGAAGTTTGTCAAAATCACAATGCGCGTAAGGTGGTCTCGGTTACTCTTTAAGTCTTAAAGTAAAGTGGGGCTTTATTTCGGCCAGGAAGCTCGAAGGTGAGCGTTCAAAAAGTTTTGCTCTGTCCATTTCACTGCAAACCAAGGCCATCAGGAGTTAGTTTAGAGTTCCTGGGAGTGGAAAATTTCCCTCAAGTCCCGGAATATCGACCCGAAGTTTGTCAAACTCACGATGCGAGCAAGGCGGTCTCGGCTACTCTTTCAGTCTTAAGTGAAGATGGACTATATTTCGGCCTAGAAGCTCGCAAGTGTGCGTTCAAAAACTTGTGCTGTGCGAATTTCACTGCAAACCATGGCCATCAGGAGTTAGTTTAGAGTCCCCGGGACTGGAAACTATCCCCCAAGTTCCGGAAATTGGAGCCGAAGTTGATCAAATTCATGATGCGCGTAACGTGGTCTCGGCTACTGTTTCAGTCTTAAAGTCAAGTGTGCCAATATTTCGGCCCAAAAGCTAGAAAGTGAGCGTTCAAAAAGTTTTGCTGTGTGCATTTCACTTCAAACCAAAGCTATCAAAAGTTAGTTTAGGGTCCCCGGGACTGGAAAATATTCCCCAAGTTCCGGGAAAGCGAGCCGAAGTTGATCAAAATCACGATGCGCGAAATGCGGTCTCGGCTACTGTTTCAGTCTTAAAGTAAAGTGTGGCTATATTTCGGCCCACAAGCTCGAAAGTGAGCGTTCAAAAAGTTTTGCTGTGTCCATTTCACCGCAAAGCAAGGCCAGGACTTAGTTTAGCGTCCATGGGACTGGAAAATTTTCCCCAAGTTCCGGGAGATCCACCCGAAGTTTGTCAAAATCACAATGCGCGTAAGGTGGTCTCGGTTACTCTTTAAGTCTTAAAGTAAAGTGGGGCTTTATTTCGGCCAGGAAGCTCGAAGGTGAGCGTTCAAAAAGTTTTGCTCTGTCCATTTCACTGCAAACCAAGGCCATCAGGAGTTAGTTTAGAGTTCCTGGGAGTGGAAAATTTCCCTCAAGTCCCGGAATATCGACCCGAAGTTTGTCAAACTCACGATGCGAGCAAGGCGGTCTCGGCTACTCTTTCAGTCTTAAGTGAAGATGGACTATATTTCGGCCTAGAAGCTCGCAAGTGTGCGTTCAAAAACTTGTGCTGTGCGAATTTCACTGCAAACCATGGCCATCAGGAGTTAGTTTAGAGTCCCCGGGACTGGAAACTATCCCCCAAGTCCCGGGAATTGGAGCCGAAGTTGATCAAATTCATGATGCGCGTAACGTGGTCTCGGCTACTGTTTCAGTCTTAAAGTCAAGTGTGCCAATATTTCGGCCCAAAAGCTAGAAAGTGAGCGTTCAAAAAGTTTTGCTGTGTCCATTTCACTTCAAAACAAGGCCATCAGGACTTAGTTTTGCGTCCAAGGGACTGGAAAATATCCCCCAAGTTCCGGGAAATCCATTCGAAGTTCGTCAAAATTACGATATACGTAAGGCGGTTTCGGCTACTCTTTCAGTCTTAAAGTAAAGTCGGGCTATATTTCTGTCCAGAAGCTCGAAAGTGAGCGTTCAAAAAGTTTTGCTGTGTGCATTTCACTGCAAACCAAAGCTATCAAAAGTTAGTTTAGGGTCCCCAAGACTGGAAAATATTCTCCAAGTTCCGGGAAAGCGAGCCGAAGTTGATCAAAATCACGATGCGCGAAATGCGGTCTCGGCTACTATTTCAGTCTTAAAGTAAAGTGTGGCTATATTTCGGCCCACAAGCTCGAAAGTGAGCGTTCAAAAAGTTTTGCTCTGTCCATTTCAATGAACAGCAAGGCAATCAGGAGTTAGTTTAGAGTCCCCGAGACTGGAAAATATTCCCCAAGTTCCGAGAAATCGATCCGAAAATGGTCAAAATCACGATGCGCGTAAGGCGATCTCGGCTACTCTTTCAGTCTTAAAGTGAAGTAGGGCTATGTTTCGGCCCACAAGCTCCAAACTGGGCGTTCAAAAAGTTATGCTGTACGCATTTCAGTGCAAACCAAGGCCATCCGGAGTTAGTTTAGAGTCCCCCGGACTGGAAAATATCCCAAGAGTTGCGTGGAATCGAGCTGAACTTGGTCTAACTCACGATGCGCGTGAGGCGGTCTCGGCTACTATTTCAGTCTGAAAGTGAAGTGGGATTCTATTTCGGCCCAGCAGCTACAAAGAGAGTGTTCAAAAAGCTTTCCTTTGTCCATTTAACTGAAAA
Organism: Orbicella franksi; assembly: GCF_964199315.1. NCBI lineage: Eukaryota > Metazoa > Cnidaria > Anthozoa > Scleractinia > Merulinidae > Orbicella > Orbicella franksi. The sequence continues at coordinate 432,948 of NC_138151.1, forward strand.
CCAAGGCCATCAGGAGTTATTTTAGAGCCCGCGGAAATGGAATATATCCCCCAAGTTCCGGGAAACCGACCCGAAGTTGGTCAAAATCACGATTTGCGCAAGACGCTCTCGGCTACTCTTTCAGTCTTAAAGTAAAGTGGGGCTATATTTCGGTCCAGAAGCTCGAGAGTGAGCGTTCAAAAAGTTTCGCTGTGTCCATTTCACTGAAAACCAAGACAATCAGGAGTTAGTTTAGAGTCTCCGGGACTGGAAAATATCCCCCAAGTTCCGGCAAATCGAGCCGAAGTTGGTCAAAATCACGTTGCGCTTAAGGCGGTGTCGGCTACTCCTTCAGTCTAAAAAAGAAGTGGGGCTCTATTTCGGCCCACAAGCACAAAGCTAAAAAAAATTACTGTGTCTATTTCACATCAAACCAAGGCTATCAGGAGTTAGTTTAGAGTCCCCGGGAGTGGAATGTATTTCCCAAGTTCCGGAAAATCGAGAAGACGTTGGTCAAAATCACGATGCGCGTAAGGCGGTCTCGGCTACTCTTTCAGTCTTTAAGTGACGTGGGGTTCTATTTCGGTCCAGAAGCTCGAAAGTATGCCTTCAGAAACTTTTTTCTCTTTCCATTTCACTGCAAACCAGGACCAGCACGAGTTAGTTTAGAGTCCCCGGGACTGGAAAATATTTCGCAAGTTCCGGGAAATCGAGCAGAAGTTGATCAAAATCACGATGCGCGAAACGTGGTCTCGGCTACTGTTTCAGTCTTAAAGTGAAGTATGGCTATATTTCGGCTCACAAGCTCGAAAGTGAGCGTTCAAAAAGCTTTGCTGTGTCCATTTCACTGCAAAACAAGGCCATCGGCACCTAGTTTAGCGTCCAAGGGACTGGGAAATATACCCCAAGTTCCGGGAAATCCACCCGAAGTTTGCCAAAATCACGATGCGCGTAAGGCGGTCTCGGCTACTTTTTCAGTAATAAAGTAAAGTGGGCTATATTATGGCCCAGAAGCTTGAGCTTGAAGGTGAGCGTTCAAAAAGTTTTGCTGTCTCCATTTCACTGCAAACCAAGGCCATCAAGAGTTAGTTTAGAGTCCCTGGGACTGGAAAATATCCCCCAAGTTCCGGAATATCGACCCGAAGTTGGTCGAAATCACGATGTGCGCACGGCGGTCTCGGCTACTCTTTAAGTCGTAAGTGATGTGGGACTATATTTCGGCCTAGAAGCTCGAAAGTGTGCCTTCAAAAACTTGTGCTGTGTGAATTTCACTGCAAACCATGGCCATCAGGAGTTAGTTTAGAGTCCCCGGGACTGGAAAATATTCCCCAAGTTCCAGGAAAGCGAGCAGAAGTTGATCAAAATCACAATGCGCGTAACGCGGTCTCGGCTACTGTTTCAGTCTTAAAGTGAAGTGTGGCTATATTGAGGCCCACAAGCTGGAAATTGAGTGTTTAAAAAGTTTTGCTGTGTCCATTTCACTGCAAACCAAGGCCATCAGGAGTTAGTTTCGAGTCCGCGGGACTGGAAAATATTCTCCAAGTTCCAGGAAATGGCGCCGAAGTTGATGAAAATTACGATGCGCGTAACGGGCTCTCGGCTATTCTTTCAGTCTTAAATTTAAGTAGGGCTATATTTCGGCCCTGAAGCTCGAAGGTGAGCGTTCGGAATGTTTTGCTGTGTTCATTAAACTGCAAACCAAGGTCATCGGGAGTTAGTTTAGCTTCCCCGGGACTTTAAATTATTCGCCAACTTCCGGGAAATCGAGCAAAAGTGGCCCAAAATCACGATGCGCGTAAGGCGGTCTCGGCTACTCTTTCAGTCTTAAAATTAAGGGGGGCTATATTTCGACCTAGAAGCTCGAGACCGGGCGTGCGCTAATTTTACCTGTGTCCATTTCACTGACATCTTAGGCCATCAGGAGTTAGTTTAGAGTCCTTGGGACTGGAAAATATTTCCCAAATTCTGGCAGATCGAGCCAAAGTTGCTCAAAATCACGATGTGCGTAAGGCGGTGTCGGCTACTCTTTCAGTCTTAAAATGAAGTAGGGCTATATCTCGGCCGACAAGCTCAACACCGAGCGTGCGCTCCTTTTGCCTGTGTACATATCACTGAAAACTAAGTTCATCAGGAGTTAGCATAGAGTCCTCGGGACTGGAAAATATTTCCCAAATTCTGGCAGATCGAGCCAAAGTTGCTCAAAATCACGAGCGCGTAAGGCGGTGTCGGCTACTCTTTCAGTCTTAAAATGAAGTGGGGCTATATCTCGGCCGACAAGCTCAACACCGAGCGTGCGCTCCTTTTGTCTGTGTACATATCACTGAAAACTAAGTTCATCAGGAGTTAGCATAGAGTCCTCGGGACTGGAAAATATTCCCCGAATTCCGGCAAATCGAGCCAAAGATGCTCAAAATCACGATGCGCGTAAGGCGGTCTCGGCTACTCGTTTACTCCGAAAATGAAGTGGGGCTATATTTCGGTTCTACAAGCTCGACACCGAGCGTGCTCTCCTTTTACCTGTGTCCATTTCACTAAGAACTAAGTCCATCAGGAGATAGTTTAGAATCCTCGAGACTGGAAGCTATCCTCCAAGTTTCGGCAAATTGAGCCATACTTTCTTAAAATTACGATAAGCCTACGGCAGTTTCGTTTACTCTTTCAGTCTTAAAATGAACTGGGGCTACATTTCGGCCTAGAAGCTCGACACCGAGCGTGCGCTCCTGTTACCTGTGACCATTTTACTGAAAACTAAGGCCATCAAGAGTTAGGGTAGAGTCCCCGGGACTGGAAAATATCCCCCAAGTTTTGGCAGATCGAGCCAAAGCGGCTAAAAATTTCGATGCGCTTAAGGCGGTTTCGTGTACACTTTCAGTCTTAAAATAAAGTGGGGCTATATTTCGGCCTACAACCTGGAAACCTAGCGTGCGCCCCTTTTACCTGTGTCCATTTCACTAAAAACCAAGGCATTCAGGAGTTAGTTTAGAGCTTCCGATACTGGAAAATATCCTCCAAGTCCCAGGAAATCAAGCCGAAGTTCGACAAAATTACCATGCGCGTAAGGCGGTCCCGGCTACTCTTTCAGTCTTAAAGTGAAGTGGGGCTATATTTCGGCCCAGAAGCTCGAAAGTGAACGTTCAAAGAGTTTGGCAGTGTCCATTTCACTGAAAAGCAAGGCCATCAGGAATTAGTTTAGAGTGCCCGGGACTGGGAATTATCTCCCAAGTTCCGGGAAATCGAGCCGAAGTAGCCCAAACTGACGATGCGCGTCAGGCGGTCTCGGCTAGTCTTTCAGTCTTAAAGTGAAGTAGGGCTATGCTTCGGCCCAGAAGCTCAAACGTGAGCGTTCAAAAAGTTTTGCTGTGTCCATTTCACTGCAAACCAAGGCAATCAGGAGTTAGTTTAGAGTCCCCGGTACCGGAAAATATCCCCCATTTCCCGGGAAATCGAGCCAAAGTTGGTCAAAATCACGATGCGCGTAAGGCGGTCCCGGTTACTCTTTCATTCTTAAAGTGAATTGGGGCAATATTTCCGCCTAGAAGCTCGAAAGTGAGCGTTCAAAAAGTTGTCCTGTGTCCATTTCACACCAGAGCAAGGCCATCAGGAGTTACGTTAGAGTCCGCGGGACTGGAAAATATCCCCCAAGTTTTGGGAAATTTAACCGAAGTTGGTCAAAATCACGACGCGCGTACGGCGGTCTCGGCTACTCTTTCAGTCTTAAAGTGAAGTGGAGCTATATTTCGGCCCAGAAGCTCAACAGTGAGCGTTTAAAAAGTTTTGTTGTGTCCATTTTACTGCAGACCAAGGACGTCAGGGGTCAGTTTAGACTCCCCGGGACTGGAAAATATCCCCCAAGTTTTGGGAAATTTAACCGAAGTTGGTCAAAATCACGACGCGCGTACGGCGGTCTCGGCTACTCTTTCAGTCTTAAAGTGAAGTGGGGCAATATTTCGGCCCAGAAGCTCGCAACTGAATGTTTAAAAAGTTTTGCTGTGTCCATTTCACTGCAAAACAAGGCCATCACGACTTAGTTTAGCGTCCAAGGGACTGGAAATATCCCCCAAGTTACGGGAAATCCACCCGAAGTTAGTCAAAATCACGATGCGCTTAAAGGAGTCTCGGCTACTCTTTCAGTCTTAAGGTAAAGTGGGCTTAGATTTAACTCCAGAAGCTCGAAAGTAAGGGTTCAAAAATGTTTGTCTCTCTTTCACTCACATTTTAGATAAACAGGAGTGAGTTTAGAGACTTTGGGACTGGAAAATATCTCCCAAGTTTCGCCAGATGGAGCCGAAGATCCTCAAAATCACAATGCGCGTAAGGCGCTCCCGCCTTCTCTTTCAGTCTTAAAAAGAAGTAGGGCTATATTTCGGGCAGCAAGCTCGAAAGTGCGCGTTCAAAAAGTGTTCCTGTGTCCATTTCACTGGAAACCAAGGCCATCAGGAGTTAGTTTAGAGTCCCCGGGACTGGAAAATAACCTCCTATTTGCGGGAAATCGAGCCGAAGTATCCCAAAATCACGATGCGCGTAAGGCGGTCCCGGCTCCTCTTTCAGTCTTAAAGTGAACTGGGGCTATGTTTCGACCCATAAGCTCCAAAGTGAGCGTTCAAAAAGTTTTGCTGTGTCCATTTAACTGCAAACTAAGGCCATCGGAAGTTAGTTTAGCTTCCCCGGGAATTGAAAATATTCGCCAACTTCCGGAAAATCGAGCCGAAGTTGCTCAAAATTACGATGCGCGTAAGGCGGTCTCGGCTATGTTTCAGTCTTAAAGTGAAGTAGGGCTATATTTCGGCCGAGAAGCTCGAAAGTGAGCGTTCAAAAAAATGTGCTGTGTCAATTTCACTGCAAACCAAGGCCATCAGGAGAGAGTTTAGACTCCTCGGGACTGGAAAATATCGCCCAAGTTCGGGGAAATCGAGCCGAATTTTGTCAAAATCACGATGCGCGTAAGGCGGTCTCGGCTACTCTTTCATTCTTAAAGTGAACTGGGGCTACATTTCGACCCAGAAGCTAGAAAGTCAAAGTTCAAAAAGTTTTGCTGTGTCCATTTCACCGCAAACCAAGCCACATCAGCAGATTGTTTACAGTGTCCGGGACATCAAAATTTCCCCCAAGTCCTTGGAAATCGAGCCGAAGTTTGTCAAAATCACGATGCGCGTAAAGCAGTCTCGGCTACTCTTTTAGTCTTAAAGTGACGTGGCTGTATATTTCGGCCCAGAAGCTCGAAAGTGAGCGTTCAAAAAGTTTTGCTCTCTCAATTTAACTGAAAACCAAGGCCATCATGAGTTAGTTTAGAGTCCCTTAAGTTCTGGCAACTCAAGCCGAAGTTGGTCAAAATCACGATGCGTCTAAGGCGGTCTCGGCTACTATTTCAGTCTTAAAGTGAAGTGGGGCTATATTTCGGCCCAGAATTTCGAAAGTAAGCGTTCAAAAAATTTGCTGTGTCCATTTCAATGCAGACCAAGGCCATCAGGGGTTAGTTTAGACTCTTTGGGACTTGAATATATACCTGAAGTTTCGGGAAATCGAGCCGAAGTTGGTCAAAATCACGATGCGCGTAAGACGGTGTCGGCTACTCTTTCAGTCTTAAACTGAAGTGGGGCTATATTTCGGCTCAGAAGCCCGAAGGGGAGCGTTGAAAAAGTTTTGCTCTCTCCATTTCAACGAAAACCAACGCATTCAGGAGTTACTTTGGAGTCCCCGGTACCGGAAAATATTCCCCATTTCCCGGGAAATCGAGCCAAAGCTGGTCAAAATCACGATGCGCGTAAGGCGGTGTCGGCTATTCTTTCATTCTTAAAGTGAACTCGGGCTATATTTCGGCCCAGAAGCTCGAAAGTGAAAGTTCAAAAAGTTTTGCTGTGTCCATTTCACCGCGAACCAAGCCACATCAGGAGATAGTTTACAGTCTCCGGGACATCAAAATATCCCCCAAGTTGCGGGAAATCGAGCCGAAGTTTGTCGAAATCACGATGCGCGTAAAGCAGTCTCGGCTACTCTTTAAGTCTTAACGTGACATGGCTGTATATTTCAGCCCAGAAGCTCGAAAGTGAGCGTTCAAAAAGTTATGGTGTACCCATTTCACTGCAAAGCAAGGCCCTCAGGAAGTAGTTTACAGTGCCCGGAACTGGAAAATATCCCCCAAGTTCCGCGAAATCGAGACGAAGTTGGTCAAAATAACGATTCGCGTAAGGCGGTCTCGGCTACTCTTTCAGTCTTAAAGTGAAGTAGGGCTATATTTCGGTCCAGAAGCTCGAAAGTGAGCGTTCAAAAAGTTTTCCTCTCTGAATTTCACTGAAAACCAAGGCCATCATGAGTTAGTTTAGAGTCCCCGGCACTGGAAAATATCTTTTAAGTTCTGGCAACTCAAGCCGAAGTTGGTCAAAATCACGATGCGCCTAAGGCGGCCTCGGCTACTATTTCAGTCTTAAATTGAAGTGCGGCTCTATTTCGGCCCAGAAGCTCCAAAGTGAGCGCTGCAAAAAATTTGCTGTGTCCATTTCACTGCAAACCAAGGCTATCAGGAGTTAGTTTAGAGTCCCCGGGACTGCAATATATTTCCCAAGTTCCGGAAAATGGAGAAGACGTTGGTCAAAATCACGATGCGCGCTAAGACGGTCTTGGCTAGTCTTTCAGTCTTAAAGTGAAGTGGAGCTATATTTCGGCCCAGAAGCTAAAAAGTGAGCTTCAAAAAGTTTTCCTGTATCCATTTCAATGCAAACGAAGGCCATCAGGGGTTACTTAAGAGTCTTCGGGACTGGAAAATATCCCCCAAGTTCAGAGAAATTTAGCCGAAGTTGGTCAAAATCACGGTGCGCGTTAGGCGGTCTCGCTTGCTGTTTCAGTCTTAAAGTGAAGTGAGGCTTTATTCCTGCCCAGGAGCTTGAAAGTGAGCGTTCAAAAGGTTTCCCTGTGTTTATTTCACTGCAAACCAAAGCAATCAGGAGCTAGTCTAGAGTCCCCGGGACTGGAAAATATCCCCCAACCTCCGGGAAATCGAGCGGAAGTTGGTCAAAATCACGATTTGCGTAAGGTAGTCTCAACTACTCTTTCAGTCTTAAAGTGAAGTGGGGCTATATTTCGGGCCAGAAGTCCGAAAGTGAGCGTTCGAAAAGTTTTGCTGTGTTCATTTCGCTGCAAAGCAAGGCCATCAGGAGTTAGTTTAGCGTCCCCGGGCCAAGAAGATATGCCGCAAGGTCCGGAAAATTGAGCCAAGGTTGGTGAAAATCACGATGCCCCTAAAGTGGTCTCGGCTACTCTTTCTGTCTTAAAGTAAAGTGGGGCTATATTTCGGGCCAGAAGTCCGAAAGTGAGCGTTCAAAAAGTTTTGCTCTGTCCATTTCACTGCAAACCAATGCCATCAGGGGTTAGTTTAGAGTCCCCGAGACTGGAAAATATTGCCCAAGTTCCGGGGAATCGAACCGAAGTTGATCAAAATCACGATGCGCGAAATGCGGTATCGGCTACTGTTTCAGTCTTAAAGTGAAGTGGGGCTATATTTCGGCCTAGAAGCCCGAAAGTGAGCGTTCAAAAAGTTTTGCTGTAATCTTTGACTGAAAAACAAGGCCATCACGAGTTAGCTTAGCGTCCTTGGGACTGGAAAATATTACCCAAGTTCCGGATAATCGAGCTGAAGTTGGTCAAAGTCACGATGCTCCCAAAGCGGTCTCGGCTACCCTTTCAGTCTTAAAGTGAAGTGGGGCTATATTTCTGTCCAGAAGCTCGAAAGTGAGCGTTCAAAAAGTTTTGCTGTGTCCATTTCACTGCAAAGCAAGGCCAGGACTTAGTTTAGCGTCCATGGGACTGGAAAATTTTCCCCAAGTTCCGGGAGATCCACCCGAAGTTTGTCAAAATCACAATGCGCGTAAGGTGGTCTCGGTTACTCTTTAAGTCTTAAAGTAAAGTGGGGCTTTATTTCGGCCAGGAAGCTCGAAGGTGAGCGTTCAAAAAGTTTTGCTCTGTCCATTTCACTGCAAACCAAGGCCATCAGGAGTTAGTTTAGAGTTCCTGGGAGTGGAAAATTTCCCTCAAGTCCCGGAATATCGACCCGAAGTTTGTGAAACTCACGATGCGAGCAAGGCGGTCTCGGCTACTCTTTCAGTCTTAAGTGAAGATGGACTATATTTCGGCCTAGAAGCTCGCAAGTGTGCGTTCAAAAACTTGTGCTGTGCGAATTTCACTGCAAACCATGGCCATCAGGAGTTAGTTTAGAGTCCCCGGGACTGGAAACTATCCCCCAAGTCCCGGAAATTGGAGCCGAAGTTGATCAAATTCATGATGCGCGTAACGTGGTCTCGGCTACTGTTTCAGTCTTAAAGTCAAGTGTGCCAATATTTCGGCCCAAAAGCTAGAAAGTGAGCATTCAAAAAGTTTTGCTGTGTGCATTTCACTTCAAAACAAGGCCATCAGGACTTAGTTTAGCGTCCAAGGGACTGGAAAATATACCCCAAGTTCCGGGAAATCCATTCGAAGTTCGTCAAAATTACGATATACGTAAGGCGGTTTCGGCTACTCTTTCAGTCTTAAAGTAAAGTCGGGCTATATTTCTGTCCAGAAGCTCGAAAGTGAGCGTTCAAAAAGTTTTGCTGTGTGCATTTCACTGCAAACCAAAGCTATCAAAAGTTAGTTTAGGGTCCCCAAGACTGGAAAATATTCTCCAAGTTCCGGGAAAGCGAGCCGAAGTTGATCAAAATCACGATGCGCGAAATGCGGTCTCGGCTACTGTTTCAGTCTTAAAGTAAAGTGTGGCTATATTTCGGCCCACAAGCTCGAAAGTGAGCGTTCAAAAAGTTTTGCTCTGTCCATTTCAATGAACAGCAAGGCAATCAGGAGTTAGTTTAGAGTCCCCGAGACTGGAAAATATTCCCCAAGTTCCGAGAAATCGATCCGAAAATGGTCAAAATCACGATGCGCGTAAGGCGATCTCGGCTACTCTTTCAGTCTTAAAGTGAAGTGGGGCTATGTTTCGGCCCACAAGCTCCAAACTGGGCGTTCAAAAAGTTATGCTGTACGCATTTCAGTGCAAACCAAGGCCATCCGGAGTTAGTTTAGAGTCCCCCGGACTGGAAAATATCCCAAGAGTTGCGTGGAATCGAGCTGAACTTGGTCTAACTCACGATGCGCGTGAGGCGGTCTCGACTACTATTTCAGTCTGAAAGTGAAGTGGGATTCTATTTCGGCCCAGCAGCTACAAAGAGAGTGTTCAAAAAGCTTTCCTTTGTCCATTTAACTGAAAACGAAGGCCATCAGGAGTTATTTTAGAGCCCGCGGAAATGGAATATATCCCCCAAGTTCCGGGAAACCGACCCGAAGTTGGTCAAAATCACGATTTGCGCAAGACGCTCTCGGCTACTCTTTCAGTCTTAAAGTAAAGTGGGGCTATATTTCGGTCCAGAAGCTCGAGAGTGAGCGTTCAAAAAGTTTCGCTGTGTCCATTTCACTGAAAACCAAGACAATCAGGAGTTAGTTTAGAGTCCCCGGGACTGGAAAATATCCCCCAAGTTCCGGCAAATCGAGCCGAAGTTGGTCAAAATCACGTTGCGCTTAAGGCGGTGTCGGCTACTCCTTCAGTCTAAAAAAGAAGTGGGGCTCTATTTCGGCCCACAAGCACAAAGCTAAAAAAAATTACTGTGTCTATTTCACATCAAACCAAGGCTATCAGGAGTTAGTTTAGAGTCCCCGGGAGTGGAATGTATTTCCCAAGTTCCGGAAAATCGAGAAGACGTTGGTCAAAATCACGATGCGCGTAAGGCGGTCTCGGCTACTCTTTCAGTCTTTAAGTGACGTGGGGCTATATTTCGGTCCAGAAGCTCAAAAGTGAGCGTTCAAAAAGTTTTGCTTTATCCATTTCAATGCAAACCAAGCCCATCAGGGGTTACTTAAGAGTCCTCGGGACTGGAAAATATCCCCCAAGTTCCGGTAAATCGAGCTGAAGTAGGTCAAAATCACGATGTGCGTAAGGCGGTCTCGGCTACTCTTTCAGTGTTAAAGTAATGGGGTGCTCTATTTTGGCCCAGAAGCTCGAAATTGAGCGTTCAAAAAGTTTTGCTGGGTCCATTAAACTGCAAACCAAGGCCATCAGGAATTAGTTTAGAGTTCTCAGAACTGGAATATATCCCCTTAGTTCCGCCAAATCCAGCCGAAGATGCTCAAAATCACGATGCACGTAAGGCGGTCTCGGCTACTCTTTCAGTCTTCAAGTGAAGTGGGGTTCTATTTCGGTCCAGAAGCTCTAAAGTATGCCTTCAGAAACTTTTCTCTTTTTCCATTTCACTGCAAACCAGGACCAGCACGAGTTAGTTTAGAGTCCCCGGGACTGGAAAATATTTCGCAAGTTCCGGGAAATCGAGCAGAAGTTGATCAAAATCACGATGCGCGAAACGTGGTCTCGGCTACTGTTTCAGTCTTAAAGTGAAGTGTGGCTATATTGAGGCCCACAAGCTGGAAATTGAGTGTTTAAAAAGTTTTGCTGTGTCCATTTCACTGCAAACCAAGGCCATCAGGAGTTAGTTTCGAGTCCGCGGGACTGGAAAATATTCTCCAAGTTCCAGGAAATGGCGCCGAAGTTGATGAAAATTACGATGCGCGTAACGGGCTCTCGGCTATTCTTTCAGTCTTAAATTTAAGTAGGGCTATATTTCGGCCCTGAAGCTCGAAGGTGAGCGTTCGGAATGTTTTGCTGTGTTCATTAAACTGCAAACCAAGGTCATCGGGAGTTAGTTTAGCTTCCCCGGGACTTTAAATTATTCGCCAACTTCCGGGAAATCGAGCAAAAGTGGCCCAAAATCACGATGCGCGTAAGGCGGTGTCGGCTACTCTTTCAGTCTTAAAATGAAGTAGGGCTATATCTCGGCCGACAAGCTCAACACCGAGCGTGCGCTCCTTTTGCCTGTGTACATATCACTGAAAACTAAGTTCATCAGGAGTTAGCATAGAGTCCTCGGGACTGGAAAATATTTCCCAAATTCTGGCAGATCGAGCCAAAGTTGCTCAAAATCACGAGCGCGTAAGGCGGTGTCGGCTACTCTTTCAGTCTTAAAATGAAGTGAGGCTATATCTCGGCCGACAAGCTCAACACCGAACGTGCGCTCCTTTTGTCTGTGTACATATCACTGAAAACTAAGTTCATCAGGAGTTAGCATAGAGTCCTCGGGACTGGAAAATATTCCCCGAATTCCGGCAAATCGAGCCAAAGATGCTCAAAATCACGATGCGCGTAAGGCGGTCTCGGCTACTCGTTTACTCCGAAAATGAAGTGGGGCTATATTTCGGTTCTACAAGCTCGACACCGAGCGTGCTCTCCTTTTACCTGTGTCCATTTCACTAAGAACTAAGTCCATCAGGAGATAGTTTAGAATCCTCGAGACTGGAAGCTATCCTCCAAGTTTCGGCAAATTGAGCCATACTTTCTTAAAATTACGATAAGCCTACGGCAGTTTCGTTTACTCTTTCAGTCTTAAAATGAACTGGGGCTACATTTCGGCCTAGAAGCTCGACACCGAGCGTGCGCTCCTGTTACCTGTGACCATTTTACTGAAAACTAAGGCCATCAAGAGTTAGGGTAGAGTCCCCGGGACTGGAAAATATCCCCCAAGTTTTGGCAGATCGAGCCAAAGCGGCTAAAAATTTCGATGCGCTTAAGGCGGTTTCGTGTACACTTTCAGTCTTAAAATAAAGTGGGGCTATATTTCGGCCTACAACCTGGAAACCTAGCGTGCGCCCCTTTTACCTGTGTCCATTTCACTAAAAACCAAGGCATTCAGGAGTTAGTTTAGAGCTTGCTATACTGGAAAATATCCTCCAAGTCCCAGGAAATCAAGCCGAAGTTCGACAAAATTACCATGCGCGTAAGGCGGTCCCGGCTACTCTTTCAGTCTTAAAGTGAAGTGGGGCTATATTTCGGCCCAGAAGCTCGAAAGTGAACGTTCAAAGAGTTTGGCAGTGTCCATTTCACTGAAAAGCAAGGCCATCAGGAATTAGTTTAGAGTGCCCGGGACTGGGAATTATCTCCCAAGTTCCGGGAAATCGAGCCGAAGTAGCCCAAACTGACGATGCGCGTCAGGCGGTCTCGGCTAGTCTTTCAGTCTTAAAGTGAAGTAGGGCTATGCTTCGGCCCAGAAGCTCAAACGTGAGCGTTCAAAAAGTTTTGCTGTGTCCATTTCACTGCAAACCAAGGCAATCAGGAGTTAGTTTAGAGTCCCCGGTACCGGAAAATATCCCCCATTTCCCGGGAAATCGAGCCATAGTTGGTCAAAATCACGATGCGCGTAAGGCGGTCCCAGTTACTCTTTCATTCTTAAAGTGAATTGGGGCAATATTTCCGCCTAGAAGCTCGAAACAGTGAGCGTTTAAAAAGTTTTGTTGTGTCCATTTTACTGCAGACCAAGGACGTCGGGGGTCAGTTTAGACTCCCCGGGACTGGAAAATATCCCCCAAGTTTTGGGAAATTTAACCGAAGTTGGTCAAAATCACGACGCGCGTACGGCGGTCTCAGCTACTCTTTCAGTCTTAAAGTGAAGTGGGGTAATATTTCGGCCCAGAAGCTCGAAACTGAGTGTTTAAAAAATTCGCTGTGTCCATTTCACTGCAAAACAAGGCCATCACGACTTAGTTTAGCGTCCAAGGGACTGGAAATATCCCCCAAGTTACGGGAAATCACGATGCGCTTAAGGGGGTCTCGGCTACTCTTTCAGTCTTAAGGTAAAGTGGGCTTAGATTTACCTCCAGAAGCTCGAAAGTAAGGGTTCAAAAATGTTTGTCTCTATTTCACTCACATCTTAGATAAACAGGAGTGAGTTTAGAGACTTTGGGACTGGAAAATATCTCCCAAGTTTCGCCAGATCGAGCCGAAGATCCTCAAAATCACAATGCGCGTAAGGCGCTCCCGCCTACTCTTTCAGTCTTAAAAAGAAGTAGGGCTATATTTCGGCCAGCAAGCTCGAAAGTGCGCGTTCAAAAAGTGTTCCTGTGTCCATTTCACTGGAAACCAAGGCCATCAGGAGTTATTTTAGACTCCCCGGAACTGGAAAATATCCCCCTATTTACCGGAAATCGAGCCGAAGTATCCCAAAATCACGATGCGCGTAAGGCGGTCTCGGATCCTCTTTCAGTCTTAAAGTGAACTGGGGCTATGTTTCGACCCATAAGCTCCAAAGTGAGCGTACAAAAAGTGTTCCTGTGTCCATTTAACTGCAAACTAAGGCCATCGGAAGTTAGTTTAGCTTCCCCGGGAATTGAAAATATTCGCCAACTTCCGGGAAATCGAGCCGAAGTTGCTCAAAATTACGATGCGCGTAAGGCGGTCTCGGCTACTGTTTCAGTCTTTAAGTGAAGTAGGGCTATATTTCGGCCGAGAAGCTCGAAAGTGAGCGTTCAAAAAAATGTGCTGTGACAATTTCACTGCAAACCAAGGCCATCAGCAGTTAGTTTAGAGTCCCCGGGACTGGAATATATCCCCGAAGTTCCGGGAAATCGAACGGAAGTTGGTCAAAATCACGATGCGCGTAAGACGGTCTCTGCTACTCTTTCAGTCTTAAAGTAAAGTGGGGCTATATTTCGGCCCAGAAGCTCGAAAGTGATCCTTTAAAAAGTTACGCTTTCTGCATTTAACTGCAAACCAAGGCCATCAGGAGTTAGTTTAAAGTCCCCCGGAGTGGAAAATATCCCCCAAGTTCCGGGAAATCGAGCTGAACTTAGTCAAAATCACGATGCTCGTAAGGCGGTCTCGGCTACTATTTCAGTCTTAAAGTGAAATACGGTTGTATTTCGGCCCAGAAGCTCGAAACTGAGCGTTCAAAAAAGTTTTCCTGCGTCCATTTCACTGCAAACCAAGGCCATCAGGAGTTAGTTTAGAGTCCCCGGGACTTGAAAATATCGCCAAAATTCTAGAAAATCGAGCGGAAGTTGCTCAAAATCACGATGCGCGTAAGGCGGTCTCGCATACTCTTTCAGTCTTAAAGTGAAGTTGGGCTATATTTCATCCGAGAAGCTCGAAAATAAACGTTCTAAAAGTGTTACTGTGTTCATTTCACTGCAAACCAAGGCAATCAGGAGTTAGTTTAGACTCCTCGGGACCTGAAAATATCGCCCAAGTTCGGGGAAATCGAGCCGAATTTTGTCAAAATCACGATGCGCGTAAGGCGGTCTCGCATACTCTTTCAGTCTTAAAGTGAAGTTGGGCTATATTTCATCCCAGAAGCTCGAAAGTGAAAGTTCAAAAAGTTTTGCTGTGCTCATTTCACTGCAAACCAAGGCAATCAGGAGTTAGTTTAGACTCCTCGGGACTGGAAAATATCGCCCAAGTTCGGGGAAATCGAGCCGAATTTTGTCAAAATCACGATGCGCGTAAGGCGGTCTCGGCTACTCTTTCATTCTTAAAGTGAACTGGGGCTATATTTCGGCCCAGAAGCTCGAAAGTGAAACTTCAAAAAGTTTTGCTGTGTGCAGTTCACCGCGAACCAAGCCACATCGGGAGATAGTTTAAAGTCTCTCGGAAATCAAAATATCCCCCAAGTTCCGGGAGGTCAAGCCGAAGTTTGTCAAAATCACGATGCGCGTAAAGCAGTCTCGGCTACTCTTTGAGTCTTAAAGTGACGTGGCTGTATATTTACGGCCAGAAGCTCGAAAGTGAGCGTTCAAAAAGTTTTGCTCTCTCAATTTAACTGAAAACCAAGGCCATCATGAGTTAGTTTAGAGTCCACGCGACTGGAAAATATCCCTTAAGTTCTAGCAACTCAAGCCGAAGTTGGTCAAAATCACGATGCGTCTAAGCAAGTCTCGGCTACTATTTCAGTCTTAAAGTGAAGTGGGGCTATTTTTCGGCCTAGAATTTCGAAAGTAAGCGTTGAAAAAAATTTGCTGTGCGCATTTCACTGCAGACCAAGGCCATTAGGGGTTAGTTTAGAGTCCTTGGCACTTGAATATATACCCGAAGTTTCGGGAAATCGAGCCGAAGTTGGTCAAAATCACGATGCGCGTAAGACGGTGTCGGCTACTCTTTCAGTCTTAAACTGAAGTGGGGCTATATTTCGGCTCAGAAGCCCGAAGGGGAGCGTTGAAAAAGTTTTGCTCTCTCCATTTCAATGCAAACCAAGGCAATCAGGAGTTACTTTAGAGTCCCCGGTACCGGAAAATATTCCCCATTTCCCGGGAAATCGAGCCAAAGTTGGTCAAAATCACGATGCGCGTAAGGCGGTGTCGGCTATTCTTTCATTCTTAAAGTGAACTCGCGCTATATTTCGGCCCAGAAGCTCGAAAGTGATAGTTCAAAAAGTTTTGCTGTGTCCATTTCACCGCGAACTAAGCCACATCAGGAGATAGTTTACAGTCTCCGGGACATCAAAATATCCCCCAAGTTCCGGGAAATCGAGCCGAAGTTTGTCAAAATCACGATGCGCGTAAAGCAGTCTCGGCTACTCTTTGAGTCTTAAAGTGACGTGGCTGTATATTTCGGCCCAGAAGCTCGAAAGTGAGCGTTCAAAAAGTTATGCTGTGCCCATTTCACTGCAAAGCAAGGCCCTCAGGAAGTAGTTTACAGTGCCCGGAACTGGAAAATATCCCCCAAGTTCCGCGAAATCGAGACGAAGTTGGTCAAAATAACGATTCGCGTAAGGCGGTCTCGGCTACTCTTTCAGTCTTAAAGTGAAGTAGGGCTATATTTCGGTCCAGAAGCTCGAAAGTGAACGTTCAAAAAGTTTTCCTCTCTGAATTTCACTGAAAACCAAGGCCATCATGAGTTAGTTTAGAGTCCCCGGGACTGGAAAATATCTTTTAAGTTCTGGCAACTCAAGCCGAAGTTGGTCAAAATCACGATGCGCCTAAGGCGGCCTCGGCTACTCTTTCAGTCTTTAATTGAAGTGGGGCTCTATTTCGGCCCAGAAGCTCCAAAGTGAGCGCTGCAAAAAATTTGCTGTGTCCATTTCACTGCAAACCAAGGCTATCAGGAGTTAGTTTAGAGTCCCCGGGACTGCAATATATTTCCCAAGTTCCGGAAAATCGAGAAGACGTTGGTCAAAATCACGATGCGCGCAAGACGGTCTTGGCTAGTCTTTCAGTCTTAAAGTGAAGAGGGGCTATATTTCGGCCCAGAAGCTCAAAAGTTAGCGTTCAAAAAGTTTTGCTGTATCCATTTCAATGTAAAGGAAGGCCATAAGGGGTTATTTAAGAGTCTTCGAGACTGAAAAATATCCCCCAAGTTCAGGGAAATTTAGCCGAAGTTGGTCAAAATCAGAGTGCGCGTTAGGCGGTCTCGCTTACTGTTTCAGTCTTAAAGTGAAGTGAGGCTTTATTCCTGCCCAGGAGCTTGAAAGTGAGCGTTCAAAAAGTTTCCCTGTGTTTAGTTCACTGGAATCAAAGCCATCAGGAGCTAGTTTAGAGTCCCCGGGACTGAAAAATATCCCCCAACTTCCGGGAAATCGAGCCGAAATTGGTCAAAATAACAATTCGCGAAAGGCGGTCTCGGCTACTCTTTCAGTCTTAAAGTGAAGTGGGGCTATATTTCTGGCCAGAAGCCCGAAAGTGAGCGTTCAAAAAGTTTTCCTGTGTTCATTTCACTGCAAACCAAGGCCATCAGGAGTTAGCTTAGCGTCCCCGGGACAAGAAAATATGTCCCAAGCTCCGGGAAATTGAGCCGAGGTTGGTCAAAATCATGATGCCCCTAAAGTGGTCTCGGCTACTCTTTCTGTCTTAAAGTGAAGGAGGGCTATATGTCGGGCCAGAAGCCCGAAAGTGAGCGTTCAAAAAGTTTTACTATGTCCATTTCACGGCAAACCAAGGCCATCAGGGATTAGTTTAGAGTCCCCGGGACTGAAAAATATTGCCCAAGTTCCGGGAAAGCGAGCCGAAGTTGATCAAAATCACGATGCGCGAAATGCGGTCTCGGCTACTGTTTCAGTCTTAAAGTAAAATGTGGCTATATTTCGGCCCACAAGCTCGAAAGTGAGCGTTCAAAAAGTTTTTCTCTGTCCATTTCAATGCAAAACAAGGCCATCAGGAGTTAGGTTAGCGTCCAAGGGACTGGAAAATGTTCCCCAAGTTCCGGGAGATCCACCCGAAGTTTGTCAAAATCACAATGCGCGTAAGGTGGTCTCGGTTACTCTTTAAGTCTTAAAGTAAAGTGGGGCTTTATTTCGGCCAGGAAGCTCGAAGGTGAGCGTTCAAAAAGTTTTGCTCTGTCCATTTCACTGCAAACCAAGGCCATCAGGAGTTAGTTTAGAGTTCCTGGGACTGGAAAATATCCCCCAAGTTCCGGAATATCGACCCGAAGCTTGTCAAACTCACGATGCGAGCAAGGCGGTCTCGGCTACTCTTTCAGTCTTAAGTGAAGTGGGGCTATATTTCGGCCCAGAATCTCGAAAGTGTGCGTTCAAAAAATTGTGCTGTGTCCATTTCAATGCAAACCAAGGCCATCAGGAGTTAGTTTAGAGTGCCCGGGACTGGAAAATATCCCTCAAGTCCCGGGAATTGGAGCCAAAGTTGATCAAATTCATGATGCGCGTAACGTGGTCTCGGCTACTGTTTAAGTCTTAAAGTCAAGTGTGCCTATATTTCGGCCCAAAAGCTAGAAAGTGAGCGTTCAAAAAGTTTTGCTGTGTTCATTTCACTTAAAAACAAGGCCATCAGGACTTAGTTTAGCGTCCAAGGGACTGGAAAATATACCCCAAGTTCCGGGAAATCCATTGGAAGTTCGTGAAAATTACGATATACGTAAGGCGCTTTCGGCTACTCTTTCAGTCTTAAAGTAAAGTGGGGCTATATTTCTGTCCAGAAGCTCGAAAGTGAGCGTTCAAAAAGTTTTGCTGTGTGCATTTCACTGGAAACCAAAGCTATCAAAAGTTAATTTAGGGTCCCCGGGACTGGAAAATATTCCCCAAGTTCCGGGAAAGCGAGCCGAAGTTGATGAAAATCACGATGCGCGAAATGCGGTCGCCGCTACTGTTTCAGTCTTAAAGTAAAGTGTGGCTATATTTCGGCCCACAAGCTCGAAAGTGAGCGTTCAAAAAGATTTCCTCTGTCCATTTCAATGCAAAGCAAGGCGATCAGGAGTTAGTTTAGAGTCCCCGGGACTGGAATATATCCCCCAAGTTTCGAGAAATCGATCCGAAAATGGTCAAAATCACGATGCGCGTAAGGCGGTGTCGGCTACTATTTCAGTCTGAAAGTGAAGTGGGATTCTATTTCGGCCCAGAAGCTACAAAGAGACTGTTCAAAAAGTTTTTTTTGTCCATTTCACTGAAAACCAAGGCCATCAGGAGTTAGTTTAGAGCCCGCGGAAATGGAATATATCCCCCAAGTTCCGGGAAACCGACCCGAAGTTGGTCAAAATCACGATTTGCGCAAGACGGTCTCGGCTACTCTTTCAGTCTTAAAGTAAAGTGGGGCTATATTTCGGTCCAGAAGCTCGAGAGTGAGCGTTCAAAAAGTTTCGCTGTGTCCATTTCACTGAAAACCAAGACAATCAGGAGTTAGTTTAGAGTCCCGGGACTGGAAAATATCCCCCAAGTTCCGGCAAATCGAGCCGAAGTTGGTCAAAATCACGGTGCGCTTAAGGCGGTGTCGGCTACTCCTTCAGTCTTAAAGTGAACTTGGGGCTCTCTTCCGGCCCACAAGCTCAAAGCTCAAAAAAATTACTGTGTCTATTTCACTGCAAACCAAGGCTATCAGGAGTTAGTTTAGAGTCCCCGGAAGTGAAATGTATTTCCCAAGTTCCGGAAAATCGAGAAGACGTTGGTCAAAATCACGATGCGCGTAAGGCGGTCTCGGCTAGTCTTTCAGTCTTAAAGTGAAGTGGGGCTATATTTCGGCCCAGAAGCTCAAAAGTGAGCATTCAAAAAGTTTTGCTGTATACATTTCAATGCAAACCAAGGCCATCAGGGGTTACTTAAGAGTCCTCGGGACTGGAAAATATCCCCCAAGTTCCGGTGAATCTAGCCGAAGTTGGTCAAAACCACGATGTGCGTAAGGTGGTCTCGGCTACTCTTTCAGTCTTAAAGTGAAGTGGGGCGATATTTCGGCCCACAAGCTCGAAAGTGAGTGTTTAAAAAGTTTTGCTCTGTCACTTTCAGTGCAAACCAAGGCCATCAGAAGTTACTTTAGAGTCCCCGGGACTGGAGAATATCCCCAAGTCCCGGGAAATCGAGACGAAGTTGATCAAATTCATGATGCGCGTAACGTGGTCTCGGCTACTGTTTCAGTCCTAAAGTGAAGTGTGGCTATATTTCGGCCCACAAGCTAGAAAGTGAGCGTTCAAAAAGTTTTGTTGTGTCCATTTTACTTCAAAACAAGGCCATCAGGACTTAGTTTAACGTCCAAGGGACTGCAAAATATCCCCCAAGTTCCGGGAAATCCATTCGAAGTTCGTCGAAATTACGAGGCGCGTAAGGAGGTCTCATCTACTATTTCATTCTTAAAGTAAAGTGGGGCTATATTTCTGCCCAGAAGCTCCAAAGTTGTGCTCTGTCCATTTCACTGAAAACCAAGGCCATCAGGAGTTACTTTAGAGTCCCTTTGACTGGAATATATCCCCCAAGTTTCGGGAAATAAACGCAAAATTGGTCAAAATCACGATTCGCTCAAGACGGTCTCGCATACTCTTTCAGTCTTAAAGTAAAATGGGGCTCTATTTCGGCCCAGAAGCTCGAGAGTGAGCGTTCAAAAACTTTCGCTGTGTCCATTTCACTGCAAACCAAGACAAGCAGGAGTTAGTTGAGAGTCCCCGGGACTGGAAAATATTCCCCAAGTTCCGGGAAAGCAACCCGAAGTTTGTCAAAATCACGATGCGCGTACGGCGGTCTCGGGTACTCTTTCAGTGTTAAAGTAATGGGGGGGGCTATATTTTGGCCCAGAAGCTCGAAATTGAGCGTTCAAAAAGTTTTGCTGGGTCCATTTTACTGCAAACCAAGGCCATCAGCAATTAGTTTAGAGTCCTCAGAACTGGAATATATCCACTTAGTTCCGGCAAATCCAGCCGAAGTTGCTCAAAATCACGATGCACGTAAGCCGGTCTCGGCTACTCTTTCAGTCTTCAAGTGAAGTGGGGTTCTATTTCGGTCCAGAAGCTCGAAAGTATGCGTTCAAAAGCTTTTTCTGTTTCCGTTTCACTGCAAACCAAGACAAGCACGAGTTAGTTCAGAGTCCCCAGGACTGGAAAATATTTCGCAAGTTCCGGGAAATCGAGCCGAAATTGATCAAAATCACGATGCGCGAAACGTGGTCTCGGCTACTGTTTCAGTCTTAAAGTGAAGTATGGCTATATTTCGGCCCACAAGCTCGAAAGTGAGCGTTCAAAAACCCTTGCTGTGTCCCTTTCACTGCAAAACAAGGCCATCGGCACCTAGGTTAGTGTCCAAGGGACTGGAAAATATCCCCCAAGTTCCGGAAAATCCACCCGAAGTTTGTGAAAATCACGATGCGCGTAAGGCGGTCTCGGCTACTTTTTCAGTATTAAAGTAAAGTGGGCTATATTTCTGCCCAGAAGCTTGAAGGTGACCGTTCAAAAAGTTTTGCTGTCTCCATTTCACTGCAAACCAAGGCCATGAAGAGTTAGTTTAGAGTCCCTGGGACTGGAAAATATCCCCCTAGTTCCGGAATATCGACCCGAAGTTGGTCAAAATCACGATGCGCGCACGCCGGTCTCGGCTACTCTTTCAGTCTAAAAATGAAGTGGGGCTATATTTCGGCCGACAAGCTCAACACCGAGCGTGCGCTCCTTTTGCCTGTGTACATATCACTGAAAACTAAGTTCATCAGGAGTTAGCATAGAGTCCTCGGGACTGGATAATATTCCCCGAATTCCGGCAAATCGTGCCAAAGATGCTCAAAATCACGATGCGCGTAAGGCGGTCTCGGCTACTCGTTTACTCCGATAATGAAGTTGGGCTATATTTCGGTTCTACAAGCTCGACATCGAGCGTGCTCTCCTTTTACATGTGTCCATTTCACTAAGAACTAAGTCCATCAGGAGATAGTTTAGAATCCTCGAGACTGGAAGCTATCCTCCAAGTTTCGGCAAATTGAGCCATACTTTCTTAAAATTAAGATAAGCGTACGGCAGTTTCGTTTACTCTTTCAGTCTTAAAATGAACTGGGGCTACATTTCGGCCCAGGCAATCAGGAGTTAGTTTCGAGTCCTCGGTACCGGGAAATATCCCCCATTTTCCTGGAAATCGAGCCAAAGTTGGTCAAAATCACGATGCGCGTAAGGCGGTCCCGGTTACTCTTTCATTCTTAAAGTGAACTGGGGCAATATTTCCGCCCAGAAGCTCGAAAGTGAGCGTTCAAAACGTTGTGCTGTGTCCATTTCACTCCAGAGCAAGGCCATCAGGAGCTACTTTAGAGTCCGCGGGACTGGAAAATGTCCCCCAAGTTCTGGGAAATCGAGCCGAAGTTGGTCAAAATTACGATGGGCGTAAGGCGGTCTCGGCTACTCTTTCACTCTTAAAGTGAAGTGGAGCTATATTTCGGCCCAGAAGCTCAACAGTGAGCGTTCAAAAAGTTTTGCTGTGTCCATTTTACTGCAGACCAAGGACGTCGGGGGTCAGTTTAGAGTCCCCGAGACTGGAAAATATCCCCCAAGTTCCGGGAAATTTAACCGAAGTTAGTCAAAATCACGACGCGCGTACGGTGGTCTCGGCTACTCTTTCAGTCTTAAAGTGAAGTGGGGCAATATTTCGGCCCAGAAGCTGGAAACTGAGTGTTTAAAAAGTTTTCCTGTGTCCATTTCACTGCAAAACAAGGCCATCATGACTTAGTTTAGCGTCCAAGGGACTGGAAATATCCCCCAAGTTACGGGAAATCCACCCGAAGTTAGTCAAAATCACGATGCGCTTAAAGGGGTCTCGGCTACTCTTTCAGTCTTAAGGTAAAGTGGGCTTAGATTTACCTCCAGAAGCTCGAAAGTAAGGGTTCAAAAATGTTTGTCTCTATTTCACTCACATCTTAGACAAACAGGAGTGAGTTTAGAGACTTTGGGACTGGAAAATATCTCCCAAGTTTCGCCAGATCGAGCCGAAGATCCTCAAAATCACAATGCGTGTAAGGCGCTCCCGCCTACTCTTTCAGTCTTAAAAAGAAGTAGGGCTATATTTCGGCCAGCAAGCTCGAAAGTGCGCGTTCAAAAAGTGTTCCTGTGTCCATTTCACTGGAAAGCAAGGCCATCAGGAGTTAGTTTAGAGTCCCCGGGACTGGAAAATATCCCCCTATTTGCGGGAAATCCAGGCGAAGTAACCCAAAATCACGATGCGCGTAAGGCGGTCTCGGCTAGTCTTTCAGTCTTAAAGTGAACTGGGGCTATATTTCGGCCGAGAAGCTAGAAAGTGAAAGTTCAAAAAGTTTTGCTGTGCTCATTTCACTGCAAACCAAGGCCATCAAGAGTTAGTTTAGACTCCTCGGGACTGGAAAATATCGCCCAAGTTCGGGGATATCGAGGCGAATTTTGTCAAAATCACGATGCGCGTAAGGCGGTCTCGGCTACTCTTTCATTCTTAAAGTGAACTGGGGCTATATTTCGGCCCAGAAGCTCGAAAGTGAAAGTTCAAAAAGTTTTGCTCTGTCCATTTCACCGCGAACCAAGCCACATTAGCAGATTGTGTACAGTCTCCGGGACATCAAAATATCCCCCAAGTTCCGGGAAATCGAGCCTAAGTTTGTCAAAATCACGATGCGCGTAAAGCAGTCTCGGCTACTCTTTGAGTCTTAAAGTGACGTGGTTGTATATTTCGGCCCAGAAGCTCGAAAGTGAGCGTTCAAAAAGTTATGCTGTGCCCATTTCACTGCAAAGCAAGGCCCTCAGGAAGTAGTTTACAGTGCCCGGAACTGGAAAATATCCCCCAAGCTCCGCGAAATCGAGACGAAGTTGGTCAAAATAACGATTCGCGTAAGGCGGTCTCGGCTACTCTTTCAGTCTTAAAGTGAAGTAGGGCTATATTTCGGTCCAGAAGCTCGAAAGTGAACGTTCAAAAAGTTTTCCTCTCTGAATTTCACTGAAAACCAAGGCCATCATGAGTTAGTTTAGAGTCCCCGGGACTGGAAAATATCTTTTCAGTTCTGGCAACTCAAGCGGAAGTTGGTCAAAATCACGATGCGCCTAAGGCGGCCTCGGCTACTCTTTCAGTCTTAAAGTGAAGTAGGGCTATATTTCGGTCCAGAAGCTCGAAAGTGAGCGTTCAAAAAGTTTTCCTCTCTGAATTTCACTGAAAACCAAGGCCATCATGAGTTAGTTTAGAGTCCCCGGGACTGGAAAATATCTTTTAAGTTCGGGCAACTGAAGCCGAAGTTCGTCAAAATCACGATGCGCCTAAGGCGGCCTCGGTTACTCTTTCAGTCTTAAAGTGAAGTGCGGCTCTATTTCGGGCCAGAAGCCCAGTGAGCGCTGCAAAAAATTTGCTGTGTCCATTTCACTGCAAACCAAGGTGATCAGGAGATAGTTTAGAGTCCCCGGGACTGCCATATATTTCCCAAGTTCCGGAAAATCGAGAAGACGTTGGTCAAAATCACGATGCGCGCTAAGACGGTCTTGGCTAGTCTTTCAGTCTTAAAGTGAAGCGGGCAATATTTCGGCCCAGACGCTCAAAAGTGAGCGTTCAAAAAGTTTTGCTGTATCCATTTCAATGCAAACGAAGGCCATCAGGGGTTACTTAAGAGTCTTCGGGACTGGAAAATATCCCCCAAGTTCAGGGAAATTTAGCCGAAGTTGGTCACAATCACGGTGCGCGTTAGGCGGTCTCGCTTACTGTTTCAGTCTTAAAGTGAAGTGAGGCTTTATTCCTGCCCAGGAGCTTGAAAGTGAGCGTTCAAAAAGTTTCCCTGGGTTTTTTTCACCGCAAACCACAGCCTTCAGGAGCTAGTTTAGAGTCCCCGGGACTGGAAAACATCCCCCAAGTTCCGGCAAATCGCGCCGAAGTTGGTCAAAATCACGGTGCGCTTAAGGCGGTGTCGGCTACTCCTTCAGTCTTAAAGAGAAGTGGGGCTCTATTTCGGCCCACAAGCTCAAAGCTCAAAAAAAATTACTGTGTCTATTTCACATCAAACCAAGGCTATCAGAAGTTAGTTTAGAGTCCCCGGGAGTGGAATGTATTTTCCAAGTTCCGGAAAATCGAGAAGACGTTGGTCAAAATCACGATGCGCGTAAGGCGGTCTCGGCTAGTCTTTCAGTCTTAAAGTGAAGTGGGGCTATATTTCGGCCCAGAAGCTCAAAAGTGAGCGTTCAAAAAGTTTTGCTGTATCCATTTCAATGCAAACCAAGGCCATCAGGGGTTACTTAAGAGTCCTCGGGACTGGAAAATATCCCCCAAGTTCCGGTAAATCGAGCCGCAGTTGGTCAAAACCACGATGTGCGTAAGATGGTCTCGGCTACTCTTTCAGTTTTAAAGTGAAGTGGGGCAATATTTCGGCCCACAAGCTCGAAAGTGAGTGTTTAAAAAGTTTTGCTCTGTCACTTTCAGTGCAAACCAAGGCCATCAGAAGTTACTTTAGAGTCCCCGGGACTGAAGAATATCCCCCAAGTCCCGGGAAATCGAGCCGAAGTTGATCAAATTCATGATGCGCGTAACGTGGTCTCGGCTACTGTTTCAGTCCTAAAGTGAAGTGTGGCTATATTTCGGCCCACAAGCTAGAAAGTGAGCATTCAAAAAGTTTTGTTGTGTCCATTTTACTTCAAAACAAGGCCATCAGGACTTAGTTTAGCGTCCAAGGGACTGCAAAATATCCCCCAAGTTCCGGGAAATCCATTCGAAGTTCGTCAAAATTACGATGCGCGTAAGGCGGTCTCATCTACTCTTTCAGTCTTAAAGTAAAGTGGGGCTATATTTCTGCCCAGAAGCTCCAAAGTTGTGCTCTGTCCATTTCACTGAAAACCAAGGCCATCAGGAGTTACTTTAGAGTCGCTTTGACTGGAATATATCCCCCAAGTTTCGGGAAATAAACGCGAAATTGGTCAAAATCACGATTCGCTCAAGACGGTCTCACCTACTCTTTCAGTCTTAAAGTAAAATGGGGCTCTATTTCGGCCCAGAAGCTCGAGAATGAGCGTTCAAAAACTTTCGCTGTGTCCATTTCACTGCAAACCAAGACAAGCAGGAGCAGGAGTTAGTTGAGAGTCCTCGGGACTGGAAAATATCCCCCAAGTTTCGGGAAATCAACCCGAAGTTTGTCAAAATCGCGATGCGCGTAAGGCGGTCTCGGCTACTCTTTCAGTGTTAAAGTAATGGGGGGCTATATTTTGGCCCAGAAGCTCGAAATTGAGCGTTCAAAAAGTTTTGCTGGCTCCATTTTACTGCAAGCCAAGGCCATCAGGAATTAGTTTAATGTCCTCAGAACTGGAATATATCCACTTAGTTCCGGCAAATCCAGCCGAAGTTGCTCAAAATCACGATGCACGTAAGGCGGTGTCGGCTACTCTTTCAGTCTTCAAGTGAAGTGGGGTTCTATTTCAGTCCAGAAGCTCCAAAGTATGCGTTCAGACACTTTTTCTGTTTCCGTTTCACTGAAAACCAAGACCGGCACGAGTTAGTTTAGAGTCTCCGGGACTGGAAAATATGCCCCAAATTCCGGGAAATCGAGCCGAACTTGATAAAAATCACGATGCGCGAAACGTGGTCTCGGCTACTGTTTCAGTCTTAAAGTGAAGTATGGCTATATTTCGGTCCACAACCTCGAAAGTGAGCGTTCAAAAAGCTTTGCTATGTCCATTTTACTGCAGACCAAGGACGTCGGGGGTCAGTTTAGAGTCCCCGGGACTGGAAAATATCCCCGAAGTTCCGGGAAATTTAACCGAACTTGGTCAAAATCACGACGCGCGTACGGCGGTCTCGGCTACTCTTTCAGTCTTAAAGTGAAGTGGGGCAATATTTCGGCCCAGAAGCTCGAAACTGAGTGTTTAAAAAGTTTCCCTCTGTCCATTTCACTGCAAAAGAAGGCCATCACGACTTAGTTTAGCGTCCAAGGGACTGGAAATATCCCCCAAGTTACGGGAAATCCACCCGAAGTTAGTCAAAATCACGATGCGCTTAAAGGGGTCTCGGCTACTCTTTCAGTCTTAAGGTAAAGTGGGCTTAGATTTAACTCCAGAAGCTTGAAAGTAAGGGTTCAAAAATTTTTGTCTCTATTTCACTCACATCTTAGACAAACAGGAGTGAGCTTAGAGACTTTGGGACTGGAAAATATCTCCCAAGTTTCCCCAGATCGAGCCGAAGATCCTCAAAATCACAATGCGCGTAAGGCGCTCCCGCCTACTCTTTCAGTCTTAAAAAGAAGTAGGGCTATATTTCGGCCAGCAAGCTCGAAAGTGCGCGTTCAAAAAGTGTTCCTGTGTCCATTTCACTGGAAAGCAAGGCCATCAGGAGTTAGTTTAGAGTTCCCGGGACTGGAAAATATCCCCCTATTTGCGGGAAATCCAGGCGAAGTAACCCAAAATCACGATGCGCCTAACGCGGTCTCGGCTACTCTTTCAGTCTTAAAGTTAAGTGGGGCTATATTCCGACCCATAAGCTCGAAAGTGAGCGTTCAAAAAGTTTTGCTGTGTCCATTTAACTGCAAACTAAGGCCGTCGGAAGTTAGTTTAGCTTCCCCGGGAATTGAAAATATTCGACAACTTCCGGGAAATCGAGCCGAAGTTGGTCAAAATCATGATGTGCGTAAGGCGGTCTCGGCTACTCTTTCAGTCTTAAAGTGAAGTAGGGCTATATTTCGGCCGAGAAGCTCGAAAGTGAGCGTTCAAAAAAATGTGCTGTGTCCATTTCACTGCAAACCAAGGCCATCAGCAGTTAGTTTAGAGTCCCCAAGACTGGAATATATCCCCAAAGTTCCGGGAAATCGAGCGGAAGTTGCTCAAATTCACGATGCGCGTAAGCCGGTCTCGCCTACTCTTTCAGTCTTAAAGTGAAGTGAGGCTATATTTCATCCCAGAAGCTCGAAAATAAGCCTTCGAAAAGTGTTACTGTGTTCATTTCACTGTAAACCAAGGCCATCAGGAGTTAGTTTAGACTCCTCTTGACTGGAAAATATCGCCCAAGTTCGGGGAAATCGAGCCGAATTTTGTCAAAATCACGATGCGCGTAAGGCGGTGTCGGCTATTCTTTCATTCTTAAAGTGAACTCGGGCTATATTTCGGCCCAGAAGCTCGAAAGTGAAACTTCAAAAAGTTTTGCTGTGTCCATTTCACCGCGAACCAAGCCACATCGGGAGATAGTTTAAAGTCTCTCGGAAATCAAAATATCCCCCAAGTTCCGGGAGATCAAGCCGAAGTTTGTCAAAATCACAATGCGCGTAAAGCAGTCTCGGCTACTCTTTTAGTCTTAAAGTGACGTGGCTGTATATTTCCGCCCAGAAGCTCGAAAGTGAGCGTTCAAAAAGTTTTGCTCTCTCAATTTAACTGAAAACCAAGGCCATCATGAGTTAGTTTAGAGTCCACGGGACTGGAAAATATCCCTTAAGTTCTAGCAACTCAAGCCAAAGTTGGTCAAAATCACGATGCGTCTCGGCTACTATTTCAGTCTTAAAGTGAAGTGGGGCTATATTTCGGCATAGAATTTCGAAAGTAAGCGTTGAAAAAAATTTAATGTGTGCATTTCACTGCAGACCAAGGCCATTAGGGGTTAGTTTAGAGTCCTTGGGACTTGAATATATACCCGAAGTTTCGGGAAATCGAGCCGAAGTTGGTCAAAATCACGATGCGCGTAAGACGGTGTCGGCTACTCTTTCAGTCTTAAACTGAAGTGGGGCTATATTTCGGCTCAGAAGCCCGAAGGGGAGCGTTGAAAAAGTTTTGCTCTCTCCATTTCAATGCAAACCAAGGCAATCAGGAGTTACTTTAGAGTCCCCGGTACCGGAAAATATTCCCCATTTCCCGGGAAATCGAGCCAAAGTTGGTCAAAATCACGATGCGCGTAAGGCGGTGTCGGCTATTCCTTCATTCTTAAAGTGAACTCGGGCTATATTTCGGCCCAGAAGCTCGAAAGTGAAACTTCAAAAAGTTTTGCTGTGTCCATTTCACCGCCAACCAAGCCACATCAGGAGATAGTTTACAGTGTCCGGGACATCAAAATATCCCAAAAGTTCCGGGAGATCGAGCCGAAGTTTGTCAAAATCGCGATGTGCGTAAAGCAGTCTCGCCTACTCTTTGAGTCTTAAAGTGACGTGGATGTATATTTCGGCCCAGAAGCTCGAAAGTGAGCGTTCAAAAAGTTATGCTGTGCCCATTTCACTGCAAAGCAAGGCCCTCAGGAAGTAGTTTACAGTGCCCGGAACTGGAAAATATCCCCCAAGTTCCGCGAAATCGAGACGAAGTTGGTCAAAATAACGATTCGCGTAAGGGCGTCTCGGCTACTCTTTCAGTCTTAAAGTGAAGTAGGGCTATATTTCGGCCCAGAAGCTCGAAAGTGAACGTTCAAAAAGTTTTCCTCTCTGAATTTCACTGAAAGCCAAGGCCATCATGAGTTAGTTTAGAGTCCGCGGGACTGGAAAATATCTTTTAAGTTCTGGCAACTCAAGCCGAAGTTGGTCAAAATCACGATGCGCCTAAGGCGGTCTCGGCTACTCTTTTAGTCTTAAAGTGAAGTGGGGCTCTCTTTCGGCCCAGAAGCTCCAAAGTGAGCGCTGCAAAAAATTTGCTGTGTCCATTTCACTGCAAACCAAGGCCATCAGGAGTTAATTTAGATTCCTCGGAACTGCAACATATTTCCCAAGTTCCGGAAAATGGAGAAGACGTTGGTCAAAATCACGATGCGCGCAAGACGGTCTTAGCTAGTCTTTCAGTCTAAAAGTGAAGTGGGGCTATATTCCGGCATAGAAGCTAAAAAGTGAGCTTGAAAAAGTTTTGCTGTATAAATTTCAATGCAAACGAAGGCCATCAGGGGTTACTTAAGAGTCTTCGTGACTGGGAAATATCCCCCAAGTTCAGGGAAATTTAGCCGAAGTTGGTCACAATCACGGTGCGCGTTAGGCGGTCTCGCTTCCTGCTTCAGTCTTAAAGTGAAGTGAGGCTTTATTCCTGCCCAGGAGCTTGAAAGTGAGCGTTCAAAAAGTTTCCCTGTGTTTATTTCACTGCAAACCAAAGCCATCAGGAGCTAGTTTACAGTCCCCGAGACTGAAAAATATCCCCCAACTTCGGGGAAATCGAGCAAAAGTTGATCATAATCACGATTTGCGTAAGATAGTCTCGGCTACTCTTTCAGTCTTAAAGTGAAGTGGGGCTATATTTCGGGCCAGAAGCCCGAAAGTGAGCGTTCAAAAAGTTTTGCTGTGTCCATTTCACTGCAAAACGAGGCCATCAGGAGTTAGTTTAGCGTCCCCGGGACAAGAAAATATGCCCCAAGCTCCTTGAAATCGAGCCGAAGTTGGTGAAAATTACGATGCGCGTAAGGCGGTCTCGGCTACTCTTTCAGTCTTAAAGTGAAGTAGGGCTATATTTCGGCCGAGAAGCTCGAAAGTGAGCGTGCAAAAAAATGTGCTGTGTCCATTTCACTGCAAACCAAGGCGATCAGCAGTTAGTTTAGAGTCCCCGGGACTGGAATATATCCCCGAAGTGCCGGGAAATGGAACGGAAGTTGGTCAAAATCACGATGCGCGTAAGACGGTCTCTGCTACTCTTTCAGTTTTAAAGTAAAGTGGGGCTATATTTCGGCCCAGAAGCTCGAAAGTGATCCTTTAAAAAGTTACGCTTTCTGCATTTAACTGCAAACCAAGGCCATCAGGAGTTAGTTTAAAGTCCCCCGGACTGGAAAATATCCCCCATGTTCCGGGAAATCGAGCTGAACTTGGTCAAAATCACGATGCTCGTAAGGCGGTCTCGGCTACTCTTTCAGTCTTAAAGTGAAATACGGCTGTATTTCGGCCCAGAAGCTCGAAACTGAGCGTTCAAAAAGTTTTCCTGCGTCCATTTCACTGCAAACCAAGGCCATCAGGAGTTGTTTTAGAGTCCCCGGGACTTGAAAATATCGCCAAAATTCTAGAAAATCGAGCGGAAGTTGCTCAAAATCACGATGCGCGTAAGGCGGTCTCGCCTACTCTTTCAGTCTTAAAGTGAAGTGGGGCTATATTTCATCCCAGAAGCTCGAAAATAAGCCTTCAAAAAGATTTACTGTGTTTATTTCACTCCAAAACAAGGCCATCAGGAGTTAGTTTAGACTCCTCGGGACTGGAAAATATCGCCGAAGTTCGGGGAAATCGAGCCGAATTTTGTCAAAATCACGATGCGCGTAAGGCAGTGTCGGCTACTCTTTCATTCTTAAAGTGAACTGGGGCTATATTTCGGCCCAGAAGGTAGAAAGTGAAAGTTCAAAAAGTTTTGCTGTGCTCATTTCACTGCAAACCAAGCCCATCAGGAATTAGTTTAGACTCCTCGGGACTGGAAAATATCGCCCAAGTTCGGGGAAATCGAGCCGAATTTTGTCAAAATCACGATGCGCGTAAGGCGGTCTCGGCTACTCTTTCATTCTTAAAGTGAACTGGGGCTATATTTCGGCCCAGAAGCTAGAAAGTGAAAGTTCAAAAAGTTTTGCTGTGTGCAGTTCACCGCAAACCAAGCCACATCAGATTGTTTACAGTGTCCGGGACTTCAAAATATCCCCCAAGTCCCGGGAAATCGAGCCGAAGTTTGTCAAAATCACGATGCGCGTAAAGCAGTCTCGGCTACTCTTTTAGTCTTAAATTGACGTGGCTGTATATTTCGGCCCAGAAGCTCGAAAGAGAGCGTTCACAAAGTTTTGCTCTCTCAATTTAACTGAAAACCAACGCCATCATGAGTTAGTTTAGAGTCCACGGAACTGGAAAATATCCCTTAAGTTCTGGCAACTCTAGCCGAAGTTGGTCAAAATCACGATGCGTCTAAGGCGGTCTCGGCTACTATTTCAGTCTTAAAGTGAAGTGGGGCTATATTTCGGCCCAGAATTTCGAAAGTAAGGGTTCCAAAAAAAATTGCTGTGTCCATTTCACTGCAGACCAAGGCCATCAGGGGTTAGTTTAGAGTCCTTCGAACTTGAATATATCCCCGAAGTTTCGGGAAATCGAGCCGAAGTTGGTCAAAATCACGATGCGCGTAAGACGGTGTCGGCTACTCTTTCAGTCTTAAACTGAAGTGAGGCTATATTTCGTCTCAGAAGCCCGAAGGGGAACGTTGAAAAAGTTTAGCTCTCTCCATTTCAATGCAAACCAAGGCAATCAGGAGTTACTTTAGAGTCCCCGGTACCGGAAAATATTCCCCATTTTCCGGGAAATCGAGCCAAAGTTGGTCAAAATTACTATATACGTAAGGCGGTTTCGGCTACTCTTTCAGGCTTAAAGTAAAGTCGGACTATATTTCTGTCCAGAAGCTCGAAAGTGAGCGTTCAAAAAGTTTTGCTGTGTGCATTTCACTGCAAACCAAAGCTACCAAAGTTAGTTTAGGGTACCCGGGACTGGAAAATATTCCCCATTTCCCGGGAAATCGAGCCAAAGTTGGTCAAAATCACGATGCGCGTAAGGTGGTGTCGGGTATTGTTTCATTCTTAAAGTGAACTCGGGCTATATTTCGGCCCAAAAGCTCGAAAGTGAAAGTTCAAAAAGTTTTGCTGTGTCCATTTCACTGCGAACCGAGCCGCATCAGGAGATAGTTTACAGTCTCCGGGACATCAAAATATCCCCCAAGTTCCGGGAAATCGAGCCGAAGTTTGTCAAAATCACGATGCGCGTAAAGGAGTCTCGGCTACTCTTTGAGTCTTAAAGTGACGTGGCTGTATATTTCGGCCCAGAAGCTCGAAATTGAGCGTTCAAAGAGTTATGCTGTGCCCATTTCACTACAAAGCAAGGCCCTCAGGAAGTAGTTTACAGTGCCCGGAACTGGAAAATATCCCCCAAGTTCCGCGAAATCGAGACGAAGTTGGTCAAAATAACGATTCGCGTAAGGCGGTCTCGGCTACTCTTTCAGTCTTAAAGTGAAGTAGGGCTATATTTCGGTCCAGAAGCTCGACAGTGAGCGTTCAAAAAGGTTTTCCTCTCTGAATTTCACTGAAAACCAAGGCCATCATGAGCTAGTTTAGAGTCCCCGGGACTGGAAAATATCTTTTAAGTTCTGGCAACTCAAGCCGAAGTTCATAAAAATCACGATGCGCCTAAGGCGGCCTCGGCTACTCTTTTCAGTCTTAAAGTAAAGTGTGGCTATATTTAGGCTCTCATCTCCAAAGTTAGCGTTAAAAAAGTTTTGCTGTGTCCATTTCACTGCAAAACAAGGCCATCAGGACTTAGTTTAGCGTCCAAGGGACTGCAAAATGTTCCCCAAGTTCCGGGAGATCCACCCGAAGTTTGTCAAAATCACAATGCGCGTAAGGTGGTCTCGGTTACTCTTTAAGTCTTAAAGTAAAGTGCGGCTTTATTTCGGCCAAGAAGCTCGAAAGTGAGCGTTCAAAAAGTTTTGCTCTGTCCATTTCACTTCAAACCAAGGCCATCAGGAGTTAGTTTAGAGTTCCTAGGACTGGAAAATATCCCCCAAGTTCCGGAATATCGACCCGAAGTTTGTCAAACTCACGATGCGAGAAAGGCGGTCTCGGCTACTCTTTCAGTCTTAAGTGAAGTGGGGTTATATTTCGGCCCAGAATCTCCAAAGTGTGCGTTCAAAAAATGGTGCTGTGTCCATTTCAATACAAACCAAGGCCATCAGGAGTTAGTTTACAGTCCCCGGGACTGGAAAAGATCGCCCAAGTCCCGGGAATTGGAGCCGAAGTTGATCAAATTCATGATGCGCGTAACGCGGTTTCGGCTACTGTTTCACTCTTAAAGTCAAGTGTGCCTATATTTCGGCCCACGAGCTAGAAAGTGAGCATTCAAAAAGTTTTCATGTGTCCATTTCACTTCAAAACAAGGCCATCAGAACTTAGTTTAGCGTCCAAGGGACTGGAAAATATCCCGTAAGTTCCGGGAAATCCATTCGAAGTTCGTCAAAATTACGATATACGTAAGGCGGTTTCGGCTACTCTTTCAGTCTTAAAGTAAAGTCGGGCTATATTTCTGTCCAGAAGCTCGAAAGTGAGCGTTCAAAAAGTTTTGCTGTGTGTATTTCACTGCAAACCAAAGCTATCAAAGTTAGTTTAGGGTCCCCGAGACTGGAAAATATTCCCCAAGTTCCGGGAAAGCGAGCCGAAGTTGATCAAAATCACGATGCGCGAAATGCGGTCTCGGCTACTGTTTGAGTCTTAAAGTAAAGTGTGGCTATATTTCGGCCCACAAGCTCGAAAGTGAGCGTTCAAAAAGTTTTGCTCTGTCCATTTCAATGCAAAGCAAGGCGATCAGGAATTAGTTTAGAGTGCCCGGGACTGGAAAATATCCCCCAAGTTCCGAGAAATCGATTCGAAAATGGTCAAAGTCACGATGCGCGTAACGCGATCTCCGCTACTCTTTAAGTCTTAAAGTGAAGTGGGGCTATATTTCGGCCCAGAAGCTCCAAAGTGGGCGTTCAAAAAGTTATGCTGTGCGCATTTCAGTGCAAACCAAGGCCACCCGGAGTTAGTTTAGAGTCCCCCGGACTGGAAAATATCCCAAAAGTTGCGTGAAATCGAGCTGAACTTGGTGTAACTCGCGATGCGCGTGAGGCAGTCTCGGCTACTATTTCAGTCTGAAAGTGAAGTGGGATTTTATTTCGGCCCAGAAGCTACAAAGAGAGTGTTCAAAAAGCTTTCCTTTTTCCATTTCACTGAAAACCAAGGCCATCAGGAGTTAGTTTAGAGCCCGCGGAAATGGAATATATCCCCCAAGTTCCGGGAAACCGACCCGAAGTTGGTCAAAATCACGATTTGCGCTAGACGGTCTCGGCTACTCATTCAGTCTTAAAGTAAAGTGGGGCTATATTTCGGTCCAGAAGCTCGAGAGTGAGCGTTCAAAAAGTTTCGCTGTGTCCATTTCACTGAAAACCAAGACAATCAGGAGTTAGTTTAGAGTCCCCGGGACTGCAAAATATCTCCCAAGCTCCGGCAAATCGAGCCGAAGTTGGTCAAAATCACAGTGCGCTTAAGGTGGTGTCGGCTACTGCTTCAGTCTTAAAGTGAAGTGGGGCTCTATTTCGGCCCACAAGCTCAAAGCTCAGAAAAAATTACTGTGTCTATTTCATTGCAAACCAAGGCCATCAGCAGTTAGTTTAGAGTCCCCGGGAGTGGAATGTATTTCCCAAGTTCCGGAAAATCGAGAAGACGTTGGTCAAAATCACGATGCGCGTAACGCGGTCTCGGCTACTCTTTCAGTCTTAAAGTGAAGTGGGGCTATATTTCGGCCCAGAAGCTCAAAAGTGAGCGTTCAAAAATTTTGCTGTATCCATTTCAATCCAAACCAAGGCCATCAGGGGTTACTTAAGAGTCCTCGGGACTGGAAAATATCCCCCAAGTTCCCGTAAATCGAGCGGAAGTTGGTCAAAATCACGATGTGCGTAAGGTGGTCTGGGCTACTCTATTAGTCTTAAAGTGAAGTGGGGCAATATTTCGGCCCAGAAGCTCGAAAGTGAGTGTTTAAAAAGTTTTGCTCTGTCACTTTCAGTGCAAACCAAGGCCATCAGAAGTTAGTTTAGAGTCCCCGGGACTGAAGAATATCCCTTAAGTCCCGGGAAATCGAGTCGAAGTTGATCAAATTCATGATACGCGTAACGTGGTCTCGGCTACTGTGTCAGTCCTAAAGTGAAGTGTGGCTATATTTCGGCCCACAAGCTAGAAAGTGAGCGTTCAAAAAGTTTTGTTGTGTCCATTTTACTTCAAAACAAGGCCATCAGGACTTAGTTTAGCGTCCAAGGGACTGCAAAATATCCCCCAAGTTCCGGGAAATCCATTCGAAGTTCGTCAAAATTACGATGCGCGTAAGGCGGTCTCGTCTACTCTTTCAGTCTTAAAGTAAAGTGGGGCTATATTTCTGCCCAGAAGCTCCAAAGTTGTGCTCTGTCCATTTCACTGCAAACCAAGGCCATCAGGAGTTACTTTAGAGTCCCTTTGACTGGAATATATCCCCCAAGTTTCGGGAAATAAATTCGAAATTGGTCAAAATCACGATTCGCTCAAGACGGTCTCGCCTACTCTTTCAGTCTTAAATTAAAATGGGGCTCTATTTCGGCGCAGAAGCTCGAGAGTGAGCGTTCAAAAAGTTTCGCTGTGTCCATTTCACTCCAAACCAAGACAAGTAGGAGTTAGTTGAGAGTCCCCGGGACTGGAAAATATTCCCCAACTTCCGGGACGTCAACCCGAAGTTTGTCAAAACCACGATGCGCGTAAGGCGGTCTCGGCTACTCTTTCAGTGTTAAAGTAATGGGGGGTTATATGTTGGCCCAGAAGCTCGAAATTGAGCGTTCAAAAAGTTTTGCTGGGTCCATTTTACTGCAAACCAAGGCCATCAGGAATTAGTTTAGAGTCCTCAGAACTGGAATATATCCCCTTAGTGCCGGCAAATCCAGCCGAAGTTGCTCAAAATCACGATGCACGTAAGGCGGTCTCGGCTACTCTTTCAGTCTTCAAGTGAAGTGGGGTTGTATTTCTGTCCAGAAGCTCGAAAGTATGCGTTCAAAAACTTTTTCTGTTTCCGTTTCACTGCAAACCAACACAAGCACGAGTTAGTTTAGAGTCCCCGGGACTGGAAAATATTTCGCAAGTTCTGGGAAATCGAGCCCAAGTTGATCAAAATCACGATGCGCGAAACGTGGTCTCGGCTACTGTTTCAGTCTTAAAGTGAAGTATGGGTGTATTTCGGCCCACAAGCTCGAAAGTGAGCGTTCAAAAAGCTTTGCTGTGTCCCTTTCACTGCAAAACAAGGCAATCAGCACCTAGTTTAGTGTCCAAGGGACTGGAAAATATCCCCCAAGTTCCGGGAAATCCACCGGAAGTTTGTCAAAATCACGATGCGCGTAAGGCGGTCTCGGCTACTTTTTCAGTATTAAAGTAAAGTGGGTTATATTTCGGCCCAGAAGCTGAAGGTGAGCGTTCAAAAAGTTTTGTCTCCATTTCACTGCAAACCAAGGCCATCAAGAGTTAGTTTGGAGTCCCTGGGACTGGAAAATATCCCCCTAGTTCCGGAATATCGACCCGAAGTTGGTCAAAATGCGCGCACGCCGGTCTCGGTTACTCTTTCAGTCTTAAAATGAAGTGGGGCTATATTTCGGCCGACAAGCTCAACACCGAGCGTGCGCTCCTGTTGCCTGTGTAAATATCACTGAAAACTAAGTTCATCAGGAGTTAGCATAGAGTCCTCGGGACTGGATAATATTCCCCGAATTCCGGCAAACCGAGCCAAAGATGCTCAAAATCACGATGCGCGTAAGGCGGTCTCGGCTACTCGTTTACTCCGATAATGAAGTGGGCTATATTTCGGTTCTACAAGCTCGACATCGAGCGTGCTCTCCTTTTACCTGTGTCCATTTCACTAAGAACTAAGTCCATCGGGAGATAGTTTAGAATCCTCGAGACTGGAAGCTATCCTCCAAGTTTCGGCAAATTGAGCCATACTTTCTTAAAATTACGATAAGCGTACGGCAGTTTCGTTTACTCTTTCAGTCTTAAAATGAACTGGGGCTACATTTCGGCCTAGGCAATCAGGAGTTAGTTTAGAGTCCCTGGTACCGGGAAATATCCCCTTTTTTCCGGGAAATCGAGCCAAAGTTGGTCAAAATCACGATGCGCGTAAGGCGGTCCCGGTTACTCTTTCATTCTTAAAGTGAACTGGGGCAATATTTCCGCCCAGAAGCTCGAAAGTGAGCCTTCAAAAAGTTGTGCTGTGTCCATTTCACTCCAGAGCAAGGCCATCAGGAGTTACTTTAGAGTCCGCGGGACTGGAAAATATCCCCCAAGTTCTGGGAAATCGAGCCGAAGTTGGTCAAAATTACGATGGGCGTAGGGCGGTCTCGGCTACTCTTTCACTCTTAAAGTGAAGTGGAGCTATATTTCGGCCCAGAAGCTCGAAAGTGACCCTTTAAAAAGTTACGCTTTCTAAATTTAACTGCAAACCAAGGCCATCAGGAGTTAGTTTAAAGTCCCCCGGACTGGAAAATATCCCCCAAATTCCGGGAAATCGAGCTGAACTTGGTCAAAATCACGATGCTCGTAAGGCGGTCTCGGCTACTATTTCAGTCTTAAAGTGAAATACGGTTGTATTTCGGCCCAGAAGCTCGAAACTGAGCGTTCAAAAAGTTTTCCTGCGTCCATTTCACTGCAAACCAAGGCATCCAGGAGTTAGTTTAGAGTCCCCGGGACTTTAAAATATCGCCAAAATTCTAGAAAATTGAGCGGAAGATGCTCAAAATCACGATGCGCGTAAGGCGGTCTCGCCTACTCTTTCAGTCTTAAAGTGAAGTGGGGCTATATTTCATCCCAGAAGCTCGAAAATAAGCCTTCAAAAAGTGTTACTGTGTTCATTTCACTGGAAACCAAGGACATCAGGTATTAGTTTAGACTCCTGGGGACTGGAAAATACCGCCCAAGTTCGGGGAAATCCAGCCGAATTTTGTCAAAATCACGATGCGCGTAAGGCGGTGTCGGCTATTCTTTCATTCTTAAACTGAACTCGAGCTATGTTTCGGCCCAGAAGCTCGAAAGTGAAAGTTCAAAAAGTTTTGCTGTGTGCAGTTCACCGCAAACCAAGCCACATCAGGATATAGTTTACACTCTCCCGGACATCAAAATATCCCCCAAGTTCCCGGAGATCGAGCCGAAGTTTGTCAAAATCATGATGCGCGTAAAGCAGTCTCCGCTACTCTTTGAGTCTTAAAGTGACGTGGCTGTATATTTCGGCCCAGAAGCTCGAAAGTGAAAGTTCAAAAAGTTTTGCTGTGTCCATTTCACCGCCAACCAAGCCACATCAGGAGATAGTTTACAGTCTCATGGACATCAAAATATCCCAAAAGTTCCGGGAGATCGAGCCGAAGTTTGTCAAAATCGCGATGTGCGTAAAGCAGTCTCGGCTACTCTTTGAGTCTTAAAGTGACGTGGCCGTATATTTCGGCCAAGAAGCTTGAAAGTGAGCGTTCAAAAAGTTATGCTGTGCCCATTTCACTGCAAAGCAAGGCCCTCAGGAAGTAGTTTACAGTGCCCGGAACTGGAAAATATCCCCCAAGTTCCGCGAAATCGAGACGAAGTTGGTCAAAATAACGATTCGCGTAAGGCGGTCTCGGCTACTCTTTCAGTCTTAAAGTGAAGTAGGACTATATTTCGGTCCAGAAAGACGAAAGTGAGCGTTCAAAAAGTTTTCCTCTCTGAATTTCACTGAAAACCAAGGCCATCATGAGTTAGTTTAGTGTCCCCGGGACTGGAAAATATCTTTTAAGTTCTGGCAACTCAAGCCGAAGTTGATCAAAATCACGATGCGCCTAAGCCGGCCTCGGCTACTCTTTCAGTCTTAAATTGAAGTGGGGCTCTATTTCGGCCCAGAAGCTCCAAAGTGAGCGTTCAAAAAGTTTTGCTGTGTTCATTTCACTCCAAACCAAGGCCATCCCGAGTTAGTTTAGCGTCCTCGGGACAAGAAAATATGCCCCAAGGTCCGGGAAATTGAGCCCAGGTTGGTCAAAATCACGATGCCCCTAAAGTGGTCTCGGCTACTCTTTCTGTCTTAAAGTGAAGTGGGGCTATATTTCGGGCCAGAAGCCCGAAAGTGAGCGTTCAAAATGTTTTGCTGTGTTCTTTGACTGAAAAACAAGGCCATCACGAGTTAGTTTACCGTCACTGGGACTGGAAAATATTCTTCAAGTTCCGGTAAATCGAGCTGAATTGGGTCAAAATCACGGTGCTGCCAAAACGGTCTCGGCTACCCTTTCAGTCTTAAAGTGAAGAGGGGCTATATTTCTATCCAGAAGCTCGAAAGTAAGCGTTCAAAACGTTTTGCTGTGTGCATTTCACTGCAAACCAAAGCTATGAAAAGTTACTTTAGGGTTCCCGGGACTGGAAAATATTTCCCAAGTTCCGGGAAAGCGAGCCGAAGTTGATCAAAATCACGATGCGCGAAATGCGGTCTCGGCTACTGTTTGAGTCTTAAAGTAAAGTGTGGCTATATTTCGGCCCACAAGCTCGAAAGTGAGCGTTCAAAAAGTTTTGCTGTGTCCATTTCACTGCAAAACAAGGCCATCAGGACTTAGGTTAGCGTCCAAGGGACTGGAAAATTTTCCCCAAGTTCCGGGAGATTCACCCGAAGCTTGTCAAAATCACAATGCGCGTAAGGTGGCCTCGGTTACTCTTTAAGGCTTAAAGTAAAGTGGGGCTTTATTTCGGTCAGAAAGCTCGAGGGTGAGCGTTCAAAAAGTTTTGCTCTCTCCATTTCACTGCAAACCAAGGCCATCAGGAGTTAGTTTAGAGTTCCTGGGACTGGAAAATATCCCCAAGTTCCGGAATATCGACCCGAAGTTTGTCAAACTCACGATGCGAGCAAGGCGGTCTCGGCT
Source organism: Orbicella franksi (assembly GCF_964199315.1). NCBI lineage: Eukaryota > Metazoa > Cnidaria > Anthozoa > Scleractinia > Merulinidae > Orbicella > Orbicella franksi. The sequence goes on from NC_138151.1 coordinate 472,273, forward strand.
ACTCTTTCAGTCTTAAAGTGAGGTGGGGCAATATTTCGGCCCAGAAGCTCGAAAGTGTGCTTGCAAAAATTGTGCTGTGTCCATTTCAATGCAAACCAAGGCCATCAGGAGTTAGTTTAGAGTCCTCGGGAGTGGAAAATATCCCTCAGGTCCCTGGAATTGGAGCCGAAGTTGAACAAATTCATGATGCCCGTAAGGTGGTCTCGGCTACTGTTTCAGTCTTAAAGTCAAGTGTGCCTATATTTCGGCCCAAAAGCTAGAAAGTGAGCGTTCAAAAAGTTTTGCTGTGTCCATTTCACTTCAAAACAAGGCCATCAGGACTTAGTTTAGCGTCCAAGGGACTGCAAAATATCCCCCAAGTTCCGGGAAATCCATTTGAAGGTCGTCAAAATTACGATGCGCGTAAGGCGGTCTGATCTACTCTTTCAGTCTTAGAGTAAAGTGGGGCTATATTTCTGCCCAGAAGCTCCAAAGTTGTGCTCTGTCCATTTCGCTGAAAACCAAGGCCATCAGGAGTTACTTTAGAGTCCCTTTGACTGGAATATATCCCCCAAGTTTCGGGAAATAAATTCGAAATTGGTCAAAATCACGATTCCCTTAAGACGGTCTCGCCTACTCTTTCAGTCTTAAAGTAAAATGGGGCTCTATTTCGGCGCAGAAGCTCGAGAGTGCACGTTCAAAAAGTTTCGCTGTGTCCATTTCACTGCAAACCAAGACAAGCAGGAGTTAGTTGAGAGTCCCCGGGACTGGAAAATATCCCCCAAGTTCCGGGAAATCCACCCGAAGTTTGACAAAATCACGATGTGCGTAAGGCGGTCTCGGCTACTCTTTCAGTGTTAAAGTAATGGGGGGGAGCTATATTTTAACCCAGAAGCTCGAAATTGAGCGTTCAAAAAGTTTTGCTGGGTCCATTTTATTGCAAACCAAGGCCATCAGGAATTAGTTTAGAGTCCTCAGAACTGGAATATATCCCCTTAGTTCTGGCAAATCGAGCCGAAGTTGCTCAAAATCACGATGCACGTAAGGCGGTCTCGGCTACTCTTTCAGTCTTCAAGTGAAGTGGGGTTGTATTTCGGTCCAGAAGCTCGAAAGTATGCGTTCAGAAACTTTTTCTGTTTCCGTTTCACTGCAAACCAAGACCAGCACGAGTTAGTTTAGAGTCCCCGGGACTGGAAAATATTTCGCAAGTTCCGGGAAATCGAGCCGAAGTTGATCAAAATCACGATGCGCGAAACGTGGTCTCTGCTACTTTTTCAGTCTTAAAGTAAAGTGGGCTATATTTCGGCCCAGAAGCTTGAACGTAAGCGTTCAAACAGTTTTGCATTCTCCATTTCACTGCAAACCAAGGCCATCAAGAGTTAGTCTAGAGTCCCTGGGACTGGAAAATATCCCCCAAGTTCCGGAATATCGACCCGAAGTTGGTCAAAATGCGCGCACGCCGGTCTCGGCTACTCTTTAAGTCGTAAGTGATGTGGGACTATATTTCGGCGTAGAAGCTCGAAAGTGTGCGTTCAAAAACTTGTGCTGTGTCAATTTCACTGCAAACCATGCCCATCAGAAGTTAGTTTAGAGTCCCGGGGACTGGAAAATATTCCCCAAGTTCCAGGAAAGCGAGCAGCAGTTCATCAAAATCACGATGCGCGTAACGCGGTCTCGGCTACTGTTTCAGTCTTAAAGTGAAGAGTGGCTATATTTAAGCCCACAAGCTCGAAAGTGAGCGTTCAAAAAGTTTTCCTGTGTGCATTTCACTGCAAACCAAGGCCATCAGCAGTTAGTTTAGAGTCCGCGGGACTGGAAAATATTCTCCAAGTTCCAGGAAATGACGCCGAAGTTAATGAAAATTACGATTAGCGTAACTTGCTCTCGGCGGTTTTTTCAGTCTTAAATTTAAGTAGGGCTATAATTCGGCCCTGAAGCTCGAAGGTGAGCGTTCAGAATGTTTTGCTGTGTTCATTAAACTGCAAACCAAGGTCATCGGGAGTTAGTTTAGCCTCCCGGGGACTTTAAATTATTCGCCAACTTCCGGGAAATCGAGCAAAAGTGGCCCAAAATCGCGATGCGCGTAAGGCACTCTCGGCTACTCTTTCAGTCTTAAAATTAAGGGGGGCTATATTTCGACCTAGAAGCTCGAGACCGGGCGTGCGCTAATTTTACCTGTGTCCATTTCACTGACATCTTAGGCCATCAGGAGTTAGTTTAGAGTCCTTGGGACTGGAAAATATTTCCCAAATTCTGGCAGATCGAGCCAAAGTTGCTCAAAATCACGATGCGCGTAAGGCGGTCTCGGCTACTCTTTCAGTCTTAAAATGAAGTGGGGCTATATTTCGGCCGACAAGCTCAACACCGAGCGTGCGCTCCTTTTGCCTGTGTACATATCACTGAAAACTAAGTTCATCAGGAGTTAGCATAGAGTCCTCGGGACAGGAAAATATTCCCCGAATTCCGGCAAATCGAGCCAAAGGTGCTCAAAATCACGATGCGCGTAAGGCGGTCCCGGCTACTCTTTCAGTCTTAAAGTGAAGTGGGGCTATATTTCGGCCCAGAAGCTCGAAAGTGAACGTTCAAAGAGTTTGGCTGTGTCCATTTCACTGAAAACCAAGGCCATGAGGAATTAGTTTAGAGTGCCCGGGACTGGGAATTATCTCCCAAGTTCCGGGAAATCGAGCCGATGTAGCCCAAAATCACGATGCGCGTAAGGCGGTCTCGGCTAGTCTTTCAGTCTTAAAGTGAAGTAGGGCTATGCTTCGGCCCAGAAGCTCAAACGTGAGCGTTCAAAAAGTTGTGCTGTGTCCATTTTACTGCAAACCAAGGCAATCAGGAGTTAGTTTAGAGTCCCCGGTACCGGAAAATATCCCCCATTTCCCGGAAAATCGAGCCAAAGTTAGTCAAAATCACGATGCGCGTAATGCGGTCCCGGTTACTCTTTCATTCTTAAAGTGAACTGGGACAATATTTCCGCCCAGAAGCTCGAAAGTGAGCGTTGAAAAAGTTGTGCTGTGTCCATTTGACTCCAGAGCAAGGCCATCAGGAGTTACTTTAGAGTCCGCGGCACTCGAAAATATCCCCCACGTCCCAGGAAATCAAGCCGAAGCTCGACAAAATTACCATGCGGTTAAGGCGGTCCCGGCTACTCTTTCAGTCTGAAAGTGAAGTGGGGCTATATTTCGGCCCAGAAGCTCAAAAGCGAACGTTCAAAGAGTTTGGATGTGTCCATTTCACTGAAAACCAAGGCCATCAGGAGTTAGTTTGGAGTGCCCGGGACTGGGAATTATCTCCCAAGTTCCGGGAAATCGAGCCGATGTAGCCCAAAATCACGATGCGCGTAAGGCGGTCTCGGCTAGTCTTTCAGTCTTAAAGTGAAGTAGGGCTATGCTTCGGCCCAGAAGCTCAAACGTGAGCGTTCAAAAAGTTTTGCTGTGTCCATTTTACTGCAAACCAAGGCAATCAGGAGTTAGTTTAGAGTCCCCGGTACCGGAAAATATCCCCCATTTCCCGGAAAATCGAGCCAAAGTTAGTCAAAATCACGATGCGCGTAATGCGGTCCCGGTTACTCTTTCATTCTTAAAGTGAACTGGGACAATATTTCCGCCCAGAAGCTCGAAAGTGAGCGTTGAAAAAGTTGTGCTGTGTCCATTTGACTCCAGAGCAAGGCCATCAGGAGTTACTTTAGAGTCCGCGGGACTGGAAAATATCCCCCATGTTCCGGGAAATCGAGCCGAAGTTGGTCAAAATTACGATTGGCGTAAGGCGGTCTCGATTACTCTTTCACTCTTAAAGTGAAGTGGAGCTATATTTCGGCCCAGAAGCTCAAAAGTGAGCGTTCAAAAACTTTTGCTGTGTCCATTTTACTGCAGAACAAGGACGTCGGGGGTGCGTTTAGAGTCCCCTGGGACTGGAAAATATGCCCCAAATTCCGGGAAATTTAACCGAAGTTGGTCAAAATCACGACGCGCGTACGGCGGTCTCGGCTACTCTTTCAGTCTTAAGGTCAAGTGGGCTTAGATTTAACTCCAGAAGCTCGAAAGTAAGGGTTCAAAAATGTTTGTTTGTATTTCACTCACATCTTAGACAATCAGGAGTGAGTTTTGAGACTTTGGGACTGGAAAATATCTCCCAAGTTTCGCCAGATCGAGCCGAAGATCCTCAAAATCACAATGCGCGTAAGGCGCTCCCGCCTACTCTTTCAGTCTTAAAAAGAAGTAGAGCTATATTTGGGCCAGCAATCTCGAAAGTGCGCGTTCAAAAAGTGTTCCTGTGTCCATTTCACTGGAAACCAAGGCAATCAGGAGTTAGTTTAGAGTCCCCGGGACTGGAAAATATCCCCCTATTTGCGGGAAATTGAGCCGAAGTATCCCAAAATCACGATGCGCGTAAGGCGGTCTCGGCTCCTCTTTCAGTCTTAAAGTTAAGTGGGGCTATATTTCGACGCATAAGCTCGAAAATGAGCGTTCAAAGAGTTTTGCTGTGTCCATTTAACTGCAAATTAAGGCCATCGGAAGTTAGTTTAGCTTCCCCGGGAATTGAAAATATTCGCCAACTTCCGGGAAATCGAGCCGAAGTTGGTCAAAATTACGATGCGCGTGAAGTAGGGCTATATTTCGGCCGAGAAGCTCGAAAGTGAGCGTTCAAAAAAATGTGCTGTGTCCCTTTCATTGCAAACCAAGGCCATCAGCAGTTAGTTTAGAATCCCCGGGACTGGAATATATCCCCGAAGTTCCGGGAAATCGAACGGAATTTGGTGAAAATCACGATGCGCGTAAGACGGTCTCTGCTACTCTTTCACTCTTAAAGTAAAGTGGGGCTATATTTCGGCCCAGAAGCTCGAAAGTGACCCTTTAAAAAGTTACGCTTTCTGCGTTTAACTGCAAACCAAGGCCATCAGGAGTTAGTTTAAAGTCCCCCGGACTGGAAAATATCCCCCAAGTTCCGGGAAATCGAGCTGAACTTGGTCAAAATCACGATGCTCGTAAGGCGGTCTCGGCTACTATTTCAATCTTAAAGTGAAATACGGTTGTATTTCGGCCAAGAAGCTCGAAACTGATCGTCCAAAAAGTTCTCCTTCGTCCATTTCACTGCCCAGAAGCTAGAAAGTGAAAGTTCAAAACGTTTTGTTGTGTCCATTTCACCGCAAACCAAGTCACATCAGCAGATTGTTTACAGTCTTCGGCACATCAAAATATCCCCCAAGTCCCGGGAAATCGAGCCGAAGTTTGTCAAAATCGCGATGCGCGTAAAGCAGTGTCAGCTACTCTTTTAGTCTTAAAGTGACGTGGCTGTATATTTCGGCCCAGAAGCTCGAAAGTGAGCGTTCAAAAAGTTTTGCTCTCTCAATTTAACTGAAAACCAAGACCATCATGAGTTAGCTTAGAGTCCACGGGACTGGAAAATATCCCTTAAGTTCTGGCAAGCCAAGACCAATTTGGTCAAATTCACGATGCGTCTAAGGCGGTCTCGGCTGCTATTTCAGTCTTAAAGTGAAGTGGGGCTATATTTCGGCCCAGAATTTCGAAAGTAAGGGTTCCAAAAAAAATTTGCTGTGTCCATTTCACTGCAGACCAAGGCCATCAGGGGTTAGCTTAGAGTCCTTGGGACTTGAATATATACCCGAAGTTTCGGGAAATCGAGCCGAAGTTGGTCAAAATCACGATGCGCGTAAGACGGTGTCGGCTACTCTTTCAGGCTTAAACTGAAGTGGGGCTATATTTCGGCTCAGAAGCCCTAAGGGGAGCGTTGAAAAAGTTTTGCTCTCTCCATTTCAATGCAAACCAAGGCAATCAGGAGCTACTTTAGAGTCCCCGGTACCGGAAAACATTCCCCATTTCCCGAGAAATCGAGCCAAAGTTGGTCAAAATCACGATGCGCGTCAGGCGGTGTCGGCTATTCTTTCATTCTTAAAGTGAACTCGGGCTATATTTCGGCCCAAAAGCTCGAAAGTGAAAATTCAAAAAGTTTTGCTGTGTCCATTTCACCGCGAACCAAGCCACATCAGGAGATAGTTTACAGTCTCAGGGACATCAAAATATCCCCCAAGTTCCGGGAGATCGAGCCGAAGTTTGTCAAAATCACGATGCGCGTAAAGCAGACTCGGCTACCCTTTGAGTCTTAAAGTGACGTGGCTCTATATTTCGGCCCAGAAGCTCGAAAGTGAACGTTCAAAAAGTTATGCTGTGCCCATTTCACTGCAAAGCAAGGCCCTCAGGAAGTAGTTTACAGTGCCCGGAGCTGGAAAATATCCCCCAAGTTCCGCGAAATCGAGACGAAGTTGGTCAAAATAACGATTCGCGTAAGGCGGTCTCGGATACTCTTTCAGTCTTAAAGTTAAGTAGCGCTATATTTCGGTCCAGAAGCTCGAAAGTGAGCGTTCAAAAGGTTTTCCTCTCTCCATTTTACTGAAAACCAAGGCCATCATGAGTTAGTTTAGAGTCCCCGGGACTGGAAAATATCTTTTAAGTTCTGGCAGATCAAGCCGAAGTTGGTCAAAATCACGATGCGCCTACGGCGGCCTCGACTACTCTTTCAGTCTTAAAGTGAAGTGGGGCTCTATTTCGGCCCAGAAGCTCCAAAGTGATTGATGCAAAAAATTTGCTGTGTCCATTTCACTGCAAACCAAGGCCATTAGGAGTGAGTTTAGAGCCCCTGGGATTGCAATATATTTCCCGGAAAATGTTGCTGTTGTTGGTCAAAATCAGGGTGCGCGTTAGGCGGTCTCGCTTACTCTTTCAGTCTTAAAGTGAAGTGAGGCTTTATTCCTGCCCAGGAGCTTGAAAGTGAGCGTTCAAAAAGTTTCCCTGTGTTTATTTCACCGCAAACCAAAGCCATCAAGAGCTAGTTTAGAGTGCCCGGGACTGGAAAATATCCCCCAACTTCCGGGAAATCGAGCCGAAGTTGGTCAAAATAACGATTCGCATAAGGCGGTCTCGTCTACTCTTTCAGTCTTAAAGTGAAGTGGAGCTATATTTCGGGCCAGAAGCCCGAAAGTGAGCGTTCAAAAAGCTTTGCTGTGTTCTTTTCACTCCAAACCAAGGCCATCAGGAGTTAGTTTAGCGTCCCCGGGACAAGAAACTATGCCCCAAGGTCCGTGAATTTGAGCCGAGGTTGGTCAAAATCACGATGCCCCTAACGTGATCTCGGCTACTGTTTCTGTCTTAAAGTGAAGTGGGTCTATATTTCGGGCCAGAAGCCCGAAAGTGAGCGTTCAAAAAGTTTTGCTGTGTCCATTTCACTGCAAACCAAGGCCATCAGGGGTTAGTTTAGAGTCCCCCGGACTGAAAAATATTGCCCAACTTCCGGGAAAGCGAGCCGAAGTTGATCAAAATCACGACGCGCGAAATGCTGTATCGGCTACTGTTTCAGTCTTAAAGTAAAGTGTGGCTATATTTCGGCCCACAAGCTCGAAAGTGAGCGTTCAAAAAGTTTTGCTGTGTCCATTTCACTGCAAAATAAGGCCATCAGAAGTTAGGTTAGCGTCCAAGGGACTGAAAAATGTTCCCCAAGTTCCGGGAGATCCACCCGAAGTTTGTCAAAATCACAATGCGCGTAAGGTGGTCTCGGTTACTCTTTAAGTGTTAAAGTAAAGTGGGGCTTTATTTCCGCCAGGAAGCTCGAAGGTGAGCGTTCAAAAAGTTTTGCTCTGTCCATTTCACTGCAAACCAAGGCCATCAGGACTTAGTTTAGAGTTCCTGGGACTGGAAAATATCCCTCAAGTTCCGGAATATCGACCCGAAGTTTGTCAAACTCACGATGCGAGCAAGGCGGTCTCGGCTACTCTTTCAGTGTTAAGTGAAGTGGGGCTATATTTTGGCCCAGAATCTCCAACGTGTGCTTTCAAACAATTGTGCTGTGTCCATTTCAATGCAAACCAAGGCCATCAGGAGTTAGTTTACAGTCCCCGGGACTGGAAAATATCCCCCAAATTCCATGAATTGGAGCCGAGGTTGATCAAATTCATGACGCGCGTAACGTGGTCTCGGCCACTGTTTCAGTCTTAAAGTCAAGTGTGCCTATATTTCGGTCCACAAGCTAGAAAGTGAGCGTTCAAAAAGTTTTGCTGTGTCCATTTCACTTCAAAACAAGGCTATCAGGACTTAGTTTAGCGTCCAAGGGACTGGAAAATATCCCCCAAGTTCCGGGAAATCCATTCGAAGTTCGTCAAAATTACGATATACGTAAGGCGGTTTCGGCTACTCTTTCAGTCTTAAAGTAAAGTCGGGCTATATTTCTGTCCAGAAGCTCGAAAGTGAGCGTTCAAAAAGTTTTGCTCTCTGTCTTTCACTGAAAACCAAGGCCATCATGAGTTAGTTTAGAGTCCCCGGGACTGGAAAATATCTTTTAAGTTCTGGCAACTCAAGCCGAAGTTGGTCAAAATCACGATGCGCCTAAGGCGGCCTCGGCTACTCTTTCAGTCTTAAAGGCTTAGAGGCTCCAAAGTGAGCGCTTCAAAAAATTTGTTGTGTCCATTTCACTGCAAACCAAGGCAATCAGGAGATAGTTTAGAGTCCCCGGGACTGCCATATATTTCCCAAGTTCCGGAAAATGGAGAAGACGTTGGTCAAAATCACGATGCCCGCAAGACGGTCTTGGCTAGTCTTTCAGTCTTAAAGTGAAGTGGGGCTATATTTCGGCCCAGAAGCTCAAAAGTGAGCGTTCAAAAGGTTTTGCTCTATCCATTTCAATGCAAACGAAGGCCATCAGGGGTTACTTAAGAGTCTTCGGGACTGGAAAATATCCCCCAAGTTCAGGGAAATTTAGCCGAAATTGGTCAAAATCACGGTGCGCGTTAGTCGCTCTCGCTTACTGTTTCAGTCTTAAAGTGAAGTGAGAGTTTTTTCCTGCCCAGGAGCTTGAAAGTGAGCGTTCAAAAAATTTCCCTGTGTTTATTTCACTGCAAACCAAAGCCATCAGAAGCTAGTTTAAAGTCCCCGGGACTGGAAAATATCCCCCAACTTCCGGGAAATCGAGCCGAAGTTGGGCAGAATCACGATTTGCGTAAGGTAGTCTCGGCTAGTCTTTCAGTCTTAAAGTGAAGTGAGGCTATATTTCGGGCAGAAGCCCGAAAGTGAGCGTTCAAAATGTTTTGCTGTGTCCATTTCACTGCCAACCAACGCCATCAGGGGTTAGTTTAGAGTCCCCGGGACTGAAAAATATTGGCCAAGTTCCGGGGAATTAAACCGAAGTTGATCAAAATCACGATGCGCGAAATGCGGTATCGGCTACTGTTTCAGTCTTAAAGTGAAGTGGGGCTATGTTTTGGGCCAGAAGCCCGAAAGTGAGCGTTAAAAAAGTTTTGCTCTGTTCTTTGACTGGAAAACAAGGCCATCACGAGTTAGTTTAGCGTCCCTGGGACTGGAAAATATTGCCCAAGTTTCGGGAAAGCGAGCCGAAGTTGATCAAAATCACGTTGCGCGAAATGCGGTCTCGGCTACTGTTTGAGTGTTAAAGTAAAGTGTGGCTATATTTCGGCCAACAAGCTCGAAAGTGAGCGTTCAAAAAGTTTTGCTCTGTCCATTTCAATGCAAAGCAAGGGGATTTGGAGTTAGTTAAGAGTCCCCGGGACTGGAAAATATTTCCCAAGTTCCGAGAAATCGATCCGAAAATGGTCAAAATCACGATACGCGTAAGGCGATCTCAGCTATTCATTCAGTCTTAAAGTGAAGTGGGGCTATATTTCGGCCCAGAAGCTCCAAAGTGAGCGTTCAAAAACTTAAGCTGTGCCCATTTCAGTGCAAACCAAGGCGATCCGGAGTTAGTGTAGAGTCCCCCGGACTGGAAAATATCCCAAAAGTTGCGTGAAATCGAGCTGAACTTGGTCTAACTCACGATGCGCGTGAGGCGGTCTCGGCTACTCTTTCAGTCTGAAAGTGAAGTGGGATTCTATTTCGGCCCAGAAGCTACAAAGAGAGTGTTCAAAAAGCTTTCCTTTGTCCATTTCATTGAAAACCAAGGCCATCAGGGGTTAGTTTAGAGCCCGCGGAAATGGAATATATCCCCCAAGTTCCGGGAAACCGACCCGAAGTTGGTCAAAATCACGATTTGCGCAAGACGGTCTCGGCTACTCTTTGAATCTTAAAGTAAAGTGGGGCTATATTTCGGTCCAGAAGCTCGAGAGTGAGCGTTCAAAAAGTTTCGCTGTGTCCATTTCACTGAAAACCAAGACAATCAGGAGTTAGTTTAGAGTCCCCAGGACTGGAATATATCCCCCAAGTTCCGGGAAACCGACCCGAAGTTGGTCAAAATCACGATTTGCGCAAGACGGTCTCGGCTACTCTTTGAATCTTAAAGTAAAAAAAAAAGGTAAAGTCTGCATACGAGCCAAGTGGCCCATCAGGCCGGAGCTTATCCCGGTTTCTGTAGCATGAAGCGACTAGGAATATTTCTACTCCCCCCTGGATGGGATGCTAGTCCATCGCAGGGTTACCCCCAGCATTAAGTTCGCCGGTACCCATTTATACACCTGGGTGGAGAGAGGCACTGTGAGAGTAAAGTGTCTTGCCCAAGAACACAACACAATGTCCCCGGCCAGGGCTCGAACCCGGACCGCTCGATCCGGAGACGAGCGCACTAACCATGAGGCCACCGCGCCTCCCTTCTTAAAGTAAAGTGGGGCTATATTTCGGCCCAGAAGCTAAAAAGTGAGCGTTCAAAAAGTTTTGCTGTATCCATTTCAATGCAAACCAAGGCCATCAGGGGTTACTTAAGAGTCCTCGGGACTGGAAAATATCCCCCAAGTTCCGGTAAATCGAGCCGAAGTTGGTCAAAATCACGATGTGCGTAAGGTGGTCTCGGGTACTCTTTCAGTCGTAAAGTGAAGTGGGGCAATATTTCGGCCCAGAAGCTCGAAAGTGAGTGTTTAAAAACTTTTGCTCTGTCACTTTCAGTGCAAACCAAGGCCATCAGAAGTTACTTTAGAGTCCCCGGGACTGGAGAATATTCCTCAAGTCCCGGGAAATCGAGCCGAAGTTAATCAAAATCATGATGCGCGTAACGTGGTCTCGGCTACTGTGTCAGTCCTAAAGTGAAGTGGGGCTTTCTTTCGGCCAGGAAGCTCGAAGGTGAGCGTTCAAAAAGTTTTGCGCTGTCCATTTCACTGCAAACCAAGGCCATCAGGACTTAGTTTAGAGTTCCTGGGACTGGAAAATATCCCCCAAGTTCCGGAATATCGACCCGAAGTTTGTGAAACTCACGATGCGAGCAAGGCGGTCTCGGCTACTCTTTCAGTCTTATGTGAAGTGGGGCTATATTTTGGCCCCGAATCTCCAAAGTGTCCTTTCAAAAAATTGTGCTGTGTCCATTTCAATGCAAACCAAGGCCATCAGGAGTTACTTTAGAGTCCCTTTGACTGGAATATATCCCCCAAGTTTCGGCAAATAAACGCGAAATTGGTCAAAATCACGATTCGCTCAACACAGTCTCGCCTACTCTTTCAGTCTTAAAGTAAAATGGGGCTCTATTTCGGCCCAGAAGCTCGAGAGTGAGCGTTCAAAAACTTTCGCTGTGTCCATTTCACTGCAAACCAAGACAAGCAGGAGTTAGTTGAGAGTCCACGGGACTGGAAAATATCCCCCAAGTTCGGGGAAATCGAGCCGAATTTTGTCAAAATCACGATGCGCGTAAGGCGGTCTCGGCTACTCTTTCATTCTTAAAGTGAACTGGGGATATATTTCGGCCCAGAGGCTAGAAAGTGAAAGTTCAAAAAGTTTTGCTGGGTCCATTTTACTGCAAACCAAGGCCATCAGCAATTAGTTTAGAGTCCTCAGAACTGGAATATATCCCCTTATTTCCGGCAAATCCAGCCGAAGTTGCTCAAAATCACGATGCAGGTAAGGCGGTCTCGGCTACTCTTTCAGTCTTCAAGTGAAGTGGGGTTCTATTTCGGTTTAGAAGCTCGAAAGTATATGTTCAAACACTTTTTCTGTTTCCATTTCACTGCAAACCAAGACCAGCACGAGTTAGTTTAGAGTCTCCGGGACTGGAAAATATCCCCCAAGTTCCGGGAAATCGAGCCGAAGTTGATCAAAATCACGATGCGCGAAACGTGGTCTCGGCTACTGTTTCAGTCTTAAAGTGAAGTATGGCTATATTTCGGCCCACAAGCTCGAAAGTGAGCGTTCAAAAAGCTTTCCTATGTCCATTTTACTGCAGACCAAGGACGTCGGGGGTCAGTTTAGTGTCCCCGGGACTGGAAAATATCCCCCAAGTTCCGGGAAATTTAACCGAAGTTGGTCAAAATCACGACGCGCGTACGGCGGTCTCGGCTACTCTTCCAGTCTTAAAGTGAAGTGGGGCAATATCTCGGCCAGGAACCTCGAAACTGAGTGTTTCAAAAGTTTTGCTGTGTCCATTTCACTGCAAAACAAGGCCATCACGAATTAGTTTAGCGTCCAAGGGACTGGAAATATCCCCCAAGTTACGGGAAATCCACCCGAAGTTAGTCAAAATTACGATGCGCTTAAGGGGGTCTCGGCTACTCTTTCAGTCTTAAGGTCAAGTGGGCTTAGATTTAACTCCAGAAGCTCGAAAGTAAGGGTTCAAAAATCTTTGTCTCTATTTTACTCACATGTTAGACAATCAGGAGTGAGTTTAGAGACTTTGGGACTGGAAAATATCTCCCAAGTTTCGCCAGATCGAGCCGAAGATCCTCAAAATCACAATGCGCGTAAGGCGCTCCCGCCTACTCTTTCAGTCTTAAAAAGAAGTAGGGCTATATTTGGGCCAGCAAGCTCGAAAGTGCGCGTTCAAACAGTGTTCCTGTGTCCATTTCACTGGAAACCAAGGCAATCAGGAGTTAGTTTAGAGTCCCCGGGACTGGAAAATATCCCCCTATTAGCCGGAAATCGAGCCGAAGTATCCCAAAATAACGATGCGCGTAAGGCGGTCTCGGCTACTCTTTCATTCTTAAAGTGAACTGGGGCTATATTTCTGCCAAGAAGCTAGAAAGTGAAAGTTCAAAAAGTTTTGCTGTGTTCATTTCACTGCAAACCAAGGCCATTAGGAGTTGGTTTAGACTCCTCGGGACTGGAAAATATCGCCCAAGTTCGGGGAAATCGAGCCGAATTTTGTCAAAATCACGATGCGCGTAAGGCGGTCTCGGCTACTCTTTCATTCTTAAAGTGAACTGGGGCTATATTTAGGCCCAGAGGCTAGAAAGTGAAAGTTCAAAAAGTTTTGCTGTGTCCATTTCACTGCAAACCAAGCCACATCAGCAGATTGTTTACCGTCTCCGGGACATCAAAATATCCCCCAAGTCCCGGGAAATCGAGCCGAAGTTTGTCAAAATCACGATGCGCGTAAAGCAGTCTCGGCTACTCTTTTAGTCTTAAAGTGACGTGGCTGTATATTTCGCCCCAGAAGCTCGAAAGTGAGCGTTCAAAAAGTTTTGCTCTCTCAATTTAACTGAAAACCAAGGGCATCATGAGTTAGTTTAGAGTCCACGGGACTGGAAAATATCCCTTAAGTTCTGGCAACTCAAGCCGAACTTGGTCAAATTCACGATGCGTCTAAGGCGGTCTCGGCTACTATTTCAGTCTTAAAGTGAAGTGAGGTTATATTTCGGCCCAGAATTTCGAAAGTAAGCGTTCCAAAAAAATTGCTGTGTCTATTTCACTGCAGACCAAGGCCATCAGGGGTTAGTTTAGACTCCTTGGGACTTGAATATATATCCGAAGTTTCGGGAAATCGAGCCGAAGTTGGTCAAAATCACGATGCGCGTAAGACGGTGTCGGCTACTCTGTCAGTCTTAAACTGAAGTGGGGCTATATTTCGACTCAGAAGCCCCAAGGGGAGCGTTGAAAAAGTTTTGCTCTCTCCATTTCAATGCAAACCAAGGCAATCAGGAGTTACTTTAGAGTCCCCGGTACCGGAAAATATTTCCCATTTCCCGGGAAATCGAGCCAAAGTTGGTCAAAATCACGATGCGCGTAAGGCGGTCTCGGCTACTCTTTCATTCTTAAAGTGAACTCGGGCTATATTTCGGCCCAGAAGCTCGAAAGTGAAAGTTTAAAAAGTTTTGCTGTGTCCATTTCACCGCGAACCAAGCCACATGAGGAGATAGTTTACAGTCTCCGGGACATCAAAATATCCCCCAAGTTGCGGGAAATCGAGCCGAAGTTTGTCAAAATCACGATGCGCGTAAAGCAGTGTCGGCTACTCTTTGAGTCTTAAAGTGACGTGGCTGTATATTTCGGCCCAGAAGCTCGAAAGTGAGCGTTCAAAAAGTTATGCTGTGCCCATTTCACTGCAAAGCAAGACCCTCAGGAAGTAGTTTACAGTGCCCGGAACTGGAAAATATCCCCCAAGTTCCGCGAAATCGAGACGAAGTTGGTCAAAATAACGATTCGCGTAAGGCGGTCTCGGCTACTCTTTCAGTCTTAAAGTGAAGTAGGGCTATATATCGGTCCAGAAGCTCGAAAGTGAGCGTTCAAAAAGTTTTGCTCTCTGAATTTCACTGAAAACCAAGGCCATCATGAGTTAGTTTAGAGTCCCCGGGACTGGAAAATATCTTTTAAGTTCTGGCAGATTAAGCCGAAGTTGGTCAAAATCACGATGCGCCTAAGGCGGCCTCGGCTACTCTTTCAGTCTTAAAGTGAAGTGCGGCTCTATTTCGGCCCAGAAGCTCCAAAGTGAGCTCTGCAAAAAAATTTGTTGTGTCCAATTTACTGCAAACCAAGGCCATCGGGAGTTAGTTTAGAGTCCCCGGGACTGCAATATATTTCCCAAGTTCCGGAAAATGGAGAAGACGTTGGTCAAAATCACGATGCGCCGAAGACGGTCTTGGCTAGTCTCTCAGTCTAAAAGTGAAGTGGGGCTATATTTCGGCCCAGAAGCTCAAAAGTGAGCGTTCAAAAGGTTTTGCTCTATCCATTTCAATGCAAACGAAGGCCATCAGGGGTTACTTAAGAGTCCTCGGGACTGGAAAATATCCCCCAAGTTCAGGGAAATTTAGGTGAAGTTGGTCAAAATCACGGTGCGCGTTAGGCGGTCTCGCTTACTGTTTCAGTCTTAAAGTGAAGTGAGGGTTTATTCCTGCCCAGGAGCTTGAAAGTGAGCGTTCAAAAAGTTTCCCTCTGTTTATTTCACTGCAAACCAAAGCAATCAGGAGCTAGTTTAGAGTCACCGGGACTGAAAAATATCCCCCAACTTCCGGGAAATCGAGCCGAAGTTGGTCAAAATAACGATTCGCGTAAGGCGGTCTCGGCTACTCTTTCAGTCTTAAAGTGAAGTAGGGCTATATATCGGTCCAGAAGCTCGAAAGTGAGCGTTCAAAAAGTTTTGCTCTCTGAATTTCACTGAAAACCAAGGCCATCATGAGTTAGTTTAGAGTCCCCGGGACTGGAAAATATCTTTTAAGTTCTGGCAGATTAAGCCGAAGTTGGTCAAAATCACGATGCGCCTAAGGCGGCCTCGGCTACTCTTTCAGTCTTAAAGTGAAGTGGGGCTCTATTTCGGCCCAGAAGCTCCAAAGTGAGCTCTGCAAAAAAATTTGTTGTGTCCAATTTACTGCAAACCAAGGCCATCGGGAGTTAGTTTAGAGTCCCCGGGACTGCAATATATTTCCCAAGTTCCGGAAAATGGAGAAGACGTTGGTCAAAATCACGATGCGCCGAAGACGGTCTTGGCTAGTCTCTCAGTCTAAAAGTGAAGTGGGGCTATATTTCGGCCCAGAAGCTCAAAAGTGAGCGTTCAAAAGGTTTTGCTCTATCCATTTCAATGCAAACGAAGGCCATCAGGGGTTACTTAAGAGTCTTCGGGACTGGAAAATATCCCCCAAGTTCAGGGAAATTTAGGTGAAGTTGGTCAAAATCACGGTGCGCGTTAGGCGGTCTCGCTTACTGTTTCAGTCTTAAAGTGAAGTGAGGGTTTATTCCTGCCCAGGAGCTTGAAAGTGAGCGTTCAAAAAGTTTCCCTCTGTTTATTTCACTGCAAACCAAAGCAATCAGGTGCTAGTTTAGAGTCACCGGGACTGAAAAATATCCCCCAACTTCCGGGAAATCGAGCCGAAGTTGGTCAAAATAACGATTCGCGTAAGGCGGTCTCGGCTACTCTTTCAGTCTTAAAGTGAAGTGAGGCTATATTTCGGGCCAGAAGCCCGAAAGTGAGCGTTCAAAAAGTTTTGCTGTGTTCAGTTCACTGCAAACCAACGCCATCAGGAGTTAGTTTAGCGTCCCCGGTCCAAGAAAATATGCCCCAAGGTCCGGGAGATTGAGCCGAGGTTGGTCAAAATCACGATGCCCCTAAAGTGGTCTTGGCTACTCTTTCTGTCTTAAAGTGAAGTGGGGCTATATTTCGGGCCAGAAGCCCGAAAGTGAGCGTTCAAAAAGTTTTGCTGTGTTCAGTTCACTGCAAACCAACGCCATCAGGAGTTAGTTAAGCGTCCCCGGGACAAGAAAATATGCCCCAAGGTCCGGGAAATTGAGCCGAGGTTGGTCAAAATCACGATGCCCGTAAAGTGGTCTTGGCTACTCTTTCTGTCTTAAAGTGAAGTGGGGCTATATTTCGGGCCAGAAGCCCGAAAGTGAGCGTTCAAAAAGTTTTGCTGTGTCCATTTCACTGCAAACCAAGGGCATCAGGGGTTAGTTTAGAGTCCCCGGGAGTGAAAAATATTGCCCAAGTTCCGGGGAATCGAACCGAAGTTGATCAAAATCACGATGCCCGAAATGGTGTATCGGCTACTGTTTCAGTCTTAAAATGAAGTGCGGCTATATTTCAGCCCAGAAGCTGGAAAGTGAGCGTTCAAAAAGTTTTGCTGTGTGCATTTCACTGCAAACCAAAGCTATCAAAAGTTAGTTTAGGGTACCCGGGACTGGAAGATATATCCCAAGTTCCGGGAAAGCGAGCAGAAGTTGATCAAAATCACGATGCGCGTAACGCGGTCTCGGGTACTGTTTAAGTCTTACAGTAAAGTGTGGCTATATTTAGGCCCACAAGCTCGAAAGTGAGTGTTGAAAAAGTTTTGCTGTGTCCATTTCACTGCAAACCAAGGCCATCAGGAGTTAGTTTAGAGTCCCCGGGACTGGAAAATATTCTGCAAAATCCAGGAAATGGCGCCGAAGTTGATGAAAATTATGATGCGCGTAACGGGCTCTCGGCTATTCTTTCAGTCTTAAATTTAAGTAGGGCTATATTTCGGCCCTGAAGCTCGAAGGTGAGCGTTCAGAATGTTTTGCTGTGTTCATTAAACTGCAAACCAAGGTCATCGGGAGTTAGTTTAGCGTCCCCGGGACTTTAAATTATTCGCCAACTTCCAGGAAATCGAGCAAAAGTGGCCCAAAATCACGATGCGCGTAAGGCGGTCTCAGCTACTCTTTCAGTCTTGAAATTAAGGAGCGCTACATTTCGACCTAGAAGCTCGAGACCGGGCGTGCGCTAATTTTACCTGTGTCCATTTCACTGACATCTTAGGCCATCAGGAGTTAGTTTAGAGTCCTTGGCACTGGAAAATATTTCCCAAATTCTGGCAGATCGAGCCAAAGGTTCTCAAAATCACGATGCGCGTAAGGCGGTCTCGGCTACTCTTTCAGTCTTAAAATGAAGTGGGGCTATATTTCGGCCGACAAGCTCAACACCAAGCGTACGCTCCTTTTGCCTGTGTACATATCACTGAAAACTAAGTTCATCAGGAGTTAGCATAGAGTCCTCGGGACTGGAAAATATTCCCCGAATTCTTGCAAATCGAGCCAAAGATGCTCAAAATCACGATGCGCGTAAGGCGGTCTCGGCTACTCGTTTACTCCGAAAATGAAGTGGGGCTATATTTCGGTTCTACAAGCTCGACACCGAGCGTGCTCTCCTTTTACCTGTGTCCATTTCACTAAGAACTAAGTCCATCAGGAGATAGTTTAGAGTCCTCGAGACTGGAAGCTATCCTCCAAGTTTCGGCAAATTGAGCCATACTTTCTTAAAATTACGATAAGCCTACGGCAGTTTCGATTACTCTTTCAGTCTTAAAATGAACTGGGGCTACATTTCGGCCTAGAAGCTCGACACCGAGCGTGCGCTCCTGTTACCTGTGACCATTTTACTGAAAGCTAAGGCCATCAAGAGTTAGGGTAGAGTCCCCGGGACTGGAAAATCTCCCCCAAGTTTTGGCAGATCGAGCCATAGTGGCTAAAAATTTCGATGCCCTTAAGGCGGTTTCGTGTACACTTTCAGTCTTAAAATAAAGTGGGGCTATATTTCGGCCTACAACCTGGAAACCTAGCGTGCGCCCCTTTTACCTGTGTCCATTTCACTAAAAACCAAGGCGTTCAGGAGCTAGTTTAGAGCTTCCGGGACTGGAAAATATCCCCCAAGTCCCAGGAAATCAAGCCGAAGTTCGACAAAATTACCATGCGCGTAAGGCGGTCCCGGCTACTCTTTCAGTCTTAAAGTGAAGTGGGGCTATATCTCGGCCCAGAAGCTCGAAAGTAACCGTTCAAAGAGTATGGCTGTGTCCATTTCACTAAAAACCAAGGCGTTCAGGAGCTAGTTTAGAGCTTCCGGGACTGGAAAATATCCCCCAAGTCCCAGGAAATCAAGCCGAAGTTCGACAAAATTACCATGCGCGTAAGGCGGTCCCGGCTACTCTTTCAGTCTTAAAGTGAAGTGGGGCTATATCTCGGCCCAGAAGCTCGAAAGTAACCGTTCAAAGAGTATGGCTGTGTCCATTTCACTGAAAACCAAGGCCATCAGGAATTAGTTTAGAGTGACCGGGACTGGGAATTATCTCCCAAGTTCCGGGAACTCGAGCCGAAGTAGCCCAAAATCACGATGCGCGTAAGGCGGTCTCGGCTAGTCTTTCAGTCTTAAAGTGAAGTAGGGGCTATGCTTCGGCCCAGAAGCTCAAAAGTGAGTGTTCAAAAAGTTGTGCTGTGTCCATTTCACTGCAAACCAAGGCCATCAGGAGTTAGTTTAGACTCCTCGGGACGGGAAAATATCGCCCAAGTTCGGGGAAATCGAGCCGAATTTTGTCAAAATCACGATGCGCGTAAGGCGGTCTCGGCTACTCTTTCATTCTTAAAGTGAACTGGGGCTATATTTCGGCCCAGAAGCTAGAAAGTTAAAGTTCAAAAAGATTTGCTGTGTCCATTTCACCGCAAACCAAGCCACATCAGCAGATTGTTTACAGTCTCCGGGACATCAAAATATCCCCCAAGTCCCGGGAAATCGAGCCGAAGTTTGTCAAAATCACGATGCGCGTAAAGCAGTCTCGGCTACTCTTTTAGTCTTAAAGTGACGTGGCTGTATATTTCGGCCCAGAAGCTCGAAAGTGAGCGTTCAAAAAGTTTTTCTCTCTCAATTTAACTGAAAACCAAGGCCATCATGAGTTAGTTTAGAGTCCCTTAAGTTCTGGCAACTCAAGCCGAAGTTGGTCAAATTCACGATGCGTCTAAGGCGGTCTCGGCTACTATTTCAGTCTTACAGTGAAGTGGGGCTTTATTTCGGCCATGAATTTCGAAAGTAAGGGTTAAAAAAAAATTGCTGTGTCCCTTTCACTGCAGACCAAGGCGATCAGGGGTTAGTTTAGAGTCCTTGGGACTTGAATATATACCCGAAGTTTCGGGAAATCGAGCCGAAGTTGGTCAAAATCACGATGCGCGTAAGACGGTGTCGGCTACTCTTTCAGTCTTAAACTGAAGTGGGGCTATATTTCGGCTCAGAAGCCCGAAGGGGAGCGTTGAAAAAGTTTTGCTCTCTCCATTTCAATGCAAACCAACGCATTGAGGAGTTACTTTAGAGTCCCCGGTACCGGAAAATATTATCCATTTCCCGGGAAATCGAGCCAAAGTTGGTCAAAATCACGATGCGCGTAAGGCGGTGTCGGCTATTCTTTCATTCTTAAAGTGAACTCGGGCTATATTTCGGCCCAGAAGCTCGAAAGTGAAAGTTCAAAAAGTTTTGCTGTGTCCATTTCACCGCGAACCAAGCCACATCAGGAGATAGTTTACAGTCTCCGGGACATCAAAATATCCCCCAAGTTGCGGGAAATCGAGCCGAAGTTTGTCAAAATTACGATGCGCGTAAAGCAGTCTCGGCTACTCTTTGAGTCTGAAAGTGACGTGGCTGTATATTTCAGCCCAGAAGCTCGAAAGTGAGCGTTCAAAAAGTTATGTTGTGCCCATTTCACTGCAAAGCAAGGCCCTCAGGAAGTAGTTTACAGTGCCCGGAACTGGAAAATATCCCCCAAGTTCCGCGAAATCGAGACGAAGTTGGTCAAAATAACGATTCGCGTAAGGCGGTCTCGGCTACTCTTTCAGTCTTAAAGTGAAGTAGGGCTATATTTCGGTCCAGAAGCTCGAAAGTGAGCGTTCAAAAAGTTTTCCTCTCTGAATTTCACTGAAAACCAAGGCCATCGTGAGTTAGTTTAGAGTCCCCGGGACTGGAAAATATCTTTTAAGTTCTGGCAACTAAAGCCGAAGTTGGTCAAAATCACGATGCGTCTAAGGCGGCCTCGGCTACTTTTTCAGTCTTAGATTGAAGTGGGGCTCTATTTCGGCCCAGAAGCTCCAAAATGAGCGCTGCAAAAAATTTGCTGTCCATTTCACTGCAAACCAAGGCCATCAGGAGTTAGTTTAGAGTCCCCGGGACTGCAATATATTTCCCAAGTTCCGGAAAATGAAGAAGACGTTGGTCAAAATCACGATGCGCGCTAAGACGGTCTTGGCTAGTCTTTCAGTCTTAAAGTGAAGTGGGGCTATATTTCGGCCCAGAAGCTCAAAAGTGAGCTGCAAAAAGTTTTGCTGTATCCATTTCAATGCAAACGAAGGCCATCAGGGGTTACTTAAGAGTCTTCGGGACTGGAAAATATCCCCCAAGTTAAGGGAAATTTAGCCGAAGTTTGTCAAAATCACGGTGCGCGTTAGGCGGTCTCGCTTGCTGTTTCAGTCTTAAAGTGAAGTGAGGCTTTATTCCTGCCCAGGAGCTTGAAAGTGAGCGTTCAAAAAGTTTCCCTGTGTTTATTTCACTGCAAACCAAAGCCATCGGGAGCTAGTTTAGAGTCCCCGGGACTGGAAAATATCCCCCAACTTCCGGGAAATCGAGCCGAAGTTGGTCAAAATCACGATTTGCGTAAGGTAGTCTCGGCTACTGTTTCAGTGAAGTGGTGGGGCTATATTTCGGGCCAGAAGCCCGAAAGTGAGCGTTCAAAAAGTTTTCCTGTGTTCATTTCACTGCAAACCAAGGCCATCAGGAGTTAGTTTACCGTCCCCGGGACAAGAAAATATGCCCCAAGGTCCGGAAAATTGAGCCAAGGCTGGTGAAAATCACGATGCCCCTAAAGTGGTCTCGGCTACTTTTTCTGTCTTAAAGTGAAGTGGGGCTATATTTCGGGCGAGAAGTCCGACAGTGAGTTTTCAAAAAGTTTTGCTGTGTCCATTTCACTGCAAACCGAGGCAATCAGGGGTTAGTTTAGAGTCCCCGGGACTGGAAAATATCCCCCAACCTCCGGGAAATCGAGACGAAGTTGGTGAAAATCACGATTTGCGTAAGGTAGTGCCGGCTACTCTTTCAGTCTTAAAGTCAAGTGTGCCTATATTTCGGCCCACAAGCTAGAAAGTGAGCGTTAAAAAAGTTTTGCTGTGTCCATTTCACTTCAAAACAAGGCCATCACGACTTAGTTTAGCGTCCAAGGGACTGGAAAATATCCCCCAAGTTCCGGGAAATCCATTGGAAGTTCGTCAAAATTACGATATACGTAAGGCGGTTTCGGCTACTCTTTCAGTCTTAAAGTAAAGTCGGGCTATATTTCTGTCCAGAAGCTCGAAAGTGAGCGTTCAAAAAGTTTTGCTGTGTGCATTTCACTGCAAACCAAAGCTATCAAAAGTTAGTTTAGGGTCCCCGGGACTGGAAAATATTGCCCAAGTTCCGGGAAAGCGAGCCGAAGTTGATCAAAATCACGATGCGCAAAATGCGGTCTCGGCTACTGTTTCAGTCTTAAAGTAAAGTGTGGTTATATTTCGGCCCACAAGCTCGAAAGTGAGCGTTCAAAAAGTTTTGTTGTGTCCATTTCACTGCAAACCAAGGCCATCAGGGGTTAGGTTAGAGTTCCCGGGACTGGAAAATATTGCCCAAGTTCCGGGAAAGCGAGCCGAAGTTGATCAAAATCACGATGCGCAAAATGCGGTCTCGGCTACTGTTTCAGTCTTAAAGTAAAGTGTGGTTATATTTCGGCCCACAAGCTCGAAAGTGAGCGTTCAAAAAGTTTTGTTGTGTCCATTTCACTGCAAACCAAGGCCATCAGGGGTTAGGTTAGAGTTCCCGGGACTGAAAAATATTGCCCAAGTTCCGGGCAATCGAACCGAAGTTGATCAAAATCACGATGCGCGAAATGCGGTATCGGCTACTGTTTCCGTCTTAAAGTTAAGTGGGGCAATATTTCGGCCCAGAAGCTCGAAAGTGAGTGTTTAAAAAGTTATGCTCTGTCACTTTCACTGCAAACCAAGACCAGCACGAGTTAGTTTAGAGTCCGCGGGACTGGAAAATATTTCGCAAGTTCCGGGAAATCGAGCCGAAGTTGATCAAAATCACGATGCGCGAAACGTGGTCTCGGCTACTGTTCCAGTCTTAAAGTGAAGTATGGCTATATTTCGGCTCACAAGCTCGAAAGTGAGCGTTCAAAAAGCTTTGCTGTGTCCATTTCACTGCAAAACAAGGCCATCGGCACCTAGTTTATCGTCCAAGGGACTGGAAAATATCCCCCAAGTTCCGGGAAATCCACTCGAAGTTTGTCAAAATCACGATGCGCGTAAGGCGGTCTCGGCTACTTTTTCAGTAATAAAGTGAAATGGGTTATATTTCGGCCCAGAAGCTTGAAGGTGAGCGTTCAAAAAGTTTTGCTGTCTCCATTTCACTGCAAACCAAGGCCATCAAGAGTTAGTTTAGAGTCCCTGGGACTGGAAAATATCTTCCAAGTTCCGGAATATCGACCCGAAGTTGGTCAAAATCACGATGCGCGCACGCCGGTCTCGGCTACTCTTTAAGTCGTAAGTGATGTGGGACTATATTTCGGCGTAGAAGCTCGAAAGTGTGCGTTCAAAAACTTGTGCTGTGTGAATTTCACTGCAAACCATGGCCATCATGAGTTAGTTTAGAGTCCCCGGGACTGGAAAATATTCCCCAAGTTCCAGGAAAGCGAGCAGAAGTTAATCAAAATCACGATGCGCGTAACGCGGTCTCGGCTACTGTTTCAGTCTTAAAGTGAAGTGTGGCTATATTTAGGCCCACAAGCTCGAAAGTGAGCGTTCAAAAAGTTTTGCTGTGTCCATTTCACTGCAAATCAAGGCCATCAGGAGTTAGTATAGAGTCCCCGGGACTGGAAAATATTCTCCAAGTTCCACGAAGTGGCGCCGAAGTTCATGAAAATGACGATGCGCGTAACGGGCTCTCGGCTATTCTTTCAGTCTTAAATTTAAGTAGGGCTATATTTCGGCCCTGAAGCTCGAAGGTGAGCAATGTTTTGCTGTGTTCATTCAACTGCAAACCAAGGTCATCGGGAGTTAGTTTAGCGTCCCCGGGACTTTAAATTATTCGCCAACTTCCGGGAAATCGAGAAAAAGTGGCCCAAAATCACGATGCGCGTAAGGCGGTCTCGGCTACTCTTTCAGTCTTGAAATTAAGGGCGGCTATATTTCGACCTAGAAGCTCGAGACCGGGCGTGCGCTAATTTTACCTGTGTCCATTTCACTGACATCTTAGTCCATCAGGAGTTAGTTTAGAGTCCTTGGGACTGGAAAATAATTCCCAAATTCTGGCAGATCGAGCCAAAGTTGCTCAAAATCACGATGCGCGTAAGGCGGTCTCGGCTACTCTTTCAGTCTTAAAATGAAGTGGGGCTATATTTCGGCCGACAAGCTCAACACCGAGCGTGCGCTCCTTTTGCCTGTGTACATATCACTGAAAACTAAGTTCATCAGGAGTTAGCATAGAGTCCTCGGGACTGGAAAATATGCCCCGACTTCCAGCAAACCGAGGCAAAGATGCTCAAAATCACGATGCGCGTAAGGCCGTCTCGGCTACTCGTTTACTCCGAAAATGAAGTGGGGCTATATTTCGGTTCTACAAGCTCGACACCGAGCGTGCTCTCCTTTTACCTGTGTCCATTTCATTAAGAACTAAGTCCATCGGGAGATAGTTTAGAATCCTCAAGACTGGAAGCTATCCTCCAAGTTTCGGCAAAATGAGCCATACTTTCTTAAAATTACGATAAGCCTACGGGAGTTTCATTTACTCTTTCAGTCTTAAAATGAACTGGGGCTACATTTCGGCCTAGAAGCTCGACACCGAGCGTGCGCTCCTGTTAGCTGTGACCATTTTACTGAAAACTAAGGCCATCTAGAGTTAGGGTAGAGTCCCCGGGACTGGAAAATATCCCCCAAGTTTTGGCATATCGAGCCATAGTGGCTAAAAATTTCGATGCGCTTAAGGCGGTTTCGTGTACACTTTCAGTCTTAAAATAAAGTGGGGCTATATTTCGGCCTACAACCTGGAAACCTAGCGTGCGCCCCTTTTACCTGTGTCCATTTCACTAAAAACCAAGGCATTCAGGAGTTAGTTTAGAGCTTCCGGGACTGGAAAATATCCCCCAAGTCCCAGGAAATCAAGCCAAAGTTCGACAAAATTACCATGCGCGTAAGGCGGTCCCGGCTACTCTTTCAGTCTTAAAGTGAAGTGGGGCTATATTTCGGCCCACAAGCTCGAAAGTAAACGTTGAAAAAGTGGTGCTGTGTCCATTTTACTGGAGACCAAGGAGGTCGGGGATCAGTTTAGAGTCCCCGGGACTGGAAAATATTCCCCAAGTTCCGGGAAATTTAACCGAAGTTGATCAAAATCACGACGCGCATACGGTGGTGTCGGCTACTCTTTCAGTCTTAAAGTGAAGTGGGGCAATTTTTCCGCCCAGAAGCTCGAAACTGAGTGTTTAGAAAGTTTTGCTGTGTCCATATCACTGCAAAACAAGGCCATCACGACTTAGTTTAGCGTCCAAGGGACTGGAAATATCCCCCAAGTTACGGGAAATCCACCCGAAGTTAGTCAAAATCACGATGCGCTTAAGAGGGTCTCGGTTACTCTTTCAGTCTTAAGGCAAAGTGGGCTTAGATTTAACTCCAGAAGCTCGAAAGTAAGTGTTCAAAAATTTTTGTCCCTATTTCACTCACATCTTAGACAATCAGGAGTGAGTTTAGAGACTTTGGGACTGGAAAATATCTCCCAAGTTTCGCCAGATCGAGCCGAAGATCCTCAAAATCACAATGCGCGTAAGGCGCTCCCGCCTACTCTTTCAGTCCTAAAAAGAAGTAGGGCTATATTTCGGCCAGCAAGCTCGAAAGTGCGCGTTCAAAAAGTGTTCCTGTGTCCATTTCACTGGAAACCAAGGCCATCAGGAGTTAGTTTAGAGTCCCCGGGACTGGAAAATATCCCCCTATTTGCGGGAAATCCAGCCGAAGTATCCCAAAATAAGGATGCGCGTAAGGCGGTCTCGACTTCTCTTTCAGTCTTAAAGTTAAGTGGGGCTATTTTTCGACTCATAAGCTCGAAAGTGAGCGTTCAAAAAGTTTTTCTCTGTCAATTTAACTGCAAACTAAGGCCATCAGAGGTTAGTTTAGCTTCCCCGGGAATTGAAAATATTCGCCAACTTCCGGGAAATCGAGCCGAAGTTGGTCAAAATTACGATGCGCGTAAGGCGGTCTCGGCTACTCTTTCAGTCTTAAAGTGAAGTAGGGCTATATTTCGGCCGAGAAGCTCGAAAGTGACCCTTTAAAAAGTTACGCTTTGTTCATTTAACTGCAAACGAAGGCCATTAGGAGTTAGTTTAACGTCCCCCGGACTGGAAAATATCCCCCAAGTTCCGGGAAATGGAGCTGAACTTGGTCAAAATCACGATGCTCGTAAGGCGGTCTCGGCTACTCTTTCAGTCTTAAAGTGAAATACGGTTGTATATCGGCCCACAAACTCGAAACTGAGCATTCAAAAAGTTTTCCTGCGTCCATTTCACTGCAAAAAATGGCCATCAGAAGTTGGTTTAGAGTGCCCGGGACTTGAAAATATCGCCCAAGTTCGGGGAAATCTAGCCGAATTTTGTCAAAATCACGATGCGCGTCAGGCGGTCTCGGCTACTCTTTCATTCTTAAAGTGAACTGGGGCTATATTTCGGCCGAGAAGCTAGAAAGTGAAAGTTCAAAAAGTTTTGCTGTGTTCATTTCACTGCAAACCAAGGCCATCAGGAGTTAGTTTAGACTCCTCGGGACTGGAAAATATCGGTCAAGTTCGGGGAAATCGACGCGAATTTTGTCAAAATCACGATGCGCGTAGAGCAGTCTTGGCTACTCTTTTAGTCTTAAAGTGACGTGGCTGTATATTTCGGCCCAGAAGCTCGAAAGTGAGCGTTCAAAAAGGTTTCCTCTCTCAATTTAACTGAAAACCAAGCCCATTATGAGTTAGTTTAGAGTCCACGGGACTGGAAAAACATCCCTTAAGTTCTTGCAACTCAAGCCGAAGTTGGTCAAAATCACGATGCGTCTAAGGCGGTCTCGGCTACTATTTCAGTCTTAAAGTGAAGTGGGGCTATATTTCGGCCCAGAATTTCGAAAGGAAGCGTTGAAAAAAAATTTGCTGTTTCCATTTCACTGCAGACCAAGGCCATTAGGGGTTAGTTTAGAGTCCTTGGGAGTTGAATATATACCCGAAGTTTCGGGAAATTGAGCCGAAGTTGGTCAAAATCACGATGCGCGTAAGACGGTGTCGGCTACTCTTTCAGTCTTAAAGTGAAGTGGGGCTATATTTCGGCCCAGAAGCTCAAAAGTGAGCTGCAAAAAGTTTTGCTGTATCCATTTCAATGCAAACGAACGCCATGAGGGGTTACTTAAGAGTCTTCGGGACTGGAAAATATCCCCCAAGTTCAGAGAAAGTTAGCCGAAGTTTGTCACAATCACGGTGCGCGTTAGGCGGTCTCGCTTGCTGTTTCAGTCTTAAAGTGAAGTGAGGCTTTATTCCTGCCCAGGAGCTTAAAAGTGAGCGTTCAAAAAGTTTCCCTGTGTTTATTTCACTGCAAACCAAAGCCATCAGGAGCTAGTTTAGAGTCCCCGGGACTGGAAAATATCCCCCAACTTCCGGGAAATCGAGCCGAAGTTGGTCAAAATCACGATTTGCGTAAGGTAGTCTCGGCTACTCTTTAAGTCTTCAAGTGAAGTGGGGCTATATTTCGGGCCAGAAGCCCGAAAGTGATCGTTCGAAAAGTTTTTCTGTGTTCATTTCACTGCAAACCAAGGCCATCAGAAGTTAGTTTACCGTCCCCGAGACAGGAAAATATGCCCCAAGGTCCAGGAAATATAGCCGAGGTTGGTCAAAATCACGATGCCCCTAAAGTGGTCTCAGCTACTCTTTCTGTCTTAAAGTGAAGTGGGGCTATATTTCGGGCCAGAAGCCCGAAAGTGAGCGTTCAAAAAGTTTTGCTGTGTCCATTTTACTGCAAAACAAGGCCATCACGACTTAGTTTAGCGTCCAAAGGACTGGAAATATCCCCCAAGTTACGGGAAATCCACCCGAAGTTAGTCAAAATCACGATGCGCTTAAGAGGGTCTCGGCTACTCTTTCAGTCTGAAGGTAAAGTGGGCTTAGATTTAACTCCAGAAGCTCGAAAGTAAGGGTTCAAAAATTTTTGTCTCTATTTCACTCACATCTTAGACAATCAGGAGTGAGTTTAGAGACTTTGGGACTGGAAAATATCTCCCAAGTTTCGCCAGATCGAGCCGAAGATCCTCAAAATCACAATGCGCGTAAGGCGCTCCCGCCTACTCTTTCAGTCTTAAAAAAAGGAGGGCTATATTTCGGCCAGCAAGCTCGAAAGTGCGCGTTCAAAAAGTGTTCCTGTGTCCATTTCACTGGAAACCAAGGCCATCAGCAGTTAGTTTAGATTCCCCGGGACTGGAAAATATCCCCCTACTTGCGGGAAATCCAGCCGAAGTATCCCAAAATAAGGATGCGCGTAAGGCGGTCTCGGCTACTCTTTCAGTCTTAAAGTAAAGTGGGGCTATATTTCGGCCCAGAAGCTCGAAAGTGACCCTTTAAAAAGTTACGCTTTCTGCATTTAACTGCAAACCAAGGCCATCAGGAGTTAGTTTAAAGTACCCCGGACTGGAAAATATTTCCCAAGTTCCGGGAAATCGAGCTGAACTTAGTCGAAATCACGATGCTCGTAAGGCGGTCTAGGCTACTCTTTCAGTCTTAAAGTGAAATACGGTTGTATGTCGGCCTAGAAGCTCAAAAATAAGCGTTCAAAAAGTTTTCCTGCGTCCATTTCACTGCAAACCAAGGCCATCAGGAGTTAGTTTAGACTCCTCGGAAATGGAAAATATCGCCCAAGTTCGGGGAGATCGAGCCGAAGTTGGTCTAAATCACGATGCGTCTAAGACGGTCTCGGCTACTCTTTCATTCTTAAAGTGAACTGGGGCTATATTTCGGCCGAGAAGCTAGAAAGTGAGAGTTCAAAAAGTTTTGCTGTGTTCATTTCATTGCAAACCAAGGCCATCAGGAGTTAGTTTAGACTCCTCGGAAATGGAATATATCGCCCAACTTCGGGGAAATCGAGCCGAAGTTGGTCTAAATCACGATGCGTCTAAGGCGGTCTCGGCTACTATTTCAGTCTTAAGGTGAAGTGGGGCTATATTTCGGTCCAGAGTTTCGAAAGAAAGCGTTCAAAAAAATTTGCTGTGTCCATTTCACTGCAGACCAAGGCCATCAGGGGTTAGTTTAGAGTCCTTGGGAGTTGAAGATATACCGGAAGTTTCGGGAAATCGAGCCGAAGTTTGTCAAAATCACGATGCGCGTAAGACGGTCTCGGCTACTCTTTCAGTCTTAAAGTGAAGTGGGGCTATATTTCGGCTCAGAAGCCCGAAGGGGAGCGTTGAAGAATGTTTGATCTCTCCATTTCAATGCAAACCAAGGCATTCAGGAGTTACTTTAGAGTCCCCGGTACTGGAAAATATTCCCCATTTCCCGGGAAATCGAGCCTAAGTTGGTCAAAATCAGGATGCTAGTAAGACGGTCTCGGCTATTCTTTCATTCTTAAAGTGAACTCGGGCTTTATTTCGGCCCAGAAGCTCGAAAGTGAAAGTTCAAAAAGTTTTGCTGTGTCCATTTCACCGCGAACCAAGCCACATCAGGAGATAGTTTACAGTCTCCGGGACATCAAAATATCCCCCAAGTTGCGGGAAATCGAGCCGAAGTTTCTCAAAATCACGATGCGCGTAAAGCAGTCTCGGCTACTCTTTTAGTCTTAAAGAACCGTGGCTGTATATTTCGGCCCAGAAGCTCGAAATGGAGCGTTCAAAAAGTTATGCTGTGCCCATTTCACTGCAAAGCAAGGCCCTCAGGAAGTAGTTTACAGTGCCCGGAACTGGAAAATACCCCCCAAGTTCCACGAAATCGAGGCGAAGTTGGTCAAAATAACGATTCGCGTAAGGCGGTCTCGGCTACTCTTTCAGTCTTAAAGTGAAGTAGGGCTTTATTTCGGTCCAGAAGCTCGAAAGTGAGCGTTCAAAAAGCTTTGCTGTGTCCATTTTACTGCAGACCAAGGACGTCTGCGGTCAGTTTAGAGTCCCCGGGACTGGAAAATATCCCGCAAGTTCCGGGAAATTTAACCGAAGTTGGTCAAAATCACGACGCGCGTACGGCGGTCTCGGCTACTCTTTCAATCTTAAAGTGAAGTAGGGCTATATTTCGGTCCAGAAGCTCGAAAGTGAGCGTTAAAAAGCTTTGCTGTGTCCATTTTACTGCAGACCAAGGACGTCTGCGGTCAGTTTAGAGTCCCCGGGACTGGAAAATATCCCCCAAGTTCCGGGAAATTTAACCGAAGTTGGTCAAAATCACGACGCGCGTACGGCGGTCTCGGCTACTCTTTCAGTCTTAAAGTGAAGTGGGGCAATATTTCGGCCCAGAAGCGCGAAACTGAGTGTTTAAAAAGTTTTGCTGTTTCCATTTCACTGCAAAACAAGGCCATCACGACTTAGTTTAGCGTCCAAGGGACTGGAAATATCCCCCAAGTTACGGGAAATCCACCCGAAGTTAGTCAAAATCACGATGCGGTTAAGGGGGTCTCGGCTACTCTTTCAGTCTTAAGGCAAAGTGGGCTTAGAGTTAACTCCAGAAGCTCGAAAGCAAGGGTTCAAAAATGTTTGTCTCTATTTCACTCACATCTTAGACAATCAGGAGTGAGTTTAGAGACTTTGGGACTGGAAAATATCTCCCAAGTTTCGCCAGATCGAGCCGGAGATCCTCAAAAACACAATGCGCGTAAGGCGCTCCCGCCTACTCTTTCAGTCTTAAAAAGAAGGAGGGCTATATTTCGGCCAGCAAGCTCGAAAGTGCGCTTTCAAAAAGTGTTTCTGTGTCCATTTCACTGGAAACCAAGGCCATCAGGAGTTAGTTTACAGTCCCCGGGACTGGAAAATATCCCCCTATTTGCGGGAAATCCAGCCGAAGTATCCCAAAATAAGGATGCGCGTAAGGCGGTCTCGGCTACTCTTTCAGTCTGAAAGTTAAGTAGTGCTATTTTTCGACCCATAAGCTCGAAAGTGAGCGTTCAAAAAGTTTTGCTGTGTCCATTTAACTGGAAACTAAGGCCATCGAAAGTTAGTTTAGCTTCCCCGGGAATTGAAAATATTCGCCAACTTCCGGGAAATCGAGCCGAAGTTGGTCAAAATTAGGATGCGCGTAAGGCGGTCTCGGCTACTCTTTCAGTCTTAAAGTGAAGTAGGGCTATATTTCGGCCGAGAAGCTCGAAAGTGAGGGTTCAAAAAAATGTGCTGTGTCCATTTCACTGCAAACCAAGGCCATCAGCAGTTAGCTTAGAGTCCCTGGAATATATCCCCGAAGTTCCGGAAAATCGAACGGAAGTTGGTCAAAATAACGATGCGCGTAAAAGGGTGTCTGCTACTCTTTCAGTCAAGGTAAAGTGGGGCTATATTTCGGCCCAGAAGCTCGAAAGTGACCCTTTAAAAAGTTACGCTTTCTGCATTTAACTGCAAACCAAGGCCATCAGGAGTTAGTTTAAAGTCCCCCGGACTGGAAAATATCCCCCAAGTTCCGGGAAATCGAGCTGAACTTAGTCAAAATCACGATGCTCGTAAGGCGGTCTCGGCTACTATTTCAGTCTTAAAGTGAAATACCCTTGTATATCGGCCCAGAAGCTCGAAACTGAACGTTCAAAGAGTTTTCCTGCGTCCATTTCACTGCAAACCAAGGCCATCGGCAGTTAGTTTAGCGTCCAAGGGAGTGGAAAATATCGCCAAAATTCTAGAAAATCGAGCGGAAGGTGCTCAAAATCACGATGCGCGTAAGGCGGTCTCGCCTACTCTTTCAGTCTTAAAGTGAAGTGGGGCTATATTTCATCCCAGAAGCTCGAAAATAAGCCTTCAAAAAGTGTTACTGTGTTCATTTCACTGCAAACCAAGGCCATCAGGAGTTAGTTTAGAGTCCTCGGGACTGGAAAATATCGCCCAAGTTCGGGGAAATCGAGCCGAATTTTGTCAAAATCACGATGCGCGAAAGGCGGTCTCGGCTACTCTTTCATTCTTTAAGTGAACTGGGGCTATATTTCGGCCGAGAAGGTAGAAAGTGAAAGTTCAAAAAGATTTGCTGTGTCCATTTCACCGCAAACCAAGCCACATCAGCAGATTGTTTACAGTCTCCGGGACATCAAAATATCCCCCAAGTCCCGGGAAATCGAGCCGAAGTTTCTCAAAATCACGATGCGCGTAAAGCAGTCTCGGCTACTCTTTGACTCTTAAAGTGACGTGGCTGTATATTTCGGCCCAGAAGCTCGAAAGTGAGCGTTCAAAAAGTTTTGCTCTCTCAATTTAACTAAAAACCAAGGCCATCATGAGTTAGTGTAGAGTCCACGGGACTGGAAAATATCCCTTAAGTTCTGGCAACTCAAGCCAAAGTTCGTCAAAATAACGATGCGTCTAAGGCGGTCTCGGCTACTATTTCAGTCTTAAAGTGAAGTGGGGCTCTATTTCGGTCCAGAAGCTCTAAAGTGAGCGCTGCAAAAAATTTGCTGTGTCCATTTCACTGCAAACCAAGGCCAAAAGGAGTTAGTTTAGAGTTCCCGGGACTGCCATATATTTCCCAAGGTCCGGAAAATGGAGAAGACGTTGGCCAAAATCACGATGCGCGCAAGACGGTCTTGGCTAGTCTATCAGTCTTAAAGTGAAGTGGGGCTATATTTCGGCCCAGAAGCTCAAAAGTGAGCTTCAAAAACTTTTGCTGTATCCATTTCACTGAAAACCAAGGCCATCAGGGGTTACTTAAGAGTCTTCGGGACTGGAAAATATCCCCCAAGTTCAGGGAAATTTAGCCGAAGTTGGTCAAAATCACGGTGCGCGTTAGGCGGTCTCGCTTACTGTTTCAGTCTTAAAGTGAAGTGTGGCTTTATTCCTGCCCAGGAGCTTGAAAAAAAAAGTTTCCATGTCTTTCACCGCAAACCAAAGCCATCAGGAGCTAGTTTAGAGTCCCCGGGACTGGAAAATATTCCCAAACTTCCGGGAAATCGAGCCGAAGTTGGTCAAAATCACGATTTGCGTAAGGCATTCTCGGCTACCCTTTCAGTCTTAAAGTGAAGTGGGGCTATATTTCGGGCCAGAAGCCCGAAAGTGAGCGTTCAAAAAGTTTTGCTGTGTTCATTTCACTGCAAACCAAGGCCATCAGGGGTTAGTTTAGAGTCCCCGGGACTGAAAAATATTGCCCAAGTTCCGGGGAATGGAGCCGAAGTTGATCAAAATCACGATGCGCGAAATGCGGTATCGGCCACTGTTTCAGTCTTAAAGTGAAGTGGGGCTATATTTCGGGCCAGAAGCCCGAAAGTGAGCGTTCAAAAAGTTTTGCTCTGTCCATTTCAATGCAAAGCAAAGCGATCAGGAGTTAGTTTAGAGTCCCCGAGACTGGAAAATATCCCCCAAGTTCCGAGAAATCGATCAGGATACGCGTAAGGCAATCTCGGCTACTCTTTCAGTCTTAAAGTGAAGTGGTGCTATATTTCGGCCCACAAGCTCCAAAGTGGACGTTCAAAAAGTTATGCTGTGCGCATTTCAGTGCAAACCAAGGCCATGCGGAGTTATTTTAGAGTCCCCCGGACTGGCAAATATCCCAAAAGTTGCTGAAATCGAGCTGAACTTGGTCTAACTGAGGATGCGCGTGAGGCGGTCTCGGCTACTATTTCAGTCTGAAAGTGAAGTGAGATTCTATTTCGGCCCAAAAGCTACAAAGAGAGTGTTCAAAAAGCTTTCCTTTGCCCATTTCCCTGAAAACCAAGGCCATCAGTATTTAGTTTAGAGCCCGCGGAAATGGAATATATCCCCCAAGGTCCGGGAAATCGACCCGAAGTTGGTCAAAATCACGATTTGCGCAACACGCTCTCGGCTACTCTTTCAGTCTTAAAGTAAAGTGGGGCTATATTTCGGCCCACAAGCTCGTAAGTGAGCGTTCAAAAAGTTTCGCTGTGTCCATTTCACTGAAAACCAACACAATCAGCAGTTAATTTAGAGTCCCCGGGACTGGAAAATATCCCCATAGTTCCGGCAAATCGAGCCGAAGTTGGTCAAAATTACGGTGCGCTTAAGGCGGTCTCGGCTACTCCTTCGGTCTTAAAGTGAAGTGGGGCTCTATTTCGGCCGAAAAGCTTAAAGCTCAAAAAAAATTTACTGTGTCTATTTCACTGCAAACCAAAGCTATCAGGAGTTAGTTTAGAGTCCCCGGGAGTGGATGTATTTCCCAAGTTCCGGAAAATCGAGAAGACGTTGGTCAAAATCACGATGCGCGTAAGACCCTCTCGGCTACTCTTTCAGTCTTAAAGTGAAGTGGGGCTATATTTCGGCCCAGAAGCTCAAAAGTGAGCTTCAAAAAGTTTTGCTGTGTCCATTTCAATGCAAACCAATGCCATCAGGGGTTACTTAAGAGTCCTCGGGACTGGAAAATATCCCACAAGTTCCGGTAAATCGAGCCGAAGTTGGTCAAAATCACGATGTGCGTAAGGTGGTCTCGGCTACTCTTTCAGTCTTAAAGTCAAGTGGGGCAATATTTCGGCCCAGAAGCTCGAAAGTGAGCGTTCAAAAAGTTTTGTTGTGTCCATTTTAGTTAAAAACAAGGCCATCAGGACTTAGTTTAGCGTCCAAGGGACTGCAAAATATCCCCCAAATCCCGGGAAATCGAGCCGAAGTTGATGAAATTCATGATGCGCGTAACGTGGTCTCGGCTACTGTGTCAGTTCTAAAGTGAAGTGTGGCTATATTTCGGCCCACATGCGAAACAGTGAGCGTTCAAAAAGGTTTGTTGTGCCCATTTTACTTCAAAACAAGGCCATCAGGACTTAGTTTAGCGTCCAAGGGACTGCAAAATATCCCCCAAGTTCCGGGAAATCCATTTGAAGTTCGTCAAAATTACGATGCGCGTAAGGCGGTCTCATCTACTCTTTCAGTCTTAAAGTAAAGTGGGGCTATATTTCTGCCCAGAAGCTCCAACGTTGTGCTCTGTCCATTTCACTGAAAACCAAGGCCATCAGGAGTTACTTTAGAGTCCCTTTGACTGGAATATATCCACCAAGTTTCGGGAAATAAACGCGAAATTGGTCAAAATCACGATTCGCTCAAGACGGTCTCGCCTACTCTTTCAGTCTTAAAGTAAAATGGGGCTCTATTTCAGCCCAGAAGCTCGAGAGTGAGCGTTCAAAAACTTTCGCTGTGTCCATTTCACTGCAAACCAAGACAAGCAGGAGTTAGTTGAGAGTCCCCGGGACTGGAAAATATCCCCCAAGTTCCGGGAAATCCACCCGAAGTTTGTCAAAATCACCATGCGCGTCAGGCGGTCTCGGCTACTCTTTCAGTGTTAAAGTACTGGGGGGCTATATTTTTTCCCAGAAGCTCGAAATTGAGCGTTCAAAAAGTTTTGCTGGCTCCATTTTATTGCAAAACAAGGCCATCAGGAATTAGTTTAGAGTCCTCAAAACTGGAATATATCCCCTTGGTTCCGGCAAATCCAGCCGAAGTTGCTCAAAATCACGATGCACGTAAGGAGGTCTCGGCTACTCTTTCAGTCTTCAAGTGAAGTGGAGTTCTATTTCGGTCCAGAAGCTCGAAAGTATGCGTTCAAAAACTTTTTCTGTTTCCGTTTCACTGCAAACCAAGACCAGCACGAGTTAGTTTGCAGTCCCCGGGACTGGAAAATATTTCGCAAGTTCCGGGAAATCGAGCCGAAGTTGATCAAAATCACGATGCGCGAAACGTGGTCTCGGCTACTGTTTCAGTCTTAAAGTGAAGTATGGCTATATTTCGGCTCACAAGCTCGAAAGTGAGCGTTCAAAAAGCTTTGCTGTGTCCATTTCACTGCAAAACAAGGCCATGGGCACCTAGTTTAGCGTCCAAGGGACTGGAAAATATCCCCCAAGTTCCGGAAAATCCTAACGATGTTTGTCAAAATCACCATGCTCGTAAGGCGGTCTCGGCTACTTTTTTAGTATTAAAGTAAAGTAGGCTTTATCTCGGCCCAGAAGCTTGAAGGTGAGCGTTCAAACAGTTTTGCTGTCTCCATTTCACTGCAAACCAAGGCCATCAAGAGTTAGTTTAGAGTCCCTGGGACTGGAAAATATCCCCCAAGTTCCGGAATATCGACCCGAAGTTGGTCAAAATCACAATGCGCGCACGCCGGTCTCGGCTACTCTTTAAGTCGTAAGTGATGTGGAACTATATTTCGGCGTAGAAGCTCGAAAGTGTGCGTTCAAAAACTTGTGCTGTGTGAATTTCACTGCAAACCATGGCCATCAGGAGCTAGTTTAGAGTCCCCGGGACTGGAAAATATTCCCCAAGTTCCAGGAAAGCGAGCAGAAGTTGATCAAAATCACGATGCGCGTAACGCGGTCTCGCCTACTGTTTCAGTCTTAAAGTCAAGTGTGGCTATATTTAGGCCCACAAGCTCGAAAGTGAGCGTTCAAAAAGTTTTGCTGTGTCCATTTCACTGCAACCCAAGGCCATCAGGAGTTAGTTTAGAGTCCGCGGGACTGGAAAATATTCTCCAAGTTCCAGGAAATGGTGCCGAAGTTGATGAAAATTACGATGCGCGTAACGGGCTCTCGGCTATTCTTTTAGTCTTAAATTTAAGTAGGGCTATATTTCGGCCCTGAAGCTCGAAGGTGAGCAATGTTTTGCTGTGTTCATTAAACTGCAAACCAAGGTCATCGGGAGTTAGTTTAGCGTCCCCGGGACTTTAAATTATTCGCCAACTTCCGGGAAATCGAGCAAAAGTGGCCCAAAATCACGATGCGCGTAAGGCGCTCTCGGCCACTCTTTCAGTCTTAAAATTAAGGGGGGCTATATTTCGACCTAGAAGCTCGAGACCGGGCGTGCGCTAATGTTACCTGTGTCAGTTTCACTGACATCTTAGGCCATCAGGAGTTAGTTTAGAGTCCTTGGGACTGGAAAATATTTCCCAAATTCTGGCAGATCGAGCCAAAGTTGCTCAAAATCACGATGCGCGTAAGGCGGTCTCGGCTACTCTTTCAGTCTTAAAATGAAGTGGGGCTATATTTTGGCCGACAAGCTCAACACCGAGCGTGCGCTCCTTTTGCCTGTGTACATATCACTGAAAACTAAGCTCATCAGGAGTTAGCATAGAGTCCTCGGGACTGGAAAATATTCCCCGAATTCCGGCAAATCGAGCCAAAGATGCTCAAAATCACCATGCGCGTAAGGCGGTCTCGGCTACTCGTTTACTCCGAAAATGAAGTGGGGCTATATTTCGGTTCTACAAGCTCGACACCGAGCGTGCTCTCATTTTAGCTGTGTCCATTTCCCTAAGAACTAAGTCCATCAGGAGATAGTTTAGAATCCTCGAGACTGGAAGCTATCCTCCAAGTTTTGGCAAATTGAGCGATACTTTCTTAAAATTACGATAAGCGTGCGACAGTTTCGTTTACTCTTTCAGTCTTAAAATGAACTGGGGCTACATTTCGGCCTAGAAGCTCGACACCGAGTGTGCGCTCCTGTTACTTGTGACCATTTCACTGAAAACTAAGGCCATCAAGAGTTAGGGTAGAGTCCCCGGTACTGGAAAATATACCCCAAGTTTTGGCATATCGAGCCATAGTGGCTAAAAATTTCGATGCGCTTAAGGCGGTTTCGTGTACACTTTCAGTCTTAAAATAAAGTGGGGCTATACTTCGGCCTACAACCTGGAAACTTAGCGTGCGCCCCTTTTACCTGTGTCCATTTCACTAAAAACCAAGGCATTCAGGAGTTAGTTTAGAGCTTCCGGGACTGGAAAATATCCCCCCAGTCCCAGGAAATCAAGCCGAAGTTCGACAAAATTACCATGCGCGTAAGGCGGTCCCGGCTACTCTTTCAGTCTTAAAGTGAAGTGGGGCTATATTTCGGCCCAGAAGCTCGAAAGTGAACGTTGAAAGAGTTTGGCTGTGTCCATTTCACTGAAAACCAAGGCCATCAGGAGTTAGTTTAGAGTGCCCGGGACTGGGAATTATCTCCCAAGTTCCGGGAAATCGAGCCGAAGTAGCCCAAAATAACGATGCGCGTAAGGCGGTCTCGGCTAGTCTTTCAGTCTTAAAGTCAAGTACGGCTATGCTTCGGCCCCGAAGCTCAAACGTGAGCGTTCAAAAAGTTGTGCTGTGTCCATTTCACTGCAAACCAAGGCAATCACGACTTAGTTTAGAGTCCCCGGTACCGGAAAATATCCCCCATTTCCCGGGAAATCGAGCCGAAGTTTGTCAAAATCACGATGCGCGTAAGGCGGTCTCGCCTACTCTTTCATTCTTAAAGCTAACTGGGGCTATATTTCGGCCGAGAAGCTAGAAAGTGAAAGTTTAAAAAGTTTTGCTGTGTTCATTTCACTGCAAACCAAGGCCATCAGGAGTTAGTTTAGACTCCTCGGGACTGGAAAATATCGCCCAACTTCGGGGAAATCGAGCCGAAGTTGGTCAAAATCACGATGCGCGTAAGACGGTGTCGGCTACTCTTTCAGTCTTAAACTGGAGTGGGGCTATATTTCGGCTCAGAAGCCCGAAGGGGAGCGTTGAAAAAGTTTTGCTCTCTCCATTTCAATGCAAACCAAGGCATTCAGGAGTTACTTTGGAGTCCCCGGTACCGGAAAATATTCCCCATTTCCCGGGAAATCGAGCCAAAGTTGGTCAAAATCACGATGCGCGTAAGGCGGTGTCGGCTATTCTTTCATTCTTAAAGGGAACTCGGGCTATATTTCGGCCCAGAAGCTCGAAAGTGAAAGTTCAAAAAGGTTTTGCTGTGTCCATTTCACCGCGAACCAAGCCACATCAGGAGATAGTTTACAGTCTCCAGAACATCAAAATATCCCCCAAGTTGCGGGAAATCGAGCCGAAGTTTCTCGAAATCACGATGCGCGTAAGGCGGCCTCGGCTACTCTTTCAGTCTTAAATTGAAGTGGGGCTCTATTTCGGCCCAGAAGCTCCAAAGTGAGCGCTGCAAAAAATTGGCTGTGTCGATTTCACTGCTAATCAAGGCCATCAGGAGTTACTTTAGAGTCCCCGGAACTGCAATATATTTCCCAAGTTCCGGAAAATGGAGAAGACGTTGGTCAAAATCACGATGCGCGCAAGACGGTCTTGGCTGGTCTTTCAGTCTTAAAGTGAAGTGGGGCTATATTTCGGGCCAGAAGCCCGAAAGTGAGCGTTCGAAAAGTTTTGCTGTGTTCATTTCACTGCAAACCAAGGCCATCAGGAGTTAGTTTAGCGTCCCCCGGACAAGAAAATATGCCCCAAGGTCCGGAAAATTGAGCCAAGATTGGTGAAAATCAGGATGCCCCTAAAGTGGTCTCGGCTACTCTTTCTGTCTTAAAGTAAAGTGGGGCTATATTTCGGGCCAGAAGTCCGAAAGTGAGCGTTCAAAAATTTTTGCTGTGTCCATTTCACTGCAAACCAATGCCATCAGGGGTTAGCTTAGAGTCCCCGAGACTGAAAAATATTGCCCAAGTTCCGGGGAATCGAACCGAAGTTGATCAAAGTCACGATGCGCGAAATGCGGTATCGGCTACTGTTTCAGTCTTAAAGTGAAGAGGGGCTATATTTCGGCCTAGAAGCCCGAAAGTGGGCGTTCAAAAAGTTTTGCTGTGTTCTTTGACTGAAAAACAAGGCAATCACGAGTTAGTTTAGCGTCCTTGGGACTGGAAAATATTCCCCAAGTTCCGGTTAATCGAGCTGAAGTTGGTCAAAGTCACGATGCTCCCAAAGCGCTCTCGGCTACCCTTTCAGTCTTAAAGTGAAGTGGGGCTATATTTCTGTCCAGAAGCTCGAAAGTGAGCGTTCAAAAAGTTTTGTTGTGTCCATTTCACGGCAAACCAAAGCTATCAAAAGTTAGTTTAGAGTCCCCGGCACTAGAAAATATTCCCCAAGTTCAGGGAAAGCGAGCCGAAGTTGATCAAAATCACGATGCGCGAAATGCGGTCTCGGCTACTGTTTCAGTCTTAAAGTAAAGTGTGGCTATATTTCGGCCCACAAGCTCGAAAGTGAGCGTTCAGAAAGTTTTGCTGTGTCCATTTCACTGCAAAGGAAGGCCAGGACTTAGTTTAGCGTCCATGGGACTGGAAAATGTTCCCCAAGTTCCGGGAGAACCACCCGAAGTTTGTCAAAATCACAATGCGCGTAAGGTGGTCTCGGTTACTCTTTAAGTCTTAAAGTAAAGTGGGGCTTTATTTCGGCCAGGAAGCTCGAAGGTGAGCGTTCAAAAAGTTTTGCTCTGTCCATTTCACTGCAAACCAAGGCCATCAGGAGTTAGTTTAGAGTTCCTGGGACTGGAAAATATCCCCCAAGTTCCGGAATATCGACCCGAAGTTTGTCAAACTCACCATGCGAGCAAGGCGGTCTCGGCTACTCTTTCAGTCTTAAGTGAAGTGGGACTATATTTCGGCCTAGAAGCTCGAAAGTGTGCGTTCAAAAACTTGTGCTGTGCGAATTTCACTGCAAACCATGGCCATCAGGAGTTAGTTTAGAGTCCCCGGGACTGGAAAATATCCCCCAAGTCCCGGGAATTGGAGCCCAAGTTGATCAAATTCATGATGCGCGTAACATGGTCTCGGCTACTGTTTCAGTCTTAAAGTCAAGTGTGCCTATATTTCGAACCAAAAGCTAGAAAGTGAGCGTTCAAAAAGTTTTGCTGTGTCCATTTCACTTCAAAACAAGGCCATCAGGACTTAGTTTAGCGTCCAAGGGA
Source organism: Orbicella franksi (assembly GCF_964199315.1). Classification (NCBI taxonomy): domain Eukaryota; kingdom Metazoa; phylum Cnidaria; class Anthozoa; order Scleractinia; family Merulinidae; genus Orbicella; species Orbicella franksi. The sequence goes on from NC_138151.1 coordinate 512,475, forward strand.
CTGGAAAATATACCCCAAGTTCCGGGAAATCCATTCGAAGTTCGTCAAAATTACGATATACGTAAGGCGGTTTCGGCTACTCTTTCAGTCTTAAAGTAAAGTCGGGCTATATTTCTGTCCAGTAGCTCGAAAGTGAGCGTTCAAAAAGTTTTGCTGTGTGCATTTCACTGCAAACCAAAGCTATCAAAGGTTAGTTTAGTGTCCGCAGGACTGGAAAATATTGCCCAAGTTCCGGGAAAGCGAGCCGAAGTTGATCAAAATCAGGATGCGCGAAATGCGGTCTCGGCTACTCTTTCAGTCTTAAGGTGAAGTGGGCTATATTTCGGCCCACAAGCTCTAAAGTGGTTGTTCAAAAAGTTATGCTGTGCGCATTTCAGTGCAAACCAAGGCCATCCGGCGTTAGTTTAGAGTCCCCCGGACTAGAAAATATCCCAAAAGTTGCGTGAAATCGAGCTGAACTTGGTCTAACTCACGATGCGCGTGAGGCGGTCTCGGCTACTATTTCAGTCTGAAAGTGAAGTGGGATTCTATTTCGGCCCAGAAGCTACAAAGAGAGTGTTCAAAAAGCTTTCCTTTGTCCATTTCACTGAAAACCAAGGCCATCAGGAGTTAGTTTAGCGTCCCCGGGACAAGAAAATATTCCCCAAGGTCCGGGAAAGCGAGCTGAAGTTGGTCAAAATCACGATGCTCCAAAAGCGGTCTCGGCTACCCTTTCAGTCTTAAAGTGAAGTGGGGCTATATTTCTGTCCAGAAGCTCGAAAGTGAGCGTTCAAAAAGTTTTGCTGTGTGGATTTCACTGCAAACCAAAGCTATCAAAAGTTAGTTTAGTGTCCCCGGGACTGGAAAATATTCCCCAAGTTCCGGGAAAGCGAGCCGAAGTTGATCAAAATCACGATGCGCAAAATGCGGTCTCGGCTACTGTTTCAGTCTTAAAGTAAAGTGTGGCTATATTTCGGCCCACAAGCTCGAAAGTGAGCGTTCAAAAAGTTTTGCTCTGTCCATTTCAATGAAGAGCAAGGCAATCAGGAGTTAGCTTAGAGTCCCCGAGACTTGAAAATATCCCCCAAGTTCCGAGAAATCGATCCGAAAATGGTCAAAATCAAGATGCGCGTAAGGCGATCTCGGCTACTCTTTCAGCCTTAAAGCGAAGTGGGGCTATATTTCGGCCCACAAGCTCCAAAGTGGGCGTTCAAAAAGTTATGCTCTACGCATTTCAGTGCAAACCAAGGCCATCGGGCGTTAGTTTAGAGTCCCCCGGACTGGAAAATATCCCAAAAGTTGCGTGGAATCGAGCTGAACTTGGTCTAACTGACGATGCCCGTGAGGCGGTCTCGGCTACTATTTCAGTCTGAAAGTGAAGTGGGATTCTATTTCGGCCCAGAAGCTACAAAGAGAGTGTTCAAAAAGCTTTCCTTTGTCCATTTAACTGAAAACCAAGGCCATCAGGAGTTACTTTAGAGCCCGCGGAAATGGAATATATCCCCCAAGTTCCGGGAAACCGACCCGAAGTTGGTCAAAATCACGATTTGCGCAACACGCTCTCGGCTACTGTTTCAGTCTTAAAGTAAAGTGTGCTATACTTCGGCCCACAAACTCGAGAGTGAGCGTTGAAAAAGTTTCCCTGTGTCCATTTCCTTGAAAACCAAGATAATCAGGAGTTAGTTTAGAGTACCCGGGACTGGAAAATATCCCCCAAGTTCCGGCAAATCGAGCCGAAGTTGGTCAAAATCACGGTGCGCTTAAGGCGGTGTCGGCTACTCCTTCAGTCTTAAAGTGAAGTGGGGCTCTATTTCGGCCCACAAGCTCAAAGCTCAAAAAAAATTACTGTGTCTATTTCACTGCAAACCAAGGCTATCAGGAGTTAGTTTAGAGTCCCCGGGAGTGGAATGTTTTCCCAAGTTCCGGAAAATCGAGAACACGTTGGTCAAAATCACGATGCGCGTAAGACCGTCTCGGCTACTCTTTCAGTCTGAAAGTGAAGTGGGGCTATATTTCGGCCCAGAAGCTCAAAAGTGAGCGTTCAAAAAGTCTTGCTGTATCCATTTCAATGCAAACCAAGGCCATCAGGGGTTACTTAAGAGTCCTCGGGACTGGAAAATATCCCCCAAGTTCCGGTAAATCGAGCCGCAGTTGGTCAAAATCACGATGTGCGTAAGGTGGTCTCGGCTACTCTTTCAGTTTTAAAGTGAAGTGGGGCAATATTTCGGCCCACAAGCTCGAAAGTGAGTGTTTAAAAAGTTTTGCTCTGTCACTTTCAGTGCAAACCAAGGCCATCAGAAGTTACTTTAGAGTCCCCGGGACTGGAGAATATCCCTCAAGTCCCGGAAAATCAAGCCGAAGTTGATCAAATTCATGATGCGCGTAACGTGGTCTCGGCTACTGTGTCAGTCCTAAAGTGAAGTGTGGCTATATTTCGGCCCGCAAGCTAGAACGTGAGCGCTCAAAAAGTTTTGTTGTGTCCATTTTACTTCAAAACAAGGCCATCAGGACTTAGTTTAACGTCCAAGGGACTGCAAAATATCCCCCAAGTTCCGGGAAATCCATTCAAAGTTCGTCAAAATTAGGATGCGCGTAAGGCGGTCTGATCTACTCTTTCAGTCTTAAAGTAAAGTGGGGCTATATTTCTGGCCAGAAGCTCCAAAGTTGTGCTCTGTCCATTTCACTGAAAACCAAGGCCATCAGGAGTTACTTTAGAGTCCCTTTGACTGGAATATATCCACCAAGTTTCGGGAAATAAACGCGAAATTGGTCAAAATCACGATTCGCTCAAGACGGTCTCGCCTACTCTTTCAGTCTTAAAGTAAAATGGGTCTCTATTTCGGCCCAGAAGCTCGAGACTGAACGTTCAGAAACTTTCGCTGTGTCCATTTCACTGCAAACTAAGACAAGCAGGAGTTAGTTGAGAGTCCTCGGGACTGGAAAATATCCCCCAAGTTCCGGGAAATCAACCCGAAGTTTGTCAAAATCACGATGCGCGTAAGGCGGTCTCGGCTACTCTTTCAGTGTTAAAGTAATGGGGGGCTATATTTTGGCCCAGAAGCTCGAAATTGAGCGTTCAAAACGTTTTCCTGTCTCAATTTCACTGCAAACCAAGGCCATCAAGAGTTAGTCTAGAGTCCCTGGGACTGGAAAATATCCCCCAAGTTCCGGAATATCGACCCGAAGTTGGTCAAAATCACGATGGGCGCAAGCCGGTCTCGGCTACTCTTTAAGTCGTAAGTGATGTGGGACTATATTTCGGCCTAGAAGCTCGAAAGTGTGCGTTCAAAAGCTTGTGCTGTGTGAATTTCACTGCAAACCATGGCCATCAGAAGTTAGTTTAGAGACCCCGGGACTGGAAAATATTCCCCAAGTTCCAGGAAAGCGAGCAGAAGTTGATCAAAATCACGATGCGCGTAAAGCGGTCTCGGCTAACGTTTCAGTCTTAAAGTGAAGTGTGGCTATATTTAGGCCCACAAGCTCGAAAGTGAGCGTTCAAAAAGTTTTGCTGTGTCCATTTCACTGCAAACCAAGGCCATCAGGAGTTAGTTTAGAGTCCCCGGGACTGGAAAATATTCTCCAAATTCCAGGAAATGGCGCCGAAGTTGATGAAAATTACGATGCGCGTAACGGGCTCTCGGCTATTCTTTCAGTCTTAAATTTAAGTAGGGCTATATTTCGGCCCTAAAGCTCGAAGGTGAGCGTTCAGAATGTTTTGCTGTGTTCATTAAACTGCAAACCAAGGTCGTCGGGAGTTAGTTTAGCGTCCCCGGGACTTTAAATTATTCGCCAACTTCCGGGGAAATCGAGCAAAAGTGGCCCAAAATCACGATGCGCGTAAGGCGGTCTCGGCTACTCTTTCAGTCTTAAAATGAAGGGGCGCTATATTTCGACCTAGAAGCTCGAGACCGGGCGTGCGCTAATTTTACCTGTCTCCATTTCACTGACATCTTAGGCCATCAGGAGTTAAAATTAAGTGGGTTATATTTCGGCCCAGAAGCTCGAAATTGAGCGTTCAAAAAGTTTTGCTGGCTCCATTTTACTGCAAACCAAGGCCATCAGGAATTAGTTTAGAGTCCTCAGAACTGGAATATATCGCCTTAGTTCCGGCAAATCCAGCCGAAGTTGCTCAAAATCACGATGCACGTAAGGTGGTCTCGGCTACTCTTTCAGTCTTCAAGTGAAGTGGGGTTCTATTTCGGTCCAGAAGCTCGAAAGTATGCGTTCAAAAACTTTTTCTGTTTCCGTTTCACTGCAAACCAAGACCAGCACGAGTTAGTTTGCAGTCCCCGGGACTGGAAAATATTCCCCAAGTTCCAGGAAAGCGAGCAGAAGTTGATCAAAATCACGATGCGCGTAAAGCGGTCTCGGCTAACGTTTCAGTCTTAAAGTGAAGTGTGGCTATATTTAGGCCCACAAGCTCGAAAGTGAGCGTTCAAAAAGTTTTGCTGTGTCCATTTCACTGCAAACCAAGGCCATCAGGAGTTAGTTTAGAGTCCCCGGGACTGGAAAATATTCTCCAAATTCCAGGAAATGGCGCCGAAGTTGATGAAAATTACGATGCGCGTAACGGGCTCTCGGCTATTCTTTCAGTCTTAAATTTAAGTAGGGCTATATTTCGGCCCTAAAGCTCGAAGGTGAGCGTTCAGAATGTTTTGCTGTGTTCATTAAACTGCAAACCAAGGTCGTCGGGAGTTAGTTTAGCGTCCCCGGGACTTTAAATTATTCGCCAACTTCCGGGGAAATCGAGCAAAAGTGGCCCAAAATCACGATGCGCGTAAGGCGGTCTCGGCTACTCTTTCAGTCTTAAAATGAAGGGGCGCTATATTTCGACCTAGAAAATCGAGACCGGGCGTGCGCTAATTTTACCTGTCTCCATTTCACTGACATCTTAGGCCATCAGGAGTTAAAATTAAGTGGGTTATATTTCGGCCCAGAAGCTCGAAATTGAGCGTTCAAAAAGTTTTGCTGGCTCCATTTTACTGCAAACCAAGGCCATCAGGAATTAGTTTAGAGTCCTCAGAACTGGAATATATCGCCTTAGTTCCGGCAAATCCAGCCGAAGTTGCTCAAAATCACGATGCACGTAAGGTGGTCTCGGCTACTCTTTCAGTCTTCAAGTGAAGTGGGGTTCTATTTCGGTCCAGAAGCTCGAAAGTATGCGTTCAAAAACTTTTTCTGTTTCCGTTTCACTGCAAACCAAGACCAGCACGAGTTAGTTTGCAGTCCCCGGGACTGGAAAATATTTCGCAAGTTCCGGGAAATCGAGCCGAAGTTGATCAAAATCACGAGGCGCGAAACGTGGTCTCGGCTACTGTTTCAGTCTTAAAGTGAAGTGTGGTTATATTTAGGCCCACAAGCTCGAAAGTGAGCGTTCAAAAAGCTTTGCTGTGTCCATTTCACTGCAAAACAAGGCCATCAGCACCTACTTTAGCGTCCAAGGGACTGGAAAATATCCCCCAAGTTCCGGGAAATCAACCCGAAGTTTGTCAAAATCACGATCCTTGTGAGGCTCTCTCGGCTACTTTTTCAGTATAAAAGTAAAGTGGGCTATATTTCGGCCCAGAAGCTTGAAAGTGAGCGTTCAAACAGTTTTGCTGTCTCCATTTCACTGCAAACCAAGGCCATCAAGAGTTAGTATAGAGTCCCTGGGACTGGAAAATATCCCCCAAGTTCCGGAATATCGACCTGAAGTTGGTCAAAATCACGATGCGCGAACGGCGGTCTCGGCTACTCTTTAAGTCGTAAGTGATGTGGGACTATATTTCGGCGTAGAAGCTCGAAAGTGTGCGTTCAAAAAGTTTTGCTGTGTCCATTTCACTGCAAACCAAGGCCATCAGGAGTTAGTTTAGAGTCCCCGGGACTGGAAAATATTCTCCAAGTTCCAGGAAATGGCGCCAAAGTTGATGAAAATTACGATTAGCGTAACGGGCTCTCGGCGGTTCTTTCAGTCTTAAATTTAAGTAGGGCTATATTTCGGCCCTGAAGCTCGAAGGTGAGCGTTCGGAATGTTTTGCTGTGTTCATTAAACTGCAAACCAAGGTCATCGGGAGTTAGTTTAGCCTCCCCGGAACTTTAAATTATTCGCCAACTTCCGGGAAATCGAGCAAAAGTGGCCCAAAATCACGATGCGCGTAAGGCGGTCTCGGCCACTCTTTCAGTCTTAAAATTAAGGGGGGCTATATTTCGACCTAGAAGCTCGAGACCGGGCGTGCGCTAATTTTACCTGTGTCAGTTTCACTGACATCTTAGGCCATCAGGAGTTAGTTTAGAGTCCTTGGGACTGGAAAATATTTCCCAAATTCTGGCAGATCGAGCCAAAGTTGCTCAAAATCACGATGCGCGTAAGGCGGTCTCGGCTACTCTTTCAGTCTTAAAATGAAGTGGGGCTAGATTTCGGCCGACAAGCTCGACACCGAGCGTGCGCTCCTTTTGCCTGTGTACATATCACTGAAAACTAAGTTCATCAGGAGTTAGCATAGAGTCCTCCGGACTGGAAAATATTCCCCGAATTCCGGCAAATCGAGCCAAAGATGCTCAAAATCACGATGCGCGTAAGGCGGTCTCGGCTACTCGTTTACTCTGATAATGAAGTGGGGCTATATTTCGGTTCTACAAGCTCGACACCGAGCGTGCTCTCCTTTTACCTGTGTCCATTTCACTAAGAACTAAGTCCATCAGGAGATAGTTTAGAATCCTCGAGACTGGAAGCTATCCTCCAAGTTTCGGCAAATTGAGCCATACTTTCTTAAAATTACGATAAGCCTAAGGCAGTTTCCTTTACTCTTTCAGTCTTAAAATGAACTGGGGCTACATTTCGGCCTAGAAGCTCGACACCGAGCGTGCGCTCCTGTTACCTGTGACCATTTTACTGAAGACTAAGGCCATCAAGAGTTAGGGTAGAGTCCCCGGGACTGGAAACTATCCCCCAAGTTTTGGCAGATCGAGCCATAGCGGCTAAAAATTTCGATGCGCTTAAGGCGGTTTCGTGTACACTTTCAGTCTTAAAATAGTGGGGCTATATTTCGGCCTACAACCTGGAAACCTAGCGTGCGCCCCTTTTACCTGTGTCCATTTCACTAAAAACCAAGGCATTCAGGAGTTAGTTTAGAGCTTCCGATACTGGAAAATATCCCCCAAGTCCCAGGAAATCAAGCCGAAGTTCGACAAAATTACCATGCGCGTAAGGCGGTCCCGGCTACTCTTTCAGTCTTAAAGTGAAGTGGGGCTATATTTCGGCCCAGAAGCTCGAAAGTGAACGTTGAAAGAGTTTGGCTGTGTCCATTTCACTGAAAACCAAGGCCATCAGGAGTTAGTTTAGAGTGCCCGGGACTGGGAATTATCTCCCAAGTTCCGGGAAATCGAGCCGAAGTAGCCCAAAATAACGATGCGCGTAAGGCGGTCCCGGCTACTCTTTCAGTCTTAAAGTGAAGTGGGGCTATATTTCGGCCCAGAACCTCGAAAGTGAACGTTCAAAGAGTTTGGCTGTGTCCATTTCACTGAAAACCAAGGCCATCAGGAGTTAGTTTAGAGTGCCCGGGACTGGGAATTATCTCCCAAGTTCCCTGAAATCGAGCCGAAGTAGCCCAAAATCACGATGCGCGTAAGGCGGTCTCGGCTAGTCTTTCAGTCTTAAAGTGAAGTAGGGCTATGCTTCGGCCCAGAAGCTCAAACGTGAGCGTTCAAAAAGTTGTGCTGTGTCCATTTCACTGCAAACCAAGGCAATCAGGAGTTAGTTTAGAGTCCCCGGTACCGGAAAATATCCCCCATTTCCCGGGAAAACGAGCCAAAGTTGGTCAAAATCACGATGCCCGTAAGGCGGTCCCGGTTACTCTTTCATTCTTAAAGTGAACTGGGGCAATATTTCCGCCCAGAAGCTGGAAAGTGAGCGTTCAAAAAGTTGTGCTGTGTCCATTTGACTCCAGAGCAAGGCCATCAGGAGTTACTTTGGAGTCCGGGGGACTGGAAAATATCCCCCAAGTTCCGGGAAATGGAGCCGAAGTTGGGCAAAATGACGATGGGCGTGAGGCAGTCTTGGCTGCTCTTTCACTCTTAAAGTGAAGTGGAGCTATATTTCGGCCCAGAAGCTCAAAAGTGAGCGTTCAAGAAGTTTTGCTGTGTCCATTTTACTACAGACCAAGGACATCGGGGTCCGTTTAGAGTCCCCGGGACTGGAAAATATCCCCCAAGTTCCGGGAAATTTAACCGAAGTTGGTCAAAATCACGACGCGCGTACGGCGGTGTCGGCAACTCTTTCAGTCTTACAGTGAAGTGGGGCAATATTTCGGCCCAGAAGCTCGAAACTGAGTGTTTAAAAAGTTTTGCTGTGTCCATTTCACTGCAAAACAGGGCCATCACGACTTAGTTTAGCGTCCAAGGGACTGGAAATATCCCCCAAGTTACGGGAAATCCACCCGAAGTTAGTCAAAATCACGATGCGCTTAAGGGGATCTCGGCTACTCTTTCAGTCTTAAGGTAAAGTGGGCTTAGATTTAGCTCCAGAAGCTCGAAAGTAAGGGTTCAAAAATGTTTGTCTCTATTTCACTCACATCTTAGACAAACAGGAGTGAATTTAGAGACTTTGGGACTGCAAACTATCTCCCAAGTTTCGCCAGATCGAGCCGAAGATCTTCAAAATCACAATGCGCGTAAGGCGCTCCCGCCTACTCTTTCAGTCTTAAAAAGAAGTAGGGCTATATTTCGGCCAGCAAGCTCGAAAGTGCGCGTTCAAACAGTGTTCCTGTGTCCATTTCACTGGAAACCAAGGCCATCAGGAGTTAGTTTAGAGTCCCCGGGACTGGAAAATATTCCCCTATTTGCGGGAAATCGAGCCGAAGTATCCCAAAATCAAGATGCGCGTAAGGCGGTCTCGCCTACTATTTCATTCTTAAAGTGAACTAGGGCTATATTTCGGCCGAGAAGCTAGCAAGTGAAAGTTCAAAAAGTTTTGCTGTGTTCATTTCATTGCAAACCAAGGACATCAGGAATTAGTTTAGACTCCTCGGGAATTGAAAATATCGCCCAAGTTCGGGGAAATCGAGCCGAAGTTTGTCAAAATCACGATGCGCATAAGGCGGTCTCGGCTACTCTTTCATCCTTAAAGTGAACTGGGGCTATATTTCGGCCCAGAAGCTAGAAAGTGAAAGTTCAAAAAGTTTTGCTGTGTCCATTTCACCGCAAACCAAGCCACATCAGCAGATTGTTTACAGTGTCCGGGACATCAAAATATCCCCCAAGTCCCGGGAAATCGAGCCGAAGTTTGTCAAAATCACGATGCGCGTAAGGCGGTCTCGGCTACTCTTTCATCCTTAAAGTGAACTGGGGCTATATTTTGGCCCAGAAGCTAGAAAGTGAAAGTTCAAAAAGTTTTGCTGTGTCCATTTCACCGCAAACCAAGCCACATCAGCAGATTGTTTACAGTGTCCGGGACATCAAAATATCCCCCAAGTCCCGGGAAATCGAGCCGAAGTTTGTCAAAATCACGATGCGCGTAAGGCGGTCTCGGCTACTCTTTCATCCTTAAAGTGAACTGGGGCTATATTTCGGCCCAGAAGCTAGAAAGTCAAAGTTCAAAAAGTTTTGCTGTGTCCATTTCACCGCCAACTAAGCCACATCAGGAGATAGTTTACAGTCTCCGGGACATCAAAATATCCCCCAAGTCCCGGGAAATCGAGCCGAAGTTTGTCAAAATCACGATGCGCGTAAAGCAGTCTCGGCTACTCGTTGAGTCTTAAAGTGACGTGGCTGTATATTTCGGCCCAGAAGCTCGAAAGTGAGCGTTCAAAAAGTTATGCTGTGCCCATTTCACTGCAAAGGAAGGCCCTCAGGAAGTAGTTTACAGTGCCTGGAACTGGAAAATATCCCCCAAGTTCCGCGAAATCGAGACGAAATTGGTCAAAACAACGATTCGCGTAAGGCGGTCTCGGCGACTCTTTCAGTCTTAAAGTGAAGTAGGGCTATATTTCGGTCCAGAAGCTCGAAAGTGAGCGTTCAAAAAGTTTTCCTTTCTGAATTTCACTGAAAACCAAGGCCATCATGAGTTACTTTAGAGTCCCCGGGACTGGAAAATATCTTTTAAGTTCTGGCAGATCAAGCCGAAGTTGGTCAAAATCACGATGCGCCTAAGGCGGCCTCGGCTACTCTTTCAGTCTTAAAGTGAAGTGGGGCTCTATTTCGGCCCAGAAGCTCCAAAGTGAGCGCTGCAAAAAATTTCCTGTGTCCATTTCACTGCAAACCAAGGCCATCAGGAGTTAGTTTAGAGTCCCCGGGACTGCAATATATTTCCCAAGTTCCGGAAAATGGAAAAGACGTTGGTCAAAATCACGATGCGCGCTAAGACGGTCTTGGCTAGTCTTTCAGTCTTAAAGTGAAGTGGGGCTATATTTCGGCCCAGAAGCTCAAAAGTGAGCGTTCGAAAAGTTTTGCTGTATCCATTTCAATGCAAACGAAGGCCATCAGGGGTTACTTAAGAGTCTTCGGGACTGGAAAATATCCCCCAAGTTCAGGGAAATTTAGCCGAAGTTGGTCAAAATCAGGATGCGCGTTAGGCGGTCTCGCTTACTGTTTCAGTCTTAAAGTGAAGTGAGGCTTTATTCCTGCCCAGGAGCTTGCAAGTGAGCGTTCAAAAAGTTTTCCTGTGTTTATTTCACTGCAAACCAAAGCCATCAGGAGCTAGGGTAGAGTCCCCGGGAATGAAAAATATCCCCCAACTTCCGGGAAATCGAGCCGAAGTTGGTCAAAAAAGCGATTCGTGTAAGGCGGTCTCGGCTACTCTTTCAGTCTTAAAGTGAAGTGGGGCTATATTTCGGGCCAGAAGCCCGAAAGTGAGCGTTCAGAAAGTTTTGATGTGTTCATTTCACTGCAAACCAAGGCCATCAGGAGTTAGTTTAGCGTGCCCGGGACAAGAAAATATGCCCCAAGGTCTGGGAATTTGAGCCGAGGTTTGTCAAAATCACGATGCCCCTAAAGTGGTCTCGGCTACTCTTTCTGTCTTAAAGTGAAGTGGAGCTATATTTCGGGCCAGAAGCCCGAGAGTGAGCGATCAAAAAGTTTAGCTGTGTCCATTTCGCTGCAAACCAAGGCCATCAGGGGTTAGTTTAGAGTCCCCGGGACTGAAAAATATTGCCCAAGTTCCGGGAAAGCGAGCCGAAGTTGATCAAAATCACCATGCGCGAAATGCGGTCTCGGCTATTGTTTCAGTCTTAAAGTAAAGTGTGGCTATATTTCGGCCCACAAGCTCGAAAGTGAGCGTTCAAAAAGTTTTGCTGTGTCCATTTCACTGCAAAACTAGGCCATCAGGAGTTAGGTTAGCGTCCAAGGGACTGGAAAATGTTCCCCAAGTTCCGGGAGATCCACCCGAAGTTTGTCAAAATCACAATGCGCGTAACGTGGTCTCGGTAACTCTTTAAGTCTTAATGTAAAGTGGGGCTTTCTTTCGGCCAGGAAGCTCGAAGGTGAGCGTTCAAAAAGTTTTGCTCTGTCCATTTCACTGCAAACCAAGGCCATCAGGAGTTAGTTTAGAGTTCCTGGGACTGGAAAATATCCCCCACGTTCCGGAATATCGACCCGAAGTTTGTCAAACTCACGATGCGAGCAAGGCGGTCTCGGCTACTCTTTCAGTCTTAAGTGAAGTGGGGCTATATTTCGGCCCAGATTCTCCAAAGTGTGCTTTCAAAAAATTGTGCTGTGTCCATTTCAATGCAAACCAAGGCCATCAGGAGTTAGTTTAGAGTCCCCGAGTCCCCCAAAAAGTTTTGCTGTGTGCATCTCACTGCAAACCAAAGCTATCAAAAGTTAGTTTAGGGTCCCCGGGACTGGAAAATATTGCCCAAGTTCCGGGAAAGCGAGCCGAAGTTGATCAAAATCACGATGCGCGAAATGCGGTCTCGGCTATTGTTTCAGTCTTAAAGTAAAGTGTGCCTATATTTCGGCCCAAAAGCTAGAAAGTGAGCGTTCAAAAAGTTTTGCTGTGTCCATTTCACTTCAAAACAAGGCCATCAGGACTTAGTTTAGCGTCCAAGGGACTGGAAAATATCGCCCAAGTTCCGGGAAATCCATTCGAAGTTCGTCAAAATTACGATATACGTAAGGCGGTTTCGGCTACTCTTTCAGTCTTAAAGTAAAGTCGGGCTATATTTCTGTCCAGAAGCTCGAAAGTGAGCGTTCAAAAAGTTTTGCTGTGTGCATTTCACTGCAAACCAAAGCTATCAAAGTTAGTTTAGGGTCCCCGGGACTGGAAAATATTCCCCAAGTTCCAGGAAAGCAAGCCGAAGTTGATCAAAATCACGATGCGCAAAATGCGGTCTCCGCTACTGTTTCAGTCTTAAAGTAAAGTGTGGCTATATTTCGGCCCACAAGCTCGAAAGTGAGCGTTCAAAAAGTTTTCCTCTGTCCATTTCAATGCAAAGCAAGGCGATCAGGAGTTAGTTTAGAGTCCCCGGAACTGGAAAATATCCCCCAAGTTCGGAGAAATCGATCCGAAAATGGTCAAAATCAAGATGCGCGTAAGGCGATCTCGGCTACTCTTTCAGTCTTAAAGTGAAGTGGGGCTATATTTCGGCCCAGAAGCTCCAAAGTGGGCGTTCAAAAAGTTATGTTGTGCGCATTTCAGTGCAAACCAAGGCCAAACGGAGTTAGTTTAGAGTCCCCCGGACTGGAAAATATCCCAAAAGTTGCGTGAAATCGAGCTGAACTTGGTCTAACTGACGATGCGCGTGAGGCGGTCTCGGCTACTATTTCAGTCTGAAAGTGAAGTGGGATTCTATTTCGGCCCAGAAGCTACAAAGAGAGTGTTCAAAAAGCTTTCCTTTGTCCATTTCACAGAAAACTAAGGCCATCAGGAGTTAGTTTAGAGCCCGCGGAAATGGAATATATCCCCCAAGTTCCGGGAAACCGACCCGAATTTGGTCAAAATCACGATTTGAGCAAGACGGTCTCGGCTACTCATTCAGTCTTAAAGTGAAGTGGGGCTATATTTCGGTCCAGAAGCTCGAGAGTGAGCGTTCAAAAAGTTTCCCTGTGTCCATTTCACTGAAAACCAAGACAATCAGGAGTTAGTTTAGAGTCCCCGGGACTGGAAAATATCCCCCAAGTTCCGGCAAATTGAGCCGAAGTTGGTCAAAATCACGATGCGCTTAAGGCGGTCTCGGCTACTCCTTCAGTCTTAAAGTGAACATGGGGCTCTCTTTCGGCCCACAAGCTGAAAGCTCAAAAAAATTTCTGTCTATTTCACTGCAAACCAAGGCTATCAGGAGTTAGTTTAGAGTCCCCGGGAGTGGAATGTATTTCCCAAGTTCCGGAAAATCCAGAAGACGTTGGTCAAAATCACGATGCGCGTAAGACCTTTTCGGCTACTCTTTCAGTCTTAAAGTGAAGTGGGGCTATATTTGGGCCCAGAAGCTCAAAAGTGAGCGTTCAAAAAGTTTTGCTGTATCCATTTCAATGCAAACCAAGGCCATCAGGGGTTACTTAAGAGTTTTCGGGACTGGAAAATATCCCAGTGATTGTGAAGTGAAGTGGGGCAATATTTCGGCCCAGAAGCTCGAAAGTATGCGTTCAAAAACTTTTTCTGTTTCCGTTTCACTGCAAACCAAAACCAGGACGTTTTAGTTTTGCTAAGTTTTTGCTCTGTCACTTTCAGTGCAAACCAAGGCCATCAGAAGTTAGTTTAGAGTCCCCGGGAATGGAGAATATCCCCCAAGTCCCGGAAAATCGAGCCGAAGTTGATCAAATTTATCATGCGCGTTACGTGGTCTCGGCTACTGTTTCAGTCCTAAAGTGAAATGTGGCTATATTTCGGCCCACAAGCTAGAAAGTGAGCGTTCAAAAAGTTTTCTTGTGTCCATTTTACTTCAAAACAAGGCCATCAGGACTTAGTTTAGCGTCCAAGGGACTGCAAAATATCCCCCAAGTTCCGGGAAATCCATTCGAAGTTCGTCAAAATTACGATGCGCATAAGGCGGTCTGATCTACTCTTTCAGTCTTAAAGTAAAGTGGGGCTATATTTCTGCCCAGAAGCTCCAAAGTTGTGCTCTGTCCATTTCACTGAAAACCAAGGCCATCAGGAGTTACTTTAGAGTCCCTTTGACTGGAATATATCCCCCAAGTTTCGGGAAATAAACGCGAAATTGGTCAAAACCACGATTCGCTCAAGACGGTCTCGCCCACTCTTTCAGTCTTAAAGTAAAATTGAGCTCTATTTCGGCCCAGAAGCTCGAGAATGAGCGTTCAAAAATTTTCGCTGTGTCCATTTCACTGCAAACCAAGACAAGCAGGAGTTAGTTGAGAGTCCTCGGGACTGGAAAATATCCCCCAAGTTCCGGGAAATCAACCCGAAGTTTGTCAAAATCACGATGCATCGTGATTTTTATCAACTTCTGCTCGCTTTCCTGGAACTTGGGGAATATTTTCCAGTCCCGGGGACTCTAAACTAACTTCTGATGGCCATGGTTTGCAGTGAAATTCACACAGCACAAGCTTTTGAACGCACACTTTTGAGCTTCTAGGCCGAAATATAGTCCCACATCACTTACGACTTAAAGAGTAGCCGAGACCGGCTTGCGCCCATCGTGATTTTGACCAACTTCGGGTCGATATTCCGGAACTTGGGGGATATTTTCCAGTCCCAGGGACTCTAGACTAACTCTTGATGGCCTTGGTTTGCAGTGAAATTGAGACAGGAAAACGTTTTGAACGCTCAATTTCGAGCTTCTGGGCCAAAATATAGCCCCCCATTACTTTAACACTGAAAGAGTAGCCGAGACCGCCTTACGCGCATCGTGATTTTGACAAACTTCGGGTTGATTTCCCGGAACTTGGGGGATATTTTCCAGTCCCGAGGACTCTCAACTAACTCCTGCTTGTCTTGGTTTGCAGTGAAATGGACACAGCGAAAGTTTCTGAACGTTCAGTCTCGAGCTTCTGGGCCGAAATAGAGACCCATTTTACTTTAAGACTGAAAGAGTAGGCGAGACCGTCTTGAGCGAATCGTGATTTTGACCAATTTCGCGTTTATTTCCCGAAACTTGGTGGATATATTCCAGTCAAAGGGACTCTAAAGTAACTCCTGATGGCCTTGGTTTTCAGTGAAATGGACAGAGCACAACTTTGGAGCTTCTGGCCAGAAATATAGCCCCACTTTACTTTAAGACTGAAAGAGTAGATCAGACCGCCTTACGCGCATCCTAATTTTGACGAACTTTGAATGGATTTCCCGGAACTTGGGGGATATTTTGCAGTCCCTTGGACGTTAAACTAAGTCCTGATGGCCTTGTTTTGAAGTAAAATGGACACAACAAAACTTTTTGAACGCTCACTTTCTAGCTTGCGGGCCGAAATATAGCCACACTTCACTTTAGGACTGACACAGTAGCCGAGACCACGTTACGCGCATCATGAATTTGATCAACTTCGGCTTGATTTTCCGGGACTTGAGGGATATTCTCCAGTCCCGGGGACTCTAAAGTAACTTCTGATGGCCTTGGTTTGCACTGAAAGTGACAGAGCAAAACTTTTTAAACACTCACTTTCGAGCTTGTGGGCCGAAATATTGCCCCACTTCACTTTAAAACTGAAAGAGTAGCCGAGACCACCTTACGCACATCGTGATTTTGACCAACTGCGGCTCGATTTACCGGAACTTGGGGGATATTTTCCAGTCCCGAGGACTCTTAAGTAACCCCTGATGGCCTTGGTTTGCATTGAAATGGATACAGCAAAACTTTTTGAACGCTCACTTTTGAGCTTCTGGGCCGAAATATAGCCCCACTTCACTTTCAGACTGAAAGAGTAGCCGAGACGGTCTTACGCGCATCGTGATTTTGACCAACGTGTTCTCGATTTTCCGGAACTTGGGAAAACATTCCACTCCCGGGGACTCTAAACTAACTCCTGATAGCCTTGGCTTGCAGTGAAATAGACACAGTAATTTTTTTTTTGAGCTTTGAGCTTGTGGGCCGAAATAGAGCCCCACTTCACTTTAAGACTGAAGGAGTAGCCGACACCGCCTTAAGCGCACCGTGATTTTGACCAACTTCGGCTCGATTTGCCGGAACTTGGGGGATATTTTCCAGTCCCGGGTACTCTAAACTAACTCCTGATTATCTTGGTTTTCAGTGAAATGAACACAGCGAAACTTTTTGAACGCTCACTCTCGAGCTTCTGGACCGAAATATAGCCCCACTTTACTTTAAGACTGAAAGAGTAGCCGAGACCGTCGTGCGCAAATCGTGATTTTGACCAACTTCGGGTCGGTTTCCCGGAACTTGGGAGATATATTCCATTTCCGCGGGCTCTAAAGTAACTCCTGATGGCCTTGGTTTTCAGTGAAATGGACAGAGCACAACTTTGGAGCTTCTGGGCAGAAATATAGCCCCACTTTACTTTAAGCCTGAAAGAGTAGATGAAACCGCCTTACGCGCATCCTAATTTTGACGAACTTTGAATGGATTTCCCGGAACTTGGGGGATATTTTGCAGTCCCTTGGACGTTAAACTAAGTCCTGATGGCCTTGTTTTGAAGTAAAATGGACACAACAAAACTTTTTAAAGCCTCACTTTCTAACTTGTGGGCCGAAATAGAGCCACACTTCACTTTAAGACGGAAAGAGTAGCCGCTACTGTTTCAGTCTTAAAGTAAAGTGTGGCTATATTTCGGCCCACAAGCTCGAAAGTGAGCGTTCAAAAAGTTTTCCTCTGTCCATTTCAATGCAAAGCAAGGCGATCAGGAGTTAGTTTAGAGTCCCCGGAACTGGAAAATATCCCCCAAGTTCGGAGAAATCGATCCGAAAATGGTCAAAATCAAGATGCGCGTAAGGCGATCTCGGCTACTCTTTCAGTCTTAAAGTGAAGTGGGGCTATATTTCGGCCCAGAAGCTCCAAAGTGGGCGTTCAAAAAGTTATGTTGTGCGCATTTCAGTGCAAACCAAGGCCAAACGGAGTTAGTTTAGAGTCCCCCGGACTGGAAAATATCCCAAAAGTTGCGTGAAATCGAGCTGAACTTGGTCTAACTGACGATGCGCGTGAGGCGGTCTCGGCTACTATTTCAGTCTGAAAGTGAAGTGGGATTCTATTTCGGCCCAGAAGCTACAAAGAGAGTGTTCAAAAAGCTTTCCTTTGTCCATTTCACAGAAAACCAAGGCCATCAGGAGTTAGTTTAGAGCTCGCGGAAATGGAATATATCCCCCAAGTTCCGGGAAACCGACCCGAATTTGGTCAAAATCACGATTTGAGCAAGACGGTCTCGGCTACTCATTCAGTCTTAAAGTGAAGTGGGGCTATATTTCGGTCCAGAAGCTCGAGAGTGAGCGTTCAAAAAGTTTCCCTGTGTCCATTTCACTGAAAACCAAGACAATCAGGAGTTAGTTTAGAGTCCCCGGGACTGGAAAATATCCCCCAAGTTCCGGCAAATTGAGCCGAAGTTGGTCAAAATCACGATGCGCTTAAGGCGGTCTCGGCTACTCCTTCACTCTTAAAGTGAACATGGGGCTCTCTTTCGGCCCACAAGCTGAAAGCTCAAAAAAATTTCTGTCTATTTCACTGCAAACCAAGGCTATCAGGAGTTAGTTTAGAGTCCCCGGGAGTGGAATGTATTTCCCAAGTTCCGGAAAATCCAGAAGACGTTGGTCAAAATCACGATGCGCGTAAGACCTTTTCGGCTACTCTTTCAGTCTTAAAGTGAAGTGGGGCTATATTTGGGCCCAGAAGCTCAAAAGTGAGCGTTCAAAAAGTTTTGCTGTATCCATTTCAATGCAAACCAAGGCCATCAGGGGTTACTTAAGAGTCCTCGGGACTGGAAAATATCCCCCAAGTTCCGGTAAATCTAGCCGAAGTTGGTCAAAATCACGATGTGCGTAAGGTGGTCTCGGCTACTCTTTCAGTCTTAAAGTGAAGTGGGGCAATATTTCGGCCCAGAAGCTCGAAAGTATGCGTTCAAAAACTTTTTCTGTTTCCGTTTCACTGCAAACCAAAACCAGGACGTTTTAGTTTTGCTAAGTTTTTGCTCTGTCACTTTCAGTGCAAACCAAGGCCATCAGAAGTTAGTTTAGAGTCCCCGGGAATGGAGAATATCCCCCAAGTCCCGGGAAATCGAGCCGAAGTTGATCAAATTTATCATGCGCGTTACGTGGTCTCGGCTACTGTTTCAGTCCTAAAGTGAAATGTGGCTATATTTCGGCCCACAAGCTAGAAAGTGAGCGTTCAAAAAGTTTTCTTGTGTCCATTTTACTTCAAAACAAGGCCATCAGGACTTAGTTTAGCGTCCAAGGGACTGCAAAATATCCCCCAAGTTCCGGGAAATCCATTCGAAGTTCGTCAAAATTACGATGCGCATAAGGCGGTCTGATCTACTCTTTCAGTCTTAAAGTAAAGTGGGGCTATATTTCTGCCCAGAAGCTCCAAAGTTGTGCTCTGTCCATTTCACTGAAAACCAAGGCCATCAGGAGTTACTTTAGAGTCCCTTTGACTGGAATATATCCCCCAAGTTTCGGGAAATAAACGCGAAATTGGTCAAAACCACGATTCGCTCAAGACGGTCTCGCCTACTCTTTCAGTCTTAAAGTAAAATTGAACTCTATTTCGGCCCAGAAGCTCGAGAATGAGCGTTCAAAAACTTTCGCTGTGTCCATTTCACTGCAAACCAAGACAAGCAGGAGTTAGTTGAGAGTCCCCGGGACTGGAAAATATCCCGCAAGTTCCGGGAAATCAACCCGAAGTTTGTCAAAATCACGATGCGCGTAAGGCGGTCTCGGCTAGTCTTTCAGTGTTAAAGTAATGGGGGGGCTATATTTTGGCCCAGAAGCTCGAAATTGAGCGTTCAAAAAGTTTTGCTGGCTGCATTTTACTGCAAACCAAGGCCATCAGGAATTAGTTTACAGTCCTCAGAACTGGAATATATCCTCTTAGTTCCGGCAAATCCAGCCGAAGTTGCTCAAAATCACGATGCACGTAAGGCGGTCTCGGCTACTCTTTCAGTCTTCAAGTGAAGTGGGGTTCTATTTCGGTCCAGAAGCTCGAAAGTATGCGTTCAAAAACTTTTTCTGTTTCCGTTTCACTGCAAACCAAGACCAGCACGAGTTAATTTAGAGTCCCCGGGACTGGAAAATATTTCGCAAGTTCCGGGAAGTCGAGCCGAAGTTGATCAAAATCACGATGCGCGAAACGTGGTGTCGGCTACTGTTTCACTCTTAAAGTGAAGTATGGCTATATTTCGGCCCACAAGCTCGAAAGTGAGCGTTCAAAAAGCTTTGCTGTGTCCCCTTCACTGCAAAACAAGGCCATCGGTACCTAGTTTAGTGTCCAAGCGACTGGAAAATATCCCCCAAGTTCCGGGAAATCCACCCGAAGTTTGTGAAAATCACGATGCGCGTAAGGCGGTCTCGGCTACTTTTTCAGTATTAAAGTAAAGTGGGCTATATTTCGGCATAGAAGCTTGAAGGTGAGCGTTCAAAAAGTTTTGCTGTCTCCATTTCACTACAAACCAAAGCCATCAAGAGTTAGTTTAGAGTCCCTGGGACTGGAAAATATCCCCCTAGTTCCGGAATATCGACCCGAAGTTGGTCAAAATCACGATGCGCGCACGCCGGTCTCGGCTACTCTTTCAGTCTTAAAATGAAGTGGGGCTAGATTTCGGCCGACAAGCTCAACACCGAGCGTGCGCTCCTTTTGCCTGTGTACATATCACTGAAAACTAAGTTCATCAGGAGTTAGCAGAGAGTCCTCGGGACTGGATAATATTCCCCGAATTCCGGCAAACCGAGCCAAAGATGCTCAAAATCACGATGCGCGTAAGGTGGTCTCGGCTACTCGTTTACTCCGATAATGAAGTGGGCTATATTTCGGTTCTACAAGCTCGACATCGAGCGTGCTCTCCTTTTACCTGTGTCCATTTCACTAAGAACTAAGTCCATCAGGAGATAGTTTAGAATCCTCGAGACTGGAAGTTATCCTCCAAGTTTCGGCAAATTGAGCCATACTTTTTTAAAATTACGATAAGCGTACGGCAGTTTCGTTTACTCTTTCAATCTTAAAATGAACTGGGGCTACATTTCGGCCTAGGCAATCAAGAGTTAGTTTAGAGTCCCCAGTACCGGGAAATATCCCCCATTTTCCGGGAAATCGAGCCAAAGTTGGTCAAAATCACGATGCGCGTAAGGCGGTCCCGGTTACTCTTTCAGTCTTAAAGTGAACTTGGGCAATATTTCCGCCCAGAAGCTGGAAAGTGAGCGTTCAAAAAGTTGTACTGTGTCCATTTGACTCCAGAGCAAGGCCATCAGGAGTTACTTTAGAGTTCGCGGGACTGGAAAATATCCCCCAAGTTCTGGGAAATCGAGCCGAAGTTGGTCAAAATTACGATGGGCGTAAGGCGGTCTCGGCTACTCTTTCACTCTTAAAGTGAAGTGGAGCTATATTTCGACCCAGAAGCTCAAAAGTGAGCGTTCAAAAGCTTTTGCTGTGTCCATTTTACTGCAGACCAAGGACGTCGGCGGTCAGTTTAGAGTCCCCGGGACTGGAAAATATCCCCAAAGTTCCGGGAAATTTAACCGAAGTTGGTCAAAATCACGACGCGCGTACGGCAGTCTCGGCTACTCTTTCAGTCTTAAAGTGAATTGGGGCAATATTTCGGCCCAGAAGCTCGAAACTGAGTGTTTAAAAAGTTTTGCTGTGTCCATTTCACTGCAAAACAAGGCCATCACGACTTAGTTTAGCGTCCAAGGGACTGGAAATATCCCCCAAGTTACGGGAAATCCACCCGAAGTTAGTCAAAATCACGATGCGCTTAAGGGGGTCTCGGCTACTCTTTCAGTCTTAAGGTAAAGTGGGCTTAGATTTAACTCCAGAAGCTCGAAAGTAAGGGTTCAAAAATGTTTGTCTCTATTTCACTCACATCTTAGACAATCAGGAGTGAGTTTAGAGACTTTGGGACTGGAAAATATCTCCCAAGTTTTGCCAGATCGAGCCGAAGATCCTCAAAAACACAGTGCGCGGAAGGCGCTCCCGCCTACTCTTTCAGTCTTAAAAAGAAGTAGGGCTATATTTCGGCCAGCAAGCTCGAAAGTGCGCGTTCAAAAAGTGTTCCAGTGTCCATTTCACTGGAAACCAAGGCCATCAGGAGTTAGTTTAGAGTCCCCGGAACTGGAAAATATCCCCCTATTTGCGGGAAATCGAGCCGATGTATCCCAAAATCACGATGCGCGTAAGGCGGTCTCGGCTACTCTTTCAGTCTTAAAGTTAAGTGGGGCTATATTTCGACGCATAAGCTCGAAGGTGAGCGTTCAAAAAAATGTGCTGTGTCCATTTCGCTGCAAACCAAGGCCATCAGCAGTTAGTTTAGAGTCCCCGGGACTGGATTATATCCCCGAAGTTCCGGGAAATCCAAAGGAAGTTGGTCAAAATCACGATGCGCCTAAGACGGTCTCGGCTAATCTTTCAGAGTTAAAATAAAGTGGGGCTATATTTCGGCCCAGAAACTCGAAAGTGACCCTTTAAAAAGTTACACTTTCTGCATTTAACTGCAAACCAAGGGCATCAGGAGTTAGTTTAAAGTCCCCCGGACTGGAAAATATCCCCCAGGTTCCGGGAAATCGAGCTGAACTTGGTCAAAATCACGATGCTCGTAAGGCGGTCTCGGCTACTATTTCAGTCTTAAAGTGAAATACGGTTGTATTTCGTCCCAGAAGCTCGAAACTGA
Source organism: Orbicella franksi (assembly GCF_964199315.1). Classification (NCBI taxonomy): domain Eukaryota; kingdom Metazoa; phylum Cnidaria; class Anthozoa; order Scleractinia; family Merulinidae; genus Orbicella; species Orbicella franksi. The sequence goes on from NC_138151.1 coordinate 534,138, forward strand.
GCGTTCAAAAAGTTTTCCTGCGTCCATTTCACTGCAAACCAAGGCCATCAGGAGTTAGTTTGGAGTCCCCAGGACTTGAAAATATCGCCCAAATTCTAGAAAATCAAGCGGAAGTTGCTCAAAATCACGATGCGCGTAAGGCGGTCTCGCCTACTCTTTCAGTCTTAAAGTGAAGTGGGGCTATATTTCGGCCGAGAAGCTAGAAAGTGAAAGTTCAAAAAGTTTTGCTGTGTTCATTTCACTGCAAACCAAGGCCATCAGGAGTTAGTTTAGACTCCTCGGGACTGGAAAATATCGCCCAAGTTCGGAGAAATCAAGCCGAAGTTTGTCAAAATCACGGTGCGCGTAAGGCGGTCTCGGCTACTCTTTCATTCTTAAAGTGAACTGGGGCTATATTTCGGCCGAGAAGCTAGAAAGTGAAAGTTCAAAAAGTTTTGCTGTGTTCATTTCACTGCAAACCAAGGCTGTCAGGAGTTAGTTTAAACTCCTCGGGACTGGAAAATATCGCCCAAGTTCGGGAAAATCGAGCCGAAGTTTGTCAAAATCACGATTCGCGTAAGGCGGTCTTGGCTACTCTTTCATTCTTAAAGTGAACTGGGGCTATATTTCGGCCAGAAGCTAGAAAGTAAAAGTTCAAAACGTTTTGCTGTGTGCATTTCACCGCAAACCAAGCCACATCAGCAGATTGTTTACAGTCTCCGGGACATGAAAATATCCCCCAAGTCCCGGGAAACCAGCCGAAGTTTGTGAAAATTACGATGCGCGTAAAGTAGTCTCGGCTACTCTTTTAGTCTTAAAGTGACGTGGCTGTATATTTCGGCCCAGAAGCTCGAAACTGAGCGTTCAAAAAGTTTTGCTCTCTCAATTTAACTGAAAACTAAGGCCATCATGAGTTAGTTTAGAGTCCACGGGACTGGAAAATATACCTTAAGTTCTGGCAACTGAAGCCGAAGTTGGTCAAAATCACGACGCGTCTAAGGCGGTCTCGGCTACTATTTCAGTCTTTAACGTGAAGTGGGCCTATATTTCGGCCCAGAATTTCGAAAGTAAGCGTTAAAAGAAATTTGCTGTGTCCATTTCACTGCAGACCAAGGCCATCAGGAATAGTTTAGACTCCTTGGGACTTGACTATATACCCGAAGTTTCGGGAAATCGAGCCGAAGTTGGTCAAAATCACGATGCGCGTAAGACGGTCTCGGCTACTCTTTCAGTCTTAAACTGAAGTGGGGCTATATTTCGGCTCAAAAGCCCGAAGGGGAGCGTTGAAAAAGTTTTGCTCTCTCCATTTCAATGCAAACCAAGGCAATCAGGAGTTACTTTAGAGTCCCCGGTACCGGAAAATATTCCCCATTTCCCGGGAAATCGAGCCAAAGTTGGTCAAAATCACGATGCGCGTAAGGCGGTCTCGGCCATTCTTTCATTCTTTAAAATGAACTCGGGCTATATTTCGGCCCAGAAGCTCGAAAGTGAAAGTTCAAAAAGTTTTGCTGTGTCCATTTCACCGCGAATCAAGCCACATCAAGAGATAGTTTACAGTCTCCGGGACATCAAAATATCCCCCAAGTTGCGGGAGATCGAGCCGAAGTTTGTCAAAATCACGATGCGCGTAAAGCAGTCTCGGCTACTCTTTGAGTCTTAAAGTGACGTGGCTGTATATTTCGGCCCAGAAGCTCGAAAGTGAGCGTTCAAAAAGTTATGCTGTGCCCATTTCACTGCAAAGCAAGGCCCTCAGGAAGTAGTTTAAAGTGCCCTGAACTGGAAAATATCCCCCAAGTTCCGCGAAATCGAGACGAAGTTGGTCAAAATAACGATTCGCGTAAGGCGGTCTCGGCTACTCTTTCAGTCTTAAAGTGAAGTAGGGCTATATTTCCGTCCAGAAGCTCGAAAGTGAGCGTTCAAAAAGTTTTCCTCTCTGAATTTCACTGAAAACCTAGGCCATCATGAGTTAGTTTAGAGTCCCCGGGACTGGAAAATATCTTTTAAGTTCTGGCAACTCAAGCCGAAGTTGGTCAAAATGACGATGCGCCTAAGGCGGCCTCGGCTACTCTTTCAGTCTTAAAGTGAAGTGGGGCTCTATTTCGGCCCAGAAGCTCCAAAGTGAGCGCTGCAAAAAATTTCCTGTGTCCATTTCACTGCAAACCAAGGCCATCAGGAGTTAGTTTAGAGTCCCCGGGACTGCAATATATTTCCCAAGTTCGGGAAAAAGGAGAAGACGTTGGTCAAAATCACGATGCGCGCAAGACGGTCTTGGCTAGTCTTACAGTCTAAAAGTGAAGTGGGGCTATATTTCGGCATAGAAGCTCAAAAGTGAGTTTCAAAAAGTTTTGCTGTATCCATTTCAATGCAAACGAAGGCCATCAGGGGTTACTTAAGAGTCTTCGGGACTGGAAAATATCCCCCAAGTTCAGGGAAATTTAGCCGAAGTTGGTCAAAATCAGGGTGCGCGTTAGGCGGTCTCGCTTACTGTTTCAGTCTTAAAGTGAAGTAAGGCTTTATTCCTGCCCAGGAGCTTGAAAGTGAGCGTTCAAAAAGTTTCCCTGTGTTTATTTCACGGCAAACCAAAGCCAGCATTAGCTAGTTTAGAGTCCCCAAGACTGAAAAATATCCCCCAACTTCCGGGAAATCGAGCCGAAGTTGATCAAAATCACGATTTGCGTAAGGTAGTCTCGGCTACTCTTTCAGTCTTAAAGTGAAGTGGGGCTATATTTCGGCCCAGAAGCCCGAAAGTGAGCGTTGAAAAAGTTTTGCTGTGTTCATTTCACTGCAAACCAAGGCCATCAGGAGTTAGTTTAGCGTTCGCGGGACAAGAAAATATGCCCCAAGGTCCGGGAAATTGAGCCGAGGTTGGTCAAAATCACGATGCCCCTAAAGTGGTCTCGGCTACTCTTTCTGTCTTAAAGTGAAGTGGGGCTATATTTCGGACCAGAAGCCCGAAAGTGAGCGTTCAAAAAGTTTTGCTGTGTCCATCTCACTGCAAACCAAGGCCATCAGGGGTTAGTTTAGAGTCCCCGGGACTGAAAAACATTGCCCAAGTTCCGGGGAATCGAACCGAAGTTAATCAAAATCACGATGCGCGAAATGCGGTATCGGCTACTGTTTCAGTCTTAAAGTGAAGTGGGGCTATATTTCGGCCCAGAAGCCCGAAAGTGAGCATTCAAAAAGTTTTGCTTTGTTCTTTGACTGAAAAACAAGGCCATCACGAGCTCGTTTAGCGTCAATGGGACTGGAAAATATTCTTCAAGTTCCGGTAAATTGAGCTGAATTTGGTCAAAATCACGATGCTTCCAAAGCGGTCTCGGCTACCCTTTCAGTCTTAAAGTTAAGTGGGGCTATATTTCTGTCCAGAAGCTCGAAAGTGAGCGTTCAAAAAGTTTTGCTGTGTGCATTTCACTGCAAACCAAAGCTATCAAAAGTTAGTTTAGGGTCCCCGGGACTGGAAAATATTCCCCAAGTTCCGGGAGATCCACCCGAAGTTTGTCGATATCACAATGCGCGTAAGGTGGTCTCGGTTACTCTTTAAGTCTTAAAGTAAAGTGGGGCTTTATTTCGGCCAGGAAGCTCGAAAGTGAGCGTTCAAAAACTTTTGCTCTGTCCATTTCACTGCAAACCAAGGCCATCAGGAGTTAGTTTAGAGTTCTTGGGACTGGAAAATATCCCTCAAGTTCCGGAATATCGACGCGGAGTTTGTCAAACTCACGATGCGAGCAAGGCGCTCTCGGCTACTCTTTCAGTCTTAAGTGAAGTGGGGGTATATTTCGGCCCAGAATCTCGAAGGTGTGCGTTCAAAAAGTTGTGCTGTGTCCATTTTAATGCAAACCAAGGCCATCAGGAGTTAGTTTAGAGTGCCCGGGACTGGAAACTATCCCCCAAGTCACGGGAATTGGAGCCGAAGTTGATCAAATTCATGATGCGCGTAACGTGGTCTCGGCTACTGTTTCAGTCTTAAAGTCAAGTGTGCCTATATTTCGGCCCAAAAGCTAGAAAGTGTGCGTTCAAAAAGTTTTGCTGTGTCCATTTCACTTCAAAACAAGGCTATCAGGACTTAGTTAAGCGTCCAAGGGACTGGAAAATATATCCCAAATTCCGGGAAATCCATTCGAAGTTCGTCAAAATTACGATATACGTAAGGCGGTTTCGGCTACTTTTTCAGTCTTAAAGTAAAGTCGGGCTATATTTCTGTCCAGAAGCTCGAAAGTGAGCGTTCAAAAAGTTTTGCTGTCTGCATTTCACTGCAAACCAAAGCTATCAAAAAATAGTTTAGGGTCGCCGGGACTGGAAAATATTGCCCAAGTTCCGGGAAAGCGAGCCGAAGTTGATCAAAATCACGATGCGCGAAATGCGGTCTTCGCTACTGTTTCAGTCTTAAAGTAAAGTGTGGCTATATTTCGGCCCACAAGCTCGAAAGTGAGCGTTCAAAAAGTTTTGCTCTGTCCATTTCAATGCAAAGCAAGGCGATCAGGAGTTAGTTTAGAGTCCCTGGGACTGGAAAATATCCCCCAGGTGCCGAGAAATCGATCCAAAAATGGTCAAAATCACGATGCGCGTAAGGCGATCTTGGTTACTCTTTAAGTCTTAAAGTGAAGTGGGGCTATATTTCGGCCCAGAAGCTTCAAAGTGAGCGTTCAAAAAGTTATGCTGTGCGCATTTCAGTGCAAACCAAGGCCAAACGGAGTTAGTTTAGAGACCCCGGGACTGGAAAATATCCCAAAAGTTGCGTGAAATCAAGCTGAACTTGGTCTAACTGACGATGCGCGTGAGGCGGTCTCGGCTACTATTTCAGTCTGAAAGTGAAGTGGGATTCTATTTCGGCCCAGAAGCTACAAAGAGAGTGTTCAAAAAGCTTTCCTTTGTCCATTTCACTGAAAACCAAGGCCACACAGGAGTTAGTTTAGAGCTCGCGGAAATGGAATATATCCCCCAAGTTCCGGGAAACCGACCCGAAGTTGGTCAAAATGACGATTTGCGCAAAACGTAAGGCGGTCTCATCTACTCTTTCAGTCTTAAAGTAAAGTGGGGCTATATTTCTGCCCAGAAGCTCCAAAGTTGTGCTCTGTCCATTTCACTGAAAACCAAGGCCATCAGGAGTTACTTTAGAGTCGCTTTGACTGGAACATATCCCCCAAGTTTCGGGAAATAAACGCGAAATTGGTCAAAATCACGATTCGCTCTAGACGGTCTTTCCTACTCTTTCAGTCTTAAAGTAAAATGGGGCTCTATTTCGGCCCAGAAGCTCGAGAGTGAACGTTCAAAAACTTTCGCTGTGTCCATTTCACTGCAAACCAAGACAAGCAGGAGTTAGTTGAGAGTCCCCGGGACTGGAAAATATTTCGCAAGTTCCGGGAAATCGAGCCGAAGTTAATCAAAATCACGATGCGCGAAACGTGGTCTCAGCTACTGTTTCAGTCTTAAAGTAAAGTGGGCTATATTTCGGCCCAGAAGCTTGAAGGTGAGCGTTCAAAAAGTTTTGCTGTCTCCATTTCACTGCAAACCAAGGCCATCAAGAGTTAGTCTAGAGTCCCTGGGACTTGAAAATATCCCCCAAGTTCCGGAATATCGACCCGAAGTTGGTCAAAATCACGATGCGCGCAGGCCGGTCTCGGCTACTCTTTAAGTCGTAAATGATGTGGGACTATATTTCGGCCTAGAAGCTCGAAAGTGTGCGTTCAAAAACTTGTGCTGTGTGAATTTCACTGCAAACCACGGCCATCAGAAGTTAGTTTAGAGTCCCCGGGACTGGAAAATATTGCCCAAGTTCCAGGAAAGCGAGCAGAAGTTGATCAAAATCACGATGCGCGTAACGCGGTGTCGGCTACTCTTTCAGTCTTAAAGTGAAGTGTGGCTATATTTAGGCCCACAAGCTCGAAAGTGAGCGTTCAAAAAGTTTTGCTGTGTCCATTTCACTGCAAACCAAGGCCATCAAGAGTTAGTATAGAGTCCCTGGGACTTGAAAATATCCGCCAAGTTCCGGAATATCGACCCGAAGTTGGTCAAAATCACGATGCGCGCAGGCCGGTCTCGGCTACTCTTTAAGTCGTAAATGATGTGGGACTATATTTCGGCCTAGAAGCTCGAAAGTGTGCGTTCAAAAACTTGTGCTGTGTGAATTTCACTGCAAACCACGGCCATCAGAAGTTAGTTTAGAGTCCCCGGGACTGGAAAATATTGCCCAAGTTCCAGGAAAGCGAGCAGAAGTTGATCAAAATCACGATGCGCGTAAAGCGGTGTCGGCTACTCTTTCAGTCTTAAAGTGAAGTGTGGCTATATTTAGGCCCACAAGCTCGAAAGTGAGCGTTCAAAAAGTTTTGCTGTGTCCATTTCACTGCAAACCAAGGCCATCAGGAGTTAGTATAGAGTCCCCGGGACTGGAAAATATTCTCCAAGTTCCAAGAAATGGCGCCGAAGTTGATGAAAATTACGATGCGCGTAACGGGCTCTCGGCTATTCTTTCAGTCTTAAATTTAAGTAGGGCTATATTTCGGCCCTGAAGCTCGAAGGTGAGCGTTCAGAATGTTTTGCTGTGTTCATTAAACTGCAAACCAAGGTCATTGGGAGTTAGTTTAGCGTCCCCGGGACTTTAAATTATTCGCCAACTTCCGGGAAATCGAGCAAAAGTGGCCCAAAATCACGATGCGCGTAAGGCGCTCTCGGCTACTCTTTCAGTCTTAAAATTAAGGGGGGCTATATTTCGACCTAGAAGCTCGAGACCGGGCGTGCGCTAATTTTACCTGTGTCCATTTCACTGACATCTTAGGCCAACAGGAGTTAGTTTAGAGTACTTGGGACTGGAAAATATTTCCCACATTCTGGCAGATCGAGCCAAAGTTGCTCAAAATCACGATGCGCGTAAGATGGTCTCGGCTACTCGTTTACTCCGATAATGAAGTGGGGCTATATTTCGGTTCTACAAGCTCGACACCGAGCGTGGTCTCCTTTTACCTGTGTCCATTTCACTAAGAACTAAGTCCATCAGGAGATAGTTTAGAATCCTCGAGACTGGAAGCTATCCTCCAAGTTTCGGCAAATTGAGCCATACTTTCTTAAAATTACGATAAGCCTACGGCAGTTTTGTTTACTCTTTCAGTCTTAAAATGAACTGGGGCTACATTTCGGCCTAGAAGCTCGACACCGAGCGTGCGCTCCTGTTACCTGTGACCATTTTACTGAAAACTAAGGCCATCAAGAGTTAGGATAGAGTCACCCGGGACTGGAAAATATCCCCCAAGTTTTGGCAGATCGAGCCATAGTGGCTAAAAATTTCGATGCGCTTAAGGCGGTTTCGTGTACACTTTCAGTCTTAAAATAAAGTGGGGCTATATTTCAGCCTACAACCAGGAAACCTAGCGTGCGCCCCTTTTACCTGTGTCCATTTCACTAAAAACCAAGGCATTCAGGAGTTAGTTTAGAGCTTCCGATACTGGAAAATATCCCCCAAGTCCCAGGAAATCAAGCCGAAGTTCGACAAAATTACCATGCGCGTAAGGCGGTCCCGGCTACTCTTTCAGTCTTAAAGTGAAGTGGGGCTATATTTCGGCTCAGAAGCTCGAAAGTGAACGTTCAAAGAGTTTGGCTGTGTCCATTTCACTGAAAACCAAGGCCATCAGGAATTAGTTTAAAGTGCCCGGGACTGGGAATTATCTCCCAAGTTCCGGGAAGTCGAGCCGAAGTAGCCCAAAATCACGATGCGCGTAAGGCGGTCTCGGCTAGTCTTTTAGTCTTAAAGTGAAGTAGGGCTATGCTTCGGCCCAGAAGCTCAAACGTGAGCGTTCAAAGAGTTGTGCTGTGTCCATTTCACTGCAAACCAAGGCAATCAGGAGTTAGTTTACAGTCCCCGGTACCGGAAAATATCCCCCATTTTCCGGGAAATCGAGCCGAAGTTGGTCAAAATCACGATGCGCGTAAGGCGGTCCCGGTTACTCTTTTATTCTTAAAGTGAACTGGGGCAATATTTCCGCCCAGAAGCTCGAAAGTGAGCGTTCAAAAAGTTGTGCTGCGTCCATTTGACTCCAGAGCAAGGCCATCAGGAGTTACTTTAGAGTCCGCGGGACTGGAAAATATCCCCCAAGTTCCGGGAAATGGAGCCGAAGTTGGTCAAAATTACGATGGGCGTAAGGCGGTCTCGGCTACTCTTTCACTCTTAAAGTGAAATGAAGCTATATTTCGGCCCAGAAGCTCAAAAGTGAGCGTTCAAAAAGTTTTGCTGTGTCTATTTTACTGCAGACCAAGGACGTCGGGGTCCGTTTAGAGTCCCCGGGACTGGAAAATATTTTAACCGAAGAATTTTAACCGAAGTTGGTCAAAATCACGACGCGCGTACGGCGGTCTCGGCTACTCTTTCAGTCTTAAAGTAAATTGGGGCAATATTTCGGCCCAGAAGCTCGAAACTGAGTGTTTAAAAAGTTTTGCTGTGTCCATTTCACTGCGAAACAAGGCCATCACGACTTAGCGTCCAAGGCACTGGAAATATCCCCCAAGTTACGGGAAATCCACCCGAAGTTAGTCAAAATCACGATGCACTTAAGGGGGTCTCGGCTACTCTTTCAGTCTTAAGGTAAAGTGGGCTTGGATTTAAGTCCAGAAGCTCGAAAGAAAGGTTCAAAAATGTTTGTCTCTATTTCACTCACATCTTAGACAATCAGGAGTGAGTTTAGAGACTTTGGGACTGGAAAATATCGGCCAAGTTTCGCCAGATCGAGCCGAAGATCCTCAAAATCACAATGCGCGTAAGGCACTCCCGCCTACTCTTTCAGTCTTAAAAAGAAGTAGGGCTATATTTCGGCCAGCAAGCTCGAAAGTGCGCGTTCAAAAAGTTTTCCTGTGTCCATTTCACTGGAAACCAAGGCCATCAGGAGTTAGTTTAGAGTCCCCGGGACTGGAAAATATCCCCCTATTTGCGGGAAATCGAGCCGAAGTATCCCAAAATCACGATGCGCGTAAGGCGGTCTCGGTTACTCTTTCATTCTTAAACTGAACTGGGGCTATATATCGGCCCAGGGGCTAGAAAGTGAAAGTTAAAAAAGTTTTGCTGTGTCCATTTCACCGCAAACCAAGCCACATCAGCAGATTGTTAACAGTGTCCGGGACATCAAAATATCCCCCAAGTCCCGGGAAATCGAGCCGAAGTTTGTCAAAATCACGATGCGCGTAAAGCAGTCTCGGGTACTCTTTTAGTCTTAAAGTGACGTGGCTGTATATTTCGGTCGAGAAGCTCGAAAGTGAGCGTTCAAAAAGTTTTGCTCTCTCTATTTAACTGAAAACCAAGGCCATCATGAGTTAGTTTAGAGTCCACGGAACTGGGAAATATCCCTTAAGTTCTTGCAACTCAAGCCGAATTTGGTCAAATTCACCATGCGTCTAAGGCTGTCTCTGCTACTATTTCAGTCTTAAAGTGAAGTGGGGCTATATTTCGGCCCAGAATTTCGAAAGTAAGCGTTCCAAAAAAAATTGCTGTGTCCATCTCACTGCTGACCAAGGCCTTCAGGGTTTAGTTTAGAGTCCTTGGGACTTGAATATATACCCGAAGTTTCGGGAAATCGAGCCGAAGGTGGTCAAAATCATGATGCGCGTAAGGCGGTCTCGGCTACTCTTTCATTCTTAAACTGAAGTGGGGCTCTATTTCGGCTGAGAAGCCCGAAGGGGAGCGTTGAAAAAGTTTTGCTCTCTCCATTTCAATGCAAACCAAGGCAATCAGGAGTTACTTTAGAGTCCCCGGTACCGGAAAATATTCCCCATTTCCCGGGAAATCGAGCCAAAGTTGGTCAAAATCACGATGCGCGTCAGGCGGTCTCGGCTATTCTTTCATTCTTAAAGTGAACTCGGGCTATATTCCGGCCCACAAGCTCGAAAGTGAAAGTTCAATAAGTTTTGCTGTGTCCATTTCACCGCCAACTAAGCCACATCAGGAGATAGTTTATAGTCTCCGGGACATCAAAATATCCCCCAAGTTGCGGGAGATCGAGCCGAAGTTTGTCAAAATCACGATGCGCGTAAAGCAGTCTCGGCTACTCTTTGAGTCTTAAAGTGACGTGGCTGTATATTTCGGCCCAGAAGCTCGAAAGTGAGCGTTCAAAAAGTTATGCTGTGCCCATTTCACTGCAAAGCAAGGCCCTCAGGAAGTAGTTTACAGTGCCCGGAACTGGAAAATATCCCCCAAGTTCCGCGAAATCGAGACGAAGTTGGTCAAAATAACGATTCGCGTAAGGCGGTCTCCGCTACTCTTTCAGTCTTAAAGTGAAGTACGGTTATATTTCGGTCCAGAAGCTCGAAAGTGAGCGTTCAAAAAATTTTCCTCTCTGAATTTCACTGAAAACCTAGGCCATCATGAGTTAGTTTAGAGTCCCCGGGACTGGAAAATATCTTTTAAGTTCTGGCAGATCAAGCCGAAGTTGGTCAAAATCACGATGCGCCTAAGGCGGCCTCGGCTACTCTTTCAGTCTTAAAGTGAAGTGGGGCTCTATTTCGGCCCAGAAGCTCCAAAGTGAGCGCTGCAAAAAATTTGCTGTGTCCATTTCACTGCAAACCAAGGCCATCAGGAGTTAGTTTAGAGTCCCCGGGACTGCAATATATTTCCCAAGTTCCGGAAAATGGAGAAGACGTTCGTCAAAATCACGAATCGCGCTAAGACGGTCTTGGCTAGTCTTTCAGTCTAAAAGTGAAGTGGGGCTATATTTCGGCCCAGAAGCTCAAAAGTGAGCGTTCAAAAAGTTTTGCTGTATCCATTTCAATGCAAACGAAGGCCATCAGTGGTTACTTAAGAGTCTTCGGGACTGGAAAATATCCCCCAAGTTCAGGGAAATTTAGGCGAAGTTGGTCAAATTCACGGTGCGCGTTAGGCGGTCTCGATTACTGTTTCAGTCTTAAAGTGAAGTGAGGCTTTATTCCTGCCTAGGAGCTTGAAAGTGAGCGTTCAAAAAGTTTCCCTGTGTTTATATTACTGCAAAGCAAAGCCATCAGGAGCTAGTTTAGAGTCCCCGGGACTGAAAAATATCCTCAACCTTCGGGAAATCGAGCCGAAGTTGGTCAAAATAACGATTCGCGTAAGGCGGTCTCGGCTTCTCTTTCAGCCTTAAAGTGAAGTGAGGCTCTATTTCGGGCCAGAAGCCCGAAAGTGAGCGTTCAAAAAGTGTTGCTGTGTTCATTTCAACGCAAACCAAGGCCATCAGGAGTTAGTTTAGCGTCCCCGGGACAAGAAAATATGCCCCAAGGTCCGGGAAATTGAGCCGAGGTTTGTCAAAATCACGATGCCCCTAAAGTGGTCTCGGCTACTCTTTCTGTCTTAAAGTGAAGTGGGGCTATATTTCGGGCCAGAAGCCCGAAAGTGAGCGTTCAAAAAGTTTTGCTGTGTCCATTTCACTGCAAACCAAGGGGATCAGGGGTTAGTTTAGAGTCCCCGAGACTGAAAAATATTGCCCAAGTTACGGGGAATCGAACCGAAGTTGATCAAAATCACGATGCGCGAAATCCGGTATCGGCTACTGTTTCAGTCTTAAAGTGAAGTGGGGCTATATTTCAACCCACAAGCTCGAAAGTGAGCGTTCAAAAAGTGTCGCTGTGTCCATTTCACTGAAAACTAAGACAATCAGGAGTTAGTTTAGAGTCCCCGGGACTGGAAAATATCCCCCAAGCTCCGGCAAATCGAGCCGAAGTTGGTCAAAATCACGGTGCGCTTAAGGCGGTGTCGGGTACTTCTTCAGTCTTAAAGTGAAGTTGGGGCTCTATTTCGGCCCACAAGCTCAAAGCTCAAAAAATTACTGTGTCTATTTCACATCAAACCAAGGCTATCAGGAGTTAGTTTAGAGTCCCCGGGAGTGGAATGTATTTCCCAAGTTCCGGAAAATCGAGAAGACGTTGGTCAAAATCACGATGCGCGTAAGATCTTCTCGGCTACTCTTTCAGTCTTAAAGTGAAGTGGGGCTATATTTCGGCCCAGAAGCTAAAAAGTGAGCGTTCAAAAAGTTTTGCTGTATCCATTTCAATGCAAACCAAGGCCATCAGGGGTTACTTAAGAGTCCTCGGGACTGGAAAATATCCCCCAACTTCCGGTAAATCGAGCCGAAGTTGGTCAAAATCACGATGTGCGTAAGGTGGTCTCTGCTACTCTTTTAGTCTTAAAGTGAAGTGGGGCAATATTTCGGCCCAGAAGCTCGAAAGTGAGGGTTTAAAAAGTTTTGCTCTGTCACTTTCAGTGCAAACCAAGGCCATCAGAAGTTACTTTAGAGTCCCCGGGAATGGAGAATATCCCCCAAGTCCCGGGAAATCGAGCCGAAGTTGATCAAATTCATGATGGGCGTAACGTGGTCTCGGCTACTGTGTCAGTCCTAAAGTTAAGTGTGGCGATATTTCGGCCCACAAGCTAGAAAGTGAGCGTTCAAAAAGTTTTGTTGTGTCCATTTTACTTCAAAACAAGGCCATCAGGACTTAGTTTAGTGTCCAAGGGACTGCAAAATATCCCCCAAGTTCCGGGAAATCCATTCGAAGTTCGTCAAAATTACGATGCGCATAAGGCGGTCTGATCTACTCTTTCAGTCTTAAAGTGAAGTGGGGCTATATTTCTGCCCAGAAGCTCCAAAGTTGTGCTCTGTCCATTTCACTGAAAACCAAGGCCATCAGGAGTTACTTTAGAGTCCCTTTGACTGGAATATATCCCCCGTTTCGGGAAATAAACGCGAAATTGGTCAAAATCACGATTCGCTCAAGACGGTCTCGCCTACTCTTTCAGTCTTAAAGTAAAATGGGGCTCTATTTCGGCCCAGAAGCTCGAGAGTGAGCGTTCAGAAACTTTCGCTGTGGCCATTTCACTGCAAACCAAGACAAGCAGGAGTTAGTTGAGAGTCCTCGGGACTGGAAAATATCCCGCAAGTTCCGGGAAATCAACCCGAAGTTTGTCAAAATCACCATGCGCGTAAGGCGGTCTCGGCTAGTCTTTCAGTGTTAAAGTAATGTGGGGCTATATTTTGACCCAGAAGCTCGAAATTGAGCGTTCAAAAAGTTTTCCTGGCTCCATTTTACTGCAAACCAAGGCCATCAGGAATTAGTTTACAGTCCTCAGAACTGGAATATATCCCCTCAGTTCCGGCAAATCGAGCCGAAGTTGCTCAAAATCACGATGCACGTAAGGCGGTCTCGGCTACTCTTTCAGTCTTCAAGTGAAGTGGGGTTCTATTTCGGTCCAGAAGCTCCAAAGTATGCGTTCAAAAACTTTTTCTGTTTCCGTATCACTGAAAACCAAGACCAGCACGAGTTACTTTGCAGTCCCCGGGACTGGAAAATATTTCGCAAGTTCCGGGAAATCGAGCCGAAGTTGATCAAAATCACGATGCGCGAAACGTGGTCTCGGCTACTGTTTCAGTCTTAAAGTAAAGTGGGCTATATTTCGGCCCAGAAACTTGAAGGTGAGCGTTCAAAAAGTTTTGCTGTCTCCATTTCACTGCAAACCAAGGCCATCAAGAGTTAGTTTAGGGTCCCTGGGACTGGAAAATATCCCCCAAGTTCCAGGAGAGCGAGCAGAAGTTGATCAAAATCACGATGCGCGCAACGCGGTCTCCGCTACTCTTTCATGCTTAAAGTGAAGTGTGGCTATATTTAGGCCCACAAGCTCGAAAGTGAGCGTTCAAAAAGTTTTGCTGTGTCCATTTCACTGCAAACCAACGCCATCAGGAGTTAGTTTAGAGTCCCCGGGACTGGAAAATATTCTCCAAATTCCAGGAAATGACGCCGGAGTTGATGAAAATTATGATGCGCGTAACGGGCTCTCGGCTATTCTTTCAGTCTTAAATTTAAGTAGGGCTATATTTCGGCCCTGAAGCTCGAAGGTGAGCGTTCAGAATGTTTTGCTGTGTTCATTAAACTGCAAACCAAGGTCATCGGGAGTTAGTTTAGCGTCCCCGGGACTTTAAATTATTCGCCAACTTCCGGGAAATCGAGCAAAAGTGGCCCAAAATCACGATGCGCGTAAGGCGGTCTCGGCCACTCTTTCAGTCTTAAAATTAAGGGGCGCTATATTTCGACCTAGAAGCTCGAGACCGGGCGTGCGCTAATTTTACCTGTGTCCATTTCACTGACATCTTAGGCCATCAGGAGTTAGTTTAGAGTCCTTGGGACTGGAAAATATTTCCCAAATTCTGGCAGATCGAGCCAAAGTTACTCAAAATCACGATGCGCGTAAGGTGTTCTCGGCTACTCTTTCAGTCTTAAAATGAAGTGGGGCTATATTTCGGCCGACAAGCTCAACACCGCGCGTGCGCTCCTCTTGCCTGTGTACATATCACTGGAAACTAAGTTCATCAGGAGTTAGCATAGAGTCCTCGGGACTGGAAAATATTCCCCGAAATCCGGCAAATCGAGCCAAAGATGCTCAAAATCACGATGCGCGTAAGATGGTCTCGGCTACTCGTTTACTCCGAAAATGAAGTGGGGCTATATTTCGGTTCTACAAGTTCGACACCGAGCGTGCTCTCCTTTTACCTGTGTCCATTTCACTAAGAACTAAGTCCATCAGGAGATAGTTTAGAATCCTCGAGACTGGAAGCTATCCTCCAAGTTTCGGCAAATTGAGCCATACTTTCTTAAAATTACGATAAGCCTAAGGCAGTTTCCTTTACTCTTTCAGTCTTAAAATGAACTGGGGCTACATTTCGGCCTAGAAGCTCGACACCGAGCGTGCGCTCCTGTTACCTGTGACCATTTTACTGAAAACTAAGGCCATCAAGAGTTAGGGTAGAGTCCCCGGGACTGGAAAATATCCCCAGAGTTTTGGCAGATCGAGCCATAGTGGCTAAAAATTTCGATGCGCTTAAGGCGGTTTCGTGTACACTTTCAGTCTTAAAATAAAGTGGGGCTATATTTCAGCCTACAACCAGGAAACCTAGCGTGCGCCCCTTTTACCTGTGTCCATTTCACTAAAAACCAAGGCATTCAGGAGTTAGTTTAGAGCTTCCGATACTGGAAAATATCCCCCAAGTGCCAGGAAATCAAGCCGAAGTTCGACAAAATTACCATGCGCGTAAGGCGGTCCCGGCTACTCTTTCAGTCTTAAAGTGAAGTGGGGCTATATTTCGGCCCAGAAGCTCGAAAGTGAACGTTGAAAGAGTTTGGCTGTGTCCATTTCACTGAAAACCAAGGCCATCAGGAATTAGTTTAGAGTGCCCGGGACTGGGAATTATCTCCCAAGTTCCGGGAAATCGAGCCGAAGTAGCCCAAAATCACGATGCGCGTAAGGCGGTCTCGGCTACTCTCTTAGTCGTAAGTGATGTGGGACAATATTTTGGCCTAGAAGCTGGAAAGGGAGCGTTCAAAAACTTGTGCTATGTGAATTTCACTGCAAACCATGGCCATCAGGAGTTAGTTTAGAGTCCCCGGGACTGGAAAATATCGCCCAAGTTCCAGGAAAGCGAGCAGAAGTTGATCAAAATCACGATGCGCGTAACGCGGTCTCGGCTACAGTTTCAGTCTTAAAGTGAACTGCGGCTATATTTAGGCCCACAAGCTCGAAAGTGAGCGTTCAAAAAGTTGTGCTGTGTCCATTTCACTCCAGAGCAAGGCCATCAAGAGTTACTTTAGAGTCCGCGGGACTGGAAAATATCCCCCAAGTTCCGGGAAATCGTGGCGAAGTTGGTCAAAATTACCATGAGCGTAGGGCGGTCTCGGCTACTCTTTCACTCTTAGAGTGAAGTGGAGCTATATTTCGGCCCAGAAGCTCAAAAGTGAGCGTTCGAAAAGTTTTGCTGTGTCCATTTTACTGCAGACCAAGGACGTCGGGGGTCAGTCTAGAGTCCTCCGGACTGGAAAATATGCCCCAAGTTCCGGGAAATTTAACCGACGTTGGTCAAAATCACGACGCGCGTACGGCGGTCTCGGCTACTCTTTCAGTGTTAAAGTGAATTGGGGCAATATTTCGGCCCAGAAGCTGGAAACTGAGTGTTTAAAAAGTTTTGCTGTGTCCATTTCACTGCAAAACAAGGCCATCACGACTTAGTTTAGCGTCCAAGGGACTGGAAATATCCCCCAAGTTACGGGAAATCTACCCGAAGTTAGTCAAAATCACAATGCGCTTAAGGGGGTCTCGGCTACTCTTTCAGTCTTAAGGTAAAGTGGGCTTAGATTTAACTCCAGAAGCTCGAAAGTAAGGGTTCAACACTTTTTGTCTCTATTTCACTCACATCTTAGACAATCAGGTTTGAGTTTAGAGACTTTGGGACTGGAAAATATCTCCCAAGTTTCGCCAGATCGAGCCGAAGATCCTCAAAATCACAATGCGCGTAAGGCGCTCCCGCCTACTCTTTCAGTCTTAAAAAGAAGTAGGGCTATATTTCGGCCAGCAAGCTCGAAAGTGCGCGTTCAAAAAGTGTTCCTGTGTCCATTTCACTGGAAACCAAGGCCATCAGGAGTTAGTTTAGAGTCCCCGGGACTGGAAAATATCCCCCTATTTGCGGGAAATCGAGCCGAAGTATCTCAAAATAACGATGCGCGTAAGGCGGTCTCGGCTACTCTTTCAGTCTTAAAGTTAAGTGGGGCTATATTTCGACCCATAAGCTCGAAAGTTAGCGTTCAAAAAGTTTTGCTGTGTCCATTTAACTGCAAACTAAGGCCATCGGAAGTTAGTTTAGCTTCCCCGGGAATTGAAAATATTCGCCAACTTCCGGGAAATCGAGCCGAAGTTGGTCAAAATTACAATGCGCGTAAGGCGGTCTCGGCTACTCTTTCAGTCTTAAAATAAAGTGCGGCTATATTTCGGCCCAGAAGCTCGAAAGTGACCCTTTGAAAAGTTACGCTTTCTGCATTTAACTGCAAACCAAGGCCATCAGGAGTTAGTTTAAAGTACCCCGGACTGGAAAATATCCCCCAAG
The DNA here is from genome assembly GCF_964199315.1 of Orbicella franksi. Classification (NCBI taxonomy): domain Eukaryota; kingdom Metazoa; phylum Cnidaria; class Anthozoa; order Scleractinia; family Merulinidae; genus Orbicella; species Orbicella franksi. The sequence goes on from NC_138151.1 coordinate 550,979, forward strand.
TTCCGGGAAATCGAGCTGAACTTGGTCAAAATCACGATGCTCGTAAGGCGGTCTCGGCTACTATTTCAGTCTTAAAGTGAAATACGGTTGTATTTCGGCCGAGAAGCTCGAAACTGAGCGATCAAAAAGTTTTCCTGCGTCCATTTCATTGCAAATGAAGGCCATCACGGCTTAGTTTAGAGTTCCCGGGACTTGAAAATATCGCCAAAATTCCAGAAAATCGAGCGGAAGCTGCTCAAAATCACGATGCGCGTAAGGTGGTCTCGCCTACTCTTTCAGTCTTAAAGTGAAGTGGGGCTATATTTCATCCCAGAAGCTCGAAAATCAACGTTCTAAAAGTGTTACTGTGTTCATTTCAGTGCAAACCAAGGCCATCAGGAGTTAGTTTAGACTCCTCGGGACTGGAAAATATCGCTCAAGTTCGGGGAAATCAAGCCGAATTTTGTCAAAATCACGATGCGCGTAAGGCGGTCTCGGCTACTCTTTCATTCTTAAAGTGAACTGGGGCTATATTTCGGCCGAGAAGCTAGAAATTGAAAGTTCAAAGAGTTTTGCTGTGTTCATTTCACTGCAAACCAAGGCCATCAGGAGTTAGTTTAGACTCCTCGGGACTGGAAAATATCGCCCAAGTTCGGGGAAATCGAGCCGAATTTTGTCAAAATCACGATGCGCGTAAGGCGGTCTCGGCTACTCTTTCATTCTTAAAGTGAACTGGGGATATATTTCGGCCCAGAAGCTAGAAACTCAAAGTTGAAAACGTTTTGCTGTGTCCATTTCACCGCAAACCAAGCCACATCAGCAGATTATTTACAGTCTCCGGGACATCAAAATATCCCCCAAGTCCCGTGAAATCGAGCCGAAGTTTGTCAAAATCACGATGGGCGTAAAGCAGTCTCGGCTACTCTTTTAGTCTTAAAGTGACGTGGCTGTATATTTCGGCCCAGAAGCTCGAAAGTGAGCGTTCAAAAAGTTTTGCTCTCTCAATTTAACTGAAAACCAAGGCCATCATGAGTTAGTTTAGAGTCCACGGGACTGGAAAATATCCCTTAAGTTCTGGCAACTCAAGCCGAATTTGGTCAAATTCACGATGCGTCTAAGGCGGTCTCGGCTACTATTTCAGTCTTTAAGTGAAGTGGGGCTATATTTCGGCCCAGAATTTCGAAAGTAAGCGTTCCAAAAAAAATTGCTGTGTCCATTTCACTGCAGACCAAGGCCATCAGGGGTTAGTTTAGAGTCCTTGGGACTTGAATATATACCCGAAGTTTCGGGAAATCGAGCCGAAGTTGGTCAAAATCACGATGCGCGTAAGACGGTGTCGGCTAGTCTTTCAGTCTTAAACTGAGGTGGGGCTACATTTCGGCTCAGAAGCCCGAAGGGGAGCGTTGAAAAAGTTTTGCTCTCTCCATTTCAATGCAAACCAAGGCAAGCAGGAGTTACCTTAGAGTCCCCGGTACCGGAAAATATTCCCCATTTCCCGGGAAATCGAGCCAAAGTTGGTCAAAATCACGATGCGCGTCAGGCGGTGTCGGCTATTCTTTCATTCTTAAAGTGAACTCGGGCTATATTTCGGCCCAGAAGCTCGAAAGTGAAAGTTCAAAAAGTTTTGCTGTGTCCATTTCACCGCGAACCAAGCCACATCAGGAGATAGTTTACAGTCTCCGGGACATCAAAATATCCCCCAAGTTGCGGGAAATCGAGCCGAAGTTTGTCAAAATCACGATGCGCGTAAAGCACTCTCGGCTATTCTTAGAGTCTTAAAGTGACGTGGCTGTATATTTCGGCCCAGAAGCTCGAAAGTGAGCGTTCAAAAAGTTATGCTGTGCCCATTTCACTGCAAAGCAAGGCCCTCAGGAAGTAGTTTACAGTGCCCAGAACTGGAAAATATCCCCCACGCTCCGCGAAATCGAGACGAAGTTGGTCAAAATAACGATTCGCGTAAGGCGGTCTCGGCTACTCTTTCAGTCTTGCAGTTAAGTAGGGCTATATTTCGGTCCAGAAGCTCGAAAGTATGCGTTCAAAAACTTTTTCTGTTTCCGTTTCACTGCAAACCAAGACCAGCACGAGTTACTTTGCAGTCCCCGGGACTGGAAAATATTTCGCAAGTTCCGGGAAATCGAGCCGAAGTTGATCAAAATCACGAGGCGCGAAACGTGGTCTCGGCTACTGTTTCAGTCTTAAAGTGAAGTGTGGCTATATTTAGGCCCACAAGCTCGAAAGTGAGCGTTCAAAAAGCTTTGCTGTGTCCATCTCACTGCAAAACAAGGCCATCAGCACCTACTTTAGCGTCCAAGGGACTGGAAAATATTCCCCAAGTTCCGGGAAATCCACCCGAAGTTTGTCAAAATCACGATCCTTGTGAGGCTCTCTCGGCTACTTTTTCAGTATAAAAGTAAAGTGGGCTATATTGCGGCCCAGAAGCTTGAAGGTGAGCGTTCAAACAGTTTTGCTGTCTCCATTTCACTGCAAACCAAGGCCATCAAGAGTTAGTTTAGAGTCCCTGGGACTGGAAAATATCCCCCAAGTTCCGGAATATCGACCTGAAGTTGGTCAAAATCACGATGCGCGAACGGCGGTCTCGGCTACTCTTTAAGTCGTTAGTGATGTGGGACTATATTTCGGCGTAGAAGCTCGAAAGTGTGCGTTCAAAAACTTGTGGTGTGTGAATTTCACTGCAAACCACGGCCAACAGGAGTTAGTTTAGAGTCCCCGGGACTGGAAAATATTCCCCAAGTTCCAGGAAAGCGAGCAGAAGTTGATCAAAATCACGATGGGCGTAACGCGGTCTCGGCTACTGTTTCAGTCTTAAAGTGAAGTGTGGCTATATTTAGGCCCACAAGCTCGAAAGTGAGCGTTCAAAAAGTTTTGCTGTGTCCATTTCACTGCAAACCAACGCCATCAGGAGTTAGTTTAGAGTCCCCGGGACTGGAAAATATTCTCCAAGTTCCAGGAAATGGCGCCAAAGTTGATGAAAATTACGATTAGCGTAACGGGCTCTCGGCGGTTCTTTCAGTCTTAAATTTAAGTAGGGCTATATTTCGGCCCTGAAGCTCGAAGGTGAGCGTTCGGAATGTTTTGCTGTGTTCATTAAACTGCAAACCAAGGTCATCGGGAGTTAGTTTAGCGTCCCCGGGACTTTAAATTATTCGCCAACTTCCGGGAAATCGAGCAAAAGTGGCCCAAAATCACGATGCGCGTAAGGCGGTCTCGGCCACTCTTTCAGTCTTAAAATTAAGGGGCGCTATATTTCGACCTAGAAGCTCGAGACCGGGCGTGCGCTAATTTTACCTGTGTCAGTTTCACTGACATCTTAGGCCATCAGGAGTTAGTTTAGAGTCCTTGGGACTGGAAAATATTTCCCAAATTCTGGCAGATCGAGCCAAAGTTGCTCAAAATCACGATGCGCGTAAGGCGGTCTCGGCTACTCTTTCAGTCTTAAAATGAAGTGGGGCTAGATTTCGGCCGACAAGCTCAACACCGAGCGTGCGCTCCTTTTGCCTGTGTACATATCACTGAAAACTAAGTTCATCAGGAGTTAGCATAGAGTCCTCCGGACTGGAAAATATTCCCCGAATTCCGGCAAATCGAGCCAAAGATGCTCAAAATCACCATGCGCGTAAGGCGGTCTCGGCTACTCGTTTACTCCGAAAATGAAGTGGGGCTATATTTCGGTTCTACAAGCTCGACACCGAGCGTGCTCTCCTTTTACCTGTGTCCATTTCACTAAGAACTAAGTCCATCAGGAGATAGTTTAGAATCCTCGAGACTGGAAGCTATCCTCCAAGTTTCGGCAAATTGAGCCATACTTTCTTAAAATTACGATAAGCCTAAGGCAGTTTCCTTTACTCTTTCAGTCTTAAAATGAACTGGGGCTACATTTCGGCCTAGAAGCTCGACACCGAGCGTGCGCTCCTGTTACCTGTGACCATTTTACTGAAAACTAAGGCCATCAAGAGTTAGGGTAGAGTCCCCGGGACTGGAAACTATCCCGCAAGTTTTGGCAGGTCGAGCCATAGCGGCTAAAAATTTCGATGCGCTTAAGGCGGTTTCGTGTACACTTTCAGTCTTAAAATAGTGGGGCTATATTTCGGCCTACAACCTGGAAACCTAGCGTGCGCCCCTTTTACCTGTGTCCATTTCACTAAAAACCAAGGCATTCAGGAGTTAGTTTAGAGCTTCCGATACTGGAAAATATCCCCCAAGTCCCAGGAAATCAAGCCGAAGTTCGACAAAATTACCATGCGGTCCCGGCTACTCTTTCAGTCTTAAAGTGAAGTGGGGCTATATTTCGGCCCAGAAGCTCGAAAGTGAACGTTGAAAGAGTTTGGCTGTGTCCATTTCACTGAAAACCAAGGCCATCAGGAATTAGTTTAGAGTGCCCGGGACTGGGAATTATCTCCCAAGTTCCCTGAAATCGAGCCGAAGTAGCCCAAAATCACGATGCGCGTAAGGCGGTCTCGGCTAGTCTTTCAGTCTTAAAGTGAAGTAGGGCTATGCTTCGGCCCAGAAGCTCAAACGTGAGCGTTCAAAAAGTTGTGCTCTGTCCATTTCACTGCAAACCAAGGCAATCAGGAGTTAGTTTAGAGTCCCCGGTACCGGAAAATATCCCCCATTTCCCGGGAAAACGAGCCAAAGTTGGTCAAAATCACGATGCCCGTAAGGCGGTCCCGGTTACTCTTTCATTGTTAAAGTGTACTGGGGCAATATTTCCGCCCAGAAGCTCGAAAGTGAGCGTTCAAAAAGTTGTGCTGTGTCCATTTGACTCCAGAGCAAGGCCATCAGGAGTTACTTTGGAGTCCGGGGGACTGGAAAATATCCCCCAAGTTCCGGGAAATGGAGCCGAAGTTGGTCAAAATGACGATGGGCGTGAGGCAGTCTTGGCTGCTCTTTCACTCTTAAAGTGAAGTGGAGCTATATTTCGGCCCAGAAGCTCAAAAGTGAGCGTTCAAGAAGTTTTGCTGTGTCCATTTTACTACAGACCAAGGACATCGGGGTCCGTTTAGAGTCCCCGGGACTGGAAAATATCCCCCAAGTTCCGGGAAATTTAACCGAAGTTGGTCAAAATCACGACGCGCGTACGGCGGTGTCGGCTACTCTTTCAGTCTTACAGTGAAGTGGGGCAATATTTCGGCCCAGAAGCTCGAAACTGAGTGTTTAAAAAGTTTTGCTGTGTCCATTTCACTGCAAAACAGGGCCACCACGACTTAGTTTAGCGTCCAAGGGACTGGAAATATCCCCCAAGTTACGGGAAATCCACCCGAAGTTAGTCAAAATCACGATGCGCTTAAGGGGGTCTCGGCTACTCTTTCAGTCTTAAGGTAAAGTGGGCTTAGATTTAGCTCCAGAAGCTCGAAAGTAAGGGTTCAAAAATGTTTGTCTCTATTTCACTCACATCTTAGACAAACAGGAGTGAATTTAGAGACTTTGGGACTGCAAACTATCTCCCAAGTTTCGCCAGATCGAGCCGAAGATCTTCAAAATCACAATGCGCGTAAGGCGCTCCCGCCTACTCTTTCAGTCTTAAAAAGAAGTAGGGCTATATTTCGGCCAGCAAGCTCGAAAGTGCGCGTTCAAACAGTGTTCCTGTGTCCATTTCACTGGAAACCAAGGCCATCAGGAGTTAGTTTAGAGTCCCCGGGACTGGAAAATATTCCCCTATTTGCGGGAAATCGAGCCGAAGTATCCCAAAATAACGATGCGCGTAAGGCGGTCTCGGCTACTATTTCATTCTTAAAGTGAACTAGGGCTATATTTCGGCCGAGAAGCTAGAAAGTGAAAGTTCAAAAAGTTTTGCTGTGTTCATTTCATTGCAAACCAAGGACATCAGGAGTTAGTTTAGACTCCTCGGGAATTGAAAATATCGCCCAAGTTCGGGGAAATCGAGCCGAAGTTTGTCAAAATCACGATGCGCGTAAGGCGGTCTCGGCTACTCTTTCATCCTTAAAGTGAACTGGGGCTATATTTCGGCCCAGAAGCTAGAAAGTGAAAGTTCAAAAAGTTTTGCTGTGTCCATTTCACCGCAAACCAAGCCACATCAGCAGATTGTTTACAGTGTCCGGGACATCAAAATATCCCTCAAGTCCCGGGAAATCGAGCCGAAGTTTGTCAAAATCACGATGCGCGTAAGGCGGTCTCGGCTACTCTTTCATCCTTAAAGTGAACTGGGGCTATATTTCGGCCCAGAAGCTAGAAAGTCAAAGTTCAAAAAGTTTTGCTGTGTCCATTTCACCGCCAACTAAGCCACATCAGGAGATAGTTTACAGTCTCCGGGACATCAAAATATCCCCCAAGTCCCGGGAAATTGAGCCGAAGTTTGTCAAAATCACGATGCGCGTAAAGCAGTCTCGGCTACTCGTTGAGTCTTAAAGTGACGTGGCTGTATATTTCGGCCCAGAAGCTCGAAAGTGAGCGTTCAAAAAGTTATGCTGTGCCCATTTCACTGCAAAGCAAGGCCCTCAGGAAGTAGTTTACAGTGCCCGGAACTGGAAAATATCCCCCAAGTTCCGCGAAATCGAGACAACATTGGTCAAAATAACGATTCGCCTAAGGCGGTCTCGGCTACTCTTTCAGTCTTAAAGTGAAGTAGGGCTATATTTCGGTCCAGAAGCTCGCAAGTGAGCGTTCAAAAAGTTTTCCTTTCTGAATTTCACTGAAAACCAAGGCCATCATGAGTTACTTTAGAGTCCCCGGGACTGGAAAATATCTTTTAAGTTCTGGCAGATCAAGCCGAAGTTGGTCAAAATCACGATGCGCCTAAGGCGGCCTCGGCTACTCTTTCAGTCTTAAAGTGAAGTGGGGCTCTATTTCGGCCCAGAAGCTCCAAAGTGAGCGAAGCAAAAAATTTGCTGTGTCCATTTCACTGCAAACCAAGGCCATCAGGAGTTAGTTTAGAGTCCCCGGGACTGCAATATATTTCCCAAGTTCCGGAAAATGGAGAAGACGTTGGTCAAAATCACGATGCGCGCTAAGACGGTCTTGGCTAGTCTTTCAGTCTTAAAGTGAAGTGGGGCTATATTTCGGCCCAGAAGCTCAAAAGTGAGCGTTCGAAAAGTTTTGCTGTATCCATTTCAATGCAAACGAAGGCCATCAGGGGTTACTTAAGAGTCTTCGGGACTGGAAAATATCCCCCAAGTTCAGGGAAATTTAGCCGAAGTTGGTCAAAATCAGGGTGCGCGTTAGGCGGTCTCGCTTACTGTTTCAGTCTTAAAGTGAAGTGAGGCTTTATTCCTGCCCAGGAGCTTGCAAGTGAGCGTTCAAAAAGTTTTCCTGTGTTTATTTCACTGCAAACCAAAGCCATCAGGAGCTAGGGTAGAGTCCCCGGGACTGAAAAATATCCCCCAACTTCCGGGAAATCGAGCCGAAGTTGGTCAAAAAAGCGATTCGTGTAAGGCGGTCTCGGCTACTCTTTCAGTTTTAAAGTGAAGTGAGGCTATATTTCGGGCCAGAAGCCCGAAAGTGAGCGTTCAGAAAGTTTTGATGTGTTCATTTCACTGCAAACCAAGGCCATCAGGAGTTAGTTTAGCGTGCCCGGGACAAGAAAATATGCCCCAAGGTCTGGGAATTTGAGCCGAGGTTTGTCAAAATTACGATGCCCCTAAAGTGGTCTCGGCTACTCTTTCTGTCTTAAAGTGAAGTGGAGCTATATTTCGGGCCAGAAGCCCGAGAGTGAGCGATCAAAAAGTTTAGCTGTGTCCATTTCGCTGCAAACCAAGGCCATCAGGGGTTAGTTTAGAGTCCCCGGGACTGAAAAATATTGCCCAAGTTCCGGGAAAGCGAGCCGAAGTTGATCAAAATCACCATGCGCGAAATGCGGTCTCGGCTATTGTTTCAGTCTTAAAGTAAAGTGTGGCTATATTTCGGCCCACAAGCTCGAAAGTGAGCGTTCAAAAAGTTTTGCTGTGTCCATTTCACTGCAAAACTAGGCCATCAGGAGTTAGGTTAGCGTCCAAGGGACTGGAAAATGTTCCCCAAGTTCCGGGAGATCCACCCGAAGTTTGTCAAAATCACAATGCGCGTAACGTGGTCTCGGTAACTCTTTAAGTCTTAATGTAAAGTGGGGCTTTCTTTCGGCCAGGAAGCTCGAAGGTGAGCGTTCAAAAAGTTTTGCTCTGTCCATTTCACTGCAAACCAAGGCCATCAGGAGTTAGTTTAGAGTTCCTGGGACTGGAAAATATCCCCCACGTTCCGGAATATCGACCCGAAGTTTATCAAACTCACGATGCGAGCAAGGCGGTCTCGGCTACTCTTTCAGTCTTAAGTGAAGTGGGGCTATATTTTGGCCCAGATTCTCCAAAGTGTGCTTTCAAAAAATTGTGCTGTGTCCATTTCAATGCAAACCAAGGCCATCAGGAGTTAGTTTAGAGTCCCCGGGACTGGAAAATATCCCCCAAGTACCGGGAATTGGAGCCCAAGTTGATCAAATTCATGCTGCGCGTAACGTGGTCTCGGCTACTGTTTCAGCCTTAAAGTCAAGTGTGCCTATATTTGGGCCCACAAGCTAGAAAGTGAGCGTTCAAAAAGTTTTGCTGTGTCCATTTCACTTCAAAACAAGGCCATCAGGAGTTAGTTTAGCGTCCAAGGGTCTGGAAAAGATCGCCTAAGTTCCGGGAAATCCATTGGAAGTTCGTCAAAATTACGATATACGTAAGGCGGTTTCGGCTACTCTTTCAGTCTTAAAGTAAAGTCGGTCTATATTTCTGTCCAGAAGCTCGAAAGTGAGCGTTCAAAAAGTTTTGCTGTGTGCATCTCACTGCAAACCAAAGCTATCAAAAGTTAGTTTAGGGTCCCCGGGACTGGAAAATATTGCCCAAGTTCCGGGAAAGCGAGCCGAAGTTGATCAAAATCACGATGCGCGAAATGCGGTCTCGGCTATTGTTTCAGTCTTAAAGTAAAGTGTGGCTATATTTCGGCCCACAAGCTCGAAAGTGAGCGTTCAAAAAGTTTTGCTGTGTCTATGTCACTGCAAAACAAGGCCATCAGGACTTAGGTTAGCGTCCAAGGGACTGGAAAATGTTCCCCAAGTTCCGGGAGATCCACCCGAAGTTTGTCAAAATCACAATGCGCGTAACGTGGTCTCGGTTACTCTTTAAGTCTTAAAGTAAAGTGGGGCTTTGTTTCGGCCAGGAAGCTCGAAGGTGAGCGTTCAAAAAGTTTTGCTCTGTCCATTTCAATGCAAACCAAGGCCATCAGGAGTTAGTTTAGAGTTCCTGGGACTGGAAAATATCCCCCAAGTTCCGGAATATCGATCCGAAGTTTGTCAAACTCACGATGCGAGCAAGGCGGTCTCGGCTACTCTTTCAGTCTTAAGTGAAGTGGGGCTATATTTCGGCCCAGAATCTCCAAAGTGTGCGTTCAAAAAATTGTGCTCTGTCCATTTCAATGCAAACCAAGGCCATCAGGAGTTAGTTTAGTGTCCCCGGGACTGGAAAATATCCCCCAAGTACCGGGAATTGGAGCCCAAGTTGATCAAATTCATGATGGGCGTAACGTGGTCTCGGCTACTGTTTCAGTCTTAAAGTCAAGTGTGCCTATATTTCGGCCCAAAAGCTAGAAAGTGAGCGTTCAAAAAGTTTTGCTGTGTCCATTTCACTTCAAAACAAGGCCATCAGGACTTAGTTTAGCGTCCAAGGGACTGCAAAATATCGCCCAAGTTCCGGGAAATCCATTCGAAGTTCGTCAAAATTACGATATACGTAAGGCGGTTTCGGCTACTCTTTCAGTCTTAAAGCAAAGTCGGGCTATATTTCTGTCCAGAAGCTCCAAAGTTGTGCTCTGTCCATTTCACTGAAAACCAAGGCCATCAGGAGTTACTTTAGAGTCCCTTTGACTGGAATATATCCCCCAAGTTTCGGGAAATAAACGCGAAATTGGTCAAAACCACGATTCGCTCAAGACGGTCTCGCCTACTCTTTCAGTCTTAAAGTAAAATTGAGCTCTATTTCGGCCCAGAAGCTCGAGAATGAGCGTTCAAAAACTTTCGCTGTGTCCATTTCACTGCAAACCAAGACAAGCAGGAGTTAGTTGAGAGTCCCCGGGACTGGAAAATATCCCCCAAGTTCCGGGAAATCAACCCGAAGTTTGTCAAAATCACGATGCGCGTAAGGCGGTCTCGGCTAGTCTTTCAGTGTTAAAGTAATGGGGGGGGGGCTATATTTTGGCCCAGAAGCTCGAAATTGAGCGTTCAAAAAGTTTTGCTGGCTCCATTTTACTGCAAACCAAGGCCATCAGGAATTAGTTTACAGTCCTCAGAACTGGAATATATCCTCTTAGTTCCGGCAAATCCAGCCGAAGTTGCTCAAAATCACGATGCACGTAAGGCGGTCTCGGCTACTCTTTCAGTCTTCAAGTGAAGTGGGGTTCTATTTCGGTCCAGAAGCTCGAAAGTATGCGTTCAAAAACTTTTTCTGTTTCCGTTTCACTGCAAACCAAGACCAGCACGAGTTAATTTAGAGTCCCCGGGACTGGAAAATATTTCGCAAGTTCCGGGAAGTCGAGCCGAAGTTGATCAAAATCACGATGCGCGAAACGTGGTGTCGGCTACTGTTTCACTCTTAAAGTGAAGTATGGCTATATTTCGGCCCACAAGCTCGAAAGTGAGCGTTCAAAAAGCTTTGCTGTGTCCCCTTCACTGCAAAACAAGGCCATCGGTACCTAGTTTAGTGTCCAAGCGACTGGAAAATATCCCCCAAGTTCCGGGAAATCCACCCGAAGTTTGTGAAAATCACGATGCGCGTAAGGCGGTCTCGGCTACTTTTTCAGTATTAAAGTAAAGTGGGCTATATTTCGGCATAGAAGCTTGAAGGTGAGCGTTCAAAAAGTTTTGCTGTCTCCATTTCACTACAAACCAAAGCCATCAAGAGTTAGTTTAGAGTCCCTGGGACTGGAAAATATCCCCCTAGTTCCGGAATATCGACCCGAAGTTGGTCAAAATCACGATGCGCGCACGCCGGTCTCGGCTACTCTTTCAGTCTTAAAATGAATTGGGGCTATATTTCGGCCGACAAGCTCAACACCGAGCGTGCGCTCCTTTTGCCTGTGTACATATCACTGAAAACTAAGTTCATCAGGAGTTAGCAGAGAGTCCTCGGCACTGGATAATATTCCCCGAATTCCGGCAAACCGAGCCAAAGATGCTCAAAATCACGATGCGCGTAAGGTGGTCTCGGCTACTCGTTTACTCCGATAATGAAGTGGGCTATATTTCGGTTCTACAAGCTCGACATCGAGCGTGCTCTCCTTTTACCTGTGTCCATTTCACTAAGAACTAAGTCCATCAGGAGATAGTTTAGAATCCTCGAGACTGGAAGTTATCCTCCAAGTTTCGGCAAATTGAGCCATACTTTTTTAAAATTACGATAAGCGTACGGCAGTTTCGTTTACTCTTTCAGTCTTAAAATGAACTGGGGCTACATTTCGGCCTAGGCAATCAAGAGTTAGTTTAGAGTCCCCAGTACCGGGAAATATCCCCCATTTTCCGGGAAATCGAGCCAAAGTTGGTCAAAATCACGATGCGCGTAAGGCGGTCCCGGTTACTCTTTCATTCTTATAGTGAACTTGGGCAATATTTCCGCCCAGAAGCTGGAAAGTGAGCGTTCAAAAAGTTGTACTGTGTCCATTTGACTCCAGAGCAAGGCCATCAGGAGTTACTTTAGAGTTCGCGGGACTGGAAAATATCCCCAAAGTTCCGGGAAATTTAACCGAAGTTGGTCAAAATCACGACGCGCGTACGGCGGTCTCGGCTACTCTTTCAGTCTTAAAGTGAATTGGGGCAATATTTCGGCCCAGAAGCTCGAAACTGAGTGTTTAAAAAGTTTTGCTGTGTCCATTTCACTGCAAAACAAGGCCATCACGACTTAGTTTAGCGTCCAAGGGACTGGAAATATCCCCCAAGTTACGGGAAATCCACCCGAAGTTAGTCAAAATCACGATGCGCTTAAGGGGGTCTCGGCTACTCTTTCAGTCTTAAGGTAAAGTGGGCTTAGATTTAACTCCAGAAGCTCGAAAGTAAGGGTTCAAAAATGTTTGTCTCTATTTCACTCACATCTTAGACAATCAGGAGTGAGTTTAGAGACTTTGGGACTGGAAAATATCTCCCAAGTTTTGCCAGATCGAGCCGAAGATCCTCAAAAACACAGTGCGCGTAAGGCGCTCCCGCCTACTCTTTCAGTCTTAAAAAGAAGTAGGGCTATATTTCGGCCAGCAAGCTCGAAAGTGCGCGTTCAAACAGTGTTCCAGTGTCCATTTCACTGGAAACCAAGGCCATCAGGAGTTAGTTTAGAGTCCCCGGAACTGGAAAATATTCCCCTATTTGCGGGAAATCGAGCCGATGTATCCCAAAATCACGATGCGCGTAAGGCGGTCTCGGCTACTCTTTCAGTCTTAAAGTTAAGTGGGGCTATATTTCGACGCATAAGCTCGAAAGTGAGCGTTCAAAAAGTTTTGCTGTGTCCATTTAACTGCAAACTAAGGCCATCGGAAGTTAGTTTAGCTTCCCCGGGAATTGAAAATATTCGCCAACTTCCGGGAAATCGAGCCGAAGTTGGTCAAAATTACGATGCGCGTAAGGCGGTCTTGGCTACTCTTTCAGTCTTAAAGTGAAGTAGGGCTATATTTCGGCCGAGAAGCTCGAAAGTGAGCGTTCAAAAAAATGTGCTGTGTCCATTTCGCTGGAAACCAAGGCCATCAGCAGTTATTTTAGAGTCCCCGGGACTGGATTATATCCCCGAAGTTCCGGGAAATCCAACGGAAGTTGGTCAAAATCACGATGCGCCTAAGACGGTCTCGGCTAATCTTTCAGACTTAAAATAAAGTGGGGCTATATTTCGGCCCAGAAACTCGAAAGTGACCCTTGAAAAAGTTACACTTTCTGCATTTAACTGCAAACCAAGGCCATCAGGAGTTAGTTTAAAGTCCCCCGGACTGAAAAATATCCCCCAGGTTCCGGGAAATCGAGCTGAACTTGGTCAAAATCACGATGCTCGTAAGGCGGTCTCGGCTACTATTTCAGTCTTAAAGTGAAATACGGTTGTATTTCGTCCCAGAAGCTCGAAACTGAGCGTTCAAAAAGTTTTCCTGTGTCCATTTCACTGCAAACCAAGGCCATCAGGAGTTAGTTTGGAGTCCCCAGGACTTGAAAATATCGCCCAAATTCTAGAAAATCAAGCGGAAGTTGCTCAAAATCACGATGCGCGTAAGGCGGTCTCGCCTACTCTTTCAGTCTTAAAGTGAAGTGGGGCTATATTTCGGCCGAGAAGCTAGAAAGTGAAAGTTCAAAAAGTTTTGCTGTGTTCATTTCACTGCAAACCAAGGCCATCAGGAGTTAGTTTAGACTCCTCGGGACTGGAAAATATCGCCCAAGTTCGGAGAAATCAAGCCGAATTTTGTCAAAATCACGATGCGCGTAAGGCGGTCTCGGCTACTCTTTCATTCTTAAAGTGAACTGGGGCTATATTTCGGCCGAGAAGCTAGAAAGTGAAAGTTCAAAAAGTTTTGCTGTGTTCATTTCACTGCAAACCAAGGCTATCAGGAGTTAGTTTAAACTCCTCGGGACTGGAAAATATCGCCCAAGTTGGGGAAAATCGAGCCGAAGTTTGTCAAAATCACGATGCGCGTAAGGCGGTCTCGGCTACTCTTTCATTCTTAAACTGAACTGGGGCTATATTTCGGCCCAGGGGCTAGAAAGTGAAAGTTAAAAAAGTTTTGCTGTGTCCATTTCACCGCAAACCAAGCCACATCAGCAGATTGTTAACAGTGTCCGGGACATCAAAATATCCCCCAAGTCCCGGGAAATCGAGCCGAAGTTTGTCAAAATCACGATGCGCGTAAAGCAGTCTCGGGTACTCTTTTAGTCTTAAAGTGACGTGGCTGTATATTTCGGTCGAGAAGCTCGAAAGTGAGCGTTCAAAAAGTTTTGCTCTCTCTATTTAACTGAAAACCAAGGCCATCATGAGTTAGTTTAGAGTCCACGGAACTGGGAAATATCCCTTAAGTTCTTGCAACTCAAGCCGAATTTGGTCAAATTCACCATGCGTCTAAGGCTGTCTCTGCTACTCTTTCAGTCTTAAAGTGAAGTGGGGCTATATTTCGGCCCAGAATTTCGAAAGTAAGCGTTCCAAAAAAAATTGCTGTGTCCATCTCACTGCAGACCAAGGCCTTCAGGGTTTAGTTTAGAGTCCTTGGGACTTGAATATATACCCGAAGTTTCGGGAAATCGAGCCGAAGGTGGTCAAAATCATGATGCGCGTAAGGCGGTCTCGGCTACTCTTTCATTCTTAAACTGAAGTGGGGCTCTATTTCGGCTGAGAAGCCCGAAGGGGAGCGTTGAAAAAGTTTTGCTCTCTCCATTTCAATGCAAACCAAGGCAAGCAGGAGTTACTTTAGAGTCCCCGGTACCGGAAAATATTCCCCATTTCCCGGGAAATCGAACCAAAGTTGGTCAAAATCACGATGCGCGTCAGGCGGTCTCGGCTATTCTTTCATTCTTAAAGTGAACTCGGGCTATATTTCGGCCCACAAGCTCGAAAGTGAAAGTTCAATAAGTTTTGCTGTGTCCATTTCACCGCCAACTAAGCCACATCAGGAGATAGTTTACAGTCTCCGGGACATCAAAATATCCCCCAAGTTGCGGGAGATCGAGCCGAAGTTTGTCAAAATCACGATGCGCGTAAAGCAGTCTCGGCTACTCTTTGAGTCTTAAAGTGACGTGGCTGTATATTTCGGCCCAGAAGCTCGAAAGTGAGCGTTCAAAAAGTTATGCTGTGCCCATTTCACTGCAAAGCAAGGCCCTCAGGAAGTAGTTTACAGTGCCCGGAACTGGAAAATATCCCCCAAGTTCCGCGAAATCGAGACGAAGTTGGTCAAAATAACGATTCGCGTAAGGCGATCTCCGCTACTCTTTCAGTCTTAAAGTGAAGTACGGTTATATTTCGGTCCAGAAGCTCGAAAGTGAGCGTTCAAAAAATTTTCCTCTCTGAATTTCACTGAAAACCAAGGCCATCATGAGTTAGTTTAGAGTCCCCGGGACTGGAAAATATCTTTTAAGTTCTGGCAGATCAAGCGGAACTTGGTCAAAATCACGATGCGCCTAAGGCGGCCTCGGCTACTCTTTCAGTCTTAAAGTGAAGTGGGGCTCTATTTCGGCCCAGAAGCTCCAAAGTGAGCGCTGCAAAAAATTTCGTGTCCATTTCACTGCAAACCAAGGCCATCAGGAGTTAGTTTGGAGTCCCCGGGACTGCAATATATTTCCCAAGTTCCGGAAAATGGAGAAGACGTTCGTCAAAATCACGATGCGCGCTAAGACGGTCTTGGCTAGTCTTTCAGTCTAAAAGTGAAGTGGGGCTATATTTCGGCCCAGAAGCTCAAAAGTGAGCGTTCAAAAAGTTTTGCTGTATCCATTTCAATGCAAACGAAGGCCATCAGTGGTTACTTAAGAGTCTTCGGGACTGGAAAATATCCCCCAAGTTCAGGGAAATTTAGGCGAAGTTGGTGAAATTCAC
This sequence comes from Orbicella franksi, assembly GCF_964199315.1. NCBI lineage: Eukaryota > Metazoa > Cnidaria > Anthozoa > Scleractinia > Merulinidae > Orbicella > Orbicella franksi. The sequence goes on from NC_138151.1 coordinate 566,470, forward strand.
GGTGCGCGTTAGGCGGTCTCGATTACTGTTTCAGTCTTAAAGTGAAGTGAGGCTTTATTCCTGCCTAGGAGCTTGAAAGTGAGCGTTCAAAAAGTTTTCCTGTGTTTATATTACTGCAAACCAAAGCCATCAGGAGCTAGTTTAGAGTCCCCGGGACTGAAAAATATCCTCAACCTTCGGGAAATCGAGCCGAAGTTGGTCAAAATAACGATTCGCGTAAGGCGGTCTCGGCTTCTCTTTCAGTCTTAAAGTGAAGTGAGGCTCTATTTCGGGCCAATATCCCGTAAGTGAGCGTTCAAAAAGTGTTGCTGTGTTCATTTCAACGCAAACCAAGGCCATCAGGAGTTAGTTTAGCGTCCCCGGGACAAGAAAATATGCCCCAAGGTCCGGGAAATTGAGCCGAGGTTTGTCAAAATCACGATGCCCCTAAAGTGGTCTCGGCTACTCTTTCTGTCTTAAAGTGAAGTGGGGCTATATTTCGGGCCAGAAGCCCGAAAGTGAGCGTTCAAAAAGTTTTGCTGTGTCCATTTCACTGCAAACCAAGGGGATCAGGGGTTAGTTTAGAGTCCCCGAGACTGAAAAATATTGCCCAAGTTACGGGGAATCGAACCGAAGTTGATCAAAATCACGATGCGCGAAATCCGGTATCGGCTACTGTTTCAGTCTTAAAGTGAAGTGGGGCTATATTTCAACCCACAAGCTCGAAAGTGAGCGTTCAAAAAGTGTCGCTGTGTCCATTTCACTGAAAACTAAGACAATCAGGAGTTAGTTTAGAGTCCCCGGGACTTGAAAATATCCCCCAAGCTCCGGCAAATCGAGCCGAAGTTGGTCAAAATCACGGTGCGCTTAAGGCGGTGTCGGGTACTTCTTCAGTCTTAAAGTGAATTTGGGGCTCTATTTCGGCCCACAAGCTCAAAGCTCAAAAAATTACTGTCTATTTCACATCAAACCAAGGCTATCAGGAGTTAGTTTAGGGTCCCCGGGAGTGGAATGTATTTCCCAAGTTCCGGAAAATCGAGAAGACGTTGGTCAAAATCACGATGCGCGTAAGATCTTCTCGGCTACTCTTTCAGTCTTAAAGTGAAGTGGGGATATATTTCGGCCCAGAAGCTAAAAAGTGAGCGTTCAAAAAGTTTTGCTGTATCCATTTCAATGCAAACCAAGGCCATCAGGGGTTACTTAAGAGTCCTCGGGACTGGAAAATATCCCCCAACTTCCGGTAAATCGAGCCGAAGTTGGTCAAAATCACGATGTGCGTAAGGGGGTCTCTGCTACTCTTTTAGTCTTAAAGTGAAGTGGGGCAATATTTCGGCCCAGAAGCTCGAAAGTGAGGGTTTAAAAAGTTTTGCTCTGTCACTTTCAGTGCAAACCAAGGCCATCAGAAGTTACTTTAGAGTCCCCGGGAATGGAGAATATCCCCCAAGTCCCGGGAAATCGAGCCGAAGTTGATCAAATTCATGATGGGCGTAACGTGGTCTCGGCTACTGTGTCAGTCCTAAAGTGAAGTGTGGCTATATTTCGGCCCGCAAGCTAGAAAGTGAGCGTTCAAAAAGTTTTCTTGTGTCCATTTTACTTCAAAACAAGGCCATCAGGACTTAGTTTAGCGTCCAAGGGACTGCAAAATATCCCCCAAGTTCCGGGAAATCCATTCGAAGTTCGTCAAAATTACGATGCGCATAAGGCGGTCTGATCTACTCTTTCAGTCTTAAAGTAAAGTGGGGCTATATTTCTGCCCAGAAGCTCCAAAGTTGTGCTCTGTCCATTTCACTGAAAACCAAGGCCATCAGGAGTTACTTTAGAGTCCCTTTGACTGGAATATATCCCCCAAGTTTCGGGAAATAAACGCGAAATTGGTCAAAACCACGATTCGCTCAAGACGGTCTCGCCTACTCTTTCAGTCTTAAAGTAAAATTGAGCTCTATTTCGGCCCAGAAGCTCGAGAATGAGCGTTCAAAAACTTTCGCTGTGTCCATTTCACTGCAAACCAAGACAAGCAGGAGTTAGTTGAGAGTCCTCGGGACTGGAAAATATCCCCCAAGTTCCGGGAAATCAACCCGAAGTTTGTCAAAATCACCATGCGCGTAAGGCGGTCTCGGCTAGTCTTTCAGTGTTAAAGTAATGTGGGGCTATATTTTGACCCAGAAGCTCGAAATTGAGCGTTCAAAAAGTTTTGCTGGCTCCATTTTACTGCAAACCAAGGCCATCAGGAATTAGTTTACAGTCCTCAGAACTGGAATATATCCCCTCAGTTCCGGCAAATCGAGCCGAAGTTGCTCAAAATCACGATGCACGTAAGGCGGTCTCGGCTACTCTTTCAGTCTTCAAGTGAAGTGGGGTTCTATTTCGGTCCAGAAGCTCCAAAGTATGCGTTCAAAAACTTTTTCTGTTTCCGTATCACTGAAAACCAAGACCAGCACGAGTTACTTTGCAGTCCCCGGGACTGGAAAATATTTCGCAAGTTCCGGGAAATCGAGCCGAAGTTGATCAAAATCACGATGCGCGAAACGTGGTCTCGGCTACTGTTTCAGTATTAAAGTAAAGTGGGCTATATTTCGGCCCAGAAACTTGAAGGTGAGCGTTCAAAAAGCTTTGCTGTCTCCATTTCACTGCAAACCAAGGCCATCAAGAGTTAGTTTAGGGTCCCTGAGACTGGAAAATATCCCCCAAGTTCCAGGAGAGCGAGCAGAAGTTGATCAAAATCACGATGCGCGCAACGCGGTCTCCGCTACTCTTTCATGCTTAAAGTGAAGTGTGGCTATATTTAGGCCCACAAGCTCGAAAGTGAGCGTTCAAAAAGTTTTGCTGTGTCCATTTCACTGCAAACCAACGCCATCAGGAGTTAGTTTAGAGACCCCGGGACTGGAAAATATTCTCCAAATTCCAGGAAATGACGCCGAAGTTGATGAAAATTATGATGCGCGTAACGGGCTCTCGGCTATTCTTTCAGTCTTAAATTTAAGTAGGGCTATATTTCGGCCCTGAAGCTCGAAGGTGAGCGTTCAGAATGTTTTGCTGTGTTCATTAAACTGCAAACCAAGGTCATCGGGAGTTAGTTTAGCGTCCCCGGGACTTTAAATTATTCACCAACTTCCGGGAAATCGAGCAAAAGTGGCCCAAAATCACGATGCGCGTAAGGCGGTCTCGGCTACTATTTCAGTCTTAAAATTAAGGGGCGCTATATTTCGACCTAGAAGCTCGAGACCGGGCGTGCGCTAATTTTACCTGTGTCCATTTCACTGACATCTTAGGCCATCACGAGTTAGTTTAGAGTCCTTGGGACTGGAAAATATTTCCCAAATTCTGGCAGATCGAGCCAAAGTTGCTCAAAATCACGATGCGCGTAAGGTGTTCTCGGCTACTCTTTCAGTCTTAAAATGAAGTGGGGCTATATTTCGGCCGACAAGCTCAACACCGCGCGTGCGCTCCTCTTGCCTGTGTACATATCACTGGAAACTAAGTTCATCAGGAGTTAGCATAGAGTCCTCGGGACTGGAAAATATTCCCCGAAATCCGGCAAATCGAGCCAAAGATGCTCAAAATCACGATGCGCGTAAGATGGTCTCGGCTACTCGTTTACTCCGAAAATGAAGTGGGGCTATATTTCGGTTCTACAAGCTCGACACCGAGCGTGCTCTCCTTTTACCTGTGTCCATTTCACTAAGAACTAAGTCCATCAGGAGATAGTTTAGAATCCTCGAGACTGGAAGCTATCCTCCAAGTTTCGGCAAATTGAGCCATACTTTCTTAAAATTACGATAAGCCTACGGCAGTTTTGTTTACTCTTTCAGTCTTAAAATGAAGTGGGGCTACATTTCGGCCTAGAAGCTCGACACCGAGCGTGCGCTCCTGTTACCTGTGACCATTTTACTGAAAACTAAGGCCATCAAGAGTTAGGGTAGAGTCCCCGGGACTGGAAAATATCCGCAGAGTTTTGGCAGATCGAGCCATAGTGGCTAAAAATTTCGATGCGCTTAAGGCGGTTTCGTGTACACTTTCAGTCTTAAAATAAAGTGGGGCTATATTTCAGCCTACAACCAGGAAACCTAGCGTGCGCCCCTTTTACCTGTGTCCATTTCACTAAAAACCAAGGCATTCAGGAGTTAGTTTAGAGCTTCCGATACTGGAAAATATCCCCCAAGTGCCAGGAAATCAAGCCGAAGTTCGACAAAATTACCATGCGCGTAAGGCGGTCCCGGCTACTCTTTCAGTCTTAAAGTGAAGTGGGGCTATATTTCGGCCCAGAAGCTCGAAAGTGAAAGTTGAAAGAGTTTGGCTGTGTCCATTTCACTGAAAACCAAGGCCATCAGGAATTAGTTTAGAGTGCCCGGGACTGGGAATTATCTCCCAAGTTCCGGGAAATCGAGCCGAAGTAGCCCAAAATCACGATGCGCGTAAGGCGGTCTCGGCTACTCTCTTAGTCGTAAGTGATGTGGGACAATATTTTGGCCTAGAAGCTGGAAAGGGAGCGTTCAAAAACTTGTGCTATGTGAATTTCACTGCAAACCATGGCCATCAGGAGTTAGTTTAGAGTCCCCGGGACTGGAAAATATCGCCCAAGTTCCAGGAAAGCGAGCAGAAGTTGATCAAAATCACGATGCGCGTAACGCGGTCTCGGCTACTATTTCAGTCTTAAAGTGCACTGCGGCTATATTTAGGCCCACAAGCTCGAAAGTGAGCGTTCAAAAAGTTGTGCTGTGTCCATTTCACTCCAGAGCAAGGCCATCAGGAGTTACTTTAGAGTCCGCGGGACTGGAAAATATCCCCCAAGTTCCGGGAAATCGTGGCGAAGTTGGTCAAAATTACCATGAGCGTAGGGCGGTCTCGGCTACTCTTTCACTCTTAAAGTGAAGTGGAGCTATATTTCGGCCCAGAAGCTCAAAAGTGAGCGTTCGAAAAGTTTTGCTGTGTCTATTTTACTGCAGACCAAGGACGTCGGGGGTCATTCTAGAGTCCTCCGGACTGGAAAATATGCCCCAAGTTCCGGGAAATTTAACCGACGTTGGTCAAAATCACGACGCGCGTGCGGCGGTCTCGGCTACTCTTTCAGTCTTAAAGTGAATTGGGGCAATGTTTCGGCCCAGAAGCTCGAAACTGAGTGTTTAAAAAGTTTTGCTGTGTCCATTTCACTGCAAAACAAGGCCATCACGACTTAGTTTAGCGTCCAAGGGACTGGAAATATCCCCCAAGTTACGGGAAATCCACCCGAAGTTAGTCAAAATCACGATGCGCTTAAGGGGGTCTCGGCTACTCTTTCAGTCTTAAGGTAAAGTGGGCTTAGATTTAACTCACTCACAACACTTTTTGTCTCTATTTCACTCACATCTTAGACAATCAGGAGTGAGTTTAGAGACTTTGGGACTGGAAAATATCTCCCAAGTTTCGCCAGATCGAGCCGAAGATCCTGAAAATCACAATGCGCGTAAGGCGCTCCCGCCTACTCTTTCAGTCTTAAAAAGAAGTAGGGCTATATTTCGGCCAGCAAGCTCGAAAGTGCGCGTTCAAAAAGTGTTCCTGTGTCCATTTCACTGGAAACCAAGGCCATCAGGAGTTAGTTTAGAGTCCCCGGGACTGGAAAATATCCCCCTATTTGCGGGAAATCGAGCCGAAGTATCTCAAAATAACGATGCGCGTAAGGCGGTCTCGGCTACTCTTTCAGTCTTAAAGTTAAGTGGGGCTATATTTCGACCCATAAGCTCGAAAGTTAGCGTTCAAAAAGTTTTGCTGTGTCCATTTAACTGCAAACTAAGGCCATCGGAAGTTAGTTTAGCTTCCCCGGGAATTGAAAATATTCGCCAACTTCCGGGAAATCGAGCCGAAGTTGGTCAAAATTACAATGCGCGTAAGGCGGTCTCGGCTACTCTTTCAGTCTTAAAATAAAGTGCGGCTATATTTCGGCCCAGAAGCTCGAAAGTGACCCTTTGAAAAGTTACGCTTTCTGCATTTAACTGCAAACCAAGGCCATCAGGAGTTAGTTTAAAGTCCCCCGGACTGGAAAATATCCCCCAAGTTCCGGGAAATCGAGCTGAACTTGGTCAAAATCACGATGCTCGTAAGGCGGTCTCGGCTACTATTTCAGTCTTAAAGTGAAATACGGTTGTATTTCGGCCGAGAAGCTCGAAACTGAGCGTTCAAAAAGTTTTCCTGCGTCCATTTCATTGCAAATGAAGGCCATCACGGCTTAGTTTAGAGTTCCCGGGACTTGAAAATATCGCCAAAATTCCAGAAAATCGAGCGGAAGCTGCTCAAAATCACGATGCGCGTAAGGTGGTCTCGCCTACTCTTTCAGTCTTAAAGTGAAGTGGGGCTATATTTCATCCCAGAAGCTCGAAAATCAACGTTCTAAAAGTGTTACTGTGTTCATTTCAGTGCAAACCAAGGCCATCAGGAGTTAGTTTAGACTCCTCGGGACTGGAAAATATCGCTCAAGTTCGGGGAAATCAAGCCGAATTTTGTCAAAATCACGATGCGCGTAAGGCGGTCTCGGCTACTCTTTCATTCTTAAAGTGAACTGGGGCTATATTTCGGCCGAGAAGCTAGAAATTGAAAGTTCAAAGAGTTTTGCTGTGTTCATTTCACTGCAAACCAAGGCCATCAGGAGTTAGTTTAGACTCCTCGGGACTGGAAAATATCGCCCAAGTTCGGGGAAATCGAGCCGAATTTTGTCAAAATCACGATGCGCGTAAGGCGGTCTCGGCTACTCTTTCATTCTTAAAGTGAACTGGGGATATATTTCGGCCCAGAAGCTAGAAACTCAAAGTTGAAAACGTTTTGTGGTCTCGGCTACTCTTTCATTCTTAAAGTGAACTGGGGCTATATTTCGGCCGAGAAGCTAGAAATTGAAAGTTCAAAGAGTTTTGCTGTGTTCATTTCACTGCAAACCAAGGCCAAGTTCGGGGAAATCGAGCCGAATTTTGTCAAAATCACGATGCGCGTAAGGCGGTTCGGCTACTCTTTCATTCTTAAAGTGAACTGGGGCTATATTTCATCCCAGAAGCTCGAAAATCAACGTTCTAAAAGTGTTACTGTGTTCATTTCAGTGCAAACCAAGGCCATCAGGAGTTAGTTTAGACTCCTCGGGACTGGAAAATATCGCTCAAGTTCGGGGAAATCAAGCCGAATTTTGTCAAAATCACGATGCGCGTAAGGCGGTCTCGGCTACTCTTTCATTCTTAAAGTGAACTGGGGCTATATTTCGGCCGAGAAGCTAGAAATTGAAAGTTCAAAGAGTTTTGCTGTGTTCATTTCACTGCAAACCAAGGCCATCAGGAGTTAGTTTAGACTCCTCGGGACTGGAAAATATCGCCCAAGTTCGGGGAAATCGAGCCGAATTTTGTCAAAATCACGATGCGCGTAAGGCGGTCTCGGCTACTCTTTCATTCTTAAAGTGAACTGGGGATATATTTCGGCCCAGAAGCTAGAAACTCAAAGTTGAAAACGTTTTGCTGTGTCCATTTCACCGCAAACCAAGCCACATCAGCAGATTATTTACAGTCTCCGGGACATCAAAATATCCCCCAAGTCCCGGGAAATCGAGCCGAAGTTTGTCAAAATCACGATGGGCGTAAAGCAGTCTCGGCTACTCTTTTAGTCTTAAAGTGACGTGGCTGTATATTTCGGCCCAGAAGCTCGAAAGTGAGCGTTCAAAAAGTTTTGCTCTCTCAATTTAACTGAAAACCAAGGCCATCATGAGTTAGTTTAGAGTCCACGGGACTGGAAAATATCCCTTAAGTTCTGCCAACTCAAGCCGAATTTGGTCAAATTCACGATGCGTCTAAGGCGGTCTCGGCTACTATTTCAGTCTTTAAGTGAAGTGGGGCTATATTTCGGCCCAGAATTTCGAAAGTTAGCGTTCCAAAAAAAATTGCTGTGTCCATTTCACTGCAGACCAAGGCCATCAGGGGTTAGTTTAGAGTCCTTGGGACTTGAATATATACCCGAAGTATCGGGAAATCGAGCCGAAGTTGGTCAAAATCACGATGCGCGTAAAGCACTCTCGGCTAATCTTAGAGTCTTAAAGTGACGTGGCTGTATATTTCGGCCCAGAAGCTCGAAAGCGAGCGTTCAAAAAGTTATGGTGTCCCCATATCACTGCAAAGCAAGGCCCTCAGGAAGTAGTTTACAGTGCCCAGAACTGGAAAATATCCCCCACGCTCCGCGAAATCGAGACGAAGTTGGTCAAAATAACGATTCGCGTAAGGCGGTCTCGGCTACTCTTTCAGTCTTGCAGTTAAGTAGGGCTATATTTCCGTCAAGAAGCTCGAAATTGAGCGTTCAAAAGGTATTCCTCTCTCAATTTGACTGAAAACCAAGGCCATCATGAGTTAGTTTAGAGTCCCTGGGACTGGAAAATATCTTTTAACTTTTGGCAGATCAAGCCGAAGTTGGTCAAAATCACGATGCGCCTAAGGCGGCCTCGGCTAGTCTTTCAGTCTTAAAGTGAAGTGGGGCTATATTTCGGCCCAGAAGCTCAAAAGTGAGCGTTCAAAAAGTGTTGCTGTATCCATTTCAATGCAAACGAAGGCCATCAGGGGTTACTTAAGAGTCTTCGGGACTGGAAAATATCCCCCAAGTTCAGGGAAATTTAGGGGAAGTTGGTCAAAATCAGGGTGCGCGTTAGGCGGTCTCGCTTACTGTTTCAGTCTTAAAGTGAAGTGAGGCTTTATTCCTGCCTAGGAGCTTGAAAGTGAGCGTTCAAAAAGTTTCCCTGTGTTTATTTCACTGCAAACCAAAGCCATCAGGAGCTAGTTTAGAGTCCCCGGGCCTGGAAAAGATCCCCCAACTTCCGGGAAATCGAGCCGAAGTTGGTCAAAATAACGATTCGGGTAAGGCGGTCTCGGCTACTCTTTCAGTCTTAAAGTGAAGTGGGGCTATATTTCGGTCCAGAAGCCCGAAAGTGAGCGTTCAAAAAGATTTTCTGTGTTCATTTCACTGCAAACCAAGGCCATCAGGAGTTAGTTTAGCGTCCCCGGGACAAGAAAATATGCCCCAAGGTCCTGGAATTTTAGCCCAGGTTGGTCAAAATCACGATGCCCCTAAAGTGATCTCGGCTACTCTTTCTGTCTTAAAGTCAAGTGGGGCTATATTTCGGGCCAGAAGCCCGAAAGTGAGCGTTCAAAAAGTTTTGCTGTGTCCATTTCACTGCAAACCAAGGCCATCAGGACTTAGGTTAGAGTTCCCGGTACTGAAAAATATTGCCCAAGTTCCGGGAAAGCGAGCCGAAGTTGATCAAAATCACCATGCGCGAAATGCGGTCTCGGCTACTGTTTCAGTCTTAAAGTAAAGTGTGGCTATATTTCGGCCCACAAGCTCGAAAGTGAGCGTTCAAAAAGTTTTGCTGTGTCCATTTCACTGCAAAACAAAGCCATCAGGAGTTAGGTTAGCGTCCAAGGGACTGGAAAATGTTCCCCAAGTTCCGGGAGATCCACCCGAAGTTTGTCAAAATCGCAATGCGCGTAAGGTGGTCTCGGTTACTCTTTAAGTCTTAAAGTAAAGTGGGGCTTTATTTCGGCCAGGAAGCTCGAAGGTGAGCGTTCAAAAAGTTTTGCTCTGTCCATTTCACTGCAAACCAAGGCCATCAGGAGTTAGTTTAGACTATCTGGGACTGGAAAATATCCCCCAAGTTCCGGAAGATCGATCCGAAGTTTGTCAAACTCACGATGCGAGCAAGGCGGTCTCGGCTACTCTTTCAGTCTTAAGTGAAGTGGGGCTATATTTTGGCCCAGAATCTCCAAAGTGTGCTTTCAAAAAATTGTGCTGTGTCCATTTCAATGCAAACCAAGGCCATCAGGAGTTAGTTTAGAGTCCCCGGGACTGAAAACTATCCCCCAAGTCCCGGGAATTGGAGCCAAAGTTGATCAAATTCATGATGCGCGTAACGTGGTCCCGGCTACTGTTTCAGTCTTAAAGTCAAGTGTGCCTGTATTTCGGCCCAAAAGCTAGAAAGTGTGCGTTCAAAAAGGTTTGCTGTGTCCATTTCACTTCAAAACAAGGCCACCAGGACTTAGTTTAGCGTCCAAGGGACTGGAAAATATCGCCCAAGTTCCGGGAAATCCATTCGAAGTTCGTCAAAATTACGATATACGTAAGGCGGTTTCGGCTACTCTTTCAGTCTTAAAGTAAAGTCGGGCTTATTTCTGTCCAGAAGCTCGAAAGTGAGCGTTCAAAAAGTTTTGCTGTGTCCATTTCACTGCAAACCAAAGCTATCAAAAAATAGTTTAGGGTCGCCGGGACTGGAAAATATTCAGTCTTAAAGTAAAGTGTGGCTATATTTCGGCCCACAAGCTCGAAAGTGAGCGTTCAAAAAGTTTTGCTCTGTCCATTTCAATGCAAAGCAAGGCGATCAGGAGTTAGTTTAGAGTCCCCGGGACTGGAAAATATCCCCCAAGTTCGGAGAAATCGATCCGAAAAAGGTCAAAATCACGATGCGCGTAAGGCGATCTTGCCTACTCTTTCAGTCTTAAAGTGAACTGGGGCTATATTTCGGCCCAAAAGCTCCAAAGTGGGCGTTCAAAAAGTTATGCTGTGCCCATTTCAGTGCAAACCAAGGCCATCAGGAGTTAGTTTAGAGTTCCTGGGACTGGAAAATATCCCAAAAGTTGCGTGAAATCGAGCTGAACTTGGTCTAACTCACGATGCGCGTGAGGCGGTCTCGGCTAATATTTCAGTCTGAAAGTGAAGTGGGATTCTATTTTGGCCCAGAAGCTACAAAGAGAGTGTTCAAAAAACTTTCCTTTGTCCATTTCACTGAAAACCAAGGCCATCAGGAGTTAGTTTAGAGCCCGCGGAAATGGAATATATCCCCCAAGTTCCGGGAAACCGACCCGAAGTTGGTCAAAATCACGATTTGCGCAAGACGGTCTCGGCTACTCTTTGAGTCTTAAAGTAAAGTGGGGCTATATTTCGGTCCAGAAATTCGAGAGTGAGCGTTCAAAAAGTTGTGCTGTGTCCATTTCACTGAAAACCAAGACAATCAGGAGTTAGTTTAGAGTCCCCGGGACTGGAAAATATCCCCCAAGTTCCGGCAAATCGAGCCGAAGTTGGTCAAAATCACGGTGCGCTTAAGGCGGTGTCGCCTACTCCTTCAGTCTTAAAGTGAACTTGGGGCTCTCTTTCGGCCCACAAGTCCAAAGCTCAAAAAAATTACTGTGTCTATTTCAATGCAAACGAAGGCTATCAGGAGCTAGTTTAGAGTCCCCGGGAGTGGAATGTATTTCCCAAATTCCGGAAAATCGAGAAGACGTTGGTCAAAATCACGATGCGCGAAAGACCTTTTCGGCTACTCTTTCAGTCTTAAAGTGAAGTGGGGCTATATTTCGGCCCAAAAGCTCAAAAGTGAGCATTCAAAAAGTTTTGCTGTATCCATTTCAATGCAAACCAAGGCCATCAGGGGTTACTTAAGAGTCCTTGGGACCGGAAAATATCCCCCAAGTTCCGGTAAATCGAGCCGAAGTTGGTCAAAATCACGATGTGCGTAAGGGGGTCTCGGCTACTCTTTCAGTCTTAAAGTGAAGTGAGGCAATATTTCGGCCCAGAAGCTCGAAAGTGAGTGTTTCAAAAGTTTTGCTCTGTCACTTTCAGTGCAAACCAAGGCCATCAGAAGTTACTTTAGAGTCGCCGGGACTGGAGAATATCCCCCAAGTCCCGGGAAATCGAGCCGAAGTTGATCAAATTCATGATGCGCGTAACGCGGTCTCGGCTACTGTTTCAGTCCTAAAGTGAAGTGTGGCTATATTTCGGCCCACAAGCTAGAAAGCGAGCATTCAAAAAGTTTTCTTGTGTCCATTTTACTTCAAAACAAGGCCATCAGGACTTAGTTTAACGTCCAAGGGACTGCAAAATATCCCCCAAGTTCCGGGAAATCTATTCGAAGTTCGTCAAAATTGCGATGCGCGTAAGGGGGTCTGATCTACTCTTTCAGTCTTAAAGTAAAGTGAGGCTATATTTCTGCCCAGAAGCTCCAAAGTTGTGCTCTGTCCATTTCACTGAAAACCAAGGCCATCAGGAGTTACTTTAGAGTCCCTTTGACTGGAATATATCCCCCAAGTTTCGGGAAATAAACGCGAAATTGGTCAAATTCACGATTCGCTCAAGACGGTCTCGCCTACTCTTTCAGTCTTAAAGTAAAATGGGGCTCTATTTCGGCCCAGAAGCTCGAGAGTGAGCGTTCAAAAACTTTCGCTGTGTCCATTTCACTGCAAACCAAGACAAGCAGGAGTTAGTTGAGAGTCCCCGGGACTGGAAAATATCCCCCAAGTTCCGGGAAATCAACCCGAAGTTTGTCAAAATCACGATGCGCGTAAGGCGGTCTCGGCTACTCTTTCAGTGTTAAAATAATGGGGGGCTATATTTTGGCCCAGAAGCTCGAAATTGAGCGTTCAAAAAGTTTTGCTGGCTAAATTTTAGTGCAAACCAAGGCCATCAGGAATTAGTTTAGAGTCCTCAGAACTGGAATATATCCCCTTAGTTCCGGCAAATCCAGCCGAAGTTGCTGAAAATCACGATGCACGTAAGGCGGTCTCGGCTACTCTTTCAGTCTTCAAGTGAAGTGGGGTTCTATTTCGGTCCAGAAGCTCGAAAGTATGCGTTCAAAAACTTTTTCTGTTTCCGTTTCACTGCAAACCAAGACCAGCGCGAGTTAGTTTAGAGTCCCCGGGAATGGAAAATATTTCGCAAGTTCCGGGAAATCGAGCCGAAGTTACTCAAAATCACGATGCGCGAAACGTGGTCTCAGCTACTGTTTCAGTCTTAAAGTAAAGTGGGCTATATTTCGGCCCACAAGCTCGAAAGTGAGCGTTCAAAAAGCTTTGCTATGTCCATTTTACTGCCGACCAAGGACGTCGGGGGTCAGTTTAGAGTCCCCGGGACTGGAAAATATCCCCCAAGTTCCGGGAAATTTAACCGAAGTTGGGCAAAATCACGAAGCGCGTAAGGCGGTCTCGGCTACTTTTTCAGTATTAAAGTAAAGTGCGCTATATTTCGGCCCAGAAGCTTGAAGGTGAGCGTTCAAAAAGTTTTGCTGTCTCCATTTCACTGGAAACCAAGGCCATCAGGAGTTAGTTTAGAGTCCCCGGGACTGGAAAATATTCTCCAAATTCCAGGAAATGGCGCCGAAGTTGATGAAAATTACGATGCGCGTAACGGGCTCTCGGCTATTCCTTCAGTCTTAAATTTAAGTAGGGCTATATTTCGGCCCTGAAGCTCGAAGGTGAGCGTTCAGAATGTTTTGCTGTGTTCATTAAACTGCAAACCAAGGTCGTCGGGAGTTAGTTTAGCGTCCCCGGGACTTTAAATTATTCGCCAACTTCCGGGAAATCGAGCAAAAGTGGCCCAAAATCACGATGCGCGTAAGGCGGTCTCGGCTACTCTTTCAGTCTTAAAATAAAGGGGGGCTATATTTCGACCTAGAAGCTCGAGACCGGGCGTGCGCTAATTTTACCTGTGTCCATTTCACTGACATCTTAGGCCATCACGAGTTAGTTTAGAGTCCTTGGGACTGGAAAATATTTCCCAAATTCTGGCAGATCGAGCCAAAGTTGCTCAAAATTACGATGCGCGTAAGGCGGTCTGGACCAGTCTTTCAGTCTTAAAATGACGTGGGGCTATATTTTGGCCGACAAGCTCAACACCGAGCGTGCGCTCCTTTTGCCTGTGTACATATCACTGAAAACTAAGTTCATCAGGAGTTAGCATAGAGTCCTCGGGACTGGAAAATATTCCCCGAATTCCGGCAAATCGAGCCAAAGATGCTCAAAATCACAATGCGGGTAAGGCGGTCTCGGCTACTCGTTTACTCCGAAAATGAAGTGGGGCTATATTTCGGTTCTACAAGCTCGACACCGAGCGTGCTCTCCTTTTACCTGTGTCCATTTCACTAAGAACTAAGTCGATCAGGAGATAGTCTAGAATCCTCGAGACTGGAAGCTATCCTCCAAGTTTCGGCAAATGAGCCATACTTTCTTAAAATTACGATAAGCCTACGGCAGTTTCGTTTACTCTTTCAGTCTTAAAATGAACTGGGGCTACATTTCGGCCTAGAAGCTCGACACCGAGCGTGCGCTCCTGTTACCTGTGACCATTTTACTGAAAACTAAGGCCATCAAGAGTTAGGATAGAGTCCCCGGGACTGGAAAATATCCCCCAAGTTTTGGCAGATCGAGCCATAGTGGCTAAAAATTTCGATGCGCTTAAGGCGGTTTCGTGTACAGTTTCAGTCTTAAAATAAAGTGGGGCTATATTTCGGCCTACAACCTGGAAACCTAGCGTGCGCCCCTTTTACCTGTGTCCATTTCACAAAAAACCAAGGCATTCAGGAGTTAGTGTAGAGCTTCCGATACTGGAAAATATCCCCCAAGTCCAGGGAAATCAAGTCGAAGTTCGACAAAATTACCATGCGCGTAAGGCGGTCCCGGCTACTCTTTCAGTCTTAAAGTGAAGTGGGGCTATATTTCGGCCCAGAAGCTCGAAAGTGAACGTTGAAAGAGTTTGGCTGTGTCCATTTCACTGAAAACCAAGGCCATCAGGAATTAGTTTAGAGTGCCCGGGACTGGGAATTATCTCCCAAGTTCCGGGAAATCGAGCCGAAGTAGCCCAAAATCACGATGCGCGTAAGGCGGTCTCGGCTAGTCTTTCAGTCTTAAGGTAAAGTGGGCTTAGATTTAACTCCAGAAGTTCGAAAGTAAGGGTTCAAAAATGTTTGTCTCTATTTCACTCACATCTTAGACAATCAGGTTTGAGTTTAGAGACTTTGGGACTGGAAAATATCTCCCAAGTTTCGGCAGATCGAGCCGAAGATCCTCAAAATCACAATGCGCGTAAGGCGCTCCCGCCTACTCTTTCAGTCTTAAAAAGAAGTAGGGCTATATTTCGGCCAGCAAGCTCGAAAGTGCGCGTTCAAAAAGTGTTCCTGTGTCCATTTCACTGGAAACCAAGGCCATCAGCAGTTAGTTTAGAGTCCCCGGGACTGGAAAATATCCTCCTATTTGCGGGAAACCCAGCCGAAGTAACCCAAAATCACGATGCGCGTAAGACGGTCTCGGCTACTCTTTCAGTCTTAAAGTTAAGTGGGGCTATATTTCGACCCATAAGCTCGAAAGTTAGCGTTCAAAAAGTTTTGCTGTGTCCATTTAACTGCAAACTAAGGCCATCGGAAGTTAGCTTAGCTTCCCCGGGAATTGAAAATATTCGCCAACTTCCGGGAAATCGAGCCGAAATTGGTAAAAATTACGATGCGCGTAAGGTGGTCTCGGCTACTCTTTCAGTCTTAAAGTTAAGTAGGGCTATATTTCGGCCGAGAAGCTCGAAAGTGAGCGTTCAAAAAAATGTGCTGTGTCCATTTCACTGCAAACGAAGGCCATCAGCAGTTAGTTTAGAGTCCCCGGGACTGGAATATATCCCCGAAGTTCCGGGAAATCCAACGGAATTTGGTCAAAATCACGATGCGCGTAAGGCGGTCTCGGCTACTCTTTCAGTCTTAAAGTAAAGTGGGGCTATATTTCGACCCAGAAACTCGAAAGTGAGCCTCTAAAAAGTTACGCTTTCTGCATTTAACTGCAAGCCAAGGCCATCAGGAGTTAGTTTAAAGTCCCCCGGACTGGAAAATATCCCCCAAGGTCCGGGAAATCGAGCTGAACTTGGTCAAAATCACGATGCTCGTAAGGCGGTCTCGGCTACTATTTCAGTCTTAAAGTGAAATACGGTTGTATTTCGTCCCAGAAGCTCGAAACTGAACGTTCAAAAAGGTTTCCTGCGTCCATTTCACTGCAAACCAAGACCATCAGGAGTTAGTTTAGAGTCCCCGGGACTTGAAAATATCGCCAAAATTCTACGATGCGCGTAAGATGGTCTTGGCTACTCTTTCATTCTTAAAGTGAAGTGGGGCTATATTTCATCCCAGAAGCTCGAAAAGAAGCCTTCAAAAAGTGTTACTATGTTCATTTCACTGCAAACCAAGGCCATCAGGAGATAGTTTAGACTCCTCGGGACTGGAAAATATCGCCCAAGTTCGGGGAAATCGAACCGAATTTTGTCAAAATCACGATGCGCGTAAGGCGGTCTCGGCTACTCTTTCATTGTTAAAGTGAACTGGGGCTATCTTTCGGCCGAGAAGCTAGAAAGTGAAAGTTCAAAAAGTAGTTTACAGTGCCTGGAACTGGAAAATATCCCCCAAGTTCCGCGAAATGGAGACGAAGTTGGTCAAAATAACGATTCGCGTAAGGCGGTCTCGGCTACTCTTTCAGTCTTAAAGCTGCAAACCAAGGCCATCAGGAGTTAGTTTAGAGTCCCCGGGACTGCAATATATTTCCCAAGTTCCGGAAAATCAAGAGGACGTTGGTCAAAATCACGATGCGCGCAAGACGGTCTTGGCTAGTCTTTCAGTCTTAAAGTGGAGTGGGGCTATATTTCGGCCCAGAAGCTCAAAAGTGAGCGTTCAAAAAGTTTTGCTGTATCCATTTCAATGCAAACGAAGGCCATCAGGTGTTACTTAAGAGTCTTCGGGACTGGAAAATATCCCCCAAGTTCAGGGAAATTTAGCCGAAGTTGGTCAAAATCAGGGTGCGCGTTAGGCGGTCTCGCTTACTGTTTCAGTCTTAAAGTGAAGTGAGGCTTTATTCCTGCCCAGGAGCTTGAAAGTGAGCGTTCAAAAAGTTTCCCTGTGTTTATTTCACTGCAAACCAAAGCCATCAGGAGCTAGTTTAGAGTCCCCGGGACTGGAAAAGATCCCCCAACTTCCGGGAAATCGAGCCGAAGTTGGTCAAAATAACGATTCGCGTAAGGCGGTCTCGGCTACTTTTTCAGTCTTAAAGTGAAGTGGGGCTATATTTCGGGCCAGAAGCCCGAAAGTGAGGGTTCAAAAAGTTTTGCTGTGTTCATTTCACTGCAAACCAAGGTCATCAGGAGTTAGTTTAGCGTCCCCGGGACAAGAAAATATGCCGCAATGTCCGGGAAATTGAGCCGAGGTTGGTCAAAATCCACTGGAAAAGTTGAAAATTTACAGAGTATGTAAATAACATGTTATTAACATGTAAATAACCAAAAAAAGACTGTAAAGAACAATTTACATTATTTTTCCCCTTTCACATGTTTTGGAGATTTCATGTAAATAACATGTAAATATTTTAAGTGAAACATATAAATGATGAAGAAAACACTGTAAATGTTTCAAAGCAAAGGGCTAAGATCATGTAAATAACATGTAAACTGTTCCTGCAAATACTGTAAATAGCCTGTAAATTTCTTGTGATTCAACCTGGAAACCCGTAAATAACATGTAAATTTAATACAGGGAGGGTGCCATAATACTGTAAAAAACATGTAAATAAAAAAGGGGAGGCTGTAAACAACATGTAAATAAAAAAAGGGAGGCTGTAAATAACATGGAAAACGAAAACAGGAGCCTGTAAATAACATGTAAATCTAAGAAGGGAGCCTGTAAATAACGTGTAAATCGAAAAAGGGAGTCTGTAAATAACATGGAAATCAAAAAAGGAGCCCATAAAGAACATGTAAATCGAAAAAGGGAGCCTGCAAATAACATGTAAATCAAAAAAGGGAGCCTGTAAATAACATGTAAATGGAAAACGGGAGCCTGTAAATAACATGTACATCGAAGATGGGAGCCTGTAAATAACATGTAAATCGAAAAAGGGAGCCTGTAAATAACATGTAAATGGAAAAGGGGAGCCTGTAAATAACATGTAAATGGAAAAAGGAGCCTGTAAATAACATGTAAATGGAAAAAGGGAGCCTGTAAATAACATGGAAATCGAAAAAGGGAGCCTGTAAATAACATGGAAATCGAAAAAGGGAGCCTGTAAACAGCATGTAAATGGAAAAAGGGAGCCTGTAAATAACATGGAAATCGAAAAAGGAAACCTGTAAATAACATGTAAATTGAAAAGGGGAGCCTGTAAATAACCTGTAAATTGAGAAATGGAGCCTGCAAATAACCTGTAAATTGAAAAAGGGAGCCTGTAAATAACCTGTAAATTGAAAAAAGGGAGCCTGTAAATAACATGGAAATCGAAAAAGGGAGGCAGAAACCCTGTACGATAAATGACTTGTAAATAATAACTTGAAGAAAAATGCATGGAATGTACTGTTTTATTGTAATCAAATCTGTTGACCTTAATTATAATAGTAGAAAATATGCAAATTTATACAGAATCAGAAATTTATTGCAATCAGAACAAACTCAGTAAAATTCAAATAGGTTTTATATGCCATGAATAAGGTTTACAACGTATACATTGCAACAAATAAAACATGTTTTCTTTTCTATCTATCCATAACAAGACGACTTAAATGTGATTTTGTGCATGGCCAAAATATTTTAAAATACCATGACTGAGCTCCTTTAACCGAATTCAAGCACTTTTCGAGAAGACTACTAAAATTCAAGACCTTTTCAAGATTGTGCGAAGCCATGTCATATTGAGCCCTATTTAATTCATAAATAATAAAATGATTAAGAACTATACTGTTGTCAACTACAACTAGTGAAAATTTTGCAATTTAGGTGTATTACTAAATTAAAATTGTTTGCAAATGGATACCTGTCTCAAATATATACTAAATCCACAAAGTCAAATGCAACATAATGATAATACCTTTGTCATAAAATGAATGAATAAACTGTTTTTTCTTAATAAGTAATTAATGTAGGATTTAAAAATTGGCCTTAATAATGAGAAATGGGGAGGCATGATGGCCTCGTAGTTACATGTAGTGCGCTCAACTCCTGATTGAGCGATCCGGGTTCAAGCTCTAGGCAGGTATGCTCTGTTGTGTTGTTGAGCAACACACTTTACTCTCAGTGCCTCTCCACCCAGGTGTATAAGTGGGTACCAGCGAATATTAATGGTGGGGTAACCCTGCAATGGACTGGCATCTCATCCAGGGGGAGCAGAAATAGTCCTAGTCACTTCCTGCTACAGAAAGCAGGATAAGCTCCAGCCTGTTGGCCCACGTGGCTCGTATGCAGACTTTACCTTTACCTTATTATGAAAATTACTGCAATGTAAGTGTGAAGTATCGATCAACTTTTTTCATAGAGTGAATTGTTCCTTTGAAATAACAGAAAATAGGGAGAAAAAACATTTACCACAAGATAGAGGTTGACATTTTAAATTCATCATAAAAACATTCATGCCCAAGGAATACTACATTGCATAACATAAAACAAGGCTTCTGACATCTTTTAGGCTATGTTTACAAAGTCACAGTTTCCTTCTTTTTCCAAAGCTGTACGGAATCCAAACAGTACAAACATTTTGGACCCCTGACAAAACATTCACTGTAAACAATATTCAAAATTTTACTTTTTCTTTTTGTGATAAAAAAACTGTACTGTAAAAATAAAATTCATAGGGGCCTGTTGAAATTGAAAGGCCTATCTAGTACCATAGTTCCCATAACACATCATAAGTTAATAAATTATTGTTCTGGTACTACATGTATGTAAACATAGCCTTTTCTTTTTATGATGAAATCTTATAGCTGCTGTATTGAACAATAAGTATCAACCTAGCAATCTGAGATATTTAAATTTGATGCTAATTCACTAACACAGGTACAGTGTAGGTGATACTTCAAAGCATTAAAAAATAATGTTTAAAGTGGTTGAATTTAAACCAGAAAGCTGCCAGAGCATATCAAAGTGTTGAAGGTCACCATGTTAGACTGTAAGGCACCAGGGGCCCATTTCTCAAAGGTTCCAAAACGTTTTCGCACCCAGAAAGCCATACCAAAATCTGAAATCTTATGCTTACAGAGCTGTTTTAACCGCTTATTCTCAATATGAACAGAGGTTTCCTTCACACAAGAAGTTTCAGGCATATACAGCTCTTAGTTTTTAGACACAGCTCAATTAAAGATGGCTTTGTGGGCCCGAAAAGTTTCCAGGGCCTTCAAGAAATGGGCCTTGGACCCCTTATAGAGTCATAAGTACTGTAGACTTCTCAGTGGCTGATTTTTTCCTGATCAAGCATCAATGCCAAGGAGTATGCATGTATTGACCACTCTCAATTTTACTTCATCCTACAAGTAACATAAAACATTTTGTTAAATAAGATAAGTTATGTCTGACTATGAATCAGCAAATTCTGTGTATGATATCAATCAGTGAATTTTACATTGGAGTTATTATTTTGTTTGTTATCATTCCAATTTATACCGTGACCTTTGAAATCGGACTGTAGCCGGTCATGTTGACTGGCCAAAGTAATTTTAGCTCTGTCACGTCTCGTTTCTGATCGGTCAGGATATTTATGCAAAAATCAAGTACATGTAATGTGAGCCAAATTAAACCCACAAATAGAGTTTGTTTGTTCCAGTCACTGCTAGACCATTTAAAAATTGGCTTAATATTTTTCTGAACGGATTTAACCCCAGTCACTCGAATGCCATTCCTATTGATCTTGAACGTATGACAAACAGCAAGCGAATGGTCTTTAGTCGTTCGAACAGATACATGTATGCATTGGTGTATGTTTTCATTAGAGGTCATAATAAAAAAGAGATTTAAAACTCTCAGATTTACAGTTGGGGATTTGATTGTTTATTCAAGAATGAACAACGTGACCGTCTCAACATGACATGACTGGTCAACATGACCGGCAAGTGAAGTTTTTGGCCAGTCAAGTCACCATTCTGGCCAGACATTGCCCGTTGACCGGCCATTATTTTGAGCCCTGAATATTCATCAATCAAACAGATCTTATATCTACAAATGTAGCTACTGTGTGACAAAAACTTTGCATCTCTGATTGGAAGGCACTGAATGTCAGAGGATGTAGAAGAACTAAACTCAAAATGTGTGGCAGTAAATATTCAATGTTCACTATCTTCTACATCGTAATATTCATGCACAATAAATCAAACTCCTATCAAACAATGTTTAAATAATAAGTCAAGTTATTTGCAGGCACAATTTGATTGTTTCTTACACGCACTTATGCTCTATTGGTGGACAAAGGTACAGCTGATGTCATGAATGTTTGTTTTTGTTTCTTTGTTATGTATTACGAAGCAGATAGATTCTACGTTGTCATGCATCTGTTCAGTAATAGATCACAGAAGACATCAAAATGTGGTAAGAACATCAGTAACACACGCCTGAAAAATTCACAGATTCTGTGACACACTCTGGTAATGTGTTATGTGAATATTTTTGTAAAATAAATGTACAGCTGTAACAGGTCTCTAAAATGCTGTCTGGTCATCCCAGGGTAAGGCAATCCATTGAAATTGATCCATAAATTGATATAAATCAATAAATTGAAATTAACGTAAGTGTTATCAGTGCTATCAATCAATTGAAAGAAATTCATACTCACATGCTAGAGAAGTTTCAAGTTATCAATTTGATTTTACCAAATTTATCAGTCATTAGAGAATCAATTGAAAGTTGGCCTCTCTTTGTTAGTTCACATAAACTGTAGAAAAATTGTGTCCCTCAACACAATGTTTGATTGTAACTTTTTTATGTAGATTTCAAAGGCACTACCAAAGACCCCCAAAACATAGTCCCCGATACATGTATGCCAGCAAAATATTCTGTTTACAAGATACAATGTTATGTTTTTATGCAATTGTATTCATGATTTCATATTTCACTTTATATCTTTTGTTCATTTCTTCAATATTAAATGTTGCTTAAAAGATAAGCTAGTATCAGCAAAATTGATAATGCTTATTGAAAATTTGATCACAATCGATTACTCCTGACGAATTCTTTTATTGATTTCTGATATCATTGACTAATTCCTATTGATTGTTATGAAATAATCGATTGACTATACTGAGTCGTCCAAGACAAGTAGATTTTCCTGCCTGGGCAAGTTACTCTTCCTTTTTTTTTTTCAAGTCCTGTGTAGTTTTCATGACAGTTTGAGGTACATGTATACCTCTTTATTAAGTATCGTGGTGTTTTTTTTTGTGAAAGAAAATTTCACAACATTTAGCTTACTATCAGCACCAGTGGGTGCAATGTCCATGTACAGTTGTGTAGCATATTGTAACTTGCATGTAGGTACAACTGTAGATACTTGAGTAACTTCAGAATACTTACACTAGCATAAGAGAAATTTCTCTGCTGAAGATGGCACATTACATTTTAGCTTACTAGCATTCACATCAGAGGGCAACATAACCTTACAAGAGAATGCATCAGCCAATAAGCCAATAACAAATGTCGCATGCTCATACTCGGTTATCGAGAACAGATAATAACAGACAATAAAGCCCTTTATGCACAGCAGGTAAACATCAACAAAGTCGATTCCACAAGCAATGTAACTTCTCCTTGATAATGACACATTCACAACCAAAGGCAAAACGAAATGTATACATGTACGTATCTTGACGTTACTTTACTCTACTCGTTCAAATTATGCAAAACTTGCTTACCTGTTGTTGTTCCCTGTGATCGCTATCTTCAGATTCTGGGTAAGGGAAAACTTTGCCTTGAAACCGTGCACGATGACGAAGCGAAGGTAGAGTGGATTTTGGCCCCTAAAACAGAGCTCGAGTTCGATGCAGGTTCCAACGAACTGCCAAACATGGCGGGAGAACCGAGAGGACGTGGTACCTAACATGAAGACCGCTGATTCCTGTTTGTTGGAGATCGGGCACTCACAAGGCTGGTATGCTCTTGCAAAGGGACTGGGAAAACAGTGACGGCAATGAAAGCACAGAACGGTAGAAATCACCAAAAAAACAAAACAAAACAAAACAAAAAACAAAATGTCATTTTGGGTACCGAAAAAAAGTCAGCTATCATTTTCGGAAAGGCGATAAGTCCTAACGTTTTCGGGAAATGGACAAAAAAGCCCTAATAAGTACGAGATACACAAGCTCCTCTAGAATAACCGAACAGATAAATTTTTTTTTGCGCAACCTAAAATTAACCTACAGAGCTTTGAAAGTACACCAGATAGCCTAAAACAGCGTTTCAAAGCATTGGAGAGAAAACGGTCGTTGGGCCGGCTGTGTCCCTTATGGTTCCCTGCCTAACTTAACTCGCGTCAGTTCAAACTCGGTCACCGGGGCTCTTTCCGTCTTGAGCTCACACAACACGTGACGCTTTCATGGTCCTTCATGAATAAATACGTACGTGTCCGAGAATTAATTTTTCTCTTTTCTAGAGACGTAAGCTTGGGACGCCTGCATGTGCAGTAACAATTCTAGTTTTATTTTGTCGTTGTGGATGCGCGGAAAGTTCACAAGAAGACAGCTTAGTGCGGTGTCGATCAATGCAGCGATTTAGTTTGGTGCATACCTTCTAACCCAACTTCAATTTAAAGCAAACTATAGCACACACTTGGATTTTAGAGAAGTTCAAATGCTTCAACGTAAAAGGCACCTTAATGGAGGCTTCACGGTAGGTTTACGGAGCTTTAGGGCGGTGTTACATTTTAACTTTACGGGCCTTTAAAAGGTCCCATTTATATGTTCTCGGTTACCCGAGACAACTCTTCCTCTCTCCACCCCCCCCCCCCCGTCCCCCCAAGTTTAACCTGGCCGGGGTAACTTTTCATTTATTTCTTTGCAAAATCCAACCAACCGTTTACAAGAGGATAGCGAACCTGTCGGTAACTTGGAATTTACATCATTTCAACAGTCTCCGTTGGTTGAACCGTTACACCAGAGTTATATTAAATAAGCCCACTTTTCCGTTACATGGTTTTTGCAGGGTTTAGGCAGGCCTTCTCTTAAATTTAGATCTTTTTGTTCTAAGAGTCTCCATTTTATATTAACATGGTCTTAACAGTTTTTCGAAAAGCCCCCATTATCTCATTTAGATTGTTTTCACAGCCTTTGTAAGGTCCCCCTTTTTAATTTACATGTTTTTAACAGGCTATTTACAGCCCCCCACTGCACCCGTGCAACTTCTAGGTTTTCCATTTACATGGTTTTTACATGTTTCTTACAGGCCCCCTTTTTTTCATTGACATGGTTTTCATATGTTCCTTACAGGCCCCCTTTTTTTATTGACATGGTTTTTACATGTTTCTTACAGGCCCCCTTTTTTCATTTACATGGTTTTTACATGTTTCTTACAGGCCCCTTTTTTTCATTTACATGGTTTTTACATGTTTCTTACAGGCCCCCTTTTTTCATTTACATGGTTTTTACAGGGTTACAAACATAACATTTCCAGACTTTTTACAGCATTCGCTTGAATTATTTACACGTTTCTTACATGGTTTAGCAAAGCAATTTACATGTTTTTTACAAAGGCAGATACTGTAAAAGTGCGTAAAATATTTTACAGGTTTTTACATGTTCTTCAAATGATCATTGTTGACAAAAACAATGTAAATCACTATTTACAGAAAATTAACATGCTGTACTAAAAGCTGTAAATTTCCTGTAAATCTATTTTACAAAACCCTCACATGTAAATTGTAATTTACAAAGAATATAAATCAATATTTCCATGCTGTAAATTAAAATTGACATGTCCATGTTAATTTTCAACTTTTCCAGTGATCACGATGCCCCTAAAGTGGTCTCGGCTACTCTTTCTGTTTTAAAGTGAAGTGGGGCTATATTTCGGGCCAGAAGCCCGAAAGTGAGCGTTCAAAAAGTTTTGCTGTGTCCATTTCACTGCAAACCAAGGCCATCAGGGGTTAGTTTAGAGTCCCCGGGACTGAAAAATATTGCCCAAGTTCCGGGGAATCGAACCGAAGTTGATAAAAATCACGATGCGCGAAATGCGGTATCGGCTACTGTTTCAGTCTTAAAATGAAGTGGGGCTATATTTCGGCCCAGAAGCCCGAAAGTGAGCATTCAAAAAGTTTTGCTGTGTTCTTTGACTGAAAAACAAGGCCATCAGGAGTTAGTTTACCGTCCCTGGGACTGGAAAATATTCCCCAAGTTCCGGTAAATCGAGCTGAAGTTGGTCAAAATCACGATGCTCCCAAAGCGGTCTCGGCTACCCTTTCAGTCTTAAAGTGAAGTGGGGCTATATTTCTCTCCAGAAGCTCGAAAGTGAGCGTTCAAAAAGTTTTGCTGTGTCCATTTCACTGCAAAACAAGGCCATCAGGACTTAGGTTAGCGTCCAAGGGACTGGAAAATGTTCCCCAAGTTCCGGGAGATCCACCCGAAGTTTGTCAAAATCACAATGCGCGTAAGGTGGTCTCGGTTACTCTTTAAGTCTTAAAGTAAAGTGCGGCTTTCTTTCGGCCAGGAAGCTCGAAGGTGAGCGTTCAAAAAGTTTTGCTGTGTCCATTTCACTGCAAACCAAGGCCATCAGGAGTTACTTTAGAGTTCCTGGGACTGGAAAATATCCCCCAAGTTGCGGGAGATCCACCCGAAGTTTGTCAAAATCACAATGCGCGTAAGGTGGTCTCGGTTCCTCTTTAAGTCTTAAAGTAAAGTGGGGCTTTATTTCGGCCAGGAAGCTCGAAGGTGAGCGTTCAAAAAGTTTTCCTCTGTCCATTTCACTGAAAACCAAGGCCATCACGAGTTAGTTTAGAGTTCCTGGGACTGGAAAATATCCCCCAAGTTCCGGAATATCGACCCGAAGTTTGTCAAACTCACGATGCGAGCAAGGCGGTCTCGGCTACTCTTTCAGTCTTAAGTGAAGTGGGGCTATATTTTGGCCCAGAATCTCCAAAGTGTGCTTTCAAAAAATTGTGCTGTGTCCATTTCAATGCAAACCAAGGCCATCAGGAGTTAGTTTAGAGTCCCCGGGACTGGAAAATATCCCCCAAGTCCCGGGAATTCGAGCCGAAGTTGATCAAATTCATGATGCGCGTAACGTGGTCTCGGCTACTGTTTCAGTCTTAAAGTCAAGTGTGCCTATATTTGGGCCCACAAGCTAGAAAGTGAGCGTTCAAAAAGTTTTGCTGTGTCCATTTCACTTCAAAACAAGGCCATCAGGACTTAGTTTAGCGTCCAAGGGAGTGGAAAATATTCCGCGAATTCCGGCAAATCGAGCCAAAGATGCTCAAAGTCACGATGCGCGTAAGGCGGTCTCGGCTACTCGTTTACTCCGAAAATGAAGTGGGGCTATATTTCGGTTCTACAAGCTCGACACCGAGCGTGCTCTCCTTTTACCTGTGTCCATTTCACTAAGAACTAAGTCCATCAGGAGATAGTTTAGAATCCTCGAGACTGGAAGCTATCCTCCAAGTTTCGGCAAATTGAGCCATACTTTCTTAAAATTACGATAAGCGTACCGCAGTTTCGTTTACTCTTTCAGTCTTAAAATGAACTGGGGCTACATTTCGGCCTAGAAGCTCGACACCGAGCGTGCGATCCTGTTACCTGTGAGCATTTTACTGAAAACTCAGGCCATCAAGAGTTAGGGTAGAGTCCCCGGGACTGGAAACTATCCCCCAAGTTTTGGCAGATCGAGCCATAGTGGCTAAAAATTTCGATGCGCTTAATGGGGTTTCGTGTACACTTTCAGTCTTAAAATAAAGTGGGGCTATATTTCGGCCTACAACCTGGAAACCTAGCGTGCGCCCCTTTTACCTGTGTCCATTTCACTAAAAACCAAGGCATTCAGGAGTTACTTTAGAGCTTCCGGGACTGAAAAATATCCCCCAAGTGCCAGGAAATCAAGCCGAAGTTCGACAAAATTACCATGCGCGTAAGACGGTCTCGGCTACTCTTTCAGTCTTAAAGTGAAGTGGGGCTATATTTCGGCCCAGAAGCTCGAAAGTAAACGTTCAAAGAGTTTGGCTGTGTCCATTTCACTGAAAACCAAGGCCATCAGGAATTAGTTTAGAGTGACCGGGACTGGGAATTATCTCCCAAGTTCCGGGAAATCGAGCCGATGTAGCCCAAAATCACGATGCGCGTAAGGCGGTCTCGGCTAGTCTTTCAGTCTTAAAGTGAAGTAGGGCTATGCTTCGGCCAAGAAGCTTAAACGTGAGCGTTCGAAAAGTTGTGCTCTGTCCATTTCACTGCAAACCAAGGCAATCAGGAGTTAGTTTAGAGTCCCCGGTACCGGAAAATATCCCCCATTTCCCGGGAAATCGAGCCAAAGTTGGTCAAAATCACGATGCGCGTAAGGCGGTCCCGCTTACTCTTTCATTCTTAAAGTGAACTGAGACAATCTTTCCGCCTAGAAGCTGGAAAGTGAGCGTTCAAAAAGTTGTGCTGTGTCCATTTCACTCCAGAGCAACGCCGTCAGGAGTTACTTTATAGTCCGCGGGACTGGAAAATATCCCCCAAGTTCCGGGAAATCGAGCCGAAGTTGGTCAAAATTACGATGGGCGTAACGCGGTCTCGGCTACTCTTTCACTCTTAAAGTAAAGTGGAGCTATATTTCGGCCCAGAATCTCAAAAGTGAGCGTTCAAAAAGCTTTGCTGTGTCTATTCTACCGCAGACCAAGGAAGTCGGGGGTCAGTTTAGAGTCCCCGGCACTGGAAAATATCCCCCAAGTTCCGGGAATTTTAACCGAAGTTGGTCAAAATCACGACGCGCGTACGGCGGTCTCGGCTACTCTTTCAGTCTTAAAGTGAAGTGGGGCAATATTTCGGCCCAGAAGCTCGAAACTGAGTGTTTCAAAAGTTTTGCTGTGTCCATTTCACTGCAAAATAAGGCCATCACGACTTAGTTTAGCGTCCAAGGCACTGGAAATATCCCCCAAGTTACGGGAAATCCACCCGAAGTTAGTCAAAATCACGATGCGCTTAAGGGGGTCTCGGCTACTCTTTCAGTCTTAAGGTAAAGTGGGCTTAGATTTAACTCCAGAAGCTCGAAAGTAAGGGTTGAAAAATTTTTGTCTCTATTTCACTCACATCTTAGACAATCAGGAGTGAGTTTAGAGACTTTGGGACTGGAAAATATCTCCCAAGTTTCGCCAGATCGAGCCGAAGATCCTCAAAATCACAATGTGCGTAAGGCGCTCCCGCCTACTTTTTCAGACTTAAAAAGAACTACGGCTATATTTCGGCCAGCAAGCTCGAAAGAGCGCGTTCAAAAAGTGTTCCTGTGTCCATTTCACTGGAAACCAAGGCCATCAAGAGTTAGTTTAGTGTTCCCGGAACTGGAAAATATCCCCCTTTTAGCGGGAAATCCAGCCGAAGTATCCCAAAATAACGATGCGCGTAAGGCGGTCTCGGCTACTCTTTCAGTCTTAGAGGTAAGTGGGGCTATTTTTCGACCCATAAGCTCGAAAGTGAGCGTTCAAAAAGTTTTGCTGTGTCCATTTAACTGCAAACTAAGGCCATCGGAACTTAGTTTAGCTTCCCCGGGAATTGAAAATATTCGCCAACTTCCGGGAAATCGAGCCGAAGTTGGTCAAAATTACGATGCGCGTAAGGCGGTCTCGGCTACTCTTTCAGTCTTAAAGTGAAGTAGGGCTATATTTCGGCCGAGAACCTCAAAAGTGAGCGTTCAAAAAGTATTGCTGTATCCATTTCAATGCAAACCAAGGCCATCAGGGGTTACTTAAGAGTCCTCGGGACTGGAAAATATCCTCCAAGTTCCGGTAAATCGAGCCGAAGTTGGTCAAAATCACGATGTGCGTAAGGTGGTCTCGGCTACTCCTTCAGTCTTAAAGTGAAGTGGGGCAATATTTCGGCCCAGAAGCTCGAAAGTGAGTGTTTCAAAAGTTTTCCTCTGTCACTTTCAGTGCAAACCAAGGCCATCAGAAGTTAGTTTAGAGACCCCGGGACTGGAGATTATCCCCCAAGTCCCGGGAATTCGAGCCGAAGTTGATCAAATTCATGATGCGCGTAACGCGGTCTCGGCTACTGTGTCAGTCCTAAAGCTAAGTGTGGCTATATTTGGGCCCACAAGCTAGAAAGTGAGCGTTCAAAAACTTTTGTTGTGTCCATTTTACTTCGAAAGAAGGCCATCAGGACTTAGTTTAGCGTCCAAGGGACTGCAAAATATCCCCCAAGTTCCGGGAAATCCATTTCAAGTTCGTCAAAATTGCGATGCGCGTAAGGCGGTCTCATCTACTCTTTCAGTCTTAAAGTAAAGTGGGGCTATATTTCTCCCCAGAAGCTCCAAAGTTGTGCTCTGTCCATTTCACTGAAAACCAAGGCCATCAGGACTTACCTGAGAGTCCCTTTGACTGGAATATATCCTCCAAGTTTCGGGAAATAAACGCGAAATTGGTCAAAATCACGATTCGCTCAAGACGGTCTCGCCTACTCTTTCAGTCCTAAAGTAAAATGGGGCTCTATTTCGGCCCAGAAGCTCGAGAATGAGCGTTCAAAAGCTTTCGCTGTGTCCATTTCACTGCCAACCAAGGCAAGCAGGAGTTAGTTGAGAGTCCCCGGGACTGGAAAATATCCCCCAAGTTCCGGGAAATCAACGCGAAGTTTGTCAAAATCACCATGCGCTTAAGGCGGTCTCGGCTACTCTTTCAGTGTTAAAGTAATGGGGGGCTATATTTTGGCCCAGAAGCTCGAAATTGAACGTTCAAAAAATTTTGCTGGCTCCAATTTACTGCAAACCAAGGCCATCAGGAATTAGTTTACAGTCCTCAGAACTGGAATATATCCCCTTAGTTCCGGCAAATCGAGCCGAAGTTGCTCAAAATCACGATGCACGTAAGGCGGTCTCGGCTACTCTTTCAGTCTTCAAGTGAAGTGGGGTTCTATTTCGGTCCAGAAGCTCGAAAGTATGCGTTCAAAAACTTTTTTCTGTTTCCGTTTCACTGCAAACCAAGACCAGCACGAGTTAGTTTAGAGTCCCCGGGACTGGAAAATATTTCGCAAGTTCCGGGAAATCGAGCCGAAGTTGATCAAAATCACGATGCGCGAAACGTGGTTTCGGCTACTGTTTCAGTCTTAAAGTGAAGTATGGCTATATTTCGGCTCACAAGCTCGAAAGTGATCGTTCAAAAAGCTTTGCTGTGTCCATTTTACTGCAAAACAAGGCCATCGGCACCTAGTTTAGCGTCCAAGGGACTGGAAAATATCCCCCAAGTTCTGGGAAATCCACTCGAAGTTTGTCAAAATCAGGATGCGCGTCAGGCGGTCTCGGCTTTCAGTAATAAAGTAAAGTGGGCTATATTTCGGCCCAGAAGCTTGAAGGTGAGCGTTCAAAAAGTTTTGCTGTCTCTATTTCACTGCAAACCAAGGCGATCAAGAGTTAGTTTATAGTCCCTGGGACTGGAAAATATCACCCAAGTTCCGGAATATCGACCCGAAGTTGGTCAAAATCACGATGCGCGGACGCCGGTCTCGGCTACTCTTTAAGTTGTAAGTGATGTGGGACTATATTTCGGCCTAGAAGCTCGAAAGTGTGCGTTCAAAAACTTGTGCTGTGTGAATTTCACTGCAAACTATGGCCATCAGGAGTTAGTTTAGAGTCCCCGGGACTGGAAAATATTCCCCAAATTCCAGGAAAGCGAGCAGAAGTTGATCAAAATCACGATGCGCGTAACGCGGTCTCGGCTACTCTTTCAGTCTTAAAGTGAAGTGTGGCTATATTTAGGCCATTAAGTGAGCGTTCAAAAAGTTTTGCTGTGTCCATTTCACTGCAAACCAAGGCCATCAGGAGTTAGTTTAGAGTCCCCGGGCCTGGAAAATATTCTCCAAGTTCCAGGAAATGGTGCCGAAGTTGATGAAAATTACGATGCGCGTAACGGGCTCTCGGCTATTCTTTCAGTCTTAAATTTAAGTAGGGCTATATTTCGGCCCTGAAGCTCGAAGGTGAGCGTTCAGAATGTTTTGCTGTGTTCATTAAACTGCAAACCAAGGCCATCGGGAGTTAGTTTAGCGTCCCCGGGACTTTAAATTATTCGCCAACTTCCGGGAAATCGAGCAAAAGTGGCCCAAAATCACGATGCGCGTAAGGCGGTCTCGGCTACTCTTTCAGTCTTAAAATTAAGGGGGGCTATATTTCGACCTAGAAGCTCGAGACCAGGCGTGCGCTAATTTTACCTGTGTCCATTTCACTGACATCTTAGGCCATCAGGAGGTAGCTTAGGGTCCTTGGGACTGGAAAATATTTCCCAAATTCTGGGAGATTGAGCCAAAGTTGCTCAAAATCACGATGCGCGTAAGGCTGTCTGGGCAACTCTTTCAGTCTTAAAATGAAGTGGGGCTATATTTCGGCCGACAAGCTCAACACCGAGCGTGCGCTCCTTTTGCCTGTGTACATATTACTGAAAACTAAGTTCATCAGGAGTTAGCATAGAGTCCTCGGGACTGGAAAATATTCCCCGAATTCCAACAAATCAAGCCAAAGATGCTCAAAGTCACGATGCGCGTAAGGCGGTCTCGGCTACTTGTTTACTCGGAAAATGAAGTGGGGCTATATTTCGGTTCTACAAGTTTGACACCGAGCGTGCTCTCCTTTTACCTGTGTCCATTTCCCTAAGAACTAAGTCCATCAGGAGATAGTTTAGAATCCTCGAGACTGGAAGCTATCCTCCAAGTTTCGGCAAATTGAGCCATACTTTCTTAAAATTACGATGAGCGTACGGCAGTTTCGTTTACTCTTTCAGTCTTAAAATGAACTGGGGCTACATTTCGGCCTAGAAGCTCGACACCGAGCGTGCGCTCCTGTTACCTGTGACCATTTTACTGAAAACTAAGGCCATCAAGAGTTAGGGTAGAGTCCCCGGGACTGGAAAATATCCCCCAAGTTTTGGCAGATCGAGCCATAGTGGCTAAAAATTTCGATGCGCTTAATGCGGTTTCGTGTACACTTTCAGTCTTAAAATAAAGTGGGGCTATATTCCGGCCTACAACCTGGAAACCTAGCGTGCGCCCCTTTTACCTGTGTCCATTTCACTAAAAACCAAGGCATTCAGGAGTTAGTTTAGAGCTTCCGGGACTGGAAAATATCCCCCAAGTGCCAGGAAATCAAGCCGAAGTTCGACAAAATTACCATGCGCGTAAGGCGGTCCCGGCAACTCTTTCAGTCTTAAAGTGAAGTGGAGCTATATTTCGGCCCAGAAGCTCAAAAGTGAGCGTTCAAAAAGTTGTGTTGTGTCCATTTTACGGCAGACCAAGGACGTCGGGGGTAAGTTTAGAGTGACCGGGACTGGAAAATATCCCCCAAGTTGCGGGAATTTTAACCGAAGTTGGTCAAAATCACGACGCGCGTACGGCGGTCTCGGCTACTCTTTCAGTCTTAAAGTGAAGTGGGGCAATATTTCGGCGCAGAAGCTCGAAACTGAGTGTTTAAAAAGTTTTGCTGTGTCCATTTCACTGCAAAATAAGGCCATCACGACTTAGTTTAGCGTCCAAGGCACTGGAAATATCCCCCAAGTTACGGGAAATCCACCCGAAGTTAGTCAAAATCACGATGCGCTTAAGGGGGTCTCGGCTACTCTTTCAGTCTTAAGGTAAAGTGGGCTTAGATTTAACTCCAGAAGCTCGAAAGTAAGGGTTGAAAAATTTTTGTCTCTATTTCACTCACATCTTAGACAATCAGGAGTGAGTTTAGAGACTTTGGGACTGGAAAATATCTCCCAAGTTTCGCCAGATCGAGCCGAAGATCCTCAAAATCACAATGCGCGTAAGGCGCTCCCGCCTACTCTTTCAGTCTTAAAAAGGAGTAGGGCTATATTTCGGCCAGCAAGCTCGAAAGTGCGCGTTCAAAAGGTGTTCCTGTGTCCATTTCACTGGAAAGCAAGGCCATCAGGAGTTAGTTTAGAGTCCCCGGAACTGGAAAATATCCCCCTATTTGCGGGAAATCCAGCCGGAGTATCCCAAAATTACGATGCGCGTAAGGCGGTCTCGGCTACTCTTTCAGTCTTAAAGTGAACTTGGGCTATATTTCGACCCATAAGCTCGAATGTGAGCTTTCAAAAAGTTTTGCTGTGTCCATTTAACTGCAAACTAAGGCCATCGGAAGTTAGTTTAGCTTCCCCGGGAATTGAAAATATTCGCCAACTTCCGGGAAATCGAGCCGAAGTTGGTCAAAATTACGATGCGCGTAAGGCGGTCTCGGCTACTCTTTCAGTCTTAAAGTAAAGTAGGGCTATATTTCGGCCGAGAAGCTCGAAAGTGAGCGTTCAAAAAAATGTGCTGTGTCCATTTCACTGCAAACCAAGGCCATCAGCAGTTAGTTTAGAGTCCCCGGGACTGGAATATATCCCCGAAGTTCCGGGAAATCCAACGGAAGTTGGTCAAAATCACGATGCGCGTAGGACGGTCTCGGCTACTCTTTCAGTCTTAAAGTAAAGTGGGGCTATATTTCGGCCCAGAAGCTCGAAAGTGACCCGTTAAAAAGTTACGCTTTCTGCATTTAACTGCAAACCAAGGCCATCAGGAGTTAGTTTAAAGTCCCCTGGACTGGAAAATATAGCCCAAGTTCCGGGAAATCGAGCTGAACTTGGTCAAAATCACGATGCTCGTAAGGCGGTCTCGGCTACTATTTCAGTCTTAAAGTGAAATACGGTTGTATTTCGGCCGAGAAGCTCGAAACTGAGCGTTCAAAAAGTTTTCCTGCGTCCATTTCACTGCAAACCAAGGCCATCAGGAGTTAGTTTAGAGTCCCCGGGAGTTGAAAATATCGCCAAAATTCCAGAAAATCGAGCAGAAGTTGCTCAAAATCACGATGCGC
This sequence comes from Orbicella franksi, assembly GCF_964199315.1. Classification (NCBI taxonomy): domain Eukaryota; kingdom Metazoa; phylum Cnidaria; class Anthozoa; order Scleractinia; family Merulinidae; genus Orbicella; species Orbicella franksi. The sequence goes on from NC_138151.1 coordinate 599,963, forward strand.
GTAAGGCGGTCTCGCTTCCTCTTTCAGTCTTAAAGTGAAGTGGGGCTATATTTCATCCCAGAAGCTCGAAAAGAAGCCTTCAAAAAGTGTTACTATGTTCATTTCACTGCAAACCAAGGCCATCAGGAGATAGTTTAGACTCCTCGGGACTGGAAAATATCGCCGAAGTTCGGGGAAATCGAGCCGAATTTTGTCAAAATCACGATGCGCGTCAGGCGGTCTCGGCTACTCTTTCATTCTTAAAGTTAACTGGGGCTATATTTCGGCCGAGAACCTAGAAAGTGAAAGTTCAAAAAGTTTGCTGTGTTCATTTCACTGCAAACCAAGGCCATCAGGAGTTAGTTTAGACTCTTCGGGACTGGAAAATATCGTCCAAGCTCGGGGAAATCGAGCCGAATTTTGTCAAAATCACGATGCGCGAAAGGCGGTCTCGGCTATTCTTTCATTCTTTAAAGTGAACTGGGGCTATATTTCGGCCGAGAAGCTAGAAAGTGAAAGTTCAAAAAGTTTTCCTGTGTTCATTTCACTGCAAACTAAGGCCATCAGGAGTTAGTTTAGACTCCTCGGGACTGGAAAATATCGCCCAACCTCGGGGAAATCGAGCCGAATTTTGTCAAAATCACGATGCGCGTAAGGCGGTCTCGGCTACTCTTTCATTTTTAAAGTGAACTGGGGCTATATTTCGGCCGAGAAGCTAGAAAGTGAAAGTTCGAAAAGTTTTGCTGTGTTCATTTCACTGCAAACCATGGCCATCAGGAGTTAGTTTAGACTCCTCGGGACTGGAAAATATCGCCCAAGTTCGGGGAAATCGAGCCGAATTTTGTCAAAATCACGATGCGCGTCAGGCGGTCTCGGCTACTCTTTCATTCTTAAAGTTAACTGGGGCTATATTTCGGCCGAGAACCTAGAAAGTGAAAGTTCAAAAAGTTTGCTGTGTTCATTTCACTGCAAACCAAGGCCATCAGGAGTTAGTTTAGACTCTTCGGGACTGGAAAATATCGTCCAAGCTCGGGGAAATCGAGCCGAATTTTGTCAAACCACGATGCGCGAAAGGCGGTCTCGGCTATTCTTTCATTCTTTAAAGTGAACTGGGGCTATATTTCGGCCGAGAAGCTAGAAAGTGAAAGTTCAAAAAGTTTTCCTGTGTTCATTTCACTGCAAACTAAGGCCATCAGGAGTTAGTTTAGACTCCTCGGGACTGGAAAATATCGCCCAACCTCGGGGAAATCGAGCCGAATTTTGTCAAAATCACGATACGCGTAAGGCGGTCTCGGCTACTCTTTCATTTTTAAAGTGAACTGGGGCTATATTTCGGCCGAGAAGCTAGAAAGTGAAAGTTCGAAAAGTTTTGCTGTGTTCATTTCACTGCAAACCATGGCCACCAGGAGTTAGTTTAGACTCCTCGGGACTGGAAAATATCGCCCAAGTTCGGGGAAATCGGGCCGAATTTTGTCCAAATCACGATGCGCGTAAGCCGGTCTCGACTACTCTTTGATTCTTAAAGTTAACTGGGGCTATATTTCGGCCAAGAAGCTCGAAAGTGAAAGTTCAAAAAGTTTTGCTGTGTTCATTTCACTGCAGACCAAGGCCATCAGGAGTTAGTTTAGACTCCTCGGGACTGGAAAATATCGCCCAACCTCGGGGAAATCGAGCCGAATTTTGTCAAAATCACGATGCGCGTCCGGCGGTCTCGGCTACTCTTTCATTCTTAAAGTGAACTGGGGCTATATTTCGGCCGAGAAGCTAGAAAGTGAAAGTTCAAAGAGTTTTGCTGTGTTCATTTCACTGGAAACCAAGGTCATCAGGAGTTAGTTTAGACTCCTCGGGACTGGAAAATATCGCCCAACCTCGGGGAAATCGAGCCGAATTTTGTCAAAATCACGATGCGCGAAAGGCGGTCTCGGCTATTCTTTCATTCTTTAAAGTGAACTGGGGCTATATTTCGGCCGAGAAGCTAGAAAGTGAAAGTTCAAAAAGTTTGCTGTGTTCATTTCACTGCAAACCAAGGCCATCAGGAGTTAGTTTAGACTCTTCGGGACTGGAAAATATCGTCCAAGCTCGGGGAAATCGAGCCGAATTTTGTCAAACCACGATGCGCGAAAGGCGGTCTCGGCTATTCTTTCATTCTTTAAAGTGAACTGGGGCTATATTTCGGCCGAGAAGCTAGAAAGTGAAAGTTCAAAAAGTTTTCCTGTGTTCATTTCACTGCAAACTAAGGCCATCAGGAGTTAGTTTAGACTCCTCGGGACTGGAAAATATCGCCCAACCTCGGGGAAATCGAGCCGAATTTTGTCAAAATCACGATGCGCGTAAGGCGGTCTCGGCTACTCTTTCATTTTTAAAGTGAACTGGGGCTATATTTCGGCCGAGAAGCTAGAAAGTGAAAGTTCGAAAAGTTTTGCTGTGTTCATTTCACTGCAAACCATGGCCACCAGGAGTTAGTTTAGACTCCTCGGGACTGGAAAATATCGCCCAAGTTCGGGGAAATCGGGCCGAATTTTGTCCAAATCACGATGCGCGTAAGCCGGTCTCGACTACTCTTTGATTCTTAAAGTTAACTGGGGCTATATTTCGGCCAAGAAGCTCGAAAGTGAAAGTTCAAAAAGTTTTGCTGTGTTCATTTCACTGCAGACCAAGGCCATCAGGAGTTAGTTTAGACTCCTCGGGACTGGAAAATATCGCCCAACCTCGGGGAAATCGAGCCGAATTTTGTCAAAATCACGATGCGCGTCCGGCGGTCTCGGCTACTCTTTCATTCTTAAAGTGAACTGGGGCTATATTTCGGCCGAGAAGCTAGAAAGTGAAAGTTCAAAGAGTTTTGCTGTGTTCATTTCACTGGAAACCAAGGTCATCAGGGGTTAGTTTAGACTCCTCGGGACTGGAAAATATCGCCCAACCTCGGGGAAATCGAGCCGAAATTTGTCAAAATCACGATGCGCGTCAGGCGGTCTCGGCTACTCTTTCATTCTTAAAGTTAACTGGGGCTATATTTCGGCCGAGAACCTAGAAAGTGAAAGTTCAAAAAGTTTGCTGTGTTCATTTCACTGCAAACCAAGGCCATCAGGAGTTAGTTTAGACTCTTCGGGACTGGAAAATATCGTCCAAGCTCGGGGAAATCGAGCCGAATTTTGTCAAACCACGATGCGCGAAAGGCGGTCTCGGCTATTCTTTCATTCTTTAAAGTGAACTGGGGCTATATTTCGGCCGAGAAGCTAGAAAGTGAAAGTTCAAAAAGTTTTCCTGTGTTCATTTCACTGCAAACTAAGGCCATCAGGAGTTAGTTTAGACTCCTCGGGACTGGAAAATATCGCCCAACCTCGGGGAAATCGAGCCGAATTTTGTCAAAATCACGATACGCGTAAGGCGGTCTCGGCTACTCTTTCATTTTTAAAGTGAACTGGGGCTATATTTCGGCCGAGAAGCTAGAAAGTGAAAGTTCGAAAAGTTTTGCTGTGTTCATTTCACTGCAAACCATGGCCACCAGGAGTTAGTTTAGACTCCTCGGGACTGGAAAATATCGCCCAAGTTCGGGGAAATCGGGCCGAATTTTGTCCAAATCACGATGCGCGTAAGCCGGTCTCGACTACTCTTTGATTCTTAAAGTTAACTGGGGCTATATTTCGGCCAAGAAGCTCGAAAGTGAAAGTTCAAAAAGTTTTGCTGTGTTCATTTCACTGCAGACCAAGGCCATCAGGAGTTAGTTTAGACTCCTCGGGACTGGAAAATATCGCCCAACCTCGGGGAAATCGAGCCGAATTTTGTCAAAATCACGATGCGCGTCCGGCGGTCTCGGCTACTCTTTAATTCTTAAAGTGAACTGGGGCTACATTTCGGCCGGGAAGCTAGAAAGTGAAAGTTCAAAGAGTTTTGCTGTGTTCATTTCACTGGAAACCAAGGTCATCAGGAGTTAGTTTAGACTCCTCGGGACTGGAAAATATCGCCCAACCTCGGGGAAATCGAGCCGAATTTTGTCAAAATCACGATGCGCGAAAGGCGGTCTCGGCTATTCTTTCATTCTTTAAAGTGAACTGGGGCTATATTTCGGCCGAGAAGCTAGAAAGTGAAAGTTCAAAAAGTTTTCCTGTGTTCATTTCACTGCAAACTAAGGCCATCAGGAGTTAGTTTAGACTCCTCGGGACTGGAAAATATCGCCCAACCTCGGGGAAATCGAGCCGAATTTTGTCAAAATCACGATGCGCGTAAGGCGGTCTCGGCTACTCTTTCATTTTTAAAGTGAACTGGGGCTATATTTCGGCCGAGAAGCTAGAAAGTGAAAGTTCGAAAAGTTTTGCTGTGTTCATTTCACTGCAAACCATGGCCATCAGGAGTTAGTTTAGACTCCTCGGGACTGGAAAATATCGCCCAAGTTCGGGGAAATCGAGCCGAATTTTGTCAAAATCACGATGCGCGTCAGGCGGTCTCGGCTACTCTTTCATTCTTAAAGTTAACTGGGGCTATATTTCGGCCGAGAACCTAGAAAGTGAAAGTTCAAAAAGTTTGCTGTGTTCATTTCACTGCAAACCAAGGCCATCAGGAGTTAGTTTAGACTCTTCGGGACTGGAAAATATCGTCCAAGCTCGGGGAAATCGAGCCGAATTTTGTCAAACCACGATGCGCGAAAGGCGGTCTCGGCTATTCTTTCATTCTTTAAAGTGAACTGGGGCTATATTTCGGCCGAGAAGCTAGAAAGTGAAAGTTCAAAAAGTTTTCCTGTGTTCATTTCACTGCAAACTAAGGCCATCAGGAGTTAGTTTAGACTCCTCGGGACTGGAAAATATCGCCCAACCTCGGGGAAATCGAGCCGAATTTTGTCAAAATCACGATACGCGTAAGGCGGTCTCGGCTACTCTTTCATTTTTAAAGTGAACTGGGGCTATATTTCGGCCGAGAAGCTAGAAAGTGAAAGTTCGAAAAGTTTTGCTGTGTTCATTTCACTGCAAACCATGGCCACCAGGAGTTAGTTTAGACTCCTCGGGACTGGAAAATATCGCCCAAGTTCGGGGAAATCGGGCCGAATTTTGTCCAAATCACGATGCGCGTAAGCCGGTCTCGACTACTCTTTGATTCTTAAAGTTAACTGGGGCTATATTTCGGCCAAGAAGCTCGAAAGTGAAAGTTCAAAAAGTTTTGCTGTGTTCATTTCACTGCAGACCAAGGCCATCAGGAGTTAGTTTAGACTCCTCGGGACTGGAAAATATCGCCCAACCTCGGGGAAATCGAGCCGAATTTTGTCAAAATCACGATGCGCGTCCGGCGGTCTCGGCTACTCTTTCATTCTTAAAGTGAACTGGGGCTACATTTCGGCCGAGAAGCTAGAAAGTGAAAGTTCAAAGAGTTTTGCTGTGTTCATTTCACTGGAAACCAAGGTCATCAGGAGTTAGTTTAGACTCCTCGGGACTGGAAAATATCGCCCAACCTCGGGGAAATCGAGCCGAATTTTGTCAAAATCACGATGCGCGTAAGGCGGTCTCGGCTATTCTTTCATTCTTAAAGTGAACTGGGGCTATTTTTCGGCCGAGTAGCTAGAAAGTGAAAGTTCGAAAAGTTTTGCTGTGTTCATTTCACTGCAAACCAAGGCCATCAGGAGTTAGTTTAGACTCCTCGGGACTGGAAAATATCGCCCAACTTCGGGGAAATCGAGCCGAATTTTGTCAAAATCACGATGCGCGTAAGCCGGTCTCGACTACTCTTTGATTCTTAAAGTTAACTGGGGCTATACTTCGGCCAAGAAGCTAGAAAGTGAGCGTTCAAAAAGTTTTGCTGTGTTCATTTCACTGGAGACCAAGGCCATCAGGAGTTAGTTTAGACTCCTCGGGACTGGAAAATATCGCCCAAGTTCGGAGAAATCGAGCCGAATTTTGTCAAAATCACGATGCGCGTCCGGCGGTCTCGGCTACTCTTTCATTCTTAAAGTGAACTGGGGCTACATTTCGGCCGAGAAGCTAGAAAGTGAAAGTTCAAAAAGTTTTGCTGTGTCCATTTCACCGCAAACCAAGCCACATCAGCAGATTGTTTGCAGTCTCCGGGCCATCAAAATATCCCCCAACTCCCGGGAAATCGAGCCGAAGTTTTTCAAAATCACGATGCGCGTAAAGCAGTCTCGGCTACTCTTTTAGTCTTAAAGTGACGTGGCTGTATATTTCGGCCCAGAAGCTCGAAAGTGAGCGTTCAAACAGTTTTGCTCTCTCAATTTAACTGAAAACCAAGGCCATCATGAGTTAGTTTAGAGTCCCTTAAGTTCTGGCAACTCAAGCCGAAGTTGGTCAAAATCACGATGCTATTGGTCTCGACTACTCTTTGAATCTTAGAGTTAACTGGGGCTATATTTCGGCCGACAAGCTCCAAAGTGGGCGTTCAAAAAGTTATGCTCTGCGCATTTCAGTGCAAACCAAGGCATTCAGGAGTTACTTTAGAGCCCGCGGAAATGGAATATATCCCCCAAGTTCCGGGAAACCGACCCGAAGTTGGTCAAAATCACGATTTGCGCAAGACGCTCTCGGCTACTCTTTCAGTCTTAAAGTAAAGTGGGGCTATATTTCTGTCCAGAAGCTCGAGAGTGAGCGTTCAAAAAGTTGTGCTGTGTCCATTTCACTGAAAACCAAGACAATCAGAAGTTAGTTTAGAGTCCCCGGGACTGGAAAATATCCCCCACGTTCCGCCAAATCGAGCCGCAGTCGGTCAAAATCACGTTGCGCTTAAGGCGGTGTCGGCTACTCCTTCAGTCTTAAAGAGAAGTCGGGCTCTATTTCGGCCCACAAGCTCAAAGCTCAAAAAAAATTACTGTGTCTATTTCACTGCAAACCAAGGTTATCAGGAGTTAGTTTAGAGTCCCCGGGAGTGGAATGTATTTCCGAAGTTCCAGAAAATCGAGAAGACGTTGGTCAAAATCACGATACGCGTAAGATCTTCTCGCTACTCTTTCAGTCTTAAAGTAAAGTGGGGCCATATTTCGGCCAACAAACTCGAGAGTGAGCGTTCAAAAAGTTTCGCTGTGTCCATTTCACTGAAAACCAAGACAATCAGAAGTTAGTTTAGAGTCCCCGGGACTGGAAAATATCCCCCACGTTCCGCCAAATCGAGCCGAAGTCGGTCAAAATCACGTTGCGCTTAAGGCGGTGTCGGCTACTCCTTCAGTCTTAAAGAGAAGTGGGGCTCTATTTCGGCCCACAAGCTCAAAGCTCAAAAAAAATTACTGTGTCTATTTCACTGCAAACCAAGGTTATCAGGAGTTAGTTTAGAGTCCCCGGGAGTGGAATGTATTTCCGAAGTTCCGGAAAATCGAGAAGACGTTGGTCAAAATCACGATACGCGTAAGATCTTCTCCCTACTCTTTCAGTCTTAAAGTGAAGTGGGGCTATATTTCGGCCCAGAAGCTCAAAAGTGAGCGTTCAAAAAGTTTTGCTGTATCCATTTCAATGCAAACCAAGGCCATCAGGGGTTACTTAAGAGTCCTCGGGACTGGAAAATATCCCCCAAGTTCCGGTAAATCGAGCCGAAGTTGGTCAAAATCACGATGTGCGTAAGGTGGTCTCGGCTACTCCTTCAGTCTTAAAGTGAAGTGGGGCAATATTTCGGCCCAGAAGCTCGAAAGTGAGCGTTTCAAAAGTTTTGCTCTGTCACTTTCAGTGCAAACCAAGGCCATCAGAAGTTAGTTTAGAGTCCCCGGGACTGGAGAATATCTCCCAAGTCCCGGGAAATCGAGCCGAAGTTGGTCAAAATCACGATGTGCGTAAGGTGGTCTCGGCTACTCCTTCAGTCTTAAAGTGAAGTGGGGCAATATTTCGGCCCAGAGACTCGAAAGTGAGTGTTTCAAAAGGTTTCCTCTGTCACTTTCAGTGAAAACCAAGGCCATTGGAAGTTAGTTTAGAGTCCCCGGGACTCGAGAATATCCCCCAAGTCCAGGGAAATCGAGCCGAAGTTGATCAAATTCATGATGCGCGTAACGCGGTCTCGGCTACTGTGTCAGTCCTAAAGTGAAGTGTGGCTATATTTCAGCCCACAAGCTAGGAAGTGAGCGTTCAAAAAGTTTTGTTGTGTCCATTTTACTTCAAAACAAGGCCATCAGGACTTAGTTTAGCGTCCAAGGGACTGCAAAATATCCCCCAAGTTCCGGGAAATCCATTTCAAGTTCGTCAAAATTGCGATGCGCGTAAGGCGGTCTCATCTACTCTTTCAGTCTTAAAGTAAAGTGGGGCTATATTTCTCCCCAGAAGCTCCAAAGTTGTGCTCTGTCCATTTCACTGAAAACCAAGGCCATCAGGACTTACCTGAGAGTCCCTTTGACTGGAATATATCCTCCAAGTTTCGGGAAATAAACGCGAAATTGGTCAAAATCACGATTCGCTCAACACGGTCTCGCCTACTCTTTCAGTCTTAAAGTAAAATGGGGCTCTATTTCGGCCCAGAAGCTCGAGAGTGAGCGTTCAAAAACTTTCGCTGTGTCCATTTCACTGCAAACCAAGACAAGCAGGAGTTAGTTGAGAGTCCCCGGGACTGGAAAATATCCCCCAAGTTCCGGGAAATCAACCCGAACTTTGTCAAAATCACCATGCGCGTAAGGCGGTCTCGGCTACTCTTTCAGTGTTAAAGTACTGGGGGGCTATATTTTGGCCCAGAAGCTCGAAATTGAGCGTTCAAAAACTTTTGCTGGCTCCATTTTACTGCAAACCAAGGCAATCAGGAATTAGTTTACAGTCCTCGGAACTGGAATATATCCCCTTAGTTCCGGCAAATCGAGCCGAAGTTGCTCAAAATCACGATGCACGTAAGGCGGTCTCGGCTACTCTTTCAGTCTTCAAGTGAAGTGGGGTTCTATTTCGGTCCAGAAGCTCGAAAGTATGCGTTCAAAAACTTTTTTCTGTTTCCGTTTCACTGCAAACCAAGACCAGCACGAGTTAGTTTAGAGTCCCCGGGACTGGAAAATATTTCGAGAGCTCCGGGAAATCGAGCCGAAGTTGATCAAAATCACGATGCGCGAAACGTGGTCTCGGCTACTGTTTCAGTCTTAAAGTGAAGTATGGCTATATTTCGGCTCACAAGCTCGAAAGTGAGCGTTCAAAAAGCTTTGCTGTGTCCATTTCACGCCAAAACAAGGCCATCGGCACCTAGTTTAGCGTCCAAGGGACTGGAAAATATCCCCCAAGTTACGGGAAATCCACCCGAAGTTTGTCAAAATCAGGATGCGCGTCAGGCGGTCTCGGCTACTTTTTCAGTAATAAGGAAAGTGGGCTATATTTTGGCCCAGAAGCTTGAAGGTTAGCTTTAAAAAAGTTTTGCTGTCTCTATTTCACTGCAAACCAAGGCCATCAAGAGTTAGTTTAGAGTCCCTGGGACTGGAAAATATCCCCCAAGTTCCGGAATATCGACCCGAAGTTGGTCAAAATCACGATGCGCGCACGCCGGTCTCGGCTACTCTTTAAGTCGTAAATGATGTGGGACTATATTTTTGCCTAGAAGCTCGAAAGTGTACGTTTAAAAACTTGTGCTGTGTGAATTTCACTGCAAACTATGGCAATCAGGAGTTAGTTTAGAGTCCCCGGGACTGGAAAATATTCCCCAAGTTCCAGGAAAGCGAGCAGAAGTTGATCAAAATCACGATGCGCGTAACGCGGTCTCGGCTACTGTTTCAGTCTTAAAGTGAAGTGTGGCTATATTTAGGCCCACAAGCTCGAAAGTGAGCGTTCAAAAAGCTTTGCTGTGTGCATTTCACTGCAAACCAAGGCCATCAGGAGTTAGTTTAGTGGCCCCGGGACTGGAAAATATTCTCCAAGTTCCAGGAAATGGCGCCGACGTTGATGAAAATTACGATGCGCGTAACGGGCTCTCGGCTATTCTTTCAGTCTTAAATTTAAGTAGGGCTATGTTTCGTCCCTGAAGCTCGAAGGTGAGCGTTCAGAATGTTTTGCTGTGTTCATTAAACTGCAAACCAAGGTCATCGGGAGTTAGTTTAGCTTCCCGGGGACTTTAAATTATTCGCCAACTTCCGGGAAATCGAGCAAAAGTGGCCCAAAATCACGATGCGCGTAAGGCGATCTCGGCTACTCTTTCAGTCTTAAAATTAAGGGGGGCTATATTTCGACCTAGAAGCTCGAGACCGGGCGTGCGCTAATTTTACCTGTGTCCATTTCACTGACATCTTAGTCCATCAGGAGTTAGTTTAGAGTCCTTGGGACTGGAAAATATTTCCCAAATTCTGGCAGATCGAGCCAAAGTTGCTCAAAATCACGATGCGCGTAAGGCGGTCTGGGCAACTCTTTCAGTCTTAAAATGAAGTGGGGCTATATTTCGGCCGACAAGCTCAACACCGAGCGTGCGCTCCTTTTGCCTGTGTACATATCACTGAAAACTAAGTTCCTCAGGAGTTAGCATTGAGTCCTCGGGACTGGAAAATATTCCCCGAAATCCGGCAAATCGAGTCAAAGATGCTCAAAATCACGATGCGCGTAAGGCGGTCTCGACTACTCGTTTACTCCGAAAATGAAGTGGGGCTATATTTCGGTTCTACAAGCTCGACACCGAGCGTGCTCTCCTTTTACCTGTGTGCATTTCACTAAGAACTAAGTCCATCAGGAGATAGTTTAGAATCCTCGAGACTGGAAGCTATCCTCCAAGTTTCGGCAAATTGAGCCATACTTTCTTAAAATTACGATGAGCGTACGGCAGTTTCGTTTACTCTTTCAGTCTTAAAATGAACTGGGGCTACATTTCGGCCTAGAAGCTCGACACCGAGCGTGCGCTCCTGTTACCTGTGACCATTTTACTGAAAACTAAGGCCATCAAGAGTTAGGGTAGAGTCCCCGGGACTGGAAAATATCCCCCAAGTTTTGGCAGATCGAGCCATAGTGGCTAAAAATTTCGATGCGCTTAAGGCGGTTTCGTGTACACTTTCAGTCTTAAAATAAAGTGGGGCTATATTTCGGCCTACAACCTGGAAACCTAGCGTGCGCCCCTTTTACCTGTGTCCATTTCACTAAAAACCAAGGCATTGAGGAGTTAGTTTAGAGCTTCCGGGACTGGAAAATATCCCCCAAGTGCCAGGAAATCAAGCCGAAGTTCGACAAAATTACCATGCCCGTAATGCGGTCACGGCTACTCTTTCAGTCTTAAAGTGAAGTGGGGCTATCTTTCGGCCCAGAAGCTCGAAAGTAAACGTTCAAAGAGTTTGGCTGTGTCCATTTCACTGAAAACCAAGGCCATCAGGAATTAGTTTAGAGTGCCCGGGACTGGGAATTATCTCCCAAGTTCCGGGAACTCGAGCCGAAGTAGCCCAAAATCACGATGCGCGTAAGGCGGTCTCGGCTAGTCTTTCAGTCTTAAAGTGAAGTAGGGCTATGCTTCGGCCCAGAAGCTAAAACGTGAGCGTTCAAAAAGTTGTGCTGTGTCCATTTCACTGGAAACCAAGGCAAGCAGGAGTTAGTTTAGAGTCCCCGGTACCGGGAAATATCCCCCATTTCCCGGGAAATCGAGCCAAAGTTGGTCAAAATCACGATGCGCGTAAGGCGATCCCGGTTACTCTTCCATTCTTAAAGTTAACTGGGGCAATATTTCCGCCTAGAAGCTTTAAAGTGAGCGTTCAAAAAGTTGTGCTGCGTCCATTTCACTCCAGAGCAAGGCCATCAGGAGTTACTTTAGAGTCCGCGGGACTGGAAAATATCCCCCAAGTTGCGGGAAATCGAGCCGAAGTAGCCCAAAATCACGATGCGCGTAAGGCGGTCTGGGCTAGTCTTTCAGTCTTAAAGTGAAGTAGGGCTATGCTTCGGCCCAGAAGCTCAAACGTGAGCGTTGAAAAAGTTGTCCTGTGTCCATTTCATTGCAAACCAAGGCAATCAGGAGTTAGTTTAGAGTCCCCGGTACCGGGAAATATCCCCCATTTCCCGGGAAATCGATCCGAAGGTGGTCGAAATTACGATGCGCGTAAGGCGGTCTCGCTTACTCTTTCAGTCTTAAAGTGAAGTAGGGCTATATTTCGGCCGAGAAGCTCGAAAGTGAGCGTTCAAAAAGGATGTGTTGTGTCCATTTCACTACAAACCAAGGCCATCAGCAGTTAGTTTAGAGTCTCCTGGACTGGAATATATCCCCGAAGTTCCGGGAAATCCAACGGAAGTTGGTCAAAATCACGATGCGCGTAAGACGGTCTCGGCTACTCTTTTAGTCTTAAAGTAAAGTGGGGCTATATTTCGGCCCAGAAGCTCGAAAGTGATCCTTTAAAAAGTTACGCTTTCTGCATTTAACTGCAAACCAAGGCCATCAGGAGTTAGTTTAAAGTCCCCCGGACTGGAAAATATTCCCCAAGTTCCGGGAAATCGAGCTGAACTTGGTCAAAATCACGATGCTCGTAAGGCGGTCTCGGCTACTATTTCAGTCTTAAATTGAAGTACGGTTGTATTTCGGCCCAGAAGCTCGAGACTGAGCGTTCAAAAAGTTTTCCTGCGTCCATTTCACTGCAAACCAAGGCCATCAGGAGTTAGTTTAGAGTCTCCGGGACTTGAAAATATCGCCAAAATTCTAGAAAATCGAGCGGAAGTTGCTCAAAATCACGATGCGCGTCGGTGGTCTCGCCTACTCTTTCAGTCTTAAAGTGAAGTGGGGCTATATTTCATCCCAGAAGCTCGAAAATAAGCCTTCAAAAAGTGTTACTGTGTTCATTTCACTGCAAACCAAGGCCATCAGGAGATAGTTTAGACTCCTCGGGACTGGAAAATATCGCCCAAGTTCGGAGAAATCGAGCCGAATTTTGTCAAAATCACGATGCGCGTAAGGCGGTCTCGGCTACTCTTTCATTCTTAAAGTAAACTGGGGCTATATTTCGGGCGAGAAGCTAGAAAGTGAAAGTTCAAAAAGTTTTGCTGTGTTCATTTCACTGCAGCCAAGGCCATCAGGAGTTAGTTTAGACTCCTCGGGACTGGAAAATATCGCCCAAGTTCGGAGAAATCGAGCCGAATTTTGTCAAAATCACGATGCGCGTAAGGCGGTCTCGGCTACTCTTTCATTCTTAAAGTGAACTGGGGCTACATTTCGGCCCAGAAGCTAGAAAGTGAAAGTTCAAAAAGTTTTGCTGTGCCCATTTCACCGCAAACCAAGCCACATCAGCAGATTGTTTACAGTCTCCGGGACATCAAAATATCCCTCAAGTCCCGGGAAATCGAGCCGAATTTTGTCAAAATCACGATGCGCGTAAAGCAGTCTCGGCTACTCTTTTAGTCTTAAAGTGACGTGGCTGTATATTTCGGCCCAGAAGCTCGAAAGTGAGCATTCAAAAAGTTTTTCTCTCTCAATTTAACTGAAAACGAAGGCGATCATGAGTTAGTTTAGACTCCACGGAACTGGAAAATATCCCTTAAGTTCCGGCAACTCAAGCCGAAGTTGGTCAAAATCACGATCAAGGTCAAGGTCAAGGTCAACTTTATTTAGGCAGGGTGGCCCAATCAGCACTTGGCTGGTATCAAAAGGGGCCCTGCGTTAATTAAGACTACATTAAATTTCTATACATAGAGATTAACTTTTATAATTTTAAAAAATTAAAAATAAAAACTACTCTCTAAAATAAAGTCTAAGAAGATTTTTAAAAATGGGGAGCGATGTTGCTTCTTTTATTGTAGTGGGTAAATTATTAAAATGAAGCGCACCAGAGTATCTGAAAGTCCTTTTCCCTAGCGTTAACTTGGGTTTCGGCAAGTGCATGTCGTTCCTTTTCCTCGTGTTGTAAGAATGAACGTTGCAATTTCTAATAAAATAATCCGACAAATATGGAGGAGCTAAATTATTTAAACATTTAAAAACTAAAATGCATTTGTGGGCTTTTCTTTGGGTTTCCAAATCCACCCACCCTAACATTTTAAAAGATTCTTCGGTTGTTGCCCTCCTTAGTATAATGCGTGCTGCTCTGTTTTGCAGACGTTGCAAGCTGTTACTGCAACCGATTGACAGCCCGTCCCATACCGTGTTAGTGTAATCAAAAATCGGCTGAACTAAACAATTATACACGCATTTAGCAGCTTTTAGAGTAAGGTAGGATCGTATGCGTGACAGCAGGCCGAGACGTTTTCTTACTCTCTTACAAATCAATTCTACATGTTCATTCCATGAAAGATTCTCATCTAGTGTTACCCCTAAATAACAGAAGCTTGATACTCTGTCAATGTTTTTCCCGTGAAGCTCTATTTTATAGTCTGGACAGTGTTCTAGTTTTTGCCTAGTTCCAAACAGGATCCATTTAGTTTTACTCTGATTGAGTATCAGACTGTTGCTTACTAACCATTTCTCAACATTGGTAAGATCGTTTTGAAGAACCTGCCTGATGATATCTGGACAGGAATCAGAGAAATATATAACAGTATCGTCGGCATACATGCCTATTTGTGACTTCAGTAGACTTTGCGGGAGATCATTGATGTATATCACAAATAGTATCGGGCCCAGTATGGATCCTTGGGGAACCCCATAACTAATAGTTAAGCTCGATGATTCGTCTTGGTTGTATTTGACCTTCTGGGATCGAGCTGTAGAAACACCAGAGGGTAGTTGGAACGATGTGTCTAAGGCGGTCTCGGCTACTCTTTCAGTCTTAAAGTGAAGTGGGGCTATATTTCGTCCCAGAATTTCGAAAGTAAGCGTTAAAAAAAATTGCTGTGTCCATTTCACTGCAGACCAAGGCCATCAGGGGTTAGTTTAGACTCCTTGGGACTTGAATATATACCCGAAGGTTCGGGAAATCGAGCCGAAGTTGGTCAAAATCACGATGCGCGTAAGACGGTGTCGGCTACTCTTTCAGTCTTAAACTGAAGTGGGGCTATATTTCGGCTCAGAAGCCCGAAGGGGAGCGTTGAAAAAGTTTTGCTCTCTCCATTTCAATGCAAACCAAGGCAGGCAGGAGTTACTTTAGAGTCCCCGGTACCCGAAAATATTCTCCATTTCCCGGGAAATCGAGCCTAAGTTGGTCAAAATCACGATGCGCGTCAGGCGGTGTCGGCTATTCTTTCATTCTTAAAGTGAACTCGGCCTATATTTTGGCCCAGAAGCTCGAAAGTGAAAGTTCAAAAAGTTTTGCTGTGTCCACTTCACCGCGAACCAAGCCACATCAGGAGATAGTTTACAGTCTCCGGGACATCAAAATATCCCCCAAGTTGCGGGAAATCGAGCCGAAGTTTTTCAAAATCACGATGCATGTAAAGCAGTCTCGGCTACTCTTTGAGTCTTAAAGTGACGTGGCTGTATATTTCGGCCCAGAAGCTCGAAAGTGAGCGTTCAAAAAGTTATGGTGTGCCCATTTCACTGCAAGGCAAGGCCCTCAGGAAGTAGTTTACAGTGCCCGGAACTGGAAAATATCCCCCAAAATCCGCGAAATCGAGACGAAGTTGGTCAAAATAACGATTCGCGTAAGGCGGTCTCCGCTACTCTTTCAGTCTTAAAGTGAAGTAGGGCTATATTTCGGTCCAGAAGCTTGAAAGTGAGCGTTCAAAAAGTTTTCGTCTCTCAACTTCACTGAAAACCAAGGCCATCATGAGTTAGTTTAGAGTCTCCGGGACTGGAAAATATCTTTTAAGTTCTAACAACTCAAGCCGAAGTTGGTCAAAATCACGATGCGCCTAAGGGGGCGTCGGCTACTTTTTCAGTCTTAAAGTGAAGTTGGGCTCTATTTCGGCCCAGAAGCTCCAAAGTGAGCGCTGCAAAAAATTTGCTGTGTCCATTTCACTGCAAACCAAGGCTATCAGGAGTTAGTTTAGAGTCCTTAGGACTGCAATATATTTCCCAAGTTCCGGAAAATCGAGAAGACGTTGGTCAAAATCACGATGCGCGCAACACGGTCTTGGCTTGTCTTTCAGTCTTAAAGTGAAGTGGGGCTATATTTCGGCCCAGAAGCTCAAAAGTGAGCGTTCAAAAAGTTTTGCTGTGTCCATTTCACTGCAAACCAAGGCTATCAGGAGTTAGTTTAGAGTCCTTAGGACTGCAATATATTTCCCAAGTTCCGGAAAATGGAGAAGGCGTTGGTCAAAGTCACGATGCGCGCAAGACGGTCTTGGCTAGTCTTTCAGACTTAAAGTGAAGTGGGGCTATATTTCGGCCCAGAAGCTCAAAAGTGAGCTTCAAAAAGTTTTGCTGTATCCATTTCAATGGAAACGAAGGCCATCAGGGGTTAGTTAAGAGTCTTCGGGACTGGAAAATATCCCCCAAGTTCAGGGAAATTTAGCCGAAGTTGCTCACAATTACGGTGCGCGTTAGGCGGTCTCGCTTAGTGTTTCAGTCTTAAAGTGAAGTGAGGCTTTATTCCTGCCCAGGAACTTGAAAGTGAGCGTTCAAAAAGTTTCCCTGTGTTTATTTCACTGCAAACCAAAGCAATGAGGAGCTAGTTTAGAGTCCCCGGAACAGGAGAATATCCCGCAACTTCCGGGAAATCGAGCCGAAGTTGGTCAAAATCACGATTTGCGTAAGGTAGTCTCGGCTACTCTTTCAGTCTTAAAGTGAAGTGGGGCTATATTTCGGGCCAGAAGCCCGAAAGTGAGCGTTTAAAAAGTTTTGCTGTGTCCATTTCACCGCAAACCAAGGCCATCAGGGGTTAGTTTAGAGTCCCCGGGACTGAAAAATATTGCCCAAGTTCCGGGGAATCGAACCGAAGTTGATCAAAATCACGATGCGCGAAATGCTGTATCGGCTACTGTTTCAGTCTTAAAGTGAAGTGGGGCTATATTTCGGCCCAGAAGCCCGAAAGTGAGCGTTCAAAAAGTTTTGCTGTGTTCTTTGACTGAAAAACAAGAGCCATCACGAGTTAGTTTAGCGTCCCTGGGACTGGAAAATATTCCCCAAGTTCCGGGAAATCGAGCTGAAGTTGGTTAAAATCACGATGCTCCCAAAGCGGTCTCGGCTACCCTTTCAGTCTTAAAGTAAAGGGGGGGTATATTTCTTTCCAGAAAGTGGAAAGTGAGCGTTCAAAAAGTTTTGCTGTGTGCATTTTACTGCAAACCAAGGCTATCAAAAGTTAGTTTAGGGTTCCCGGGACTGGGAAACATTCCCCAAGTTCCGGGAAAGCGAGCCGAAGTTGATCAAAATCACGATGCGCGAAATGCGGTCTCGGCTACTGTTTCAGTCTTAAAGTAAAGTGTGGCTATATTTCGGCCAACAAACTCGAGAGTGAGCGTTCAAAAAGTTTCGCTGTGTTCATTTCACTGAAAACCAAGACAATCAGGAGTTAGTTTAGAGTCCCCGGGACTGGAAAATATCCCCCAAGTTCCGGTAAATCGAGCCGAAGTTGGTCAAAATCACGGTGCGCTTAAGGCGGTGTCGGCTACTCCTTCAGTCTTAAAGTCAAATGAGGCAATATTTCGGCCCAGAGGCTCGAAAGTGAGTGTTTAAAAAGTTTTCCTCTGTCACTTTCAGTGCAAACCAAGGCCATCAGAAGTTACTTTAGAGTCCCCGGGAGTGGAGAATATCCCCCAAGTCCCGGGAAATCGAGCCGAAATTGATCAAATTCATGATGCGCGTAACGTGGTCTCGGCTACTGTTTCAGTCCTAAAGTGACGTGTGGCTATATTTCGGCCCACAGGCTAGAAAGTGAGCGTTTAAAAAGTTTTGTTGTGTCCATTTTACTTCAAAACAAAGCCATCAGGACTTACTTTAGCGTCCAAGGGACTGCAAAATATCCCCCAAGTTCCGGGAAATCCATTCGAAGTTCGTCAAAATTACGATGCGCGTAAGGCGCTCTCATCTACTCTTTCAGTCTTAAAGTAAAGTGGGGCTATATTTCTGCCCAGAAGCTCCAAAGTTGTGCTCTGTCCATTTCACTGAAAACCAAGCCCATCAGGAGATACTTTAGAGTCTCTTTGACTGGAATATATCCTCCAAGTCTCGGGAAATAAACGCGAAATTGATCAAAATCACGATTCGCTTAAGACGGTCTCGCCTACTCTTTCAGTCTTAAAGTAAAATGGGGCTCTATTTCGGCCCAGAAGCTCGAGAGTGAGCGTTCAAAAACTTTCGCTGTGTCCATTTCACTGCAAACCAAGACAAGCAGGAGTTAGTTGAGAGTCCCCGGGACTGGAAAATATCCCCCAAGTTCCGGGAAATCAACCCGAAGTTTGTCAAAATCACCATGCGCGTAAGGCGGTCTCGGCTACTCTTTCAGTGTTAAAGTAATGGGGGGCTATATTTTGGCCCAGAAGCTCGAAATTGAGCGTTCAAAAAGTTTTGCTGGCTCCATTTTACTGCAAACCAAGGCCATCAGGAATTAATTTAGAGTCCTCAGAACTGGAATATATCCCCTTAGTTCCGGCAAATCGAGCCGAAGTTGCTCAAAATCACGATGCACGTAAGGCGGTCTCGGCTACTCTTTCAGTCATCAAGTGAAGTGGGGTTCTGTTTCGGTCCAGAAGCTCGAAAGTATGCGTTCAAAAACTTTTTCTGTTTCCGTTTCACTGCAAACCAAGACCAGCACGAGTTAGTTTAGAGTCCCCGGGACTGGAAAATATTTCGCAAGTTCCGGGAAATCGAACCGAAGTTGATCAAAATCACGATGCGCGAAACGTGGTGTCGGCTACTCTTTCAGTCTTAAAGTGAAGTATGGCTATATTTCGGACCACAAGCTCGAACGTGATCGTTCAAAAAGCTTTGCTGTGTCCATTTCACTGCAAAACAAGGCCATCGGCACCTAGTTTAGCGTCCAAGGGACTCGAAAATATCCCCCAAGTTCCGGGAAATCCACCCGAAGTTTGTCAAAATCACGATGCGCGTCAGGCGGTCTCGGCTACTTTTTCAGTATTAAAGTAAAGTGGGCTATAT
This sequence comes from Orbicella franksi, assembly GCF_964199315.1. Taxonomy (NCBI): domain Eukaryota; kingdom Metazoa; phylum Cnidaria; class Anthozoa; order Scleractinia; family Merulinidae; genus Orbicella; species Orbicella franksi. The sequence continues at coordinate 618,731 of NC_138151.1, forward strand.
TTCGGCCCAGAAGCTTGAAGGTGAGCGTTCAAAGAGTTTCGCTGTGTCCATTTCACTGAAAACCAAGGGCATCAGGAATTAGTTCAGAGTGCCCGGGACTGGGAATTATCTCCCCAGTTCCGAGAAATTGAGCCGAAATAGCCCAAAATCACGATGCGCGTAAGGCGGTCTCGGCTATTTTTTCACTCTTAAACTGAAGTGGAGCTATATTTCGGCCCAGAAGCTCAAAAGTGAGCGTTCAAAACGTTTTACTGTGTCCATTTTACGGCAGACCAAGGACGTCGGGGGTCAGTTTAGAGTCCCCGGGACTGGAAAATATCCCCCAAGTTCCGGTAAATCGAGCCGAAGTTGGTCAAAATCACGATGTGCGTAAGGTGGTCTCGGCTAGTCTTTCAGTCTTAAAGTGAAGTGGGGCAATATTTCGGCCCAGAAGCTCGAAACTGAGTGTTTAAAAGGTTTTGCTGTGTACATTTCACTGCAAAACAAGGCCATCACGACTTAGTTTATCGTCAAAGGGACTGGAAATACCCCCCAAGTTACGGGAAATCCACCCGAAGTTAGTCAAAATCACGATGCTCTTAAGGGGGTCTCGGCTACTCTTTCAGTCTTAAGGTAAAGTGGGCTTAGATTTAACTCCAGAAGCTCGAAAGTAAGGGTTGAAAAATTTTTGTCTCTATTTCACTCACATCTTAGACAATCAGGAGTGAGTTTAGAGACTTTGGGACTGGAAAATATCTCCCAAGTTTCGCCAGATCGAGCCGAAGATCCTCAAAATCACAATGCGCGTAAGGCGCTCCCGCGTACTCTTTCAGTCTTAAAAAGAAGTAGGGCTATATTTCGGCCAGCAAGCTCGAAAGTGCGCGTTCAAAAAGTGTTCCTGTGTCCATTTCACTGGAAACCAAGGCCATCAGGAGTTAGTTTAGAGTCCCCGGGACTGGAAAATATCCCCCTATTTGCGGGAAATCGAGCCGAAGTATCCCAAAATAACGATGCGCGTTAGGCGGTCTCGGCTACTCTTTCAGTCTTAAAGTTAAGTTGGGCTATATTTCGACCCATAAGCTCGAAAGTTAGCGTTCAAAAAGTTTTGCTGTGTCCATTTAACTGCAAACTAAGGCCATCGGAAGTTAGTTTAGCTTCCCCGGGAATTGAAAATATTCGCCAACTTCCGGGAAATCGAGCCGAAGTTGGTCAAAATTACAATGCGCGTAAGGCGGTCTCGGCTACTCTTTCAGTCTTAAAATAAAGTGGGGCTATATTTCGGCCCAGAAGCTCGAAAGTGACCCTTTGAAAAGTTACGCTTTCTGCATTTAACTGCAAACCAAGGCCATCAGGAGTTAGTTTAAAGTCCCCCGGACTGGAAAATATCCCCCAAGTTCCGGGAAATCGAGCTGAACTTGGTCAAAATCACGATGCTCGTAAGGCGGTCTCGGCTACTATTTCAGTCTTAAAGTGAAATACGGTTGTATTTCGCCCCAGAAGCTCAAAACTGAGCGTTCAAAACGTTTTCCTGCGTCCATTTCACTGCAAACCAAGGCCATCAGGAGTTGGTTTACAGTCCCCGGGACTTCAAAATATCGCCCAAGTTCGGGGAAATCGAGCCGAATTTTGTCAAAATCACGATGCGCGTAAGGCGGTCTCGGCTACTCTTTCATTCTTAAAGTGAACTGGGGCTATATTTCGGCCCAGAATCTAGAAAGTGAAAGTTCAAGAAGTTTTGCTGTGTTCATTTCACTGCAAACCAAGGCCATCAGGAGGTAGTTTAGACTCCTCGGGACTGGAAAATATCGCCCAAGTTCGGGGAAATCGAGCCGAATTTTGTCAAAATCACGATGCGCGTAAGGCGGTCTCGGCTACTTTTTCAGTATTAAAGTAAAGTGGGCTATATTTCGGCCCAAAAGCTTGAAGGTGAGCGTTCAAAAAGTTTTGCTGTCTCCATTTCACTGCAAACCAAGGCCATCAAGGGTTAGTTTAGAGTCCCTGGGACTGGAAAGTATCCCCCAAGATCCGGAATATCGACCCGAAGTTGGTCAAAATCACGATGCGCGCACGCTGGTCTCGGCTACTCTTTAAGTCGTTAGTGATGTGGGACTATATTTCGGCCTAGAAGCTCGAAAGTGTGCGTTTAAAAACTTGTGCTGTGTGAATTTCACTGCAAACCATGGCGATCAGGAGTTAGTTTAGAGTCCCCGGGACTGGAAAATATACCCCAAGTTCCAGGAAAGCGTGCAGAAGTTGATGAAAATCACGATGCGCGTAAGGCGGTCTCGGCTACTCTTTCAGTCTTAAAATTAAGGGGCGCTATATTTCGACCTAGAAGCTCGAGACCGGGCGTGCGCTAATTTTACCTGTGTCCATTTCGCTAACATATTAGGCCATCAGGAGTTAGTTTAGAGTCCTTGCGACTGGAAAATATTTCCCAAATTCTGGCAGATCGAGCCAAAGTTGCTCAAAATCACGATGCGCGTAACGCGGTCTCGGCTACTCTTTCAGTCTTAAAATGAAGTGGGGCTATATTTCGGGCGCCAAGCTCAACACCGAGCGTGCGCTCCTCTTGCCTGTGTACATATCACTGAAAACTAAGTTCATCAGGAGTTAGCATTGAGTCCTCGGGACTGGAAAATATTCACCGAATTCCGGCAAATGGAGTCAAAGATGGTCAAAGTCACGATGCGCGTAAGGCGGTCTCGGCTACTCGTTTACTCCGAAAATGAAGTGGGGCTATATTTCAGTTCTACAAGCTCGACACCGAGCGTGCTCTCCTTTGACCTGTGTCCATTTCACTAAGAACTAAGTCCATCAGGAGATAGTTTAGAATCCTCGAGACTGGAAGCTATCCTCCAAGTTTCGGCAAATTGAGCCATACTTTCTTAAAATTACGATAAGGGTACGGCACTTTTGTTTACTCTTTCAGTCTTAAAATGAACTGGGGCTACATTTCGGCCTAGAAGCTCGACACCGAGCGTGCGCTCCTGTTACCTGTGACCATTTTACTGAAAACTAAGGCCATCAAGAGTTAGGGTAGAGTCCCCGGGACTGGAAAATATCCCCCAAGTTTTGGCAGATCGAGCCATAGTGGCTAAAAATTTCGATGCGCTTAAGGCGGTTTCGTGTACACTTTCAGTCTTAAAATAAAGTGGGGCTATATTTCGGCCTACAACCTGGAAACCTAGCGTGCGCCCCTTTTACCTGTGTCCATTTCACTAAAAAGCAAGGCATTCAGGAGTTAGTTTAGAGCTTCCGGGACTCGAAAATATCCCCCAAGTGCCAGGAAATCAAGCCGAAGTTCGACAAAATTACCATGCGCGTAACGCGGTCCCAGCATCTCTTTCAGTCTTAAAGTGAAGTGGGGCTATCTTTCGGCCCAGAAGCTCGAAAGTGAACGTTCAAAGAGTTTGGCTGTGTCCATTTCACTGAAAACCAAGGCCATTAGGAATTAGTTCAGAGTGCCCGGGACTGGGAATTATCTTCCCAGTTCCGAGAAATTTAGCCGAAATAGCCCAAAATCACGATGCGCGTAAGGCGGTCTCGGCTACTCTTTCACTCTTAAAGTAAAGTGGAGCTATATTTCGGCCAGAAAGCTCAAAAGTGAGCGTTCAAAACGTTTTGCTGTGTCCATATTACTGCAGACCAAGGACGTCGGGGTCAGTTTAGAGTCCCCGGGGCTGGAAAATATCCCCCAAGTTCCGGTAAATCGAGCCGAAGTTGGTCAAAATCACGATGTGCGTAAGGTGGTCTCGGCTAGTCTTTCAGTCTTAAAGTGAAGTGGGGCAATATTTCGGCCCAGAAGCTCGAAACTGAGTGTTTAAAAGGTTTTGCTGTGTCCATTTCACTGCAAAACAAGGCCATCACGACTTAGTTTATCGTCCAAGGGACTGGAAATACCCCCCAAGTTACGGGAAATCCACCCGAAGTTAGTCAAAATCACGATGCTCTTAATGGGGTCTCGGCTACTCTTTCAGTCTTAAGGTAAAGTGGGCTTAGATTTAACTCCAGAAGCTCGAAAGTAAGGGTTGAAAAATTTTTGTCTCTATTTCACTCACATCTTAGACAATCAGGAGTGAGTTTAGAGACTTTGGGACTGGAAAATATCTCCCAAGTTTCGCCAGATCGAGCCGAAGATCCTCAAAATCACAATGCGCGTAAGGCGCTCCCGCGTACTCTTTCAGTCTTAAAAAGAAGTAGGGCTATATTTCGGCCAGCAAGCTCGAAAGTGCTCGTTCGAAAAGTGTTCCTGTGTCCATTTCACTTGAAACCATGGCCATCAGGGGTTAGTTTAGAGTCCCGGGGACTGGAAAATATCCCCCTATTTGCGGGAAATCTAGCCGAAGTATCCCAAAATCACGATGCGCGTAAGGCTGTCTCGACTACTCTTTCAGTCTTAAAGTTAAGTTGGGCTATTTTTCGACCCATAAGCTCGAAAGTTAGCGTTCAAAAACTTTTCCTGTGTCCATTTAACTGCAAACTAAGGCCATCGGAAGTTAGTTTAGCTTCCCCGGGAATTGAAAATATTCGCCAACTTCCAGAAAATCGAGCCGAAGTTGGTCAAAATTACGATGCGCGTAAGGCGGTCTCGGCTACTCTTTCAGTCTTAAAGTGAAGTAGGGCTATATTTCGGCCGAGAAGCTCGAAAGTGAGCGTTCAAAAAAATGTGCTGTGTCCATTTCACTGCAAACCAAGGCCATCAGCAGTTAGTTTAGAGTCCCCGGGACTGGAATATATCCCCGAAGTTCCGGGAAATCCAACGGAAGTTGGTCAAAATCACGATGCGCGTAAGACGGTCTCGGCTACTCTTTCAGTCTTAAAGTAAAGTGGGGCTATATTTCGGCCCAGAAGCTCCAAAGTGACCCTTTAAAAAGTTACACTTTCTGCATTTAACTGCAAACCAAGGCCATCAGGAGTTAGTTTAAAGTCCCCCGGACTGGAAAATATTCCTCAAGTTCCGGGAAATCGAGCTGAACTTGGTCAAAATCACGATGCTCGTAAGGCGGTCTCGGCTACTATTTCAGTCTTAAAGTGAAATACGGTTGTATTTCGGCTCAGAAGCTCAAAAATGAGCGTTCAAAAAGTTTTCCTGCGTCCATTTCAGTGCAAACCAAGGCCATCAGGAGTTGGTTTACAGTCCCCGGGACTTCAAAATATCGCCCAAGTTCGGGGAAATCGAGCCGAATTTTGTCAAAATCACGATGCGCGTAAGGCGGTCTCGGCTACTCTTTCATTCTTAAAGTGAACTGGGGCTATATTTCGGCCCAAAAGCTAGAAAGTGAAAGTTCAAAAAGTTTTGCTGTGTTCATTTCACTGCAAACCAAGGCCATCAGGAGTTAGTTTAGACTCCTCGGGACTGGAAAATATCGCCCAAGTTCGGGGAAATCGAGCCGAATTTTGTCAAAATCACGATGCGCGTAAGGCGGTCTCGTCGACTCTTTTATTCTTAAAGTGAAATGGGGCTATACTTCGGCCGAGAAGCTAGAAAGCGAAAGTTCAAAAAGTTTTGCTGTGTCCATTTCACCGCAAACCAAGCCACATCAGGAGATTGTTTACAGTCTCCGGGACATCAAAATATCTCCCAAGTCCCGGGAAATCGAGCCGAAGTTGGTCAAAGTCACGATCCGCCTAAGGCGGCCTCGGCTACTCTTTCAGTCTTAAAGTGAAGTGGGGCTCTATTTCGGCCCAGAAGCTCCAAACTTAGCGCTGCAAAAAATTTGCTGTCCATTTCACTGCAAACCAATGCCATTAGGAGTTAGTTTAGAGTCCCCAGGACTGCAATATATTTCCCAAGTACCGGAAAATCGAGAAGACGTTGCTCAAAATCACGATGCGCGCAAGACGGTCTTGGCTAGTCTTTCAGTCTTAAAGTGAAGTGGGGCTATATTTCGGCCCAGAAGCTCAAAAGTGAGCTTCAAAAAGTTTTGCTGTATCCATTTCAATGCAAACGAAGGCCATCAGGGGTTACTTAAGAGTCTTCGGGACTGGAAAATATCCCCCAAGTTCAGGGAAATTTAGCCGAAGTTGGTCAAAATCACGGTGCGCGTTAGGCGGTCTCGCTTAGTGTTTCAGTCTTAAAGTGAAGTGAGGCTTTATTCCTGCCCAGGAGCTTGAAAGTGAGCGTTCAAGAAGTTTCCCTGTGTTTATTTCAGTGCAAACCAAAGCCATCAGGAGCTAGTTTAGAGTCCCCGGGACTGGAAAATATCCCCCAACTTCCGGGAAGTCGAGCCGAAGTCGGTCAAAATAACGATTTGCGTAAGGCGGTCTCGGCTACTCTTACAGTCTTAAAGTGAAGTGGGGCTATATTTCGGGCCAGAAGCCCGAAAGTGATCGTTCAAAAAGTTTTGCTGAATTCATTTCACTGCAAACCAAGGCCATCAGGAGTTAGTTTAGCGTGCCCGGGACAAGAAAATATGCCCCAAGGTCCGGGAATTTGAGCCGAGGTTGGTCAAAATCACGATGCCCCTAAAGTGGTCTCGGCTACTCTTTCTGTCTTAAAGTAAAGTGGGGCTATATTTCGGCACAGAAGCCCGAAAGTGAGCGTTCAAAAAGTTTTGCTGTGTTCCCTGACTGAACAACAAGGCCATCACGAGTTAGTTGAGCGTCCCTGGGACTGGAAAATATTCCCCAAGTTTCGGTAAATGGAGCTAAAGTTGGTCAAAATCACGATGATCCTAAAGCGGTCTCGGCTACCCTTTCAGTCTTAAAGTCAAGTGGGGCTATATTTCTGTCCATAAGCTCGAAAGTGAGCGTTCAAAAAGTTTTGCTGTGTGCATTTCACTGCAAACCAAAGCTATCAAAAGTTAGTTTAGGGTCCCCAGGACTGGAAATATTCCCCAAGTTCCGGGAAAGCGAGCCGAAGTTGATCAAAATCACGATGCGCGAAATGCGGGCTCGGCTACTGTTTCAGTCTTAAAGTAAAGTGTGGCTATATTTCGGCCCACAAGCTCGAAAGTGAGCATTCAAAAAGTTTTGCTCTGTCCATTTCAATGCAAAGCAAGGCGATCAGGAGTTAGTTTAGAGTCCCCGAGACTGGAAAATATCCCCCAAGTTCCGAGAAATCGATCCGAAAATGGTCAAAATCACGATGCGCATTAGGCGATCTCGGCTACTCTTTCAGTCTTAAAGTGAAGTGGGGCTATATTTCGGCCCAGAAGCTCCAAAGTGGGCGTTCAAAAAGTTATGCTGTGCGCATTTCAGTGCAAACCAAGGCCACCCGGAGTTAGTTTAGAGTCCCCCGGACTGGAAAATATCCCAAAAGTTGCGTGAAATCGAGCTGAACTTGGTCTAACTGACGATGCGCGTGAGGCGGTCTCGGCTACTATTTCAGTCTGAAAGTGAAGTGGGATTCTATTTCGGCCCAGAAGCTACAAAGAGAGTGTTCAGAAACTTTCCTTTTCCATTTCACTGAAAAGCAAGGCCATCAGGAGTTAGTTTAGAGCCCGCGGAAATGGAATATATCCGCCAAGTTCCGGGAAAGCGACCCGAAGTTGGTCAAAATCACGATTTGCGCAAGACGGTCTCGACTACTCTTTCAGTGTTAAAGTAAAAGTGGGGCTATATTTCGGTCCAGAAGCTCGAGAGTGAGTGTTCAAATAGTTGTGCTGTGTCTATTTCACTGCAAACCAAGGCAATCAGGAGTTAGTTTAGAGTCCCCGGTACCGGAAAATATCCCCCATTTCCCGGGAAATCGAGCCAAAGTTGATCAAATTCACGATGCGCGTAAGGTGGTTCCGGTTACTCTTTCATTCTTAAAGTGAACTGGGGCAATATTTCCGCCCAGAAGCTCGAAAGTGAGCGTTCAAAAAGTTGTGCTGTGTCCATTTTGTATCAATCAGCTAAACTCAAGAAAGACGGCACAACAGAAGTCCGGCAAGAAAACACAAGCACAGGCTTTATTTCAAGTGAAGCCCACATGGAACTGACGCCATATAACATACGGGAACTAAATGACGTAACGATGTAACGATATGTCACGCAACATGTCACATCTCCCCCAATATATAAAAAGCAAGTAAAAATGAAATATGAAATAAAATAAAATAAGAAAATAATGAGCCATGCAAATCTAGCATAATAAATGTTCATTGGCAAGTGTTCAATGTCTATAACCCCTTCAAAGTCCAATGATCATGGGCCTAGCCTTGTAGCCACACAGCAAGTTCTATTAAGTCTCTTTAGTATTCAAATGTCAATGTTCAATAATAGTGAGCCATAACAAGTGTTCAACAAACTAATCAAACATGCGATGCTAAAGTTAGGTTCAGTGTTCAGTACTCAAGGTTCAGTAACTGAGGCCAAGAAGCATGACAGTCAAGTATTGTAATCTGCGAGATAGGATGGTCTTTTTACAATCCGTCCTGAGCGGGTCCTTGTTATCACACCACAGTCCGACTCAGCTATCTCTCGGTTGAGTTCAACAAGGGAAGTACCGTTATCCAGGATGCTGCTTGACTCTCCTTGACAAGTTGAGTCACCGGTTGTGTCAGGAGTGTTTGAGACTTGTGGTGGTAAATTAGTAGTAACCTCAGGAGGCAGCTCATTGGTTCTCTTCAGATGAACTCTGTTTCGTCTGTAAGACGTCCCATCTCCTGTCTCCACTTCATATGACCTCTCATCGAGTCTTTCCACGACAACTCCCTTCTTCCACTCCTTTTTTCCCAGTACAAACGGCTTCATTCGCACAGTGTCACCCTCGCTCAGAGGGGGTAGATCTCGGGCGTTGGTGTTGTAATACCGGCTTGCATTTGCTGGACTTCAATTTCTCTCTCTCGTGAGCCGAGTTGAGTGTCCTTGGCTCCAACAAGGTGCTAGTTGTAGGCAGTAGAGTTCTTGTTCTTCTATTCATGAGCCTCTGGACTGGACTGCTTCCAATGCCTTGTGATGGGGTGTTGCGTTCAGCAAGGAGCCCCAAGTAGAAATCGTCTCCAGCTTTGGCAGTCTTGCGAAGCAGTCGTTTGGCAGATTTGACAGCTGCCTCTACCTTGCCATTGGCTTTGCTGTTGTAGGGGGATGTAACACTATGCTCAATGTCCCAGGTCTTTGTCATTCTCTTGAATTCTGCAGCTGTAAATTGAGCGCCATTGTCACTTACGAGCTGACATGGACTGTCATGTCTGGCAAAATGAGCCTTGAGTTTCTTCCCCACAGTCTCAGCATCTACACGGTGCAGCTTGTCCAGTTCCCAATAGCCACTATAGTAATCCACTGTCACCAGGTAGTCTGTCTGGTTCAGGGAGAATAGATCAACAGCTACTTTCTCCCACGGCCTCTGTGGCACTTCATGGGACATGAGGGTCTCTTTGCCATGCGAGATTTCAAACAGCCTACAGGGCTCGCAGGTTGAAATCCAGTGTCTGAGTTCAGAGTTCATGCCAGGCCAATACACACTTTCCCGTGCCCTCCTGAGACAGCCTTCAACACCAGCATGGGATGCATGTATGTCTCTCTTTACTTCGGCCCTAAGTCCCTGGGGTACAACAAGGCGCTCACCTTTGAAAACGAGCCCATCATAAATGCTAAGCTCATCTCTCATGCTGTAGTAGGGGACCAGTTGGGAAGGAACGTTGGACTTGTCCTCAGGCCAGCCTTTCAGTATGGTGCTCTTCAGGGCTTGTAAGGTGTCCTCTTGTTCAGTCTCCACTCGAAACTTCTGTAACTTCCCTTGTCCAGTGGGCAGGAATTGGACGGCATTGACAACTTCAAATTCATTGCAGGTTTCTTGGCCATCAGCTGGTAGGTATGATCGGCTCATCATGTCTGCCAAGTGCTGTGTGTGACCCGGAGAATACTGCCCTTCTATGTCATAGGCCAGACTTCTGAGCAACATGCCTTGTAGACGTTTCGGTGCCCTGTCAAGCGGTTTTTTGGTGATGGCTTCAAGTGGCTTGTGGTCCGATCTGACAACTACCCGACGACCAAAGGCAAAGTGGTGCCACTTCTCCAGTGCAAAGACAATAGCAAGCATCTCCTTTTCTATGGTGGCATAACGGGTCTCAGGATCTGTAAGTGCTCTGCTAGCGTATGCCAGTGGTCGACCTTCTTGCATAAGTGCGGCACCAATTCCCAGGCTGCTGGCATCACACTGTATAACAAGCTCTTTGTCAGGACTGTAGTAGGCAAGGATTGGAGCCTGGGTGACTAGTTGTTTCACTTCATTGAAAGCTTTGTCTTCAGCATCGCCCCAGTACCATTCGACTCCCTTTTGTGTAAGTCTTCTTCTTCCATTACTTGGGAAAGCTTTGGAAGGAATTTTGCAAGATAATTAACAGTTCCGTTAAGTCTGTCAATGTCCTCCTTGGTCTTTGGTGTTTGCAGCTTTAGGATAGCTTCTACCTTACTTGGATCTGGTTTCAGACCCTCTGTAGTGAGTTGGTGCCCCATGAAATCCAGTTGTTTCACTCTCAGGGTCACTTTCTCCTTGTTGAGGCGGATGGATTTCTCTTCGCAGCACTGGAAGAGTGATGTGAGGTTTCTGTCATGGTCCTGCGTGGCATCCTCAATGGTGTCTCCAACTCCATAGATCAATATGTCATCAGCTATACAGGCAACACCCACCAGTCCTTCCAGGGCTTGATGGAGTCGTTTTTGGAAGATCTCAGGGCTAACAGAGAGTCCAAAGGGAAGACGTCTCCACCTGTACCTCCCGAATGGGGTAGAGAAAGTGGTAAGCAGACTGGACTCTTCTTCCAAGGTACAGTGCCAATAACCGTGACTCAGATCAACTTTGCTGAAAACTTTCGCCTTTGCAAGGTCAGGGAGGATGTCATCCAGTACAGGAAGCTGGTAGTGTTCCCGCTTTAACGCGAGGTTAAGGGATCGTGGATCTATGCAGATCCGAAGACTTCCATCCTTTTTGGTTGCAATTGTCATCTGATTTACCCAGTCGGTGGGTTCATCTACGGGAGCGAGAACTCCTACCCCGACCAGTCTGTCAAGCTCCTGCTTAACCTGGTCTCGCAGCTCAACAGGCAGCCTTTTCGGTGGACGAAGTACCGGCTCTGCATCGGGCTTGATGGTCAGACGTACAGAGCCAGATAAGGTGCCAATGTCGCCTTTGAATACATCAGGAAAAGCTTTTAAGACGTCTTGCTGGCCTTCAACTACTCCATTAACACTTTCAAACTTATCATAGTTGACTGTGATCAGCTTCATCTTCTCAGCTGCCTTGCGACTCAGCAGTGGGGTTAGTTCAGCTTCACCAACAACAAACTTCACCATGTACTTCTTGGAGGTTTTGGGGTTCTCTAGGAGGAGTTTACAGGTACCAAGTGCTTTCATTTTTGCTTTGTTCCACATTTCGAGGGAAATGTTGGATGGCTGAATTTCACTGTTGCCTATGCAATTTCTGGGAATGATGCTGACAGTAGCTCCACAGTCTATTTGCAGTTTGACTGGGCTGGAGTTAATGTTCATTTCACAATAGATTGGCTTATCCTTCCTAGATGCAACACCATTGACAAAAGCATTAAGGGTCTTTACAGAGGCCACATCCGAGTCGGAGTCAAAGGAGTCACAGTCCTGATTCACTAGGTGCACCTTTCCTTTCGTCTCACAGACCACAGAGCCCTTCCAGTGATTCATTTTCCGGCATGCATTGCACCGTTTACCCCATGCAGGACACAATTCTTTTTTCAGAACATGAGTCTGCAAGCAGAATTTGCACTTGAGCTTTCGTGACTGCGTGGTTTTCCTGTCAGATGATGGTTCAGGGGGGTCACTCCGTTTCCCATTCGCTCTACGTGATTGGTTTACCCAGTGGACTTCCTCAACTTTTTCGTTCGCACCAATTGCCTGCAGTTGAGTTGTGGCACTTGCAGATGTGCGGCAAATATCAATACATCTCGTAAAATCCAGCTTTCGTTCTTGAAGGAGCCTTTTTCTGGCATCGCCATTTCTGATGCCGAGAACAATACGGTCTCGAAGAAGAGAATCAGTCATTCGAGGGCAAGTGCAAAAGTTACATGTTTCAGCCATGTTTCGTAGTGCGATCAGGTATGCATCGAAGCTTTCGCCGACTTCTTGATTTCTTTGGTTGAACTTGAAGCGTTCATACGTCTCGTTGAATTCACCCGTGAAGTACTCGTCAAACTTGGCTATTATGGTGTCGACCTTTTCGGGGTCTTCGCCGGTGTTGTACCGAAAGGCGTTGAAGATCTCCAATGCACCTTGACCGATGGTACAGAGAGAAAGGGCTTTTTGATATTGAGCATCTTGGCTGGTAATCTTCGCTACAACCGCGTAGTTAATCCAGGTTTGTTTCCATAATTTCCACTTTTTCGGCGAACAGTCCGCAAGGTTGAGTGGAGCAGGAGGTTTTACATGTGGTAATGGCGGGCGATTCGGTTGAGCAGCGCTCAAGGTTTGTGCAGAAACGGCGTCAGCTTCAACTCCGGTTGCAGGCATGACTTGCAGCGGTTCTGAGCAGATTCTCAACCGCTGCCACCATGTATCAATCAGCTAAACTCAAGAAAGACGGGACAACAGAAGTCCGGCAAGAAAACACAAGCACAGGCTTTATTTCAAGTGAAGCCCCATGGAACTGACGCCATCTAACATACGGGAACTAAATGACGTAACGATGTAACGATATGTCACGCAACATGTCACACATTTCACTCCAGAGCAAGGCCATCACGAGTTACCTTAGAGTCCGCGGGACTGGAAAATATCCCCCAAGTTAAGGGAAATCGAGCCGAAGTTGGTCAAAATTACGATGGGCGTAAGGCGGTCTCGGCTACTCTTTCACTCTTAAAGTAAAGTGGAGCTATATTTCGGCCCAGAAGCTCAAAAGGTGAGCGTTCAAAAAGTTTTGCTGTGTCCATTTTACTGCAGACCAAGGCCGTCGGGGGTCAGTTTAGAGTCCCCAGGACTGGAAAATAACCCCCAAGTTCCGGGAAATTTAACCGAAGTTGGTCAAAATCACGACGCGCGTACGGCGGTCTCGGCTACTCTTTCAGTCTTAAAGTGAAGTGGGGCAATATTTCGGCCCAGAAGCTCGAAACTGAGTGTTTAAAAAGTTTTGCTGTGTCCATTTCACTGCAAAACAAGGCCATCACGACTTAGTTTAGCGTCCAAGGGACTGGAAATATCCCCCAAGTTACGGGAAATCCACCCGAAGTTAGTCAAAATCACGATGCGCTTAAGGGAGTCTCGGCTGCTCTTTCAGTCTTAAGGTAAAGTGGGCTTAGATTTAACTCCAGAAGCTCGAAAGTAAGGGTTCAACACTTTTTGTCTCTATTTCACTCACATCTTAGACAATCAGGAGTGAGTTTAGAGACTTTGTGACTGGAAAATATCTCCCAAGTTTCGCCAGATCGAGCCGAAGATCCTCAAAATCACAATGCGCGTAAGGCGCTCCCGCCTACTCTTTCAGTCTTAAAAAGAAGGAGGGCTATATTTCGGCCAGCAAGCTCGAAAGTGCTCGTTCAAAAAGTGTTCCTGTGTCCATTTCACTGGAAACCAAGGCCATCAGGAGTTAGTTTAGAGTCCCCGGGACTGGAAAATATCCCCCTATTTGCGGGAAATCCAGCCGAAGTATCCCAAAATCACGATGCGCATAAGGCGGTCTCGGCTAGTCTTTCAGTCTTAAAGTTAAGTGGGCTATATTTCGACCCATAAGCTCGAAAGTGAGCGTTCAAAAAGTTTTGCTCTATCCATTTAACTGCAAACTAAGGCCATCGGAAGTTAGTTTATCTTCCCCGGGAATTGAAAATATTCGACAACTTCCGGGAAATCGAGCCGAAGTTGGTCAAAATTACGATGCGCGTAAGGCGGTCTCGGCTACTCTTTCAGTCTTAAAGTGAAGTAGGGCTATATTTCGGCCGAGAAGCTCGAAAGTGAGCGTTCAAAAAAATGTGCTGTGTCCATTTCACTGCAAACCAAGGCCATCAGCAGTTAGTTTAGAGTCCCCGGGACTGGAATATATCCCCGAAGTTCCGGGAAATCCAACGGAAGTTGGTCAAAATCACGATGCGCGTAGGACGGTCTCGGCTACTCTTTCAGTCTTAAAGTAAAGTGGGGCTATATTTCGGCCCAGAAGCTCGAAAGTGACCCTTTAAAAAGTTACGCTTTCTGCATTTAACTGCAAACCAAGTCCATCAGGAGTTAGTTTAAAGTCCCCTGGACTCTAAAATATCTCCCAAGTGCCGGGAAATCGAGCTGAACTTGGTCAAAATCACGATGCTCGTAAGGCGGTCTCGGCTACTATTTCAGTCTTAAAGTGAAATACGGTTGCATTTCGGCCCAGAAGCTCGAAACTGAGCGTTCAAAAAGTTTTCCTGCGTCCATTTCACTGCAAACCAAGGCCATCAGGGTTAGTTTAGAGTGCCCGGGACTTGAAAATATCGCCAAAATTCTAGAAAATCGAGCGGAAGATGCTCAAAATCACGATGCGCGTAAGGCGGTCTCGCCTACTCTTTCAGTCTTAAAGTGAAGTGGGGCTATATTTCATCCCAGAAGCTCGAAAAGAAGCCTTCAAAAAGTGTTACTGTGTTCATATCACTGCAAACCAAGACCATCAGGAGTTAGTTTAGACTTCTCGGGACTGGAAAATATCGCCCAGGTTCGGGGAAATCGAGCCGAATTTTGTCAAAATCACGAAGCGCGTAAGGCGGTCTCAGCTACTCTTTCATTCTTAAAGTGAACTGGGGCTATATTTCGGCGGAGAAGCTAGAAAGTGAAAGCTCAAAAAGTTTTGCTGTGTTCATTTCACTGCAAACCAAGGCCATCAGGAGTTAGTTTAGACTCCTCGGAAATGGAAAATATCACCCAAGTTCGGGGAAATCGAGCCGAAGTTGGTCTAAATCACGATGCGTCTAAGGCGGTCTCGGCTACTCTTTCAGTATTAAGGTGAGGTGGGGCTATATTTCGGCCCAGAGTTTCAAAAGTTAGCGTTCAAAAAAATTGGCTGTGTCCATTTCACTGCAGACCAAGGCCATCAGGGGTTAGTTTAGAGTCCTTGGGACTTGAATATATACCCGAAGTTTCGGGAAATCGAGCCGAAGTTGGTGAAAATCACGATGCGCGTAAGACGGTCTCGGCTATTCTTTCATTCTTAAAGTGAACGCGGGCTATATTTCGGCCCAGAAGCTCGAAAGTGAAAATTCAAAAAGTTTTGCTGTCCATTTCACCGCGAACCAAGCCACATCAGGACATAGTTTACAGTCTCCGGTACATCAAAATATCCCCCAAGTTCCGGGAAATCGAGCCGTAGTTTCTTAAAATCACGATGCGCGTAAAGCAGTCTCGGCTACTCTTTGAGTCTTAAAGTGACGTGGCTGTATATTTCGGCCCAGAAGCTCGAAAGTGAACGTTCAAAAAGCTGTGCTGTGCCCATTTCACTGCAAAGCAAGGCCCTCAGGAAGTAGTTTACAGTGCCCGGAACTGGAAAATATCCCCCAAGTTCCACGAAATCGAGACGAAGTTGGTCAAAATAACGATTCGCGTAAGGCTGTCTTGGCTACTCTTTCAGTCTTAAAGTGAAGTAGGGCTATATTTCGGTCCAGAAGCTCGAAAGTGAGCGTTCAAAAAGTTTTCCTCTCTGAATTTCACTGAAAACCAAGGCCATCGCGAGCTAGTTTAGGGTCCTGGGCACTGGAAAATATTCCCGAAGTTCCGGTAAATCGAGCAGAAGTTGGTCAAAATCACGATGCTCCCAAAGCGGTCTCGGTACCCTTTCAGTCTTAAAGTGAAGTGGCGCTATTTTTCTGTCCAGAAGCTCGAAAGTGAGCGTTCAAAAAGTTTTGCTGTGTATAGTTCACTGCAAACCAAAGCAATCAAAGTTAGTTTAGGGTCCCCGGGACTGGAAAGTATTTCCCAAGTTCCGTGAAAGCGAGCCAAAGTTGATCAAAATCACGATGCGCGAAATGCGGTCTCGGCTACTGTTTCAGTCTTAAAGTAAAGTGTGGCTATATTTCGGCCCACAAGCTCGAAAGTGAGCGTTCAAAAAGTTTTGCTGTGTCTATTTCACTGCAAGACAAGGCCATCAGGACTTAGGTTAGCGTCCAAGGGACTGGAAAATGTTCCCCAAGTTTCGGGAGATCCATGCGAAGTTTGTCAAAATCACAATGCGCGTTAGGTAGTCTCGGTTACTCTTTAAGTCTTAAAGTAAAGTGGGGCATTATTTCGGCCAGGAAGCTCGACGGTGAGCGTTCAAAACGTTTTGCTCTGTCCATTTCAATGCAAAGCAAGGCGATCAGGAGTTAGTTTAGAGTCCCTGGGACTGGAAAATATCCCCCAAGTTCCGAGAAATCGATTCGAAAATGGTCAAAATCACGTTGCGCGTAAGACGATCTCGGCTACTCTTTCAGTCTTAAAGTGAAGTGGGGCTATATTTCGGCCAAGAACCTCCAAAGTGGGCGTTCAAAAAGTTATGCTCTACGCATTTCAGTGCAAACCAAGGCCACCCGGAGTTAGTTTAGAGTCCCCCGGACTGGAAAATATCCCAAAAATTGCGTGAAATCGAGCTGAACTTGCTCTAACTCACGATGCGCGTGAGGCGGTCTCGGCTACTATTTCAGTCTGAAAGTGAAGTGGGATTCTATTTCGGCCCAGAAGTAACAAAGAGAGTGTTCAAAGAGCTTTCCTTTGTCCATTTCACTGAAAACCAAGGCCATCAGGAGTTAGTTTAGAGCCCGCGGAAATGGAATATATATCCGAAGTTCCGTGAAACCGACCCGAAGTTGGTCAAAATCACGATTTGCGCAAGACGGTCTCCGCTACTCTTTCAGTCTCAAAGTAAAGTGGGGCTATATTTCGGTCCAGAAGCTCGAGAGTGAGCGTTCAAAAAGTTTCGCTGTGTCCATTTCACTGAAAACCAAGACAATCAGGAGTTAGTTTAGAGTCCCCGGGACTGGAAAATATCCCCCATTTCCCGGCAAATCGAGCCGAAGTTGGTCAAAATCACAGTGTGCTTAAGGCGGTCTCGGCTACTCCTTCAGTCTAAAAGTGAAGTGGGGCTCTATTTCGGCCCACAAGCTCAAAGCTCAAAAAAAATTACTTTGTCTATTTCACTGCAAACCAAGGCTATCAGGAGTTAGTTTAGAGTCCCCGGGAGTGGAATGTATTTCCCAAGTTCCGGAAAATCGAGAAGACGTTGGTCAAAATGACGATGCGCGTAAGATCTTCTCGGCTACTCTTTCAGTCTTAAAGTGAAGTGTGGCTATATTTAGGCCCAGAAGCTCAAAACTGAGCGTTCAAAAAGTTTTGCTGTATCCATTTCAATGCAAACCAAGGCCATCAGATGTTACTTAAGAATCCTCGGGACTGGAAAAGATCCCCCATGTTCCGGTAAATCGAGCCGAAGTTGGTCAAAATCACGATGTGCGTAAGGTGGTCTCGGCTACTCTTTCAGTCTTAAAGTGAAGTGGGGCAATATTTGGGCCCAGAAGCTCGAAAGTGAGTGTTTCAAAAATTTTTCTCTGTCACTTTCAGTGCAAACCAAGGCCATCAGAAGTTAGTTTAGAGACCCTGGGACTGGAGAATTTCCCCCAAGTCCCGGGAAATCGAGCCGAAGTTGATCTACTTCATGATGCGCGTAACGTGGTCTAGGCTACTGTGTCAGTCCTAAAGTGAAGTGTGGCTATATTTCGGCGGACAAGCTAGAAAGTGAGCGTTCAAAAAGTTTTGTTGTGTCCATTTTACTTCAAAACAAGGCCATCAGGACTTAGTTTAGCGTCCAAGAGACTGCAAAATATCCCCCAAGTTCCGGGAAATCCATTCGAAGTTCGTCAAAATTACGATGCACGTAAGGCGCTCTGATCTACTCTTTCAGTCTTAAAGTAAAGTGGGGGTATATTTCTGCCCAGAAGCTCCAAAGTTGTGCTCTGTCCATTTCACTGAAAACCAAGGCCATCAGGAGTTACTTTAGAGTCCCTTTGACTGGAATATATCCACCAAGTTTCGGGAAATAAACGCGAAATTGTTCAAAATCACGATTCGCTCAAGACGGTCTCGCCTACTCTTTCAGTCTTAAAGTAAAATGGGGCTCTATTTCGGCCCAGAAGCTCGAGAGTGAACGCTCAAAAACTTTCGCTGTGTCCATTTCACTGCAAACCAAGACAAGCAGGAGTTAGTTGAAAGTCCCCGGGACTGGAAAATATCCCCCAAGTTCCGGGAAATCAACCCGAACTTTGTCAAAATCACGATGCGCGTAAGGCGGTCTCGGCTACTCTTTCAGTGTTAAAGTAATGGGGGGCTATATTTTGGCCCAGAAGCTCGAAATTGAGCGTTCAGAAAGTTTTGCTGGCTCCATTTTACTGCAAACCAAGGCCATCAGGAATTAGTTTACAGTCCTCAGAACTGGAATATATCCCCTTAGTTCGGGCAAATCGAGCCGAAGTTGCTCAAAATCACGATGCACGTAAGGCGGTCTCGGCTACTCTTTCAGTCTTCAAGTGAAGTGGGGTTCTATTTCGGTCCACAAGCTCGAAAGTATGCGTTCAAAAACTCTTTCTGTTTCCGTTTCACTGCAAACCAAGACCAGCACGAGTTAGTTTAGAGTCTCCGGGACTGGAAAATATTTCGCAAGTTCCGGGAAATTGGCCGAATTGATTAAAATCACGATGCCCGAAACGTGGTCTCGGCTGCTGTTTCAGTCTTAAAGTGAAGTATGGCTATATTTTGGCCTACAAGCTCAAAAGTGAGCGTTCAAAAAGCTTTGCTGTGTCCATTTCACTGCAAAACAAGGCCATCAGCAACTAGTTTAGCGTCCAAGGTACTGGAAAATATCCCCCAAGTTCCGGAATATCGACAAGTAGTTGGTTAAAATCACGATGCGCGCACGCCGGTCTAGGCTACTCTTTAAGTCGTAAGTGATGTGGGACTCTATTACGGCCTAGAAGCTCGAAAGTGTGCGTTCAAAAACTTGTGCTGTGTGAATTTCATTGCAAACCAAGCCCATCAGGAGTTAGTTTAGACTCGTCGAGAATTGAAAATATCGCCCAAGTTCGGGGAAATCGAGCCGAATTTTCTCAAAATCACGATGCGCGTAAGGCAGTCTCGGCTACTCTTTTATTCTTAAAGTGAACTGGGGCTATATTTCGGCCCAGAAGCTAGAAAGTGAAAGTTCAAAAAGTTTTGCTGTGTCCATTTCACCGCAAACCAAGCCAAATCAGCAGATTGTTTACAGTGTTCGGGACATCAAAATATCCCCCAAGTCCCGGGAAATCGAGCCGAAGTTTGTAAAAATCACGATGCGCGTAAAGCAGTCGGCTACTCTTTTAGTCTTAAAGTGACGTGGCTGTATATTTCGGCCCAGAAGCTCGAAAGTGAGCGTTCAAAAAGTTTTCCTCTCTCAATTTAACTGAAAACCAAGGCCATCATGAGTTAGTTTAGAGTCCACGGACTGGAAAATATCCCTTAAGTTCTTGCAACTCAAGCCGAAGTTGGTCAAAATCACGATGCGTCTAAGGCGGTCTCGGCTACTATTTCAGTCTTAAAGTGAAGTGGGGCTATATTTCGGCCCAGAATTTCGAAAGTAAGCGTTGAAAAAAATTTGCTGTGTCCATTTTACTGCAGACCAAGGCCATAAGGGCTTAGTTTAGAGTCCTTGGGACTTGAATATATACCCGAAGGTTCGGGAAATCGAGCCGAAGTTGGTCAAAATCACGATGCGCGTAAGACGGTGTCGGCTATTCTTTCATTCTTAAAGTGAACTCGGGCTATAATTCGGCCCAGAAGCTCGAAAGTGAAAGTTCAAAAAGTTTTGCTGTGTCCATTTCACCGCGAACCAAGCCACATCAGGAGATAGTTTACAGTCTCGGGGACATCAAAATATCCCCCAAGTTGCGGGAAATCGAGCCGAAGTTTGTCAAAATCACGATGCGCGTAAAGCAGTCTCGGCTACTCTTTTAGTCTTAAAGTGACGTGGCTGTCTATTTCGGCCCAGAAGCTCGAAAGCGAGCGTTCAAAAAGTTATGCTGTGCCCATTTCACTGCAAAGCAAGGCCCTCAGGAAGTAGTTTACAGTGCCCGGAACTGGAAAATATCCCCCAAGTTCCGCGAAATCGAGACGAAGTTGGTCAAAATAACGATTCGCGTAAGGCGGTCTCGGCTACTCTTTCAGTCTTAAAGTGAAGTGGGGCTATATTTCGGCCCAGAAGCTCAAAAGTGAGCTTCAAAAAGTTTAACTGTATCCATTTCAATGCAAACGAAGGCCATCAGGGGTTACTTAAGAGTCTTCGGGACTGGAAAATGTCCCACAAGTTCAGGGAAATTTAGCCGAAGTTGGTCAAAATCACGGTGCGCGTTAGGCGGTCTCGCTTAGTGTTTCAGTCTTAAAGTGAAGTGAGGCTTTATTCCTGCCCAGGAGCTTGAAAGTGAGCGTTCAAGAAGTTTCCCTGTGTTTATTTCAGTGCAAACCAAAGCCATCATGAGTTAGTTTAGAGTCCCCGGGACTGGAAAATAGCTTTTAAGTTCTGGGTACTCAAGCCGAAGTTGGTCAAAAGCACGATGCGCCTAAGGCGGCCTCGGGTACTCTTTCAGTCTTAAAGTGAAGTGGAGCTCTATTTCGGCCCAGAAGCTCCAAAGTGAGCGCTGCAAAAAATTTGCTGTGTCCATTTCACTGCAAACCAAGGCTATCAGGAGTTAGTTTAGAGTTTCCGGGACTGCAATATGTTTCCCAAGTTCCTGAAAATCGAGAAGACTTTGGTCAAAATCACGATGCGCGCAAGACGGTCTTGGCTAGTCTTTCAGTCTTAAAGTGAAGTGGGGCTATATTTCGGCCCAGAAGCTCAAAAGTGAGCGTTCAAAAAGTTTCGCTGTATCCATTTCAATGCAAACGAAGGCCATCAGGGGTTACTTAAGAGTCTTCGGGACTGGAAAATATCCCCCAAGTTCAGGGAAATTTAGCCGAAGTTGGTCAAGATCACGGTACGCGTTAGGCGGTCTCGCTTACTGTTTCAGTCTTAAAGTGAAGTGAGGCTTTATTCCTGCCCAGGAGCTTGAAAGTGAGCGCTCAAAAAGTTTCCCTGTGTTAAATTTCACTGCAAACCAAAGCCATAGGGAGCTAGTTTAGAGTCCCCGGGACTGGAAAATATCCCCCAACTTCCGGGAAATCGAGCCGAAGTTGGTCAAAATCACGATTTGCGTAAGGTAGTCTCGGCTACTCTTTCAGTCTTAAAGTAAAGTGTGGCTATATTTCGGGCCAAAAGCTCCAAAGTGAGCGGTGCAAAAAATTTGCTGTGTCCATTTCACTGCAAACCAAGGCCATCAGGAGTTAGTTTAGAGTTTCCGGGACTGCAATATGTTCCCCAACTTCCGGAAAATCGAGAAGACGTTGGTCAAAATCACGATGCGCGGAAGACGGTCTTGGCTAGTCTTTCAGTCTTAAAGTGAAGTGGGGCTATATTTCGGGCCGAGAAATCGATCTGAAAATGGTGAAAACCACGATACGCGTAATGCTCGCAAAGCGGTCTCGGCTACCCTTTCAGTCTTAAAGTGAAGTGGGGCTATATTTCTGTCCAGAAGCTCGAAAGTGAGCGTTCAAAAAGTTTTGCTGTGTGCATTTCACTGCAAACCAAAGCTATCAAAAGTTAGTTTAGGGTCCCCGGGACTGGAAAATATTCCCCAAGTTCCGGGAAAGAGAGCCGAAGTTGATCAAAATCACGATGCGCGAAATGCGGTTTCGGCTACAGTTTCAGTCTTAAAGTAAAGTGTGGCTATATTTCGGCCCACAAGCTCGAAAGTGAGCGTTCAAAAAGTTTTGCTCTGTCCATTTCAATGTAAAGCAAGGCGATCAGGAGTTAGTTTAGAGTCCCGGGAACTGGAAAATATCCCCCAAGTTCCGAGAAATCGATCTGAAAATGGTGAAAATCACGATACGCGTAATGCGATCTCGGCTACTCTTTCAGTCTTAAAGTGAAGTGGGGCTATATTTCGGCCCAGAAGCTCCAAAGTGCGGGTTCAAAAAGTTATGCTGTGCGCATTTCAGTGCAAACCAAGGCCATCAGGAGTTAGTTTAGAATTCCCCGGACTGGAAAATATCCCAAAAGTTGCGTGAAATCGAGCTGAACTTGGTCTAACTCACGATGCGCGTGAGGCGGTCTCGACTACTATTTCAGTCTGAAAGTGAAGTGGGATTCTATTTCGGCCATGAAGCTACAAAGAGAGTGTTCAAAACGCTTTCCTTTGTCCATTTCACTGAAAACCAAGGCCATCAGCAGTTAGTTTAGAGCCCGCGAAAATGGAATATATCCCCCAAGTTCCGGGAAACCGACCCGAAGTTGGTCAAAATCACGATTTGTGCAAGACGGTCTCTACTCTTTCAGTGTTAAAGTAAAGTGGGGCTATATTTCGGTCCAGAAGCTCGAGAGTGAGCGTTCGAAAAGTTTCGCTGTGTCCATTTCACTGAAAACCAAGACAATCAGGAGTTAGTTTAGAGTCCCCGGGAATGGAAAATATCCCCCAAGTTCCGGCAAATCGAGCCGAAGTTGGTCAGAATCACGGTGCGCTTAAGGCGGTGTCGGCTACTCCTTCAGTCTTAAAGTGAAGTGGAGCTCTATTTCGGCCCACAAGCTGAAAGCTCAAAAAAAATTACTGTGTCTATTTCACTGCAAACCAAGGCTATCAGGAGTTAGTTTAGAGTCCCCGGGAGTGGAATATATTTCCCAAGTTCCGGAAAATCGACGAGACGTTGGTCAAAATCACGATGCGGGGAAGACGGTCTCGGCTACTCTTTCAGTCTTAAAGTGAAGTGGGGCTATATTTCGGCCCAGAAGCTCGAAAGTGAGTGTTTCAAAAGTTTTGCTCTGTCACTTCCAGTGCAAACCAAGGCCATCAGAAGTTAGTTTAGAGTCCCTGGGAGTGGAGAATATCCCCCAAGTCTCGGGAAGTCGAGCCGAAGTTGATCAAATTCATGATGCGCGTAACGTGGTCTCGGCTACTGTGTCAGTCCTAAAGTGAAGTGTGGCTATATTTCGGCCCAAGCGCTAGAAAGTGAGCGTTCAAAAAGTTTTGTTGTGTCCATTTTACTTCAAAACAAGGCCATCAGGACTTAGTTTAGCGTCCAAGGGACTGCAAAATATCCCCCAAGTTCCGGGAAATCCATTCGAAGTTCGTCAAAATTACGATGCACGTAAGGCGGTCTGATCTACTCTTTCAGTCTTAAAGTAAAGGGGGGCTATATTTCTGCCCAGAAGCTCGAGAGTGAGCGTTCAAAAACTTTCGCTGTGGCCATTTCACTGCAAACCAAGACAAGCAGGAGTTAGTTGAGAGTCCCCGGGACTGGAAAATATCCCCCAAGTTCCGGGAAATCAACCCGAACTTTGTCAAAATCACCATGCGCGTAAGGCGGTCTCGGCTACTCTTTCAGTGTTAAAGTAATGGGGGGCTATATTTTGGCCCAGAAGCTCGAAATTGAGCGTTCAAAAAGTTTTGCTGGCTCCATTTTACTGCAAACCAAGGCCATCAGCAATTAGTTTAGAGTTCTCAGAACTGGAATATATCCCCTAAGTTCCCGCAAATCGAGCCGAAGCTGCTCAAAATCACGATGCACGTAAGGAGGTCTAGGCTACTCTTTCAGTCTTCAAGTGAAGTGGGGTTCTATTTCGGTCCAGAAGCTCGAAAGTATGCGTTCAAAAACTCTTTCTGTTTCCGTTTCACTGCAAACCAAGACCAACACAAGTTAGTTTAGAGTCCCCGGGACTGAGAAATATTTCGCAAGTTCCCCGAAATCGAGCCAAAGTTGATCAAAATCACGATGCGCGAAACGTGGTCTCGGCTACTGTTTAAGTCTTAAAGTGAAGTATGGCTATATTTCGGCCCACAAGCTCGAAAGTGAGCGTTCAAAAAGCTTTGCTGTGTCCATTTCACTGCAAAACAAGGCCATCGGCACCTAGTTTAGCGTCCAAGGGACTGGAAAATATCCCCCAAGTTCCGGGAAATCCACCCGAAATTTGTCAAAATCACGATGCGCGCACGCCGGTCTCGGCTACTCTTTAAGTCGTAAGTGATGTGGGACTATATTTCGGCCTAGAAGCTCGAAAGTGTGCGTTCAAAAACTTGTGCTGTGTGAATTTCACTGCAAACCATGGCCATCAGGAGTTAGTTTAGAGTCCCCGGAACTGGAAAATATTCCCCAAGTTCCAGGAAAGCGAGTAGAAGTTGATCAAAATCGCGATGCGCGTAACGCGGTCTCGGCTACTGTTTCAGTCTCAAAGTGAAGTGTGGCTATATTTAGGCCCAAAAGCTCGATAGTGAGCGTTCAAAATGTTTTGCTGTGTCCATTTCACTGCAAACCAAGGCAATCAGGAGTTAGTTTAGAGTCCCCGGGACTGGAAAATATTCTCCAAGTTCCTGGAAATGGTGCCGAAGTTGATGAAAATTACGATGCGCGTAACGGGCTCTCGGCTATTCTTTCAGTCTTAAATTTAAGTAGGGCTACATTTCGGCCCTGAAGCTCGAAGGTGAGCGTTCAGAATGTTTTGCTGTGTTCATTAAACTGCAAACCAAGGTCATCGGGAGTTAGTTTAGCGTCCCCGGGACTTCAAATTATTCGCCAACTTCCGGGAAATCGAGCAAAAGTGGCCCAAAATCACGATGCGCGTAACGCGGTCTCGGCTACTCTTTCAGTCTTAAAATTAAGGGGGGCTATATTTCGACCTAGAAGCTCGAGACCGGGCGTGCGCTAATTTTACCTGTGTCCATTTCACTGACATCTTAGGCCATCAGGAGTTAGTTTAGAGTCCTTGGGACTGGAAAATATTTCCCAAATTCTGGCAGATCGAGCCAAAGGTACTCAAAATCATGATGCGCGTAAGGCGGTCTCGGCTACTCTTTCAGTCTTAAAATGAAGTGGGGCTATATTTCGGCCGAGAAGCTCAACACCGAGCGTGCGCTCCTTTTGACTGTGTACATATCACTGAAAACTAAGTTCATCAGGAGTTAGCATACAGTCCCCGGGACTGAAAATATTCCCCGAATTCTTGCAAATCGAGCCAAAGATGCTCAAAATCACGATGCGCGTAAGGCGGTCTCGGCTACTCGTTTACTCCGAAAATGAAGTGGGGCTATATTTCGGTTCTACAAGCTCGACACCGAGCGTGCTCTCCTTTTACCTGTGTCCATTTCCCTAAGAACTAAGTCCATCAGGAGATAGTTTAGAATCCTCGAGACTGGAAGCTATCCTCCAAGTTTCGGCAAATTGAGCCATACTTTCTTAAAATTACGATAAGCGTACGGCAGTTTCGTTTACTCTTTCAGTCTTAAAATGAAGTGGGGCTACATTTCGGCCTAGAAGCCCGACACCAAGCGTGCGCTCCTGTTACTTGTGACCATTTTACTGAAAACTAAGGCCATCAAGAGTTAGGGTAGAGTCACCCGGGACTGGAAAATATCCCCAGAGTTTTGGCAGATCGAGCCATAGTGGCTAAAAATTTCGATGCGCTTAAGGCGGTTTCGTGTACACTTTCAGTCTTAAAATAAAGTGGGGCTATATTTCGGACTACAACCTGGAAACCGAGCGTGCGCCCCTTTTACCTGTGTCCATTTCACTAAAAACCAAGGAATTCAGGAGTTAGTTTAGAGCTTCCGGGACTGGAAAATATCCCCCAAGTCCCAGGAAATCAAGCCGAAGTTCGACAAAATTACCATGCGCGTAAGGCGGTCCCGGCTACTCTTTCAGTCTTAAAGTGAAGTGGGGCTATATTTCGGCCCAGAAGCTCAAAAGTGAACGTTCAAAGAGTTTGGCTGTGTCCATTTCACTGAAAACCAAGGCCATCAGGAATTAGTTTAGAGTGCCCGGGACTGGGAATTATCTCCCAAGTTCCGGGACATCAAGCCGAAGTAGCCCAAAATCACGATGTGCGTAAGGCGGTCTCGGCTAGTCGTTCAGTCTTAAAGTGAAGTAGGGCTATGCTTCGGCCCAGAAGCTCAAACGTGAGCGTTCAAAAAGTTGTGCTGTGTCCATTTCACTGAAAACCAAGGTAATCAGGAGTTAGTTTAGAGTCCCCGGTACCGGAAAATATCCCCCATTTCCCGGGAAATCGAGCCAAAGTTGGTCAAAATCACGATGCGCGTAAGGCGGTCCCGGTTACTCTTTCATTTTTAAAGTGAACTGGGGCAATATTTCCGCCCAGAAGCTCGAAAGTGAGCGTTCAAAAAGTTGTGCTGTGTCCATTTCACTCCAGAGCAAGGCCGTGAGGAGTTACTTTAGAGTCCGCGGGACTGGAAAATATCCCCCAAGTTCCGGGAAATCGAGCCGAAGTTGGTCAAAATTACGATGCGCGTAAGGAGGTCTCGGTTTCTCTTTCAGTCTTAAAGTGAAGTAGGGCTATATTTCTGCCGAGAAGCTCGAAAGTGAGCGTTCAAACAAATGTGCTGCGTCCATTTCACTGCAAACCAAGGCCATCAGCAGTTAGTTTAGAGTCCCCGGGACTGGAATATATCCCCGAAGTTCCGGGAAATCCAACGGAAGTTGGTCAAAATCACGATGCGCGTAAGACTGTCTCGGCTACTCTTTCACTCTTAAAGTAAAGTGGGGCTATATTTCGGCCTAGAAGCTCGAAAGTGATCCTTTAAAAAGTTACGCTTTCTGCATTTAACTGCAAACGAATGCCATCAGGAGTTAGTTTAAAGTCCCCCGGACTGGAAAATATAGCCCAAGTTCCGGGAAATCGAGCTGAACTTGGTCAAAATCACGATGCTCGTAAGGCAGTCTCGGCTACTATTTCAGTCTTAAAGTGAAATACGGTTGTATTTCGACCCAGAAGCTCGAAACTAAGCGTTCAAAAAGTTTTCCTGCGTCCATTTCACTGCAAACCAAGGCCATCAGGAGTTAGTTTAGAGTCCCCGGAACTTGAAAATATCGCCAAAATTCTAGAAAATCGAGCGGAAGATGCTCAAAATTACGATGCGCGTAAGGCGGTCTCGGCTACTCTTTCAGTCTTAAAGTGAAGTGGGGCTATATTTCATCCCAGAAGCTCGAAAATAAGCCTCCAAAAAGTGTTAATGTGTTCATTTCACTGCAAACCAAGGCCATCAGGAGTTAGTTTAGACTCCTCGGGACTGGACAATATCGCCCAAGTTCGGGGAAATCGAGGCGAATTTTGTCAAAATCACGATGCGCGTAAGGCGCTCTCGGCTACTCTTTCAGTCTTAAAGTGAAGTGGGGCTATATTTCATCCCAGAAGCTCGAAAATAAGCCTCCAAAAAGTGTTAATGTGTTCATTTCACTGCAAACCAAGGCCATCAGGAGTTAGTTTAGACTCCTCGGGACTGGAAAATATCGCCCAAGTTCGGGGAAATCGAGGCGAATTTTGTCAAAATCACGATGCACGTAAGGCGGTCTCGGCTACTCTTTCATTCTTAAAATGAACTGGGGCTATATTTCGGCCGAGAAGCTAGAAAGTGAAAGTTCGAAAAGTTTTGCTGTATCCATTTAACTGCAAACTAAGGCCATCGCAAGTTAGTTTATCTTCCCCGGGAATTGAAAATATTCGCCAACTTCCGGGAAATCGAGCCGAAGTTGGTCAAAATTACGATGCGCGTAAGGCGGTCTCGGCTACTCTTTCAGTCTTAAAGTTAAGTGGGACTATATTTCGACCCAGAAGCTCGAAAGTGAGCGTTCAAAAAGTTTTCCTGTGTCCATTTAACTGCAAAATAAGGCCATCGGAAGTTAGTTTAGCTTCCCCGGGAATTGAAAATATTCGACAACTTCCGGGAAATCGAGCCGAAGTTGGTCAAAATTACGATGCGCGTAAGGCGGTCTCGGCTACTCTTTCAGTCTTAAAGTGAAGTAGGGCTATATTTCGGCCGAGAAGCTCGAAAGTGAGCGTTCAAAAAAATGTGCTGTGTCCATTTCACTGCAAACCAAGGCCATCAGCAGTTAGTTTAGAGTCCCCGGGACTGGAATATATCCCCGAAGTTCCGGGAAATCCAACGGAAGTTGGTCAAAATCACGATGCGCGTAGGACGGTCTCGGCTACTCTTTCAGTCTTAAAGTAAAGTGGGGCTATATTTCGGCCCAGAAGCTCCAAAGTGACCCTTTAAAAAGTTACGCTTTCTGCATTTAACTGCAAACCAAGTCCATCAGGAGTTAGTTTAAAGTCCCCTGGACTCTAAAATATCTCCCAAGTTCCGGGAAGTCGAGCTGAACTTGGTCAAAATCACGATGCTCGTAAGGCAGTCTCGGCTACTATTTCAGTCTTAAAGTGAAATACGGTTGCATTTCGGCCCAGAAGCTCGAAACTGAGCGTTCAAAAAGTTTTCCTGCGTCCATTTCACTGCAAACCAAGGCCATCAGGGTTAGTTTAGAGTGCCCGGGACTTGAAAATATCGCCAAAATTCTAGAAAATCGAGCGCAAGATGCTCAAAATCACGATGCGCGTAAGGCGGTCTCGCCTACTCTTTCAGTCTTAAAGTGAAGTGGGGCTATATTTCATCCCAGAAGCTCGAAAAGAAGCCTTCAAAAAGTGTTACTGTGTTCATATCACTGCAAACCAAGACCATCAGGAGTTAGTTTAGACTTCTCGGGACTGGAAAATATCGCCCAGGTTCGGGGAAATCGAGCCGAATTTTGTCAAAATCACGAAGCGCGTAAGGCGGTCTCAGCTACTCTTTCATTCTTAAAGTGAACTGGGGCTATATTTCGGCGGAGAAGCTAAAAGTGAAAGTTCAAAAAGTTTTGCTGTGTTCATTTCACTGCAAACCAAGGCCATCAGGAGTTAGTTTAGACTCCTCGGAAATGGAAAATATCACCCAAGTTCGGGGAAATCGAGCCGAAGTTGGTCTAAATCACGATGCGTCTAAGGCGGTCTCGGCTACTCTTTCAGTATTAAGGTGAGGTGGGGCTATATTTCGGCCCAGAGTTTCAAAAGTTAGCGTTCAAAAAAATTGGCTGTGTCCATTTCACTGCAGACCAAGGCCATCAGGGGTTAGTTTAGAGTCCTTGGGACTTGAATATATACCCGAAGTTTCGGGAAATCGAGCCGAAGTTGGTGAAAATCACGATGCGCGTAAGACGGTCTCGGCTATTCTTTCATTCTTAAAGTGAACGCGGGCTATATTTCGGCCCAGAAGCTCGAAAGTGAAAATTCAAAAAGTTTTGCTGTGTCCATTTCACCGCGAACCAAGCCACATCAGGACATAGTTTACAGTCTCCGGTACATCAAAATATCCCCCAAGTTCCGGGAAATCGAGCCGTAGTTTCTTAAAATCACGATGCGCGTAAAGCAGTCTCGGCTACTCTTTGAGTCTTAAAGTGACGTGGCTGTATATTTCGGCCCAGAAGCTCGAAAGTGAGCGTTCAAAAAGCTGTGCTGTGCCCATTTCACTGCAAAGCAAGGCCCTCAGGAAGTAGTTTACAGTGCCCGGAACTGGAAAATATCCCCCAAGTTCCACGAAATCGAGACGAAGTTGGTCAAAATAACGATTCGCGTAAGGCTGTCTTGGCTACTCTTTCAGTCTTAAAGTGAAGTAGGGCTATATTTCGGTCCAGAAGCTCGAAAGTGAGCGTTCAAAAAGTTTTCCTCTCTGAATTTCACTGAAAACCAAGGCCATCGCGAGCTAGTTTAGGGTCCTGGGCACTGGAAAATATTCCCGAAGTTCCGGTAAATCGAGCAGAAGTTGGTCAAAATCACGATGCTCCCAAAGCGGTCTCGGTACCCTTTCAGTCTTAAAGTGAAGTGGCGCTATTTTTCTGTCCAGAAGCTCGAAAGTGAGCGTTCAAAAAGTTTTGCTGTGTATAGTTCACTGCAAACCAAAGCAATCAAAGTTAGTTTAGGGTCCCCGGGACTGGAAAGTATTTCCCAAGTTCCGTGAAAGCGAGCCAAAGTTGATCAAAATCACGATGCGCGAAATGCGGTCTCGGCTACTGTTTCAGTCTTAAAGTAAAGTGTGGCTATATTTCGGCCCACAAGCTCGAAAGTGAGCGTTCAAAAAGTTTTGCTGTGTCTATTTCACTGCAAGACAAGGCCATCAGGACTTAGGTTAGCGTCCAAGGGACTGGAAAATGTTCCCCAAGTTTCGGGAGATCCATGCGAAGTTTGTCAAAATCACAATGCGCGTTAGGTAGTCTCGGTTACTCTTTAAGTCTTAAAGTAAAGTGGCGCATTATTTCGGCCAGGAAGCTCGATGGTGAGCGTTCAAAACGTTTTGCTCTGTCCATTTCAATGCAAAGCAAGGCGATCAGGAGTTAGTTTAGAGTCCCTGGGACTGGAAAATATCCCCCAAGTTCCGAGAAATCGATTCGAAAATGGTCAAAATCACGTTGCGCGTAAGACGATCTCGGCTACTCTTTCAGTCTTAAAGTGAAGTGGGGCTATATTTCGGCCAAGAACCTCCAAAGTGGGCGTTCAAAAAGTTATGCTCTACGCATTTCAGTGCAAACCAAGGCCACCCGGAGTTAGTTTAGAGTCCCCCGGACTGGAAAATATCCCAAAAATTGCGTGAAATCGAGCTGAACTTGGTCTAACTCACGATGCGCGTGAGGCGGTCTCGGCTACTATTTCAGTCTGAAAGTGAAGTGGGATTCTATTTCGGCCCAGAAGTAACAAAGAGAGTGTTCAAAGAGCTTTCCTTTGTCCATTTCACTGAAAACCAAGGCCATCAGGAGTTAGTTTAGAGCCCGCGGAAATGGAATATATATCCGCAGTTCCGTGAAACCGACCCGAAGTTGGTCAAAATCACGATTTGCGCAAGACGGTCTCCGCTACTCTTTCAGTCTCAAAGTAAAGTGGGGCTATATTTCGGTCCAGAAGCTCGAGAGTGAGCGTTCAAAAAGTTTCGCTGTGTCCATTTCACTGAAAACCAAGACAATCAGGAGTTAGTTTAGAGTGCCCGGGACTGGAAAATATCCCCCATTTCCCGGCAAATCGAGCCGAAGTTGGTCAAAATCACAGTGTGCTTAAGGCGGTCTCGGCTACTCCTTCAGTCTAAAAGTGAAGTGGGGCTCTATTTCGGCCCACAAGCTCAAAGCTCAAAAAAAATTACTTTGTCTATTTCACTGCAAACCAAGGCTATCAGGAGTTAGTTTAGAGTCCCCGGGAGTGGAATGTATTTCCCAAGTTCCGGAAAATCGAGAAGACGTTGGTCAAAATGACGATGCGCGTAAGATCTTCTCGGCTACTCTTTCAGTCTTAAAGTGAAGTGGGGCTATATTTCGGCCCAGAAGCTCAAAACTGAGCGTTCAAAAAGTTTTGCTGTATCCATTTCAATGCAAACCAAGGCCATCAGATGTTACTTAAGAATCCTCGGGACTGGAAAATATCCCCCATGTTCCGGTAAATCGAGCCGAAGTTGGTCAAAATCACGATGTGCGTAAGGTGGTCTCGGCTACTCTTTCAGTCTTAAAGTGAAGTGGGGCAATATTTGGGCCCAGAAGCTCGAAAGTGAGTGTTTCAAAAATTTTTCTCTGTCACTTTCAGTGCAAACCAAGGCCATCAGAAGTTAGTTTAGAGACCCTGGGACTGGAGAATTTCCCCCAAGTCCCGGGAAATCGAGCCGAAGTTGATCTAATTCATGATGCGCGTAACGTGGTCTAGGCTACTGTGTCAGTCCTAAAGTGAAGTGTGGCTATATTTCGGCGGACAAGCTAGAAAGTGAGCGTTCAAAAAGTTTTGTTGTGTCCATTTTACTTCAAAACAAGGCCATCAGGACTTAGTTTAGCGTCCAAGGGACTGCAAAATATCCCCCAAGTTCCGGAAAATCCATTCGAAGTTCGTCAAAATTACGATGCGCGTAAGGCGCTCTGATCTACTCTTTCAGTCTTAAAGTAAAGTGGGGCTATATTTCTGCCCAGAAGCTCCAAAGTTGTGCTCTGTCCATTTCACTGAAAACCAAGGCCATCAGGAGTTACTTTAGAGTCCCTTTGACTGGAATATATCCCCCCAGTTTCGGGAAATAAACGCGAAATTGTTCAAAATCACGATTCGCTCAAGACGGTCTCGCCTACTCTTTCAGTCTTAAAGTAAAATGGGGCTCTATTTCGGCCCAGAAGCTCGAGAGTGAACGCTCAAAAACTTTCGCTGTGTCCATTTCACTGCAAACCAAGACAAGCAGGAGTTAGTTGAAAGTCCCCGGGACTGGAAAATATCCCCCAAGTTCCGGGAAATCAACCCGAAGTTTGTCAAAATCACGATGCGCGTAAGGCGGTCTCGGCTACTCTTTCAGTGTTAAAGTAATAGGGGGGCTATATTTTGGCCCAGAAGCTCGAAATTGAGCGTTCAGAAAGTTTTGCTGGCTCCATTTTACTGCAAACCGAGGCCATCAGGAATTAGTTTACAGTCCTCAGAACTGGAATATATCCCCTTAGTTCGGGCAAATCGAGCCGAAGTTGCTCAAAATCACGATGCACGTAAGGCGGTCTCGGCTACTCTTTCAGTCTTCAAGTGAAGTGGGGTTCTATTTCGGTCCACAAGCTCGAAAGTATGCGTTCAAAAACTCTTTCTGTTTCCGTTTCACTGCAAACCAAGACCAGCACGAGTTAGTTTAGAGTCTCCGGGACTGGAAAATATTTCGCAAGTTCCGGGAAATTGGCCGAATTGATTAAAATCACGATGCCCGAAACGTGGTCTCGGCTGCTGTTTCAGTCTTAAAGTGAAGTATGGCTATATTTCGGCCTACAAGCTCAAAAGTGAGCGTTCAAAAAGCTTTGCTGTGTCCATTTCACTGCAAAACAAGGCCATCAGCAACTAGTTTAGCGTCCAAGGTACTGGAAAATATCCCCCAAGTTCCGGAATATCGACAAGTAGTTGGTCAAAATCACGATGCGCGCACGCCGGTCTAGGCTACTCTTTAAGTCGTAAGTGATGTGGGACTATATTACGGCCTAGAAGCTCGAAAGTGTGCGTTCAAAAACTTGTGCTGTGTGAATTTCATTGCAAACCATGGCCATCAGGAGTTAGTTTAGACTCCTCGGGACTGGAAAATATCGCTCAAGTTCGGGGAAATCGACCCGAATTTTGTCACAATTACGATGCGCGTAAGGCGGTTTCAGCTACTCTTTCATTCTTAAAGTGAACTGGGGCTATATTTCGGCCGAGTAGCTAGAAAGTGAAAGTTCAAAAAGTTTTGCTGTGTTCATTTTACTGCAAACCAAGCCCATCAGGAGTTAGTTTAGACTCGTCGAGAATTGAAAATATCGCCCAAGTTCGGGGAAATCGAGCCGAATTTTCTCAAAATCACGATGCGCGTAAGGCAGTCTCGGCTACTCTTTTATTCTTAAAGTGAACTGGGGCTATATTTCGGCCCAGAAGCTAGAAAGTGAAAGTTCAAAAAGTTTTGCTGTGTCCATTTCACCGCAAACCAAGCCAAATCAGCAGATTGTTTACAGTGTTCGGGACATCAAAATATCCCCCAAGTCCCGGGAAATCGAGCCGAAGTTTGTAAAAATCACGATGCGCGTAAAGCAGTCGGCTACTCTTTTAGTCTTAAAGTGACGTGGCTGTATATTTCGGCCCAGAAGCTCGAAAGTGAGCGTTCAAAAAGTTTTGCTCTCTCAATTTAACTGAAAACCAAGGCCATCATGAGTTAGTTTAGAGTCCACGGACTGGAAAATATCCCTTAAGTTCTTGCAACTCAAGCCGAAGTTGGTCAAAATCACGATGCGTCTAAGGCGGTCTCGGCTACTATTTCAGTCTTAAAGTGAAGTGGGGCTATATTTCGGCCCAGAATTTCGAAAGTAAGCGTTGAAAAAAATTTGCTGTGTCCATTTTACTGCAGACCAAGGCCATAAGGGCTTAGTTTAGAGTCCTTGGGACTTGAATATATACCCGAAGGTTCGGGAAATCGAGCCGAAGTTGGTCAAAATCACGATGCGCGTAAGACGGTGTCGGCTATTCTTTCATTCTTAAAGTGAACTCGGGCTATAATTCGGCCCAGAAGCTCGAAAGTGAAAGTTCAAAAAGTTTTGCTGTGTCCATTTCACCGCGAACCAAGCCTCATCAGGAGATAGTTTACAGTCTCGGGGACATCAAAATATCCCCCAAGTTGCGGGAAATCGAGCCGAAGTTTGTCAAAATCACGATGCGCGTAAAGCAGTGTCGGCTACTCTTTGAGTCTTAAAGTGACGTGGCTGTCTATTTCGGCCCAGAAGCTCGAAAGCGAGCGTTCAAAAAGTTATGCTGTGCCCATTTCACTGCAAAGCAAGGCCCTCAGGAAGTAGTTTACAGTGCCTGGAACTGGAAAATATCCCCCAAGTTCCGCGAAATCGAGACGAAGTTGGTCAAAATAACGATTCGCGTAAGGCGGTCTCGGCTACTCTTTCAGTCTTAAAGTGAAGTGGGGCTCTATTTCGGCCCAGAAGCTCCAAAGTGAGCGCTGCAAAAAATTTGCTGTGTCCATTTCACTTTAAACCAAGGCCATCAGGAGTTAGTTTAGAGTCCCCACGACTGCAATATATTTCCCAAGTTCCGGAAAATGGAGAAGAGGTTGGTCAAAATCAGGATGCGCGCAAGACGGTCTTGGCTAGTCTTTCAGTCTTAAAGTGAAGTGGGGCTATATTTCGACCCAGAAGCTCAAAAGTGAGCTTCAAAAAGTTTAACTGTATCCATTTCAATGCAAACGAAGGCCATCAGGGGTTACTTAAGAGTCTTCGGGACTGGAAAATGTCCCACAAGTTCAGGGAAATTTAGCCGAAGTTGGTCAAAATCACGGTACGCGTTAGGCGGTCTCGCTTAGTGTTTCAGTCTTAAAGTGAAGTGAGGCTTTATTCCTGCCCAGGAGCTTGAAAGTGAGCGTTCAAGAAGTTTCCCTGTGTTTATTTCAGTGCAAACCAAAGCCATCATGAGTTAGTTTAGAGTCCCCGGGACTGGAAAATAGCTTTTAAGTTCTGGGTACTCAAGCCGAAGTTGGTCAAAAGCACGATGCGCCTAAGGCGGCCTCGGGTACTCTTTCAGTCTTAAAGTGAAGTGGAGCTCTATTTCGGCCCAGAAGCTCCAAAGTGAGCGCTGCAAAAAATTTGCTGTGTCCATTTCACTGCAAACCAAGGCTATCAGGAGTTAGTTTAGAGTTTCCGGGACTGCAATATGTTTCCCAAGTTCCTGAAAATCGAGAAGACTTTGGTCAAAATCACGATGCGCGCAAGACGGTCTTGGCTAGTCTTTCAGTCTTAAAGTGAAGTGGGGCTATATTTCGGCCCAGAAGCTCAAAAGTGAGCGTTCAAAAAGTTTCGCTGTATCCATTTCAATGCAAACGAAGGCCATCAGGGGTTACTTAAGAGTCTTCGGGACTGGAAAATATCCCCCAAGTTCAGGGAAATTTAGCCGAAGTTGGTCAAGATCACGGTACGCGTTAGGCGGTCTCGCTTACTGTTTCAGTCTTAAAGTGAAGTGAGGCTTTATTCCTGCCCAGGAGCTTGAAAGTGAGCGCTCAAAAAGTTTCCCTGTGTTAAATTTCACTGCAAACCAAAGCCATAGGGAGCTAGTTTAGAGTCCCCGGGACTGGAAAATATCCCCCAACTTCCGGGAAATCGAGCCGAAGTTGGTCAAAATCACGATTTGCGTAAGGTAGTCTCGGCTACTCTTTCAGTCTTAAAGTAAAGTGTGGCTATATTTCGGGCCAAAAGCTCCAAAGTGAGCGGTGCAAAAAATTTGCTGTGTCCATTTCACTGCAAACCAAGGCCATCAGGAGTTAGTTTAGAGTTTCCGGGACTGCAATATGTTCCCCAACTTCCGGAAAATCGAGAAGACGTTGGTCAAAATCACGATGCGCGGAAGACGGTCTTGGCTAGTCTTTCAGTCTTAAAGTGAAGTGGGGCTATATTTCGGGCCGAGAAATCGATCTGAAAATGGTGAAAACCACGATACGCGTAATGCTCGCAAAGCGGTTTCGGCTACCCTTTCAGTGTTAAAGTGAAGTGGGGCTATATTTCTGTCCAGAAGCTCGAAAGTGAGCGTTCAAAAAGTTTTGCTGTGTGCATTTCAGTGCAAACCAAAGCTATCAAAAGTTAGTTTAGGGTCCCCGGGACTGGAAAATATTCCCCAAGTTCCGGGAAAGCGAGCCGAAGTTGATCAAAATCACGATGCGCGAAATGCGGTTTCGGCTACAGTTTCAGTCTTAAAGTAAAGTGTGGCTATATTTCGGCCCACAAGCTCGAAAGTGAGCGTTCAAAAAGTTTTGCTCTGTCCATTTCAATGTAAAGCAAGGCGATCAGGAGTTAGTTTAGAGTCCCGGGAACTGGAAAATATCCCCCAAGTTCCGAGAAATCGATCTGAAAATGGTGAAAATCACGATACGCGTAATGCGATCTCGGCTACTCTTTCAGTCTTAAAGTGAAGTGGGGCTATATTTCGGCCCAGAAGCTCCAAAGTGCGGGTTCAAAAAGTTATGCTGTGCGCATTTCAGTGCAAACCAAGGCCATCAGGAGTTAGTTTAGAGTTCCCCGGACTGGAAAATATCCCAAAAGTTGCGTGAAATCGAGCTGAACTTGGTCTAACTCACGATGCGCGTGAGGCGGTCTCGACTACTATTTCAGTCTGAAAGTGAAGTGGGATTCTATTTCGGCCATGAAGCTACAAAGAGAGTGTTCAAAACGCTTTCCTTTGTCCATTTCACTGAAAACCAAGGCCATCAGCAGTTAGTTTAGAGCCCGCGAAAATGGAATATATCCCCCAAGTTCCGGGAAACCGACCCGAAGTTGGTCAAAATCACGATTTGTGCAAGACGGTCTCTACTCTTTCAGTGTTAAAGTAAAGTGGGGCTATATTTCGGTCCAGAAGCTCGAGAGTGAGCGTTCGAAAAGTTTCGCTGTGTCCATTTCACTGAAAACCAAGACAATCAGGAGTTAGTTTAGAGTCCCCGGGAATGGAAAATATCCCCCAAGTTCCGGCAAATCGAGCCGAAGTTGGTCAGAATCACGGTGCGCTTAAGGCGGTGTCGGCTACTCCTTCAGTCTTAAAGTGAAGTGGAGCTCTATTTCGGCCCACAAGCTGAAAGCTCAAAAAAAATTACTGTGTCTATTTCACTGCAAACCAAGGCTATCAGGAGTTAGTTTAGAGTCCCCGGGAGTGGAATATATTTCCCAAGTTCCGGAAAATCGACGAGACGTTGGTCAAAATCACGATGCGGGGAAGACGGTCTCGGCTACTCTTTCAGTCTTAAAGTGAAGTGGGGCTATATTTCGGCCCAGAAGCTCGAAAGTGAGTGTTTCAAAAGTTTTGCTCTGTCACTTCCAGTGCAAACCAAGGCCATCAGAAGTTAGTTTAGAGTCCCTGGGAGTGGAGAATATCCCCCAAGTCTCGGGAAGTCGAGCCGAAGTTGATCAAATTCATGATGCGCGTAACGTGGTCTCGGCTACTGTGTCAGTCCTAAAGTGAAGTGTGGCTATATTTCGGCCCAAGCGCTAGAAAGTGAGCGTTCAAAAAGTTTTGTTGTGTCCATTTTACTTCAAAACAAGGCCATCAGGACCTAGTTTAGCATCCAAGGGACTGCAAAATATCCCCCAAGTTCCGGGAAATCCATTCGAAGTTCGTCAAAATTACGATGCGCGTAAGGCGGTCTGATCTACTCTTTCAGTCTTAAAGTAAAGGGGGGCTATATTTCTGCCCAGAAGCTCGAGAGTGAGCGTTCAAAAACTTTCGCTGTGGCCATTTCACTGCAAACCAAGACAAGCAGGAGTTAGTTGAGAGTCCCCGGGACTGGAAAATATCCCCCAAGTTCCGGGAAATCAACCCGAACTTTGTCAAAATCACCATGCGCGTAAGGCGGTCTCGGCTACTCTTTCAGTGTTAAAGTAATGGGGGGCTATATTTTGGCCCAGAAGCTCGAAATTGAGCGTTCAAAAAGTTTTGCTGGCTCCATTTTACTGCAAACCAAGGCCATCAGCAATTAGTTTAGAGTTCTCAGAACTGGAATATATCCCCTAAGTTCCCGCAAATCGAGCCGAAGCTGCTCAAAATCACGATGCACGTAAGGAGGTCTAGGCTACTCTTTCAGTCTTCAAGTGAAGTGGGGTTCTATTTCGGTCCAGAAGCTCGAAATTATGCGTTCAAAAACTCTTTCTGTTTCCGTTTCACTGCAAACCAAGACCAGCACAAGTTAGTTTAGAGTCCCCGGGACTGAGAAATATTTCGCAAGTTCCCCGAAATCGAGCCAAAGTTGATCAAAATCACGATGCGCGAAACGTGGTCTCGGCTACTGTTTAAGTCTTAAAGTAAAGTATGGCTATATTTCGGCCCACAAGCTCGAAAGTGAGCGTTCAAAAAGCTTTGCTGTGTCCATTTCACTGCAAAACAAGGCAATCGGCACCTAGTTTAGCGTCCAAGGGACTGGAAAATATCCCCCAAGTTCCGGGAAATCCACCCGAAATTTGTCAAAATCACGATGCGCGCACGCCGGTCTCGGCTACTCTTTAAGTCGTAAGTGATGTGGGACTATATTTCGGCCTAGAAGCTCGAAAGTGTGCGTTCAAAAACTTGTGCTGTGTGAATTTCACTGCAAACCATGGCCATCAGGAGTTAGTTTAGAGTCCCCGGAACTGGAAAATATTCCCCAAGTTCCAGGAAAGCGAGTAGAAGTTGATCAAAATCGCGATGCGCGTAACGCGGTCTCGGCTACTGTTTCAGTCTCAAAGTGAAGTGTGGCTATATTTAGGCCCAAAAGCTCGATAGTGAGCGTTCAAAATGTTTTGCTGTGTCCATTTCACTGCAAACCAAGGCAATCAGGAGTTAGTTTAGAGTCCCCGGGACTGGAAAATATTCTCCAAGTTCCTGGAAATGGTGCCGAAGTTGATGAAAATTACGATGCGCGTAACGGGCTCTCGGCTATTCTTTCAGTCTTAAATTTAAGTAGGGCTACATTTCGGCCCTGAAGCTCGAAGGTGAGCGTTCAGAATGTTTTGCTGTGTTCATTAAACTGCAAACCAAGGTCATCGGGAGTTAGTTTAGCGTCACCGGGACTTCAAATTATTCGCCAACTTCCGGGAAATCGAGCAAAAGTGGCCCAAAATCACGATGCGCGTAACGCGGTCTCGGCTACTCTTTCAGTCTTAAAATTAAGGGGGGCTATATTTCGACCTAGAAGCTCGAGACCGGGCGTGCGCTAATTTTACCTGTGTCCATTTCACTGACATCTTAGGCCATCAGGAGTTAGTTTAGAGTCCAAGGGACTGCAAAATATCCCCCAAGTTCCGGGAAATCCATTCGAAGTTCGTCAAAATTACGATGCGCGTAAGGCGGTCTGATCTACTCTTTCAGTCTTAAAGTAAAGTGGGGCTATATTTCTGCCCAGAAGCTCCAAAGTTGTGCTCTGTCCATTTCACTGAAAACCAAGGCCATCAGGAGTTACTTTAGAGTCGCTTTGACTGGAATATATCCCCCAATTTTCGGGAAATAAACGCGAAATTGTTCAAAATCACGATTCGCTCAAGACGGTCTCGCCTACTCTTCCAGTCTTAAAGTAAAATGGGGCTCTATTTCGGCCCAGAAGCTCGAGAGTGAACGCTCAAAAACTTTCGCTGTGTCCATTTCACTGCAAACCAAGACAAGCAGGAGTTAGTTGAGAGTCCCCGGGACTGGAAAATATCCCCCAAGTTCCGGGAAATCAACCCGAACTTTGTCAAAATCACCATGCGCGTAAGGCGGTCTCGGCTACTCTTTCAGTGTTAAAGTAATGGGGGGCTATATTTTGGCCCAGAAGCTCGAAATTGAGCGTTCAAAAAGTTTTGCTGGCTCCATTTTACTGCAAACCAAGGTCATCAGGAATTAGTTTACAGTCCTCAGAACTGGAATATATCCCCTTAGTTCGGGCAAATCGAGCCGAAGTTGCTCAAAATCACGATGCACGTAAGGCGGTCTCGGCTACTCTTTCAGTCTTCAAGTGAAGTGGGTTCTATTTCGGTCCACAAGCTCGAAAGTATGCGTTCAAAAACTCTTTCTGTTTCCGTTTCACTGCAAACCAAGACCAGCACGAGTTAGTTTAGAGTCTCCGGGACTGGAAAATATTTCGCAAGTTCCGGGAAATTGGCCGAATTGATTAAAATCACGATGCCCGAAACGTGGTCTCGGCTGCTGTTTCAGTCTTAAAGTGAAGTATGGCTATATTTCGGCCTACAAGCTCAAAAGTGAGCGTTCAAAAAGCTTTGCTGTGTCCATTTCACTGCAAAACAAGGCCATCAGCAACTAGTTTAGCGTCCAAGGTACTGGAAAATATCCCCCAAGTTCCGGAATATCGACAAGTAGTTGGTCAAAATCACGATGCGCGCACGCCGGTCTAGGCTACTCTTTAAGTCGTAAGTGATGTGGGACTATATTACGGCCTAGAAGCTCGAAAGTGTGCGTTCAAAAACTTGTGCTGTGTGAATTTCATTGCAAACCATGGCCATCAGGAGTTAGTTTAGACTCCTCGGGACTGGAAAATATCGCTCAAGTTCGGGGAAATCGACCCGAATTTTGTCAAAATTACGATGCGCGTAAGGCGGTTTCAGCTACTCTTTCATTCTTAAAGTGAACTGGGGCTATATTTCGGCCGAGTAGCTAGAAAGTGAAAGTTCAAAAAGTTTTGCTGTGTTCATTTTACTGCAAACCAAGCCCATCAGGAGTTAGTTTAGACTCGTCGGGAATTGAAAATATCGCCCAAGTTCGGGGAAATCGAGCCGAATTTTCTCAAAATCACGATGCGCGTAAGGCAGTCTCGGCTACTCTTTTATTCTTAAAGTGAACTGGGGCTATATTTCGGCCCAGAAGCTAGAAAGTGAAAGTTCAAAAAGTTTTGCTGTGTCCAT
Organism: Orbicella franksi; assembly: GCF_964199315.1. Lineage (NCBI taxonomy): Eukaryota > Metazoa > Cnidaria > Anthozoa > Scleractinia > Merulinidae > Orbicella > Orbicella franksi. The sequence continues at coordinate 659,366 of NC_138151.1, forward strand.
TTCACCGCAAACCAAGCCAAATCAGCAGATTGTTTACAGTGTTCGGGACATCAAAATATCCCCCAAGTCCCGGGAAATCGAGCCGAAGTTTGTAAAAATCACGATGCGCGTAAAGCAGTCGGCTACTCTTTTAGTCTTAAAGTGACGTGGCTGTATATTTCGGCCCAGAAGCTCGAAAGTGAGCGTTCAAAAAGTTTTCCTCTCTCAATTTAACTGAAAACCAAGGCCATCATGAGTTAGTTTAGAGTCCACGGACTGGAAAATATCCCTTAAGTTCTTGCAACTCAAGCCGAAGTTGGTCAAAATCACGATGCGTCTAAGGCGGTCTCGGCTACTATTTCAGTCTTAAAGTGAAGTGGGGCTATATTTCGGCCCAGAATTTCGAAAGTAAGCGTTGAAAAAAATTTGCTGTGTCCATTTTACTGCAGACCAAGGCCATAAGGGCTTAGTTTAGAGTCCTTGGGACTTGAATATATACCCGAAGGTTCGGGAAATCGAGCCGAAGTTGGTCAAAATCACGATGCGCGTAAGACGGTGTCGGCTATTCTTTCATTCTTAAAGTGAACTCGGGCTATAATTCGGCCCAGAAGCTCGAAAGTGAAAGTTCAAAAAGTTTTGCTGTGTCCATTTCACCGCGAACCAAGCCTCATCAGGAGATAGTTTACAGTCTCGGGGACATCAAAATATCCCCCAAGTTGCGGGAAATCGAGCCGAAGTTTGTCAAAATCACGATGCGCGTAAAGCAGTCTCGGCTACTCTTTTAGTCTTAAAGTGACGTGGCTGTCTATTTCGGCCCAGAAGCTCGAAAGCGAGCGTTCAAAAAGTTATGCTGTGCCCATTTCACTGCAAAGCAAGGCCCTCAGGAAGTAGTTTATAGTGCCCGGAACTGGAAAATATCCCCCAAGTTCCGCGAAATCGAGACGAAGTTGGTCAAAATAACGATTCGCGTAAGGCGGTCTCGGCTACTCTTTCAGTCTTAAAGTGAAGTGGAGCTCTATTTCGGCCCAGAAGCTCCAAAGTGAGCGCTGCAAAAAATTTGCTGTGTCCATTTCACTGCAAACCAAGGCTATCAGGAGTTAGTTTAGAGTTTCCGGGACTGCAATATGTTTCCCAAGTTCCTGAAAATCGAGAAGACTTTGGTCAAAATCACGATGCGCGCAAGACGGTCTTGGCTAGTCTTTCAGTCTTAAAGTGAAGTGGGGCTATATTTCGGCCCAGAAGCTCAAAAGTGAGCGTTCAAAAAGTTTCGCTGTATCCATTTCAATGCAAACGAAGGCCATCAGGGGTTACTTAAGAGTCTTCGGGACTGGAAAATATCCCCCAAGTTCAGGGAAATTTAGCCGAAGTTGGTCAAGATCACGGTACGCGTTAGGCGGTCTCGCTTACTGTTTCAGTCTTAAAGTGAAGTGAGGCTTTATTCCTGCCCAGGAGCTTGAAAGTGAGCGCTCAAAAAGTTTCCCTGTGTTAAATTTCACTGCAAACCAAAGCCATAGGGAGCTAGTTTAGAGTCCCCGGGACTGGAAAATATCCCCCAACTTCCGGGAAATCGAGCCGAAGTTGGTCAAAATCACGATTTGCGTAAGGTAGTCTCGGCTACTCTTTCAGTCTTAAAGTAAAGTGTGGCTATATTTCGGGCCAAAAGCTCCAAAGTGAGCGGTGCAAAAAATTTGCTGTGTCCATTTCACTGCAAACCAAGGCTATCAGGAGTTAGTTTAGAGTTTCCGGGACTGCAATATGTTCCCCAACTTCCGGAAAATCGAGAAGACGTTGGTCAAAATCACGATGCGCGGAAGACGGTCTTGGCTAGTCTTTCAGTCTTAAAGTGAAGTGGGGTTATATTTCGGGCCGAGAAATCGATCTGAAAATGGTGAAAACCACGATACGCGTAATGCTCGCAAAGCGGTCTCGGTTACCCTTTCAGTGTTAAAGTGAAGTGGGGCTATATTTCTGTCCAGAAGCTCGAAAGTGAGCGTTCAAAAAGTTTTGCTGTGTGCATTTCACTGCAAACCAAAGCTATCAAAAGTTAGTTTAGGGTCCCCGGGACTGGAAAATATTCCCCAAGTTCCGGGAAAGCGAGCCGAAGTTGATCAAAATCACGATGCGCGAAATGCGGTTTCGGCTACAGTTTCAGTCTTAAAGTAAAGTGTGGCTATATTTCGGCCCACAAGCTCGAAAGTGAGCGTTCAAAAAGTTTTGCTCTGTCCATTTCAATGTAAAGCAAGGCGATCAGGAGTTAGTTTAGAGTCCCGGGAACTGGAAAATATCCCCCAAGTTCCGAGAAATCGATCTGAAAATGGTGAAAATCACGATACGCGTAATGCGATCTCGGCTACTCTTTCAGTCTTAAAGTGAAGTGGGGCTATATTTCGGCCCAGAAGCTCCAAAGTGCGGGTTCAAAAAGTTATGCTGTGCGCATTTCAGTGCAAACCAAGGCCATCAGGAGTTAGTTTAGAATTCCCCGGACTGGAAAATATCCCAAAAGTTGCGTGAAATCGAGCTGAACTTGGTCTAACTCACGATGCGCGTGAGGCGGTCTCGACTACTATTTCAGTCTGAAAGTGAAGTGGGATTCTATTTCGGCCATGAAGCTACAAAGAGAGTGTTCAAAACGCTTTCCTTTGTCCATTTCACTGAAAACCAAGGCCATCAGCAGTTAGTTTAGAGCCCGCGAAAATGGAATATATCCCCCAAGTTCCGGGAAACCGACCCGAAGTTGGTCAAAATCACGATTTGTGCAAGACGGTCTCTACTCTTTCAGTGTTAAAGTAAAGTGGGGCTATATTTCGGTCCAGAAGCTCGAGAGTGAGCGTTCGAAAAGTTTCGCTGTGTCCATTTCACTGAAAACCAAGACAATCAGGAGTTAGTTTAGAGTCCCCGGGAATGGAAAATATCCCCCAAGTTCCGGCAAATCGAGCCGAAGTTGGTCAGAATCACGGTGCGCTTAAGGCGGTGTCGGCTACTCCTTCAGTCTTAAAGTGAAGTGGAGCTCTATTTCGGCCCACAAGCTGAAAGCTCAAAAAAAATTACTGTGTCTATTTCACTGCAAACCAAGGCTATCAGGAGTTAGTTTAGAGTCCCCGGGAGTGGAATATATTTCCCAAGTTCCGGAAAATCGACGAGACGTTGGTCAAAATCACGATGCGGGGAAGACGGTCTCGGCTACTCTTTCAGTCTTAAAGTGAAGTGGGGCTATATTTCGGCCCAGAAGCTCGAAAGTGAGTGTTTCAAAAGTTTTGCTCTGTCACTTCCAGTGCAAACCAAGGCCATCAGAAGTTAGTTTAGAGTCCCTGGGAGTGGAGAATATCCCCCAAGTCTCGGGAAGTCGAGCCGAAGTTGATCAAATTCATGATGCGCGTAACGTGGTCTCGGCTACTGTGTCAGTCCTAAAGTGAAGTGTGGCTATATTTCGGCCCAAGCGCTAGAAAGTGAGCGTTCAAAAAGTTTTGTTGTGTCCATTTCACTTCAAAACAAGGCCATCAGGACCTAGTTTAGCGTCCAAGGGACTGCAAAATATCCCCCAAGTTCCGGGAAATCCATTCGAAGTTCGTCAAAATTACGATGCGCGTAAGGCGGTCTGATCTACTCTTTCAGTCTTAAAGTAAAGGGGGGCTATATTTCTGCCCAGAAGCTCGAGAGTGAGCGTTCAAAAACTTTCGCTGTGGCCATTTCACTGCAAACCAAGACAAGCAGGAGTTAGTTGAGAGTCCCCGGGACTGGAAAATATCCCCCAAGTTCCGGGAAATCAACCTGAACTTTGTCAAAATCACCATGCGCGTAAGGCGGTCTCGGCTACTCTTTCAGTGTTAAAGTAATGGGGGGCTATATTTTGGCCCAGAAGCTCGAAATTGAGCGTTCAAAAAGTTTTGCTGGCTCCATTTTACTGCAAACCAAGGCCATCAGCAATTAGTTTAGAGTTCTCAGAACTGGAATATATCCCCTACGTTCCCGAAAATCGAGCCGAAGCTGCTCAAAATCACGATGCACGTAAGGAGGTCTAGGCTACTCTTTCAGTCTTCAAGTGAAGTGGGGTTCTATTTCGGTCCAGAAGCTCGAAAGTATGCGCTCAAAAACTTTTTCTGTTTCCGTTTCACTGCAAACCAAGACCAGCACAAGTTAGTTTAGAGTCCCCGGGACTGAGAAATATTTCGCAAGTTCCCCGAAATCGAGCCAAAGTTGATCAAAATCACGATGCGCGAAACGTGGTCTCGGCTACTGTTTAAGTCTTAAAGTGAAGTATGGCTATATTTCGGCCCACAAGCTCGAAAGTGAGCGTTCAAAAAGCTTTGCTGTGTCCATTTCACTGCAAACCATGGCCATCGGCACCTAGTTTAGCGTCCAAGGGACTGGAAAATATCCCCCAAGTTCCGGGAAATCCACCCGAAATTTGTCAAAATCACGATGCGCGCACGCCGGTCTCGGCTACTCTTTAAGTCGTAAGTGATGTGGGACTATATTTCGGCCTAGAAGCTCGAAAGTGTGCGTTCAAAAACTTGTGCTGTGTGAATTTCACTGCAAACCATGGCCATCAGGAGTTAGTTTAGAGTCCCCGGAACTGGAAAATATTCCCCAAGTTCCAGGAAAGCGAGTAGAAGTTGATCAAAATCGCGATGCGCGTAACGCGGTCTCGGCTACTGTTTCAGTCTCAAAGTGAAGTGTGGCTATATTTAGGCCCAAAAGCTCGATAGTGAGCGTTCAAAATGTTTTGCTGTGTCCATTTCACTGCAAACCAAGGCAATCAGGAGTTCGTTTAGAGTCCCCGGGACTGGAAAATATTCTCCAAGTTCCTGGAAATGGTGCCGAAGTTGATGAAAATTACGATGCGCGTAACGGGCTCTCGGCTATTCTTTCAGTCTTAAATTTAAGTAGGGCTACATTTCGACCCTGAAGCTCGAAGGTGAGCGTTCAGAATGTTTTGCTGTGTTCATTAAACTGCAAACCAAGGTCATCGGGAGTTAGTTTAGCGTCCCCGGGACTTCAAATTATTCGCCAACTTCCGGGAAATCGAGCAGAAGTGGCCCAAAATCACGATGCGCGTAACGCGGTCTCGGCTACTCTTTCAGTCTTAAAATGAAGTGGGGCTATATTTCGGCCGAGAAGCTCAACACCGAGCGTGCGCTCCTTTTGACTGTGTACATATCACTGAAAACTAAGTTCATCAGGAGTTAGCATACAGTCCCCGGGACTGAAAATATTCCCCGAATTCTTGCAAATCGAGCCAAAGATGCTCAAAATCACGATGCGCGTAAGGCGGTCTCGGCTACTCGTTTACTCCGAAAATGAAGTGGGGCTATATTTCGGTTCTACAAGCTCGAAACCGAGCGTGCTCTCCTTTTACCTGTGTCCATTTCCCTAAGAACTAAGTCCATCAGGAGATAGTTTAGAATCCTCGAGACTGGAAGCTATCCTCCAAGTTTCGGCAAATTGAGCCATACTTTCTTAAAATTACGATAAGCGTACGGCAGTTTCGTTTACTCTTTCAGTCTTAAAATGAAGTGGGGCTACATTTCGGCCTAGAAGCCCGACACCAAGCGTGCGCTCCTGTTACTTGTGACCATTTTACTGAAAACTAAGGCCATCAAGAGTTAGGGGAGAGTCCCTGGGACTGGAAAATATCCCCCAAGTTTTGGCAGATCGAGCCATAGTGGCTAAAAATTTCGATGCGCTTAAGGCGGTTTCGTGTACACTTTCAGTCTTAAAATAAAGTGGGGCTATATTTCGGACTACAACCTGGACACCGAGCGTGCGCCCCTTTTACCTGTGTCCATTTCACTAAAAACCAAGGAATTCAGGAGTTAGTTTAGAGCTTCCGGGACTGGAAAATATCCCCCAAGTCCCAGGAAATCAAGCCGAAGTTCGACAAAATTACCATGCGCGTAAGGCGGTCCCGGCTACTCTTTCAGTCTTAAAGTGAAGTGGGGCTATATTTCGGCCCAGAAGCTCAAAAGTGAACGTTCAAAGAGTTTGGCTGTGTCCATTTCACTGAAAACCAAGGCCATCAGGAATTAGTTTAGAGTGCCCGGGACTGGGAATTATCTCCCAAGTTCCGGGACATCAAGCCGAAGTAGCCCAAAATCACGATGTGCGTAAGGCGGTCTCGGCTAGTCGTTCAGTCTTAAAGTGAAGTAGGGCTATGCTTCGGCCCAGAAGCTCAAACGTGAGCGTTCAAAAAGTTGTGCTGTGTCCATTTCACTGAAAACCAAGGTAATCAGGAGTTAGTTTAGAGTCCCCGGTACCGGGAAATATCCCCCATTTCCCGGGAAATCGAGCCAAAGTTGGTCAAAATCACGCCGCGCGTAAGGCGGTCCCGGTTACTCTTTCATTTTTAAAGTAAACTGGGGCAATATTTCCGCCCAGAAGCTCGAAAGTGAGCGTTCAAAAAGTTGTGCTGTGTCCATTTCACTCCAGAGCAAGGCCATGAGGAGTTACTTTAGAGTCCGCGGGACTGGAAAATATCCCCCAAGTTCCGGGAAATCGAGCCGAAGTTGGTCAAAATTACGATGCGCGTAAGGAGGTCTCGGCTACTCTTTCAGTCTTAAAGTGAAGTAGGGCTATATTTCGGCCGAGAAGCTCGAAAGTGAGCGTTCAAACAAATGTGCTGCGTCCATTTCACTGCAAACCAAGGCCATCAGCAGTTAGTTTAGAGTCCCCGGGACTGGAATATATCCCCGAAGCTCCGGGAAATCCAACGGAAGTTGGTCAAAATCACGATGCGCGTAAGACGGTCTCGGCTACTCTTTCACTCTTAAAGTAAATTTGGCTATATTTCGGCCCAGAAGCTCCAAAGTGATCCTTTAAAAAGTTACGCTTTCTGCATTTAACTGCAAACGAATGCCATCAGGAGTTAGTTTAAAGTCCCCCGGACTGGAAAATATCCCCCAAGTTCCGGGAAATCGAGCTGAACTTGGTCAAAATCACAATGCTCGTAAGGTAGTCTCGGCTACTATTTCAGTCTTAAAGTGAAATACGGTTGTATTTCGACCCAGAAGCTCGAAACTAAGCGTTCAAAAAGTTTTCCTGCGTCCATTTCACTACAAACCAAGGCCATCAGGAGTTAGTTTAGAGTCCCCGGAACTTGAAAATATCGCCAAAATTCTAGAAAATCGAGCGGAAGATGCTCAAAATTACGATGCGCGTAAGGCGGTCTCGGCTACTCTTTCAGTCTTAAAGTGAAGTGGGGCTATATTTCATCCCAGAAGCTCGAAAATAAGCCTCCAAAAAGTGTTAATGTGTTCATTTCACTGCAAACCAAGGCCATCAGGAGTTAGTTTAGACTCCTCGGGACGGGAAAATATCGCCCAAGTTCGGGGAAATCGAGGCGAATTTTGTCAAAATCACGATGCGCGTAAGGCGGTCTCGGCTACTCTTTCATTCTTAAAATGAACTGGGGCTATATTTCGGCCGAGAAGCTAGAAAGTGAAAGTTCGAAAAGTTTTGCTGTGTTCATTTCACTGCAAACCAAGGCCATCAGGAGTTAGTTTAGACTCCTCGGGACTGGAAAATATCGCCCAAGTTCGGGGAAATCGAGGCGAATTTTGTCAAAATCACGATGCGCGTAAGGCGGTCTCGGCTACTCTTTCATTCTTAAAGTGAACTGGGGCTATATTTCGGCCCAGAAGCTAGAAAGTGAAAGTTCAAAAAGTTTTGCTGTGTCCATTTCACAGAAGTTTGTCAAAATCACGATGCGTGGAAAGCAGTCTCGGCTACTCTTTTAGTCTTAAAGTGACGTGGCCATCAGGAGTTAGTTTAGAGTCCCCGGGACTGCAATATATTTCCCAAGTTCCGGAAAATCGAGAAGGCGTTGGTCAAAATCACGATACGCGCAAGACGGTCTTGGCTAGTCTTTCAGTCTTAAAGTGAAGTGGGGCTATATTTCGGCCCAGAAGCTCAAAAGTGAGCTTCAAAAAGTTTTGCTGTATCTATTTCAATGCAAACGAAGGCCATGAGGGGTTACTTAAGAGTCTTCGGGACTGGAAAATATCCCCCAAGTTCCGGTTAATTGAGCCGAAGTTGGTCAAAATCACGGTGCGCGTTAGGCGGTCTCGCTTACTGTTTCAGTCTTAAAGTGAAGTGAGGCTTTATTCCTGCCCAGGAGCTTGAAAGTGAGCGCTCAAAAAGTTTCCCTGTGTTTATTTCACTGCAAACCAAAGCCATCAGGAGCTAGTTTAGAGTCCCCGGGACTGGAAAATATCCCCCAAGTTCCGGCAAATCGAGCCGAATTTGGTCAAAATCACGGTGCGCTTAAGGCGGTGTCGGCTACTCCTTCAGTCTTAAAGTGAAGTTGGGGCTCTATCTCGGCCCAGAAGCTCAAAGCTCAAAAAAAATTACTGTGTCTATTTCACATCAAACCAAGGCTATCAGGAGTTAGTGTAGAGTCCCCGGGAGTGGAATGTATTTCCCAAGTTCCGGAAAATCGAGAAGACGTTGGTCAAAATCACGATGCGCGTAAGATCTTCTCGGCTACTCTTTCAGTCTTAAAGTGAAGTGGGGCTATATTTCGGCCCAGAAGCTCAAAAGTGAGCGTTCAAAAAGTCTTGCTGTATCCATTTCAATGCAAACCAAGGCCATCAGGGGTTACTTAAGAGTCCTCGGGACTGGAAAATATCCCCCAACCTCCGGTAAATCAAGCCGAAGTTGGTCAAAATCACGATGTGCGTAAGGTGGTCTCGGCTACTCTTTCAGTCTTAAAGTGAAGTGGGGCAATATTTGGGCCCAGAAGCTCGAAAGTGAGTGTTTCAAAAGTTTTGCTCTGTCACTTTCAGTGCAAACCAAGGCCATCAGAAGTTACTTTAGAGTCCCCGGGACTGGAGAATATCCCCCAAGTCCCGGGAAATCGAGCCGAAGTTGATGAAATTCATGATGCGCGTAACGTTGTCTCGGCTACTGTGTCAGTCCTAAAGTGAAGTGTGGCTATATTTCGGCCCACAAGCTAGAAAATGAACGTTCAAAAAGTTTTGTTGTCTCCATTTTACTTCAAAACAAGACCATCAGGACTTAGTTTAGTGCCCAAGGGACTGGAAAATATCCCCCAAGTTCCGGGAAATCCATTGGAAGTTCGTCAAAATTACGATGCGCGTAAGGCGCTCTCATCTACTCTTTCAGTCTTAAAGTAAAGTGGGGCTATATTTCTGCCCAAAAGCTCGAAAGTCGTGCTCTGTCCATTTCACTGAAAACCAAGGCCATCAGGAGTTACTTTAGAGTCCCTTTGACTGGAATATATCCCCCAAGTTTCGGGAAATAAACGCGAAATTGGTCAAAATCACGATTCGCTCAAGACGGTCTCACCTACTCTTTCAGTCTTAAACTGAAATGGGGCTCTATTTCGGCCCAGAAGCTCGAGAGTGAACGTTCAAAAACTTTCGCTGTGTCCATTTCACTGCAAACCAAGACAAGCAGGAGTTAGTTGAGAGTCCCCGGGACTGGAAAATATCCCCCAAGTTCCGGGAAATCAACCCGAAGTTTGTCAAAATCACGATGCGCGTAAGGCGGTCTCGGCTACTCTTTCAGTGTTAAAGTAAAGTGGGCTATACTTCGGCCGAGAAGCTTGAAGGTGAGCGTTCAAAAAGTTTTGCTGTCTCCATTTCACTGCAAACCAAGGCCATCAAGAGTTAGTTTGGAGTCCCTGGGACTGGAAAATATCCCCCAAGTTCCGGAATATTGACCCGAAGTTGGTCAAAATCACGATGCGCACACGCCGGTCTCGGCTACTCGTTAAGTCGTGAATGATGTGGGACTATATTTCGGCCTAGAAGCTCGAAAGTGTGCGTTCAAAAAGTTGTGCTGTTTGAATTTCACTGCAAACCATGGCCATCAGGAGTTAGTTTAGAGTCTCCGGGACTGGAAAATATTCCCCAAGTTCCAGGAAAGCGAGCAGAAGTTGATCAAAATCACGATCCGCGTAACGCGGTGTCGGCTACTGTTTCAGTCTTAAAGTGAAGTGTGGCTATATTTAGGCCCACAAGCTCGAAAGTGAGCGTTCAAAAAGTTTTGCTGTGTCCATTTCACTTCAAACCAAGGATATCAGGAGTTAGTTTAGAGTCCCCGGGACTGGAAAATATCCCCCAAGTTCCGGGAAATCAACCCGAAGTTTGTCAAAATCACGATGCGCTTAAGGCGGTCTCGGCTACTCTTTCAGTGTTAAAGTAAAGTGGGCTATACTTCGGCCGAGAAGCTTGAAGGTGAGCGTTCAAAAAGTTTTGCTGTCTCCATTTCACTGCAAACCAAGGCCATCAAGAGTTAGTTTGGAGTCCCTGGGACAGGAAAATATCCCCCAAGTTCCGGAATATTGACCCGAAGTTGGTCAAAATCACGATGCGCACACGCCGGTCTCGGCTACTCGTTAAGTCGTGAATGATGTGGGACTATATTTCGGCCTAGAAGCTCGAAAGTGTGCGTTCAAAAAGTTGTGCTGTTTGAATTTCACTGCAAACCATGGCCATCAGGAGTTAGTTTAGAGTCTCCGGGACTGGAAAATATTCCCCAAGTTCCAGGAAAGCGAGCAGAAGTTGATCAAAATCACGATCCGCGTAACGCGGTGTCGGCTACTGTTTCAGTCTTAAAGTGAAGTGTGGCTATATTTAGGCCCACAAGCTCGAAAGTGAGCGTTCAAAAAGTTTTGCTGTGTCCATTTCACTTCAAACCAAGGCAATCAGGAGTTAGTTTAGAGTCCCCGGGACTGGGAATTATCACCCAAGTTCCGGGAAATCGAGCCGAAGTAGCCCAAAATCACGATGCGCGTAAGGCGGTCTCGGCTAGTCTTTCAGTCTTAAAGTGAAGTAGGGCTATGCTTCGGCCCAGAAGCTCAAACGTGAGCGTTCAAAAAGTTGTGCTGTGTCCATTTCACTGCAAACCAAGGCAATCAGGAGTTAGTTTAGAGTCCCCGGTACCGCAGAATATCCCCCATTTCCCGGGAAATCGAGCCAAAGTTGGTCAAAATCACGCCGCGCGTAAGGCGGTCCCGGTTACTCTTTCATTCTTAAAGTGAACTGGGGCAATATTTTCGCCCAGAAGCTGGAAAGTGAGCGTTCAAAAAGTTGTGCTGTGTCCATTTCACTCGAGAGCAAGGCCATCAGGAGTTACTTTAGAGTCCGCGGGACTGGAAAATATCCCCCAAGTTCCGGGAAATCGAGCCGAATTTTGTCAAAATTACGATGGGCGTACGGCGGTCTCGGCTACTCTTTCACTCTTAAGTGAAGGGGAGCTATATTTCGGCCCAGAAGCTCAAAAGTGAGCGTTCAAAGCGTTTTGCTTTGTCCATTTTACTGCAGACCAAGGACGTCGGGGGTCTGTTTAGAGTCCCCGGGACTGGAAAATATCCCCCAAGCTCCGGGAAATTTAACCGAAGTTGGTCAAAATCACGACGCGTGTACGGCGGTCTCGGCTACTCTTTCAGTCTTAAAGTGAAGTGGAGCAATATTTCGGCCCAGAAGCTGGAAACTGAGTGTTTCAAAAGTTTTGCTGTGTCCATTTCACTGCAAAACAAGGCCATCACGACTTGGTTTGGCGTCCAAGGGACTGGAAATATGTCCCAAGTTACGGGCAATCCACCCGAAGTTAGTCAAAATCACGATGCGCTTAAGGGGGTCTCGGCTACTCTTTCAGTCTTAAGGTAAAGTGGGCTTAGATTTAACTCCAGAAGCTCGAAAGGAAGGGTTCAAAAATGTTTGTCTCTATTTCACTCACATCTTAGACAGTCAGGAGTGAGTTTAGAGACTTGGGGACTGGAAAATATCTCCCAAGTCTCGCCAGATCGAGCCGAAGATCCTCAAAATCACAATGCGCGTAAGGCGCTCCCGCCTAATCTTTCAGTCTTAAAAAGAAGGAGGGCTATATTTCGGCCAGCAAGCTCGAAAGTGCGCGTTCAAAAAGTGTTCCTGTGCCCATTTCACTGGAAACCAAGGCCATCAGGAATTAGTTTAGAGTCCCCGGGACTGGAAAATATCCCCTTATTTGCGGGAAATCGAGCCGAAGTATCCCAAAATAACGATGCGCGTAAGGCGGTCTCGGCTACTTTTCAGTCTTAAAGTTAAGTGGGGCTATATTTCGACCCATAAGCGCGAAAGTGAGCGTTCAAAAAGTTTTGCTGTGTCCATTTAACTGCAAACTAAGGCCATCGGAAGTTAGTTTAGCTTCCCCGGGAATTGAAAATATTCGCCAACTTGCGGGAAATCGAGCCGAAGTTGGTCAAAATTACGATGCGCGTAAGGCGGTCTCGGCTACTCTTTCAGTCTTAAAGTGAAGTAGGGCTATATTTCGGCCGAGAAGCTCGAAAGTGAGCGTTCAAAAAAATGTGCTGTGTCCATTTCACTGCAAACCAAGGCCGTCAGCAGTTAGTTTAGAGTCCCCGGGACTGGAATATATCCCCGAAGCTCCGGGAAATCCAACGGAATTTGGTCAAAATCGCGATGCGCGTAGGACGGTCTCTGCTACTCTTTCACTCTTAAAGTAAAGTGGGGCTAGATTTCGGCCCAGAAGCTCGAAAGTGACCCTTTAAAAAGTTACGCTTTCTGCATTTAACTGCAAACCAAGGCCATCAGGAGTTAGTTTAAAGTCCCCCGGACTGGAAAATATCCCCCAAGTTCCGGTAAATCGAGCTGAACTTGGTCAAAATCACGATGCTCGTAAGGCGGTCTCGGCTACTATTTCAGTCTTAAAGTGAAATACGGTTGTATTTCGGCCCAGAAGCTCGAAACTGAGCGTTCAAAAGGTTTTCCTGCGTCCATTTCACTGCAAACCAAGGCCATCAGGAGTTAGTTTAGAGTCCCCTGGACTTGAAAATATCGCCAAAATTCTAGAAAATCGAGCGGAAGGTACTCAAAATCACGTTGCTCGTAAGGCGGTCTCGCCTACTCTTTCAGTCTTAAAGTGAAGTGGGGCTATATTTCATCCCAGAAGCTCGAAAATAAACGTTCTAAAAGTGTTACTGTGTTCCATTCAGTGCAAACCAAGGCTATCAGGAGTTAGTTTAGACTCCTCGGGACTGGAAAATATCGCCCAAGTTCGGGGAAATCGAGCGGAATTTTGTCAAAATCACGATGCGCGTAAGGCGGTCTCGGCTACTCTTTCATTCTTAAAGTGAAGTTGGGCTATATTTCGGCCGAGAAGCTAGAAAGTGAAAGTTCAAAGAGTTTTGCTGTGTTCATTTCACTGCAAACCAAGGCTATCAGGAGTTAGTTTAGACTCCTCGGGAATTGAAAATACCGCCCAAGTTCGGGGAAATCGAGCCGAATTTTCTCAAAATCACGATGCGCGTAAGGCGGTCTCGGCTACTCTTTCATTCTTAAAGTGAACTGGGGCTATATTTCGGCCCAGAAGCTAGAAAGTGAAAGTTCAAAAAGTTTTGCTGTGTCCATTTCACCGCAAACCAAGCCACATCAGCAGATTGTTTACAGTCACCGGGACATCAAAATATCCCCCAAGTCCCGGGAAATCGAGCCGAAGTTCGTCAATATCACGATGCGCGTAAAGTAGTCTCGGCTACTCTTTTAGTCTTAAAGTGACGTGGCTGTATATTTCGGCCCAGAAGCTCGAAAGTGAGCGTTCAAAAAGTTTCGCTCTCTCAATTTAATTGAAAACCAAGGCCATGATGAGTTAGTTTAGAGTCCACGGGACTGGAAAATATCCCTTAAGTTCTGCCAACTCAAGCCGAAGTTGGTCAAAATCACGATGCGTCTAAGGCGGTCTCGGCTACTATTTCAGTCTTAAAGTGAAGTGGGGCTATATTTCGGCTCAGAATTTCGAAAGTAAGCGTTCCAAAAAAAATTTGCTGTGTCCATTTCACTGCAGACCAAGGCCATCAGGGGTTAGTTTAGAGTCCTTGAGACTTGAATATATCCCCGAAGTTTCGGGAAATCGAGCCGAAGTTGGTCAAAATCACCATGCGCGTAAGACGGTGTCGGCTACTCTTTCAGTCTTAAACTGAAGTGGGGCTATATTTTGGCTCTGAAGCCCGAAGGGGAGCGTTGAAAAAGTTTTGCTCTCTCCATTTCAATGCAAACCAAGGCAATCAGGAGTTACTTTAGAGTCGCCGGTACCGGAAAATATTCCCCATTTCCCGGGAAATCGAGCCAAAGTTGGTCGAAATCACGATGCGCGTAAGGCGGTCTCGGCTATTCTTTCATTCTTAAAGTGAACTCGGGCTATATTTCGGCCCAGAAGCTCGAAAGTGAAAGTTCAAAAATTTTTGCTGTGTCCATTTCACCGGGAACCAAGCCACATCAGGAGATAGTTTACAGTCTCCGGGACATCAAAATATCCCCTAAGTTGCAGGAGATCGAGCCGAAGTTTGTCAAAATCACGATGCGCGTAAAGCAGTCTCGGCTACTCTTTGAGTCTTAAAGTGACGTGGCTGTATATTTCGGCCCAGAAGCTCGAAAGTGAGCGTTCAAAAAGTTATGCTGTGCCCATTTCACTGCAAAACAAGGCCCTCAGGAAGTAGTTTACAGTGCCCGGAACTGGAAAATATCCCCCAAGTTCCGCGAAATCGAGACGAAGTTGGTCAAAATAACGATTCGCGTAAGGCGGTCTCCGCTACTCTTTCAGTCTTAAAGTGAAGTAGGGCTATATTTCGGTCCAGAAGCTCGGAAGTGAGCGTTCAAAAAGTTTTCCTCTCTGAATTTCACTGAAAACCAAGGCCATCATGAGTTAGTTTAGAGTCCCGGGGACAGGAATATATCTTTTAAGTTCTGGCAGATCAAGCCGAAGTTGGTCAAAATCACGATGCGCCGAAGGCGGCCTCGGCTACTCTTTCAGTCTTAAAGTGAAGTGGGGCTCTATTTCGGCCCAGAATCTCCAAAGTGAGCGATGCAAAAAATTTGCTGTGTCTATTTCACTGCAAACCAGGGCCATCAGGAGTTAGTTTAGAGTCCCCGGGACTGCAATATATTTCCCAAGTTCCGGAAAATCGAGAAGACGTTGGTCAAAATCACGATGCGCGCTAAGACGGTCTTGGCTAGTCTTTCAGTCTTAAAGTGAAGTGGGGCTTTATTTCGGCCCAGAAGCTCAAAAGTGAGGGTTCAAAAAGTTTTGCTGTATCCATTTCAATGCAAACGAAGGCCCTCAGGGGTTACTTAAGAGTCTTCGGGACTGGAAAATATCCCCCAAGTTCAGGGAAATTTAGCCGAAGTTGGTAAAAATCAGGGTGCGCGTTGGGCGGTCTCGCTTACTGTTTCAGCCTTAAAGTGAAGTGAGCCTTTATTCCTGCCCAGGAGCTTGAAAGTGAGCGTTCAAAAAGTTTCCCTGTGTTTATTTCACTGCAAACCAAAGCTATCAGGAGCTAGTTTAGAGTCTCCGGGACTGGAAAATATCCCCCAACTTCCAGGAAATCGAGCCGAAGTTGGTCAAAATAACGATTCGCGTAGGGCGGGTCTCGGCTACTCTTTCAGTCTTAAAGTGAAGTGGGGCTATATTTCGGGCCAGAAGCCCGAAAGTGAGCGTTCACAAAGTTTTGCTGTGTTCATTTCACTGCAAACCAGGGCCATCAGGAGTTAGTTTAGCGTCCCCGGGACAAGAAAATATGCCCCAAGGTCCGGGAAATTGAGCCGAGGCTGGTCAAAATCACGATGCCCCTAAAGTGGTCTCGGCTACTCTTTCTGTCTTAAAGTGAAGTGGGGCTATATTTCGGGCCACAAGCCCGAAAGTGAGCGTTCAAAAAGTTTTGCTGTGTCCATTTCACTGCAAACCAAGGCCATCAGGGGTTAGTTTAGAGTCCCCGGGACTGAAATATATTGCCCAAGTTCCGGAAAAGCGAGCCGAAGTTGATGAAAATCACGATACGCGAAATGCGGTATCGGCTACTGTTTCAGTCTTAAAGTAAAGTGTGGCTATATTTCGGCCCACAAGCTCGAAAGTGAGCGTTCAAAAAGTTTTGCTTTGTCCATTTCACTGCAAAATAAGTCCATCAGGAATTAGGTTAGCGTCCAAGGGACTGGAAAATGTTACCCAAGTTCCGGGAGATCCACCCGAAGTTTGTCAAAATCACAATGCGCGTAGGGTGGTCTCGGTTATTCTTTAAGTCTTAAAGTAAAGTGGGGCTTTCTTTCGGCCTGGAAGCTCGAAGGTGAGCGTTCAAAAAGTTTTGGTCTGTCCATTTCACTGCAAACCAAGGCAATAAGGAGTTAGTTTAGAGTTCCTGGGACTGGAAAATATCGCCCAAGTTCCGGAATATCGACCCGAACTTTGTCAAACTCACGATGCGAGCAAGGCGGTCTCGGCTACTCTTTCAGTCTTAAGTGAAGTGGGGCTATATTTCGGCCCAGAATCTCCAAAGTGTGCGTTCAAAAAATTGTGCTGTGCCCATTTCAATGCAAACCAAGGCCATCAGGAGTTAGTTTGGAATCCCCGGGACTGAAAAATATCCCTCAAGTCCCGGGAATTGGAGCCGAAGTCGATCAAATTCATGATGCGCGTAACGTGGTCTCGGCTACTGTTTCAGTCTTAAAGTCAAGTGTGTTTCGGCCCAAAAGGTAGAAAGTGAGCGTTCAAAAATTTTATCTGTGTCCATTTCACTTCAAAACAAGGCCATCAGGACTTAGTTTAGCGTCCAAGGGACTGGAAAATATCCCCCAAGTTCCGGGAAATCCATTGGAAATTCGTCAAAATTACGATATACGTAAGCCGGTTTCGGCCCACTCTTTCAGTCTTAAAGTAAAGTCGGGCTATATTTCTTTCCAGAAGCTCGAAAGTGAGCGTTCAAAAAGTTTTGCTGTGTGCATTTCACTGCAAACCAAAGCTATCAAAAAATAGTTTAGGGTCCCCGGGACTGGAAAATATTCCCCAAGTTCCGGGAAAGCGAGCCGAAGTTGATCAAAATCACGATGCGCGAAATGCGGTCTCGGCTACTGTTTCAGTCTTAAAGTAAAGTGTGGCTATATTTCGGCCCACAACCTCCAAAGTGAGCGTTCAAAAAGTTTTGCTCTGTCCATTTCAATGCAAAGCAAGGCTATCAGGAGTTAGTTTAGAGTCCCCCGGACTGGAAAATATCGCAAAAGTTGCGTGAAATCGAGCTGAACTTGGTCTAACTGACGATGCGCGTGAGGCGGTCTCGGCTACTATTTCAGTCTGAAAGTGAAGTGGGTTTGTATATCGGCCCAGAAGCTACAAAGAGAGTGTTCAAAAAGCTTTCCTTTGGCCATTTCACTGAAAACGAAGGCCATCAGGAGTTAGTTTAGAGCCCGCGGAAATGGAATATATCCCCCAAGTTCCGGGAAACAGACCCGAAGTTTGTCAAAATCACGATTTGCGCAAGACGGTCTCGGCTACTCTTTCAGTCTTAAAGTAAAGTGGGGCTATATTTCGGTCCAGAAGCTCGAGAGTGAGCGTTCAAAAAGTTTCGCTGTGTCCATTTCACTGAAAACCAAGACAATCAGCAGTTAGTTTAGAGCCCCCGGGACTGGAAAATATCCCCCAAGTTCCGGCAAATCGAGCCGAAGTTGGTCAAAATCACGTTGCGCTTAAGGCGGTGTCAGCTACTCCTTCAGTCTTAAAGTGAACTTGGGGCTCTCTGTCGGCCCACAAGCTCAAAGCTCAAAAAAATTACTGTGTCTATTTCACTGCAAACCAAGGCTATCAGGAGTTAGTTTGGAGTCCCCGGGAGTGGAATGTATTTCCCAAGTTCCGGAAAATCGAGAAGACGTTGGTCAAAATCACGATGCGCGTAAGACCGTCTCGGCTACTCTTCCAGTCTTAAAGTGAAGTGGGGCTATATTTCGGCCCAGAAGCTCAAAAGTGAGCGTTCAAAAAGTCTTGCTGTATCCATTTCAATGCAAACCAAGGCCATCAGGGGTTACTTAAGAGTCTTCGGGACTGGAAAATATCCCCCAAGTTCCGGTAAATCGAGCCGAGGTTGGTCAAAATCACGATGTGCGTAAGGTGGTCTCGGCTACTCTTTCTGTCTTAAAGTGAAGGGGGCGATATTTCGGCCCAGAAGCTCGAAAGTGAGTGTTTAAAAAGTTTTGCTCTGTCACTTTCAGTGCAAACCAAGGCCATCAGAAGTTACTTTAGAGTCCCCGAGACTGGAGAATATCTCCAAGTCCCGGGAAATCAAGCCGAAGTTGATCAAAGTCATGATGCGCGTAACGTGGTCTCGGCTACTGTTTCAGTCCTAAAGTGAAGTGTGGCTATATTTCGGCCCACAAGCTAGAAAGTGAGCGTTCAAAAAGTTTTGTTGTGTCTATTTTACTTCAAAACAAGGCCATCAGGACTTACTTTAGCGTCCAAGGGACTGCAAAATATTTCCCAAGTTCCGGGAAATCCATTGGAAGTTCGTCAAAATTACGATGCGCGTAAGGCGCTCTCATCTACTCTTTCAGTCTTAAAGTAAAGTGGGGCTATATTTCTGCCCAGAAGCTCCAAAGTTGTGCTCTGTCCATTTCACTGAAAACCAAGGCCATCAGAAGTTAGTTTAGAGCCCGCGAAAATGGAATATATCCACCAAGTTCCGGGAAACCGAGCCGAAGTTGGTCAAAATCAGGATTTGCGCAAGACGGTCTCGCCTACTCTTTCAGTCTTAAAGTAAAATGGGGCTCTATTTCGGCCCAGAAGCTCGAGAGTGAGCGTTCAAAAACTTTCGTTGTGTCCATTTCACTGCAAACCAAGACAAGCAGCAGTTAGTTGAGAGTCCCCGGGACTGGAAAATATCCCCCAAGCTCCGGGAAATCAGCCCGAAGTTTGTCAAAATCACGATGGGCGTAAGGCGGTCTCGGCTACTCTTTCAGTGTTAAAGTAATGCGGGGGGGGGGCTATATTTTGGCGCAGAAGCTCGAAATTGAGCGTTCAAAAAGTTTTGCTTGCTCCATTTTACTGCAAACCAAGGCAATCAGGAATTAGTTTAGAGTCCTCAGAACTGGAATATATCCCCTTAGTTCCGGCAAATCCAGCCGAAGTTGCTCAAAATCACGATGCACGTAAGGCGGTCTCGGCTACTCTTTCAGTCTTCAAGTGAAGTGGGGTTCTATTTCGGTCCACAAGCTCGAAAGTATGCGTTCAAACACTTTTCATTTTCCGTTTAACTGCAAACCAAGACCAGCACGAGTTAGTTTACAGTCCCCGGGACTGGAAAATGTTTCGCAAGTTCCGGGAAATCGAGCCGAAGTTGGTCAAAATCACGATGCGCGAAACGTGGTCTCGGCTACTGTTTCAGGCTTAAAGTGAAGTATGGCTATATTTCGGCCCACAAGCTCGAAAGTGAGCGTTCAAAAAGCTTTGATGTGTCCATTTCACTGCAAAACAAGGACATCGGCACCTAGTTTAGTGTCCAAGAGACTGGAAAATATCCCCCAAGTTCAGGGAAATCCACTCGAAGTTTGTCAAAATCACGATGCGCGTAAGGCGGTCTCGGCATTTCTTCAGTATTAAAGTAAAGTGGGCTATATTTCGGCCCAGAAGCTTGAAGGTGAGCCTTCAAAAAGTTTTGCTGTCTCCATTTCACTGCAAACCAAGGCCATCAAGAGTTAGTTTAGAGACCCGGGGACTGGAAAATATCCCCCAAGTTCCGGAATATCGACCCGAAGTTGGTCAAAATCACGATGCGCGCACGCCTGTCTCGGCTACTCTTTCAGTCTTAAAATGAAGTGGGGCTATATTTCGGCCGAGAAGCTCAACACCGAGTGTGCGCTCCTTTTGCCTGTGTACATATCGCTGAAAACTAAGTTCATCAGGAGTTAGCATAGAGTCCTCGGGACTGGATAATATTCCCCGAATTGCGGCAAACCGAGCCAAAGAGGCTCAAAATCACGATGCGCGTAAGGCGGTCTCGGCTACTCGTTTACTCCGATAATGAAGTGGGCTATATTTCGGTTCTACAAGCTCGACACCGAGCGTGCTCTCCATTTACCTGTGTCCATTTCACTAAGAACTAAGTCCATCAGGAGATAGTTTAGAATCCTCGAGACTGGAAGCTATCCTCCAAGTTTCGGCAAATTGAGCCATACTTTCTTAAAATTACGATAAGCGTACGGCAGTTTCGTTTACTCTTTCAGTCTTAAAATGAACTGGGGCTACATTTCGGCCTAGACAATCAGAAGTTAGTTTAGAGTCCCCGGTACCGGGAAATATCCCCCATTTCCCGGGAAATCGAGCCAAAGTTGGTCAAAATCACGATGCGCGTCAGGCGGTCCCGGTTACTCTTTCATTCTTAAAGTGAACTGGAGCAATATTTCCGCCTAGAAGTTGGAAAGTGAGCGTTCAAAAAGTTGTTCTGAGTCCATTTGACTCCAGAGCAAGGCCATCAGGAGTTACTTTAGAGTCCGCGGGACTGGAAAATATCCCCCAAGTTCTGGGAAATCGAGCCGAAGTTGGTCAAAATTACGATGAGCGTAACGCGGTCTCGGCTACTCTTTCACTCTTAAAGTGAAGTGGAGCTATATTTCGGCCCAGAAGCTCAAAAGTGAGCGTTCAAAAAGTTTTGCTGTGCCCATTTTACTGCAGACCAAGGACGTCGGGGGATCCGTTTAGAGTCCCCGGGACTGGAAAATATCCCCTAAGTTCCGGGAAATTTAACCGAAGTTGGTCAAAATCACGACGCGCGTACGGCGGTCTCGGCTACTCTTTCAGTCTTAAAGTGAAGTGGTTCAATATTTCGGCCCAGAAGCTCGAAACTGAGTGTTTCAAAAGTTTTGCTGTGTCCATTTCACTGCAAAACAAGGCCACCACGACTTAGTTTAGCGTCCAAGGGACTGGAAATATCCCCCAAGTTACGGGAAATCCACCCGAAGTTAGTCAAAATCACGATGCGCTTAAGGGGGTCTCGGCTACTCTTTCAGTCTTAAGGTAAAGTGGGCTTAGATTTAACTCCAGAAGCTCGAAAGTAAGGGTTCAAAAATTTCTGTCTCTATTTCACTCATATCTTAGCAAACAGGAGTGAGTTTAGAGACTTTGGGACTGGAAAATATCTCCCAAGTTTCGCCAGATCGAGCCGAAGATCCTCAAAATCACAATGCGCGTAAGGCGCTCCCGCCTAATCTTTCAGTCTTAAAAAGAAGTAGGGCTATATTTCGGCCAGCAAGCTCGAAAGTGCGCGTTCAAAAAGTGTTCCTGTGTCCATGTCACTGGAAACCAAGGCCATCTGGCGTTAGTTTAGAGTCCCCGGGACTGGAAAATATCCCCCTATTTGCGGGAAATCCAGCCGAAGGATCCCAAAATAACGATGCGCGTAAGGCGGTCTCGGCTACTCTTTCAGTCTTAAAGTTAAGTGGGGCTATATTTCGACCCATAAGCTCGAAAGTGAGCGTTCAAAAAGTTTTGCTGTGTCCATTTAACTGCAAACTAAGGCCATCGGAAGTTAGTTTAGCTTCCCCGGAAATTGAAAATATTCGTCAACTTGCGGGAAATCGAGCCGAAGTTGGTCAAAATTACGATGCGCGTAAGGCGGTCTCGGCTACTCTTTCAGTCTTAAAGTGAAGTAGGGCTATATTTCGGCCGAGAAGCTGCAAAGTGAGCGTTCAAAAAAATGTGCTGTGTCCATTTCACTGCAAACCAAGGCCATCAGCAGTTAGTTTAGAGTCCCCGGGACTGGAATATATCTCCGAAGCTCCGGGAAATCCAACGGAAGTTGGTCAAAATCACGATGCGCGTAAGACGATCTCGGCTACTCTTTCAGTCTTAAAGTAAAGTGGGGCTATATTTCGGCCCAGAAGCTCGAAAGTGACCCTTTAAAAAGTTACGCTTTCTGCATTTAACTGCAAACGAATGCCATCAGGAGTTAGTTTAAAGTCCCCCGGACTGGAAAATATCCCCCAAGTTCCGGTAAATCGAGCTGAACTTGGTCAAAATCACGATGCTCGTAAGGCAGTCTCGGCTACTATTTCAGTCTTAAAGTAAAATACGGTTGTATTTCGGCCCAGAAGCTCGAAAATGAGCGTTCAAAAAGGTTTCCTGCGTCCATTTCACTGCAAACCAAGGCCATCAGGAGTTAGTTTAGAGTCCCCGGGACTTAAAAATCTCGCCAAAATTCTAGAAAACGAGCTGAAGTTGCTCAAAATCACGATGCGCGTAAGGCGGTTTCGCCTACTCTTTCAGTCTTAAAGTGAAGTGGGGCTATATTTCATCCCAGAAGCTCGAAAATAAGCCTTCAAAAAGTGTTACTGTGTTCATTTCACTGCAAAAAAAGGCCATTAGGAGTTAGTTTAGAGTCCCCAGGACTGGAAAATATTCTCCAAGTTCCAGGAAATGGCGCCGAAGTTGATGAAAATTACGATGCGCGTAACGGGCTCTCGGCTATTCTTTCAGTCTTAAATTTAAGTAGGGCTATATTTCGGCCCTGAAGCTCGAAGGTGAGCAATGTTTTGCTGTGTTCATTAAACTGCAAACCAAGGTCATCGGGAGTTAGTTTAGCGTCCCCGGGACTTTAAATTATTCGCCAACTTCCGGGAAATCGAGCAAAAGTGGCCCAAAATCGCGATGCGCGTAAGGCGGTCTCGGCTACTCTTTCAGTCTTAAAATTAAGGGGGGCTATATTTCGACCTAGAAGCTCGAGACCAGGCGTGCGCTAATTTTACCTGTGTCCATTTCACTGACATCTTAGGGCATCAGGAGTTAAAGTAAAGTGGGGTATATTTCGGTCCAGAAGCTCGAAATTGAGCGTTCAAAAAGTTTTGCTGGGTCCATTTTACTGCAAACCAAGGCCATCAGGAGTTAGTTTAGAGTCCCCGGGACTGGAAAATATTCTCCAAGTTTCAGGAAATGGCGCCGAAGTTGATGAAAATTACGATTAGCGTAACGGGCTCTCGGCTATTGTTTCAGTCTTAAATTTAAGTAGGGCTATATTTCGGCCCTCAAGCTCGAAGGTGAGCGTTCAGAATGTTTTGCTGTGTTCATTAAACTGCAAACCAAGGTCATTGGGAGTTAGTTTAGCGTCCCCGGGACTTTAAATTATTCGCCAACTTCCGGGAAATCGAGCAAAAGTGGCCCAAAATCACGATTCGCGTAAGGCGCTCTCGGCTACTCTTTCAGTCTTAAAATTAAGGGAGGCTATATTTCGACCTAGAAGCTCGAGACCGGGCGTGCGCTAATTTTACCTGTGTCCATTTCACTGACATTTTAGGCCATCAGGAGTTAGTTTAGAGTCCTTGGGACTGGAAAATATTTCCCAAATTCCGGCAAATCGAGACAAAGATACTCAAAATCACGATGCGCGTAAGACGGTCTCGGCTACTCGTTTACTCCGAAAATGAAGTGGGGCTATATTTCGGTTCTACAAGCTCGACACCGAGCGTGCTCTCCTTTTACCTGTGTCCATTTCACTAAGAACTAAGTCCATCAGGAGATAGTTTAGAATCCTCGAGACTGGAAACTATCCTCCAAGTTTCGGCAAATTGAGCTATACTTTCTTAAAATTACGAAAAGTCTACGGCAGTTTCGTTTACTCTTTCAGTCTTAAAATGAACTGAGGCTACATTTCGGCCTAGAAGCCCGACACCGAGCGTGCGCTCCTGTTACCTGTGACCATTTACTGAAAACTAAGGCCATCAAGAGTTAGGGTAGAGTCACCCGGGACTGGAAAATATCCCCAGAGTTTTGGCAGATCGAGCCATAGTGGCTAAAAATTTCGATGCGCTTAAGGCGGTTTCGTGTACACTTTCAGTCTTAAAATAAAGTGGGGCTATATTTCGGCCTACAACTTGGAAACCTAGTGTGCGCCCCTTTTACCTGTGTCCATTTCACTAAAAACCAAGGCATTCAGGAGTTAGTTTAGAGCTTCCGATACTGGAAAATATCCCCCAAGTCCCAGGAAATCAAGCCGAAGTTCGACAAAATTACCATGCGCGTAAGGCGGTCCCGGCTACTCTTTCAGTCTTAAAGTGAAGTGGGGCTATATTTCGGCCCAGAAGCTCGAAAGTGAACGTTCAAAGAGTTTGGCTGTGTCCATTTCACTGAAAACCAAGGCCATCAGGAATTAAATTAGAGTGCCCCGGACTGGGAATTATCACCCAAGTTCCGGGAAATCGAGCCGAAGTAGCCCAAAATCACGATGCACGGAAGGGGGTCTCGGCTAGTCTTTCAGTCTTAAAGTGAAGTAGGGCTATGTTTCGGCCCAGAAGCTCAAACGTGAGCGTTCAAAAAGTTGTGCTGTGTCCATTTCACTGCAAACTAAGGCAATCAGGAGTTAGTTTAGAGTCCGCGGGACTGGAAAATATCCCCCAAGTTCGGGGAAATCGAGCCGAATTTTGTCAAAATCACGATGCGCGTAAGGCGGTCTCGCTTACTCTTTCATTCTTAAAGTGAACTGGGGCTATATTTCGGCCCAGAGGCTAGAAAGTGAGCGTTCAAAAAGTTTTGCTGTGTCCATTTCACTTCAAAACAAGGCCATCAGGACTTAGTTTAGCGTCCAAGGGACTGGAAAATATCCCCCAAGTTCCGGGAAATCCATTGGAAGTTCGTCAAAATTACGATATACGTAAGGCGGTTTCCGCTACTCTTTCAGTCTTAAAGTAAAGTCGGGCTATATTTCTGTCCAGAAGCTCGAAAGTGAGCGTTCAAAAAGTTTTGCTGTGTCCTTTTCACTGCAAAACAACGCTTTCAGGACTTAGTTTAGCGTCCAAGGAACTGGAAAATGGTCCCCAAGTTCCGGGAGATCCACCCGAAGTTTGTCAAAATTGCAATGTGCGTAAGGTGGTCTCGGTTACTCTTTAAGTCTTAAAGTAAAGTGGGGCTTTATTTCGGCCAGGAAGCTCGAAGGTGAGCGTTCAAAAAGTTTTGCTCTGTCCATTTCACTGCAAACCAAGGCAATAAGGAGTTAGTTTAGAGTTCCTGGGACTGGAAAATATCCCCCAAGTTCCGGAATATCGACCCGAACTTTGTCAAACTCACGATGCGAGCAAGGCGGTCTCGGCTACTCTTTCAGTCTTAAGTGAATTGGGGCTATATTTTGGCCCAGAATCTCCAAAGTGTGCTTTCAAAAAATTGTGCTGTGTCCATTTCAATGCAAACCAAGGCCATCAGCAGTTAGTTTAGAGTCCCCGGGACTGGAAAATATCCCTCAAGTCCCGGGAATTGGAGCCGAAGTTGATCAAATTCATGATGCGCGTAACGTGGTCTCGGCTACTGTTTCAGTTTTAAAGTCAAGTGTGCCTATATTTCGGCCCACAAGCTAGAAAGTGAGCGTTCAAAAAGTTTTGCTGTGTCCATTTCACTTCAAAACAAGGCCATCAGGACTTAGTTTAGCGTCCAAGGGACTGGAAAATATCCCCCAAGTTCCGGGAAATCCATTGGAAGTTCGTCAAAATTACGATATACGTAAGGCGGTTTCGGCTCCTCTTTCAGTCTTAAAGTAAAGTCGGGCTTTATTTCTGTCCAGAAGCTCGAAAGTGAGCGTTCAAAAAGTTTTGCTGTGTGCATATCACTGCAAACCAAAGCTATCAAAGTTAGTTTAGGGTCCCCGGGACTAGAAAATATTCCGCAAGTTCCATGAAAGCGAGCCGAAGTTGATCAAAATCACGATGCGCGAAATGCGGTCTCGGCTACCTTTTCAGTCTTAAAGTAAAGTGTGGCTACATTTCGGCCCACAAGCTCGAAAGTGAGTGTTCAAAAAGTTTTGCTCTGTCCATTTCAATGCAAAGCAAGGCAATCAGGAGTTAGTTTAGAGTCCCCAGGACTGGAAAATATCTCCCAAGTTCCGAGAAATCGATCCGAAAATGGTCAAAATCACGATGCGCGTAAGGTGATCTCGGCTACTCTTTCAGTCTTAAAATGAAGTGGGGCTATATTTCGGCCGACAAGCTCAACACCGAGCGTGCGCTCCTTTAGCCTGTGTACACATCACTGAAAACTAAGTTCATCAGGAGTTAGCATAGAGTCCCCGGGACTGGAAAATATTCCGCGAATTCCGGCAAATCGAGCCAAAGATGCTCAAAATCACGATGCGCGTAAGACGGTCTCGGCTACTCGTTTACTCCGAAAATGAAGTGGGGCTATATTTCGGTTCTACAAGCTCGACACCGAGCGTGCTCTCCTTTTACCTGTGTCCATTTCACTAAGAACTAAGTCCATCAGGAGATAGTTTAGAATCCTCGAGACTGGAAGCTATCCTCCAAGTTGCGGCAAATTGAGCCATACTTTCTTAAAATTACGATAAGCCTACGGCAGTTTCGTTTACTCTTTCAGTCTTAAAATGAAGTGGGGTTACATTTCGGCCTAGACGCTCGACACCGAGCGTGCGCTCCTGTTACCTGTGACCATTTTACTGAAAACTAAGGCCATCAAGAGTTAGGATAGAGTCACCCGGGACTGGAAAATATCCCCCAAGTTTTGGCAGATCGAGCCATAGTGGCTAAAAATTTCGATGCGCTTAAGGCGGTTTCATGTAGACTTTCAGTCTTAAATTAAAGTGGGGCTATATTTCGGCCCAGAAGCTCAAAAGTGAACGTTCAAAGAGTTTGGCTGTGTCCATTTCACTGAAAACCAAGGCCATCAGGAATTAAATTAGAGTGCCCGGGACTGGGAATTATCTCCCAAGTTCCGGGAAATCGAGCCGAAGTAGCCCAAAATCACGATGCGCGTAAGGCGGTCTCGGCTAGTCTTTCAGTCTTAAAGTGAAGTAGGGCTATGCTTCGGCCCAGAAGCTCAAACGTGAGCGTTCAAAAAGTTGTGCTGTGTCCATTTCACTGCAAACCAAGGCAATCAGGAGTTAGTTTAGAGTCCCCGGTACCGGAAAATATCCCCCATTTCCCGGGAAATCGAGCCAAAGTTGGTCAAAATCACGATGCGAGTAAGGCGGTCCCGGTTACTTTTTCATTCTTAAAGTGAACTGGGGCAATATTTCCGCCCAGAAGCTCGAAAGTGAGGGTTCAAAAAGTTGTGCTGTGTCCATTTGACTCTAGAGCAAGGCCATCAGGGGTTACTTTAGAGTCCGCGGGACTGGAAAATATCCCCCAAGTTCCGGAAAATCGAGCCGAAGTTGGTCAAAATTACGATGGGCGTAAGGCGGTCTCGGCTACTCTTTCACTCTTAAAGTGAAGTGGAGCTATATTTCGGCCCAGAAGCTAAAAAGTGAGCGTTCAAAAAGTTTTGCTGTGTCTATTTCACTGCAAAACAAGGCCATCAGGAGTTAGGTTAGCGTCCAAGGGACTGAAAAATGTTCCCCAAGTTCCGGGAGATCCACCCGAAGTTTGTCAAAATCACAATGCGCGTAAGGTGGTCTCGGTTACTCTTTAAGTCTTAAAGTAAAGTGGGGCTTTATTTCGGCCAGGAAGCTCGAAGGTGAGCGTTCAAAAAGATTTGCTCTGTCCACTTCACTGCAAACCAAGGCCATCAGGCGTTAGTTTAGAGTTCCTGGGACTGGAAAATATCCCCCAAGTTCCGGAATATCGACCCGAACTTTGTCAAACTCACGATGCGAGCAAGGCGGTCTCGGCTACTCTTTCAGTCTTAAGTGAAGTGGGGCTATATTTCGGCCCAGAATCTCCAAAGTGTGCTTTCAAAAAATTGTGCTGTGTCCATTTCAATGCAAACCAAGGCCATCAGGAGTTAGTTTAGAGTCCCCGGGACTGGAAAATATCCCCCAAGTCTCTGAAATTGGAGCCGAAGTTGATCAAATTCATGATGCGCGTAACGTCAGTCTTAAAGTCAAGTGTGCCTATATTGCGGCTCAAAAGCTAGAAAGTGAACGTTCAAAAAGTTTTGCTGTGTCCATTTCACTTCAAAACAAGGCCATCAGGACTTAGTTTAGCGTCCAAGGGACTGGAAAATATCCCCCAAGTTCCGGGAAATCCATTGGAAGTTCGTCAAAATTACGATATACGTAAGGCGGTTTCCGCTACTCTTTCAGTCTTAAAGTAAAGTCGGGCTATATTTCTGTCCAGAAGCTCGAAAGTGAGCGTTCAAAAAGTTTTCCTGTGTCCATTTCACTGCAAAACAACGCTTTCAGGACTAAGTTTAGCATCCAAGGAACTGGAAAATGTTCCCCAAGTTCCGGGAGATCCACCCGAAGTTTGTCAAAATCGCAATGCGCGTAAGGTGGTCTCGGTTACTCTTTAAGTCTTAAAGTAAAGTGGTGCTTTATTTCGGCCAGGAAGCTCGAAGGTGAGCGTTCAAAAAGATTTGCTCTGTCCATTTCACTGCAAACCAGGGCAATAAGGAGTTAGTTTAGAGTTCCTGGGACTGGAAAATATCCCCCAAGTTCCGGAATATCGACCCGAACTTTGTCAAACTCACGATGCGAGCAAGGCGGTCTCGGCTACTCTTTCAGTCTTAAGTGAAGTGGGGCTATATTTTGGCCCAGAATCTCCAAAGTGTGCTTTCAAAAAATTGTGCTGTGTCCATTTCAATGCAAACCAAGGCCATCAGCAGTTAGTTTAGAGTCCCCGGGACTGGAAAATATCCCTCAAGTCCCGGGAATTGGAGCCGAAGTTGATCAAATTCATGATGCGCGTAACGTGGTCTCGGCTACTGTTTCAGTCTTAAAGTAAAGTGTGCCTATATTTCGGCCCACAAGCTAGAAAGTGAACGTTCAAAAAGTTTTGCTGTGTCCATTTCACTTCAAAACAAGGCCATCAGGACTTAGTTTAGCGTCCAAGGGACTGGAAAATATCCCCCAAGTTCCGGGAAATCCATTGGAAGTTCGTCAAAATTACGATATACGTAAGGCGGTTTCGGCTCCTCTTTCAGTCTTAAAGTAAAGTCGGGCTTTATTTCTGTCCAGAAGCTCGAAAGTGAGCGTTCAAAAAGTTTTGCTGTGTGCATTTCACTGCAAACCAAAGCTATCAAAGTTAGTTTAGGGTCCCCGGGACTGGAAAATATTCCCCAAGTTCCGGGAAAGCGAGTCGAAGTTGATCAAAATCACGATGCGCGAAATGCGGTCTCGGCTACTGTTTCAGTCTTAAAGTAAAGTGTGGCTACATTTCGGCCCACAAGCTCGAAAGTGAGTGTTCAAAAAGTTTTGCTCTGTCCATTTCAATGCAAAGCAAGGCGATCAGGAGTTAGTTTAGAGTCCCTGGGACTGGAAAATATCTCCCAAGTTCCGAGAAATCGATCCGAAAATGGTCAAAATCACGATGCGCGTAAGGTGATCTCGGCTACTCTTTCAGTCTTAAAATGAAGTGGGGCTATATTTCGGCCCACAAGCTCCAAAGTGGACGTTCAAAAAGTTATGCTGTGCCCATTTCAGTGCAAACCAAGGCCATCCGGAGTTAGTTTAGAGTCCCCCGGACTGGAAAATATCCCAAAAGTAGCGTGAAATCGAGCTGAACTAGGTTTAACTCACGTTGCGCGTGAGGCGGTCTCGGCTATTATTTCCGTCTGAAAGTGAAGTGAGATTCTACTTCGGCCCAGAAGCTACAAAGAGAGTGTTCAAAAAGCTTTCCTTTGTCCATTTCACTGAAAACCAAGGCCATCAGGAGTTAGTTTAGAGCCCGCGGAAATGGAATATATCCCCCAAGTTCCGGGAAAGCGATCCGAAGTTGGTCAAAATCACGATTTGCGCAAGACGGTCTGGGCTACTCTTTCCGTCTTAAAGTGAAGTGTGGCTATATTTCGGCCCACAAGCTAGAAAGTGAGCGTTCAAAAAGTTTTGTTGTCTCCATTTTACTTCAAAACAAGGCCATCAGGACTTACTTTAGCGTCCAAGGGACTGCAAAATATCCCCCAAGTTCCGGGAAATCCATTCGAAGTTCGTCAAAATTACGATGCGCGTAAGGCGGTTTCATCTACTCTTTCAGTCTTAAAGTAAAGTGGGGCTATATTTCTGGCCAGAAGCTCCAAAGTTGTGCTCTGTCCATTTCACTGAAAACCAAGGCCATCAGGAGTTAGTTTAGAGCCCGCGGAAATGGAATATATCCCCCAAGTTCCGGGAAACCGACCCGAAGTTGGTCAAAATCACGATTTGCGCAAGACGGTCTCGGCTACTCTTTCAGTCTTAAAGTAAAGTGGAGCTATGTTTCGGTCCAGAAGTTCGAGAGTGAGCGTTCGAAAAGTTTCGCTGTGTCCATTTCACTGAAAACCAAGACAATCAGGAGTTAGTTTAGAGTCCCCGGGACTGGAAAATATCCCCCAAGTTCCGGCAAATCGAGCCGAAGTTGGTCAAAATCACGGTGCGCTTAAGGCGGTGTCGGCTACTCCTTCAGTCTTAAAGTGAAGTTGGGGCTCTATCTCGGCCCAGAAGCTCAAAGCTCAAAAAAAATTACTGTGTCTATTTCACATCAAACCAAGGCTATCAGGAGTTAGTGTAGAGTCCCCGGGAGTGGAATGTATTTCCCAAGTTCCGGAAAATCGAGAAGACGTTGGTCAAAATCACGATGCGCGTAAGATCTTCTCGGCTACTCTTTCAGTCTTAAAGTGAAGTGGGGCTATATTTCGGCCCAGAAGCTCAAAAGTGAGCGTTCAAAAAGTCTTGCTGTATGCATTTCAATGCAAACCAAGGCCATCAGGGGTTACTTAAGAGTCCTCGGGACTGGAAAATATCCCCCAACCTCCGGTAAATCAAGCCGAAGTTGGTCAAAATCACGATGTGCGTAAGGTGGTCTCGGCTACTCTTTCAGTCTTAAAGTGAAGTGGGGCAATATTTGGGCCCAGAAGCTCGAAAGTGAGTGTTTCAAAAGTTTTGCTCTGTCACTTTCAGTGCAAACCAAGGCCATCAGAAGTTACTTTAGAGTCCCCGGGACTGGAGAATATCCCCCAAGTCCCGGGAAATCGAGCCGAAGTTGATGAAATTCATGATGCGCGTAACGTTGTCTCGGCTACTGTGTCAGTCCTAAAGTGAAGTGTGGCTATATTTCGGCCCACAAGCTAGAAAATGAACGTTCAAAAAGTTTTGTTGTCTCCATTTTACTTCAAAACAAGACCATCAGGACTTAGTTTAGTGCCCAAGGGACTGGAAAATATCCCCCAAGTTCCGGGAAATCCATTGGAAGTTCGTCAAAATTACGATGCGCGTAAGGCGCTCTCATCTACTCTTTCAGTCTTAATGTAAAGTGGGGCTATATTTCTGCCCAGAAGCTCGAAAGTCGTGCTCTGTCCATTTCACTGAAAACCAAGGCCATCAGGAGTTACTTTAGAGTCCCTTTGACTGGAATATATCCCCCAAGTTTCGGGAAATAAACGCGAAATTGGTCAAAATCACGATTCGCTCAAGACGGTCTCACCTACTCTTTCAGTCTTAAACTGAAATGGGGCTCTATTTCGGCCCAGAAGCTCGAGAGTGAACGTTCAAAAACTTTCGCTGTGTCCATTTCACTGCAAACCAAGACAAGCAGGAGTTAGTTGAGAGTCCCCGGGACTGGAAAATATCCCCCAAGTTCCGGGAAATCAACCCGAAGTTTGTCAAAATCACGATGCGCGTAAGGCGGTCTCGGCTACTCTTTCAGTGTTAAAGTAAAGTGGGCTATACTTCGGCCGAGAAGCTTGAAGGTGAGCGTTCAAAAAGTTTTGCTGTCTCCATTTCACTGCAAACCAAGGCCATCAAGAGTTAGTTTGGAGTCCCTGGGACTGGAAAATATCCCCCAAGTTCCGGAATATTGACCCGAAGTTGGTCAAAATCACGATGCGCACACGCCGGTCTCGGCTACTCGTTAAGTCGTGAATGATGTGGGACTATATTTCGGCCTAGAAGCTCGAAAGTGTGCGTTCAAAAACTTGTGCTGTTTGAATTTCACTGCAAACCATGGCCATCAGGAGTTAGTTTAGAGTCTCCGGGACTGGAAAATATTCCCCAAGTTCCAGGAAAGCGAGCAGAAGTTGATCAAAATCACGATCCGTGTAACGCGGTGTCGGCTACTGTTTCAGTCTTAAAGTGAAGTGTGGCTATATTTAGGCCCACAAGCTCGAAAGTGAGCGTTCAAAAAGTTTTGCTGTGTCCATTTCACTTCAAACCAAGGATATCAGGAGTTAGTTTAGAGTCCCCGGGACTGGAAAATATCCCCCAAGTTCCGGGAAATCAACCCGAAGTTTGTCAAAATCACGATGCGCTTAAGGCGGTCTCGGCTACTCTTTCAGTGTTAAAGTAAAGTGGGCTATACTTCGGCCGAGAAGCTTGAAGGTGAGCGTTCAAAAAGTTTTGCTGTCTCCATTTCACTGCAAACCAAGGCCATCAAGAGTTAGTTTGGAGTCCCTGGGACTGGAAAATATCCCCCAAGTTCCGGAATATTGACCCGAAGTTGGTCAAAATCACGATGCGCACACGCCGGTCTCGGCTACTCGTTAAGTCGTGAATGATGTGGGACTATATTTCGGCCTAGAAGCTCGAAAGTGTGCGTTCAAAAACTTGTGCTGTTTGAATTTCACTGCAAACCATGGCCATCAGGAGTTAGTTTAGAGTCTCCGGGACTGGAAAATATTCCCCAAGTTCCAGGAAAGCGAGCAGAAGTTGATCAAAATCACGATCCGCGTAACGCGGTGTCGGCTACTGTTTCAGTCTTAAAGTGAAGTGTGGCTATATTTAGGCCCACAAGCTCGAAAGTGAGCGTTCAAAAAGTTTTGCTGTGTCCATTTCACTTCAAACCAAGGCAATCAGGAGTTAGTATAGAGTCCGCGGGACTGGAAAATATTCTCCAAGTTCCTGGAAATGGTGCCGAAGTTGATGAAAATTACGATGCGCGTAACGGGCTCTCGGCTATTCTTTCAGTCTTAAATTTAAGTAGGGCTATATTTCGGCCCTGAAGCTCGAAGGTTAGCGTTCAGAATGTTTTGCTGTGTTCATTGAACTGGAAACCAAGGTCATCGGGAGTTAGTTTAGCGTCCCCGGGACTTTAAATTATTCCCCAACTTCCGGGAAATCAAGCAAAAGTGGCCCAAAATCACGATGCGCGTAAGGCGGTCTCGGCTACTCTTTCAGTCTTAAAATTAATGGCGGCTATATTTCGACCTAGAAGCTCGAGACCGGGCGTGCGCTAATTTTACCTGTGTCCATTTCACTGACATCTTAGGCCATCAGGAGTTAGTTTAGAGTCCTTGGGACTGGAAAATATTTCCCAAATTCTGGCAGATCGAGCCAAAGTTGCTCAAAATCACGATGCGCGTAAGGTGGTCTCGGCTACTCTTTCAGTCTTAAAATGAAGTGGGGCTATATTTCGGCCGACAAGCTCAACACCGAGCGTGCGCTCCTTTTGCCTGTGTACACATCACTGAAAACTAAGTTCATCAGGAGTTAGCATAGAGTCCTCGGGACTGGAAAATATTCCGCGAATTCCGGCAAATCGAGCCAAAGATGCTCAAAATCACGATGCGCGTAAGACGGTCTCGGCTACTCGTTTACTCCGAAAATGAAGTGGGGCTATATTTCGGTTCTACAAGCTCGACACCGAGCGTGCTCTCCTTTTACCTGTGTCCATTTCACTAAGAACTAAGTCCATCAGGAGATAGTTTAGAATCCTCGAGACTGGAAGCTATCCTCCAAGTTGCGGCAAATTGAGCCATACTTTCTTAAAATTACGATAAGCCTACGGCAGTTTCGTTTACTCTTTCAGTCTTAAAATGAAGTGGGGCTACATTTCGGCCTAGACGCTCGACACCGAGCGTGCGCTCCTGTTACCTGTGACCATTTTACTGAAAACTAAGGCCATCAAGAGTTAGGGTAGAGTCACCCGGGACTGGAAAATATCCCCCAAGTTTTGGCAGATCGAGCCATAGTGGCTAAAAATTTCGATGCGCTTAAGGCGGTTTCATGTAGACTTTCAGTCTTAAATTAAAGTGGGGCTATATTTCGGCCCAGAAGCTCAAAAGTGAACGTTCAAAGAGTTTGGCTGTGTCCATTTCACTGAAAACCAAGGCCATCAGGAATTAAATTAGAGTGCCCGGGACTGGGAATTATCTCCCAAGTTCCGGGAAATCGAGCCGAAGTAGCCCAAAATCACGATGCGCTTAAGGCGGTCTCGGCTAGTCTTTCAGTCTTAAAGTGAAGTAGGGCTATGCTTCGGCCCAGAAGCTCAAACGTGAGCGTTCAAAAAGTTGTGCTGTGTCCATTTCACTGCAAACCAAGGCAATCAGGAGTTAGTTTAGAGTCCCCGGTACCGGAAAATATCCCCCATTTCCCGGGAAATCGAGCCAAAGTTGGTCAAAATCACGATGCGCGTAAGGCGGTCCCGGTTACTTTTTCATTCTTAAAGTGAACTGGGGCAATATTTCCGCCCAGAAGCTCGAAAGTGAGCGTTCAAAAAGTTGTGCTGTGTCCATTTGACTCTAGAGCAAGGCCATCAGGAGTTACTTTAGAGTCCGCGGGACTGGAAAATATCCCCCATTTCCCGGGAAATCGAGCCAAAGTTGGTCAAAATCACGATGCGAGTAAGGCGGTCCCGGTTACTTTTTCATTCTTAAAGTGAACTGGGGCAATATTTCCGCCCAGAAGCTCGAAAGTGAGGGTTCAAAAAGTTGTGCTGTGTCCATTTGACTCTAGAGCAAGGCCATCAGGGGTTACTTTAGAGTCCGCGGGACTGGAAAATATCCCCCAAGTTCCGGAAAATCGAGCCGAAGTTGGTCAAAATTACGATGGGCGTAAGGCGGTCTCGGCTACTCTTTCACTCTTAAAGTGAAGTGGAGCTATATTTCGGCCCAGAAGCTCAAAAGTGAGCGTTCAAAAAGTTTTGCTGTGTCCATTTTACTGCAGACCAAGGACGTCGGCCGTCCGTTTAGAGTCCCCGGGTATGGAAAATATCCCCTAAGTTCCGGGAAATTTAACCGAAGTTGGTCAAAATCACGACGCGCGTACGGCGGTCTCGGCTACTCTTTCAGTCTTAAAGTGAAGTGGGGCAATATTTCGGCCCAGAAGCTCGAAACTGAGTGTTTCAAAAGTTTTGCTGTGTCCATTTCACTGCAAAACAGGGCCACCACGACTTAGTTTAGCGTCCAAGGGACTGGAAATATCCCCCAAGTTACGGGAAATCCACCCGAAGTTAGTCAAACTCACGATGCGCTTAAGGGGGTCTCGGCTACTCTTTCAGTCTTAAGGTAAAGTGGGCTTAGATTTAACTCCAGAAGCTCGAAAGTAAGGGTTCAAAAATGTTTGTCTCTATTTCACTCACATCTTAGACAATCAGGAGTGAGTTTAGAGACTTTGGGACTGGAAAATATCTCCCAAGTTTCGCCAGATCGAGCCGAAGATCCTCAAAATCACAATGCGCGTAAGGCGCTCCCGCCTACTCTTTCAGTCTTAAAAAGAAGTTGGGCTATATTTCGGCCAGCAAGCTCGAAAGTGCGTGTTCAAAAAGTCTTCCTGTGTCCATTTCACTGGAAACCAAGGCCATCTGGAGTTAGTTTAGAGTCCCCGGGACTGGAAAATATCCCCCTATTTGCGGCAAATCGAGACGAAGTATCCCAAAATAACGATGCGCATAAGGCGGTCTCGGCTACTCTTTCAGTCTTAAAGTTAAGTGGGGCTATTTTTCGACCCATAAGCTCGAAAGTGAGCGTTCGAAAAGTTTTGCTGTGTCCATTTAACTGCAAACTAAGGCCATCGGAAGTTAGTTTAGCCTCCCCGGGAATTGAAAATATTCCCCAACTTCCGGGAAATCGAGCCGAAGTTGGTCAAAATTACGATGCGCGTAAGGCGGTCTCGGCTACTCTTTCAGTCTTAAAGTGAAGTAGGGCTATATTTCGGCCGAGAAGTTCGAAAGTGAGCGTTCAAACAAATGTGCTGTGTCCATTTCACTGCAAACCAAGGCCATCAGCAGTTAGTTTAGAGTCCCCGGGACTGGAATATATCCCCGAAGTTCCAGAAAATCGAACGGAAATTGGTCAAAATCACGATGCGCGTAAGACGGTCTCGGCTACTCTTTCAGTCTTAAAGTAAAGTGGGGCTATATTTCGGCCCAGAAGCTCGAAAGTGACCCTTTAAAAAGTTACGCTTTCTGCATTTAACTGCAAACCAAGGCCAGCAGGAGTTAGTTTAAAGTCCCCGGGACTGGAAAATATCCCCCAAGTTCCGGGAAATCGAGCTGAACTTGGTCAAAATCACGATGCTCGTAAGGCGGTCTCGGCTACTATTTCAGTCTTAAAGTGAAATACGGTTGTATTTCGGCCCAGAAGCTCGAAACTGAGCGTTCAAAAAGTTTTCCTGCGTCCATTTCACTGCAAACCAAGGCCATCAGAAGTTAGTTTCGAGTCCCCGGGACTTGAAAATATCGCCAAAATTCTAGAAAATCGAGCGGAAGGTACTCAAAATCACGATGCGCGTAAGGCGGTCTCGGCTACTCTTTCAGTCTTAAAGTGAAGTGGGGCTATATTTCATCCCAGAAGCTCGAAAATAAACGTTCTAAAAGTGTTACTGTGTTCATTTCACTGCAAACCAAGGCCATCAGGAGTTAGTTTAGACTCCTCGGGATTGGAAAATATCGCCCAAATTGGGAGAAATCGAGCAGAATTTTGTCAAAATCACGATGCGCGTAACGCGGTCTCGGCTACTCTTTCATTCTTAAAGTGAACTGGGGCTATATTTCGGCCGAGAAGCTAGAAAGTGAAAGTTCAAAGAGTTTTGCTGTGTTCATTTCACTGCAAACCAAGGCCATCAGGAGTTAGTTTAGACTCCTCGAGACTGGAAAATATCGCCCAAGTTCGGGGAAATCAAGCGGAATTTTGTCAAAATCACGATGCGCGTAAGGCGGTCTCGGCTACTCTTTCATTCTTAAAGTGAACTGGGGCTATATTTCGGCCGAGAAGCTAGAAAGTGAAAGTTCAAAAAGTTTTGCTGTGTCCATTTCACCCCAAACCAAGCCACATCAGGAGATTGTTTACAGTCTCCGGGACATCAAAATATCCCCCAAGTCAAGGGTAATCGAGCCGAAGTTTGGCAAAATCACGATGCGCGCAAAGCAGTCTCGGCTACTCTTTTAGTCTTTTAGTCTCTTTTAGTCGAACGTGAGCGTTCAAAAAGTTATGCTGTGCCCATTTCACTGCAAAGCAAGGCCATCAGGAAGTAGTTTACAGTGCCTGGAACTGGCAAATATCCCCCAAGTTTCGCGAAATCGAGACGAAGTTGGTCGAAATAACGATTCGCGTAAGGCGGTCTCGGCTACTCTTTCAGTCTTAAAGTTAAGTAGGGCTATATTTTTGTCCAGAAGCTCGAAAGTGAGCGTTCAAAAAGTTTTCCTCTCTCAATTTCACTGAAAACCAAGGCCATCATGAGTTAGTTTAGAGTCCCCGGGACTGGAAAATATCTTTTAAGTTCTGGCAGATCAAGCCGAAGTTGGTCAAAATCACGATGCGCCTAAGGCGGCCTCGGCTACTCTTTCAGTCTTAAAGTGAAGTGGGGCTCTATTTCGGCCCAGAAGCTCCAAAGTGAGCGCTGCAAAAAGTTTGCTGTGTCTATTTCACTGCAAACCAAGGCCATCAGGAGTTAGTTTAGAGTCCCCGGGACTGCAATATATTTCCCAAGTTCCGGAAAATGGAGAAGACGTTGGTCAAAATCACGATGCGCGCAAGACGGTCTTGGCTAGTCTTTCAGTCTTAAAGTGAGGTGGGGCTATATTTCGGCCCACAAGCTCAAAAGTGAGCGTTCAAAAAGTTTCGCTGTATCCATTTCAATGCAAACGAAGGCCATAAGGGGTTACTTAAGAGTCTTCGGGAGTGGAAAATATCCCCCAAGTTCAGGGAAATTTAGCCGAAGTTGGTCAAAATCAGGGTGCGCGTTAGGCGGTCTCGCTTACTGTTTCAGTCTTAAAGTGAAGTGAGGCTTGAAGTGAGCGTTCAAAAAGTTTCCCTGTGTTTATTTCACTGCAAACCAAAGCCATCAGGAGCTACTTTAGAGTACCCGGGACTGGAAAATATCCCCCAACTTCCGGGAAATCGAGCCGAAGTTGGTCAAAATAACGATTCGCGTAAGGCGGTCTCGGCTACTCTTTCAGTCTTAAAGTGAAGTTGGGCTATATTTCGGGCCAGAAGCCCGAAAGTGATCGTTCAAAAAGTTTTGCTGTGTTCATTTCACTGCAAACCAAGGCCATCAGGAGTTAGTTTAGCGTCCCCGGGACAAGAAAATATGCCCCAAGGTCCGGGAATTTGAGCCGAGGTTGGTCAAAATCACGATGCCCCTAAAGTGGTCTCGGCTATTCTTTCTGTCTTAAAGTGAAGTGGGGCTATATTTCGGGCCACAAGCCCGAAAGTGAGCGTTCAAAAAGTTTTGCTGTGTCCATTTCACTGCAAAACAAGGCCATCAGGACTTAGGTTAGCGTCCAAGGGACTGGAAAATATCCCCCAAGTTCCGGGAAATCCATTGGAAGTTCGTCAAAATTACGATATATATAAGGCGGTTTCGGCTACTCTTTCAGTCTTAAAGTAAAGTTGGGCTTTATTTCTGTCCAGAAGCTCGAAAGTGAGCGTTCAAAAAGTTTTGCTGTGTGCATTTCACTGCAAACCAAAGCTATCAAAGTTAGTTTAGGGTCCCCGGGACTGGAAAATATTCCCCAAGTTCCGGGAAAGCGAGCCAAAGTTGATCAAAATCACGATGCGCGAAATACGGTCTCGGCTACTGTTTCAGTCTTAAAGTAAAGTGTGGCTATATTTCGGCCCACAAGCTCGAAAGTGAGTGTTCAAAAAGTTTTGCTGTGTCTATTTCACTGCAAAACAAGGCCATCAGGACTTAGGTTAGCGTCCAAGCGACTGGAAAATGTTCCCCAAGTTCCGGGAGATCCACCCGAAGTTTGTCAAAATCACAATGCGCGTAAGGTGCTCTCGGTTACTCTTTAAGTTTTAAAGTAAAGCGGGGCTTTATTTCGGCCAGGAAGCTCGAAGGTGAGCGTTCAAAAAGATTTGCTCTGTCCACTTCACTGCAAACCAAGGCCATCAGGAGTTAGTTTAGAGTTCCTGGGACTGGAAAATATCCCCCAAGTTCCGGAATATCGATCCGAACTTTGTCAAACTCACGATGCGAGCAAGGCGGTCTCGGCTACTCTTTCAGTCTTAAGTGAAGTGGGGCTATATTTCGGCCCAGAAACTCCAAAGTGTGCTTTCAAAAAATTGTGCTGTGTCCATTTCAATGCAAACCAAGGCCATGAGGAGTTAGTTTAGAGTCCCCGGGACTGGAGAATATCCCCCAAGTCCCGGGAAATCGAGCCGAAGTTGATGAAATTCATGATGCGCGTAACGTGGTCTCGGCTACTGTGTCAGTCCTAAAGTGAAGTGTGGCTATATTTCGGCCCACAAGCTAGAAAATGAACGTTCAAAAAGTTTTGTTGTCTCCATTTTACTTCAAAACAAGGCCATCAGGACTTACTTTAGTGTCCAAGAGACTGCAAAATATCCCCCAAGTTCCAGGAAATCCATTCGAAGTTCGTCCAAATTACGATGCGCGTAAGGCGCCCTCATCTACTCTTTCAGTCTTAAAGTAAAGTGAGGCTATATTTCTGCCCAGAAGCTCGAAAGTCGTGCTCTGTCCATTTCACTGAAAACTAAGGCCATCAGGAGTTACTTTAGAGTCCCTTTGACTGGAATATATCCCCCAAGTTTCGGGAAATAAACGCGAAATTGGTCAAAATCACGATTCGCTCAAGACGGTCTCGCCAACTCTTTCAGTCTTAAACTGAAATGGGGCTCTATTTCGGCCCAGAAGCTCGAGAGTGAACGTTCAAAAACTTTCGCTGTGTCCATTTCACTGCAAACCAAGACAAGCAGGAGTTAGTTGAGAGTCCCCGGGACTGGAAAATATCCCCCAAGTTCCGGGAAATCAACCCGAAGTTTGTCAAAATCACGATGCGCGTAAGGCGGTCTCGGCTACTCTTTCAGTGTTAAAGTAAAGTGGGCTATATTTCGGCCGAGAAGCTTGAAGGTGAGCGTTCAAAAAGTTTTGCTGTCTCCATTTCACTGCAAACGAAGGCCATCAAGAGTTAGTTTGGAGTCCTGGGACTGGAAAATATCCCCCAAGTTCCGGAATATTGACCCGAAGTTGGTCAAAATCACGATGCGCGCACGCCGGTCTCGGCTACTCGTTAAGTCGTGAATGATGTGGGACTATATTTCGGCCTAGAAGCTCGAAAGTGTGCGTTCAAAAACTTGTGCTGTTTGAATTTCACTGCAAACCATGGCCATCAGGAGTTAGTTTAGAGTCCCCGGAACTGGAAAATATTCCCCAAGTTCCAGGAAAGCGAGCAGAAGTTGATCAAAATCACGATCCGCGTAACGCGGTCTCGGCTACTGTTTCAGTCTTAAAGTGAAGTGTGGCTCTATTTAGGCCCACAAGCTCGAAAGTGAGCGTTCAAAAAGTTTTGCTGTGTCCATTTCACTTCAAACCAAGGCAATCAGGAATTAGTTTAGAGTCCCCGGGACTGGAAAATATTCTCCAAGTTCCAGGAAATTGCGCCGAAGTTGATGAAAATTACGATGCGCGTAACGGGCTCTCGGCTATTCTTTCAGTCTTAAATTTAAGTAGGGCTATATTTCGGCCCTCAAGCTCGAAGGTAAGCGTTCAGAATGTTTTGCTGTGTTCATTAAACTGCAAACCAAGGTCATCGGGAGTTAGTTTAGCGTCCCCGGGACTTTAAATTATTCGCCAACTTCCGGGAAATCAAGCAAAAGTGGCCCAAAATCACGATGCGCGTAAGGCGGTCTCGCCTACTCTTTCAGTCTTAAAATTAATGGCGACTATATTTCGACCTAGAAGCTCGAGACCGGGCGTGCGCTAATTTTACCTGTGTCCATTTCACTGACATCTTAGGCCATCAGGAGTTAGTTTAGAGTCCTTGGGACTGGAAAATATTTCCCAAATTCTGGCAGATCGAGCCAAAGTTGCTCAAAATCACGATGCGCGTTAGGCGGTCTCGGCTACTCTTTCAGTCTTAAAATGAAGTGGGGCTATATTTCGGCCGACAAGCTCAACACCGAGCGTGCGCTCCTTTTGCCTGTGTACACATCACTGAAAACTAAGTTCATCAGGAGTTAGCATAGAGTCCTCGGGACTGGAAAATATTCCGCGAATTCCGGCAAATCGAGCCAAAGATGCTCAAAATCACGATGCGCGTAAGACGGTCTCGGCTACTCGTTTACTCCGAAAATGAAGTGGGGCTATATTTCGGTTCTACAAGCTCGACACCGAGCGTGCTCTCCTTTTACCTGTGTCCATTTCACTAAGAACTAAGTCCATCAGGAGATAGTTTAGAATCCTCGAGACTGGAAGCTATCCTCCAAGTTGCGGCAAATTGAGCCATACTTTCTTAAAATTACGATAAGCCTACGGCAGTTTCGTTTACTCTTTCAGTCTTAAAATGAAGTGGGGCTACATTTCGGCCTAGACGCTCGACACCGAGCGTGCGCTCCTGTTACCTGTGACCATTTTACTGAAAACTAAGGCCATCAAGAGTTAGGGTAGAGTCACCCGGGACTGGAAAATATCCCCCAAGTTTTGGCAGATCGAGCCATAGTGGCTAAAAATTTCGATGCGCTTAAGGCGGTTTCATGTAGACTTTCAGTCTTAAATTAAAGTGGGGCTATATTTCGGCCCAGAAGCTCAAAAGTGAACGTTCAAAGAGTTTGGCTGTGTCCATTTCACTGAAAACCAAGGCCATCAGGAATTAAATTAGAGTGCTGGGGACTGGGAATTATCTCCCAAGTTCCGGGAAATCGAGCCGAAGTAGCCCAAAATCACGATGCGCGTAAGGCGGTCTCGGCTAGTCTTTCAGTCTTAAAGTGAAGTAGGGCTATGCTTCGGCCCAGAAGCTCAAACGTGAGCGTTCAAAAAGTTGTGCTGTGTCCATTTCACTGCAAACCAAGGCAATCAGG
This sequence comes from Orbicella franksi, assembly GCF_964199315.1. Taxonomy (NCBI): domain Eukaryota; kingdom Metazoa; phylum Cnidaria; class Anthozoa; order Scleractinia; family Merulinidae; genus Orbicella; species Orbicella franksi. The sequence continues at coordinate 700,982 of NC_138151.1, forward strand.
AGTTAGTTTAGAGTCCCCGGTACCGGAAAATATCCCCCATTTCCCGGGAAATCGAGCCAAAGTTGGTCAAAATCACGATGCGCGTAAGGCGGTCCCGGTTACTTTTTCATTCTTAAAGTGAACTGGGGCAATATTTCCGCCCAGAAGCTCGAAAGTGAGCGTTCAAAAAGTTGTGCTGTGTCCATTTGACTCTAGAGCAAGGCCATCAGGAGTTACTTTAGAGTCCGCGGGACTGGAAAATATCCCTCAAGTTCCGGAAAATCGAGCCGAAGTTGGTCAAAATTACGATGGGCGTAAGGCGGTCTCGGCTACTCTTTCACTCTTAAAGTGAAGTGGAGCTATATTTCGGCCCAGAAGCTCAAAAGTGAGCGTTCAAAAAGTTTTGCTGTGTCCATTTTACTGCAGACCAAGGACGTCGGGGGTCCGTTTAGAGTCCCCGGGACTGGAAAATATCCCCCAAGTTACGGGAAATCCACCCGAAGTTAGTCAAAATCACGATGCGCTTAAGGGGGTCTCGGCTACTCTTTCAGTCTTAAGGTAAAGTGGGCTTAGATTTAACTCCAGAAGCTCGAAAGTAAGGGTTCAAAAATGTTTGTCTTTATTTCACTCACATCTTAGACAATCAGGAGTGAGTTTAGAGACTTTGGCACTGCAAAATATCTTCCAAGTTTCGCCAGATCGAGCCGAAGATCCTCAAAATCACAATGCGCGTAAGGCGCTCCCGCCTACTCTTTCAGTCTTAAAAAGAAGTTGGGCTATATTTCGGCCAGCAAGCTCGAAAGTGCGTGTTCAAAAAGTCTTCCTGTGTCCATTTCACTGGAAACCAAGGCCATCTGGAGTTAGTTTAGAGTCCCCGGGACTGGAAAATATCCCCCTATTTGCGGCAAATCGAGACGAAGTATCCCAAAATAACGATGCGCATAAGGCGGTCTCGGCTACTCTTTCAGTCTTAAAGTTAAGTGGGGCTATTTTTCGACCCATAAGCTCGAAAGTGAGCGTTCGAAAAGTTTTGCTGTGTCCATTTAACTGCAAACTAAGGCCATCGGAAGTTAGTTTAGCCTCCCCGGAAATTGAAAATATTCGCCAACTTGCGGGAAATCGAGCCGAAGTTGGTCAAAATTACGATGCGCGTAAGGCGGTCTCGGCTACTCTTTCAGTCTTAAAGTGAAGTAGGGCTATATTTCGGCCGAGAAGTTGGAAAGTGAGCGTTCAAACAAATGTGCTGTGTCCATTTCACTGCAAACCAAGGCCATCAGCAGTTAGTTTAGAGTCCCCGGGACTGGAATATATCCCCGAAGTTCCAGGAAATCGAACGGAAATTGGTCAAAATCACGATGCGCGTAAGACGGTCTCGGCTACTCTTTCAGTCTTAAAGTAAAGTGGGGCTATATTTCGGCGCAGAAGCTCGAAAGTGACCCTTTAAAAAGTTACGCTTTCTGCATTTAACTGCAAACCAAGGCCAGCAGGAGTTAGTTTAAGGTCCCCGGGACTGGAAAATATCCCCCAAGTTCCGGGAAATCGAGCTGAACTTGGTCAAAATCACGATGCTCGTAAGGCGGTCTCGGCTACTATTTCAGTCTTAAAGTGAAATACGGTTGTATTTCGGCCCAGAAGCTCGAAACTGAGCGTTCAAAAAGTTTTCCTGCGTCCATTTCACTGCAAACCAAGGCCATCAGGAGTTAGTTTAGAGTCCCCGGGACTTGAAAATATCGCCAAAATTCTAGAAAATCGAGCGGAAGGTACTCAAAATCACGATGCGCGTAAGGCGGTCTCGGCTACTCTTTCAGTCTTAAAGTGAAGTGGGGCTATATTTCATCCCAGAAGCTCGAAAATAAACGTTCTAAAAGTGTTACTGTGTTCATTTCACTGCAAACCAAGGCCATCAGGAGTTAGTTTAGACTCCTCGGGACTGGAAAATATCGCCCAAGTTCGGGGAAATCGAGCGGAATTTTGTCAAAATCACGATGCGCGTAAGGCGGTCTCGGCTACTCTTTCAGTCTTAAAGTTAAGTAGGGCTATATTTTTGTCCAGAAGCTCGAAAGTGAGCGTTCAAAAAGTTTTCTCTCTCAATTTCACAGAAAACCAAGGCCATCATGAGTTAGTTTAGAGTCCCCGGCACTGGAAAACATCTTTTAAGTTCTGGCAGATCAAGCCAAAGTTGGTCAAAATCACGATGCGCCTAAGGCGGCCTCGGCTACTCTTTCAGTCTTAAAGTGAAGTGGGGCTCTATTTCGGCCCAGAAGCTCCAAAGTGAGCGCTGGAAAAAATTTGCCGTGTCTATTTCACTGCAAACCAAGGCCATCAGGAGTTAGTTTAGAGTCCCCGGGACTGCAATATATTTCCCAATTTCCGGAAAATGGAGAAGACGTTGGTCAAAATCACGATGCGCGCAAGACGGTCTTGGCTAGTCTTTTAGTCTTAAAGTGAGGTGGGGCTATATTTCGGCCCACAAGCTCAAAAGTGAGCGTTTAAAAAGTTTTGCTGTATCCATTTCAATGCAAACGAAGGCCATCAGGGGTTACTTAAGAGTCTTCGGGACTGGAAAATATCCCCCAAGTTCAGGGAAATTTAGCCGAAGTTGGTCAAAATCACAGTGCGCGTTAGGCGGTCTCGCTTACTGTTTCAGTCTTAAAGTGAAGTGAGGCTTTATTCCTGCCCAGGAGCTTGAAAGTGAGCGTTCAAAACGTTTCCCTGTGTTTATTTCACTGGAAACCAAAGCCATCAGGAGCTACTTTAGAGTGCCCGGGACTGGAAAATATCCCCCAACTTCCGGGAAATCGAGCCGAAGTTGGTCAAAATAACGATTCGCGTAAGGCGGTCTCGGCTACTCTTTCAGTCTTAAAGTGAAGTTGGGCTATATTTCGGGCCAGAAGCCCGAAAGTGATCGTTCAAAAAGTTTTGCTGTGTTCATTTCACTGCAAACCAAGGCCATCAGGAGTTAGTTTAGCGTCCCCGGGACAAGAAAATATGCCCCAAGGTCCGGGAATTTGAGCCGAGGTTGGTCAAAATCACGATGCCCCTAAAGTGGTCCCGGCTACTCTTTCTGTCTTAAAGTGAAGTGGGGCTATATTTCAGGCCACAAGCCCGAAAGTGAGCGTTCAAAAAGTTTTGCTGTGTCGATTTCACTGCAAAACAAGGCCATCAGGACTTAGGTTAGCGTCCAAGCGACTGGAAAATGTTCCCCAAGTTCCGGGAGATCCACCCGAAGTTTGTCAAAATCACAATGCGCGTTAGGTGGTCTCGGTTACTCTTTAAGGCTTAAAGTAAAGTGGGGCTTTATTTCGGCCAGGAAGCTCGAAGGTGAGCGTTCAAAAAGTTTTGCTCTGTCCATTTCACTGCAAACCAAGGCCATCAGGAGTTAGTTTAGAGTTCCTGGGACTGGAAAATATCCCCCAAGTTCCGGAAGATCGATCCGAAGTTTGTCAAACTCACGATGCGAGCAAGGCAGTCTCGGCTACTCTTTCAGTCTTAAGTGAAGTGGGGCTATATTTCGGCCCTGAATCTCCAAAGTGTGCTTTCAAAAAATTGTGCTGTGTCCATTTCAATGCAAACCAAGGCCATGAGGAGTTAGTTTAGAGTCCCCGGGACTGGAAAATATCCCACAAGTCCCGGGAATTGGAGCCGAAGTTGATGAAATTCATGATGCGCGTAACGTGGTCTCAGCTACTGTTTCAGTCTTAAAGTCAAGTGTGCCTATATTTCGGCCCACAAGCTAGAAAGTGAGAGTTCACAAAGTTTTGCTGTGTCCATTTCACTTCAAAAGAAGGCCATCAGGACTTAGTTTAGTGTCCAAGGGACTGGAAAATATCCCCCAAGTTCCGGGAAATCCATTGGAAATTCGTCAAAATTACCATATACGTAAGGCGGTTTCGGCTACTCTTTCATTCTTAAAGTAAAGTCGGGCTATATTTCTGTCCAGAAGCTCGAAAGTGAGCGTTCAAAAAGTTTTGCTGTGTGCATTTCACTGCAAACCAAAGCTATCAAAAGTTAGTTTAGGGTCCCCGGGACTGGAAAATATTCCCCAAGTTCTGGGAAAGCGAGCCGAAGTTGATCAAAATCACGATGCGCGAAATGCGGTCTCGGCTACAGTTTCAGTCTTAAAGTAAAGTGTGGCTATATTTCGGCCCACAAGCTCGAAAGTGAGCGTTCAAAAAGTTTTCCTCGAGACCGCCTTACGCGAATCGTTATTTTGACCAACTTCGTCTCGATTTCGCGGAACTTGGGGGATATTTTCCAGTTCCATGCACTGTAAACTACTTCCTGAGGGCCTTGCTTTGCAGTGAAATGGGCACAGCATAAGTTTTTGAACGCTCACTTTCGAGCTTCTGGGCCGAAATATACAGCCACGTCACTTTAAGACTCAAAGAGTAGCCGAGACTGCTTTACGCGCATCGTGATTTTGACAAACTTCGGCTCGATTTCCCGAAACTTGGGGGATATTTTGATGTCCCGGAGACTGTAAACTATCTCCTGATGTGGCTTGGTTCGCGGTGAAATGGACACAGCAAAACTTTTTGAACTTTCACTTTCGAGCTTCTGGGCCGAAATATAGCCCGAGTTCACTTTAAGAATGAAAGAATAGCCGAGACCGCCTTACGCGCATCGTGATTTCGACCAACTTTGGCTCGATTTCCCGGGAAATGGGGAATATTTTCCGGTACCGGGAACTCTAAAGTAACTCCTGATTGCCTTGGTTTGCATTGAAATGGAGAGAGCAAAACTTTTTCAACGCTGCCCTTCGGGCTTCTGAGCCGAAATATAGCCCCACTTCAGTTTAAGACTGAAAGAGTAGCCGACACCGTCTTACGCGCATCGTGATTTTGACCAACTTCGGCTCGATTTCCCGAAACTTCGGGGATATATTCAAGTCCCAAGGACTCTAAACTAACCCCTGATGGCCTTGGTCTGCAGTGAAATGGACACAGCAATTTTTTTTTGAACGCTTACTTTCGAAATTCTGGGCCAAAATATAGCCCCACTTAACTTTTAGACTGAAATAGTAGCCGAGACCACCTTAGACGCATTGTGATTTTGACCAACTTCGGCTTGAGTTGCCAGAACTTAAGGGATATTTTCCAGTCCCGTGGACTCTAAAGTAACTCATGATGGCCTTGGTTTTCAGTTAAATTGAGAGAGCAAAACTTTTTGAACGCTCACTTTCGAGCTTCTGGCCCGAAATATACAGCCACGTCACTTTTAGACTAAAAGAGTAGCCGAGACTGCTTTACCTGCATCGTGATTTTGACAAACTTCGGCTCGATTTCCCGGGACTTGGGGGATATTTTGATGTCCCGGAGACTGTAAAGAATCCCAAGTTTCGCCAGATCGAGCCGAAGATCCTCAAAATCAGAATGCGCGTAAGGCGCTCCCGCCTACTCTTTCAGTCTTAAAAAGAAGTTGGGCTATATTTCGGCCAGCAAGCTCGAAAGTGCGCGTTCAAAAAGTGTTCCTGTGTCCATTTCACTGGAAACCAAGGCCATCAGGAGTTAGTTTAGAGTCCCCGGAACTGGAAAATATCCCCCTATTTGCGGCAAATCGAGCCGAAGTATCCCAAAATCACGATGCGCGTAAGGCGGTCTCGGCTACTCTTGCAGTCTTAAAGTTAAGTGGGGCTATATTTCCACCCATAAGCTCGAAAGTGAGCTTTCAAAAAGTTTTGCTGTGTCCATTTAACTGCAAACTAAGGCCATCGGAAGTTAGTTTAGCCTCCCCGGGAATTGAAAATATTCCCCAACTTCCGGGAAATCGAGCCGAAGTTGGTCAAAATGACGATGCGCGTAAGGCGGTCTCGGCTACTCTTTCAGTCTTACAGTGAAATAGGGCTCTATTTCGGCCGAGAAGCTCGAAAGTGAGCGTTCAAACAAATGTGCTGTGTCCATTTCACTGCAAACCAAGGCCATCAGCAGTTAGTTTAGAGTCCCCGGGACTGGAATATATCCCCGAAGTTCCGGGAAATCGAACGGAAGTTGGTCAAAATCACGATGCGCGTAAGACGCTCTCGGCTAATCTTTCAGTCTTAAACTAAAGTGGGGCTATATTTCGGTCCAGAAGCTCGAAAGTGACCCGTTAAAAAGTTACGCTTTCTGCATTTAACTGCAAACCAAGGCCATCAGGAGTTAGTTTAAAGTCTCCCGGACTGGAAAATATCCCCCAAGTTCCGGGAAAGCGAGCCGTAGTTGATTAAAAGCACGATGCGCGAAATGCGGTCTCGGCTACTGTTTCAGTCTTAAAGTAAGGTGTGGCTATATTTCGGCCCACAAGCTCGAAAGTGAGCGTTCAAAAAGTTTTGCTCTGTCCATTTCAATGAAGAGCAAAGCCATCAGGAGTTAGTTTAGAGTCCCCGGGACTGGAAAATATCCCCCAAGTTCCGAGAAATCGATCCGAAAAAGGTCAAAATCACGATACGCGTAAGGCGATCTCGGCTACTCATTCAGTCTTAAAGTGAAGTGGGGCTATATTTCGGCCCACAAGCTCCTAAGCGGGCGTTTAAAAAGTTATGCTGTGCCCATTTCAGTGCAAACCAAGGCCATCCGGAGTTAGTTTAGAGTCCCCCGGACTGGAAAATATCCCAAAAGTTGCGTGAAATCGAGCTGAACTTGGTCTAACTCACGATGCGCGTGAGGCGGTCTCGGCTACTATTTCAGTCTTAAATTAAAGTGGCATTCTATTTCGGCCCAGAAGCTACAAAGAGAGTGTTCAAAAAGCTTTCCTTTGTCCATTTCAGTGGAAACCAAGGCCATCAGGAGTTAGTTTAGAGCCCGCAGAAATGGAATATATCCCCCACGTTCCGGGAAAGCGACCCGAAGTTGGTCAAAATCACGATTTGCGCAAGACGGTCTCGGCTACTCTTTCAGTCTTAAAGTAAAGTGGGGCTATATTTCGGTCCAGAAGCTCGAGAGTGAGCGTTCAAAAAGTTTCGCTGTGTCCATTTCACTGGAAACCAGGGCCATCAAGAGTTAGTTTGGAGTCCCTGGGACTGGAAAATATCCCCCAAGTTCCGGAATATCGACCCGAAGTTGATCAAAATCACGATGCGCGCACGCCGGTCTCGGCTACTCTTTAAGTCGTAAGTGATGTGGGACTATATTTCGGCCTAGAAGCTCGAAAGTGTGCGTTCAAACACTTGTGCTGTGTGAGTTTCACTGCAAACCATGGCCATCAGGAGTTAGTTTAGAGTCCCCGGGACTGGAAAATATTCCCCAAGTTCCAGGAAAGCGAGCAGAAGTTGATCAAAATCACGATGCGCGTAACGCGGTCTCGGCTACTGTTTCAGTCTTAAAGTGAAGTGTGGCTATATTTAGGCCCACAAGCTCGAAAGTGAGCGTTCAAAATGTTTTGCTGTTGTCCATTTCACTGCAAACCAAGGCAATCAGGGGTTAGTTTAGAGTCCGCGGGCCTGGAAAATATTCTCCAAGTTCCAGGAGATGGCGCCGAAGTTGATGAAAATTACGATGCGCGTAACGGGCTCTCGGCTATTCTTTCAGTCTTAAATTTAAGTAGGGCTACATTTCGGCCCTGCAGCTCGAAGGTGAGCGTTCAGAATGTTTTGCTGTGTTCAAGTTCGTCGGGAGTTAGTTTAGCGTCCCCGGGACTGTAAATTATTCGCCAACTTCCGAGAAATCGAGCAAAAGCGGCCCAAAATCACGATGCGCGTAAGGCGGTCTCGGCTACTCTTTCAGTCTTAAAATTAAGGGGGGCTATATTTCGACCTAGAAGCTCGAGACCGGGCGTGCGCTGATTTTACCTGTGTCCATTTCACTGACATTTGACGCCATCAGGAGTTAGTTTAGAGTCCTTGGGACTGGAAAATATTTCCCAAATTCTGGCAGATCGAGCCAAAGTTGCTCGAAATCACGATGCGCGTAAGGCGGTCTCGGCTACTCTTTCAGTCTTAAAATGAAGTGGGGCTATATTTCGTTCGAGAAGCTCAACACCGAGCGTGCGCTCCCTTTCCCTGTGTACATATCACTGAAAACTAAGTTCATCAGGAGTTAGCATAGAGTCCTCGGGACTGGAAAATATGCCCCGAATTCCGGCAAATCGAGCCAAAGATGCTCAAAATCACGATGCGCGTAAGACGGTCTCGGCTACTCGTTTACTCCGAAAATGAAGTGGGGCTATATTTCGGTTCTACAAGCTCGACACCGAGCGTGCTCTCCTTTTACCTGTGTCCATTTCACTAAGAACTAAGTCCATCAGGAGATAGTTTAGAATCCTCGAGACTGGAAGCTATCCTCCAAGTTGCGGCAAATTGAGCCATACTTTCTTAAAATTACGGTAAGCCTACGGTAGTTTCGTTTACTATTTCAGTCTTAAAATGAAGTGGGGCTACATTTCGGCCTAGAAGATCGACACCGAGCGTGCGCTCCTGTTACCTGTGACCATTTTACTGAAAACTAAGGCCATCAAGAGTTAGGGTAGAGTCACCCGGGACTGGAAAATATCCCCCAAGTTTTGGCAGATCGAGCCATAGTGGCTAAAAATTTCGATGCGCTTAAGGCGGTTTCGTGTACACTTTCAGTGTTAAAATAAAGTGGGGCTATATTTCGGCCTACAACGTGGAAACATAGCGTTCGCCAATTTTACCTGTGTCCATTTCACTAAAAACCAAGGCATTCAAAAGTTAGTTTAGAGCTTCCGGGACTGGAAAATATCCCCCAAATCCCAGGAAATCAAGCCGAAGTTCGACAAAATTACCATGCGCGTAAGGCGGTCCCGGCTACTCTTTCAGTCTTAAAGTGAAGTTTGGGCTATATTTCGGCCCAGAAGCTCGAAAGTGAACGTTCAAAGAGTTTGGCTGTGTCCATTTCACTGAAAACCAAGACCATCAGGAATTAGTTTAGAGTGCCCGGGACTGGGAATTATCTCCCAAGTTCCGGGAAATCGAGCCGAAGTAGCCCAAAACCACTATGCGCGTAAGGCGGTCTCGACTAGTCTTTCAGTCTTAAAGTGAAGTAGGGCTATGCTTCGGCCCAGAAGCTCAAACGTGAGCGTTCAAAAAGTTGTGCTGTGTCCATTTCACTGCAAACCAAGGAAATCACGAGTTAGTTTAGAGTCCCCGGTACCGGGAAATATCCCCCATTTCCCGGGAAATCGAGCCAAAGTTGGTCAAAATCACGATGCGCGTCAGGCGGTCCCGGTTACTCTTTCATTCTTAAAGTGAACTGGGGCAATATTTCCGCCCAGAAGCTCGAAAGTGAGCGTTCAAAAAGTTGTGCTCTGTCCATTTCACTCTAGAGCAAGGCCATCAGGAGTTACTTTAGAGTCCGGGGGACTGGAAAATATCCCCCAAGTTCCGGAAAATCGAGCCGAATTTTGTCAAAACTACGATGGGCGTAAGGCGGTCTCGGCTCCTCTTTCACTCTTAAAGTGAAGTGCAGCTATATTTCGGCCCAGAAGCTCAAAAGTGAGCGTTCAAAAAGTTTTGCTGTGTCCATTTTACTGCAGACCAAGGACGTCGGGGATCAGTTTAGAGTCTCCGGGACTGGAAAATATCCCCCAAGTTCCGGGAAATTTACCCGAAGTTAGTCAAAATCACGACGCGCGTACGGCGGTCTCGGCTACTCTTTCAGTCTTAAAGTGAAGTGGGGCAATATTTCGGCCCAGAAGCTCGAAACTGAGTGTTTAAAAAGTTTTGCTGTGTCCATTTCACTGCAAAACAAGGCCATCACGACTTAGTTTAGCATCCAAGGGACTGGAAATATCCCCCAAGTTACGGGAAATCCACCCGAAGTTAGTCAAAATCACGATTCGCTTAAGGGGGTCTCTGCTACTCTTTCAGTCTTAAGGTAAAGTGGGCTTAGATTTAACTCCAGAAGCTCGAAAGTAAGGGTTCAAAAATGTTTGTCTCTATTTCACTCACATCTTAGACAATCAGGAGTGAGTTTAGAGACTTTGGGACTGGAAAATATCTCCCAAGTTTCGGCAGATCGAGCCGAAGATCCTCAAAAACACAATGCGCGTAAGGCGCTCCCGCCTACTCTTTCAGCCTTAAAAAAAAGTAGGGCTATATTTCGGCCAGCAAGCTCCAAAGTGCGCGTTCAAAAAGTGTTCCTTTGTCCATTTCACTGGAAACCAAGGCCATCAGGAGTTAGTTTAGAGTCCCCGGGACTGGAAAATATCCCCCTATTTGCGGGAAATCCAGCCGAAGTATCCCAAAATCACGATGCGCGTAAGGCGGTCTGGCTTACTGTTTCAGTCTTAAAGTTAAGTGGGGCTATTTTTCGACCCATAAGCTCGAAAGTGAGCGTTCACAAAGCGTTGCTGTGTCCATTTAACTGCAAACTAAAGCCATCGGAAGTTAGTTTAGCTTCCCCGAGAATTGAAAATATTCGCCAACCTCCGGGAAATCGAGCCGAAGTTGGTCAAAATTACGATGCGCGTGAGGCGGTCTCGGCTACTATTTCAGTCTTATAGTGAAGTAGGGCTATATTTCGGCCGAGAAGCTGCAAAGTGAGCGTTCAAAAAAATGTGCTGTGTCCATTTCACTGCAAACCAAGGCCATCAGCAGTTAGTTTAGAGTCCCCGGGACTGGAATATCTCCCGGAAGTTCCGGGAAATCGAACGGAAGTTGGTCAAAATCACGATGCGCGTAAGACGGTCTCGGCTACTCTTTCAGTCTTAAAGTAAAGTGGGGCTATATTTCGGCGCAGAAGCTCGAAAGTGACCCTTTAAAAAGTTACGCTTTCTGCATTTAACTGCAAACCAAGGCCATCAGGAGTTAGTTTAAAGTCTCCCGGACTGGAAAATATCCCCCAAGTTCCGGGAAATCGAGCTGAACTTGGTCAAAATCACGATGCTCGTAAGGCGGTCTCGGCTACTATTTCAGTCTTAAAGTAAAATACGGTTGTATTTCGGCCCAGAAGCTCGAAACTGAGCGTTCAAAAAGTTTTCCTGCGTCCATTTCACTGCAAACCAAGGCCATCAGGAGTTAGTTTAGAGTCCCCGGGACTTGAAAATATCTCCAAAATTCTAGAAAATCGAGCGGAAGTTGCTCAAAATCACGATGCGCGTAAGGCGGTTTCGCCTACTCTTTTAGTCTTAAAGTGAAGTGGGGCTATATTTCATCCCAGAAGCTCGAAAATAAGCCTTAAAAAAGTGTTACTGTGTTCATTTCACTGCAAACCAAGGCTATCAGGACTTAGTTTAGACTCCTCGGGACTGGAAAATATCGCCCAAGTTCGGGAAAATCGAGCCGAATTCAGTCAAAATCACGATGCGCGTAAGGCGGTCTCGGCTACTCTTTCATTCTTAAAGTGAACTGGGGCTATATTTCGGCCCAGTAGCTAGAAAGTGAAAGTTCAAAGAGTTTTGCTTTGTCCATTTCACTGAAGTTTGTCAAAATCGCGATGCGCGTAAAGCAGTCTGGGCTACTCTTTTAGTCTTAAAGTGACGTGGCCATCAGGAGTTAGTTTAGAGTCCCCGGGACTGCAATATTTTTCCCAAGTTCCGGAAAATGGAGAAGACGTTGGTCAAAATCACGATGCGCGTAGGACGGTCTTGGCTACTCTTTCATTCTTAAAGTGAACTGGGGCTATATTTCGGCCCAGTAGCTAGAAAGTGAAAGTTCAAAGAGTTTTGCTTTGTCCATTTCACTGAAGTTTGTCAAAATCGCGATGCGCGTAAAGCAGTCTGGGCTACTCTTTTAGTCTTAAAGTGATGTGGCCATCAGGAGTTAGTTTAGAGTCCCCGGGACTGCAATATTTTTCCCAAGTTCCGGAAAATGGAGAAGACGTTGGTCAAAATCACGATGCGCGTAGGACGGTCTTGGCTAGTCTTTCAGTCTTAAAGTGAAGTGGGCCTATATTTCGGCCCAGAAGCTCAAAAGTGAGCTTCAAACAGTTTTGCTGTATCCATTTCAATGCAAACGAAGGCCATCAGGGGTTACTTAAGAGTCTTCGGGACTGGAAAATATCCCCCAAGTTCAGGGAAATTTAGCCGAAGTTGGTCAAAATCACGGTGCGCGTTAGGCGGTCTCGGTTACTGTTTCAGTCTTAAAGTGAAGTGAGGCTTTATTCCTGCCCAGGAGCTTGAAAGTGAGCGTTCAAAAAGTTTCCCTGTGTTTATTTCACTGCAAACCAAAGCAATCAGGAGCTAGTTTAGAGTCCCCCGGACTGGAAAATATCCCCCAACTTCCGAGAAATCGAGCCGAAGTTGGTCAAAATCACGATTTGCGTAAGGTAGTCTCGGCTACTCTTTCAGTCTTAAAGTGAAGTGGGGCTATATTTCGGGCCAGAAGCCCGAAAGTGAGCGTTCAAAAAGTTTTGCTGTGTTCATTTCACTGCAAACCAAGGCCATCAGGAGTTAGTTTAGCATCCCCGGGACAAGAAAATATGCCCCAAGGTCAGGGAAATTTAGCCGATGTTGGTCAAAATCACGATGCCCCTAAAGTGGTCTCGGCTACTCTTTCTGTCTTAAAGTGAAGTGGGCCTATATTTCGGCCCAGAAGCTCAAAAGTGAGCTTCAAACAGTTTTGCTGTATCCATTTCAATGCAAACGAAGGCCATCAGGGGTTACTTAAGAGTCTTCGGGACTGGAAAATATCCCCCAAGTTCAGGGAAATTTAGCCGAAGTTGGTCAAAATCACGGTGCGCGTTAGGCGGTCTCGGTTACTGTTTCAGTCTTAAAGTGAAGTGAGGCTTTATTCCTGCCCGGGAGCTTGAAAGTGAGCGTTCAAAAAGTTTCCCTGTGTTTATTTCACTGGAAACCAAAGCCATCAGGAGGTAGTTTAGAGTCCCCCGGACTGGAAAATATCCCCCAACTTCCGAGAAATCGAGCCGAAAATGGTCAAAATCACGATTTGCGTAAGGTAGTCTCGGCTACTCTTTCAGTCTTAAAGTGAAGTGGGGCTATATTTCGGGCCAGAAGCCCGAAAGTGAGCGTTCAAAAAGTTTTGCTGTGTTCATTTCACTGCAAACCAAGGCCATCAGGAGTTAGTTTAGCATCCCCGGGACAAGAAAATATGCCCCAAGGTCAGGGAAATTGAGCCGATGTTGGTCAAAATCACGATGCCCCTAAAGTGGTCTCGGCTACTCTTTCTGTCTTAAAGTGAAGTGGGGCTATATTTCGGGCCACAAGCCCGAAAGTTAGCGTTCAAAAAGTTTTGCTGTGTCCATTTCACAGCAAAGCGAGGCCATGAGGGGTTAGTTTAGATTCCCCGGGACTGAAAAATATTGCCCAAGTTCCGGGGAATCGAACCGAAGTTGATCAAAATCACGATGCGCGAAATGCGGTATCGGCTACTGTTTCAGTCTTAAAGTCAAGTGGGGCTATATTTCTGCCCAGAAGCCCGAAAATGAGCGTTCAAAAAGTTTTGCTTTGTTGTTTGACTTAAAAAGAAGGCCATCACGAGTTAGATTAGCGTCCCTGGGACTGGAAAATATTCCCCAAGTTCCGGGAAATCGAGCTGAAGTTGGTCAAAATCACGATGCTCCCAAAGCGGTCTCGGCTACCCTTTCAGTCTTAAAGTGAAGTGGGGCTATATTTCCGTCGAGAAGCTCGAAAGTGAGCGTTCAAAAAGTTTTCCTGTGTGCATTTCACTGCAAACCAAAGCTATCAAAAGTTAGTTTAGGGTCCCCGGGACTGGAAAATATTCCCCAAGTTCCGGGAGATCCACCCGAAGTTTGTCAATATCACATTGCGCGTAAGGTGGTCTCGGTTACTCTTTAAGACTTAAAGTAAAGTGGGGCTTTATTTCGGCCAGGAAGCTCGAAGGTGAGCGTTCAAAAAGTTTTGCTCTGTCCATTTCACCGCATAACCAAGGCAATCAGGAGTTGGTTTAGAGTTCCTGGGACTGGAAAATATCCCCCAAGTTCCGGAATATCGACCCGGAGTTAGTCAAACTCACGATGCGAGCAAGGCGGTCTCGGCTACTCTTTCAGTCTTAAGTGAAGTGGGGCTGTATTTCGGCCCAGAATCTCGAACGTGTGCTTTCAAAAAATTGTGCTGTGTCCATTTCAATGCAAACCAAGGCGATCAGGAGTTAGTTTAGACTCCCCGGGACTGGAAAATATCCCCCAAGTCTCGGGAATTGGAGCCGAAGTTCATCAAATTCATGATGCGCGTAACGTGGTCTCGGCTACTGTTTCAGTCTTAAAGTCAAGTGTGCCTGTATTTCGGCCCAAAAGCTAGAAAGTGAGAGTTCAAAAAGTTTTGCTGTGCCATTTCACTTCAAAACAAGGCTATCAGGACTTAGTTTAGCGTCCAAGGGACTGGAAAATATCCCCCAAGTTCCGGGAAATCCATTGGAAGTTCGTCAAAATTACGATATACGTAAGGCGGTTTCGGCTACTCTTTCAGTCTTAAAGTAAGTCGGGCTATATTTCTGTCCCCAAGCTCGAAAGTGAGCGTTCAAAAAGTTTTGCTCTGTCCATTTCAATGCCAAGCAAGGCAATCAGGAGTTAGTTTAGAGTCCCCGGGACTGGAAAATATCCCCCAAGTTCCGAGAAATCGATCCGAAAAAGGTCAAAATCACGATGCGCGTAAGGCGATCTCGGCTACTGTTTCAGTCTTAAAGTGAAGTGGGGCTATGTTTCGGCCCAAAAGCTCCAAAGTGGGCGTTCAAAAAGTTATGCTGTGCCCATTTCAGTGCAAACCAAGGTCATCCGGAGTTAGTTTAGAGTCCCCCGGACTGGAAAATATCACAGAAGTTGCGTGAAATCGAGCTGAACTTGGTCTAACTCACGATGCGCGTGAGGCGGTCTCGGCTACTATTTCAGTCTGAAAGTGAGGTGGCATTCTATTTCGGCCCAGAAGCTACAAAGAGAGTGTTCAAAAAGTTTTCCTTTGTCCATTTCACTGAAAACCAAGGCCATCAGGGGTTAGTTTAGAGCCCGCGGAAATGGAATATATCCCCCAAGTTCCGGGAAACCGACCCGAAGTTGGTCAAAATGACGATTTGCGCAAAACGTAAGGCGGTCTCATCTACTCTTTCAGTCTTAAAGTAAAGTGGGGCTATATTTCTGCCCAGAAGCTCCAAAGTTGTGCTCTGTCCATTTCACTGAAAACCAAGGGCATCAGGAGTTACTTTAGAGTCCCTTTGACACGAATATATCCCCCAAGTTTTGGGAAATAAACGCGAAATTGGGCAAAATCACGATTCGCTCAAGACGGTCTCGCCTACTCTTTCAGTCTTAAAGTAAAATGGGGCTCTATTTCGGCCCAGAAGCTCGAGAATGAGCGTTCAAAAACTTTCGCTGTGTCCATTTCACTGCAAACCAAGACAAGCAGGAGTTAGTTGAGAGTCCCCGGGACTGGAAAATATCCCCCAAGTTCCGGGAAATCAACCCGAAGTTTGTCAAAATCACGATGCGCGTAAGGCGGTCTCGGCTACTCTTTCAGTGTTAAAGTAATGGGGGGCTATATTTTGGCCCAAAAGCTCGAAATTGAGCGTTCAAAAAGTTTTGCTGGGTCCATTTTACTGCAAACCAAGGCCATCAGGAATTAGTTTAGAGTACTCAGAACTGGAATATATCCCCTAAGTTCCGGCAAATCGAGCCGAAGTTGCTGAAAATCACGATGCACGTAAGGCTGTCTCGGCTACTCTTTCAGCCTTAAAATAAAGGGGGGCTATATTTCGACCTAGAAGCTCGAGACCGGGCGTGCGCTAATTTTACCTGTGTCCATTTCACTAACATCTTAAGCCATCAGGAGTTAGTTTAGAGTCCTTGGGACTGGAAAATATTTCCCAAATTCTGGCAGATCGAGCCAAAGTTGCTCGAAATCACGATGCGCGTAAGGCGGTCTCGGCTACTCTTTCAGTCTTAAAATGAAGTGGGGCTATATCTCGGCCGAGAAGCTCAACACCGAGCGTGCGCTCCTTTTGCCTGTGTACATATCACTGAAAACTAAGTTCATCAGGAGTTAGCATAGCGTCCTTGGGACTGGAAAATATCCCCCGAATTCCGGCAAATCGAGCCAAAGATGCTCAAAGTCACCATGCGCGTAAGGTGGTCTCGGCTACTCGTTTACTCCGAAAATGAAGTGGGGCTATATTTCGGTTCTACAAGCTCGACACCGAGCGTGCTCTCCTTTCACCTGTGTCCATTTCACTAAGAACTAAGTCCATCAGGAGATAGTTTAGAATCCTCGAGACTGGAAGCTATCCTCCAAGTTTCGGCAAATTCAGCCATACTTTCTTAAAAGTTACGATAAGCGTACGGCAGTTTCGTTTACTCTTTCAGTCTTAAAATGAACTGGGGCTACATTTCGGCCTAGGCAATCAGGAGTTAGTTTAGAGTCCCCGGTACCGGAAAATATCCACCATTTCCCGGGAAATCGAGCCGAAGTTGGTAAAAATCACGATGCGCGTCAGGCGGTCCCGGTTACTCTTCCATTCTTAAAGTGAACTGGGGCAATATTTCCACCTAGAAGATGGAAAGTGAGCGTTCAAAAAGTTGTGCTGTGTCCATTTCACTCTAGAGCAAGGCCATCAGGAGTTACCTTAGAGTCCGCGGGACTGGAAAATATCCCCCAAGTTCCGGGAAATCGAGGCGAAGTTGGTCAAAATTACGATGGGCGTAAGGCGGTCTCGGCTACTCTTTCACTCTTAAAGTGAAGTGGAGCTATATTTCGGCCCAGAAGCTCAAAAGTGAGCGTTCAAAAAGTTTTGCTGTGTCCATTTTACTGCAGTCCAAGGACGTCGGGGGTCAGTTTAGAGTCCCCGGGACTGGAAAACATCCCCGAAGTTCCGGGAAATTTAACCGAAGTTAGTCAAAATCACGACGCGCGTACGGCGGTCTCGGCTACTCTCTCAGTCTTAAAGTGAAGTGGGGCAATATTTCGGCCCAGAAGCTCGAAAGTGAGTGTTTCAAAAGTTTTGCTGTGTCCATTTCACTGCAAAACAAGGCCATCATGACTTAGTTTAGCGTCCAAGGGACTGGAAATATCCCCCAAGTTACGGGAAATCCACCCGAAGTTAGTCAAACTCACGATGCGCTTAAGGGGGCTCGGCTACTCTTTCAGTCTTAAGGTAAAGTGGGCTTAGATTTAACTCCAGAAGCTCGAAAGTAAGGGTTCAAAAATTTTTCTGTATTTCACTCACATCTTAGACAATCAGGAGTGAGTTTAGAGACTTTGGGACTGGAAAATATCTCTCAAGTTTCGCCAGATCGAGCCGAAGATCCTCAAAATCACAATGCGCGTAAGGCGCTCCCGCTTACTCTTTCCGTTCTAAAAAGAAGTAGGGCTATATTTCGGCCAGCAAGCTCGAAAGTGCGCGTTCAAAAAGTGTTCCTGTGTCCATTTCACTGGAAACCAAGGCCATCAGGAGTTAGTTTAGAGTCCCCGGGACTGGAAAATATCCCCCTATTAGCGGGAAATCCAGCCGAAGTATCCCAAAATCACGATGCGCGTAAGGCGGTCTCGGCTCCTCTTTCAGTCTTAAAATGAACTGGGGCTATTTTTCGACCCATAAGCTCGAAAGTGAGCGTTCAAAAAGTTTTGCTGTGTCTATTTAACTGCAAACTAAGGCCATCGGAAGTTAGTTTAGCCTCCCCGGGAATTGAAAATATTCGCCAACCTCCGGGAAATCGAGCCGAAGTTGGTCAAAATTACGATGCGCGTAAGGCGGTCTCGGCTATTCTTTCAGTCTTAAAGTGAAGTAGGGCTATATTTCGGCCGAGAAGCTCGAAAGTGAGCGTTCAAACAAATGTGCTGTGTCCATTTCACTGCAAACCAAGGCCATCAGCAGTTAGTTTAGAGTCCCCGGGACTGGAATATATCCCCGAAGTTGCGGGAAATCGAACGGAAGTTGGTCAAAATCACGATGCGCGTAAGACGGCCTCGGCTACTCTTTCACTCTTAAAGTAAAGTGGGGCTATATTTTGGCCCAGAAGCTCGAAAGTGACCCTTTAAAAAGTTACGCTTTCTGCATTTAACTAAAAACCAAGGCCATCAGGAGTTAGTTTAAAGTCTCCCGGACTGGAAAATATCCCCCAAGTTCCGGGAAATCGAGCTGAACTTGGTCAAAATCACGATGCTCGTAAGGCGGTGTCGGCTACTATTTCAGTCTTAAAGTGAAATACGGTTGTATTTCGGCCCAGAAGCTCGAAACTGAGCGTTCAAAAAGTTTTCTTGCGTCCATTTCACTGCAAACCAAGGCCATCAGGAGTTAGTTTAGAGTCCCCGGGACTTGAAAATGTCGCCAAAATTCTAGAAAATCGAGCGGAAGTTGCTCAAAATCACGATGCGCGTAAGGCGGTCTCGCCTACTCTTTCAGTATTAAAGTTAAGTGGGGCTATATTTCATCCCAGAAGCCCGAAAATAAGCCTGCAAAAAGTGTTACTGTGTTCATTTCACTGCAAACCAAGGCCATCAGGAGTTAGTTTAGACTCCTCGGGACTGGAAAATATCGCCCAAGTTCGGGGATCTCGAGCCGAACATTGTCAAAATCACGATGGGCGTAAGACAGTGTCGGCTACTCTTTCAGTCTTAAACTGAAGTGGGGCTATATTTCGGCTCAGAAGCCCGAAGAGGAGCGTTGAAAAAGTTTTGCTCTCTCAATTTCGATGCAAACCAAGGCTATCAGGAGTTACTTTAGAGTCCCCGGTACCGGAAAATATTCCCCATTTCCCGGGAAATCGAGCCAAACTTGGTCAAAATCACGATGCGCGTAAGGCGGTCGCGGCTATTCTTACATTCTTAAAGTGAACTCGGGCTATATTTCGGCCCAGAAGCTCGAAAGTGAAAGTTCAAAAAGTTTTGTTGTGTCCATTTCACCGCGAACCAAGCCACATCAGGAGATAGTTTACAGTCTCCGGGACATCAAAATATCCCCCAAGTTCCGGGAGATCGAGCCGAAGTTTGTCAAAATCACGATGCCCGTAAAGCAGTCTCGGCTACTCTTTGAGTCTTAAAGTGACGTGGCTGTATATTTCGGCCCAGAAGCTCGAAAGTGAGCGTTCAAAAAGTTATGCTGTGCCCATTTCACTGCAAAGCAAGGCCCTCAGGAAGTAGTTTACAGTGCCCGGAACTGGAAAATATCCCCCAAGTTCCGCGAAATCGAGACGAAGTTGGTCAAAATAACGATTTGCGTAAGGCGGTCTCGGCTACTCTTTCAGTCTTAAAGTGAAGTAGGGCTATATTTCGGTCCAGAAGCTCGAAAGTGAGCGTTCAAAAAGTTTTCCTCTCTCAATTTCACTGAAAACGAAGGCCATCATGAGTTAGTTTAGAGTCCCCGGGACTGGAAAATATCTTTTAAGTTCTGGCAGATCAAGCCGAAGTTGGTCAAAATCACGATGCGCCTAAGGCGGCCTCGGCTACTCTTTCAGTCTTAAAGTGAAGTGGGGCTCTATTTCGGCCCAGAAGCTCCAAAGTGAGCGCTGCAAAAAATTTGCTGTGTCCATTTCACTGCAAACCAAGGCCATCAGGAGTTAGTTTAGAGTCCCCGGGACTGCAATATATTTCCCAAGTTCCGGAAAATGGAGAAGACGTTGGTCAAAATCACGATGCGCGTAAGACGGTCTTGGCTAGTCTTTCAGTCTTAAAGTGAAGTGGGGCTATATTTCGGCCCAGAAGCTCAAAAGTGAGCGTTCAAAAAGTTTTGCTGTATCCATTTCAATGCAAACGAAGGGTATCAGGGGTTCCTTAAGAGTCTTCGGGACTGGAAAATATCCCCCAAGTTCAGGGAAATTTAGCCGAAGTTGGTCAAAATCAGGGTGCGCGTTAGGCGGTCTCGCTTACTCTTTCAGTCTTAAAGTGAAGTGAGGCTTTATTGCTGCCCAGGAGCTTGAAAGTGAGCGTTCAAAAAGTTTCCCTGTGTTTATTTCACTGCAAACCAAAGCCATCAGGAGCTAGTTTAGAGTCCCCGGGACTGGAAAATATCCCCCAACTTCCGGGAAATCGAGCCGAAGTTGGTCAAAATAACGATTCGCGTAAGGCGGTCTCGGCTACTCTTTCAGTCTTAAAGTGAAGTGGGGCTATATTTCGGGCCAGAAGCCCGAAAGTGAGCGTTCAAAAAGTTTTGCTGTGTTCATTTTACTGCAAACCAAGGCCATCAGGAGTTAGTTTAGCGTCTCCGGGACAAGAAAATATGCCCCAAGGTCCCGGAAATTGAGCCGAGGCTGGTGAAAATCACGATGCCCCTAAAGTGGTCTCGGCTACTCTTTCTGTCTTAAAGTGAAGTGGGCTATATTTCGGGCCAGAAGCCCGAAAGTGAGCGTTCAAAAAGTTTTGCTGTGTCCATTTCACTGCAAACCAAGGCCATCAGGAGTTAGTTTAGAGTCCCTGGGACTGAAAAATATTAACCAAGCTCCGGGGAATCGAACCGAAGTTGATCAAAATCACGATGCGCGAAATGCGGTATCGGCTTCTGTGTCAGTCTTAAAGTGAAGTGGGGCTATATTTCGGGCCAGAAGCCCGAAAGTGAGCATTCAAAAAGTTTTGCTATGTTCTGTGACTGAAAAACAAGGCCATCAGGAGTTAGTTTAGCGTCCAAGGGACTGGAAAATATTTCCCAAGTTCCGGTAAATCGAGCTGAAGTTGGTCAAAATCACGATGCTCCCAAAGCTGTCTCGGCTACCCTTTCAGTCTTAAAGTGAATTGGGGCTATATTTCTGTCCAGAAGCTCGAAAGTGAGCGTTCAAAAAGTTTTGCTGTGTGCATTTCACTGCAAACCAAAGCTATTAAAAGTTAGTTTAGGGTCCCCGGGACTGGAAAATATTCCGCAAGTTCCGGGAAAGCGAGCCGAAGTTGATCAAAATCACGATGCGCGAAATGCGGTCTCGCCTACTGTTTCAGTCTTAAAGTAAAGTGTGGCTATATTTCGGCCCACAAGCTGGAAACTGAGCGTTCAAAAAGTTTTGCTGTGTCCATTTCACTGCAAAACAAGGCCATCAGGACTTAGTTTTGCGTCCAATGGACTGGAAAATGTTCCCCAAGTTTCGGGAGATCCACCCGAAGTTTGTCAAAATCACAATGCGCGTAAGGTGGTCTCGATTACTCTTTAAGTCTTAAAGGAAAGTGGGGCTTTATTTCGGCCAGGAAGCTCGAAGGTGAGCGTTCAAAAAGTTTTGCTCTCTCCATTTCACTGCAAACCAAGGCCATCAGGAGTTAGTTGACAGCTCCTGGGACTGGAAAATATCCCACAAGTTCCGGAATATCGACCCGAAGTTGGTCAGACTCACGATGCGAGCAAGGCGGTCTCGGCTACTCTTTCAGTCTTAAGTGAAGTGGGGCTATATTTTGGCCCAGAATCTCCAAAGTGTGCTTTCAAAAAATTGTGCTGTGTCCATTTCAATGCAAACCAAGGCCATCAGGAGTTAGTTTGGATTCTCCGGGACTGGAAAATATCCCCCAAGTCTCGGGAATTGGAGCCGAAGTTGATCAAATTCATGATGCGCGTAACGTGATCTCGGCTACTGTTTCAGTCTTAAAGTCAAGTGTGCCTATATTTCGGTCCACAAGCTAGAAAGTGAGCGTTCAAAAGGTTTTGCTGTGCCATTTCACTTCAAAACAAGGCTATCAGGACTTAGTTTAGCGTCCAAGGGACTGGAAAATATCCCCCAAGTTCCGGGAAATCCATTGGAAGTTCGTCAAAATTACGATATACGTAAGGCGGTTTCGGCTACTCTTTCAGTCTTAAAGTAAAGTCGGGCTATATTTCTGTCCAGAAGCTCGAAAGTGAGCGTTCAAAAAGTTTTCCTGTGTGCATTTCACTGCAAACCAATGGTATCAAAGTTAGTTTAGGGTCCCCGGGACTGGAAAATATTCCCCAAGTTCCGGGAAAGCGAGCCGAAGTTGATCAAAATTACGATGCGCGAAGCGTGGTGTCGGCTACTGTGTCAGTCTTTAAGTAAAGTATCGCTATATTTCGGCCCACAACCTCAAACGTGAGCATTCAAAAAGCTTTGCAGTGTCCATTTCACTGCAAAACAAGGCCATCGGCACCTAGTTTAGCGTCCAAGGGACTGGAAAATATCCCCCAAGTTCCGGGAGATCCACCCGAAGTTTGTCAAAATCACAATGCGCGTAAGGCGGTCTCGGCTACTTTTTCAGTCTTAAAGTAAAGTGGGGCTTTATTTCGGTCAGGAAGCTCGAAGGTGAGCGTTCAAAAAGTTTTGCTGTCCCCATTTCACTCCAAACCAAGGCCATTAGGAGTTAGTTTAGAGTTCCTGGGACTGGAAAATAGCCCCGAAGTTCCGGAATATCGACCCGAAGTTGGTCAAAATCACGATTCGAGCAAGGCGGTCTCGGCTACTCTTTAAGTCGTAAGTGATGTGGGACTATATTTCGGCCTAGAAGCTCGAAAGTGTGCGTTCAAAAACTTTTGCTCTGTGAATTTCACTGCAAACCATGGCCATCAGGAGTTAGTTTAGAGTCCCCGGGACTGGAAAATATTCCCCAAGTTCCAGGAAAGCGAGCAGAAGTTGATCAAAATCGCGATGCGCGTAACGCGGTCTCGGCTACTGTTTCAGTCTTAAAGTAAAGTGTGGCTATATTTAGGCCCACAAGCTCGAAAGTGAGCGTTCAAAAAGCTTTGCTGTGTCCATTTCACTGCAAACTAAGGACATCAGGAGTTAGTATAGAGTCCACGGGACTGGAAAATATTCTCCAAGTTCCAGGAAATGGCGCCGAAGTTGATGAAAATTACGATGCGCGTAACGGGCTCTCGGCTATTCTTTCAGTCTTAAATTTAAGTAGGGCTATATTTCGGCCCTGAAGCTCGAAGGTGAGCGTTCAGAATGTTTTGCTGTGTTCATTAAACTGCAAACCAAGGTCATCGGGAGTTAGTTTAGCGTCCTCGGGACTTTAAATTATTCGTTAACTTCCGGGAAATCGAGCAAAAGTGGCCCAAAATCACGATGCGCGTAAGGCGGTCTCGGCTACTCTTTCAGTCTTAAAATAAAGGGGGGCTATATTTCGACCTAAAAGCTCGAGACCGGGCGTGCGCTAATTTTACCTGTGTCCATTTCACTGACATCTTAGGCCATCAGGAGTTAGCATAGAGTCCTTGGGACTGGAAAATATGCCCCGAATTCTGGCAAATCGAGCCAAAGATGCTCAAAATCACGATGCGCGTAAGGCGGTCTCGGCTACTCGTTTACTCCGATAATGAAGTGGGCTATATTTCGGTTCTACAAGCTCGACACCGAGCGTGCTCTCCTTTTACCTGTGTCCATTTCCCTAAGAACTAAGTCCATCAGGAGATAGTTTAGAATCCTCGAGACTGGAAGGTATCCTCCAAGTTTCGGCAAATTCAGCCATACTTTCTCAAACTTACGATAAGCGTACGGCAGTTTCGTTTACTCTTTCAGTCTTAAAATGAACTGGGGCTACATTTCGGCCTAGAAGTTCGACACCGAGCGTGCGCTCCTGTTACCTGTGACCATTTTACTGAAAACTAAGGCCATCAAGACTTAGGGTAGAGTCACCCGGGACGGGAAAATATCCCCAGAGTTTTGGCAGATCGAGCCATAGTGGCTAAAAATTTCGATGCGCTTAAGGCGGTTTCGTGTACACTTTCAGTCTTAAAATAAAGTGGGGCTATATTTCGGCTTACAACCTGGAAACCTAGCGTGCGCCCCTTTTACCTGTGTCCATTTCACTAAAAACCAAGGCATTCAGGAGTTAGTTTAGAGCTTCTGTGACTGGAAAATATCCTCCAAGTCCCAGGAAATCAAGCCGAAGTTCGACAAAATTACCATGCGCGTAAGGCGGTCCCGGCTACTCTTTCAGTCTTAAAGTGAAGTGGGGCTATATTTCGGCCCAGAAGCTCGAAAGTAAACGTTCAAAGAGTTTGGCTGTGTCCAGTTTACTGAAAACCAAGGCCATCAGGAATTAGTTTAGAGTGCCCGGGACTGGGAATTATCTCGCAAGTTACGGGAACTCGAGCCGAAGTAGCCCAAAATCACGATGCGCGTAAGGCGGTCTCGGCTAGTCTTTCAGTCTTAAAGTGAAGTAGGGCTATGCTTCGGCCCAGAAGCTCAAAAGTGAGCGTTCAAAAAGTTGTGCTGTGTCCATTTCACTGCAAACCAAGGCCATCAGGAGTTAGTTTAGACTCCTGGGGACGGGAAAATATCGCCCAAGTTCGGGGAAATCGAGCCGAATTTTGTCAAAATCACGATGCGCGTAAGGCGGTCTCGGCTACTCTTTCATTCTTAAAGTGAACTGGGGCTATATTTCGGCCCAGAAGCTAGAAATTTAAAGTTCAAAAAGTTTTGCTGTGTCCATTTCACCGCAAACCAAGCCACATCAGCAGATTGTTTACAGTCTCCGGGACATCAAAATATCCCCCAAGTCCCGGGAAATCGAGCCGAAGTTTGGCAAAATCACGATGCGGGTAAAGCAGTCTCGGCTACTCTTTTAGTCTTAAAGTGACGTGGCTGTATATTTCGGCCTAGAAGCTCAAAAGTGAGCGTTCAAAAAGTTTTTCTCCCTCAATTTAACTGAAAACCAAGGCCATCATGAGTTAGTTTAGAGTCCACGGAACTGGAAAATATCCCTTGAGTTCTGGCAACTCAAGCCGAAGTTGGTCAAAATCACAATGCGTCTAAGGCGGTCTCGGCTACTATTTGTCTTAAAGTGAAGTGGGGCTATATTTCGCCCTAGAATTTCGAAAGTAAGCGTTCAAAAAAAATTGCTGTGTCCATTTCACTGCAGACCAAGGCCATCAGGGGTTAGCTTAGACTCCTTGGGACTTGAATATATCCCCAAAGTTTCGGGAAATCGAGCCGAAGTTGGTCAAAATCACGATGCGCGTAAGACGGTGTCGGCTACTCTTTCAGTCTTAAACTGAAGTGGGGCTATATTTCGGCTCAGAAGCCCGAAGGGGAGCGTTGAAAAAGTTTTGCTCTCTCCATTTCAATGCCAACCAAGGCAATCAGGAGTTACTTTGGAGTCCCCGGTACCGGAAAATATTCCCCATTTCCCGGGAAATCGAGCCAAACTTGGTCAAAATCACGATGCGCGTAAGGCGGTCGCGGCTATTCTTTCATTCTTAAAGTGAACTCGGGCTATATTTCGGCCCAGAAGCTCGAAAGTGAAAGTTCAAAAAGTTTTGCTGTGTCCATTTCACCGCGAACCAAGCCACATCAGGATATAGTTTACAGTCTCCGGGACATCAAAATATCCCCCAAGTTGCGGGAGATCGAGCCGAAGTTTGTCAAAATCACGATGCCCGTAAAGCAGTCTCGGCTACTCTTTGAGTCTTAAAGTGACGTGCCTGTATATTTCAGCCCAGAAGCTCGAAAGTGAGCGTTCAAAAAGTTATGCTGTGCCCATTTCACTGCAAAGCAAGGCCCTCAGGAAGTAGTTTACAGTGCCCGGAACTGGAAAATATCCCCCAAGTTCCGCGAAATCGAGACGAAGTTGGTCAAAATAACGATTTGCGTAAGGCGGTCTCGGCTACTCTTTCAGTCTTAAAGTGAAGTAGGGCTATATTTCGGTCCAGAAGCTCGAAAGTGAGCGTTCAAAAAGTTTTCCTCTCTCAATTTCACTGAAAACGAAGGCCATCATGAGTTAGTTTAGAGTCCGCGCGACTGGAAAATATCTTTTAAGTTCTAACAACTCAAGCCGAAGTTGGTCAAAATCACGATGCGCCTAAGGCGGCCTCGGCTACTTTTTCAGTCTTAAAGTGAAGTGGGGCTCTATTTCGGCCTAGAAGCTCCAAAGTGAGCGCTGCAAAAAATATGCTGTGTCCATTTCACTGCAAACCAAGGTCATCAGGAGTTAGTTTAGAGTCCCCAGGGCTTTAATATATTTCCCAAGTTCCGGAAAATGGAGAAGACGTTGGTCAAAATCACGATGCGCGTAAGACGGTCTCGGCTAGTCTTTCAGTTTTAAAGTGAAGTGGGGCTATATCTCGGCCCAGAAGCTCAAAAGTGAGCGTTCAAAAAGTTTTGCTGTATCCATTTCAATGCAAACCAAGGCCATCAGGGGTTCCTTAAGAGTCTTCGGGACTGGAAAATATCCCCCAAGTTCCGGTAAATCGAGCCGAAGTTGGTCAAAAGCACGATGTGCGTAAGGTGGTCTCGGCTACTCTTTAAGTCTTAAAGTGAAGTGGGGCAATATTTCGGCCCAGAAGCTCGAAAGTGAGTGTTTAAAAAGTTTTGCTCTGTCACTTTCAGTGCAAACCAAGGCCATCAGAAGTTAGTTTAGAGTCCCCGGGACTGGAGAATATCCCCCAAGTCCCGGGAAATCGAGCTGAAGTTGATCAAATTCATGATGCGCGTAACGTGGTCTCGGCTACTGTGTCAATCCTAAAGTGAAGTGTGGCTATATTTCGGCCCACAAGCTAAAAAGTGAGCGTTCAAAAAATTTTGTTGTGTCCATTTTACTTCAAAACAAGGCCATCAGGACTTAGTTTAGCGTCCAAGGGACTGCAAAATATCTCCCAAGTTCCGGGAAATCCATTTCAAGTTCGTCAAAATTACGATGCGCGTAAGGCGGTCTCATCTACTCTTTCAGTCTTAAAGTAAAGTGGGGCTATATTTCTGCCCAGAAGCTCCAAAGTTGTGCTCTAATAATAATAATAATAATAATAATAAAATATTTATTATCCTAAAAGTTCAAAAGCGCTTTACAGTTAGAAATATTAAAAACAGTTAAGACAAATAAAGTAAAAATAAAAAAAATGTCGCTAAAAAGTTATAAAAATGCTTTCTTAAAAAGGAACGTTTTTAGTTTATGTTTAAAAAGGGACACTGAGGAGCTGTTCTTGATGTCAGACGGAAGAGTGTTCCAAAGTGTAGGAGCTGCTACAGAGAAAGATCTTGCGCCATATGTTTTCAAATTGAAGTGCGGAATGGAAAGAAGTTCTTTAGAAGATGAATGTAGCTGACGAGACGGAGTGTAAGGAGTGAGAAGATCACGAACGTATGAAGGTGCCAGATCGTTTAGGGCCTTGTACGTGATGAGTAGAATTTTAAAGATGATACGATAGTTAACAGGAAGCCAGTGGAAATTAAACAAAATAGGTGTGATGTGTTCGTGTTTTCTAGAGAGGGTGATGAGACGAGCAGCGGCATTCTGGACGTGCTGTAACTTTTTTAAAAGACAATTTGGTAAGCCATAGAGTAGAGAATTACAGTTATCCAATTTTGAAGAAACAAACGCATGAACAAGTATTTCAGTGGTGGTCGATGACAGGTACTTCCTTATATTGCTGATATTACGGAGATGATAAAAAGATGATTTGCAAATACTTGCAATATGTTCATTAAAACGAAAATGATGGTCAAAAATGACACCGATGTTTCTTGCTCTCTGTAACGAGCAGATGGTTTCATCGACGACAGAGATTTCTTGAAGGGTTGGTCTCGGTAGATGTTTTGCGGAGATCACTAGAAGTTCAGTCTTATCCTTGTTAAGTTTAAGACGATTAATCAACATCCAGTGATCAATCTCACGTACACAGCGCTCGATGTTGGACACAGCTAAATCCTTATCACTGGATATAGTTGGCTGAAAGGACAGATAAAGTTGTGAATTGTCAGCATAAAAATGATAACTCAAGTTGAATTTTTTTACAATGTCTGAAAGGGGTGAAGTGTAAAGAACGTATAAAATGGGTCCCAACACTGATCCTTGTGGAACACCACATTGAAGAGCGTGATCTGAGGAAGCTGCACCATCAACAGAGACATACTGCGTGCGATTGGACAGATAAGATTTAAACCATAGTAGCGGCTTGCCAGTAACTCCAAAGCGCTGTTGTAGACGGAAGAGGAGAATATCATGGTCAACAGTATCGAAAGCAGCAGAGAGGTCCAAAAGTAATAAAATTACCGTTCTACGTTTATCAATTGCTGTGAGGATGTCATTATGCACGCGAATGAGAGCCGTTTCTGTGTTATGATACTGTTTGTAGGCAGACTGTAATGGCTCATTCAGGTTGTTGTTGTTAACATAGAAGATCAGTTGGTTAGCAACCAACTTGTCAATTGCTTTGCTGAGAAAAGTAAGATTCGAAACAGGGCGATAATTTGAAAACTGCGTGTGATCCAGAGAAGGCTTCTTAAGAAGAGGACGTAGCTTAGCAACTTTTAATTGAGAGGGTATTTGGCCAGATTGCAACGAAGTATTTATAATCTTGGTGATAAATGGAAGCAGTGTGCTCAAAGCATTTCTTGTGACATAGCCAGGAAGAGGATCAAGATCACATGACTTGGAAGATAATTTCACAACACATTTGCGGACTTCGTCAACATCTACCAAACTGAACTCATCAAACGTATAAGGACAGACCCGGTTAACTTCAGGAACTTGATGGATGATGAGAGCTGCATTGTCTAAGTCGACCCGTATTTTGATGATCTTATCAGAAAAGAACTCGACGAACTTATGCGCGAGATCCGAAGGCGAGATGCAGGGCGGATATGGTATATCACACTTTCTATGTAATAGACTGTCAATTGTTTTGAAAAGAAGTTTACAGTCCGTCTGATTATCACTGATCAGCTTAGTGTAGTAAGTTCTCTTGGAAGAACAAATTAAAAAGTTGACTACACGGCATTGATCAATAAACAACTGGCGGTCGACTGGAAGTTTGGCCCTTCGCCAACGCCGCTCCAGTCTCCTGCGATCTTTCTTCAAATTGTTTATTTCTTCAGAATACCAAGGTGCAGCCGGACGCAGAGTTATTGTTTTGGTTTTTACAGGAGCATGGATATCAAGTATGGAACTAAGAACGCCATTATACTCACTGATTAAGTCATCAAGGCACGGAAGCGGTGTGGAAAAGAGACTCGAAAGACTAGAATTCGTGACATCAGAACCAAAACTATCAAACTCAATTGAACGAAGTTTTCTAAATGTGATAAGCTTCTTTTCCAACACTGGTTTTTTAAGCATCAGATGAAAATGAACGGCAGCGTGATCAGATATAACTAAAGGAGAATAAGAGGATATATTCCCCTTAGTTCTGTCCATTTCACTGAAAACCAAGGCCATCAGGAGTTACTTTAGAGTCCCTTTGACACGAATATATCCCCCAAGTTTCGGGAAATAAACGCGAAATTGGTCAAATTCACGATTCGCTCAAGACGGTCTCGCCTAGTCTTTCAGTCTTAAAGTAAAATGGGGCTCTATTTCGGCCCAGAAGCTGGAGAGTGAGCGTTCAAAAACTTTCGCTGTGTCCATTTCACTGCAAACCAAGACAAGCAGGAGTTAGTTGAGAGTCCCCGGGACTGGAAAATATCCCCCAAGTTCCGGGAAATCAACCCGAAGTTTGTCAAAATCACGATGCGCTTAAGGCGGTCTCGGCTACTCTTTCAGTGTTAAAGTAATAGGGGGGCTATATTTTGGCCCAGAAGCTCGAAATTGAGCGTTCAAAAAGTTTTGCTGGCTCCATTTTACTGCAAACCAAGGCCATCAGGAATTAGTTTAGAGTCCTCAGAACTGGAATATATCCCCTTAGTTCCGGCAAATCCAGCCGAAGTTGCTGAAAATCACGATGCACGTAAGGCGGTCTCGGCTACTCTTTCAGTCTTCAAGTGAAGTGGGGTTCTATTTCGGTCCAGAAGCTCGAAAGTATGCGTTAAAAAACTTTTTTCTGTTTCCGTTTCACTGCAAACCAAGACCAGCACGAGTTAGTTTAGAGTCCCCGGGACTGGAAAATATTTGGCAAGTTCCGGGAAATCGAGCCGAAGTTGATCAAAATCACGATGCGCGAAACGTGGTCTCGGCTACTGTTTCAGTCTTAGAGTGAAGTATGGCTATATTTCGGCTCACAAGCTCGAAAGTGAGCGTTCAAAATGCTTTGCTGTGTCCATTTCACTGCAAAACAAGGCCATCGGCACCTAGTTTAGCGTCCAAGGGACTGGAAAACATCCCCCAAGTTCAGGGAAATCCACCCGAAGTTTGTCAAAATCACGATGCGCGTAAGGCGGTCTCGGCTACTTTTTCAGTAATAAAGTAAAGTGGGCTATATTTCGGCCCAGAAGATCGAAGGTGAGCGTTCAAAAAGTTTTGTTGTCTCTATTTCACTGCAAACCAAGGCCATCAAGAGTTAGTTTAGAGTCCCTGGGACTGGACAATATCCCCCAAGTTCCGGAATATCGACCCGAAGTTGGTCAAAATCACGATGCGCGCACACCGCTCTCGGCTACTCTTTAAGTCGTAAGTGATGTGGGACTATATTTCGACCTAGAAGCTCGAAAGTGTGCGTTCAAAAACTTGTGCTGTGTGAATTTCACTGCAAACCATGGCCATCAGGAGTTAGTTTAGAGTCCCTGGGACTGGAAAATATTCCCCAAGTTCAAGGAAAGCGAGCAGAAGTTGATCAAAATCACAATGCCCGAAACGTGGTGTCGGCTACTGTTTCAGTCTTAAAGTGAACTGTGGCGATATTTAGGCCCCCAAGCTCGAAAGTGAGCGTTCAAAAAGTTTTGCTGTTGTCCATTTCACTGCAAACCAAGGCCATCAGGAGTTAGTTCAGAGTCCCCGGGACTGGAAAATATTCTCCAAGTTCCAGGAAATTGCGCTGAAGTTGATGAAAATTACGATGCGCGGAACGGGGTCTCGGCTATTCTTTCAGTCTTAAATTTAAGTAGGGCTATATTTCGGCCCTGAAGCTCGAAGGTGAGCGTTCAGAATGTTTTGCTGTGTTCATTAAACTGCAAACCAAGGTCATCGGGAGTTCGTTTAGCGTCCCCGGGACTTGAAATTATTCTCCAACTTCCGGGAAATTGAGCAAAAGTGGCCCAAAATCACGATGCGCGTAAGGCGGTCTCGGCTACTCTTTCAGTCTTAAAATTAAGGGGGGCTATATTTCGACCTAGAAGCTCGAGACCGGGCGTCCGCTAATTTTACCTGTGTCCATTTCACTGACATCTTAGGCCATCAGGAGTTAGTTGAGAGTCCTTGGGACTGGAAAATATTTCCCAAATTCTGGCAGATCGAGCCAAAGTTGCCCAAAATCACGATGCGCGTAAGGTGGTCTCGGCTACTCTTTCAGTCTTAAAATGAAGTGGGGCTATATTTCGGCCGACAAGCTCAACACCGAGCGTGCGCTCCTTTTGTCTGTGTACATATCACTGAAAACTAAGTTCATCAGGAGTTAGCATAGAGTCCTCGGGACTGGAAAATATGCCCCGAATTCCGGCAAATCGAGCCAAAGATGCTCAAAATCACGATGCGCGTAAGGCGGTCTCGGCTACTCGTTTACTCCGAAAATGAAGTGGGGCTATATTTCGGTTCTACAAGCTCGACACCGAGCGTGCTCTCCTTTTACCTGTGTCCATTTTCCTACGAACTAAGTCCATCAGGAGATAGTTTAGAATCCTCGAGACTGGAAGCTATCCTCCAAGTTGCGGGAAATTGAGCCATACTTTCTCAAACTTACGATAAGCCTACGGCAGTTTCGTTTACTCTTTCAGTTTTAAAATACACTGGGGCTACATTTCGGCCTAGAAGCTCGACACCGAGCGTGCGCTCCTGTTACCTGTGACCATTTTACTGAAAACTAAGGCCATCAAGAGTTAGGGTAGAGTCCCCGGGACTGGAAAATATCCCCCAAGTTTTGGCAGATCGAGCCATAGTGGCTAAAAATTTCGATGCGCTTAAGGCGGTTTCGTGTACACTTTCAGTCTTAAAATAAAGTGGGGCTATATTTCGGCCTACAACCTGGAAACCTAGCGTGCGCCCCTTTTACCTGTGTCCATTTCACTAAAAACCAAGGCATTCAGGAGCTAGTTTAGAGCTTCCGGGACTGGAAAATATCCCCCAAGTCCCAGGAAATCAAGCCGAAGTT
The DNA here is from genome assembly GCF_964199315.1 of Orbicella franksi. Lineage (NCBI taxonomy): Eukaryota > Metazoa > Cnidaria > Anthozoa > Scleractinia > Merulinidae > Orbicella > Orbicella franksi. The sequence goes on from NC_138151.1 coordinate 732,669, forward strand.
CGACAAAATTACCATGCGCGTAAGGCGGTCCCGTCTACTCTTTCAGTCTTAAAGTGAAGTGGGGCTATATTTCGGCCCAGAAGCTCGAAAGTAAACGTTCAAAAAGTTTGGCTGTGTCCATTTCACGGAAAACCAAGGCCATCAGGAATTAGTTTAGAGTGCCCGGGACATCAAAATATCCCCCAAGTTGCGGGAAATCGAGCCGAAGTTTGTCAAAATAACGATGCGCGTAAAGCAGTCTCGGCTACTCTTTGAGTCTTAAAGTGACGTGCCTGTATATTTCAGCCCAGAAGCTCGAAAGTGAGCGTTCAAAAAGTTATGCTGTGCCCATTTCACTGCAAAGCAAGGCCTTCAGGAAGTAGTTTACAGTGCCCGGAACTGGAAAATATCCCCCAAGTTCCGCGAAATCGAGACGAAGTTGGTCAAAATAACGATTCGCGTAAGGCGGTCTCGGCTACTCTTTCAGTCTTAAATTGAAGTAGGGCTCTATGTCGGTCCAGAAGCTCGAAAGTGAGCATTCAAAAAGTTTTCCTTTCTCAATTTCACTGAAAACCAAGGCCATCATGAGTTAGTTTAGAGTCCCCGGGACTGGAAAATATCTTTTAAGTTCTGGCAACTCAAGCCAAAGTTAGTCAAAATCACGATGCGCCTAAGGCGGCCTCGGCTACTTTTTGAGTCTTAAATTGAAGTGGGGCTCTATTTCGGCCCAGAAGCTCCAAAGTGAGCGCTGCAAAAAATTTGCTGTGTCCATTTCACTGCAAACCAAGGCCATCAGGAGTTAGTTTAGAGTCCCCGGGACTGCAATATATTTCCCAAGTTCCGGAAAATGGAGAAGACGTTGGTCAAAATCACGATGCGCGCAAGACGGTCTTGGCTAGTCTTTCAGTCTTAAAGTGAAGTGGGGCTATATTTCGGCCCAGAAGCTCAAAAGTGAGCGTTCAAAAAGTTTTGCTGTATCCATTTCAATGCAAACGAAGGCCATCAGGGGTTACTTAAGAGTCTTCGGGAGTGGAAAATATCCCACAAGTTCAGGGAAATTTAGCCGAAGTTGGTCAAAATCACGGTGCGCGTTAGGCGGTCTCGCTTGCTGTTTCAGTCTTAAAGTAAAGTGAGGCTTTATTCCTGCCCAGGAGCTTGAAAGTGAGCGTTCAAAAAGTTTCCCTGTGTTTATTTCACTGCAAACCAAAGCCATCAGGAGCTAGTTTAGAGTCTCCGGGACTGGAAAATATCTCCCAACTTCCGGGAAATCGAGCCGAAGTTGGTCAAAATCACGATTTGCGTAAGGTAGTCTCGGCTACTCTTTCAGTCTTAAAGTGAAGTGGGGCTATATTTCGGGCCAGAAGCCCGAAAGTGAGCGTTCAAAACGTTTTGCTGTGTTCATTTCACTGCAAACCAAGGCCATCAGGAGTTAGTTTAGCGTCCCTGGGACAAGAAAATATGCCCCAAGGTCCGGAAAATTGAGCCAAGGTTGGTCAAAATTACGATGCCCCTAAAGTGGTCTCGGCTACTCTTTCTGTCTTAAAGTGAAGTGGGGCTATATTTCGGGCCAGAAGTCCGAAAGTGAGCGTTCAAAAAGTTTTGCTGTGTCCATTTCACTGCAAACCAAGGGAATCAGGAGTCAGTTTAGAGTCCCCGGGACTGGAAAATATCCCCCAACTTCCGGGAAATCGAGCCGAAGTTGGTCAAAATCACGATTTGCGTAAGGTAGTCTCGGCTACTCTTTCAGTCTTAAAGTGAAGTGGGGCTATATTTCGGGCCAGAAGCCCGAAAGTGAGCGTTCGAAAAGTTTTGCTGTGTCCATTTCACTGCAAACCATGGCCATCAGGGGTTAGTTTAGAGTCCCCGGGACTGAAAAATATTGCCCAAGTTCCGGGGAATCGAACCGAAGTTGATCAAAATCACGATGCGCGAAATGCGGTATTGGCTACTGTTTCAGTCTTGAAGTGAAGTGGGGCTACATTTCGGCCCAGTAGCCCGAAAGTGAGCGTTCAAAAAGTTTTGCTCTGTTCTTTGACTGAAAAACCAGGCCATTACGAGTTAGTTTAGCGTCTCTGGGACTCGAAAATATTCCCCAAGTTCCGGTTAATCGAGCTGAAGTTGGTCAAAATCACGATGCTCTCAAAGCGGTCTCGGCTACCCTTTCAGTCTTAAAGTGAAGTGGGGCTATATTTCTGTCCAGAAGCTCGAAAGTGAGCGTTCAAAAAGTTTTGCTGTGTGCATTTCACTGCAAACCAAAGCTATCAAAAGTTAGTTTAGGGTCCCCGGGACTGGAAAATATTCCCCAAGTTCCGAGAAAGCGAGCCGAAGTTGATCAAAATCACGATGCGCGAAATGCGGTCTCGGCTACTGTTTCAGTATTAAAGTAAAGTGTGGCTATATTTCGGCCCACAAGCTCGAAAGTGAGCGTTCAAAAAGTTTTGCTCTGTCCATTTCACTGCAAAGCAAGGCCATCAGGAATTAGTGTTGCGTCCAAGGGACTGGAAAATGTTCCCCAAGTTCCGGGAGATCCACCCGAAGTTTGTCAAAATCACAATGCGCGTAAGGTGGTCTCGGTTACTCTTTAAGTCTTAAAGGAAAGTGGGGCTTTATTTCGGCCAGGAAACTCGAAGGTGAGCGTTCAAAAAGTTTTGCTCTGTCCATTTCACTGCAAACCAAGGCCATCAGGAGTTAGTTTAGAGCTTCTGGGACTGGAAAATATCCCCCAAGTTCCGGAATATCGACCCGAAGTTTGTCAAACTCACGATGCGAGCAAGGCGGTCTCGGCTACTCTTTCAGTCTTAAGTGAAGTGGGACTATATTTCGGCCTAGAAGCTCGAAAGTGTGCGTTCAAAAACTTGTGCTGTGCGAATTTCACTGCGAACCATGGCCATCAGGAGTAGGTTTAGAGTCCCCGGGACTGGAAAATATCCCCCAAGTCCCGGGAATTGGAGCCGAAGTTGATCAAATTCATGATGCTCGTAACGTGGTCTCGGCTACTGTTTCAGTCTTAAAGTCAAGTGTGCCTATATTTCGGCCCACAAGCTAGAAAGTGAGCGTTCAAAAAGTTTTGCTGTGTCCATTTCACTTCAAAACAAGGCCATCAAGACTTAGTTTAGCGTCCAAGGGACTGGAATATATCCCCCAAGTTCCGGGAAATCCATTCGAAGATCGTCAAAATTACGATATACGTAAGGCGGTTTCGGCTACTCTTTCAGTCTTAAAGTAAAGTCGGGCTATATTTCTGTCCAGAAGCTCGAAAGTGAGCGTTCAAAAACTTTTGCTGTGTACATTTCACTGCAAACCAAAGCTATCAAAAGTTAGTTTAGGGTCCCCGGGGCTGGAAAATATTCCCCAAGTTCCGGGAAAGCGAGCCGAAGTTGATCAAAATCACGATGCGCGAAATGCGGTCTCGGCTACTGTTTCAGTCTTAAAGTAAAGTGTGGCTATATTTCGGCCCACAAGCTCGAAAGTGAGCGTTCAAACAGTTTTGCTCTGTCCATTTCAATGCAAAGCAAGGCGATCAGGAGTTAGTTTAGAGTCCCCGGGACTGGAAAATATCCCCCAGGTGCCGAGAAATCGATCCGAGAATGGTCAAAATCACGATGCGCGTAAGGGGATCTCGGCTACTGTTTCAGTCTTAAAGTGAATTGGGGCTATACTTCGGCCCACAAGCTCCAAACTGGGCGTTCAAAAAGTTATGCTGTGCGCATTTCAGTGCAAAACAACGCCAAACGGAGTTAGTTTAGAGTCCCCCGGACTGGAAAATATCCTAAAAGTTGCGTGAAATCGAGCTGAACTTGGTCTAACTCACGATGCGCGTGAGGTGGTCTCGGCTACTATTTCAGTCTGAAAGTGAAGTTGGATCCTATTTCGGCCCAGAAGCTACAAAGAGAGTGTTCAAAAAGTTTTCCTTTGTCCATTTCACTGAAAACCAGGGCCATCAGGAGGTAGTTTAGCATCCCCGGGACAAGAAAATATGCCCCAAGGTCCGGGAAATTGAGCCGACGTTGGTCAAAATCACGATGCCCCTAAAGTGGTCTCGGCTACTCTGTCTGTCTTCAAGTGAAGTGGGGCTATATTTCGAGCCAGAAGCCTGAAAGTGAGCGTTCAAAAAGTTTTGTTGTGTCCATTTCACTGCAAACCAAGGCCATCAGGGGTTAGTTCAGAGTCCCCGGGACTGGAAAATATTGCCCAAGTTCCGGGGAATCGAACCGAAGTTGATCAAAATCACGATGCGCGAAATGCGGTATCGGCTACCGTTTCAGTCTTAAAGTTAAGTGGGGCTATATTTCGGCCCAGAAGCCCGAAAGTGAGCGTGCAAAAAGTTTTGCTGTGTTCTTTGACTGAAAAACAAGGCCATTACGAGTTAGTTTAGCGTCCCTGGGGCTGCAAAATATTCCCCAAATTACGGGAAAGCGAGCTGAAGTTGGTCAAAATCACCATGCTCCCAAAGCGGTCTCGGCTAACCTTTCAGTCTTAAAGTAAAGTGGGGCTATATTTCTGTCCAGAAGCTCGAAAGTGAGCGTTCAAAAAGTTTTGCTGTGTGCATTTCACTGCAAACCAAAGCTATCAAAAGTTAGTTTAGGGTCCCCGGGACTGGAAAGTATTTCCCAAGTTCCGTGAAAGCGAGCCAAAGTTGATCAAAATCACGATGCGCGAAATGCGGTCTCGGCTACTGTTTCAGTCTTAAAGTAAAGTGTGGCTATATTTCGGCCCACAAGCTCGAAAGTGAGCGTTCAAAAAGTTTTGCTCTGTCCATTTCAATGAAGAGCAAGGCGATCAGGAGTTAGTTTAGAGTCCCCGGGACTGGAAAATATCCCCCAAGTTCAGAGAAATCGATCCGAAAATGGTCAAAATCACGATGCGCGTAAGGCGATCTCGGCTACTCTTTCAGTCTTAAAGTGAAGTGGTGCTATATTTCGGCCCACAAGCTCCCAAGTGGGCGTTCAAAAAGTTATGCTGTTCGCATTTCAGGGCAAACCAAGGCCATCCGGAGTTAGTTTAGAGTCCCCCGGACTGGAAAATATCCCAAAAGTTGCGTGGAATCGAGCTGAACTTGTTCTAACTCACGATGCGCGTGAGGCGGTCTCGGCTACTATTTCAGTCTGAAAGTGAAGTGGGATTCTATTTCGGCCCAGAAGCTACAAAGAGAGTGTTCAAAAAGCTTTCCTCTGTCCATTTCACTGAAAACCAAGGCAATCAGGAGTTAGTTTAGTGGCCGCGGAAATGGAATATATCCCCCAAGTTCCGGGAAACCGACCCGAAGTTGGTCAAAATCACGATTTGCGCAAGACGGTCTCGGCTACTCTTTGAGTCTTAAAGTAAAGTGGGGCTATATTTCGGTCCAGAAGCTCGAGAGTGAGCGTTCAAAAAGTTTCGCTGTGTCCATTTCACTGAAAACCAAGACAATCAGGAGTTAGTTTAGAGTCCCCGGGACTGGAAAATATCCCCCAAGTTCCGGCAAATCGAGCCGAAGCTGGTCAAAATCACGGTGCGCTTAAGGCGGTGTCGGCCACTCCTTCAGTCTTAAATAGAAGTGGAGCTCTCTTTCGGCCCACAAGCTCAAAGCTCAAAAAAAATTAATGTGTCTATTTCACTGCAAACCAAGGCTATCAGGAGTTAGTTTAGAGTCCCCGGGAGTGGAATGTATTTCCCAAGTTCCGGAAAATCGAGAAGACGTTGGTCAAAATCACGATGCGCGTAAGGCGGTCTCGGCTACTCTTTCAGTCTTAAAGTGAAGTGGGGCTATATTTCGGCCCAGAAGCTCAATAGTGAGCGTTCAAAAAGTTTTGCTGGCTCCATTTCAATGCACCCAAGGCCATCAGGGGTTACTTAAGAGTCCTCGGGACTGGAATATATCCTCTTAGTTCCGTCAAATCGAGCCGAAGTTGCTCAAAATCACGATGCACGTAAGGCGGTCTCGGCTACTCTTTCAGTTTTAAAGTGAAGTAGGTTAATATTTCGGCCCAGAAGCTCGAAAGTGAGTGTTTAAAAAGTTTTGCTCTGTCACTTTCACTGCAAACCAAGACCAGCACGAGTTAGTTTAGAGTCCCCGGGACTGGAAAATATGTCGCAAGTTCCGGGAAATCGAGCCGAAGTTGATCAAAATCACGATGCGCGAAACGTGGTCTCGGCTACTGTTTCAGTCTTAAAGTGAAGTATGGCTATGTTTCGGCTCACAAGCTCGAAAGTGAGCGTTCAAAAAGCTTTGCTGTGTCCATTTCACTGCAAAACAAGGCCATCGGCACCTAGTTTAGCGTCCAAGGGACTGGAAAATATCCCCCAAGTTCCGGGAAATCCACTCGAAGTTTGGCAAAATCACGATGCGCGTAAGGCGGTCTCGGCTACTTTTTCAGTAATAAAGTAAAATGGGCTATATTTCGGCCCAGAAGCTTGAAGGTGAGCGTTCAAAAAGTTTTGCTGTCTCCATTTCACTGCAAACCAAGGCCATCAAGAGTTAGTTTAGAGTCCCTGGGACTCTAAAGTATCCTTCAAGTTCCGGAATATCGACCCGAAGTTGGTAAAAATCACGATGCGCGCACCCCGGTCTCGGCTACTCTTTAAGTCGTAAGTGATGTGGGACTATATTTCGAGGTAAAAGCTCGAAAGTGTGCGTTCAAAAAGTTGTGCTGTGTGAATTTCACTGCAAACCATGGCAATCAGGAGTTAGTTTAGAGTCCCTGGGACTGGAAAATATTCCCCAAGTTCCAGGAAAGCGAGCAGAAGTTGATCAAAATCACGATGCGCGTAACGCGGTCTCGGCTACTGTTTCAGTCTTAAAGTGAAGTGTGGCTATATTTAGGCCCACAAGCTCGAAAGTGAGCGTTCAAAAAGTTTTGCTGTGTCCATTTCACTGCAAACCAAGGCCATCAGGAGTTAGTATAGAGTCCCCGACTGGAAAATATTCTCCAAGTTCCAGGAAATGGCGCCGAAGTTGATGAAAATTACGATGCGCGTAACGGGCTCTTGGCTATTCTTTCAGTCTTAAATTTAAGTAGGGCTATATTTCGGCCCTGAAGCTCGAAGGTGAGCGTTCAGAATGTTTTGCTGTCTTCATTAAACTGCAAACCAAGGTCATCGGGAGTTAGTTTAGCTTCCCGGGGACTATAAATTAGTAGTGTAGGACGCTTGTGTGGGCCGTAGCCAATCAGAAGGCCGTGCATATCATTAAAAAAGGCTCTCGACCAATCAGAGGGCCGGATTTGCTCATTAATATATTCATGAGTTAGGGGGTTATCAAAATATGCGTCTGCAATGACGTCACAGGTCAGCAGTCTTTTGCATCCCAGGTCACGCGCGTGCCCAAATAAGGCGATAGACAGGAAATGAGTTTTCAAAGATGATTTTTTATTGATTTTACAGGAAGTAAAAAAATTACAATGGTGTGTATCCGTATGGAAACGACATGAAAGTGTTCGTGTCTACGACGCGTTTGTCGAAGACGAGTCCGTAGTGTTTGGTGCGTGTGATGACCTTGAGATGTTTGGTGGCTGGGTTTCTGTAGAAGAAGTTGGGGTTAACGACGGGGATGTTGCGTCGTCCACCGTCCTCGAGAGGTTGTGTGAGTTCGTCGAGTAGATTTTGTTCCATGACGTCGTAATTGAGTTGTTGGGCTCCTCGTACATTGAGGGAGAAGCCTCGGACTTTGCAGCAGACTTTGCCTTGGTGGGTTTTGTACCCGTAATTCTTGGGTCCAGCGGAGGTGAAAGTGGTAATGAAGTCGCCGTCGTCGAGCTCGTTGGTCATCTCTCCGAGGTAATCGCCTAGCGGGACATCGGCTTGACCTGGTTTGTGCGAGTAGATGACGGAATCGGTGTCAAAGTAGAGGACTTGTTGTTTTAATTGTTCCAGGTAGCTGTATAATTTGAGTCGAGCCCAACAGGTGGTGAAAGCGGCGACGAAGATGTTGATTCGTCCGTTATCGGGTTGATTGTCTTTGAGTTCGGTGTAGACGACCTCTAGGGCTTCGTCGTGGGCGATTCTGACTTGTTTTATGTCGTTGAAGTGATTGGAAACGAGTTCGAAGAGTTGTGCTGCAGTGTAGACGACTTCGGTGGTGGGTTTGGGTAGGTTTTCGCCGAACTTGCCCCAGAAAGAGTTGAGCATGAGTTTGGCGGTGGCTTTGCGTCCGGGGTTTTTTTGGATCATGGCCGGATCGAGAGCGATGCCTTCTTTCTGGCGGTATTGTTGCACGTACTGTGTCTTGTCTTGGGGGGTGTGACACCAGTGGGGGTAGCCGGCGGATTCCTGTTTGATTTTTAGCCAGGTGTTCACGTAATCGGCGAAGAGTCCTGTACGACGTTGTCTTTCCGGGAAATGGTGGACTTCGTGGATCTTGATGAGCGTGTATCCCATGGCAACGGCTTTCTCGATTTCGGGGGTGCACCAGGTCCCTCGTAGCGTGCGTTGCTCGGCCGTGTGAGAGCATCGATGTGATTTCTCAAGGAGGGGTTTGTTCATTTCGTGTTCCACGCACGATCGGCAGAGTGGGAAGGTGAGTTTACCCCTGTGCCGAAAAGGTAGAACGGGATGGTAAAGTTCGTGAGGTGGTAGTATGTCCACTTTGGCCATACCGAAGTAGTGATGGATGTCTTGATCGTCGGGGTTGACGATGACTTGCGGGTGTCCTACGGGGTATTTGCTTCCCTTGTTGACCCAGGGGTAGAGCGACGTCACGTCGATGTACTTGATTTTCTCTCCTTGAGCCACGTCGGCCACGTGATATAGTTTGACGGCGTTCGTGCGTCCTCCGGAGAAAGCTTCTCTGGGTTCGAGCGGTTTGACGATTTCGAACGTGTCTAGAAACTGGCTGAGATCAGGGTCGGTTTTGACTTCTAGGGCCCAGTCGCATTCCCACTTGACGCAGAGCTGGTAGCCTTGACGACTGAGAAGGTCGTGTTTGCGGAGTGTGGCCTCGTAGACTTCCTGCATGGTGCGATCGGCGTGATAGATGGGATGTCGGTCTCGATGGGTCGGGAAACAGCGTGGACATCCGTGCCATAGACATCCGTGGAATTCGTAGACGGTTCGAGTGGTCGGATCGTATCCGTCCACGAGATGATTGTCCAGTCGGATTTCACCTCCGTTTCGCACGGTGCGGATACGATCGCCTTGACCCGTGCGTTGCAACGAGTGTTCTTGCCAGGCTAGCCATTTCAGGGCTTCGACGGACTGATTGGATCGGGCACCGTGCCATCCTCTCGGGGCTCTGGAGGCGATGGTGTTGAGCGGGACGAGTTTCTTGCGCCAGAATCGGTTGCAGGCGGAGGCGATGGTGATGCATTTCTCCATGGGGTCAAAGTCGGCTTTTTGTTTGAATTCTTGCCGGAACTTTTGACAGCCCGCTTTGAGGAGTTTGACGTCCGACTCGCAGTAGGCTTCCATTTCTTCCCTTAGTACGAAATGGTAGTGGTCGTTGACTTTCTCTTGGTACCACTGGTCGAATTCGGCTTTCTTTTTGGCGGACATGCCGTCGGGATCGTACATGTCTCGCGGTGGCATGGGACCTTCGTACTCTTGATTTTCTAGAGTGTTGAATTTGTGTGGGAAGAATCCTTTACGCAGTTCCTGGATTCCGAAGGTGGCGGGAAAGTTGGCCAGCGGGAACGGGAGAAAGCAGAGGGAATCTTTGAAAGTCAATCTGTCGGATTTTAGGGACAGTATCTTGGTGCCGACGGTGATTGGGTCGGTGACTTCTCGATGGGTGGCGTAACAGTGTTGCAGGATGAACATCCCGTCGTAGCCTTTGAGATTGTGAAAGAGGACGATGACGTTCCGTTCGTCTCCGTCCTGGTCGACGGCGAGGGATTCGAGGTGTTCGAACATGTCGGCGGTGCAGTTGGGCCCGTAGAAGGAGTGGCATATCTCATCTTCGTCGTCTTCCAGGCAGAGTAGAATGGGTGTCTGATTCCCTTCGGCGTCGGTGATGGCTTCGTAGTCGCAGTACACTTGAAGGGGCGGGTCTTTGTCTACCCAGACTCGCGTGTCTGGATCGTCGGGTCCGGGTTCTTCGAAGGGTCGCCCGTTGACTTGGTCGCGCGACACGCGTATCTTTTTGGGCTCGTCTTCGTCTTCGGGGATGCGTTGGATGTAACAACGGTGCGTCTTCAGATAGACTTGTTTTTCACAGATGCTGCATTCGCCCCATCCGCACTTGTGACCACGGGGACGCCCTCCTCGCTTGTTCTTGCGTTTAAGCTCGTAGACGTGACAACACTTCTCACACTTTTTGTAAGTGTTGCAGATGGAGTGTTTGCTGTGACTCTGGACTTGCGAGTGAGCGTCGTAGCATCGGTCTCCGAAGAATTGTCTGTGACACGATTGGCAGATCTTGGTGGGTTCGGGAAACTTGCCTGGAGCTAGGGGTCGTTTTTTCTCGATGAAATCGGGGCAGTCTTTTCGTTTGCAGGCGGTGCACCATTGACCGAGGCAGGGATGATGACGAAAGTCGTCGTGATCGTAGCCTCGATTGCATTCGTCGCAGAAGTAGGATTTGCCGAGGAATCCCTTAAACGAATTGCATCCGTCGTAGTGATCGCCTTCTTTGATGAGACGAATGATCTTATCCGAGGGTTCGGGTCCCGCGTAGATGATCATGTGGGGTGGGTCGATGGACATGACTTTGAGCTGGTAACCAGGTAACGCTTTTTGAAATTGTTGCAGTTCGGGAATGCCGCAAGGTCCTTCGGGAACGTTGGCTCGACGGTGGAGGTCTTTGGCCAATCGCTCTTGGACGGGTCGCCCCTGTTTGAGATTGTGGTAATCTTGGTCACGCGTATTCATGTCGGCGTCTACCAGGGCTTTCATGGTGACGATGGCACGAGCGCAGCAGAGAGTGTCTTTGTTTCGGATGGTCACGCGCGACCGTTTGACGATTCCCCGCACGGCGGCGCAACTCGGCCTGTATCGTTTTCCGTTCCCGCTGCCACGACCCGGGGTACGTATGAAAGTGGTTTCCATGGTAAACGTGTCGTCGGGGGTGAATTCTTCGTTGGAGTTGAGTTTGGCCGCGAGAGACTGGAGATAAGTGGCTAGTCTTTCACTCCCTTCTTCGAATTCTCGCACGGTGAAGGTGGTGGATTGAAAGGCGTGCGTGAAGGCACGGGACTGCATGGTGAAATGGACCGTGGAGTTGGGTGTCAGTGTAGGATCCTGAGCGATTTGTTGCTCGATGGATCGTTGAAGGGCCTGAGTCAATTCTTGGCCTAGATTGTCATCGCGAGTCACGTCTCTGTGTTGTCTGAGCGTGGCTTCGTACCGTTGTTTGTTGAGGACGTTTCGCCAGCGACGTCGAGCGCCTACGGGTCTTAAGTCGAAGTCTAGGAGGGGGCTTGTATTGCTACCACCTCCGGTTTGGAGCGTCGCTCGGTCGTGAGCCGGATCAAAGATCCAGTCGTCATCGTCGAAGGGGAAGGCTTCGTCGTGGGTCCGTCTGGTCTGTAAAGACAACAAACACAACGTTTTTTTTTAATTAGTCAGTTTTTTATTATCAGTAATCCAATAAGTAGACGACAACATCTAATGCCTTCCTGAAACTACTTCCTAGATAGAGTCTCTTTTTCTCGTTACGCTTGTTGACATAATAACCATAGAAAGCTGGAAAATGAGATCTGCCTCCGTAATTAATTAATTAATTTCTTAACTACCTATTATGAGCATACTTAGCGGAGCGATAAGCGACGGGGTTAGATGAAAGTCTTTTCTATGGGTACCATTCCTGGCCTAAACAACCCTAACAATACGGTTCTTATACAGCTGTCGTATTGGTCTACGTAGGTTCCGTACATGCGCATTTCCCTATTTCCATTTCGTGGGCATATCCGTTGAACCACTTTGATTGGGCCATGGTCCCATGATGCTTTGATCTTGGCGAAGGTGCGTATCTCGTTACAAAGCTCTCGCCTGATTAAACGTTCGCGTGTCTCGACGAGAGCCTGGGCCTCTCGTAAATGGAGAATGTAAGTTTGCACCTCGGGAGGTAACCAATCCCAGTAATTCTATGAAAAAGATTAGGGTTAGAGTTCTAAAGATTACTTTCTTACATAGGGTGCATGTTATACTCACTGATTCATATTGATCCATCAGTTGGTTCATCTCCTCGTCGGTCAGCTCCTGTGCCATGGTTTCTTCTTCTTCTTCTTCTTTTGAGCGCTCGATACAAGTTGAATAACTCAGAGTGACTCGAACGGACCCACTCACTCATTTTTATACACGCGGTATAATGGTGTCCAGTCTCTTACCGTGAGGGGGTAACCCCTTACCAAACATGGTATAAATGGTGTCCAGTCTCCTACCGTGAGTAGGGGGTGGTAGGGGGATACCCCCTATCCCCTGGGTCTGGGTAACACGTGACTTGGTCTCGATCTGTGATTGGCTGGACGGATCTTCATAAAAAGGAATCCGCGTCGTCGGTTCGCCACTCTGAGTTTTTTGAACTTGTATTGAGCGCAGTCATGGCCTTGAGAGAGATTGGACTACAAAACCATGTACCTAGAAAGCCTAATATTACGTATGAGGAAGCCATCGACCAGATAGACGCACCCTGGACCCGATTTTACGAGGAGAGGAACTTTCCTATCCGGGATGTGTTGGCGGGTCGACGATGGATGATACACATCCAAGACTCTAGTCAGCTCGAGGTGATGCTCCACCAAATCTTCTTTTTCATGGACGTGCAAAGGGAGAACTGGACGCGGAGTCATAGCATGTATCGGAGAATAGAGAAGTGTTTCGCGAAAACGTTGTTTAACGTGATCCGTACTATATACAAGAACCTTGTATGGGACGTGAAGGTGAAGCCGCCCGTGGACCGGATCACGTTTCACAGACTGATGCTGTGTTACGGGTTCCAGCCTTTCCAGACCTACTGGACTCGGAGACAGAAGAGAACAGCGAAACGCTATGTGAACGTTATCAATTTTTATTACCGTACTTTTAATCAATGTGACCAAGTAACAATGCGATCGATGATCGACGCGAACGATAGATTACCCAACGTGTAAATAGTTGTGAAATAAAAAAATCAGAGTGTGTTTTTTCTTAGTATGGGTCCTGTCCGTTAATCAGTATGGCTTCGGCGACTCCTCGTGGGTATTCGTCGATCCATTGAAAGAACTTGCAGGTACGCTTGGGACATTTGAGATAGAGCCTGTCTGGGTTGGACTGGGAGTGGGAGGTGGCTAAGACCAGGGATTTGCTGCATAGACATCGGAAACGAGCGGGGTCGATGTTCCTGTAGCAGTGGTGGGTCTGTTCTTCGACGCGTTTCAGGTAAGCGTCCACCTCTTTGACGCCACAGGTCACATAACACTTGGTGTAGAATCTGGAAGAGGGGCATCGGTAATATTCCCAGGTACCACCGTCTGGGGTTTTCACGCTTCCGTATGTCAGGGGTACCATACAACGCGGGCAAGTGGGATCTTGGGGTTTCAGTTGGGCTAGGAACTGATCGGGGTCGAATTCCTCCCACACTTGGACTTCGGTGGATTCTCCTCGGGCATCCACTTCAGGGGCTGCTTCCAGGAGTTGCACGGTTCGAGGAGGTGAGTCTGAGAAGATAGAGAACGAGTTAGTATCCCAACAAGGTGTTTTCACGTCGCATGGTTTGTAGTTGTTTACCTTCTACTTCTCTTTCTACTCTCTGGGGCAAGAGCAGTTTCAGTTTCTTTTTGGGCGATTTTTTCTTCTTCCTGACGGGTTCGACGTGTGAATCCATGACGACTTCTGCTGAAAAGTGACTCGTGATGGAATGCGTGGTTCGACTTTATGGGCGTTTTTAACCAATCAGTGACGTGTGGTGTGATGGGATCATGTGACGGTCTTCGTTCCGATTGGCGGGATCTGAAGTGGGCACGTGATCCGGGAAAAGTACGGAGTGAAAGTGGATCCACGGCGCGAGTATAAAAGGAGCCCGCGGGACGCAGCGAATCATTCTCGACTTGCTGTTGACGCGGTGATGACCTGTAGGATTTTGGATGAGACAACAGTTGAATCGAGCTTCCGACGTTTTGGATACAATCGAAAAAGAAGGCGAAAGACCGTTACACGCGAGGATAATTGAATTGGAGTTACGTCTTGTCTCTCCTTTGTACTATATGCTCCAGAGGCACTTGATTGACTGGGGTGTGCGTAGTTGCTATCCTCATTTGTCGGGCTTGGAGATCACGAAGCGAGCGGATCGAGAAGGAAAGAAGTTTAACGAGTTTGTCTGAGGGTGTCAAGATGACTTACTATAGCAACTCGAACCAGATTCGGGACCTCGTGGAACAGATCGTGGATCTGAAGGTACACACTTTAAGAGATCTCGACGCCATTCCGGATGCCAAGGTGGACCTGTACATTTTTGACAATCTCTTCGAACCGTCAGGTCGAGTACCCGATAGTCTGTGGTCTTTTCAGCTCTTGATGAGACGTCGTCCTGACTGGGGTGGTACGATTTTGGAGATGATGAAGAAGAACAAACACGTGTTTTTGTTTTTCGGTGAGTGGTGTCGCGTGATGTACCGAAGTGGTAGCGGTCAATTCAAATTCATTCATTGTAGTGATCCCACCCTGGACGCCGAGCGGGCCTGTTTGATCGCCACGGATAACCTCACGTACATGATGACTGATGCCATCCGTGATCTGTTTGAGCCCTTGCGTTTCTCTCGTGACCTATCACGACGGGTGTTGGAGGCAGACGAGAGTCCCATGGTGAAGTCGTTACTGACTTTCAGCAAGGGAGATTACAAGGAAACGTGTCTGAAGTTGGAAGAGTTGATCTACGATATCATGCATCAACGTGATCTGTGGAAGGATCGGTTTTTCTTCCGTGCCATCGAGGCCGCGGAGGATGACCTGTGTGGTGAGTGTAAAGAGAGTATGCGTCAAGCATTCTATGTGAAGGGGAACGAGGAGGAAGCCCTGAAGTGGAGACCCGGTAAATGTGATTGGAGAAATTGTAAATATTATGCCATGGATACCTACGAGGAAGACTGTGATGATGAGTATGGACGAGATCTTAAGAACATGGAACATGTTGATTACTTTACAGATTCGGACTAAGTCTTTTTCGCCTTCTTTTTTGTTTAGCCAATCAGAGGTGTTGTTTTTCGTAAGAACCAATCAGGCACGACGTTTTTGTACATATAAGAAAGTGTGAATAAAGAATTGGGTTCAAATCATTATGTCTCATGCTTTGAGTTGGTTGATCTCTAGAGTGGGTACGACCATGAACGATCGATGGTGTTGGACGACCTTGTGTTCCAAGTGCACTAGTGTCTACGAGCGATACGGTCAGGGTGAACCCATCCCCGACCATTTCAGCGATTCGCCCTTGGAGGTGTTTGACTATACCGACGTCGAACCCAACGTGATGCGTTTTGTCGTTTATATCTTGTGGTTGAAACGGCAACCCGATTCATTTAAGAAGTATCTCGAGGTACGGGAGCAACGTTTCGAGTTGTGGAGACAGTGCGTGTACAAACTTTATCGACTATGAAGAAAAGTCAAAAGAAGAAGCAAAAGCCGCTTTCGACCGGAAGGTTACTGGGACGGTATCGGGATCCTTCCAGACCCGGTAGTCTGGGCGGTCTGACGCGATTCGCCCAGGCCAATAAGATCTCGGTACGACGCGCTCGCGAGGTCCTGCAACGGGATTTGGGGTACACGCTGCACAAACCCAGACGTCGTCGTTTTCCCACGGTCCCGGTGGTGGTGTTCGGCATCGACGAGAAGTGGACGGCTGACCTGATCGAGGTGATCCATATTTCGAGGTACAATCGAGGGTATCGTTATCTCTTGACGGTGGTGGACGTGTTTTCCAAGCACGCCTGGGTCCAGCCCTTGAAGAGCAAGACGGGTAAAGCGGTGACGGAAGCCATGGCAAAGATCCTGAAAGGCGGTAGAAAACCCATCAATCTCCAGACGGACGACGGGAAGGAATTCTACAACAAGACGTTTCAGGATTTGATGAAGCAGAAAGGCATTCATCATTTTTCGACGCGCGGGGATACGAAATCCAGTGTGGTGGAACGGTTCAATCGGACCCTGAAGGAACGTATGTACCGGTACTTCACCGTGAAGAATACGATGACGTATGTGCCCGTGTTACAAGAGTTGGTCCGAGGGTACAATCGATCGTATCATCGCAGTATCAAGATGGCTCCCGATCAAGTGACTTTGGGCAATAGCGAGGACGTGTGGGAGACTCTTTACGGTAAAAAGAAAAAAGGGACATTGAAGAAACCGCAACTCAAAGTCGGGGATCGTGTGAGACTGAACAAGAAGTTCCGTCAGTTCAAGAAAGGGTATTTACCCGGATGGACCGAGGAGGTGTTCGTGATACGCCGAGTGCGTCCTGGGAAGGTCATCACGTACAAGGTGGAAGAATGGGACGGTACGGCGGTCGAGGGCACGTTCTACGCGCAAGATTTACAAAAGGTGAACGTGAAAGACGACGATCTGTTCCGCGTCGACAAGATCGTCAAACGAAAAGGGGATAAAGTCTTGGTGCGCTGGAAAGGTTGGCCAGTCAAGTACGACAGTTGGGTGGATAAAAAGGGCTTGTACGTGACCCAAAAGCCCAAGACGAAAAAATGAAAGACTTTTACGTGCAACTGATGAGCAATGCCAGCACGAGCGAGTTCCCGGACAACAAGGCCCAAAGTTTCAAGAACCGTCTGCCGAACCCGTTGCAGTTGAGAGAGTCGGGATGGAAAGTGGGAATCAGCGACCTCTCGTTTCCGTCCGCGACGCGTAAGATGGGTTTGAAGAGATCTATTCTGTTTGAATTCTGGTGGATCGATATGGTGAACGCGTCCATAAACCTATACACGCGGGTCTCTTCGGTGACGCGAGAAGGCGATTTGGAATTCACGCCGAGGAGTGGTACCGAGTTAATGAACATGATACGAGATCGATACCTGCATAGGTTGAACTCTCGAACGGATGTCGACGTGACCCTGTACAAGAAAGACAGTCCCAACGAATTACTGTACACGGTCATGCATCGGGCCGAGCATGGAGAATGCGTCCTGGACAATTCGAGAACGTGCCGCAGTCTCCTGATCCATGGTAAACGCGTCTACCCTCAGATGAACATCGGCATCGAATTGGCCCAGAGGATGAAATGGATCAAGATGGGAACGTTACAGAACGGACGACCGGGTTACGTCTTGGGACCCCATTTGAGGAAAGAATTTCCCAATGGAGTCGTCCCCACGGCCACGGACTTGATCATAGGACAAAACGACGGGGACGAACTATTTTACAAGATCGACACGGACACCTTACATTTGAGTTGTTTCATCAATTGGGTCTTCACGGACCTGGATCGCAGTTACGCGGAAGCGTTCGGTCACGAGCGTCGTTCCTTGTTCGTGTATTCGAATGTGGGACAGAGTATGGTGACGGGAAATAAAGTCACGGACCTGTTGAAACAAGTGCGTTACGATCCGGACGTGGTCGACCTTCAACCGAGACACATCCTATATCTACCGGTGCGTACGGGCGTTTTGGGCATTATCGAGACTGAGGTGTCGGAGGAAGACGGACGACTGGTGGACTTTGCGTCGGGTGTGACCACGATCACGTTGCATTTCAAGAGAGAGGATGAGTGATTTTTACATCACTTTACCCAGTCACAGCAGTAAGAACGAGTTTCCCGAGAACAAGGCCAACAGTTTCAAGATCAGGTTACCCAATCCCTTACGCCTGGAGGGACATGGATGGAAAGTGGGGTTGTTTAGCATCGCCATGCCGGATGACCGCGTGAAGCTGACTTCCTTGATGTCGAACCATGATAAGAAAGTCAACTTGTTCTATTGTGCCTGGAGACGCCTTGAACCTCGAACATCCAAGGGGTATTCGTATGGAAACGCTTACTTCGACACGGATGACCTCAAGAATGCGATTTACCACGTGGACGGTGTTGGACTCATGAAATCCATGATCGCCTTTTTCGAGCGACAACGCATCTTCAAACACGACGGACCCAAATTAGGATCCAAATATGTCGGAGACGACGGGAAGAGAACCTACATCAAGTTCAAGTGGGACGGGGAAGACCTGGTCACGGACAACGAAAACATCGTACGTCACGGAGCGGATGTACCCGCCTTACTCATCAATGTCGACCTGGCTATGAAAATGGGATGGCTCCAAAAGAGCAGCAGCGGTTGCGTGCTGGGATTTAACTTACAGCTCGAATTCTTCAATGATGAAATTCCCAACCTTAGTGTCCGCGATGGGGATGTAATTGGCTCGAATGGGGTACCTGTCTTTTGGAAGGTCGTAACCTTTTCATCGAGGGGAGTCAAATATTTGAGACTCAGCATCCATTGCAATTGGCGTTTTATGAACCTGAACGAGGCTTTTGAGGCAGTGGTGGTGGGAAACAAGTCGCGATCCTTACTCGTCTACTCGGACGTGGCTAGAAGTGGCGTGGTGGGAAATCAAGTCACGGATTTACTGAGAGAGGTCAACTTGATTCGAAAAGGCGCCGGTACTCAGTACTTCGAACCCGCTCACATTCAATATATTACCGTGCGCAAAGAGGTACTGGACATTATAGAAGTGCAAGTGGCAGAGGCAACAGGAGAACTGACGACCTTTGGAGCTGGCAATACGATCGCGACGTTACACTTTAAGAAATCATGATCGGTGGAGCTTTGATACGGTTTCATCCCGACGGATACCAATCGGGGTCTGGCATATTCGGCCAGGTTTGGAAAGGCATCAAGAAACGAGGTCCCGGCATTCTCAAGGACGTTCTGAAGGAGACGGCCATCGAGGGTCTGAGAGGTTTAAATTCGGGCGGTCAAGGAGGAAAGCCCAATTGGAAAGGTGCACTCGCCGGGTTGAAGCGGGGAGCCATACGCTCCGGGAAACGTAAAGCGACGGAAGAGTTCCAACGCGTGTTGGGTGGTAAGAGAAAAAGAAAAGACCTGTTTGGATCATGATTCCCATCTACTCGAGACGCGTGAGACGTCTCCCCGGAGGGATACGCACGTATAAAGGGGGTTCGCTCTTCCAGAGACCCTCAAAACTCCCAGACTACCGTTGGGTAAAGTCAGCACTGGGAAGGAGACGGAAAAGACGACGTAGACGACGATGACGGACCTGGTGGCTCACGCTAGGTCGGCGGGAGTTCGTAACCCCCGCCTGGACATGTTCACCACGCCTCCTACGGATCTCAGCATGTCGTCGCGACGTGAGGTGAGAATCAATCCGTTCAATACGGGGATCAACCCGGTGACCTTCCAAATCGATCCTCAAGAAGACTTCATCGACATGAACGAGAGTTTCTTCGAAGTGGAGTTGGCCGTCAAGACAGCTGCCGGAGGTAATATAGCGCAAGCGACTACCGTCGGACTCGCCAACAATCTGGTCCACACCCTCTTCAAACAGATCAATGTGAGATTGAATGGGACTCTCATCAGTCCCCAGACCGATACTTACCACTACAAAGCCTACCTCGAAGCGCTATTGAACCATGACCGAGACGACGGTGAATCGATCCTGACACCCGAGGGTTGGTACAATTGTCTCGGTGTACCCAGTCGCGGAGAAGGCGACGTGATGACAGGCAACAAGTTGGATCCTGCTCACAACGATTACAAAGCTTTATCCCAAGATCTCAAGAACATGGTTCAAAGTCGAATTCAGTTTTTGGGTGGAAAGAAAGTGACCTTGAGGTTCAAACCTTACCTGGAAGTGTTTTATCTCAGCAAGTTACTGGTACCCGGCGTACAGATCCAGATTGACATGTACTTCAATGCCCCCGCTATGTGGACCATCCAATGGGCCGGTTCCGATACTCTCAGACTGACTGAAGCCGACGTGAAAGTGAGATTGTTCCTATCTCAAGTGAGAGTGACTCCCTCGGTGTACCGAGAACTCATGACCAACATGAAAGGCGGAAGAGTGGCCACTTACCCCACGGTAAGAGGTGAAATTCGTACTTACTCGCATCCCAATGACAATCGTCATTTCGAGTGCAGCAATCCTTTCCACAGTAAGCTACCTAATCGGTTAGTGGTGGTGTTGATGAAACAAACGGCCTTCAATGGAACTGTGACGGTCAATCCGTTCAGTTTTGAACAATTCAATCTCGTTTCCATCAAACAACTGGTGAGAGGTGAAGAGTACCCCTACGAGACCTTGGAGCTCAAACACGACGATGACAGTAAAGATCTGAGAGGTTACCAAAGATTCCTCAAAGCCTCGGGAGCCTTGTGCAGAGGAAAAGGAAACATGGTCCGGAAAGAGGACTGGGGACACGGCAAGAGATGCAACCTGTTTGTATTTGATAACACGGCCAATGGATGTTTGGACAGTCCAGTGTTGAACCCCAAGCAGGAAGGTGAACTGCGTCTGGTGATCGATTTTGGAGCCAATCCAGGCACAAACCTGACCATCTTGTTGTACGGCGAATTCGATAACATGATAGAGATCAACGAGAACCGAGTCGTCCTCTACGACGTATACCAGTGAGAAGAAAGAAGAAGAAGAAAAAATGGAGACAGTAGCCTTGAATAATTTGCAGTTGGATTATTTGGCACGGACGAATCCGTCGCTCTGCTATGTTTTTTACGGCACGGTCCCTTGCGATCGGCTTCCCAGGACAGTCCCTCAAGAGGGACCGACCGCTTACATCGTGAACACGGACCCTCACGACAAACCGGGCATGCATTGGATCGCTTTGTGGGCTGACAAGAACAAGTGCGAGATCCTGGACAGTTACGGTCTACCGTTGGACACGTACGTCACCACCGGACCGATCCAAGCCTGGTTGGACCGTCATTTCAAGTACCAGATTCACAACGGCAAGAGTCTACAGTCTCTGTTCAGTCAGAGTTGCGGTGATTACGCCCTGATGTTCCTGATCGACCGAGCCGAAGGTCGGGACATGAACGAGTTCTTGAATCGTTTTAAGAAAAACGAGTTTGTGGAGAACGATCGTAAAGTAGGGCAGATGTTAGAACGTCTGATCGTGGACGAGTTGGATTGGCGCAAGATTTGTAAAACCCCGTGTCACCAGGACACGTGCGGTTCCTCCCGAGGAGTGCGTCATTTGTTATAAAGTAAGCTGTTCGAAATAAAAGACGTTCATTTTTGAGAAAAGGACGTTGCGTAGTCATGGCTCTTCAGTTTCAAGGGCATAGACATTTGGACAACGTGATAGCCAGGTTGGAAAAACGCTACGGAAATGCGGGTAAAAAGACGCCTCAACCCAGTGCTTTCAACATGGTCCGAAAAAAACAACCACAACCCGCAAGAAGAGTCGCTCTTCAACCGGCTCCAACGGCTCCAACGGCTCCAATGAGTGTCCTGGACACCGGTGCATTACCAGCGACCGTGACCGTGCGTAGGAAACCCAAGAGAGCCGCAAGAAGAGTCGCTCTTCAACCGGCTCCAATGAGTGTCCTGGACACCGGTGCATTACCAGCGACCGTGACCGTGCGTAGGAAACGCAAGAGAGCCACAAGAAGAGTCGCTCCAAAGGCTCCAAAGAAGGGAAAAGCGTGGTACGCCAAGAATTTCCAGGCGAAGAAACTCGTGAAACGCAAGAGTCGCGCCAAACCACCCATCTGTTTCAATCGTAGAACCACCCTCTTGAGTCTGTTGAAACGCATCCCAGCCGTCAAGACCACCTTGGTCAAGTTGATCGGATAAAAACGGAACGTCTCTAGACCCTGGACCATTTTTTCAAGATCATGGAACGGCGCAAAGCGTTTCAATTTCACACGCCGTCGAGTTTGTTGATAGCGGGTCCGTCGGGGTGCGGCAAGACGGTGTTCACGACCAAACTGTTGTTGGAGAACGGCGACTTGTTCCAACAAACACCGAAGAGTATTCACTACTGCTACGGATCGTGGCAAGACGGTTTCCAAAAGTTCAAGAAGGGTGGAGTCAAGTTTTACGAATGCATCCCCGATAGCGACCAGTTACCCCGATGGTTTCCTGGCGGGGGTGTGTTGGTCTTGGACGATCTAATGGACGAGGGCGGTAACGACAAGTGCGTGTTGGATCTCTTCACCAAACACTCGCATCATCGGAACATCACGGTGATTTACCTGTGCCAGGATCTATTCCCCAACGGAAAATTCGCCAAGACCATTTCCAGAAACGCGCATTACATCGCAGCCTTCAAGAACCCTCGGGATCAGTTGGGGATACGAAATTTACTTCTGCAATCGTTTCCCACGCAATGGCAAGAGGTGTTGGACACGTTTCGCAAGGTCACCGATCGACCTTACGGTTACATGCTATTGGATCTTCATCCAGCCAGTCAGGACGATCAACGCGTTCTCAGCCATGTGTTAAAAGACGAAGGATTCGTCCGATGCCATCAGTTTGCAACCCCATCATGTTGAGGAGCGAGGTCGAGTGGTTTCCGCTATTCATTCACCTGTGTAAAAACAGGCTCAAATACATCATGAATCCCCACGAGCTGGACTACGAACCGATGAGACAGGTCACGGAATGCGAGAGTTACCGTCAAGTACGGTCCATCATCAACGCATATAACGGTGAAGGTTTCGATTATTTGGTTCATAAACAACGAGAACTCGCCGAGAAGAAGATAGAAAGAGAAAGGTACATGGATAAAAATGAGCTCTTATGGTAGTGACGATTTCAACTTCTCGGCTCTGGAAGATTATTCGCCTTGGGGGACACCGGCTCGGACGAGTACTCTGATTCCGCCTGCCGCGGGTGTGGGTGCGAGTCTGAACACGCCTCCTTCACCGCGATCGTCACTGGCGACACCGCCTCTGCCCAATGTCTCGCCCATCGGAGTGGGCACCGCTGGCTCGGGTGCACCGCAGACCAACGTCACGGTGGGTGTCGGCAGTGCTGGATCGGTGTTGCGCGCCAATGTCACGGCAGGTGTCGGGGCACCCAGGATAACAATGTCCACCCCTTTGGCACGAGCCGTTCGAGGAGGGAAACGACCGAGACGCGTCCCGCGTCAAAATACACCGACGTCCTCCAGCAATTCCGGAAGCCGCAGAAGAAGTAGCGCTAGTGGTAGCGGTGGAAGAGGCAGAGGCAGAGGCACTGACAGAGGTGGAAGTGGAGGCGGAGGCGGAGGTGGAGGCGGAGGTGGAGGCGGAGGCGGAGGCGGAGGCGGAGGAGGTAGTGGTGGCGGAAGTGGCGGTGACTCCACACCGCCTTCGTCGATTCGATCGGGTCTTTCTCGAGCTCGAAGAAGAAGAAGGAGGAGGCGAGGAGACCGTGTTCTCGACCAAGCCCAGATGCAGCAACAATTGGAAGAGATTTTGCGCCAACAACAACAGACGGCCACGGGTCGACGAATCGCAGGCATCACCACGACGAATACGATCACGACTACCTATAAGAACGGACAACGTCCTACGGTGACTCGCAATTCGACCAGTGTACGAAACTGAGAATCTCACCAAGCTAAAAAGAGTCATGAGTACTTTGGTCTGTTTATTGGATCAACCTTTCAACACCGTGGTGGATTTGGATTCCCTGAAACGTTTGGACGGACTGTACGCTTTCTACCACAAGTATTGGTGGTGTCGAAGGCGGATGTTCGGTTACTACAAATTGTGCAACGCCATTCTCAACGGACTGGCCTTACTGACGGCGGCAGCGAGCATCGTCGTGGGATCCGTGTGTAAAGACGGGTACGCGGCGGTAGGATTGACGGCTCTCGCCGCCGCGCTGAAAGGATGGAACGATTTCAAGAAGTATTCGCTCAAGATGGACATGACCCAATTCGCTTACACGACGTACGAAAAGACGTTGACCGAACTACGGAACTACGCTCTGGGCGGTGTGGAGGAATTGGATGGGTTTTTGGTCAAGATGCAAACGTTGGACGACACGGTGACGGATTTCGCACCTCCCACGTACGACCGATACGTTCGAGACTACGAAACACGATTCGTTCACGCACCTCTATAAGAAGGACGTGTGATCCCTTCGTGAATCATTTAAGGTGGAAACCCGACATGGTGAGGAGAAGTCGAAGGAGACGACGGCGAGTGGGAGTACGTAGAAGAAGGAGGACCCAAACGGGAAAAGGGTTTCTCGACAGTTTAACTAGCGGTCTAAATAGAGAAAAATTGAAACAAGGATGGAAGCATTATTCAGACATTCGAAGAAGAGTGACTCCACGACGGAAAAGTGGTTGGATGAATAATTGGATTCACTGAAACGTTCAAACGTGCCTCTATAAAAAGACGCGTGATCACCTGCCTACGTCATTCTAGTGGAAAAGTGAGTACGTGTAAGAACACGGCATGGTGGTGAGAAAGCGAAGGAGACGACGAGTGGGATTACGTCGAGTGGGAGTAGGAAGAAGGAGGAGGGTCCAAAGGGGAAAGGGTCTTGGTAAACTGGTCGGCACCGTAGCCAAGACGGTGTTA
Source organism: Orbicella franksi (assembly GCF_964199315.1). Classification (NCBI taxonomy): domain Eukaryota; kingdom Metazoa; phylum Cnidaria; class Anthozoa; order Scleractinia; family Merulinidae; genus Orbicella; species Orbicella franksi. The sequence goes on from NC_138151.1 coordinate 757,028, forward strand.
AGCCTTCTCGAAGACTTGTGAATAAAAGAGCGGGACGAACCAACCGGACGTTAGACGCGAACGATGAAGCGGTTGCGACGACAACGTCATTTCTTGACGCGCGTCCTGAAAGAAGCCAATCGAAATAAACGTCAACGGATGTTGCAATACGCCGACAGAGATCAGATCAACGCCATCAGCGAGATGGTTCTCAATTTGCTGAAAAAGAGGATCCCCATCGACGTCACGACTTATGGGAAACTGAAAAGACATAAAAAGGTTTTGCGAGAAGTGGGTAGACGCAAAAACTCTCTCAAGCGTCGAAGAGAGCATCTCCTGAGTCAGAACGGAGCGGGGTTCTGGAGCGGATTACACGGTTGTTTCAAAGCATGTTGTGTACGGTGAAAGGACGCGGCGAAGACGGTTACCCGCTGGAGGGGATCGACGTCATACCCAATTTCCCGCCGAGAGAAGAAGAGTCCAATACCATTCCTAAACTCGTGCAGTTGTTGCAAGACGCCAATCGTCGCGAAGCCCGATGGAAAGACTCGTACGAGTACTTGAACAAGAGGTACCACGACCTGTATCAAGAATACATGACTTTAAAGTTCGGTGACTTCTGCCAAACCTGTCAAACGAAACGAGATACCACGCCGCCCGGTGGGTGCATCGAGTTGTGCAGGGAGTGCGGTAAAGGCAAGCGAACCGTTCAAAGTCTCGAACTCGAGTTGGAAAAGAAAGACGAATCCATACGGTACTGGCAAGACTGTTACGAGACGGCCTTGAGAGAATTGTCCGAGTTTCCTGACACGACCTTGAGTCAGAAGGTATGAACGAAGTCATGATGGTGCCCGTTCAAGAATTCAATCGTCTGCAAGATTATTACAAGGGGAAGATCAGCCAGAATGCCTTGTTGAACAAAGCCGGACGTCTGGCCGCCGAAGAACATCTCATCCTGAACGACAAACGTATCCCCGCCAGCATGGCCGTCAAGATGACCAAACCCCTGGCCAACGAAGAAGGGAAACTGGTGAAACGTATACGGACGGGTAAAAGCGGTCCCATCTCGTACCAGGGAACGACAGAACCCGAAGGCATGGTCGACGCACCCGTCGAAACTCTGTTGAAACAGATCCTCAAGGGAGTCAACCAACCAGCCGCAGCCCCCGTGATCATCCCGCCACAACCCCTTTCTACGACAGGACTGAAAAAGGAGCTGAAAACCCCCATACCCTCCACGTCAGGTTTTAAAAAGGAGAAGAAAACCCCCAAACCCTTCAGTCCATTCGAACAGGTCACGCTAGGTAAAACTCCCCTATCGTCCAAGAAAAAAGCACCCATCTCCGATAGAGCCAGACGTGTACTGAAATCACTCGGTATCGACTACGACGACGGTGGTTACAGTCCCAAAGGCAAGTCAAAGAAGTACAAGAAGGCCAAACCGTCAGCCGCAGAAAAGTTACAAGCAGGTTGGGAAGATTTCGAAGACCCCTGGAGAAGGGGACTAGACTATGACTCGGATTAAGAAGAAGGGAAAAAAGGCGCCTGCACCCCCGAAGAGAAGTACCCGACGTCGCCGTCAACGAGGGTATGGGTTCGACATCCAAAAATGGTTGGGCAAGACCGGGATCGAGTTCCATTGGCCCGGTTATCAGTACATGGGACCTGGTACCAAACTGAAGAAACGTCTGGCGCGAGGAGACCCCGGGATCAACCGTCTGGACCGACTGGCCAAACAACACGACATTGACTATTCCAAGGCCAAGAACTTACAGGACAAATGGAACGTCGACACCAAGATGATCCAGGCCATCGACAGATTACCCGGACGTAAAACCATGACAGAACGCATTGTTAAGAAAATCATGCAGGTCAAGAAACGTTTGAAATTGTAAAACCTTTATTGTTGTTATAATTAAAGTTACACACACGCTTTTGTTGTTTTTTTCAAAAAGAGTCTCTTTTTCTTTAAGTCGAAAATAAATAGTGTTCTAACTGATCCATAAGTTCGTTGGTGACTGGGAAATGACAACGGTTCTGTTCTACTGTATCTTCGCGTTCAAACTGCGCGAACCCGCGTCCCATGTCATGAAGCATGGATGCCATCTGATCAAGCTCACTAGCTATTTCCATGGTCATCTCTTCCATTTCTTGTTCTTCTCGTACTCGTTTCATTCGGTTTTCTTCTGCTTTCTTCCTATTTTTCCTGATTTCCGAAAGTCTCCGTTGTACAGGATCCTCGGGTTCCGCTAACATACGCTCTAATTCCTCTACCAACCCTTCATCAGGCTCAGAGTCAGAGTCAGAGTCAGAGGAGAAGGAATAAGACAACCGCTTCCCACGGCGTTTCGGTGGGGGTAATACCTGTGGTGCTGCAGTGGTATTGGAGCGTCCCATGTCATGAAGCATGGATGTCATCTGATCAAGCTCACTAACTATTTCCACGATCCTCTCTTCCATTTCTTGTTCTTCTCGTACTCGTTTCATTCGGTTTTCTTCTGCTTTCTTCCTATTTTTCCTGATTTCCGAAAGTCTCCGTTGTACAGGATCCTCGGGTTCCGCTAACATACGCTCTAATTCCTCTACCAACCCTTCATCAGGCTCAGAGTCAGAGTCAGAGTCAGAGGAGAAGGAATAAGACAACCGCTTCCCACGGCGTTTCGGTGGGGGTAATGCCTGTGGTGCTGCAGTGGTATTGGTGGATGACGGTAGTGCTCTTTGTGGTGGTGGTGATCTTAGTGTCACTGCTCTTAGCGGAAATGGTGATGGTAGTGATGCAGTAGTGGTGCTTGTGCTCTTATCGGCGGCGGTCGTGGTGGAGGCGTAGGTGATGGCGCTTTCATTAGAAGTGACCGTGGTGATGGATGATGATGATGATGATGTTATCGAGCAACCCGGAAACAAACCTCTAAGAATTTCATCCGGATCATACATATCCTCATTCCTTACCTCACACCTCTCGGCCCTGCGTCTTTTCTGTTCGCGAACTTTCTCGGGGTTTTCCGCGGGGCGCCTGAAATCCGTTAACCCTATACGGACTCTAAACAGCTTCCGAAGAATTTTCTCGTGATTGTACTTAACCCCATTCTTCCTTTCTAATGATTTTATAGCCTCGCCCGCAATGTGCTTAAACCGTACCTCACACCTCTTGGCCCTGCGTCGGGCACGATATCGTCTTTTCTGTTCGCGAACTTTCTCTGGATTCTCCTTTTTCCACTCTCGCGCGAACTCTCTTCTTCTCACTCTCTGTCGTTTCAATGCTGCAGCGGAGCGGGCAGGCATGGTCTCAAAAACTTCCACAGTTAAAAAGCGCTCTATACACATACAAAGATGCAGAATGAAGAGCGAACGACGCGGATTCGCTTTACGCAGATCCGTTCAACCAATCACAGATCGAGACCAAGTCACGTGTTACTTAGACCCAGGGGATAGGGGGTACCCCCCTACCACACCCCCTCACGGTAGGAGACTGGACACCCTTTATACCGCGTGTATAGAATAAGCGAGTCGGACCGTCAAAGGCACTCTGAGTTTTGAACTTGTATGAGCGCCCATTACAGAAGACTGTGGAGACTCTCGTTGCTGTGGAATCTCAAAGGACCGAGTGAGTATAGCATGGAAGTATTAGAGCGGTGTGATTCCGAGTTGACTACCTTGAGAAAGCGAGTGCAAGAATGGATGAAGGATGAAGAAGAGAATCGAGAGACCCCGTTATACAATGTCCTAGAAACCCTTTTAGGTTTCATTGGGGTGTGCCTAGACAAACTAGATCTTCTGTTCGTAGAGACAAGTTTATGGGGCGCTGACGAGGACGAGATCAACAATTTAGTAGCCCATGTAGACTTTGCACGTGACGCTTACAGACAATTGCTTTAATTCTAGCCATGGAACAACCCCTCCATTGCCATGTGTGTAAACAAACCAGACCTTGCTGCCGCCGACCAATAATAGAGTTGAGTCAACGTGGGACCCACGAAAAATTCGTACGCGCGCTCACGGGACCGCTGAGAGAAGCCTGGGGACTGGGGAGAGTCTGGGAAACCTGCTGCAAGACCATCTATGGCGAGCATTTCAATTACGAGACCCAAAAATATGCCCCCGTCTTCCTGGGAAACAGTTACGACCAGGCCATGTCACGGGTCAATCATGTAAAATCGTTCCTGTAATATGGGCGCCAGTCATCAGGACTAGGCACAAGTCCCGCAATGTAAAAATTAAGTCCTGGTGTATCCAATTAAAAAAAAAAAGTTGTTTTTTGCTCTATTTTTCAAACTCCGTGTCTCCATTACGTGCAAGCACTCCAGACGATGCAAAAATCACATTCTCTCTTTAAAGGATCTTTATTAAAATGTTACAGGCATGGATAAAAATGTTTTTTCACTCCTCTGATTTTTTTACAATTTGTTTGATAAATGCTCGGTACGCCAACTCGTCTCTGTTGTCCCAAGCGCTCTTCCACTCTTTCCATCCGTCCTCAAATCCCTCCGGCAACTTCTCCAAACACACGGGGTCTTTAAACGAGATGGAGTGGTCAGCAAGCATCTTCTCAGACAGCATTCTTCTGAAACTCAGCACCTCATCCGCCAGCTTCGTCACCTCTTTCTTCAGGAGGACATCCATAGCGTGAGAAACGGCGCATATCATCATCTTTCCAAGAATACCGTCATGAACAGCATCCATCACCCTCGCGGCAAGTTCTTCTTCTATCTCCTCTTCAGAAACCTCCACCTTCGTCTCGCTCTCCTCTGAGGACATCTTCTAGTCGTCAAGCTCAAAACAACTATACTCCTTCCACACTCGCGCAAACCCTTTTATTCCCATCCAAACCTCGATTTCATGCATATGACAACCTCGAGTTCAGGGATTGGCTATCGCCTTATTTGGGCACGCGCGTGACCTGGGATGCAAAAGACTGCTGACCTGTGACGTCACTGCAGACGCATATTTTGATAACCCCCTAACTCATGAATATATTAATGAGCAAATCCGGCCCTCTGATTGGTCGAGAGCCTTTTTTAATGATATGCACGGCCTTCTGATTGGCTACGGCCCACACAAGCGCCCTACACTACTTAAATTATTCGCCAACTTCCGGGAAATCGAGCAAAAGTGGCCCAAAATCACCATGCGCGTAAGGCGGTCTCGGCTACTCTTTCAGTCTTAAAATAAAGGTGGGCTATATTTCGACCTAGAAGCTCGAGACCGGGCGTGCGCTAATTTTACCTGTGTCCATTTCACTGACATCTTAGTCTATCAGGAGTTACTTTAGAGTCCTTGGGACTGGAAAATATTTCCCAAATTCTGGCAGATCGAGCCAAAGTTGCTCAAAATCACGATGCGCGTAAGGCGGTCTCGGCTACTCTTTCAGTCTTAAATTGAAGTGGGGCTATATTTCGGCCGACAAGCTCAACACCGAGCGTGCGCTCCTTTTACCTGTGTACATATCACTGAAAACTAATTTCATCAGGAGTTAGCATAGAGTCCTCGGGACTGGAAAATATGCCCCGAATTCCCGCAAATCGAGCCAAAGATGCTCAAAATCACGATGCGCGTAAGGCGGTCTCGGCTACTCGTTTACTCCGATAATGAAGTGGGCTATATTTCGGTTCTACAAGCTCGACACCGAGCGTGCTCTTCTTTTACCTGTGTCCATTTCATTAAGAACTAAGTCCATCAGGAGATAGTTTAGAATCTTCGAGACTGGAAGCTATCCTCCAAGTTTCGGCTAATTCAGCCATACTTTCTTAGAATTACGATAAGCCTACGGCAGTTTCGTTTACTCTTTCAGTCTTAAAATGAACTGGGGCTACATTTCGGCCTAGAAGCTCGACACCGAGCGTGCGCTCCTGTTACCTGTGACCATTTTACTGAAAACTAAGGCCATCAAGAGTTAGGGTAGAGTCCCCGGGACTGGAAAATATCCCCCAAATTTTGGCAGATCGAGCCGTCGTGGCTAAAAATTTCGATGCGCTTAAGGCGGTTTCGTGTGCACTTTCAGTCTTAAAATAAAGTGGGGCTATATTTCGGCCTCCAACCTGGAAACCTAGCGTGCGCCCCTTTTACCTCTGTCCATTTCACTAAAAACTAAGGTATTCAGGAGTTAGTTTAGAGCTTCCGGGACTGGAAAATATCCCCCAAGTCCCAGGAAATTAAGCCGAAGTTCGACAAAATTACCATGCGCGTAAGGCGGTCCCGGCTACTCTTTCAGTCTTAAAGTGAAGTGGAGCTATATTTCGGCCCAGAAGCTCGAAAGTAAACGTTCAAAAAGTTGTGCTGTGTCCATTTTACTGGAGACCAAGGACGCCGGGGGTCAGTTTAGGGTCCCCGGGACTGGAAAATATCCCCCAAGTTCCGGGAAATTTAACAGAAGTTAGTCAAAATCACGACGCGCGTACGGCGGTCTCGGCTACTCTTTCAGTCTTAAAGTGAAATGGGGCAATATTTCGGCCCAGAAGCTCGAAACTGAGTGTTTAAAAAGTTTTGCTGTGTCCATTTCACTGCAAAACAAGGCAATCACGACTTAGTTTAGCGTCCAAGGGACTGGAAATATCCCCCAAGTTACGGGAAATCCACCCGAAGTTAGTCAAAATCACGATGCGCTTAAGGGGGTCTCGGCTACTCTTTCAGTCTTAAGGTAAAGTGGGCTTAGATTTAACTCCAGAAGCTCGAAAGTAAGGGTTCAAAAAGTTTTGTCTCTATTTCACTCACATCTTAGACAATCAGGAGTGAGTTTAGAGACTTTGGGACTGGAAAATATCTCCCAAGTTTCGCCAGATCGAGCCGAAGATCCTCAAAAATACAATGCGCGTAAGGCGCTCCCGCCTACTCTTTCAGTCTTAAAAAGAAGGAGAACTATATTTCGGCCAGCAAGCTCGAAATTGCGGGTTCAAAAAGTGTTCCTGTGTCCATTTCACTGGAAACCAAGGCCATCAGGAGTTAGTTTAGAGTCCCCGGGACTGGAAAATATCCCCCTATTTGCGGGAAATCCAGCCGAAGTATCCCAACATCACGATGCGCGTAAGGCGGTCTTGGCCACTCTTTCAGTCTTAAAGTTAATTGGGGCTATATTTCGAACCATAAGCTCGAAAGTGAGCGTTCAAAAAGTTTTGCTGTGTCCATTTAACTGCAAACTAAGGCCATCGGAAGTTAGTTTAGGTTCCCCGGGAATTGAAAATATTCGCCAACCTCCGGGAAATCGAGTCGAAGTTGGTCAAAATGACGCTGCGCGTAAGGCGGTCTCGGCTACTCCTTCAGTCTTAAAGTGAAGTAGGGCTATATTTCGGCCGAGAAGCTCGAAAGTGAGCGTTCAAAAAAATGTGCTGTGTCCATTTCACTGCAAACCAAGGCCGTCAGCAGTTAGTTTAGAGTCCCCGGGACTGGAATATATCCCCGAAGTTCCCGGAAATCGAACGGAAGTTGGTCAAAATCACGATGCGCGTAAGACGGTCTCTGCTACTCTTTCAGTCTTAAAGTAAAGTGGGGCTATATTTCGGCCCAGAAGCTCGAAAGTGACCCTTTAAAAAGTTACGCTTTCTGCATTTAACTGCAAACCAAGGCCATCAGGAGTTAGTTTAAAGTCCCCCGGACTGGAAAATATCCCCCAAGTTGTGATAAATCGAGCTGAACTTGGTGAAAATCACGATGCTCGTAAGGCGGTCTCGGCTAATGTTTCAGTCTTAAAGTGAAATACGGTTGTATTTCTGCCCAGAAGCTCGAGACTGAGCGTTCAAAAAGTTTTCCTGCGTCCATTTCACTGCAAACCAAGGCCATCAGAAGTTAGTTTAGAATCCCCGGGACTTGAAAATATCGCCAAAATTCTAGAAAATCGAGCGGAAGTTGCTCAAAATCTCGATGCGCGTAAGGCGGTCTCGGCTACTCTTTAAGTCTTAAAGTGAAGTGGGGCTATATTTCATCCCAAAAGCTCCAAAATAAGCCTTCAGAAAGTGTAACTGTGTTAATTTCACTGCAAACCAAGCCCATCAGGAGTTAGTTTAGACTCCTCGGGACTGGAAAATATCGCCCAAGTTCGGGGAAATCGAGCCGAATTTGGTCAAAATCACGATGCGCGTAAGGCAGCTCAGCTACTCTTTCATTTTTAAAGGGAACTGGGGGTATATTTCGGCCGAGAAGCTAGAAAGTGAAAGTTCAAAAAGTTTTGCTGTGCTCATTTCACTGCAAACCAAGGCCATCAGGAGTTAGTTTAGACTCCTCGGGACTGGAAAATATCGCCCAAGTTCGGGGAAATCGAGCCGAATTTTGGTCAAAATCACGATGCGCGTAAGGCAGCTCAGCTACTCTTTCATTTTTAAAGTGAACTGGGGGTATATTTCGGCCGAGAAGCTAGAAAGTGAAAGTTCAAAAAGTTTTGCTGTGCTCATTTCACTGCAAACCAAGGCCATCAGGAGTTAGTTTAGACTCCTCGGGACTGGAAAATATCGCCCAAGTTCGGGGAAATCGAGCCGAATTTGGTCAAAATCACGATGCGCGTAAGGCAGCTCAGCTACTCTTTCATTTTTAAAGTGAACTGGGGGTATATTTCGGCCGAGAAGCTAGAAAGTGAAAGTTCAAAAAGTTTTGCTGTGCTCATTTCAATGCAAACCAAGGCCATCAGGAGTTAGTTTAGACTCCTCGGGACTGGAAAATATCGCCCAAGTTCGGGGAAATCGAGCCGAATTTTGTCAAAATCACGATGCGTCTAAGGCGGTCTCGGCTACTATTTCAGTCTTAAAGTGAAGTTGGGCTATATTTCGGCCCAGAATTTCGAAAGAAAGCGTTCAAAAAGATTTCCTGTGTCCATTTCACTGCAGACCAAGGCCATCAGGGGTTAGTTTAGAGTCCTTGGCACTTGAATATATACCCGAAGTTTCGGGAAATCGAGCCAAAGTTGGTCAAAATCACGATGCGCGTAAGACGGTGTCGGCTACTCTTTCAGTCTTAAACTGAAGTGGGGCTATATTTCGGCTCAGAAGCCCCAAGGGGAGCGTTGAAAAAGTTTTGCTCTCTCCAAACCAACGCCATCATGAGTTAGTTTAGAGTCCCCGGGACTGGAAAATATCTTTTAAGTTCTGGCAACTCAAGCCGAACTTGGTCAAAATCACGATGCACCTAAGGCGGCCTCGGCTACTCTTTCAGTCTTAAAGTGAAGTGGGGCTCTATTTCGGACCAGAAACTCCAAAGTGAGCGCTGCAAAAAATTTGCTGTGTCCATTTCACTGCAAACCAAGGCCATCAAGAGTTAGTTTAGAGTCCCCGGGACTGCCATATATTTCCCAAGGTCCGGAAAATGGAGAAGACGTTGGTCAAAATCAAGATGCCCGCAAGACGGTCTTGGCTAGTCTTTTAGTCTTAAAGTGAAGTGGGACTATATTTCGGCCCAGAAGCTCAAAAGTGAGCGTTCAAAAAGTTTTGCTGTATCCATTTCAATGGAAACGAAGGCCATCAGGGGTTACTTAAGAGTCTTCGGGACTGGAAAATATCCCCCAAATTCAGGGAAATTTAGCCGAAATTGGTCAAAATCACGGTGCGCGTTAGGCGGTCTCGCTTACTGTTTCAGTCTTAAAGTGAAGTGTGGCTTTATTCCTGCCCAGGAGCTTGAAAGTGAGCGTTCAAAAAGTTTCCCTGTGATTATTTCACCGCAAACCAAAGCCTTCAGGAGAAAGTTTAGAGTCCCCGGGACTGGAAAATATCCCCCAAGTTCCGGGGAATCGAACCGAAGTTGATCAAAATCACGATTCGCGAAACGCGGTATCGGCTACTGTTTCAGTCTTAAAGTGAAGTGGGGCTATATTTCGGGCCACAAGCCCGAAAGTGAGCGTTCAAAATGTTTTGCTGTGTTCTTTGACTGAAAAACAAGCCATCACGAGTTAGTTTAGCGTCCCTGGGACAGGAAAATATTCCCCAAGTTCCGGGAAAGCGAGCTGAAGTTGGTCAAAACCACGATGCTCCCAAAGCGGTCTCGGCTACTCTTTCAGTCTTAAAGTGAAGTGGTGCTATATTTCTGTCCAGCAGCTCGAAAGTGAGCGTTCAAAACGTTTTGCTGTGTCCATTTCACTGCAAACCAAAGCTATCAAAAGTTAGTTTAGGGTCCCCGGGACTAGAAAATATTCCCCAAGTTCCGGGAAAGCGAGCCGAAGTTGATCAAAATCATGATGCGCGAATTGCGGTCTCGGCTACTGTTTCAGTCTTAAAGTAAAGTGTGGCTATATTTCGGCCCACAAGCTCGAAAGTGAGCGTTCAAACAGTTTTGCTGTGTCCATTTCACTGCAAAGCAAGGCCATCAGGACTTAGCTTAGCGTCCAAGGGAGTGGAAAATATCCCCCAAGTCCCGGGAATTGGAGCCCAAGTTGATCAAATTCATGATGCGCGTAACGTGTTCTCGGCTACTGTTTCAGTCTTAAAGTCAAGTGTGCCTATGTTTCGGCCCACAAGCTAGAAAGTGAGCGTTCAAAAAGTGTTGCTGTGTCCATTTCACTTCAAAACAAGGCCATCAGGACTTAGTTTAGCGTCCAAGGGACTGGAAAATATCCCCCAAGTTCCGGGAAATCCATTCGAAGTTCGTCAAAATTACGATATACGTAAGGCGCTTTCGGCTATTCTTTCAGTCTTAAAGTAAAGTCGGGCTATATTTCTGTCCAGAAGCTCGAAAGTGAGCGTTCAAAACGTTTTGCTGTGTGCATTTCATGGCAAACCAAAGCTATCAAAAGTTAGTTTAGGGTCCCCGGGACTGCAAAATATTCCCCAAGTTCCGGGAAAGCGAGCCGAAGTTGATCAAAATCACAATGCGCGAAATGGGGTCTCGGCTACTGTTTCAGTCTTAAAGTAAAGTGTGGCTATAGTTCGGCCTACAAGCTCGAAAGTGAGCGTTCAAAAAGTTTTGCTCTGTCCATTTCAATGCAAAGCAAGGCAATCAGGAGTTAGTTTAGAGTCCCCGGGACTGGAAAATATCCCCCAAGTTCCGAGAAATCGATCCGAAAAAGGTCAAAATCACGATGCGCGTAAGGCGATCTCGGCTACTCTTTCAGTCTAAAAGTAAAGTGGGCCTATACTTCGGCGCAGAAGCTCAAAAGTGGGCGTTTAAAAAGTTATGCTGTGTGCATTTCAGTGCAAACCAAGGCCAAACGGAGTTAGTTTAGAGTCCCCCGGACTGGAAAATATTCCAAAAGTTGCGTGAAATCGAGCTGAACTTGGTCCAACTCACGATGCACGTGAGGCGGTCTCGGCTACTATTTCAGTCTAAAAGTGAAGTGAGATTCTATTTCGGCCCAGAAGCTACAAAGAGAGTGTTCAAAAAGCTTTCCTTTGTCCATTTCACTGAAAACCAAGGCAATCAGGAGTTAGTTTAGAGCCCGTGGAAATGGAATATATCCCCCAAGTTCCGGGAAACCGACCCGAAGTTGGTCAAAATCACGATTTGCGCAACACGCTCTCGGCTACTCTTTCACTCTTAAAGTAAAGTGGGGCTATATTTCGGTCCACAAGCTCGAGAGTGAGCGTTCAAAAAGTTTCGCTGTGTCCATTTCACTGAAAACCACGACAATCAGGAGTTAGTTTAGAGTCCCCAGGACTGGAAAACATCCCCCAAGTTCCGGCAAATCGAGCCGAAGTTGGTCAAAATCACGGTGCGCTTAAGGCGGTGTCGGCTACTCCTTCAGTCTTAAAGTGAAGCGGGACTCTATTTCGGCCCACAAGCTCAAAGCTCAAAAAAAATTACTGTGTCTATTTCACTGCAAACCAAGGCTATCAGGAGTTAGTTTGGAGTCCCCGGGAGTGGAATGTATTTCCCAAGTTCCGGAAAATCGAGAAGACGTTGGTCAAAATCACGATGCGCGTAAGACCTTCTCGGCTACTCTTTCAGTCTTAAAGTGAAGTGGAGCTATATTTTGGCCCAAAAGCTCAAAAGTGAGCGTTCAAAAAGTTTTGCTGTATCCATTTCAATGCAAACCAAGGCCATCAGGGGTTACTTAAGAGTCCTCGGGACTGGAAAATATCCCCCAAGTTCCGGTAAATCGAGCCGAAGTTGGTCAAAATCACGATGTGCGTAACGTGGGCTCGGCTACTCTTTCAGTCTTAAAGTGAAGTGGGGCAATATTCCGGCCCAGAAGCTCGAAAGTGAGTGTTTAAAAAGTTTTGCTGTGTCACTTTCAGTGCAAACCAAGGCCATCAGAAGTTACTTTAGAGTCCCCGGAAGTGGAGAATATCCCTCAAGTCCCGGGAAATCGAGCCGAAGTTGATCAAATTCATGATGCGCGTAACGTGGTCTCGGCTACTGTGTCAGTCCTAAAGTGAAGTGGGGCTTTCTTTCGGCCAGGAAGCTCGAAGGTGAGCGTTCAAAAAGTTTTGCTCTGTCCATTTCACTGCAAACCAAGGCCATCAGGAGTTAGTGTAGAGTTCCTGGGACTGGAAAATATCCCCCAAGTTCCGGAATGTCGACCCGAAGTTTGTCAAACTCACGATGCGAGCAAGGCGGTCTCGGCTACTCTTTCAGTCTTAAGTGAAGTGGGGCTATATTTTGGCCCAGAATCTCCAAAGTCTGCTTTCAAGAAATTGTGCTGTGTCCATTTCAATGCAAATCGAGGCCATCAGGAGTTACTTTAGAGTCCCCGGGACTGGAAAATATCCCCCAAGTCCCGGGAATTGGAGCCGAAGTTGATCAAATTCATGACGCGCGTAACGTGGTCTCGGCTACTGTTTCAGTCTTAAAGTCAAGTGTGCCTATATTTCGGCCCAAAAGCTAGAAAGTGAGCGTTCAAAAAGTTTTGCTGTGTCCATTTCACTTCAAAACAAGGCCATCAGGACTTAGTTTAGCGTCCAAGGGACTGCAAAATATCCCCCAAGTTCCGGGAAATCCATTCGAAGATCGTCAAAATTACGATGCGCGTAAGGCGGTCTCATCTACTCTTTCAGTCTTAAAGTAAAGTGGGGCTATATTTCTGCCCAGAAGCTCCAAAGTTGTGCTCTCTCCATTTTACTGAAAACCAAGGCCATCAGGAGTTACTTTAGAGTCCCTTTGACTGGAATATATCCCCCAAGTTTCGGGAAATAAACGCGAAATTGGTCAAAATCACGATTCGCTCAAGGCGGTCTCGCCTACTCTTTCAGTCTTAAAGTAAAATGGGGCTCTATTTCGGCCCAGAAGCTCGAGAGTGAGCGTTCAAAAACTTTCGCTGTGTCCATTTCACTGCAAACCAAGACAAGCAGGAGTTAGTTGAGAGTCCCCGGGACTGGAAAATATCCCCCAAGTTCTGGGAAATCAACCCGAAGTTTGTCAAAATCAGGATGCGCGTAAGGCGGTCTCGGCTACTCTTTCAGTATTAAAGTAATGGGGGCTATATTTTGGCCCAGAAGCTCGAAATTGAGCGTTCAAAAAGTTTTGCTGGCTCCATTTTACTGCAAACCAAGGCCATCAGGAATGAGTTTAGAGTCCTCAGAAGTGGAATATATCCCCTTAGTTCCGGCAAATCCAGCCGAAGTTGCTGAAAATCACGATGCACGTAAGGCGGTCTCGGCTACTCTTTCAGTCTTCAAGTGAAGTGGGGTTCTATTTCGGTCCAGAAGCTCGAAAGTATGCGTTCAAAAGCTTTTTCTGTTTCCGTTTCACTGCAAACCAAGACAAGCACGAGTTAGTTCAGAGTCCCCAGGACTGAAAAATATCCCCCAAGTTCCGGGAAATTTAACCGAAGTTGGTCAAAATCACGACGCGCGTACGGCGGTCTCGGCTACTCTTTCAGTCTTAAAGTGAAATGGGGCAATATTTCGGCCCAGAAGCTCGAAACTGAGTGTTTAAAAAGTTTTGCTGTGTCCATTTCACTGCAAAACAAGGCAATCACGACTTAGTTTAGAGTCTCCGGGACTGGAAAATATCCCCCAAGTTCCGGGAAAGCGAGTCGAACTTGATCAAAATCACGATGCGCGAAACGTGGTCTCGGCTAGTGTTTCACTCTTAAAGTGAAGTATGGCTATATTTCGGCCCACAACCTCGAAAGTGAGCGTTCAAAACGCTTTCCTATGTCCATTTTAATGCAAACCAAGGCCATCAGGAGTTAGTTTAGAGTCCCCGGGACTTGAAAATATCGCCAAAATTCTAGAAAATCGAGCGGAAGGTGCTAAAATTCGCGATGCGCGTAAGGCGGTCTCGCCTACTCTTTCAGTCTTAAAGTGAAGTGGGGCTATATTTCATCCCAGAAGCTCGAAAATAAGCCTTCAAAAAGTGTTACTGTGTTCATTTCACTGCAAACCAAGGCCATCAGGAGTTAGTTTAGACTCCTCGGGACTGGAAAATATCGCCCAAGTTAGGGGAAATCGAGCCGAATTTTGTCAAAATCACGATGCGCGAGAGGCGGTGTCGGCTATTCTTTCATTCTTAAAGTGAAGTCGGGTTATATTTCGGCCGAGAAGCTCGAAAGTGAAAGTTCAAAAAGTTTTGCTGTTTGCAGTTCACCGCAAACCAAGCCACATCAGGAGATAGTTTACAGTCTCCCGGACATCAAAATATCCCCCAAGTTCCGGGAGATCGAGCCGAAGTTGGTCAAAATCACGATGCGCGTAAGACGGTCTCGGCTGCTCTTTCAGTCTTAAACTGAAGTGGGGCTCTATTTCGGCTCAGAAGCCCGAAGGGGAGCGTTGAAAAAGTTTTGCTCTCTCCATTTCAATGCAAACCAAGGCAATCAGGAGTTACTTTAGAGTCCCCGGTACCGGAAAATATTCCCCATTTCCCGGGAAATCGAGCCAAAGTTGGTCAAAATCACGATGCGCGTAAGGCGGTGTCGGCTATTCCTTTATTCTTAAAGTGAACTCGGGCTATATTTCGGACCAGAAGCTCCAAAGTGAAAGTTCAAAAAGTTTGGCTGTGTCCATTTCACCGCGAACCAAGCCACATCAGGAGATAGTTTACTGTCTCCGGGACATCAAAATACCCCAAAAGTTCCGGGAAATCGAGCCGAAGTTTGTCAAAATCGCGATGTGCGTAAAGCAGTCTCGGCTACTCTTTGAGTCTTAAAGTGACGTGCCTGTATATTTCGGCCCAGAAGCTCGAAAGTGCGCGTTCAAAAAGTTATGCTGTGCCCATTTCACTGCAAAGCAAGGCCCTCAGGAAGTAGTTTACAGTGCCCGGAACTGGAAAATATCCCCCAAGTTCCGCGAAATCGAGACGAAGTTGGTCAAAATAACGATTCGCGTAAGGCGGTCTGGGCTACTCTTCCAGTCTTAAAGTGAAGTAGGGCTATATTTCGGTCCAGAAGCTCAAAAGTGAGCGTTCAAAAGGTTTTCCTCTCTCAATTTCACTGAAAACCAAGGCCTTCATGAGTTAGTTTAGAGTCCCCGGGACTGGAAAATATCTTTTAAGTTCTAGCAACTCAAGCCGAAGCTGGTGAAAATCACGATGCGCCTAAGGCGCCCTCGGCTCCTCTTTCAGTCTTAAATTGAAGTGGGGCTCTATTTCGGCCCAGAAGCTCGAAAGTGAGCTTCAAAAAGTTTTGCTCTGTGAATTTCACTGCAAACCAAGGCCATCAGGAGTTAGTTTAGCGTCCCCGGGACAAGAAAATATGCCCCAAGGTCCGGGAAATTGAGCCGAGGTTGGTCAAAATCACGATGCCCCTAACGTGGTCTCGGCTACTGTTGCTGTCTTAAAGTAAAGGGGGGCTATATTTCGGGCCAGAAGCCCGAAAGTGAGCGTTCAAAAAGTTTTGCTGTGTCCATTTCACTGCAAACCAAGGCCATCAGGGGTTAGTTTAGAGTCCCCGAGACTGAAAAATATTGCCCAAGTTCCGGGGAATCGAACCGAAGTTGATCAAAATCACGATGCGCGAAGTGCGGTATCGGCTACTGTTTCAGTCTTAAAGTGAAGTGGGGCTATATTTCGGGCCAGAAGTCCGAAAGTGAGCGTTCAAAATTTTTTGCTGTTGTATTTGACTGAAAAACAAGGCCATCACGAGTTAGTTTAGCGTCCCTGGGACTGGAAAATATTCCCCAAGTTCCGGTAAATCGAGCTGAATTTGGTCAAAATCACGGTGCTTCCAAAACGGTCTCGGCTACCCTTTCAGTCTCAAGGTGAAGTGGGGCTATATATTTCTGTCGAGAAGCTCGAAAGTGAGCGTTCAAAACGTTTTGCTGTGTCCATTTCACTGCAAACCAAAGGTATCAAAAGTTAGTTTAGGTTCCCCGGGTTTGGAAAATATTCCCCAAGTTCCAGGAAAGCGAGCCGAAGTTGATCAAAATCACGATGCGCGAAATGCGGTCTCGGCTACTGTTTCAGTCTTAAAGTAAAGTGTGGCTATATTTCGGCCCACAAGCTCGAAAGTGAGCGTTCAAAAAGTTTTGCTGTGTCCATTTCACTACAAAACAAGGCCATAAGGACTTACGTTAGCGTCCAAGGGACTGGAAAATATCCCCCAAGTTCCGGGAGATCCACCCGAAGCTTGTCAAAATCACAATGCACGTAAGGTGGCCTCGGTTCCTCTTTAAGTCTTAAAGTAAAGTTGGGCTTTATTTCGGCCAGGAAGCTCGAAGGTGAACGTTCAAAAAGTTTTGCTCTGTCCATGTCACTGCAAACCAAGGCCATCAGGAGTTAGTTTAGAGTTCCTGGGACTGGAAAATATCCCCCAAGGTCCGGAATATCGACCCGAAGTTTGTCAAACTCGCGATGCAAGCAAGGCGGTCTCGGCTACTCTTTCAGTCTTAAGTGAACTGGGGGAATATTTCGGCCCAGAATCTCGAAAGGGTGCTTTCAAAAAATTTTGCTGTGTCCATTTCAATGGAAGCCGAGGCCATCAGGAGTTACTTTAGAGTCCCCGGGACTGGAAAATATCCCCCAAGTCCCGGGAATTGGAGCCGAAGTTGATCAAATTCATGACGCGCGTAACGTGATCTCGGCTACTGTTTCAGTCTTAAAGTTAAGTGTGCGTATATTTCGGCCCACAAGCTAGAAAGTGAGCGTTCAAAAAAGTTTTGCTGTGTCCACTTTACTTCAAAACAAGGCCATCAGGACTTAGTTTAGCGTCCAAGGGACTGCAAAATATCCCCCAAGTTCCGGGAAATCCATTCGAAGTTCGTCAAAATTACTATGCGCGTAAGACGGTCTCATCTACTCTTTCAGTCTTAAAGTAAAGTGGGGCTATATTTCTGCCCAGAAGCTCCAAAGTTGTGCTCTCTCCATTTCACTGAAAACGAAGGCCATCAGGAGTTACTTTAGAGTCCCTTTGACTGGAATATATCCACCAAGTTTCGGGAAATAAACGCGAAATTGGTCAAAATCACGATTCGCTCAAGGCGGTCTCGCCTACTCTTTCAGTCTTAAAGTAAAATGGGGCTCTATTTCGGCCCAGAAGCTCGAGAGTGAGCGTTCAAAAACTTTCGCTGTATCCATTTCACTGCAAACCAAGACAAGCAGAAGTTAGTTTAGAGTCCCCGGGACTGGAAAATATGCCCCAAGTTCTGGGAAATCAACCCGAAGTTTGTCAAAATTACGATGCGCGTAAGGCGGTCTCGGCTACTCTTTCAGTGTTAATGTAATGGGGGGCTATAGTTTGGCCCAGAAGCTCGAAATTGAGCGTTCAAAAAGTTTTGCTGGCTCCATTTTACTGCAAACCAAGGCCATCAGGAATGAGTTTAGAGTCCTCAGAAGTGGAATATATCCCCTTAGTTCCGGCAAATCCAGCCGAAGTTGCTGAAAATCACGATGCACGTAAGGCGGTCTCGGCTACTCTTTCAGTCTTCAAGTGAAGTGGGGTTCTATTCGGTCCAGAAGCTCGAAAGTATGCGTTCAAAAACTTTTTCTGTTTCCATTTCACTGCAAACCAAGACCAGCACGAGTTAATTTAGAGTCCCCGGGACTGGAAAATATTTCGCAAGTTCCGGGAAGTCGATCCGAAGTTGATCAAAATCACGATGCGCGAAACGTGGTCTCGGCTACTGTTTCACTCTTAAAGTGAAGTATGGCTATATGTCGGCCCACAACCTCGAAAGTGAGCGTTCAAAAAGCTTTGCTGTGTCCCTTTCACTGCAAAACAAGGCCATCGGTACCTAGTTTAGTGTCCAAGGGACTGGAAAATATCCCCCAAGTTCCGGGAAATCCAGCCGAAGTTTTTGAAAATCACGATGCACGTAAGGCGGTCTCGGTTACTCTTTCAGTCTTCAAGTGAAGTGGGGTTCTATTTCGGTCCAGAGGCTCGAAAGTATGCGTTCAAAAACTTTTTCTGTTTCCGTTTCACTGCAAACCAAGACCAGCACGAGTTAGTTTAGAGTCCCCGGGACTGGAAAATATTTCGCAAGTTCCGGGAAGTCGAGCCGAAGTTAATCAAAATCACGATGCGCGAAACGTGGTCTCGGCTACTGTTTCAGTCTTAAAGTAAAGTGGGCTATATTTCGGCCCAGAAGCTTGAAGGTGAGCGTTCAAAAATTTTTGCTGTCTCCATTTCACTGCAAACCAAGGCCATCAAGAGTTAGTTTAGAGTCCCTGGGACTGGAAAATATCCCCCAAGTTCCGGAATATCGACCCGAAGTTTGTCAAAATCACGATGCGCGCACGCCGGTCTCGGCTACTCTTTAAGTCGTAAGTGATGTGGGACTATATTTCGGCCTAGAAGCTCGAAAGTGTGCGTTCAAAAACTTGTGCTGTGTGAATTTCACTGCAAACCATGGCCATCAGGAGTTTGTTTAGAGTCCCCGGAACTGGAAAATATTCCCCAAGTTCCAGGAAAGCGCGCAGAAGTTGATAAAAATCACGATACGCGTAACGCGGTCTCGGCTACTCTTTTAGTCTTAAATGGAAGTGTGGCTATATTTAGGCCCACAAGTTCGAAAGTGAGCGTTCAAAAAGTTGTGCTGTGTCCATTTCACTCCAGAGGAAGGCTATCAAGAGTTACTTTAGAGTCCGCGGGACTGGAAAATATCCCCCAAGTTCCGGGAAATCGTGCCGAAGTTGGTCAAACTTAAGATGGGCGTAAGGTGGTCTCGGCTACTCTTTCACTCTTAAAGTCAAGTGGAGCTATATTTCGGCCCAGAAGCTCGAAAGTGAGCGTTCAAAAAGTTGTGCTGTGTCCATTTTACTGCAGAGCAAGGACGTCGGGGGTCAGTTTAGAGTCCCCGGGACTGGAAAATATCCCCCAAGTTCCGGGAAATTTAACCGAAGTTGGTCAAAATCACGACGCGCGTACGGCGGTCTCGGCTACTCTATCAGTCTTATAGTGAAGTGGGGCAATATTTCGGCCCAGAAGCTCGAAACTGAGTGTTTAAAAAGTTTTGCTGTGTCCATTTCACTGCAAAACAAGGCCATCATGACTTAGTTTAGCGTCCAAGGGACTGGAAATATCCCCCAAGTTACTGGAAATCCACCCGAAGTTCGTCAAAATCACGATGCGCTTAAGGGGGTCTCGGCTACTCTTTCAGTCTTAAGGTAAAGTGGGCTTAGATTTAACTCCAGAAGCTCGAAAGTAAGGGTTCAAAAATGTTTGTCTCTATTTCACTCACATCTTAGACAATCAGGAGTGAGTTTAGAGACTTTGGGACTGGAAAATATCTCCCAAGTTTCGCCAGATCGAGCCGAAGATCCTCAAAATCACAATGCGCGTAAGGCGCTCCCGCCTACTCTTTCAGTCTTAAAAAGAAGTAGGGCTATATTTCGGCCAGCAAGCTCGAAAGTGCGCGTTCAAAAAGTGTTCCTGTGTCCATTTCACTGGAAACCAAGGCCATCAGGAGTTAATTTAGAGTCCCCGGGCCTGGAAAATATCCCCTTATTTGCGGGAAATTGAGCCGAAGTATCCCAAAATAACGATGCGCCTAAGGCGGTGTCGGCTACTCTTGCAGTCTTAAAGTTAAGTGGGGCTATATTTCGACCCAGAAGCGCGAAAGTCAGCGTTCAAAAAGTTTTGCTGTATCCATTTAACTGCAAACTAAGGCCATCGGAAGTTAGTTTAGGTTCCCCGGGAATTGAAAATATTCGCCAACTTCCGGGAAATCGAGCCGAAGTTGGTCAAAATTACGATGCGCGTAGGTCGGTCTCGGCTACTCTTTCAGTCTTAAAGTGAAGTAGGGCTATATTTCGGCCGAGAAGCTCGAAAGGGAGCGTTCAAAAAAATGTGCTGTGTCCATTTCACTGCAAACCAAGCCCGTCAGCAGTTAGTTTAGAGTCCCCGGGACTGGAATATATCCCAGAAGTTCCCGGAAATCGAACGGAAGTTGGTCAAAATCACGATGCGCGTAAGACGGTCTCGGCTACTCTTTCTGTCTTAAAGTAAAGTGGGGCTATATTTCGGCCCAGAAGCTCGAAAGTGACCCTTTAAAAAGTTACGCTTTCTGCATTTAACTGCAAACCAAGGCCATCAGGAGTTAGTTTAAAGTCCCCCGGACTGGAAAATATCCCCCAAGTTCCGATAAATCGAGCTGAACTTGGTCAAAATCACGATCCTCGTAAGGCGGTCTCGGCTACTATTTCAGTCTTAAAGTGAAATACGGTTGTATTTCGGCCCAGAAGCTCGAAACTGAGCGTTCAAAAAGTTTTCCTGCGTCCATTTCACTGCAAACCAAGCCCATCAGGAGTTACTTTAGAGTCCCCGGGACTTGAACATATCGCCAAAATTCTACAAAAATCGAGCGGAAGGTGGTCAAAATCACGTTGCGCGTAAGGCGGTCTCGCCTACTCTTTCAGTCTTAAAGTGAAGTGGGGCTATATTTCATCCCAGAAGCTCGAAAATAAACGTTCTAAAAGTGTTACTGTGTTCATTTCAGTGCAAACCAAGGCCATCAGGAGTTAGGTTAGACTCCTCGGGACTGGAAAATATCGCCCAAGTTCGGGGAAATCGAGCCGAATTTTGTCAAAATCACGATGCGCGTAAGGCGGTCTCGGCTACTCTTTCATTCTTAAAGTGAGCTGGGGCTATATTTCGCCCGAGAAGCCAGAAAGTGAAAGTTCAAAGAGTTTTGCTGTGTTCATTTCACTGCAAACCAAGGCCATCAGGAGTTAGTTTAGACTCCTCGGGACTGGAAAATATCGCCCAAGTTCGGGGAAATCGAGCCGATTTTTGTCAAAATCACGATGCGCGTAAGGCGGCCTCGGCTACTCTTTCATTCTTAAAGTGAACTGGGGCTATATTTCGGCCGAGAAGCTAGAAAGTGAAAGTTCAAAGAGTTTTGCTGTTTTCATTTCACTGCAAACCAAGGCCATCAGGAGTTAGTTTAGACTCCTCGGGACTGGAAAATATCGCCCAAGTTCGGGGAAATCGAGCCGATTTTTGTCAAAATCACGATGCGCGTAAGGCGGCCTCGGCTACTCTTTCATTCTTAAAGTGAACTGGGGCTATATTTTGGCCCAGAGGCTAGAAAGTGAAAGTTCAAAAAGTTTTGCTGTGTCCATTTCACCGCAAACCAAGCCACATCAGCAGATTGTTTACAGTGTCCGGGACATCAAAATATCCCCCAAGTCCCGGGAAATCGAGCCGAAGTTTGTCAAGATCACGATGCGCGTAAAGCAGTCTCGGCTACTCTTTTAGTCTTAAAGTGACGTGGCTGTATATTTCGGCCCAGAAGCTCGAAAGTGAGCGTTCAAAAAGTTTTCCTCTCTCAATTTAACTGAAAACCAAGGCCGTCATGAGTTAGTTTAGAGTCCACGGGACTGGAAAATATCCCTTAAGTTCTGGCAACTCAAGCCGAACTTGGTCAAATTCACGATGCGTCTAAGGCGGTCTCGGCTACTATTTCAGTCTTAAAGTGAAGTGGGGCTATATTTCGCCCCAGAATTTCCAAAGTAAGCGTTCCAAAAAAAATTTGCTGTCTCCATTTCACTGCAGACCAGGGCCATCAGGGGTTAGTTTAGAGTCCTTGGGACTTGAATATATACCCGAAGTTTCGGGAAATCGAGCCGAAGTTGGTCAAAATCATGATGCGCGTAAGACGGTGTCGGCTACTCTTTCAGTCTTAAACTGAAGTGGGGCTATATTTCGGCTCAGAAGCCCGAAAGGCAGCGTTGAAAAAGTTTTGCTCTCTCCATTTCAATGCAAACCAAGGCAATCAGGAGTTACTTTAGAGTCCCCGGTACCGGAAAATATTCCCCATTTCCCGAGAAATCGAGCCAAAGTTGGTCAAAATCACGATGCGCGTAAGGCGGTCTCGGCTATTCTTTCATTCTTAAAGTGAACTCGGGCTATATTTCGGCCCACAAGCTCGAAAGTGAAAGTTCAAAAAGTTTTGCTGTGTCCATTTCACCGGGAACCAAGCCACATCAGGAGATAGTTTACAATCTCCGGGACATCAAAATATCCCCCAAGTTCCGGGATATCGAGCCGAAGTTTGTCAAAATAACGATGCGCGTAAAGCAGTCTCGGCTTCTCTTTGAGTCTTAAAGTGACGTGGCTGTATATTTCGGCCCAGAAGCTCGAAAGTGACCGTTCAAAAAGTTATGCTGTGCCCATTTCACTGTAAAGCAAGGCCCTCAGGAAGTAGTTTACAGTGCCCGGAACTGGAAAATATCCCCCAAGTTCCGCGAAATCGAGACGAAGTTGATCAAAATAACGATTCGCGTAAGGCAGTCTCCGCTACTCTTTCAGTCTTAAAGTGAAGTAGGGCTATATTTCGGTCCAGAAGCTCGAAAGTGAGCGTTCAAAAAGTTTTGCTCTCTGAATTTTACTTGAAACCAAGGCCATCATGAGTTAGTTTAGAGTCCCCGGGACTGGAAAATATCTTTTAAGTTCTAGCAGATCAAGCCGAAGTTGGTCAAAATCACCATGCGCCTAAGGCGGTCTCGGCTACTCTTACAGTCTTAAAGTGAAGTGGGGCTCTATTTCGGCCCAGAAGCTCCAAAGTGAGCGATGCAAAAAATTTGCTGTGTCCATTTCACTGCAAACCAAGGCCATCAGGAGTTAGTTTAGAGTCCCCGGGACTGCAATATATTTCCCACTTCCGGAAAATGGAGAAGACGTTGGTCAAAATCACGATGCGCGCTAAGACGGTCTTGGCTAGTCTTTCAGTCTTAAAATGAAGTGCGGCTATATTTCGGCCCAGCAGCTCAAAAGTGCGGGTTCAAAAAGTTTTGCTGTATCCATTTCAATGCAAACGAAGGCCATCAGGGGTTACTTAAGAGTCTTCGGGACTGAAAAATATCCCCCAAGTTCAGGGAAATTTAGCCGAAGTTGGTCAAAATCACGGTGCGCGTTAGGCGGTCTCGCTTACTGCTTCAGTCTTAAAGTGAAGTGAGGCTTTATTCCTGCCCAGGAGCTTGAAAGTGAGCGTCCTGAAAGTTTCCCTGTGTTTATTTCACTGCAAACCAAAGCAATCAGGAGCTAGTTTAGAGTCCCCGGGACTGGAAAATATCTCCCAACTTCCGGGAAATCGAGCCGAAGTTGGTCAAAATAACGATTCGCGTAAGGCGGTCTCGGCTACTCTTTCAGTCTTAAAGTGAAGTGGGGCTATATTTCGGGCCAGAAGCGCGAGAGTGAGCGTTCAAAAAGTTTTGCAGTGTCCATTTCACTGGAAACCAAGGCCATCACGAGTTAGTTTAGCGTCCCCGGGACAAGAAAATATGCCCCAAGGTCGGGGAATTTGAGCCGAGGTTGGTCAAAATCACGATGCCCCTAAAGTGGTCTCGGCTACTCTTTCTGTCTTAAAGTGAAGTGGGGCTATATTTCGGGCCAGAAGCCCGAAAGTGAGCGTTCAAAAAGTTTTCCTGTGTCCATTTCACTGCAAACCAAGGCAACCAGGGGTTAGTTTAGAGTCCCCGGGACTGAAAAATATTGTCCAAGTTCCGGAAAAGCGAGCCGAAGTTGATCAAAATCACGATGCGCGAAATGCGGTCTCGGCTACTGTTTCAGTCTTAAAGTAAAGTGTGGCTATATTTCGGCCCACAAGCCCGAAAGTGAGCGTTCAAAAAGTTTTGCTGTGTCCATTTCACTGCAAACCAAGGCAATCAGGGGTTAGTTTAGAGTTCCCGGGACTGAAAAATATTACCCAAGTTCCGGGAGATCCACCCGAAGTTTGTCAAAATCACAATGCGCGTAGGGTGGTCTCGGTTACTCTTTAAGTCTTAGAGTAAAGTGGGGCTTTATTTCGGCCAGGAAGCTCGAAGGTGAGCGTTCAAAAAGTTTTGCTCTGTCCATTTCACTGCAAACCAAGGCCATCAGGAGTTAGTTTAGAGTTCCTGGAACTGGAAAATATCCCCCAAGTTCCGGAGTATCGACCCGAAGTTTGTGAAACTCACGATGCGAGCAAGGCGGTCTCGGCTACTCTTTCAGTCTTAAGTGAAGTGGGGCTATATTTCGGCCCAGAATATCGAAAGTGTGCGTTCAAAAAATAGTGGTGTGTCCATTTCAATGCAAACCAAGGCCATCAGGAGTTAGTTTGGAATCCCCGGGACTGGAAAATATCCCCCACGTCCCGGGAATTGGAGCCGAAGTTGATCAAATTCATGATGCGCGTAACGTGGTCTCGGCTACTGTTTCAGTCTTAAAGTAAAGTGTGCCTATATTTCGGCCCACAAGCTAGAAAGTGAGCGTTCAAAAATTTTATCTTTGTCCATTTCACATCAACACAAGGCCATCAGGACTTAGTTTAGCGTCCAAGGGACTGGAAAATATCCCCCAAGTTCCGGGAAATCCATTCGAAGTTCGTCAAAGTTACGATATACGTAAGGCGGTTTCGGCTACTCTTTCAGTCTTAAAGTAAAGTCGGGCTATATTTCTGTCCAGAAGCTCGAAAGTGAGCGTTCAAAAAGTTTTGCTGTGTGCATTTCACTGCAAACCAAAGCTATCAAAAGTTAGTTTAGGGTCCCCGGGACTGCAAAATATTCCCCAAGTTCCGGGAAAGCGAGCCGAAGTTGATCAAAATCACGATGCGCGAAATGCGGTCTCGGGTACTGTTTCAGTCTTAAAGTAAAGTGTGGCTATATTTCGGCCCACAAGCTCGAAAGTGAGGGTTCAAAAAGTTTTGCTCTGTCCATTTCAATGCAAAGCAAGGCGATCAGGAGTTAGTTTAGAGTCCCCGGGACTGGAAAATATCCCCGAAGTTCCGAGTAATCGATCCGAAAATGGTCAAAATCACCATGCGCGTAAGGCGATCTGGGCTACTCTTTCAGTCTTAAAGTGAAGTGGGGCTATATTTCGGCAGAGAAGCTCCAAAGTAGTCGTTCAAAAAGTTATGCTGTGCCCATTTCAGTGCAAACCAAGGCAATCAGCAGTTAGTTTAGAGTCCCCGGGACTGGAAAATAGCCCCCAAGTTCCGGCAAATCGAGCCGAAGTTGGTCAAAATCACGGTGCGCTTAAGGCGGTGTCAGCTACTCCTTCAGTGTTAAAGTGAAGTTGGGGCTCTCTTTCGGCCCACAAGCTCAAAGCTCAAAAAAATTACTGTGTCTATTTCACTGCAAACCAAGGCTATCAGGAGTTAGTTTAGAGTCCCCGGGAGTGGAATGTATTTCCCAAGTTCCGGAAAATCGAGAAGACGTTGGTCAAAATCACGATGCGCGTAAGACCGTCTCGGCTACTCTTTCAGTCTTAAAGTGAGGTGGGGCTATATTTCGGCCCAGAAGCTCAAAAGTGAGCATTCAAAAAGTCTTGCTGTATCCATTTCAATGCAAACGAAGGCCATCAGGGGTTACTTAAGAGTCCTCGGGACTGGAAAATACCTCCCAAGTTCCGGTAAATCGAGCCGAGGTTGGTCAAAATCACGATGTGCGTAACGTGGGCTCGGCTACTCTTTCAGTCTTAAAGTGAAGTGGGGCAATATTTCGGCCCAGAAGCTCGAAAGTGAGTGTTTAAAAAGTTTTGCTGTGTCACTTTCAGTGCAAACCAAGGCCATCAGAAGTTACTTTAGAGTCCCCGGGACTGGAGAATATCCCCAAGTCCTGGGAATTCGAGCCGAAGTTGATCAAATTCATGATGCGCGTAACGTGGTCTCGGCTACTGTGTCAGTCCTAAAGTGAAGTGTGGCTATATTTCGGCCCACAAGCTAGAAAGTGAGCGTTCAAAAAGTTTTGTTGTGTCCATTTTACTTCAAAACAAAGCCATCAGGACTTACTTTAGCGTCCAAGGGACTGCAAAATATCTCCCAAGTTCCGGGAAATCCATTCGAAGTTCGTCAAAATTACGATGCGCGTAAGGCGGTCTCATCTACTCTTTCAGTCTTAAAGTAAAGTGGGGCTATATTTCTGCCCAGAAGCTCCAAAGTTGTGCTCTGTCCATTTCACTGAAAACCAAGGCCATCAGGAGTTACTTTAGAGTCCCTTTGACTGGAATATATCCCCCAAGTTTCGGGAAATAAACGCGAAATTGCTCAAAATCACGATTCGCTCAAGACGGTCTCGCCTACTCTTTCAGTCTTAAAGTAAAATGGGGCTCTATTTCGGCCCAGAAGCTCGAGAGTGAGCGTTCAAAAACTTTCGCTGTATCCATTTCACTGCAAACCAAGAGAAGCAGGAGTTAGTTGAGAGTCCCCGGGACTGGAAAATATCCCCCAAGTTCCGGGAAATCAACCCGAAGTTTGTCAAAATCACGATGCGCGTAAGGCGGTCTCGGCTACTCTTTCAGTGTTAAAGTAATGGGGGGGCTATATTTTGGCCCAGAAGCTCGAAATTGAGCGTTCAAAAAGTTTTGCTTGCTCCATTTTACTGCAAACCAAGGACATCACGAATTAGTTTAGAGTCCTCAGAAGTGGAATATATCCCCTTAGTTCCGGCAAATCCAGCCGAAGTTGCTGAAAATCACGATGCACGTAAGGCGGTCTCGGCTACTCTTTCAGTCTTCAAGTGAAGTGGGGTTCTATTTCGGTCCAGAGGCTCGAAAGTATGCGTTCAAAAACTTTTTCTGTTTCCGTTTCACTGCAAACCAAGACCAGCACGAGTTAGTTTAGAGTCCCCGGGACTGGAAAATATTTCGCAAGTTCCGGGAAATCGAGCCGAAGTTGGTCAAAATCACGATGCGCGAAACGTGGTCTCGGCTACTTTTTCAGTCTTAAAGTGAAGTATGGCTATATTTCAGCCCACAAGCTCGAAAGTAAGCGTTCAAAAAGCTTTGCTGTGTCCATTTCACTGCAAAACAAGGCCATCGGCACCTAGTTTAGTGTCCAAGGGACTGGAAAATATCCCCCAAGTTCCGGGAAATCCAGCCGAAGTTTGTCAAAATCACGATGCGCGTAAGGCGGTCTCGGCTACTTTTTCAGTATTAAAGTAAAGTGGGCTATATTTCGGCCCAGAAGCTTGAAGGTGAGGGTTCAAAAAGTTTTGCTGGCTCCATTTCACTGCAAACCAAGGCCATGAAGAGTTAGTTTAGAGTCCCTGGGACTGGAAAATATCCCCCTAGTTCCGGAATATCGACCCGAAGTTTGTCAAAATCACGATGCGCGCACGCCGGTCTCGGCTACTCTTTCAGTCTTAAAATGAAGTGGGGCTATATTTCGGCCGACAAGCTCAACACCGAGCGTGCGCTCCTTTTGCCTGTGTACATATCACTGAAAACTAAGTTCATCAGGAGTTAGGATAGAGTCCTCGGGACTGGATAATATGCCCCGAATTCCGGCAAACCGAGCCAAAGATGCTCAAAATCACGATGCGCGTAAGCCGGTCTAGGCTACTCGTTTACTCCGATAATGAAGTGGGCTATATTTCGGTTCTACAAGCTCGACATCGAGCGTGCTCTCCTTTTACCTGTGTCCATTTCACTAAGAACTAAGTCCATCAGGAGATAGTTTAGAATCCTCGAGACTGGAAGCTCTCCTCCAAGTTTCGGCAAATTGAGCCATACTTTCTTAAACTTCCGATAAGCGTACGGCAGTTTCGTTTACTCTTTCAGTCTTAAAATGAACTGGGGCTGCATTTCGGCCTAGGCAATCACGAGTTAGTTTAGAGTCCCCGGTACCGGGAAATATCCCTCATTTTCCGGGAAATCGAGCCAAAGTTGGTCAAAATCACGATGCGCGTAAGGCGGTCCCGGTTACTCTTTCATTCTTAAAGTGAACTGCGGCAATATTTCCGCCCAGAAGTTCGAAAGTGAGCGTTCAAAAAGTTGTGCTGTGTCCATTTGACTCCAGAGCAAGGCCATCAGGAGTTACTTTAGAGTTCGCGGGACTGGAAAATATCCCCCAAGTTCCGGGAAATCGAGCCGAAGTTGGTCAAAATTACGATGGGCGTAACGCGGTCTCGGCTACTCTTTCACTCTTAAAGTGAAGTGGAGCTATATTTAGGCCCAGAAGCTCAAAAGTGAGCGTTCAAAAAGTTTTGCTCTGCCCATTTTACTGCAGACCAAGGACGTCGGGGGTCCGTTTAGAGTCCCCGGGACTGGAAAATATCCTCCAAGTTCCGGGAAATTTAACCGAAGTTGGCCAAAATCACGACGCGCGTACGGCGGTCTCGGCTACTCTTTCAGTCTTAAAGTGAAGTGGTTCAATATTTTGGCCCAGAAGCTCGAAACTGAGTGTTTAAAAAGTTTTGCTGTGTCCATTTCACTGCAAAACAAGGCCATCATGACTTAGTTTAGCGTCCAAGGGACTGCAAATATCCCCCAAGTTACTGGAAATCCACCCGAAGTTCGTCAAAATCACGATGCGCTTAAGGGGGTCTCGGCTACTCTTTCAGTCTTAAGGTAAAGTGGGCTTAGATTTAACTCCAGAAGCTCGAAAGTAAGGGTTCAAAAATGTTTGTCTCTATTTCACTCACATCTTAGACAATCAGGAGTGAGTTTAGAGACTTTGGGACTGGAAAATATCTCCCAAGTTTCGCCAGATCGAGCCGAAGATCCTCAAAATCACAATGCGCGTAAGGCGCTCCCGCCTACTCTTTCAGTCTTAAAAAGAAGTAGGGCTATATTTCGGCCAGCAAGCTCGAAAGTGCGCGTTCAAAAAGTGTTCCTGTGTCCATTTCACTGGAAACCAAGGCCATCAGGAGTTAGTTTAGAGTCCCCGGGACTGGAAAATATCCCCTTATTTGCGGGAAATCCAGCCGAAGTAACCCAAAATCACGATGCGCGTAACCCGGTCTCGGCTACTCTTTCAGTCTTAAAGTTAAGTGGGGCTATATTTCGACCCATAAGCTCGAAAGTGAGTGTTCAAAAAGTTTTGCTGTGTCCATTTAACTGCAAACTAAGGCCATCGGAAGTTAGTTTAGGTTCCCCGGGAATTGAAAATATTCGCCAACTTCCGGGAAATCGAGCCGAAGTTGGTCAAAATTACGATGCGCGTAAGGCGGTCTCGGCTACTCTTTCAGTCTTAAATTGAAGTAGGGCTATATTTCGGCCGAGAATCTCGAAAGTGAGCGTTCAAAAAAATGTGCTGTGTCCATTTCACTGCAAACCAAGGCCATCAGCAGTTAGTTTAGAGTCCCCGGGACTGGAATATATCCCCGAAGTTCCGGGAAATCGAACGGAAGTTGGTCAAAATCACGATGCGCCTAAGACGGTCTCGGCTACTCTTTCAGTCTTAAAGTGAAATACGGTTGTATTTCGGCCCAGAAGCTCGAAACTGAGCGTTCAAAAAGTTTCCCTGCGTCCATTTCACTGCAAACTAAGGCCATCAGGAGTTAGTTTAGAGTCCCCGGGACTTGAAAATATCGCCAAAATTCTAGAAAATCGAGCGGAAGTTGCTCAAAATCACGATGCGCGTAAGGCGGTCTCGCCTACTCTTTCAGTATTAAAGTTAAGTGGGGCTATATTTCATCCCAGAAGCCCGAAAATAAGCCTTCAAAAAATGTTACTGTGTTCATTTCACTGCAAACCAAGGCCATCAGGAGTTAGTTTAGACTCCTCGGGACTGGAAAATATCGCCCAAGTTCGGGGAAATCGAGCCGAATTTTGTCAAAATCAGGATGGGCGTAAGACAGTGTCGGCTACTCTTTCAGTCTTAAACTGAAGTGGGGCTATATTTCGGCTCAGAAGCCCGAAGGGGAGCGTTGAAAAAGTTTTGCTCTCTCCATTTCAATGGAAACCAAGGCATTGAGGAGTTACTTTAGAGTCCCCGGTCCCGGAAAATATTCCCCATTTCCCGGGAAATCGAGCCAAAGTTGGTCAAAATGACGATGCGCGTCAGACGGTGTCGGTTATTCTTTCATTCTTAAAGTGAACTCGGGCTATATTTCGGCCCACAAGCTCGAAAGTGAAAGTTCAAAAAGTTTGCTGTGTCCATTTCACCGCGAACCAAGCCACATCAGGAGATAGTTTACAGTCTCCGGGACATCAAAATATCCCCCAAGTTGCGGGAAATCGAGCCGAAGTTTGTCAAAATAACGATGCGCGTAAAGCAGTCTCGGCTACTCTTTGAGTCTTAAAGTGACGTGGCTGTATATTTCAGCCCAGAAGCTCGAAAGTGAGCGTTCAAAAAGTTATGCTGTGCCCATTTCACTGCAAAGCCAGGCCCTCAGGAAGTAGTTTACAGTGCCCGGAACTGGAAAATATCCCCCAAGTTCCGCGAAATCGAGACGAAGTTGGTCAAAATAACGATTCGCGTAAGGCGGTCTCGGCTACTCTTTCAGTCTTAAAGTTAAGTAGGGCTATATTTCGGTCCAGAAGCTCGAAACTGAGCGTTCAAAAAGTTTTCCTCTCTCAATTTCACTGAAAACCAAGGCCATCATGAGTTACTTTAGACTCACCGGGACTGGAAAATATCTTTTAAGTTCTGGCAGATCAAGCCGAAGTTGGTCAAAATCACGATGCGCCTAAGGCGGCCTCGGCTACTATTTCAGTCTTAAACTGAAGTGGGGCTCTATCTCGACCCAGAAGCTCCAAAGTGAGCACAGCAAAAAATTTGCTGTGTCCATTTCACTGCAAACCAAGGCCATCAGGAGTTAGTTTAGAGTCCGCGGGACTGCAATATATTTCCCAAGTTCCGGAAAATGGAGAAGACGTTGGTCAAAATCACGATGCGCGTAAGAGGGTCTTGGCTAGTCTTTCAGTCTTAAAGTGAAGTGGGGCTATATTTCGGCCCAGAAGCGCAAAAGTGAGCTTCAAAAAGTTTTGCTGTATCCATTTCAATGCAAACGAAGGCCATCAGGGGTTACTTAAGAGTCTTCGGGACTGGAAAATATCCCCCAAGTTCAGGGAAATTTAGCCGAAGTTGGTCAAAATCAGGGTGCGCGTTAGGCGGTCTCGCTTACTCTTTCAGTCTTACAGTGAAGTGAGGCTTTATTGCTGCCCAGGAGCTTGAAAGTGAGCGTTCAAAAAGTTTCCCTGTGCTTATTTCACTGCAAACCAAAGCAATCAGGAGCTAGTTTAGAGTCCCCGGGACTGGAAAATATCCCCCAACTTCCGGGAAATCGAGCCGAAGTTGGTCAAAATCACGATTCGCGTAAGGCAGTCCTGGCTATTTTTTCAGTCTTAAAGTGAAGTGGGGCTATATTTCCGGTCAGAAGCCCGAAAGTGAGCGTTCAAAGAGTTTTGCTGTGTTCATTTTACTGCAAACCAAGGCCATCAGGAGTTAGTTTAGCGTTCCCGGGACAAGAAATTATGCCCCAAGGTCCGGGAAATTGAGCCGAGGTTGGTCAAAATCACGATGCCCCTAAAGTGGTCTCGGCTGCTCTTTCTGTCTTAAAGTGAAGTGGGGCTATATTTCAGGCCAGAAGCCCGAAAGTGAGCGTTCAAAAAGTTTTGCTGTGTCCATATCACTGCAAACCAAGGCCATCAGGGGTTAGTTTAGAGTCCCCGGGACTGAAAAATATTGCCCAAGTTCCGGGGAATCGAACCGAAATTGATCAAAATCACGATGCGCGAAATGCGGTATCGGCTACTGTTTCAGTATTAAAGTGAAGTGTGGCTATATTTCGGCCCACAAGCTGGAAGGTGAGCGTTCAAAAAGTTTTGCTGTGTCCATTTCACTGCAAAACAAGGCCATCAGGACTTAGTTTAGCGTCCAAGGGACTGGAAAATCTTCCCAAAATTCCGGTAAATCGAGCTGAAGTTGGTCAAAATCACCATGCTCCGAAAGCTGTCTCGGCTACCCTTTCAGTCTTAAAGTGAAGTGGGGCTATATTTCTGTCCAGAAGCTCGAAAGTGAGCGTTCAAAAAGTTTTGCTGTGTGCATTTCACTGCAAACCAAAGCTATCAAAAGTTAGTTTAGGGTCCCCGGGACTGGAAAATATTCCCCAAGTTCCGAGAAAGCGAGCCGAAGTTGATCAAAATCACGATGCGCGAAATGCGGTCTCGGCTACTGTTTCAGTCTTAAAGTAAAGTGTGGCTATATTTCGGCCCACAAGCTGGAAGGTGAGCGTTCAAAAAGTTTTGCTGTGTCCATTTCACTGCAAAACAAGGCCATCAGGACTTAGTTTAGCGTCCAAGCGACTGGAAAATGTTCCCCAAGTTCCGGGAGATCCACCCGAAGTTTGTCAAAATCACAATGCGCGTAAGGTGGTCTCGGTTACTCTTTAAGTCTTAAAGTAAAGTGGGGCTTTATTTCGGCCAGGAAGCTCGAAGGTGAACGTTCAAAAAGATTTGCTCTGTCCATTTCCCTGCAAACCAAGGCCATCAGGAGTTAGTTGAGAGTTCCTGGGACTGGAAAATAACCCCCAAGTTCCGAAATATCGACCCGAAGTTTGTCAAACTCACGATGCGAGCAAGGCGGTCTCGGCTACTCTTTCAGTCTTAAGTGAAGTGAGGCTATATTTTGGCCCAGAATCTCCAAAGTGTGGTTTCAAAAAATTGTGCTGTGTCCATTTCAATGCAAACCAAGGCCATCAGGAGTTAGTTTAGAGTTCCCGGGACTGGAAAATATCCCGCAAGTCCCGGGAATTGGAGTCGAAGTTGATCAAATTCATGATGCGCGTAACGTGGTCTCGGCTACTGTTTCAGTCTTAAAGTCAAGTGTGCCTATATTTCGGTCCAGAAGCTAGAAAGTGAGCGTTCAAAAAGTTTTGCTGTGTCCATTTCACTTGAAATCAAGGCCATCAGGACTTAGTTTAGCGTCCAAGGGACTGGACAATATCCCCCAAGTTCCGGGAAATCCATTGGAAGTTCGTCAAAGTTACGATATACGTAAGGCGGTTTCGGCTACTCTTTCAGTCTTAAAGTAAAGTCGGGCTTTATTTCTGTCCAGAAGCTCGAAAGTGAGCGTTCAAAAAGTTTTGCTGTGTGCATTTCCCTGGAAACCAAAGGTATCAAAGTTAGTTTAGGGTCCCCGGGACTGGAAAATATTCCCCAAGTTCCGGGAAAGCGAGCCGAAGTTGATCAAAATCACGATGCGCGAAACGTGGTGTCGGCTACTGTTTCAGTCTTCAAGTAAAGTATCGCTATATTTCGGCCCACAACCTCGAACGTAAGCGTTCAAAAAGCTTTGCTGTGTCCATTTCACTGCAAACCAAGGCCATCAGCACCTAGTTTAGCGTCCAAGGGACTGGAAAATATCCCCCAAGTTCCGGGAGATCCACCCGAAGTTTGTCAAAATCACAATGCGCGTAAGGCGGTGTCGGCTACTTTTTCAGTCTTAAAGTAAAGTGGGGCTTTATTTCGGTCAGGAAGCTCGAAGGTGAGCGGTTAAAAAGTTTTGCTGTCCCCATTTCACTGCAAACCAAGGCCATCAGGAGTTAGTTTAGAGTTCCTGGGACTGGAAAATATCCCCCTAGTTCCGGAATATCGACCCGAAGTTGGTCAAAATCACGATGCGAGCAAGGCGGTCTCGGCTACTCTTTAAGTCGTAAGTGATGTGGGACTATATTTCGGCCTAGAAGCTCGAAAGTGTGCCTTCAAAAACTTGTGCTGTGTGAATTTCACTGCAAACCATGGCCATCAGGAGTTAGTTTAGAGTCCCCGGAACTGGAAAATATTCCCCAAGTTCCAGGAAAGCGCGCAGAAGTTGATCAAAATCACGATGCGCGAAACGTGGTGTCGGCTACTGTTTCAGTCTTAAAGTGAACTGTGGCTATATTTAGGCCCACAAGCTCGAAAGTAAGCGTTCAAAAAGTTTTGGTGTGTCCATTTCCCTGCAAACCAAGGCCATCAGGAGTTAGTTCAGAGTCCCCGGGACTGGAAAATATATTCCAAGTTCCAGGAAATGACGCCGAAGTTGATGAAAATTACGATGCGCGTAACGGGCTCTCGGCTATTCTTTCAGTCTTAAATTTAAGTAGGGCTATATTTCGGCCCTGAAGCTCGAAGGTGAGCGTTCAGAATGTTTTGCTGTGTTCATTAAACTGCAAACCAAGGTCATCGGGAGTTAGTTTAGCGTCCCCGGGACTTTAAATTATTCGCCAACTTCCGGGAAATCGAGCAAAAGTGGCCCAAAATCACCATGCGCGTAAGGCGGTCTCGGCTACTCTTTCAGTCTTAAAATAAAGGGGGGCTATATTTCGACCTAGAAGCTCGAGACCGGGCGTGCGCTAATTTTACCTGTGTCCATTTCACTGACATCTTAGGCCATCAGGAGTTAGTTTAGAGTCCTTGGGACTGAAAAATATTTCCCAAATTCTGGCAGATCGAGCCAAACTTGCTCAAAATCACGATGCGCGTAAGGCGGTCTCGGCTACTCTTTCAGTCTTCAGGGGGGCTATATTTCGGCCCACAAGCTCGAGAACGGGCGTGCGCTCCTTTTGTCTGTGTACATATCACTGAAAACTAAGTTCATCAGGAGCTAGCATAGAGTCCTCGGGACTGGAAAATATGCCCCGAATTCCGGCAAATCGAGCCAAAGATGCTTAAAATCACGATGCGCGTAAGGCGGTCTCGGCTACTCGTTTAGTCCGAAAATGAAGTGGGGCTATATTTCGGTTCTACAAGCTCGACACCGAGCGTGCTCTCCTTTTACCTGTGTCCATTTCACTAAGAACTAAGTCCATCAGGAGATAGTTTAGAATCCTCGAGACTGGAAGCTATCCTCCAAGTTTCGGCAAATTGAGCCATACTTTCTTAAAATTACGATAAGCCTACGGCAGTTTCGTTTACTCTTTCAGTCTTAAAATGAACTGGGGCTACATTTCGGCCTAAAACCTCGACACCGAGCGTGCGCTCCTGTTACCTGTGACCATTTTACTGAAAACTAAGACCATCAAGAGTTAGGGTAGAGTCCCCGGGACTGGAAAATATCCCCCAAGTTTTGGCAAATCGAGCCATAGTGGCTAAAAATTTCGATGCGCTTAAGGCGGTTTCGTGTACACTTTCAGTCTTAAAATAAAGTTGGGCTATATTTCGGCCTACCACCTGGAAACCTAGCGTGCGCCCCTTTTACCTGTGTCCATTTCAATGCAAACCAAGGCCATCAGGAGATAGTTTAGACTCCTCGGGACTGGAAAATATCGCCCAAGTTCGGGGAAATCGAGCCGAATTTTGTCAAAATCACGATGCGCGTAACGCGGTCTCGGCTACTCTTTCATTCTTAAAGTGAACTGGGGCTATATTTCGGCCGAGAAGCTAGAAAGTGGAAGTTCAAAAAGTTTTGCTGTGTTCATTTCACTGCAAACCAACGCCATCAGGAGTTAGTTTAGACTCCTCGGGACTGGAAAATATCGCCCAAGTTCGGGGAAATCGAGCCGAATTTTGTCAAAATCACGATGCGCGTAAGGCGGTCTCGGCTACTCTTTCATTCTTAAAGTTAACTGGGGCTATATTTCGGCCGAGAAGCTAGAAAGTGAAAGTTCAAAAAGTTTTGCTGTGCTCATTTCACTGCAAACCAAGGCCATCAGGAGTTAGTTTAGACTTCTTGGGACTTCAATATATACCCGAAGTTTCGGGAAATCGAGCCGAAGTTTGTCAAAATCACGATGCGCGTAAAGCAGTCTCGGCTACTCTTTGAGTCTTAAAGTGACGTGGCTGTATATTTCAGCGCAGAAGCTCGAAAGTGAGCGTTCAAAAAGTTATGCTGTGCCCATTTCACTGCATAGCAAGGCCCTCAGGAAGTAGTTTACAGTGCCCGGAACTGGAAAATATCCCCCAAGTTCCGCGAAATCGAGACGAAGTTGGTCAAAATAACGATTCGCGTAAGGCGGTCTCGGCTACTCTTTCAGTCTTAAAGTTAAGTAGGGCTATATTTCGGTCCAGAAGCTCGAAAGTGAGCATTCAAAAAGTTTTCCTCTCTCAATTTCACTGAAAACCAAGGCCATCATGAGTTAGTTTAGAGTCCCTGGGACTGGAAAATATCTTTTAAGTTCTGGCAACTCAAGCCGAAGTTGGTCAAAATCACGATGCGCCTAAGGCGGCCTCGGCTACTTTTTGAGTCTTAAATTGAAGTGGGGCTCTCTTTCGGCCCAGAAGCTCCAAAGTGAGCGCTGCAAAAAATTTGCTGTGTCCATTTCACTGCAAACCAAGGCCATCAGGAGTTAGTTTAGAGTCCCCTGGACTGCAATATATTTCCCAAGTTCCGGAAAATGGAGAAGACGTTGGTCAAAATCACGATGCGCGTAAGAGGGTCTTGGCTAGTCTTTCAGTCTTAAAGTGAAGTGGGGCTATATTTCGGCCCAGAAGCTCAAAAATGAGCTTCAAAAAGTTTTGCTGTATCTATTTCAATGCAAACGAAGGCCATCAGGGGTTACTTAAGAGTCTTCGGGACTGGAAAATATCCCCCAAGTTCAGGGAAATTTAGCCGAAGTTGGTCAAAATCAGGGTGCGCGTTAGGCGGTCTCGCTTGCTTTTTCAGTCGTAAAGTGAAGTGAGGCTTTATTCCTGCCCAGGAGCTTGAAAGTGAGCGTTCAAAAAGTTTCCCTGTGTTTATTTCACTGCAAACCAAAGCAATCAGGAGCTAGTTTAGAGTCCCCGGGACTGGAAAATATCCCCCAACTTCCGGGAAATCGAGCCGAAGTTGGTCAAAATCACGATTTGCGTAAGGTAGTCTCGGCTACTCTTTCAGTCTTAAAGTGAAGTGGGGCTATATTTCGGGCCAGAAGCCCGAAAGTGAGCGTTCAAAACGTTTTGCTGTGTTCATTTCACTGCAAACCAAGGCCATCAGGAGTTAGTTTAGCGTCCCCGGGACAAGAAAATATGCCCCAAGGTCCGGAAAATTGAGCCGAGGTTGGTCAAAATCACGATGCCCCTAAAGTGGTCTCGGCTACTCTTTCTGTCTTAAAGTGAAGTGGGGCTATATTTCGGGCCAGAAGTCCGAAACTGAGCGTTCAAAAAGTTTTGCTGTGTCCATTTCACTGCAAAGCAAGGTAATCAGGGGTTAGTTTAGAGTCCCCGGGACTGAAAAATATTGCCCAAGTTCCGGGGAATCGAGCGGAAGTTGATCAAAATCACGATGCGCGAAATGGGGTATCGGTTACTCTTTCAGTCTTAAAGTTAAGTGGGGCTATGTTTCGGCCCAGAAGCGCGAAAGTGAGCGTTGAAAAAGTTTTGCTGTGTTCTTTGACTGTAAAACAAGGCCATCACGAGTTAGTTTAGCGTCCCTGGGGCTGGAAAATATTCCCCAAGTTACGGGAAAGCGAGCTGAAGTTGGTCAAAATCACGATGCTCCCAAAGCGGTCTCGGCTACCCTTTCAGTCTTAAAGCGAAGTGGGGCTATATTTCTGTCCAGAAGCTCGAAAGTGAGCGTTCAAAAAGTTTTGCTGTGTGCATTTCACTGCGAACCAAAGCTATCAAAAGTTAGTTTAGGGTCCCCGGGACTGGAAAATATTCCCCAAGTTCCGGGAAAGCGAGCCGAAGTTGATCAAAATCACGATGCGCGAAATGCGGTCTCGGCTACTGTTTGAGTGTTAAAGTAAAGTGTGGCTATATTTCGGCCAACAAGCTCGAAAGTGAGCGTTCAAAAAGTTTTGCTCTGTCCATTTCAATGAAGAGCAAGGTGATCAGGAGGTAGTTTAGAGTCCCCGGGACTGGAAAATATCCCCCAAGTTCAGAAAAATCGACCCGAAAATGGTCAAAATCACGATGCGCGTAAGGCGATCTCGGTTAATCTTTCAGTCTTAAAGTGAAGAGGGGCTATATTTCGGCCCACAAGCTCCAAAGTGGGCGTTCAAAAAGTTATGCTGTGCGCATTTCAGTTCAAACCAAGGCCATCCGGAGTTAGTTTAGAGTCCCCCGGACTGGAAAATATCCCAAAAGTTGCGTGGAATCGAGCTGAACTTGGTCTAACTGACGATGCGCGTGAGGCGGTCTCGGCTACTATTTCAGTCTGAAAGTGAAGTGGGATTCTATTTCGGCCCAGAAGCTACAAAGAGAGTGTTCAAAAAGCTTTCCTTTGTCCATTTCACAGAAAACCAAGGCCATCAGGAGTTAGTTTAGAGCCCGCGGAAATGGAATATATCCCCCAAGTTCCGGGAAACCGACCCGAATTTGGTCAAAATCACGATTTGAGCAAGACGGTCTCGGCTACTCTTTCAGTCTTAAAGTGAAGTGGGGCTATATTTCGGTCCAGAAGCTCGAGAGTGAGCGTTCAAAAAGTTTCCCTGTGTCCATTTCACTGAAAACCAAGACAATCAGGAGTTAGTTTAGAGTCCCCGGGACTGGAAAATATCCCCCAAGTTCCGGCAAATTGAGCCGAAGTTGGTCAAAATCACGATGCGCTTAAGGCGGTCTCGGCTACTCCTTCAGTCTTAAAGTGAAGTGGGGCTCTATTTCGGCCCACAAGCTCAAAGCTCAAAAAAAATTAATCTGTCTATTTCACTGCAAACCAAGGCTATCAGGAGTTAGTTTAGAGTCCCCGGGAGTGGAATGTATTTCCCAAGTTGCGGAAAATCGAGAAGACGTTGGTCAAAATGACGATGCGCGTAAGGCGGTCTCGGCTACTCTTTCAGTCTTAAAGTGAAGTGGGGCTATATTTTGGCCCAGAAGCTCAAAAGTGAGCGTTCAAAAAGTTTTGCTGGCTCCATTTCAATGCACCCAAGGCCATCAGGGGTTACTTAAGAGTCCTCGGGACTGGAATATATCCCCTTAGTTCCGGCAAATCGAGCCGAAGTTGCTCAAAATCACAATGCAGGTAAAGCGGTCTCGGCTACTCTTTCAGTTTTAAAGTGAAGTGGGGCAATATTTCGGCCCAGAAGCTCGAAAGTGAGTGTTTAAAAAGTTATGCTCTGTCACTTTCACTGCAATCCAAGACCAGCACGAGTTAGTTTAGAGTCCCCGGGACTGGAAAATATTTCGCAAGTTCCGGGAAATCGAGCCGAAGTTGATTAAAATCACGATGCGCGAAACGTGGTCTCGGCTACTGTTTCAGTCTTTAAGTGAAGTATGGCTATATTTCGGCTGACAAGCTCGAAAGTGAGGGTTCAAAAAGCTTTGCTGTGTCCATTTCACCGCAAACCAAGCCACATCAGCAGATTGTTTACAGTCTCTGGGACATCAAAATATCCCCAGGTCCCGGGAAATCGAGCCGAAGTTTGTAAAAATCACGATGCGCGTAAAGCAGTCTTGGCTACTCTTTTAGTCTTAAAGTGACGTGGCTGTATATTTCGGCCCAGAAGCTCGAAAGTGAACGTTCAAAAAGTTTTGCTCTCTCAATTTAACTGAAAACCAAGGCCATCATGAGTTAGTTTAGAGTCCACGGGACCGGAAAACATCCCTTAAGTTCTTGCAACTCAAGCCGAAGTTGGTCAAAATCACGATGCGTCTAAGGCGGTCTCGGCTACTATTTCAGTCTTAAAGTGAAGTGGGGCTATATTTCGGCCCAGAGTTTCGAAAGTAAGCGTTGAAAAAAATTTGCTGTGTCCATTTCACTGCAGACCAAGGCCATCAGGGTTTAGTTTAGAGTCCTGGGGAGTTGAATATATACCCGAAGTTTCGGGAAATCGAGCCGAAGTTGGTCAAAATCACGATGCGCGTAAGACGGTGTCGCCTACTCTTTCAGTCTTAAAGTGACGTGGGGCTATATTTCGGCCCAGAAGCTCAAAAGTGAGCTGCAAAAAGTTTTCCTGTATCCATTTCAATGCAAACGAAGGCCATCAGGGGTTACTTAAGAGTCATCGGGACTGGAAAATATTCCCCAAATTCAGGGAAATTTAGCCGAAGTTGGTCACAATCACGGTGCGCGTTAGGCGGTCTCGCTCTCTGTTTCAGTCTTAAAGTGAAGTGAGGCTTTATTCCTGCCCAGGAGCTTGAAAGTGAGCGTTCAAAAAGTTTCCCTGTGTTTATTTCACTGCAAACCAAAGCCATCAGGAGCTAGTTTAGAGTCCCCGGGACTGGAAAATATTCCCCAAGTTCCGGGAAATCGAGCCGAAGTTGGTCAAAATCACGATTTGCGTAATGTAGTCTCGGCTATTTTTTCAGTCTTCAAGTGAAGTGGGGCTATATTTCGGGCCAGAAGCCCGAAAGTGAGCGTTCGAAAAGTTTTGCTGTGTTCATTTCACTGCAAACCAAGGCCATCAGGAGTTAGTTTAGCGTCCCCGGGACAAGAAAATATGCCCCAAGGTCCGGGAAATATAGCCGAGCTTGGTCAAAATCACGATGCCCCTAAAGTGGTCTCGGCTACTCTTTCTGTCTTAAAGTGAAGTGGGGCTGTACTTCGGGCCAGAAGCCCTAAAGTGAGCGTTCAAAAAGTTTTGCTGTGTTCCTTGACTGAAAAACAACGCCATCAGGAGTTAGTTTAGCGTCCCTGGAACTGGAAAATATTCCCCAAGTTCGTGTAAATCGAGCTGAAGTTGGTCAAAATCACAATGATCCCAAAGCGGTCTCGCTACCCTTTCAGTCTTAAAATTAAGTGGGGCTATATTTCTGTCCAGATGCTCGAAAGTGAGCGTTCAAAAAGTTTTGCTGTGTGCATTTAACTGCAAACCAAAGCTATCAAAAGTTAGTTTAGGGTCCCCGGGACTGGAAAATATCCCCCAAGTTCCGGGAAATATAACCAAAGTTGGTCAAAATCACGACGCGCGTACGGCGGTCTCGGCTACTCTTTCAGTCTTAAAGTGAAGTGGGGCAATATTTCGGCCCAGAAGCTCGAAACTGAGTGTTTCAAAAGTTTTGCTGTTTCCATTTCACTGCAAAACAAGGCCACCACGACTTAGTTTAGCGTCCAAGGGACTGGAAATATCCCCCAAGTTACGGGAAATCCACCCGAAGTTAGTCAAAATCACGATGCGCTTAAGGGGGTTTCTGCTACTCTTTTAGTCTTAAGGTAAACTGGGCTTAGATTTAACTCCAGAAGCTCGAAAGCAAGGGTTCAAAAATTTTTGTCTCTATTTCACTCACATCTTAGACAATCAGGAGTGAGTTTAGAGACTTTGGGACTGGAAAATATCTCCCAAGTTTCGCCAGATCGAGCCGAAGATCCTCAAAATCACAATGCGCGTAAGGCGCTCCCGCCTACTCTTTCAGTCTTAAAAAGAAGGAGGGCTATATTTCGGCCAGCAAGCTCGAAAGTGCGCGTTCAAAAAGTGTTCCTGTGTTCATTTCACTGGAAACCAAGGCCATCAGAAGTTAGTTTAGAGTCCCCGGGACTGGAAAATATCCCCCTATTTGCGGTATATTCAGCCGTAGTAACCCAAAATCACGATGCGCGAAAGGCGGTCTCGGCTACTCTTTCAGTGTTAAAGTTAAGTGGGGCTATTTTTTCGACCCATAAGCTCGAAAGTGAGCGTTCAAAAAGTTTTGCTGTGTCCATTTAACTGCAAACTAAGGCCATCGGAAGTTAGTTTAGCTTCCCCGGGAATTGAAAATATTTGACAACTTCCGGGAAATCGAGCCGAAGCTGGTCAAAATTACGATGCGCGTAAGGCGGTCTCGGCTACTCTTTCAGTCTTAAAGTGAAGTAGGGCTATATTTCGGCCGAGAAGCTCGAAAGTGAGCGTTCAAAAAAATGTGCTGTGTCCATTTCACTGCAAACCAAGGCCATCAGCAGTTAGTTTAGAGTCCCCGGGACTGGAATATACCCCGAAGTTCCGGGAAATCGAACGGAAGTTGGTCAAAATCACGATGCGTGTAAGACGGTCTCGGCTACTCTTTCAGTCTTAAAGTAAAGTGGGGCTATATTTCGGCCCAGAAGCTCGAAAGTGACCCTTTAAAAAGTTACGCTTTCTCCATTTAACTGCAAACCAAGGCCATCAGGAGTTAGTTTAAAGTCCCCCGGACTGGAAAATATCCCCCAAGTTCCGGGAAATCGAGCTGAACTTGGTGAAAATCACGATGCTCGTAAGGCGGTCTCGGCTAATATTTCAGTCTTAAAGTGAAATACGGTTGTATTTCCGCCCAGAAGCTCGAGACTGAGCGTTCAAAAAGTTTTCCTGCGTCCATTTCACTGCAAACCAAGGCCATCAGAAGTTAGTTTAGAATCCCCGGGACTTGAAAATATCGCCAAAGTTCTAGAAAATCGAGCGGAAGTTAGGAGTTAGAGAGGAGTTAGTTTAGACTCCTCGGGACTGGAAAATATCGCCCAAGTTCGGGGAAATCGAGCCGAATTTTGTCAAAATCACGATGCGTCTAAGGCGGTCTCGGCTACTTTTTCAGTCTTAAAGTGAAGTGGGGCTATATTTCGGCTCAGAATTTCGAAAGAAAGCGTTCAAAAAAATTTCCTGTGTCCATTTCAGTGCAGACCAAGGCCATCAGGGGTTAGTTTAGAGTCCTTGGCACTTGAATATATACCCGAAGTTTCGGGAAATCGAGCCGAAGTTGGTCAAAATCACGATGGGCGTAAGACGGTGTCGGCTACTCTTTCACTCTTAAACTGAAGTGGGGCTATATTTCGGCTCAGAAGCCCCAAGGGGAGCGTTGAAAAAGTTTTGCTCTCTCCATTTCAATGCAAACCAAGGATATCGGAGTTACTTTAGAGTCCCCGGTACTGGAAAATATTCCCCATTTCCCGGGAAATCGAGCCAAAGTTGGTCAAAATCACGATGCGCGTAAGGTGGTCTCGGCTATTCTTTCATTCTTTAAAGTGAACTCGGGCTATATTTCGACCCAGAAGCTCCAAAGTGAAAGTTCAAAAAGTTTTGCTGTGTCCATTTCACCGCGAACCAAGCCACATCAGGAGATAGTTTACAGTCTCTGGGACATCAAAATATCCCAAAAGTTCCGGGAAATCGAGCCGATGTTTCTCAAAATCACGATGCGCGTAAAGCAGTCTCGGCTACTCTTTGAGTCTTAAAGTGACGTGGTTGTATATTTCGGCCCAGAAGCTCGAAAGTGAGCGTTCAAAAAGTTATGCTGTGCCCATTTCACTGCAAAGCAAGGCCCTCAGGAAGTAGTTTACAGTGCCCGGAACTGGAAAATATCCCCCAAGTTCCGCGAAATCGAGACGAAGTTGGTCAAAATAACGATTCGCGTAACGCGGTCTCGGCTACTCTTTCAGTCTTAAAGTGAAGTAGGGCTATATTTCGGTCCAGAAGCTCGAAAGTGAGCGTTCAAACAGTTTTCCTCTCTGAATTTCACTGAAAACCAAGGCAATCATGAGTTTGTTTAGAGTCCATGGGACTGGAAAATATCTTTTAAGTTCTGGCAACTCAAGCCGAAGTTGGTCAAAATCACGATGCACCTAAGGCGGCCTCGGCTACTCTTTCAGTCTTAAAGTGAAGTGGGGCTCTATTTCGGACCAGAAGCTCCAAAGTGAGCGCTGCAAAAAATTTGCTGTGTCCATTTCACTGCAAACCAAGGCTATCAGGAGTTAGTTTAGTGTCCCCGGGACTGCCATATATTTTCCAAGTTCCGGAAAATGGAGAAGACGTTGCTCAAAATCAAGATGCCCGCAAGACGGTCTTGGCTAGTCTTTTAGTCTTAAAGTGAAGTGGGACTATATTTCGGCCCAGAAGCTCAAAAGTGAGCGTTCAAAAAGTTTTGCTGTATCCATTTCAATGCAAACGAAGGCCATCAGGAGTTACTTAAGAGTCTTCGGGACTGGAAAATATCCCCCAAGTTCAGGGAAATTTAGCCGAAATTGGCCAAAATCACGGTGCGCGTTAGGCGGTCTCGCTTACTGTTTCAGTCTTAAAGTGAAGTGAGGCTTTATTCCTGCCCAGGAGCTTGAAAGTGAGCGTTCAAAAAGTTTCCCTGTGTTTATATCACCGCAAACCAAAGCCTTCAGGAGGTATTTTAGTGTCCCCGGGACTGGAAAATATTCCCCAAGTTCCGGGCAATCGAGCCGAAGTTGATCAAAATCACGATGCGCGAAATGCGGTATCGGCTACAGTTTCAGTCTTAAAGTGAAGTTGGGCTATATTTCGGGCCAGAAGCCCGAAAGTGAGCGTTCAAAAAGTTTTGCTGTGTTCTTTGACTGAAAAACAAGGCATCAGGAGTTAGTTTAGCGTCCCTGGGACAGGAAAATATTCCCCAAGTTCCGGGAAGTCGAGCTGAAGTTGGTCAAAATCACGATGCTCCCAAAGCGGTCTCGGCTACCCTTTCAGTCTTAAAGTGCAGTGGGGCTATATT
The DNA here is from genome assembly GCF_964199315.1 of Orbicella franksi. Taxonomy (NCBI): domain Eukaryota; kingdom Metazoa; phylum Cnidaria; class Anthozoa; order Scleractinia; family Merulinidae; genus Orbicella; species Orbicella franksi. The sequence continues at coordinate 801,159 of NC_138151.1, forward strand.
TCTGTCCAGAAGCTCGAAAGTGAGCGTTCAAAAAGTTTTGCTGTGTCCATTTCACTGCAAACCAAAGCAATCAAAAGTTAGCTTAGAGTCCCCGGGACTGGAAAATATTCCCCAAGTTCCGGGAAAGCGAGCCGAAGTTGATCAAAATCACGATGCGCGAAATGCGGTCTCGGCTACTGTTTGAGTGTTAAAGTAAAGTGTGGCTATATTTCGGCCCACAAGCTCGAAAGTGAGCGTTCAAACAGTTTTCCTGTGTCCATTTCACTGCAAAGCAAGGCCATCAGGACTTAGCTTAGCGTCCAAGGGACTGGAAAATATCCCCCAAGTCCCGGGAATTGGAGCCCAAGTTGATCAAATTCATGATGCGCGTAACGTGGTCTCGGCTACTGTTTCAGTCTTAAAGTCAAGTGTGCCTATGTTTCGGCCCACAAGCTAGAAAGTGAGCGTTCAAAAAGTTTTGCTGTGTCCATTTCACTTCAAAACAAGGCCATCAGGACTTAGTTTAGCGTCCAAGGGACTGGAAAATATCCACCAAGTTCCGGGAAATCCATTCGAAGTTCGTCAAAATTACGATATACGTAAGGTGGTTTCGGCTACTCTTTCAGTCTTAAAGTAAAGTCGGGCTATATTTCTGTCCAGAAGCTCGAAAGTGAGCGTTCAAAAAGTTTTGCTGTGTGCATTTCACTGCAAACCAAAGCTATCAAAAGTGAGTTTAGGGTCCCCGGGACTGGAAAATATTCCCCAAGTACCGGGAAAGCGAGCCGAAGTTGATCAAAATCACGATGCGAGAAATGCGGTCTCGGCTACTGTTTCAGTCTCAAAGTAAAGTGTGGCTATATTTCGGCCTACAAGCTCGAAAGTGAGCGTTCAAAAAGTTTTGCTCTGTCCATTTCAATGCAAAGCAAGGCGATCAGAAGTTAGTTTAGAGTCCCCGGGACTGGAAAATATCCCCCAAGTTCCGAGAAATCGATCCGAAAAAGGTCAAAATCACCATGCGCGTAAGGCGATCTCGGCTAATCATTCAGTCTTAAAGTAAAGTGGGCCTATACTTCGGCTTAGAAGCTCCAAAGTGGGCGTTCAAAAAGTTATGCTGTGCGCATTTCAGTTCAAACCAAGGCCATCAGGAGTTAGTTTAGAGTCCCCCGGACTGGAAAATATCCCAAAAGTTGCGTGAAATCGAGCTGAACTTGATCTACCTCACGATGCGCGTGAGGCGGTCTCGGCTACGCTTTCAGTCTGAAAGTGAAGTGGGATTCTATTTCGGCCCACAAGCTACAAAGAGAGTGTTCAAAAAGCTTTTCTTTGTCCATTTCACTGAAAACGAAGGCCATCAGGAGTTAGTTTAGAGCCCGCGGAAATGGAATATATCCTCCAAGTTCCGGGAAACCGACCAGAAGTTGGTCAAAATCACGATTTGCGCAACACGCTCTCGGCTACTCTTTCAGTCTTAAAGTAAAGTGGGGCTATATTTCGGTCCACAAGCTCGAGAGTGAGCGTTCAAAAAGTTTCGCTGTGTCCATTTCACTGAAAACCAAGACAATCAGGAGTTAGTTTAGAGTCCCCAGGACTGGAAAACATCCCACAAGTTCCGGCAAATCGAGCCGAAGTTGGTCAAAATCACGGTGCGCTTAAGGCGGTGTCGGCTACTCCTTCAGTCTTAAAGAGAAGTGGGGCTCTATTTCGGCCCACAAGCTCAAAGCTCCAAAAAAAATTACTGTGTCTATTTCACTGCAAACCAAGGCTATCAGAAGTTACTTTAGAGTCCCCGGGACTGGAGAATATCCCCCAAGTTCCGGGAAATCGAGCCGAAGTTGATCAAATTCATGATGTGCGTAACGTGGTCTCGGCTACTGTTTCAGTCCTAAAGTGAAGTGTGGCTATATTTCGGCCCACAAGCTAGAAAGTGAGCGTTGAAAAAGTTTTGTTGTGTACATTTTACTTCAAAACAAGGCCATCACGACTTAGTTTAGCGTCCAAGGGACTGGAAAATATCCCCCAAGTTCCGGGAAATCCATTCGAAGTTCGTCAAATTTACGATGCGCGTAAGGCGGTCTCATCTACTCTTTCAGTCTTAAAGTAAAGTGGGGCTATATTTCTGCCCAGAAGCTCCAAAGTTGTGCTCTGTCCATTTTACTAAAAACCAAGGCCATCAGGAGTTACTTTAGAGTCCCATTGAGCGGAATATATCCCCCAAGTTTCGGGAAATAAACGCAAAATTGTTCAAAATCACGATTCGCTCAAGACGGTCTCGCATACTCTTTCAGTCTTAAAGTAAAATGGGGCTCTATTTCGGCCCAGAAGCTCGAGAGTGAGCCTTCAAAAACTTTCGCTGTGTCCATTTCACTGCAGACCAAGACCATCAGGGGTTAGTTTAGAGTCCTTGGGAGTTGAATATATACCCGAAGTTTCGGGAAATCGAGGCGAAGTTGGTCCAAATCACGATGCGCGTAAGACGGTCTCGGCTATTCTTTCATTCTTAAAGTGAACTCGGGCTATATTTTGGCCCAGAAGCTCGAAAGTGATAGTTCAAAAAGTTTTGCTGTGTCCATTTCACCGCGAACCGAGCCACATCAGGAGATAGTTTACAGTCTCCGGGACATCAAAATATCCCCCAAGTTCCGGGAAATCGAGCCGAAGTTTGTCAAAATCACGATGCGCGTAAAGCAGTCTCGGCTACTCTTTGAGTCTTAAAGTGACGTGGCTGTATATTTCGGCCCAGAAGCTCGAAAGTGAGCGTTCGAAAAGGTTTTGCTGTGTTCATTTCACTGAAAACCAAGGCCATCAGGAGTTAGTTTAGCGTCCCCGGGACAGGAAAATTTGCCCCAAGGTCCGGGAAATTGAGCCGAGGTTGGTCAAAATCAAGATGCCCCTAAAGTGGTCTCGCCTACTCTTTCTGTCTTAAAGTGAAGTGGGGCTATATTTCCGGCCAGAAGCCCGAAAGTGAGCGTTCAAAAAGTTTTGCTGTGTCCATTTCACTGCAAAACAAGGGCATCAGGGGTTAGTTTAGAGTCCCCGGGACTGAAAAATATTGCGCAAGTTCCGGGGAATCGAGCCGAAGTTGATCAAAATCACGATGCGCGAAATGCGGTATCGGCCACTGTTTCAGTTTTAAAGTGACGTGGGGCTATATTTCGGGCCAGAAACCCGAAAGGGAGCGTTCAAAAAGTTTCGCTGTGTTATTTGACTGAAAAACAAGGCATCACGAGTTAGTTTAGTTTCCCTGGGACTGGAAAACATTCCCCGAGCTGCGGGAAATCGAGATGAAGTTGGTCAAAATCACGATGCTCCCAAAGCGGTCTCGGCTACCCTTTCAGTCTTAAAGTGAAGTGGGGCTATATTTCTGTCCAGAAGCTCGAAAGTGAGCTTTCAAAAAGTTTTGCTGTGTGCATTTCACTGCAAACCAAAGCTATCAAAGGTTAGTTTAGAGTCCCCGGGACTGGAAAATATTCCCCAAGTTCCGGGAAAGCGAGCCGAAGTTGATCAAAATCACGATGCGCGAAATGCGGTCTCGGCTACTGTTTGAGTGTTAAAGTAAAGTGTGGCTATATTTCGGCCCACAAGCTCGAAAGTGAGCGTTCAAAAAGTTTTCCTGTGTCCATTTCACTGCAAAGCAAAGCCATCAGGGGCTAGGTTAGAGTCCCCGGGACTGGAAGATATCCCCAAACTTCCGGGAAATCGAGCCGAAGTTGTTCAACATCACGATTTGCGTAATGTAGTCTCGGCTACTCTTTCAGTCTTAAAGTAAAGTGGGGCTTTATTTCGGCCAGGAGGCTCGAAGGTGAGCGTTCAAAAAGTTTTGCTTTGTCCATTTCACTGCAAACCAAGGCCATCAGGAGTTAGTTTAGACTATCTGGGACTGGAAAATATCTCCCAAGTTCCGGAATATCGACCCGAAGTTTGTCAAACTCACGATGCGAGCAAGGCGGTCTCGGCTACTCTTTCAGTCTCAAGTGAAGTGGGGCTATATTTCGTCCCAGAATCTCGAAAGTCTGCGTTCAAAAAATTATGCTGTGTCCATTTCAATGAAAACCAAGGCCATCAGGAGTTTGTTTAGAGTCCCCGGGACTGGAAAATATCCCCCAAGTCCCGGGAATTGGAGCCGAAGTTGATCAAATTCATGATGCGCGTAACGTGGTCTCGGCTACTGTTTCAGTCTTTAAGTCAAGTGTGCCTATATTTCGGCCCACAAGCTAGAAAGTGAGCGTTCAAAAAGTTTTGCTGTGTGCATTTCACTTCAAAATAAGGCCATCAGGACTTAGTTTAGCGTCCAAGGGACTTGAAAATATCCCCCAAGTTCCGGGAAATCCATTCGAAGTTCGTCAAAATTACGATATACGTAAGGCGGTTTCGGCTACTCTTTCAGTCTTAAAGTAAAGTCGGGCTATATTTCGGGCCAGAAGCCCGAAAGTGAGGTTTCAAAATATTTTGTTGTGTCCATTTCACTGCAAACCAAGGCCATCATGGGTTAGTTTAGAGTCCCCGGGACTGAAAAATATTGCCCAAGTTCCGGGGAATCGAGCCGAAGTTGATCAAAATCACGATGCGCGAAATGCGGTATCGGCCACTGTTTCAGTCTTAAAGTGAAGTGGGGCTATATTTCGGGCCAGAAGCCCGAAAGTGAGCGTTCAAAAAGTTTCGCTGTGTTATTTGACTGAAAAACAAGGCATCACGAGTTCGTTTAGCGTCTCTGGGACTGGAAAATATTCCCCAAGTTCCGGTTAATCGAGCTGAATTTGGTCAAAACCACGATGCTCCCAAAGGGGTCTCGGCTACCCTTTCAGTCTTAAAGTGAAGTGGGGCTATATTTCTGTCCAGAAGCTCGAAAGTGAGCTTTCAAAAAGTTTTGCTGTGTGCATTTCACCGCAAACCAAAGCCATCAAAAGTTAGTTTCGGGTCCCCGGGACTGGAAAATATTCCCCAAGTTCCGGGAAAGCGAGCCGAAGTTGATCAAAATCACGATGCCCGAAATGCGGTCTCGGCTACTGTTTCAGTCTTAAAGTAAAGTGTGGCTATATTTCGGCCCACAAGCTCGAAAGTGAGCGTTCAAAAAGTTTTGCTGTGTCCATTTCACTGCAAAACAAGGCCATCAGGACTTAGTTTATTGTCCAAGGGACTGGAAAATGTTCCCCAAGTTCCGGGAGATCCACCCGAAGTTTGTCAAAATCACAATGCGCGTAAGGTGGTCTCGGTTACTCTTTAAGTCTTAAAGTAGAGTGGGGCTTTATTTCGGCCAGGAAGCTCGAAGGTGAGCGTTCAAAAAGTTTTGCTCTGTCCATTTCACTGCAAACCAAGGCCATCAGAAGTTAGTTTAGAGTTCCTGGGACTGGAAAATATCCCCCAAGTTCCGGAATATCGACCCGAAGTTGGTCAAATTCACGATGCGAGCAAGGCGGTCTCGGCTACTCTTTCAGTCTTAAGTGAAGTGGGGCTATATTTCGACCCAGAATCTCGAAAGTGTGCGTTCAAAAAATTGTGCTGTGCCCATTTCAATGCAAACCAAGGCCATCAGGAGTTAGTTTAGTGTCCCCGGGACTGGAAAATATCCCCCAAGTCCCGGGAATTGGAGGCGAAGTTGATCAAATTCATGATGCGCGTAACGTGGTCTCGGCTACTGTTTCAGTCTGAAAGTCAAGTGTGCCTATATTTCGGCCCACAAGCTAGAAAGTGAGCGTTCAAAAAGTTTTGCTGTGTCCATTTCACTTCAAAACAAGGCCATCAGGACTTAGTTTAGCGTCCAAGGGACTGGAAAATATAACCCAAGTTGCGGGAAATCCATTCGAACTTCGTCAAAATTACGATATACGTAAGGTGGTTTCGGCTACTCTTTCAGTCTTAAAGTAAAGTCGGGCTATATTTCTGTCCAGAAGTTCGAAAGTGAGCGTTCAAAAAGTTTTGCGCTGTCCATTTCAATGCAAAGCAAGGCAATCAGGAGTTAGTTTAGAGTCCCCGAGACTGGAAAATATTCCCCAAGTTCCGAGAAATCGATCCGAAAATGGTCAAAATCACGATGCGCGTAAGGCGATCTTGGCTACTCTTTCAGTCTTAAGTGAGGTGGGGCTATATTTCGGCCCACAAGCTCCAAAGTGGGCGTTCAAAAAGTTATGCTGTGCGCATTTCAGTGCAAACCAAGGCCATCCGGAGTTAGTTTAGAGTCCCCCGGACTGGAAAATATCCCAAAAGTTGCGTGAAATCGAGCTGAACTTGGTCTAACTCACGATGCGCGTGAGGCGGTCTCGGCTACTAGTTCAGTCTGAAAGTGAAGTGGGATTCTATTTCGGCTCACAAGCTACAAAGAGAGTGTTCAAAACGCTTTCCTTTGTCCATTTCACTGAAAACCAAGGCCATCAGGAGTTAGTTTAGAGCCCGCGGAAATGGAATATACCCCCCAAGTTCCGAGAAACCGACCCGAAGTTGGTCAAAATCACGATTTGCGCAAGACGGTCTCTACTCTTTCAGTCTTAAAGTAAAGTGGGGCTATATTTCGGTCCAGAAGCTCGAGAGTGAGCGTTCGAAAAGTTTTGCTGTGTCCATTTCACTGAAAACTAAGACAATCAGGAGTTAGTTTAGAGTCCCCGGGACTGGAAAATATCCCCCAAGTTCCGGCAAATCGAGCCGAAGTTGGTCAAAATCACGGTGCGCTTAAGGCGGTGTCGGCTACTCCTTCAGTCTTAAAGTGAAGTGTGGCTTTATTTCGGCCCACAAGCTGGGCCGAAAAAATTACTGTGTCTATTTCACTGCAAACCAAGGCTATCAGGAGTTAGTTTAGAGTCCCCGGGAGTGGAATGTATTTCCCAAGTTCCGGAAAATCGCGAAGTTGGTCAAAATCCTAATGCGCGTAAGACGGTGTCGGCTACTCTTTCAGTCTTAAAGTGAAGTAGGGCTATATTTCGGCCGAGAAGCTCGAAAGTGAGCGTTCGAAAAAATGTGCTGTTTCAATTTCACTGCAAACCAAGGCCATCAGCAGTTAGTTTAGAGTCCCCGGGACTGGAATATATCCCCGAAGTTCCGGGAAATCGAACGGAAGTTGGTCAAAATCACGATGCGCGTAAGACGGTCTCGGCTACTCTTTCAGTCTTAAAGTAAAGTGGGGGTATATTTCGGCCCAGAAGCTCGAAAGTGACCCTTTAAAAAGTTACGCTTTCTGCATTTAACTGCAAACCAACGTCATCAGGAGTTAGTTTAGCGTCCACCGGACTGGAAAATATCCCCCAAGTTCCAGGAAATCGAGCTGAACTTGGTCAAAATCACGATGCTCGTAAGGCGGTCTCGGCTACTATTTCAGTCTTAAAGTGAAATACGGTTGTATTTCGGCCCAGAAGCTCGAAACTGAGCGTTTAAAAAGTTTACCTGCGTCCATTTCACTGCAAACCAAGGCCATCGGCAGTTAGTTTAGCGTCCAAGGGAGTGGAAAATATCACCAAAATTCTAGAAAATCGAGCGGAAGTTGCTCAAAATCACGATGCGCGTAAGGCGGTCTCGCCTACTCTTTCAGTCTTAAAGTGAAGTGGGGCTATATTTCATCCCAGAAGCTCGAAAATAAGCCTTCAAAAAGTGTTACTGTGTTCATTTCACTTCAAACCAAGGCCATCAGGAGTTAGTTTAGACTCCTCAGGACTGGAAAATATCGCCCAAGTTCGGGGAAATCGAGCCGAATTTTGTCAAAATCACGATGCGCGTAAGGTGGTCTCGGCTACTTTTTCATTCTTAAAGTCAACTGGGGCTATATTTCGGCCGAGAAGCTAGAAAGTGAAAGTTCAAAAAGTTTTGCTGTGCTCATTTCACTGCAAACCAAGGTCATCAGTAGTTAGTTTAGACTCCTCGGGACTGGAAAATATCGCCCAAGTTCGGGGAAATCGAGCTGAATTTTGTCAAAATCACGATTCGCGTAAGGCGGTCTCGGCTACTCTTTCATTTTTAAAGTGAACTGGGGCTATATTTCGGCCGAGAAGCTAGAAAGTGAAAGTTCAAAAAGTTTTGCTGTGTCCATTTCACCGCGAACCAAGCCACATCAGCAGATTGTTTACAGTGTCCGGGACATCAAAATTTCCCCCAAGTCCCGGGAAATCGAGCCGAAGTTTCTCAAAACCACGATGCGCGTAAAGCAGTCTCGGCTACTCTTTTAGTCTTAAAGTGACGTGGCTGTATATTTCAGCCCAGAAGCTCGAAAGTGAGCGGTCAAAAAGTTTTGCTCTCTCAATTTAACTGAAAACCAAGGCTATCATGAGTTAGTTTAGAGTCCACGGGACTGGAAAATATCCCTTAAGTTCTGGCAACTCAAGCCGAAGTTGGTCAAAAAAACGATGCGTCTAAGGCGGTCTCGGCTACTATTTCAGTCTCAAATTGAAGTGGGGCTATATTTCGGCCCAGAATTTCGAAAGTAAGCGTTAAAAAAATTTGCTGTGTCTATTTCACTGCAGACCAAGGCCATCAGGGGTTAGTTTAGAGTCCTTGGGAGTTGAATATATACCCGAAGTTTCGGGAAATCGAGCCGAAGTTGGTCAAAATCACGATGCGCGTAAGACGGTGTCGGCTACTCTTTCAGTCTTAAACTGAAGTGGGGCTATATTTCGGCTCAGAAGCCCCAAGGGGAGCGTTGAAAAAGTTTTGCTCTCTCCATTTCAATGCAAACCAGGGCAATCAGGAGTTACTTTAGAGTCCCCGGTACCGGAAAATATTCCCCATTTCCCGGGAAATCGAGCCAAAGTTGGTCAAAATCACGATGCGCGTAAGGCGGTCTCGGCTATTCTTTCATTCTCTAACGTCAACTCGGGCTATATTTCGGCCCAGAGGCTCGAAAGTGAAAGTTTAAAAAGTTTTGCTGTGTCCATTTCACCGCGAACCAAGCCACATCAGGAGATGGTTTACAGTCTCCGGGACATCAAAATATCCCCCAAGTTGCGGGAAATCGAGCCGAAGTTTGTCAAAATCATGATGCGCGTAAAGTAGTTTCGGCTACTCTTTTAGTCTTAAAGTGACGTGCCTGTATATTTCGGCCCAGAAGCTCGAAAGTGACCGTTCAAAAAGTTATGCTGTGCCCATTTCACTGCAAAGCAAGGCCCTCAGGAAGTAGTTTACAGTGCCCGGAACTGGAAAATATCCCTTAAGTTCCGCGAAATCGAGACGAAGTTGGTCAAAATAACGATTCGCGTAAGGCGGTCTCGGCTACTCTTTCAGTCTTAAAGTGATGTAGGGCTATATTTCGGTCCAGAAGCTCGAAAGTGAGCGTTCAAACAGTTTTTCTCTCGGAATTTCACTGAAAAGCAAGGCCTTCATTAGTTAGTTTAGAGTCTCCGGGACTGGAAAATATCTTTTAAGTTCTGGCAACTCAAGCCGAAGTTGGTCAAAATCACGATGCGCCTAAGGCGGCCTCGGCTACTCTTTCAGTCTTTAATTGAAGTGGGGCTCTATTTCGGTCCAGAAGCTCCAAAGTGAGCGCTGCAAAAAATTTGCTGTGTCCATTTCACTGCAAACCAAGGCCAAAAGGAGCTAGTTTAGAGTCCCCGGGACTGAAATATATTTCCCAAGTTCCGGAAAATGGAGAAGACGTTGGTCAAAATCACGATGCGCGCAAGACGGTCTTCGCTAGTCTTTCAGTCTTAAAGTGAAGTGGGGCTATATTTCGGCCCAGAAGCTCAAAAGTGAGCTTCAAAAAGTCTTGCTGTATCCATTTCAATGCAAACGAAGGCCATCAGGGGTTACTTAAGAGTCTTCGGGACTGGAAAATATCCCCCAAGTTCAGGGAAATTTAGCCGAAGTTGGTCAAAATCACGGTGCGCGTTAGGCGGTCTCGCTTACTCTTTCAGTCTTAAAGTGAAGTGAGGCATTATTGCTGCCCAGGAGCTTGAAAGTGAGCGTTCAAAAAGTTTCCCTGTGTTTATTTCACTGCAAACCAAAGCCATCAGGAGCTAGTTTAGAGTCCCCGGGACAGGAAAATATTCCCAAACTTCCAGGAAATCGAGCCGAAGTTGGTCAAAATCACGATTTGCGTAAGGCAGTCTCGGCTACTCTTTGAGTCTTAAAGTGAAGTGGGGGTATATTTCGGGCCACAAGCCCGAAAGTGAGCGTTCAAAAAGTTTTGCTTTGTCCATTTCACTGCAAACCAAGGCCATCATGGGTTAGTTTAGAGTCCCCGGGACTGGAAAATAATCCCCAAGTTCCGGGGAATCGAAACGAAGTTGATCAAAATCACGATGCGCGAAATGCGGTATCGGCTACCGTTTCAGTGTTAAAGTGAAGTGGGGCTATATTTCGGCCCACAAGCCCAAAAGTGAACGTTCAAAAAAATTCGCTGTGTTATTTGACTGTAAAACCAGGCCAGCACGAGTTAGTTTAGCGTCCCTGGGACTGGAAAATATTCCCCAAGTTCCGGTAAATCGAGCTGAAGTTGGTCAAAATCACGATGATCCCAAAACGGTCTCCGCAACCCTTTTAGTCTTAAAGTGAAGTGGGGCTATATTTCTGTCCAGAAGCTCGAAAGTGAGCGTTCAAAAAGTTTTGCTGTGTGCATTTCACTGCAAACCAAAGCGATCAAAAGTTAGTTTAGGGTCCCCGGGACTGGAAAATATCCCCAAACTTCCGGGAAATCGAGCCGAAGTTTGTCAAACTCACGATGCGAGCAAGGCGGTCTCGGCTACTCCTTCAGTCTTAAGTGAAGTGGGGCTATATTTTGGCCCAGAATCTCGAAAGTGTGCTTTCAAAAAATTGTGCTGTGTCCATTTTAATGCAAACCAAGGCCATCAGGAGTTAGTTTAGAGTCCCCGGGACTGGAAAATATCCCCCAAGTCCCGGGAATTGGAGCCGAAGTTGATTAAATTCATGATGCGCGTAACGTGGTCTCGGCTACTGTTTCAGTCTTAAAGTCAAGTGTGCCTATATTTCGGCCCAAAAGCTAGAAAGTGAGCGTTCAAAAAGTTTTGCTGTGTCCATTTCACTTCAAAACAAGGCCATCAGGACTTAGTTTAGCGTCCAAGAGACTGGAAAATATACCCCAAGTTCCGGGAAATCCATCCGAACTTCGTCAAAATTACGATATACGTAAGGCGGTTTCGGCTACTCTTTCAGTCTTAAAGTAAAGTCGGGCTACATTTCTGTCCAGAAGCTCGAAAGTGAGCGTTCAAAAAGTTTTGCTCTGTCCATTTCACTGCAAACCAAAGCTATCAAAAGTGAGTTCAGTTTCCCCGGGATTGGAAAATATTCCCCAAGTTCCGGGAAAGCGAGCCGAAGTTGATCAAAATCACGATGCGCGAAATGCGGTCTCGGCTACTGTTTCAGTCTTAAAGTAAAGTGGCTATATTTCGGCCCACAAGCTCGAAAGTGAGCGTTCAAAAAGTTTTGCGCTGTCCATTTCAATGCAAAGCAAAGCGATCAGGAGTTAATTTAGAGTCCCCGAGACTGGAAAATATCCCCCAAGTTCCGAGAAATCGATCCGAAAAAGGTCAAAATCACGATGCGCGTAAGGCGATCTCGGCTACTCTCTCAGTCTTAAAATGAAGTGGGGGTATATTTCGGCCCACAACCTCCAAAGTGGACGTTCAAAAAGTTATGCTGCGCCCATTTCAGTGCAAAACTAGGCCATACGGAGTTAGTTTAGAGTCCCCCGGACTGGAAAATATCCCAAAAGTTGCGTGAAATCGAGCTGAACTTGGTCTAACTCACGATGCGCGTGAGGCGGTCTCGGCTACTATTTCAGTCTGAAAGTGAAGTGAGATTCTATTTCGGCCCAGAAGCTACAAAGAGAGTGTTCAAAAAGCTTTCCTTTGTCCATTTCACTGAAAACCAAGGCCATCAGGAGTTAGTTTAGAGCCCGGGGAAATGGAATATATCCCCCAAGTTCCGGGAAACCGACCCGAAGTTGGTCAAAATCACGATTTGCGCAAGACGGTCTCGGCTACTCTTTCAGTCTTAAAGTAAAGTGGGGCTATATTTCGGTCCAGAAGCTCGAGAGTGAGCGTTCAAAAAGTTTCGCTGTGTCCATTTCACTGAAAACCAAGACAATCAGGAGTTAGTTTAGAGTCCCTGGGACTGGAAAATATCCCCCAAGTTCCGGCAAATCGAGCCGAAGTTGGTCAAAATCACGATGTGCGTAAGGTGGTCTCGGCTACTCTTTCAGTTTTAAAGTGAAGTGGGGCAATATTTCGGCCCAGAAGCTCGGAAGTGAGCGTTCAAAAAGTTTTGTTGTGTCCATTTTACTTCAAAACAAGGCCATCAGGACTTAGTTTAGCGTCCAAGGGACTGCAAAATATCCCCCAAGTCCCGGGAAATCGAGCCGAAGTTGATCAAATTCATGATGCGCGTAACGTGGTCTCGGCTACTGTGTCAGTTCTAAAGTGAAGTGTGGCTATATTTCGGCCCACAAGCTAGAAAGTGAGGGTTCAAAAAGTTTTGTTGTGCCCATTTTACTTCAAAACAAGGCCATCAGGACTTAGTTTAGCGTCCAAGGGACTGCAAAATATCCCCCAAGTTCCGGGAAATCAATTTGAAGTTCGTCAAATTTACGATGCGCGTAAGGCGGTCTCATCTACTCTTTCAGTCTTAAAGTAAAGTGGGGCTATATTTCTGCCCAGAAGCTCCACAGTTGTGCTCTGTCCATTTCACTGAAAACCAAGGCCATCAGAAGTTACTTTAGAGTCCCTTTGACTGGAATATATCCACCAAGTTTCGGGAAATAAACGCGAAATTGGTGAAAATCACGATTCGCTCAAGACGGTCTCGCCTACCCTTTCAGTCTTAAAGTAAAATAGGGCTCTATTTCGGCCCAGAAGCTCGAGAGTGAGCGTTCAAAAAGTTTCGCTGTGTCCATTTCACTGCAAACCAAGAGAAGCAGGAGTTAGTTGAGAGTCCCCGGGACTGGAAAATATCCCGCAAGTTCCGGGAAATCCACCCGAAGTTTGTCAAAATCACGATGCGCGTAAGGCGGTCTCGGCTACTCTTTCAGTGTTAAAGTAATGGGGGGCTATATTTTGGCCCAGAAGCTCGAAATTGAGCGTTCAAAAAGTTTTGCTGGGTCCATTTTACTGCAAACCAAGGCCATCAGGAATTAGTTTAGAGTCCTCACAACTGGAATATATCCCCTTGGTTCCGGCAAATCCAGCCGAAGTTGCTCAAAATCACGATGCACGTAAGGAGGTCTCGGCTACTCTTTCAGTCTTCAAGTGAAGTGGGGTTGTATTTCGGTCCAGAAGCTCGAAAGTATGCGTTCAAAAACTTTTTCTGTTTCCGTTTCACTGCAAACCAAGACCAGCACGAGTTAATTTAGAGTCCCCGGGAGTGGAAAATATTTCGCAAGTTCCGGGAAATCGAGCCGAAGTTGATCAAAATCACGATGCGCGAAACGTGGTCTCCGCTACTGTTTCAGTCTTAAAGTGAAGTATGGCTATATTTCGGCTCACAGGCTCGAAAGTGAGCGGTTAAAAAGCTTTGCTGTGTCCATTTCACTGCAAAACAAGGCCATCGGCACCTAGTTTAGCGTCCAAGGGACTGGAAAATATCCCCCAAGTTCCGGAAAATCCACCCGAAGTTTGTCAAAATCACGATGCGCATAAGGCGGTCTCGGCTACTTTTTCAGTATTAAAGTGGGCTATATCTCGGCCCAGAAGCTTGAAGGTGAGCGTTCAAAAAGTTTTGCTCTCTCCATTCCACTGCAAACCAAGGCCATCAAGAGTTAGTTTAGAGTCCCTGGGACTGGAAAATATCCCCCTAGTTCCGGAATATCGACCCGAAGTTGGTCAAAATCACGATGCGCGCACGCCGGTCTCGGCTACTCTTTAAGTCGTAAGTGATGTGGGACTATATTTCGGCCTAGAAGCTCGAAAGTGTGCGTTCAAAAACTTGTGCTGTGTGAATTTCACTGCACACCATGGCCATCAGGAGTTAGTTTAGAGTCCCCGGGACTGGGAAATATTCCCCAAGTTCCAGGAAAGCGAGCAGAAGTTGATCAAAATCACGATGCGCGTAACGCGGTCTCGGCTACTGTTTCAGTCTTAAAGTGAAGTGTGGCTATATTTAGGCCCACAAGCTCGAAAGTGAGCGTTCAAAAAGTTTTGCTGTGTCCATTTCACTGCAAACCAAGGCCATCACGAGTTAGTATAGAGTCCGCGGGACTGGAAAATATTCTCCAAGTTCCTGGAAATGGTGCCGAAGTTGATGAAAATTACGATGCGCGTAACGGGCTCTCGGCTATTCTTTCAGTCTTAAATTTAAAAAGGGCTATATTTCGGCCCTGAAGCTCGAAGGTGAGCGTTCAGAATGTTTTGCTGTGTTCATTAAACTGCAAACCAAGGTCGTCGGGAGTTAGTTTAGCGTCCCCGGGACTTTAAATTATTCGCCAACTTCCCGGAAATCGAGCAAAAGTGGCCCAAAATCACGATGCGCGTAAGGCGGTGTCGGCTACTCTTTCAGTCTTAAAATTAAGGGGGGCTATATTTCGACCTAGAAGCTCGAGACCGGCCGTGCGCTAATGTTACCTGTGTCCATTTCACTGACATCTTAGGCGATCAGGAGTTATTTTAGAGTCCTTGGGACTCGAAGATATTTCCCAAATTCTGGCAGATCGAGCCAAAGTTGCTCAAAACCACGATGCACGTAAGGCGGTCTCGGCTACTCTTTCAGTCTTAAAATGAAGTGGGGCTATATTTCGGCCGACAAGCTCAACACCGAGCGTGCGCTCCTTTTGCCTGTGTACATATCACTGAAAACTAAGTTCATCAGGAGTTAGCATAGAGTCCTCGGGACTGGAAAATATTCCCCGAATTCCGGCAAATCGAGCCAAAGATGCTCAAAATCACGATGCGCGTAAGGCGGTCTCGGCTACTCGTTTACTCCGAAAATGAAGTGGGGCTATATTTCGGTTCTACAAGCTCGACACCGAGCGTGCTCTCCTTTTACCTGTGTCCATTTCCCTAAGAACTAAGTCCATCAGGAGATAGTTTAGAATCCTCGAGACTGGAAGCTATCCTCCAAGTTTCGGCAAATTGAGCCATACTTTCTTAAAATTACGATAAGCGTACGACACTTTCGTTTACTCTTTCAGTCTTAAAAGGAACTGGGGCTACATTTCGGCCTAGAAGCTCGACACCGAGTGTGCGCTCCTGTTACTTGTGACCATTTTACTGAAAACTAAGGCCATCAAGAGTTAGGGTAGAGTCCCCGGGACTGGAAAATATCCCCCAAGTTTTGGCAGATCGAGCCTAAGCGGCTAAAAATTTCGATGCGCTTAAGGCGGTTTCGTGTACACTTTCAGTCTTAAAATAAAGTGGGGCTCTATTTCGGCCTACAACCTGGAAACTTAGCGTGGGCCCCTTTTACCTGTGTCCATTTCACTAAAAACCAAGGCATTCAGGAGTTAGTTTAGAGCTTCCGGGACTGGAAAATATCCTCCAAGTCCCAGGAAATCAAGCCGAAGTTCGGCAAAATTACCATTCGCGTAAGGCGGTCCCGCCTACTCTTTCAGTCTTAAAGTGAAGTGTGGCTATATTTCGGCCCAGAAGCTCGAAAGTTAACGTTCAAAGAGTTTGGCTGTGTCCATTTCACTGAAAAGCAAGGCCATCAGGAATTAGTTTAGAGAGCCCGGGACTGGGAATTATCTCCCAAGTTCCGGGAAATCGAGCCGAAGTAGCCCAAAATCCCGATGCGCGTAAGGCGGTCTCGGCTAGTCTTTCAGTCTTAAAGTGAAGTAGGGCTATGCTTCGACCCGGAAGCTCAAACGTGAGCGTTCAAAAAGTTGTGCTGTGTCCATTTCACTGCAAACCAAGGCACTATGGAGTTAGTTTAGAGTCCCTGGTACCGGATAATATCCCCCATTTCCCGGGAAATACAGCCAAAGTTGGTCAAAATCACGATGCGCGTAAGGCGGTCCCGGTTCCTCTTTCATTCTTAAAGTGAACTGGGGCAATATTTCCGCCCAAAAGCTCGAAAGTGAGCGTTCAAAAAGTTGTGCTGTGTCCATTTCACTGCAAACCAAGGCACTATGGAGTTAGTTTAGAGTCCCTGGTACCGGAAAATATCCCCCATTTCCCGGGAAATACAGCCAAAGTTGGTCAAAATCACGATGCGCGTAAGGCGGTCCCGGTTCCTCTTTCATTCTTAAAGTGAACTGGGGCAATATTTCCGCCCAAAAGCTCGAAAGTGAGCGTTCAAAAAGTTGTGCTGTGTCCATTTCACTCCAGAGCGAGGCCATCACGAGTTACTTTAGAGTCCGCGGGACTGGAAAATATCCCCCAAGTTCCGGGAAATCCAGCCGAAGTTGGTCCAAATTACGATGGGCGTGAGGCGGTCTCGGCTACTCTTTCACTCTTAAAGTGAAGTGGAGCTATATTTCGGCCCAGAAGCTCAAAAGGTGAGCGTTCCAAAAGTTGTGTTGTGTCCATTTTACTGCAGACCAAGGACGTCGGGGGTCAGTTTAGAGTCCCCGGGACTGGAAAATATCCCCCAAGTTTTGGGAAATTTAACCGAAGTTGGTCAAAATCACGACGCGCGTACAGCGGTCTCGGCTACTCTTTCAGTGTTAAAGGGAAGTGGGGCAATATTTCGGCCCAGAAGCTCGAAACTGAGTGTTTAAAAAGTTTTGCTGTGTCCATTTCACTGCAAAACAAGGCCATCACGACTTAGTTTAGCGTCCAAGGGACTGGAAATATCCCCCAAGTTACGGGAAATCCACCCGAAGTTAGTCAAAATCACGATATGCTTAAGGGGGTCTCGGCTACTCTTTCAGTCTTAAAGTAAAGTGGGCTTAGATTTACCTCCAGAAGCTCGAAAGTAAGGGTTCAAAAATGTTTGTCTCTATTTCACTCACATCTTAGACAATCAGGAGTGAGTTTAGAGACTTTGGGACTGGAAAATATCTCCCAAGTTTCGCCAGATCGAGCCGAAGATCCTCAAAATCACAATGCGCGTAAGGCGCTCCCGCTTACTCTTTCAGTCTTAAAAAGAAGTAGGGCTATATTTCGGCCAGCAAGCTCGAAAGTGCGCGTTCAAAAAGTGTTCCTGTGTCCATTTCACACGAAACCAAGGCCATCAGGAGTTAGTTTAGAGTCCCCGGGACTAGAAAATAACCCCCTATTTGCGGGAAATCGAGCCGAAGTATCCCATAATCACGATGCGCGTAAGGCTTTCTCGACTCCTCTTTCAGTCTTAAAGTGAACTGGTACTATATTTCGACCCAGAAGCTCGAAAGTGAGCGTTCCAAAAGTTTTACTGTGTCCATTTAACTGCAAACTAAGGCCATCGGAAGTTAGTTTAGCTTCCCCGGGAATTGAAAATATTCGCCAACTTCCGGGAAATCGAGCCGAAGTTGCTCAAAATTACGATGCGCGTAAGGCGGTCTCGGCTACTCTTTCAGTCTTAAAGTAAAGTAGGGCTATATTTCGGCCGAGAAGCTCGAAAGTGAGCGTTCAAAAAAATGTGCTGTGTCCATTTCACTGCAAACCAAGGCCATCAGCAGTTAGTTTAGAGTCCCCGGGACTTGAAAATATCGCCAAAATTCTAGAAAATCGAGCGGAAGTTGCTCAAAGTCACGATGCGCGTAAGGCGGTCTCGCCTACTCTTTCAGTCTTAAAGTGAAGTGGGGCTATATTTCATCCCAGAAGCTCGAAAATAAGCCTTCAAAAAGTGTTACTTTTTTCATTTCACTGCAAACCAAGGCCATCAGGAGATACTTTAGACACCTCGGGACTGGAAAATATCGCCCAAGTTTGGGGAAATCTAGCCGAATTTTGTCAAAATCACGATGCGCGTAAGGCGGTCTACGCTACTCTTTCATTCTTAAAGTTAACTGGGCTATATTTCGGCCGAGAAGCTAGAAAGTGAAAGTTCAAAGAGTTTTGCTGTGTTCATTTCACTGCAAACCAAGGCCATCAGGAGTTAGTTTAGACTCCTCGGGACTGGAAAATATCGCCCAAGTTCGGGGAAATCGAGCCGAATTTTGTCAAAATCACGATGCGCGTAAGGCGGTCTCGGCTACTCTTTCATTCTTAAAGTGAACTGGGGCTACATTTCGGCCCAGAAGCTAGAAAGTGAAAGTTCAAAAAGTTTTGCTGTGTCCATTTCACCGCAAACCAAGCCACATCAGCAGATTGTTTACAGTGTCCGGGACATCAAAATTTCCCCCAAGTCCCGGGAAATCGAGCCGAAGTTTCTCAAAACCACGATGCGCGTAAAGCAGTCTCGGCTACTCTTTTAGTCTTAAAGTGACGTGGCTGTATATTTCGGCCCAGAACCTCGAAAGTGAGCGTTCAAAAAGTTTTGCTCTCTCAATTTAACTGAAAACCAAGGCCATCATGAGTTAGTTTAGAGTCCCTTAAGTTCTGGCAACTCAAGCCGAAGTTGGTCAAAATCACGATGCGTCTAAGGCGGTCTCGGCTACTATTTCAGTCTTAAAGTGAAGTGGGGCTATATTTCGGCCCAGAGTTTCGAAAGTAAGCGTTCAAAAATTTGCTGTGTCTATTTCACTGCAGACCAAGGCCATCAGGTGTTAGTTTAGACACCTTGGGACTTGAATATATACCTGAAGTTTCGGGAAATCGAGCCGAAGTTGGTCAAAATCACGATGCGCGTAAGAGGGTGTCGGCTACTCTTTCAGTCTTAAACTGAAGTGGGGCTATATTTCGGCTCAGAGGCCCGAAGGGGAGCGTTGAAAAAGTTTTGCTCTCTCCATTTCAATGCAAACCAACGCATTCAGGAGTTACTTTGGAGTCCCCGGTACCGGAAAATATTCCTCATTTCCCGGGAAATCAAGCCAAAGTTGGTCAAAATCACGATGCGCGTAAGGCGGTGTCGGCTATTCTTTCATTCTTAAAGTGAACTCGGGCTATATTTCGGCCCAAAAGCTCGAAAGTGAAAGTTCAAAAAGTTTTGCTGTGTCCATTTCACCGCGAACCAAGCCACATCAGGAGATAGTTTACAGTCTCCGGAACATCAAAATATCCCCAAGTTGCGGGAAATCGAGCCGGAGTTTGTCGAAATCACGATGCGCGTAAAGCAGTCTCGGCTACTCTTTGAGTCTTAAAGTGACGTGGCTGTATCTTTCAGCCCAGAAGCTCGAAAGTGAGCGTTCAAAAAGTTATGGTGTACCCATTTCACTGCAAAGCAAGGCCCTCAGGAAGTAGTTTACAGTGCCCGGAACTGGAAAATATCCCTTAAGTTCCGCGAAATCGAGACGAAGTTGGTCAAAATAACGATTCGCGTAAGGCGGTCTCGGCTACTCTTTCAGTCTTAAAGTGAAGTAGGGCTATATTTCGGTCCAGAAGCTCGAAAGTGAGCGTTCAAAAAGTTTTCCTCTCTGAATTTCACTGAAAACCAAGGCCATCATGAGTTAGTTTAGAGTCCCCGGGACTTGAAAATATCTTTTAAGTTCTGGCAACTCAAGCCGAAGTTGGTCAAAATCACGATGCGCCTAAGGGGGCCTCGGCTAGTTTTTCAGTCTTAAATTGAAGTGGGGCTCTATTTCGGCCCAGAAGCTCCAAAGTGAGCGCTGCAAAAAATTTGCTGTGTCCATTTCACTGCTAATCAAGGCTATCAGGAGTTAGTTTAGAGTCCCCGGGACTGCAATATATTTCCCAAAGTCCGGAAAATGGAGAAGACGTTGCTCAAAATCACGATCCGCGCAAGACGGTCTTGGCTAGTCTTTTAGTCTTAAAGTGAAGAGGGGCTATATTTCGGCCCAGAAGCTCAAAAGTGAGCTTCAAAAAGTTTTGCTGTATCCATTACAATGCAAACGAAGGCCATCAGGGGTTACTTAAGAGTCTTCGGGACTGGAAAATATCCCCCAAGTTCAGGGAAATTTAGCCGAAGTTGGTCAAAATCAGGGTGCGCGTTAGGCGGTCTCGCTTGCTGTTTCAGTCTTAAAGTGAAGTGAGGCTTTATTCCTGCCCAGGAGCTTGAAAGTGAGCGTTCAAAAAGTTTCCCTGTGCTTATTTCACTGCAAACCAAAGCCATCAGGAGCTAGTTTAGAGTCCCTGGGACTGGAAACTATCCCCCAACTTCCGGGAAATCGAGCCGAACTTGGTCAAAATCACGATTTGCGTAAGGTAGTCTCAGCTACTCTTTGAGTCTTAAAGTGAAGTAGGGCTATATTTCGGACCAGAAGCCCGAAAGTGAGCGTTCGAAAAGTTTTGCTGTGTTCATTTCACTGCAAACCAAGGCCATCAGGAGTTAGTTTAGCGTCCCCGGGACAAGAAAATATGCCCCAAGGTCCGGAAAATTGAGCCAAGGTTGGTGAAAATCACGATGCCCCTAAAGTGGTCTCGGCTACTCTTTCTGTCCTAAAGTCAAGTGGGGCTATATTTCGGGCCACAAGCCCGAAAGTGAGCGTTCCAAAAGTTTTGCTGTGTCCATTTCACTGCAAACCAAGGCCATCAGGGGTTAGTTTAGAGTCCCCGAGACTGGAAAATATTGCCCAAGTTTCGGGGAATCGAACCGAAGTTGATCAAAATCACGATGCGCGAAATGCGGTATCGGCTACTGTTTCAGTGTTAAAGTGAAGTGGGGCTATATTTCGGCCTAGAAGCCCGAAAGTGAGCGTTTAAAAAGTTTTGCTGTGTTCTTTGACTGAAAAACAAGGCCATCACGAGTTAGTTTAGCGTCCTTGGGACTGGAAAATATTCCCCAAGTTCCGGTTAATCGAGCTGAAGTTGGTCAAAGTCACGATGCTCCCAAAGCGGTCTCGGCTACCCTTTCAGTCTTAAAGTGAAGTCGGGCTATATTTCTGTCCAGAAGCTCGAAATTGAGCGTTCAAAAACTTTTGCTGTGTGCATTTCACCGCAAACCAAAGCTATCAAAAGTTAGTTTAGGGTCCCCGGGACTGGAAAATATTCGCCAACTTCCGGGAAAGCGAGCCGAAGTTGATCAAAATCACAATGCGCGAAATGCGGTGTCGGCTACAGTGTCAGTCTTAAAGTAAAGTGTGGCTATATTTCGGCCCACAAGCTCGAAAGTGAGCGTTCAGAAAGTTTTGCTGTGTCCATTTCACTGCAAAGCAAGGCCAGGACTTAGTTTAGCGTCCATGGGACTGGAAAATGTTCCCCAAGTTCCGGGAGATCCACCCGAAGTTTGTCAAAATCACAATGCGCGTAAGGTGGTCTCGGTTACTCTTTAAGTCTTAAAGTAAAGTGGGGCTTTATTTCGGCCAGGAAGCTCGAAGGTGAGCGTTCAAACAGTTTTGCTCTGTCCATTTCACTGCAAACCAAGGCCATCAGGAGTTAGTTTAGAGTTCCTAGGACTGGAAAATATCCCCCAAGTTCCGGAATATCGACCCGAAGTTTGTCAAACTCACGATGCGAGCAAGGCGGTCTCGGCTACTCTTTCAGTCTTAAGTGGAGTGGGACTATATTTCGGCCTAGAAGCTCGCAAGTGTGCGTTCAAAAACTTGTGCTGTGCGAATTTCACTGCAAACCAAGGCCATCAGGAGTTAGTTTAGAGTCCCCGGGACTGGAAAATATCCCCCAAGTCCCGGGAATTGGAGCCGAAGTTGATCAAATTCATGATGCGCGTAACGTGGTCTCGGCTACTGTTTCAGTCTTAAAGTCAAGTGTGGCTATATTTCGGCCGAAAAGCTAGAAAGTGAGCGTTCAAAAAGTTTTGCTGTGTCCATTTCACTTCAAAACAAGGCCATCAGGACTTAGTTTAGCGTCCAAGAGACTGGAAAATATACCCCAAGTTCCGGGAAATCCATTCGAAGTTCGTCAAAATTACGATATACGTAAGGCGGTTTCGGCTACTCTTTCAGTCTTAAAGTAAAGTCGGGCTATATTTCTGTCCAGAAGCTCGAAAGTGAGCGTTCAAAAAGTTTTGCTGTGTGCATTTCACTGCAAACCAAAGCTATCAAAAGTTAGTTTAGGGTCCCCAGGACTGGAAAATATTCTCCAAGTTCCGGGAAAGCGAGCCGAAGTTGATCAAAATCACGATGCGCGAAATGCGGTCTCGGCTACTGTTTCAGTCTTAAAGTAAAGTGTGGCTATATTTCGGCCCACAAGCTCGAAAGTGAGCGTTCAAAATGTTTTGCGCTGTCCATTTCAATGCAAAGCAAGGCGATCAGGAGTTAGTTTAGAGTCCCCGGGACTGGAAAATATCGCCCAAGTTCCGAGAAATCGATCCGAAAATGGTGAAAATCACGATGCGCGTAAGGCGATCTCGGCTACTCTTTCAGTCTTAAGGTGAAATGGGCTATATTTCGGCCCACAAGCTCCAAAGTGGTTGCTAGAAAAGGTATGCTGTGCGCATTTCAGTGCAAACCAAGACCATCCGGAGTTAGTTTAGAGTCCCCCGGACTGGAAAATATCCCAAAAGTTGCGTGAAATTGAGCTGAACTTGGCCTAACTCACGATGCGCGTGAGGCGGTCTCGGCTACTATTTCAGTCTGAAAGTGAAGTGAGATTCTATTTCGGCCCAGAAGCTACAAAGAGAGTGTTCAAAAAGCTTTCCTTTGTCCATTTCACTGAAAACCAAGTCCATCAGGAGTTAGTTAAGCGTCCCCGGGACAAGAAATTATGCCCCAAGGTCCGGGAAATTGAGCCGAGGTTGGTCAAAATCACGATGCCGCTAAAGTGGTCTCGGCTACTCTTTCTGTCTTAAAGTGAAGTGGGGCTATATTTCGGGCCACAAGCCCGAAAGTGAGCGTTGAAAAAGTTTTGCTGTGTCCATTTCACTGCAAACCAAGTCCATCAGGGGTTAGTTTAGAGTCCCCGGGACTGAAAACTATTGCCCAAGTTTCGGGGAATCGAACCTAAGTTGATCAAAATCACGATGCGCGAAATGCGTATCGGCTACTGTTTCAGTCTTAAAGTGAAGTGGGGCTATATTTCGGCCCAGAAGCCCGAAAGTGTGCGTTCAAAAAATTGTGCTGTGTTCTTCGACTGAAACACCAGGCCATCACGAATTAGTTTAGCGTCCCTAGGGCTGGAAAATATTCCCCAAGGTCCGGGAAAGCGAGCTGAAGTTGGTCAAAATCACGATGCTCCAAAAGCGGTCTCGGCTAGCCTTTTAGTCTTAAAGTTAAGTGGGGTTATATTTCTGTCCAGAAGCTCGAAAGTGAGCGTTCAAAACGTTTTGCTGTGTGCATTTCACTGTAAACCAAAGCTATGAGAAGTTAGTTTAGGGTCCGTGGGACTGGAAAATACTCCCCAAGTTCCGGGAAAGCGAGCCGAAGTTGATCGAAATCATGATGCGCGAAATGCGGTCTCGGCTACTGTTTCAGTCTTAAAGTAAAGTGTGGCTATATTTCGGCCCACAAGCTCGAAAGTGAGCGTTCAAAAAGCTTTGCTCTGTCCATTTCAATGAAGAGCAAGGCAATCAGGAGTTAGTTTAGAGTCCCCGAGACTGGAAAATATCCCCCAAGTTCCGAGAAATCGATCCGAAAATGGTCAAAATCACGATGCGCGTAAGGCAATCTCGGCTACTCTTTCAGTCTTAAAGTGAAGTGGGGCTATATTTCGGCCCACAACCTCCAAAGTGGGCGTTCAAAAAGTTATGCTCTACGCATTTCAGTGCCAACCAAGGCCATCCGGAGTTAGTTTAGACTCCCGCGGACTGGAAAATATCCCAAGAGTTGCGTGGAATCGAGCTGAACTTGGTCTAACTCACGATGCGCGTGAGGCGGTCTCGGCTACTATTTCAGTCTGAAAGTGAAGTGGGATTCTATTTCGGCCCAGCAGCTACAAAGAGAGTGTTCAAAAAGCTTTCCTTTGTCCATTTAACTGAAAACGAAGGCCATCAGGAGTTATTTTAGAGCCCGCGGAAATGGAATATATCCCCCAAGTTCCGGGAAACCGACCCGAAGTTGGTCAAAATCACGATTTGCGCAACACGCTCTCGGCTACTCTTTCAGTCTTAAAGTAAAGTGGGGCTATATTTCGGTCCACAAGCTCGAGAGTGAGCGTTCAAAAAGTTTCGCTGTGTCCATTTCACTGAAAACCAAGACAATCAGGAGTTAGTTTAGAGTCTCCGGGACTAGAAAATATCCCCCAAGTTCCGGCAAATCGAGCCGAAGTTGGTCAAAATCACGGTGCGCTTAAGGCGGTGTCGGCTACTCCTTCAGTCTTAAAGAGAAGTGGCGCTCTATTTCGGCCCACAAGCACAAAGCTAAAAAAAAATTACTGTGTCTATTTCACATCAAACCAAGGCTATCAGGAGTTAGTTTAGAGTCCCCGGGAGTGGAATGTATTTCCCAAGTTCCGGAAAATCGAGAAGACGTTGGTTAAAATCACGATGCGCGTAAGGCGGTCTCGGCTACTCTTTCAGTCTTAAAGTGAAGTGGGGCTATATTTCGGCCAGAAAGCTCAAAAGTGAGCGTTCAAAAAGTTTTGCTGTATCCATTTCAAAACAAACCAAGGCCATCAGGGGTTACTTAAGAGTCCTCGGGACTGGAAAATATCCCCCAAGTTCCGGTAAATCGAGCCGAAGTAGGTCAAAGTCACGATGCGCGTAAAGCGGTCTCGGCTACTCTTTCAGTGTTAAAGTAACGGGGTGCTATATTTTGGCCCAGAAGCTCGAAATTGAGCGTTCAAAAAGTTTTGCTGGGTCCATTTTACTGCAAACCAAGGCCATCAGGAATTAGTTTAGAGTTCTCAGAACTGGAATATATCCCCTTAGTTCCGGCAAATCCAGCCAAAGTTGCTCAAAATCACGATGCACGTAAGGCGGTCTCGGCTACTCTTTCAGTCTTCAAGTGAAGTGGGGTTCTATTTCGGTCCAGAAGCTCGAAAGTATGCCTTCAGAAACTTTTTTCTCTTTCCATTTCACTGCAAACCAGGACCAGCACGAGTTAGTTTAGAGTCCCCGGGACTGGAAAATATTTCGCAAGTTCCGGGAAATCGAGCAGAAGTTGATCAAAATCACGATGCGCGAAACGTGGTGTCGGCTACTGTTTCAGTCTTAAAGTGAAGTATGGCTATATTTCGGCTCACAAGCTCGAAAGTGAGCGTTCAAAAAGCTTTGCTGTGTCCATTTCACTGCAAAGCAAGGCCATCGGCACCTAGTTTAGCATCCAAGGGACTGGGAAATATCCCCCAAGTTCCGGGAAATTCACCCGAAGTTTGCCAAAATCACGACGCGCGTAAGGCGTAAGAAGCTCGAAAGTGTGCGTTCAAAAACTTGTGCTGTGTGAATTTCACTGCATACCATGGCCATCAGGAGTCAGTTTAGAGTCCCCGGGACTGGAAAATATTCCCCAAGTTCCAGGGAAGCGAGCAGAAGTTGATCAAAATCACAATGCGCGTAACGCGGTCTCGGCTACTGTTTCAGTCTTAAAGTGAAGTGTGGCTATATTTAGGCCCACAAGCTCGAAAGTGAGCGTTCAAAAAGTTTTGGTGTGTCCATTTCACTGCAAACCAAGGCCATCAGGAGTTAGTTTAGAGTCCGCGGGACTGGAAAATATTCTCCAAGTTCCAGGAAATGGCGCCGAAGTTGATGAAAATTACGATGCGCGTAACGGGCTCTCGGCTATTCTTTTAGTCTTAAATTTAAGTAGGGCTATATTTCGGCCCTGAAGCTCGAAGGTGAGCGTTCGTAATGTTTTGCTGTGTTCATTAAACTGCAAACCAAGGTCATCGGGAGTTAGTTTAGCGTCCCCGGGACTTTAAATTATTCGCCAACTTCCGGGAAATCGAGCAAAAGTGGCCCAAAATCACGATGCGTGTAAGGCGGTCTCGGCTACTCTTTCAGTCTTAAAATTAAGGGGGCCTATATTTCGACGTAGAAGCTCGAGACCGGGCGTGCGCTAATTTTACCTGTGTCCATTTCACTGACATCTTAGGCCATCAGGAGTTAGTTTAGAGTCCTCGAGACTGGAAGCTATCCTCCAAGTTTCGGCAAATTGAGCCATACTTTCTTAAAATTACGATAAGCCTACGGCAGTTTCGTTTACTCTTTCAGTCTTAAAATGAACTGGGGCTACATTTCGGCCTAGAAGCTCGACACCGAGCGTGCGCTCCTGTTACCTGTGACCATTTTACTGAAAACTAAGGCCATCAAGAGTTAGGGTAGAGTCCCCGGGACTGGAAAATATCCCCCAAGTTTTGGCAGATCGAGCCAAAGCGGCTAAAAATTTCGATGCGCTTAAGGCGGTTTCGTGTACACTTTCAGTCTTAAAATAAAGTGGGGCTATTATTCGGCCTACAACCTGGAAACCTAGCGTGGGCCCCTTTTACCTGTGTCCATTTCACTAAAAACCAAGGCATTCAGGAGTTAGTTTAGAGCTTCCGGGACTGGAAAATATCCCCCAAGTCCCAGGAAATCAAGCTGAAGTTCGACAAGATTACCATGCGCGTAAGGCGGTCCCGGCTACTCTTTCAGTCTTAAAGTGAAGTGGGGTTATATTTCGGCCCAGAAGGTCGAAAGTGAACGTTCAAAGAGTTTGGCTGTGTCCATTTCACTGAAAACCAAGGCCTTCAGGAATTAGTTTAGAGTGCCGGGGACTGGAAATTATCTCCCAAGTTCCGGGAAATTGAGCCGAAGTAGCACAAAATCACGATGCGCGTAAGGCGGTCTCGGCTACTCTTTCAGTCTTAAAGTGAAGTAGGGCTATGCTTCGGCCCGGAAGCTCAAACGTGAGCGTTCAAAAAGTTGTGCTGTGTCCATTTCACTGCAAACCAAGGCAATCAGGAGTTAGTTTAGAGTCCCCGGTACCGGAAAATATCCCCCATTTCCCGGGAAATCGAGCCAAAGTTGGTCAAAATCACGATGCGCGTAAGGCGGTCCCGGTTACTCTTTCATTGTTAAAGTGAACTGGGGCAATATTTCCGCCCAGAAGCTCGAAAGTGAGCGTTCAAAAAGTTGTGCTGTGTCCATTTCACTCCAGAGCAAGGCCATCACGAGTTACTTTAGAGTCCGCGGGACTGGAAAATATCCCCCAAGTTCCTGGAAATCGAGCCGAAGTTGGTCAAAATTACGATGGGCGTAAGGCGGTCTCGGCTACTCTTTTACTCTTAAAGTGAAGTGGAGCTATATTTCGGCCCAAAAGCTCAAAAGGTGAGCGTTCCAAAAGTTGTGTTGTGGTTATTTTACTGCAGACCAAGGACGTCGGGGGTCAGTTTAGAGTCCCCGGGACTGGAAAATATCCCCCAAGTTTTGGGAAATTTAACCGAAGTTGGTCAAAATCACGACGCGCGTACGGCGGTCTCGGCTACTCTTTCAGTCTTAAAGTGAAGTGGGGCAATATTTCGGCCCAGAAGCTCGAAACTGAATGTTTAAAAAGTTTTGCTGTGTCCATTTCACTGCAAAACAAGGCCATCACGACTTAGTTTAGCGTCCAAGGGACTGGAAATATCCCCCAAGTTACGGGAAATCCACCCGAAGTTAGTCAAAATCACGATGCGCTTTAAGGAGTCTCGCCTACTCTTTCAGTCTTAAAGTAAAGTGGGCTTAGATTTAACTCCAGAAGCTCGAAAGTAAGGGTTCAAAAATTTTTGTCTGTATTTCACTCACATCTTAGACAAACGGGAGTGAGTTTAGAGACTTTGGGACTGGAAAATATCTCCCAAGTTTCGCCAGATGGAGCCGAAGATCCTCAAAATCACAATGCGCGTAAGGCGCTCCCGCCTTCTCTTTCAGTCTTAAAAAGAAGTAGGGCTATATTTCGGCCAGCAAGCTCGAAAGTGCGCGTTCAAAAAGTGTTCCTGTGTCCATTTCACTGGAAACCAAGGCCATCAGGGGTTAGTTTAGAGTCCCCGGGACTGGAAAATAACCCCCTATTTGCGGGAAATCGAGCCGAAGTATCCCAAAATCACGATGCGCGTAAGGCGGTCCCGGCTCCTCTTTCAGTCTTAAAGTGAACTGGAGCTATATTTCGACCCATAAGCTCGAAAGTGAGCGTTCAAAAAGTTTTGCTGTGTCCATTTAACTGCAAACTAAGGCCATCGGAAGTTAGTTTAGCTTCCCCGGGAATTGAAAATATTCGCCAACTTCCGGGAAATCGAGCCGAAGTTGCTCAAAATTACGATGCGCGTAAGGCGGTCTCGGCTACTCTTTCAGTCTTAAAGTGAAGTAGGGCTATATTTCGGCCGAGAAGCTCGAAAGTGAGCGTTCAAAAAAATGTGCTGTGTCCATTTCACTGCAAACCAACGTCATCAGCAGTTAGTTTAGAGTCCCCGGGACTGGAATATATCCCCGAAGTTTCGGGAAATCGAACGGAAGTTGGTCAAAATCACGATGCCCGTGAGACGATCTCGGCTACTCTTTCAGTCTTAAAGTAAAGTGGGGCTATATTTCGGCGCAGAAGCTCGAAACTGAACGTTCAAAAAGTTTTCCTGCGTCCATTTCACTGCAAACCAAGGCCATCAGGAGTTAGTTTAGAGTCCCCGGGACTTGAAAATATCGCCAAAATTCTAGAAAATCGAGCGGAAGTTGCTCAAAGTCACGATGCGCGTAAGGCGGTCTCCCCTACTCTTTCAGTCTTAAAGTGAAGTGGGGCTATATTTCATCCCAGAAGCTCGAAAATAAGCCTTCAAAACGTGTTACTGTGTTCATTTCACTGCAAACCAAGGCCCTCAGGAGATACTTTAGACACCTCGGGACTGGAAAATATCGCCCAAGTTCGGGGAAATCTAGCCAAATTTTGTCAAAATCACGATGCGCGGAAGGCGGACTCGGCTACTCTTTCATTCTTAAAGTTCACTGGGGCTATATTTCGGCCGAGAAGCTAGAAAGTGAAAGTTCAAAAAGTTTTGCTGTGTTCATTTCACTGCAAACCAAGGCCATGAGGAGTTAGTTTAGACTCCTCGGGACTGGAAAATATCGCCCAAGTTCGGGGAAATCGAGCCGAATTTTGTCAAAATCACGATGCGCGTAAGGCGGTCTCGGCTATTTTTTCATTCTTAAAGTTAACGGCGGCTATATTTCGGCCGAAAAGCTAGAAAGTGAAAGTTCAAAAAGTTTTGCTGTGTTCATTTCACTGCAAACCAAGGCCATGAGGAGTTAGTTTAGACTCCTCGGGACTGGAAAATATCGCCCAAGTTCGGGGAAATCGAGCCGAATTTTGTCAAAATCACGATGCGCGTAAGGCGGTCTCGGCTACTCTTTCATTCTTAAAGTGAACTGGGGCTACATTTCGGCCCAGAAGCTAGAAAGTGAAAGTTCAAAAAGTTTTGCTGTGTCCATTTCACCGCAAACCAAGCCACATCAGCAGATTGTTTACAGTGTCCGGGACATCAAAATTTCCCCCAAGTCCCGGGAAATCGAGCCGAAGTTTCTCAAAACCACGATGCGCGTAAAGCAGTCTCGGCTACTCTTTTAGTCTTAAAGTGACGTGGCTGTATATTTCGGCCCAGAAGCTCGAAAGTGAGCGTTCAAAAAGTTTTGCTCTCTCAATTTAACTGAAAACCAAGGCCATCATGAGTTAGTTTAGAGTCCCTTAAGTTCTGGCAACTCAAGCCGAAGTTGGTCAAAATCACGATGCGTCTAAGGCGGTCTCGGCTACTATTTCAGTCTTAAAGTGAAGTGGGGCTATATTTCGGCCCAGAATTTCGAAAGTAAGCGTTCAAAAAATTTGCTGTGTCCATTTCAATGCAGACCAAGGCCATCAGGGGTTAGTTAAGACTCTTTGGGACTTGAATATATACCTGAAGTTTCGGGAAATCGAGCCGAAGTTGGTCAAAATCACGATGCGCGTAAGACGGTGTCGGCTACTCTTTCAGTCTTAAACTGAAGTGGGGCTATATTTCGGCTCAGAGGCCCGAAGGGGAGCGTTGAAAAAGTTTTGCTCTCTCCATTTCAACGAAAACCAACGCATTCAGGAGTTACTTTGGAGTCCCCGGTACCGGAAAATATTCCCCATTTCCCGGGAAATCGAGCCAAAGCTGGTCAAAATCACGATGCGCGTAAGGCGGTGTCGGCTATTCTTTCATTCTTAAAGTGAACTCGGGCTATATTTCGGCCCAGAAGCTCGAAAGTGAAAGTTCAAAAAGTTTTGCTGTGTCCATTTCACCGCGAACCAAGCCACATCAGGATATAGTTTACAGTCTCTGGGACATCAAAATATCCCCCAAGTTGCGGGAAATCGAGCCGAAGTTTGTCGAAATCACGATGCGCGTAAAGCAGTCTCGGCTACTCTTTAAGTCTTAAAGTGACATGGCTGTATATTTCAGCCCAGAAGCTCGAAAGTGAGCGTTCAAAAAGTTATGGTGTACCCATTTCACTGCAAAGCAAGGCCCTCAGGAAGTAGTTTACAGTGCCCGGAACTGGAAAATATCCCCCAAGTTCCGCGAAATCGAGACGAAGTTGGTCAAAATAACGATTCGCGTAAGGCGGTCTCGGCTACTCTTTCAGTCTTAAAGTGAAGTAGGGCTATATTTCGGTCCAGAAGCTCGAAAGTGAGCGTTCAAAAAGTTTTCCTCTCTGAATTTCACTGAAGACCAAGGCCATCATGAGTTAGTTTAGAGTCCCCGGCACTGGAAAGTATCTTTTAAGTTCTGGCAACTCAAGCCGAAGTTGGTCAAAATCACGATGCGCCTAAGGCGGCCTCGGCTACTATTTCAGTCTTAAATTGAAGTGCGGCTCTATTTCGGCCCAGAAGCTCCAAAGTGAGCGCTGCAAAAAATTTGCTGTGTCCATTTCACTGCAAACCAAGGCTATCAGGAGTTAGTTTAGAGTCCCCGGGACTGGAAAATATCCCCCAAGTTCAGAGAAATTTAGCCGAAGTTGGTCAAAATCACGGTGCGCGTTAGGCGGTCTCGCTTGCTGTTTCAGTCTTAAAGTGAAGTGAGGCTTTATTCCTGCCCAGGAGCTTGAAAGTGAGCGTTCAAAAGGTTTCCCTGTGTTTATTTCACTGCAAACCAAAGCAATCAGGAGCTAGTCTAGAGTCCCCGGGACTGGAAAATATCCCCCAACTTCCGGGAAATCGAGCGGAAGTTGGTCAAAATCACGATTTGCGTAAGGTAGTCTCAACTACTCTTTCAGTCTTAAAGTGAAGTGGGGCTATATTTCGGGCCAGAAGCCCGAAAGTGAGCGTTCGAAAAGTTTTGCTGTGTTCATTTCGCTGCAAAGCAAGGCCATCAGGAGTTAGTTTAGCGTCCCCGGGCCAAGAAGATATGCCGCAAGGTCCGGAAAATTGAGCCAAGGTTGGTGAAAATCACGATGCCCCTAAAGTGGTCTCGGCTACTCTTTCTGTCTTAAAGTAAAGTGGGGCTATATTTCGGGCCAGAAGTCCGAAAGTGAGCGTTCAAAAAGTTTTGCTCTGTCCATTTCACTGCAAACCAATGCCATCAGGGGTTAGTTTAGAGTCCCCGAGACTGGAAAATATTGCCCAAGTTCCGGGGAATCGAACCGAAGTTGATCAAAATCACGATGCGCGAAATGCGGTATCGGCTACTGTTTCAGTCTTAAAGTGAAGTGGGGCTATATTTCGGCCTAGAAGCCCGAAAGTGAGCGTTCAAAAAGTTTTGCTGTAATCTTTGACTGAAAAACAAGGCCATCACGAGTTAGCTTAGCGTCCTTGGGACTGGAAAATATTACCCAAGTTCCGGATAATCGAGCTGAAGTTGGTCAAAGTCACGATGCTCCCAAAGCGGTCTCGGCTACCCTTTCAGTCTTAAAGTGAAGTGGGGCTATATTTCTGTCCAGAAGCTCGAAAGTGAGCGTTCAAAACGTTTTGCTCTGTGCATTTCACTTCAAACCAAAGCTATCAAAAGTTAGTTTAGGGTCCCCGGGACTGGAAAATATTCCCCAAGTTCCGGGAAAGCGAGCCGAAGTTGATCAAAATCACGATGCGCGAAATGCGGTCTCGGCTACTGTTTCAGTCTTAAAGTAAAGTGTGGCTATATTTCGGCCCACAAGCTCGAAAGTGAGCGTTCAAAAAGTTTTGCTGTGTCCATTTCACTGCAAAGCAAGGCCAGGACTTAGTTTAGCGTCCATGGGACTGGAAAATTTTCCCCAAGTTCCGGGAGATCCACCCGAAGTTTGTCAAAATCACAATGCGCGTAAGGTGGTCTCGGTTACTCTTTAAGTCTTAAAGTAAAGTGGGGCTTTATTTCGGCCAGGAAGCTCGAAGGTGAGCGTTCAAAAAGTTTTGCTCTGTCCATTTCACTGCAAACCAAGGCCATCAGGAGTTAGTTTAGAGTTCCTGGGAGTGGAAAATTTCCCTCAAGTCCCGGAATATCGACCCGAAGTTTGTCAAACTCACGATGCGAGCAAGGCGGTCTCGGCTACTCTTTCAGTCTTAAGTGAAGATGGACTATATTTCGGCCTAGAAGCTCGCAAGTGTGCGTTCAAAAACTTGTGCTGTGCGAATTTCACTGCAAACCATGGCCATCAGGAGTTAGTTTAGAGTCCCCGGGACTGGAAACTATCCCCCAAGTTCCGGAAATTGGAGCCGAAGTTGATCAAATTCATGATGCGCGTAACGTGGTCTCGGCTACTGTTTCAGTCTTAAAGTGAAGTGTGCCAATATTTCGGCCCAAAAGCTAGAAAGTGAGCGTTCAAAAAGTTTTGCTGTGTCCATTTCACTTCAAAACAAGGCCATCAGGACTTAGTTTAGCGTCCAAGGGACTGGAAAATATCCCCCAAGTTCCGGGAAATCCATTCGAAGTTCGTCAAAATTACGATATACGTAAGGCGGTTTCGGCTACTCTTTCAGTCTTAAAGTAAAGTCGGGCTATATTTCTGTCCAGAAGCTCGAAAGTGAGCGTTCAAAACGTTTTGCTGTGTGCATTTCACTGCAAACCAAAGCTATCAAAAGTTAGTTTAGTGTCCCCGGGACTGGAAAATATTCTCCAAGTTCCGGGAAAGCGAGCCGAAGTTGATCAAAATCACGATGCGCGAAATGCGGTCTCGGCTACTGTTTCAGTCTTAAAGTAAAGTGTGGCTATATTTCGGCCCACAAGCTCGAAAGTGAGCGTTCAAAAAGTTTTGCTCTGTCCATTTCAATGAACAGCAAGGCAATCAGGAGTTAGTTTAGAGTCCCCGAGACTGGAAAATATTCCCCAAGTTCCGAGAAATCGATCCGAAAATGGTCAAAATCACGATGCGCGTAAGGCGATCTCGGCTACTCTTTCAGTCTTAAAGTGAAGTGGGGCTATGTTTCGGCCCACAAGCTCCAAACTGGGCGTTCAAAAAGTTATGCTGTACGCATTTCAGTGCAAACCAAGGCCATCCGGAGTTAGTTTAGAGTCCCCCGGACTGGAAAATATCCCAAGAGTTGCGTGGAATCGAGCTGAACTTGGTCTAACTCACGATGCGCGTGAGGCGGTCTCGGCTACTATTTCAGTCTGAAAGTGAAGTGGGATTCTATTTCGGCCCAGCAGCTACAAAGAGAGTGTTCAAAAAGCTTTCCTTTGTCCATTTAACTGAAAACGAAGGCCATCAGGAGTTATTTTAGAGCCCGCGGAAATGGAATATATCCCCCAAGTTCCGGGAAACCAACCCGAAGTTGGTCAAAATCACGATTTGCGCAAGACGGTCTCGGCTACTCTTTCAGTCTTAAAGTAAAGTGGGGCTATATTTCGGTCCAGAAGCTCGAGAGTGAGCGTTCAAAAAGTTTCGCTGTGTCCATTTCACTGAAAACCAAGACAATCAGGAGTTAGTTTAGAGTCCCCGGGACTGGAAAATATCCCCCAAGTTCCGGCAAATCGAGCCGAAGTTGGTCAAAATCACGTTGCGCTTAAGGCGGTGTCGGCTACTCCTTCAGTCTAAAAAAGAAGTGGGGCTCTATTTCGGCCCACAAGCACAAAGCTAAAAAAAATTACTGTGTCTATTTCACATCAAACCAAGGCTATCAGGAGTTAGTTTAGAGTCCCCGGGAGTGGAATGTATTTCCTAAGTTCCGGAAAATCGAGAAGACGTTGGTCAAAATCACGATGCGCGTAAGGCGGTCTCGGCTACTCTTTCAGTCTTTAAGTGAAATGGGGCTATATTTCGGTCCAGAAGCTCAAAAGTGAGCGTTCAAAAAGTTTTGCTGTATCCATTTCAATGCAAACCAAGCCCATCAGGGGTTACTTAAGAGTCCTCGGGACTGGAAAATATCCCCCAAGTTCCGGTAAATCGAGCTGAAGTAGGTCAAAATCACGATGTGAGTAAGGCGGTCTCGGCTACTCTTTCAGTGTTAAAGTAATGGGGTGCTCTATTTTGGCCCAGAAGCTCGAAATTGAGCGTTCAAAAAGTTTTGCTGGGTCCATTTAACTGCAAACCAAGGCCGTCAGGAATTAGTTTAGAGTTCTCAGAACTGGAATATATCCCCTTAGTTCCGCCAAATCCAGCCGAAGATGCTCAAAATCACGATGCACGTAAGGCGGTCTCGGCTACTCTTTCAGTCTTCAAGTGAAGTGGGGTTCTATTTCGGTCCAGAAGCTCGAAAGTATGCCTTCAGAAACTTTTTTCTCTTTCCATTTCACTGCAAACCAGGACCAGCACGAGTTAGTTTAGAGTCCCCGGGACTGGAAAATATTTCGCAAGTTCCGGGAAATCGAGCAGAAGTTGATCAAAATCACGATGCGCGAAACGTGGTCTCGGCTACTGTTTCAGTCTTAAAGTGAAGTATGGCTATATTTCGGCTCACAAGCTCGAAAGTGAGCGTTCAAAAAGCTTTGCTGTGTCCATTTCACTGCAAAACAAGGCCATCGGCACCTAGTTTAGCGTCCAAGGGACTGGGAAATATACCCCAAGTTCCGGGAAATCCACCCGAAGTTTGCCAAAATCACGATGCGCGTAAGGCGGTCTCGGCTACTTTTTCAGTAATAAAGTAAAGTGGGCTATATTATGGCCCAGAAGCTTGAGCTTGAAGGTGAGCGTTCAAAAAGTTTTGCTGTCTCCATTTCACTGCAAACCAAGGCCATCAAGAGTTAGTTTAGAGTCCCTGGGACTGGAAAATATCCCCCAAGTTCCGGAATATCGACCCGAAGTTGGTCAAAATCACGATGTGCGCACGGCGGTCTCGGCTACTCTTTAAGTCGTAAGTGATGTGGGACTATATTTCGGCCTAGAAGCTCGAAAGTGTGCCTTCAAAAACTTGTGCTGTGTGAATTTCACTGCAAACCATGGCCATCAGGAGTTAGTTTAGAGTCCCCGGGACTGGAAAATATTCCCCAAGTTCCAGGAAAGCGAGCAGAAGTTGATCAAAATCACAATGCGCGTAACGCGGTCTCGGCTACTGTTTCAGTCTTAAAGTGAAGTGTGGCTATATTGAGGCCCACAAGCTCGAAATTGAGTGTTTAAAACGTTTTGCTGTGTCCATTTCACTGCAAACCAAGGCCATCAGGAGTTAGTTTCGAGTCCGCGGGACTGGAAAATATTCTCCAAGTTCCAGGAAATGGCGCCGAAGTTGATGAAAATTACGATGCGCGTAACGGGCTCTCGGCTATTCTTTCAGTCTTAAATTTAAGTAGGGCTATATTTCGGCCCTGAAGCTCGAAGGTGAGCGTTCGGAATGTTTTGCTGTGTTCATTAAACTGCAAACCAAGGTCATCGAGAGTTAGTTTAGCGTCCCCGGGACTTTAAATTATTCGCCAACTTCCGGGAAATCGAGCAAAAGTGGCCCAAAATCACGATGCGCGTAAGGCGGTCTCGGCTACTCTTTCAGTCTTAAAATTAAGGGGGGCTATATTTCGACCTAGAAGCTCGAGACCGGGCGTGCGCTAATTTTACCTGTGTCCATTTCACTGACATCTTAGGCCATCAGGAGTTAGTTTAGAGTCCTTGGGACTGGAAAATATTTCCCAAATTCTGGCAGATCGAGCCAAAGTTGCTCAAAATCACGATGCGCGTAAGGCGGTGTCGGCTACTCTTTCAGTCTTAAAATGAAGTAGGGCTATATCTCGGCCGACAAGCTCAACACCGAGCGTGCGCTCCTTTTGCCTGTGTACATATCACTGAAAACTAAGTTCATCAGGAGTTAGCATAGAGTCCTCGGGACTGGAAAATATTTCCCAAATTCTGGCAGATCGAGCCAAAGTTGCTCAAAATCACGAGCGCGTAAGGCGGTGTCGGCTACTCTTTCAGTCTTAAAATGAAGTGGGGCTATATCTCGGCCGACAAGCTCAACACCGAGCGTGCGCTCCTTTTGTCTGTGTACATATCACTGAAAACTAAGTTCATCAGGAGTTAGCATAGAGTCCTCGGGACTGGAAAATATTCCCCGAATTCCGGCAAATCGAGCCAAAGATGCTCAAAATCACGATGCGCGTAAGGCGGTCTCGGCTACTCGTTTACTCCGAAAATGAAGTGGGGCTATATTTCGGTTCTACAAGCTCGACACCGAGCGTGCTCTCCTTTTACCTGTGTCCATTTCACTAAGAACTAAGTCCATCAGGAGATAGTTTAGAATCCTCGAGACTGGAAGCTATCCTCCAAGTTTCGGCAAATTGAGCCATACTTTCTTAAAATTACGATAAGGGTACGGCACTTTTGTTTACTCTTTCAGTCTTAAAATGAACTGGGGCTACATTTCGGCCTAGAAGCTCGACACCGAGCGTGCTCTCCTTTTACCTGTGTCCATTTCACTAAGAACTAAGTCCATCAGGAGATAGTTTAGAATCCTCGAGACTGGAAGCTATCCTCCAAGTTTCGGCAAATTGAGCCATACTTTCTTAGAATTACGATAAGCCTACGGCAGTTTCGTTTACTCTTTCAGTCTTAAAATGAACTGGGGCTACATTTCGGCCTAGAAGCTCGACACCGAGCGTGCGCTCCTGTTACCTGTGACCATTTTACTGAAAACTAAGGCCATCAAGAGTTAGGGTAGAGTCCCCGGGACTGGAAAATATCCCCCAAGTTTTGGCAGATCGAGCCAAAGCGGCTAAAAATTTCGATGCGCTTAAGGCGGTTTCGTGTACACTTTCAGTCTTAAAATAAAGTGGGGCTATATTTCGGCCTACAACTTGGAAACCTAGCGTGCGCCCCTTTTACCTGTGTCCATTTCACTAAAAACCAAGGCATTCAGGAGTTAGTTTAGAGCTTGCTATACTGGAAAATATCCTCCAAGTCCCAGGAAATCAAGCCGAAGTTCGACAAAATTACCATGCGCGTAAGGCGGTCCCGGCTACTCTTTCAGTCTTAAAGTGAAGTGGGGCTATATTTCGGCCCAGAAGCTCGAAAGTGAACGTTCAAAGAGTTTGGCTGTGTCCATTTCACTGAAAAGCAAGGCCATCAGGAATTAGTTTAGAGTGCCCGGGACTGGGAATTATCTCCCAAGTTCCGGGAAATCGAGCCGAAGTAGCCCAAACTGACGATGCGCGTCAGGCGGTCTCGGCTAGTCTTTCAGTCTTAAAGTGAAGTAGGGCTATGCTTCGGCCCAGAAGCTCAAACGTGAGCTTTCAAAAAGTTTTGCTGTGTCCATTTCACTGCAAACCAAGGCAATCAGGAGTTAGTTTAGAGTCCCCGGTACCGGAAAATATCCCCCATTTCCCGGGAAATCGAGCCAAAGTTGGTCAAAATCACGATGCGCGTAAGGCGGTCCCGGTTACTCTTTCATTCTTAAAGTGAATTGGGGCAATATTTCCGCCTAGAAGCTCGAAAGTGAGCGTTCAAAAAGTTGTCCTGTGTCCATTTCACACCAGAGCAAGGCCATCAGGAGTTACGTTAGAGTCCGCGGGACTGGAAAATATCCCCCAAGTTCCGGGAAATCGAGCCGAAGTTGGTCAAAATTAGGATGGGCGTAAGGCGGTCTCGGCTACTCTTTCACTCTTAAAGTGAAGTGGAGCTATATTTCGGCCCAGAAGCTCAACAGTGAACGTTTAAAAAGTTTTGTTGTGTCCATTTTACTGCAGACCAAGGACGTCGGGGGTCAGTTTAGACTCCCCGGGACTGGAAAATATCCCCCAAGTTTTGGGAAATTTAACCGAAGTTGGTCAAAATCACGACGCGCGTACGGCGGTCTCGGCTACTCTTTCAGTCTTAAAGTGAAGTGGGGCAATATTTCGGCCCAGAAGCTCGAAACTGAATGTTTAAAAAGTTTTGCTGTGTCCATTTCACTGCAAAACAAGGCCATCACGACTTAGTTTAGCGTCCAAGGGACTGGAAATATCCCCCAAGTTACGGGAAATCCACCCGAAGTTAGTCAAAATCACGATGCGCTTAAAGGAGTCTCGGCTACTCTTTCAGTCTTAAGGTAAAGTGGGCTTAGATTTAACTCCAGAAGCTCGAAATTAAGGGTTCAAAAATGTTTGTCTCTATTTCACTCACATCTTAGATAAACAGGAGTGAGTTTAGAGACTTTGGGACTGGAAAATATCTCCCAAGTTTAACCAGATGGAACCGAAGATCCTCAAAATCACAATGCGCGTAAAGCGCTCCCGCCTTCTCTTTCAGTCTTAAAAAGAAGTAGGGCTATATTTCGGCCAGCAAGCTCGAAAGTGCGCGTTCAAAAAGTGTTCCTGTGTCCATTTCACTGGAAACCAAGGCCATCAGGAGTTAGTTTAGAGTCCCCGGGACTGGAAAATAACCCCCTATTTGCGGGAAATCGAGCCGAAGTATCCCAAAATCACGATGCGCGTAAGGCGGTCTCGACTCCTCTTTCAGTCTTAAAGTGAACTGGGGCTATGTTTCGACCCATAAGCTCCAAAGTGAGCGTTCAAAAAGTTTTGCTGTGTCCATTTAACTGCAAACTAAGGCCATCGGAAGTTAGTTTAGCTTCCCCGGGAATTGAAAATATTCGCCAACTTCCGGGAAATCGAGCCGAAGTTGCTCAAAATTACGATGCGCGTAAGGCGGTCTCGGCTACTCTTTCAGTCTTAAAGTGAAGTAGGGCTATATTTCGGCCGAGAAGCTCGAAAGTGAGCGTTCAAATAAATGTGCTGTGTCAATTTCACTGCAAACGAAGGCCATCAGGAGAGAGTTTAGACTCCTCGGGACTGGAAAATATCGCCCAAGTTCGGGGAAATCGAGCCGAATTTTGTCAAAATCACGATGCGCGTAAGGCGGTCTCGGCTACTCTTTCATTCTTAAAGTGAACTGGGGCTACATTTCGGCCCAGAAGCTAGAAAGTGAAAGTTCAAAAAGTTTTGCTGTGTCCATTTCACCGCAAACCAAGCCACATCAGCAGATTGTTTACAGTGTCCGGGACATCAAAATTTCCCCCAAGTCCCGGGAAATCGAGCCGAAGTTTGTCAAAATCACGATGCGCGTAAAGCAGTCTCGGCTACTCTTTTAGTCTTAAAGTGACGTGGCTGTATATTTCGGCCCAGAAGCTCGAAAGTGAGCGTTCAAAAAGTTTTGCTCTCTCAATTTAACTGAAAACCAAGGCCATCATGAGTTAGTTTAGAGTCCCTTAAGTTCTGGCAACTCAAGCCGAAGTTGGTCAAAATCACGATGCGTCTAAGGCGGTCTCGGCTACTATTTCAGTCTTAAAGTGAAGTGGGGCTATATTTCGGCCCAGAATTTCGAAAGTAAGCGTTCAAAAAATTTGCTGTGTCCATGTCAATGCAGACCAAGGCCATCAGGGGTTAGTTTAGACTCTTTGGGACTTGAATATATACCTGAAGTTTCGGGAAATCGAGCCGAAGTTGGTCAAAATCACGATGCGCGTAAGACGGTGTCGGCTACTCTTTCAGTCTTAAACTGAAGTGGGGCTATATTTCGGCTCACAAGCCCGAAGGGGAGCGTTGAAAAAGTTTTGCTCTCTCCATTTGAACGAAAACCAACGCATTCAGGAGTTACTTTGGAGTCCCCGGTACCGGAAAATATTCCCCATTTCCCGGGAAATTGAGCCAAAGCTGGTCAAAATCACGATGCGCGTAAGGCGGTGTCGGCTATTCTTTCATTCTTAAAGTGAACTCGGGCTATATTTCGGCCCAGAAGCTCGAAAGTGAAAGTTCAAAAAGTTTTGCTGTGTCCATTTCACCGCGAACCAAGCCACATCAGGAGATAGTTTACAGTCTCTGGGACATCAAAATATCCCCCAAGTTGCGGGAAATCGAGCCGAAGTTTGTCGAAATCACGATGCGCGTAAAGCAGTCTCGGCTACTCTTTAAGTCTTAAAGTGACATGGCTGTATATTTCAGCCCAGAAGCTCGAAAGTGAGCGTTCAAAAAGTTATGGTGTACCCATTTCACTGCAAAGCAAGGCCCTCAGGAAGTAGTTTACAGTGCCCGGAACTGGAAAATATCCCCCAAGTTCCGCGAAATCGAGACGAAGTTGGTCAAAATAACGATTCGCGTAAGGCGGTCTCGGCTACTCTTTCAGTCTTAAAGTGAAGTAGGGCTATATTTCGGTCCAGAAGCTCGAAAGTGAGCGTTCAAAAAGTTTTCCTCTCTGAATTTCACTGAAAACCAAGGCCATCATGAGTTAGTTTAGAGTCCCCGGCACTGGAAAATATCTTTTAAGTTCTGGCAACTCAAGCCGAAGTTGGTCAAAATCACGATGCGCCTAAGGCGGCCTCGGCTACTATTTCAGTCTTAAATTGAAGTGCGGCTCTATTTCGGCCCAGAAGCTCCAAAGTGAGCGCTGCAAAAAAATTTGCTGTGTCCATTTCACTGCAAACCAAGGCTATCAGGAGTTAGTTTAGAGTCCCCGGGACTGCAATATATTTCCCAAGTTCCGGAAAATGGAGAAGACGTTGGTCAAAATCACGATGCGCGCTAAGAGGGTCTTGGCTAGTCTTTCAGTCTTAAAGTGAAGTGGGGCTATATTTCGGCCCAGAAGCTCAAAAGTGAGCTTCAAAAAGTTTTCCTGTATCCATTTCAATGCAAACGAAGGCCATCAGGGGTTACTTAAGAGTCTTCGGGACTGGAAAATATCCCCCAAGTTCAGAGAAATTTAGCCGAAGTTGGTCAAAATCACGGTGCGCGTTAGGCGGTCTCGCTTGCTGTTTCAGTCTTAAAGTGAAGTGAGGCTTTATTCCTGCCCAGGAGCTTGAAAGTGAGCGTTCAAAAGGTTTCCCTGTGTTTATTTCACTGCAAACCAAAGCAATCAGGAGCTAGTCTAGAGTCCCCGGGACTGGAAAATATCCCCCAACTTCCGGGAAATCGAGCGGAAGTTGGTCAAAATCACGATTTGCGTAAGGTAGTCTCAACTACTCTTTCAGTCTTAAAGTGAAGTGGGGCTATATTTCGGGCCAGAAGCCCGAAAGTGAGCGTTCGAAAAGTTTTGCTGTGTTCATTTCGCTGCAAAGCAAGGCCATCAGGAGTTAGTTTAGCGTCCCCGGGCCAAGAAGATATGCCGCAAGGTCCGGAAAATTGAGCCAAGGTTGGTGAAAATCACGATGCCCCTAAAGTGGTCTCGGCTACTCTTTCTGTCTTAAAGTAAAGTGGGGCTATATTTCGGGCCAGAAGTCCGAAAGTGAGCGTTCAAAAAGTTTTGCTCTGTCCATTTCACTGCAAACCAATGCCATCAGGGGTTAGTTTAGAGTCCCCGAGACTGGAAAATATTGCCCAAGTTCCGGGGAATCGAACCGAAGTTGATCAAAATCACGATGCGCGAAATGCGGTATCGGCTACTGTTTCAGTCTTAAAGTGAAGTGGGGCTATATTTCGGCCTAGAAGCCCGAAAGTGAGCGTTCAAAAAGTTTTGCTGTAATCTTTGACTGAAAAACAAGGCCATCACGAGTTAGCTTAGCGTCCTTGGACTGGAAAATATTACCCAAGTTCCGGATAATCGAGCTGAAGTTGGTCAAAGTCACGATGCTCCCAAAGCGGTCTCGGCTACCCTTTCAGTCTTAAAGTGAAGTGGGGCTATATTTCTGTCCAGAAGCTCGAAAGTGAGCGTTCAAAACGTTTTGCTCTGTGCATTTCACTTCAAACCAAAGCTATCAAAAGTTAGTTTAGGGTCCCCGGGACTGGAAAATATTCCCCAAGTTCCGGGAAAGCGAGCCGAAGTTGATCAAAATCACGATGCGCGAAATGCGGTCTCGGCTACTGTTTCAGTCTTAAAGTAAAGTGTGGCTATATTTCGGCCCACAAGCTCGAAAGTGAGCGTTCAAAAAGTTTTGCTGTGTCCATTTCACTGCAAAGCAAGGCCAGGACTTAGTTTAGCGTCCATGGGACTGGAAAATTTTCCCCAAGTTCCGGGAGATCCACCCGAAGTTTGTCAAAATCACAATGCGCGTAAGGTGGTCTCGGTTACTCTTTAAGTCTTAAAGTAAAGTGGGGCTTTATTTCGGCCAGGAAGCTCGAAGGTGAGCGTTCAAAAAGTTTTGCTCTGTCCATTTCACTGCAAACCAAGGCCATCAGGAGTTAGTTTAGAGTTCCTGGGAGTGGAAAATTTCCCTCAAGTCCCGGAATATCGACCCGAAGTTTGTCAAACTCACGATGCGAGCAAGGCGGTCTCGGCTACTCTTTCAGTCTTAAGTGAAGATGGACTATATTTCGGCCTAGAAGCTCGCAAGTGTGCGTTCAAAAACTTGTGCTGTGCGAATTTCACTGCAAACCATGGCCATCAGGAGTTAGTTTAGAGTCCCCGGGACTGGAAACTATCCCCCAAGTTCCGGAAATTGGAGCCGAAGTTGATCAAATTCATGATGCGCGTAACGTGGTCTCGGCTACTGTTTCAGTCTTAAAGTGAAGTGTGCCAATATTTCGGCCCAAAAGCTAGAAAGTGAGCGTTCAAAAAGTTTTGCTGTGTCCATTTCACTTCAAAACAAGGCCATCAGGACTTAGTTTAGCGTCCAAGGGACTGGAAAATATACCCCAAGTTCCGGGAAATCCATTGGAAGTTCGTCAAAATTACGATATACGTAAGGCGGTTTCGGCTACTCTTTCAGTCTTAAAGTAAAGTCGGGCTATATTTCTGTCCAGAAGCTCGAAAGTGAGCGTTCAAAACGTTTTGCTGTGTGCATTTCACTGCAAACCAAAGCTATCAAAAGTTAGTTCAGGGTCCCCAAGACTGGAAAATATTCTCCAAGTTCCGGGAAAGCGAGCCGAAGTTGATCAAAATCACGATGCGCGAAATGCGGTCTCGGCTACTGTTTCAGTCTTAAAGTAAAGTGTGGCTATATTTCGGCCCACAAGCTCGAAAGTGAGCGTTCAAAAAGTTTTGCTCTGTCCATTTCAATGAACAGCAAGGCAATCAGGAGTTAGTTTAGAGTCCCCGAGACTGGAAAATATTCCCCAAGTTCCGAGAAATCGATCCGAAAATGGTCAAAATCACGATGCGCGTAAGGCGATCTCGGCTACTCTTTCAGTCTTAAAGTGAAGTGGGGCTATGTTTCGGCCCACAAGCTCCAAACTGGGCGTTCAAAAAGTTATGCTGTACGCATTTCAGTGCAAACCAAGGCCATCCCGAGTTAGTTTAGAGTCCCCCGGACTGGAAAATATCCCAAGAGTTGCGTGGAATCGAGCTGAACTTGGTCTAACTCACGATGCGCGTGAGGCGGTCTCGGCTACTATTTCAGTCTGAAAGTGAAGTGGGATTCTATTTCGGCCCAGCAGCTACAAAGAGAGTGTTCAAAAAGCTTTCCTTTGTCCATTTAACTGAAAACGAAGGCCATCAGGAGTTAGTTTAGAGCCCGCGGAAATGGAATATATCCCCCAAGTTCCGGGAAACCGACCCGAAGTTGGTCAAAATCACGATTTGCGCAAGACGGTCTCGGCTACTCTTTCAGTCTTAAAGTAAAGTGGGGCTATATTTCGGTCCAGAAGCTCGAGAGTGAGCGTTCAAAAAGTTTCGCTGTGTCCATTTCACTGAAAACCAAGACAATCAGGAGTTAGTTTAGAGTCCCCGGGACTGGAAAATATCCCCCAAGTTCCGGCAAATCGAGCCGAAGTTGGTCAAAATCACGTTGCGCTTAAGGCGGTGTCGGCTACTCCTTCAGTCTAAAAAAGAAGTGGGGCTCTATTTCGGCCCACAAGCACAAAGCTAAAAAAAATTACTGTGTCTATTTCACATCAAACCAAGGCTATCAGGAGTTAGTTTAGAGTCCCCGGGAGTGGAATGTATTTCCCAAGTTCCGGAAAATCGAGAAGACGTTGGTCAAAATTACGATGCGCGTAAGGCGGTCTCGGCTACTCTTTCAGTCTTTAAGTGAAATGGGGCTATATTTCGGTCCAGAAGCTCAAAAGTGAGCGTTCAAAAAGTTTTGCTGTATCCATTTCAATGCAAACCAAGCCCATCAGGGGTTACTTAAGAGTCCTCGGGACTGGAAAATATCCCCCAAGTTCCGGTAAATCGAGCTGAAGTAGGTCAAAATCACGATGTGCG
This sequence comes from Orbicella franksi, assembly GCF_964199315.1. Classification (NCBI taxonomy): domain Eukaryota; kingdom Metazoa; phylum Cnidaria; class Anthozoa; order Scleractinia; family Merulinidae; genus Orbicella; species Orbicella franksi. The sequence continues at coordinate 845,199 of NC_138151.1, forward strand.
TAAGGCGGTCTCGGCTACTCTTTCAGTGTTAAAGTAATGGGGTGCTCTATTTTGGCCCAGAAGCTCGAAATTGAGCGTTCAAAAAGTTTTGCTGGGTCCATTTAACTGCAAACCAAGGCCGTCAGGAATTAGTTTAGAGTTCTCAGAACTGGAATATATCCCCTTAGTTCCGCCAAATCCAGCCGAAGATGCTCAAAATCACGATGCACGTAAGGCGGTCTCGGCTACTCTTTCAGTCTTCAAGTGAAGTGGGGTTCTATTTCGGTCCAGAAGCTCGAAAGTATGCCTTCAGAAACTTTTTTCTCTTTCCATTTCACTGCAAACCAGGACCAGCACGAGTTAGTTTAGAGTCCCCGGGACTGGAAAATATTTCGCAAGTTCCGGGAAATCGAGCAGAAGTTGATCAAAATCACGATGCGCGAAACGTGGTCTCGGCTACTGTTTCAGTCTTAAAGTGAAGTATGGCTATATTTCGGCTCACAAGCTCGAAAGTGAGCGTTCAAAAAGCTTTGCTGTGTCCATTTCACTGCAAAACAAGGCCATCGGCACCTAGTTTAGCGTCCAAGGGACTGGGAAATATACCCCAAGTTCCGGGAAATCCACCCGAAGTTTGCCAAAATCACGATGCGCGTAAGGCGGTCTCGGCTACTTTTTCAGTAATAAAGTAAAGTGGGCTATATTATGGCCCAGAAGCTTGAGCTTGAAGGTGAGCGTTCAAAAAGTTTTGCTGTCTCCATTTCACTGCAAACCAAGGCCATCAAGAGTTAGTTTAGAGTCCCTGGGACTGGAAAATATCCCCCAAGTTCCGGAATATCGACCCGAAGTTGGTCAAAATCACGATGTGCGCACGGCGGTCTCGGCTACTCTTTAAGTCGTAAGTGATGTGGGACTATATTTCGGCCTAGAAGCTCGAAAGTGTGCCTTCAAAAACTTGTGCTGTGTGAATTTCACTGCAAACCATGGCCATCAGGAGTTAGTTTAGAGTCCCCGGGACTGGAAAATATTCCCCAAGTTCCAGGAAAGCGAGCAGAAGTTGATCAAAATCACAATGCGCGTAACGCGGTCTCGGCTACTGTTTCAGTCTTAAAGTGAAGTGTGGCTATATTGAGGCCCACAAGCTCGAAATTGAGTGTTTAAAACGTTTTGCTGTGTCCATTTCACTGCAAACCAAGGCCATCAGGAGTTAGTTTCGAGTCCGCGGGACTGGAAAATATTCTCCAAGTTCCAGGAAATGGCGCCGAAGTTGATGAAAATTACGATGCGCGTAACGGGCTCTCGGCTATTCTTTCAGTCTTAAATTTAAGTAGGGCTATATTTCGGCCCTGAAGCTCGAAGGTGAGCGTTCGGAATGTTTTGCTGTGTTCATTAAACTGCAAACCAAGGTCATCGGGAGTTAGTTTAGCTTCCCAGGGACTTTAAATTATTCGCCAACTTCCGGGAAATCGAGCAAAAGTGGCCCAAAATCACGATGCGCGTAAGGCGGTCTCGGCTACTCTTTCAGTCTTAAAATTAAGGGCGGCTATATTTCGACCTAGAAGCTCGAGACCGGGCGTGCGCTAATTTTACCTGTGTCCATTTCACTGACATCTTAGGCCATCAGGAGTTAGTTTAGAGTCCTTGGGACTGGAAAATATTTCCCAAATTCTGGCAGATCGAGCCAAAGTTGCTCAAAATCACGATGCGCGTAAGGCGGTGTCGGCTACTCTTTCAGTCTTAAAATGAAGTAGGGCTATATCTCGGCCGACAAGCTCAACACCGAGCGTGCGCTCCTTTTGCCTGTGTACATATCACTGAAAACTAAGTTCATCAGGAGTTAGCATAGAGTCCTCGGGACTGGAAAATATTTCCCAAATTCTGGCAGATCGAGCCAAAGTTGCTCAAAATCACGAGCGCGTAAGGCGGTCTCGGCTACTCTTTCAGTCTTAAAATGAAGTGGGGCTATATCTCGGCCGACAAGCTCAACACCGAGCGTGCGCTCCTTTTGTCTGTGTACATATCACTGAAAACTAAGTTCATCAGGAGTTAGCATAGAGTCCTCGGGACTGGAAAATATTCCCCGAATTCCGGCAAATCGAGCCAAAGATGCTCAAAATCACGATGCGCGTAAGGCGGTCTCGGCTACTCGTTTACTCCGAAAATGAAGTGGGGCTATATTTCGGTTCTACAAGCTCGACACCGAGCGTGCTCTCCTTTTACCTGTGTCCATTTCACTAAGAACTAAGTCCATCAGGAGATAGTTTAGAATCCTCGAGACTGGAAGCTATCCTCCAAGTTTCGGCAAATTGAGCCATACTTTCTTAAAATTACGATAAGCCTACGGCAGTTTCGTTTACTCTTTCAGTCTTAAAATGAACTGGGGCTACGTTTCGGCCTAGAAGCTCGACACCGAGCGTGCGCTCCTGTTACCTGTGACCATTTTACTGAAAACTAAGGCCATCAAGAGTTAGGGTAGAGTCCCCGGGACTGGAAAATATCCCCCAAGTTTTGGCAGATCGAGCCAAAGCGGCTAAAAATTTCGATGCGCTTAAGGCGGTTTCGTGTACACTTTCAGTCTTAAAATAAAGTGGGGCTATATTTCGGCCTACAACCTGGAAACCTAGCGTGCGCCCCTTTTACGTGTGTCCCTTTCACTAAAAACCAAGGCATTCAGGAGTTAGTTTAGAGCTTGCTATACTGGAAAATATCCTCCAAGTCCCAGGAAATCAAGCCGAAGTTCGACAAAATTAGCATGCGCGTAAGGCGGTCTCGGCTACTCTTTCAGTCTTAAAGTGAAGTGGGGCTATGCTTCGGCCCAGAAGCTCAAACGTGAGCGTTCAAAACGTTTTGCTGTGTCCATTTCACTGCAAACCAAGGCAATGAGGAGTTAGTTTAGAGTCCCCGGTACCGGAAAATATCCCCCATTTCCCGGGAAATCGATTCAAAGTTGGTCAAAATCACGATGCGCGTAAGGCGGTCCCGGTTACTCTTTCATTCTTAAAGTGAATTGGGGCAATATTTCCGCCTAGAAGCTCGAAAGTGAGCGTTCAAAAAGTTGTCCTGTGTCCATTTCACACCAGAGCAAGGCCATCAGGAGTTACGTTAGAGTCCGCGGGACTGGAAAATATCCCCCAAGTTCCGGGAAATCGAGCCGAAGTTGGTCAAAATTAGGATGGGCGTAAGGCGGTCTCGGCTACTCTTTCACTCTTAAAGTGAAGTGGAGCTATATTTCGGCCCAGAAGCTCAACAGTGAGCGTTTAAAAAGTTTTGTTGTGTCCATTTTACTGCAGACCAAGGACGTCGGGGGTCAGTTTAGACTCCCCGGGACTGGAAAATATCCCCCAAGTTTTGGGAAATTTAACCGAAGTTGGTCAAAATCACGACGCGCGTACGGCGGTCTCGGCTACTCTTTCAGTCTTAAAGTGAAGTGGGGCAATATTTCGGCCCAGAAGCTCGAAACTGAATGTTTAAAAAATTCGCTGTGTCCATTTCACTGCAAAACAAGGCCATCACGACTTAGTTTAGCGTCCAAGGGACTGGAAATATCCCCCAAGTTACGGGAAATCCACTCGAAGTTAGTCAAAATCACGATGCGCTTAAGGGGGTCTCGGCTACTCTTTCAGTCTTAAGGTAAAGTGGGCTTAGATTTACCTCCAGAAGCTCGAAAGTAAGGGTTCAAAAATGTTTGTCTCTATTTCACTCACATCTTAGATAAACAGGAGTGAGTTTAGAGACTTTGGGACTGGAAAATATCTCCCAAGTTTCGCCAGATCGAGCCGAAGATCCTCAAAATCACAATGCGCGTAAGGCGCTCCCGCCTACTCTTTCAGTCTTAAAAAGAAGTAGGGCTATATTTCGGCCAGCAAGCTCGAAAGTGCGCGTTCAAAAAGTGTTCCTGTGTCCATTTCACTGGAAACCAAGGCCATCAGGAGTTATTTTAGAGTCCCCGGAACTGGAAAATATCCCCCTATTTACCGGAAATCGAGCCGAAGTATCCCAAAATCACGGTGCGCGTAAGGCGGTCTCGGATCCTCTTTCAGTCTTAAAGTGAACTGGGGCTATGTTTCGACCCATAAGCTCCAAAGTGAGCGTACAAAAAGTGTTCCTGTGTCCATTTAACTGCAAACTAAGGCCATCGGAAGTTAGTTTAGCTTCCCCGGGAATTGAAAATATTCGCCAACTTCCGGGAAATCGAGCCGAAGTTGCTCAAAATTACGATGCGCGTAAGGCGGTCTCGGCTACTCTTTCAGTTTTAAAGTGAAGTAGGACTATATTTCGGCCGAGAAGCTCGAAAGTGAGCGTTCAAAAAAATGTGCTGTGTCAATTTCACTGCAAACCAAGGCCATCAGCAGTTAGTTTAGAGTCCCCGGGACTGGAATATATCCCCGAAGTTCCGGGAAATCGAACGGAAGTTGGTCAAAATCACGATGCGCGTAAGACGGTCTCTGCTACTCTTTCAGTCTTAAAGTAAAGTGGGGCTATATTTCGGCCCAGAAGCTCGAAAGTGACCCTGTAAAAAGTTACGCTTTCTGCATTTAACTGCAAACCAAGGCCATCAGGAGTTAGTTTAAAGTCCCCCGGACTGGAAAATATTCCCCAAGTTCCAGGAAATCGAGCTGAACTTGGTCAAAATGACGATGCTCGTAAGGCCGTCTCGGCTACTATTTCAGTCTTAAAGTTAAGTACGGTTGTATTTCGGCCCACAAGCTCGAAACTGAGCGTTCAATAAGTTTTCCTGTGTCCATTTCACTGCAAACCAAGGCCATCACGAGTTAGTTTAGAGTCCCCGGGACTTGAAAATATCACCAAAATTCTAGAAAATCGAGCGGAAGTTGTTCAAAATCACGATGCGCGTAAGGCGGTCTCGTCTACCCTTTCAGTCTTTAAGTGAGGTGGGGCTATATTTCATCCCAGAAGCTCGAAACTAAGCCTTCAAAAAGTGTTACTGTGTTCATTTCACTGCAAACCAAGGCCATCAGGAGAGAGTTTAGACTCCTCGGGACTGGAAAATATTGCCTAAGTTCGGGGAAATCGAGCCGAATTTTGTCAAAATCACGATGCGCGTAAGGCGGTCTCGGCTACTCTTTCATTCTTAAGGTGAACTGGGGCTACATTTCGGCCGAGAAGCTAGAAAGTGAAAGTTCAAACAGTTTTGCTGTGTCCATTTTACCGCAAACCAAGCCACATCAGCAGATTGTTTACAGTCTCCGGGAGATCAAAATATCCTCCAAGTCCTTGGAAATCGAGCCGAATTTTGTCTAAATCACGATGCGCGTAAAGCAGTCTCGGCTACTCTTTGTCTTAAAGTGACGTGGCTGTATATTTCAGTGCCGAAGCTCGAAAGTGAGCGTTCAAAAAGTTTTCCTCTCTGAATTTCAATGAAAACCAGGGCCATCATGAGTTAGTTTAGAGTCCCCGGCACTGGAAAATATCTTTTAAGTTCTGGCAACTCAAGCCGAAGTTGGTCAAAATCACGATGCGCCTAAGGCGGCCTCGGCTACTATTTCAGTCTTAAAGTGAAGTGGGGCTCTATTTCGGCCCACAAGCTCAAAGCTCAAACAAAATTACTGTGTCTATTTCACATCAAACCAAGGCTGTCAGGAGTTAGTTTAGAGTCCCCGGGAGTGGAATGTATTTCCCAAGTTCCGGAAAATCGAGAAGACGTTGGTCAAAATCACGATGCGCGTAAGACCTTCTCGGCTACTCTTTCAGTCTTAAAGTGAAGTGGGGCTATATTTCGGCCCAAAAGCTCAAAAGTGAGCGTTCAAAAAGTTTTGCTGTATCCATTTCAATGCAAACCAAGGCCATCAGGGGTTACTTAAGAGTCCTCGGGACTGGAAAATATCCCCCAAGTTCCGGTAAATCGAGCCGAAGTTGGTCAAAATCACGATGTGCGTAAGGCGCTCTCGGCTACTCTTTCAGTCTTAAAGTGAAGTGGGGCAATATTTCGGCCCAGAAGCTCGAAAGTGAGTGTTTAAACAGTTTTGCTCTGTCACTTTGAGTGCAAACCAAGGCCATCAGAAGTTACTTTAGAGTCCGCGGGACTGGAGAATATCCCCGAAGTCCGGGGAAATCGAGCCGAAGTTGATGAAATTCATGATGCGCGTAACGTGGTCTCGGCTACTGTGTCAGTCCTAAAGTGAAGTGTGGCTATATCTCGGTTCACAAGATAGAAAGTGAGGGTTCAAAAAGTTTTGTTGTGTCCATTTTACTTCAAAACAAGGCCATGAGGACTTAGTTTAACGTCCAAGGGACTGCAAAATATCCCCCAAGTTCCGGGAAATCCATTCGAAGTTCGTCAAAATTACGATGCGCGTAAAGCGGTCTCATCTACTCTTTCAGTCTTAAAGTAAAGTGGGGCTATATTGCTGCCCAGAAGCTCCAACGTTGTGCTCTGTCCATTTCACTGAAAACCAAGGCCATCAGGAATTACTTTAGAGTCCCTTTGACTGGAATATATCCTCCAAGTTTCGGGAAATAAACGCGAAATTGGTCAAAATCACGATTCGCTCAAGACGGTCTCGCCTACTCTTTCAGTCTTAAAGTAAAATGGGGCTCTATTTCGGCCCAGAAGCTCGAGAGTGAGCGTTCAAAAACTTTCGCTGTGTCCATTTCACTGCAAACCAAGACAAGCAGGAGTTAGTTTAGAGTCCCCGGGACTGGAAAATATCCCCCAAGTTCCGGGAAATCAACCCGAAGTTTGTCAAAATCACGATGCGCGTAAGGCGGTCTCGCCTACTCTTTCAGTGTTAAAGTAATGGTTGGCTATATGTTGGCGCAGAAGCTCGAAATTGAGCGTTCAAAAAGTTTTGCTGGCTCCATTTTACTGCAAACCAAGGCCATCAGGAATTAGTTTAGAGTCCTCAGAACTGGAATATATCCCCTTAGTTCCGGCAAATCCAGCCGAAGTTGCTCAAAATCACGATGCACGTAAGGCGGTCTCGGCTACTCTTTCAGTCTTCAAGTGAAGTGGGGTTCTATTTCGGTCCAGAAGCTCGAAAGTATGCGTTCAAAAACTTTTTCTGTTTCCGTTTAACTGCAAACCAACACCAGCACGAGTTAGTTTACAGTCCCCGGGACTGGAAAATATTTCGCAAGTTCCGGGAAATCGAGCCGAAGTGTATCAAAATCACGAGGCGCGAAACGTGGTCTCGGCTACTGTTTCAGTCTTAAAGTGAAGTATGGCTATATTTCGGCCCACAACCTCGAAAATGAGCGTTCAAAAAGCTTTGCTGTGTCCATTTCACTGCAAAACAAGGCCATCGGCACCTAGTTTAGTGTCCAAGGGATTGGAAAATATCCCCCAAGTTCCGGGAAATCCACCCGAAGTTTGTCAAAATCACGATCCGCGTAAGGGGGTGTCGGCTACTTTTTTAGTATTAAAGTAAAGTGGGCTATATTTCGGCCCAGAAGCTTGAAGGTGACCGTTCAAAAAGTTTTGCTGTCTCCATTTCACTGCAAACCAAGGCCATCAAGAGTTAGTTTAGAGTCCCTGGACTGAAAAATATCCCTCTAGTTCCGGAATATCGACCCGAAGTTGGTCAAAATCACGATGCGCGCACGCCGGTCTCGGCTACTCTTTCAGTCTTAAAATGAAGTAGGGCTATATTTCGGCCGACAAGCTCAACACCGAGTGTGCGCTCCTTTTGCCTGTGTACATATCACTGAAAACTAAGTTCATCAGGAGTTAGCATAGAGTGCTCGGGACTGGATAATATTCCCCGAATTCCGGCAAACCGAGCCAAAGATGCTCAAAATCACGATGCGCGTAAGGCGGTCTCGGCTACTCGTTTACTCCGATAATGAAGTGGGCTATATTTCAGTTCTACAAGCTCGCCATCGAGCGTGCTCTCCTTTTACATGTGTCCATTTCACTAAGAACTAAGTCCATCAGGAGATAGTTTAGAATCCTCGATACTGGAAGCTATCCTCCAAGTTTTGGGAAATTGAGCCAAACTTTCTTAAAATTACGATAAGCGTACGGCAGTATCGTTTACTCTTTCAGTCTTAAAATGAACTGGGGCTACATTTCGGCCTAGGCAATCAGGAGTTAGTTTCGAGTCCCCGGTACCGGGAAATATCCCCCATTTTCCGGGAAATCGAGCCAAAGTTGGTCAAAATCACGATGCGCGTAAGGCGGTCCCGGTTACTCTTTCATTCTTAAAGTGAACTGGGGCAATATTTCCGCCTAGAAGCTCGAAAGTGAGCATTCAAAACGTTGTGCTGTGTCCATTTCACTCCAGAGCAAGGCCATCAGGAGTTACTTTAGAGTCCGCGGGACTGGAAAATATCCCCCAAGTTCTGGGAAATCGAGCCGAAGTTGGTCAAAATTAGGATGGGCGTAAGGCGGTCTCGGCTACTCTTTTACTCTTAAAGTGAAGTGGAGCTATATTTCGGCCCAGAAGCTCAACAGTGAGCGTTCAAAAACTTTTGCTGTGCCTTTTTTACGGCAGACCAAGGACGTCCGGGGTCAGTTTAGAGACCCCGGGACTGGATAATATCCCCCAAGTTCCCGGAAATTTAACCGAAGTTGGTCAAAATCACGACGCGCGTACGGCGGTCTCGGCTACTCTTTCAGTCTTAAAGTGAAGTGGGGTAATATTTCGGCCCAGAAGCTCGAAACTAAGTGTTTAAAAAGTTTTGCTGTGTCCATTTCACTGCAAAACAAGGCCATCACGACTTAGTTTAGCGTCCAAGGGACTGGAAATATCCCCCAAGTTACGGGAAATCCACCCGAAGTTAGTCAAAATCACGATGCGTTTAAGGGGGTCTCGGCTACTCTTTCAGTCTTAAGGTAAAGTGGGCTTAGATTTACCTCCAGAAGCTCGAAAGTAAGGGTTCAAAAATGTTTGTCTCTATTTCACTCACATCTTAGACAATCAGGAGTGAGTTTAGAGACTTTGGGACTGGAAAATATCTCCAAAGTTTCGCCAGATGGAGCCGAAGATCCTCAAAATCACAATGCGCGTAAGGCGCTCCCGCCTACTCTTTCAGTCTTAAAAAGAAGTAGGGCTATATTTCGGCCAGCAAGCTCGAAAGTGCGCGTTCAAAAAGTGTTCCTGTGTCCATTTCACTGGAAACCAAGGCCATCAGGAGTTAGTTTAAAGTCCCCGGGACTGGAAAATATCCCCCTATTTGCGGGAAATTGAGCCGAAGTATTCCAAAATCACGATGCGCGTAAGGCTGTCTCGGCTACTCTTTCAGTCTTAAAGTGAACTGGTGCTATATTTCGACCCATAAGCTCGAAAGTGAGCGTTCAAAAAGTTTTGCTGTGTCCATTTAACTGCAAACTAAGGCCATCGGAAGTTAGTTTAGCTTCCCCGGGAATTGAAAATATTCGCCAACTTCCGGGAAATCGAGCCGAAGTTGCTCAAAATTACGATGTGCGTAAGGCGGTCTCGGCTACTCTTTCAGTCTTAAAGAGAAGTAGGGCTATATTTCGGCCGAGAAGCTCGAAAGTGAGCGTTCAAAAAAAATGGGCTGTGTCAATTTCACTGCAAACCAAGGCCATCAGCAGTTAGTTTAGAGTCCCCGGGACTGGAATATATCCCCGAAGCTCCGGGAAATCGAACGGAAGTAGGTCAAAATCACGATACGCGTAAGACGGTCTCTGCTACTCTTTCAGTCTTAAAGTAAAGTGGGGCTATATTTCGGCCCAGAAGCTCGAAAGTGACCCTTTAAAAAGTTACGCTTTCTGCATTTAACTGCAAACCAAGGCCATCAGCAGTTAGTTTAAAGTCCCCCGGACTGGAAAATATCCCCCAAGTTCCGGGAAATCGAGCTGAACTTAGTCAAAATCACGATGCTCGTAAGGCCGTCTCGGCTACTATTTCAGTCTTAAAGTGAAATACGGTTGTATTTCGGCCCAGAAGCTCGAAACTGAGCGTTCAAAAAAGTTTTCCTGCGTCCATTTCACTGCAAACCAAGGCCATCAGGAGTTAGTTTAGAGTCCCCGGGACTTGAAAATATCGCCAAAATTCTAGAAAATCGAGCGGAAGTTGCTCAAAATCACGATGCGCGTAAGGCGGTCTCGCATACTCTTTCAGTCTTAAAGTGAAGTTGGGCTATATTTCATCCGAGAAGCTCGAAAATAAACGTTTTAAAAGTGTTACTGTGTTCATTTCACTGCAAACCAAGGCAATCAGGAGTTAGTTTAGACTCCTCGGGACCTGAAAATATCGCCCAAGTTCGGGGAAATCGAGCCGAATTTTGTCAAAATCACGATGCGCGTAAGGCGGTCTCGCATACTCTTTCAGTCTTAAAGTGAAGTTGGGCTATATTTCATCCCAGAAGCTAGAAAGTGAAAGTTCAAAAAGTTTTGCTGTGCTCATTTCACTGCAAACCAAGGCCATCAGGAGTTAGTTTAGACTCCTCGGGACTGGAAAATATCGCCCAAGTTCGGGGAAATCGAACCGAATTTTGTCAAAATCACGATGCGCGTAAGGCGGTCTCGGCTACTCTTTCATTCTTAAAGTGAACTGGGGCTATATTTCGGCCCAGAAGCTCGAAAGTGAAACTTCAAAAAGTTTTGCTGTGTGCAGTTCACCGCGAACCAAGCCACATCGGGAGAAAGTTTAAAGTCTCTCGGACATCAAAATATTCCCCTAAGTTCCGGGAGGTCAAGCCGAAGTTTGTCAAAATCACGATGCGCGTAAAGCAGTCTCGGCTACTCTTTGAGTCTTAAAGTGACGTGGCTGTATATTTCCGGCCAGAAGCTCGAAAGTGAGCGTTCAAAAAGTTTTGCTCTCTCAATTTAACTGAAAACCAAGGCCATCATGAGTTAGTTTAGAGTCCACGGGACTGGAAAATATCCCTTAAGTTCTAGCAACTCAAGCCGAAGTTGGTCAAAATCACGATGCGTCTAAGCAAGTCTCGGCTACTATTTCAGTCTTAAAGTGAAGTGGGGCTATTTTTCGGCCTAGAATTTCGAAAGTAAGCGTTGAAAAAAATTTGCTGTGTGCATTTCACTGCAGACCAAGGCCATTAGGGGTTAGTTTAGAGTCCTTGGCACTTGAATATATACCCGAAGTTTCGGGAAATCGAGCCGAAGTTGGTCAAAATCACGATGCGCGTAAGACGGTGTCGGCTACTCTTTCAGTCTTAAACTGAAGTGGGGCTATATTTCGGCTCAGAAGCCCGAAGGGGATCGTTGAAAAAGTTTTGCTCTCTCCATTTCAATGCAAACCAAGGCAATCAGGAGTTACTTTAGGTCCCCGGTACCGGAAAATATTCCCCATTTCCCGGGAAATCGAGCCAAAGTTGGTCAAAATCACGATGCGCGTAAGGCGGTGTCGGCTATTCTTTCATTCTTAAAGTGAACTCGCGCTATATTTCGGCCCAGAAGCTCGAAAGTGATAGTTCAAAAAGTTATGCTGTGCCCATTTCACTGCAAAGCAAGGCCCTCAGGAAGTAGTTTACAGTGCCCGGAACTGGAAAATATCCCCCAAGTTCCGCGAAATCGAGACGAAGTTGGTCAAAATAACGATTCGCGTAAGGCGGTCTCGGCTACTCTTTCAGTCTTAAAGTGAAGTAGGGCTATATTTCGGTCCAGAAGCTCGAAAGTGAACGTTCAAAAAGTTTTCCTCTCTGAATTTCACTGAAAACCAAGGCCATCATGAGTTAGTTTAGAGTCCCCAGGACTGGAAAATATCTTTTAAGTTCTGGCAACTCAAGCCGAAGTTGGTCAAAATCACGATGCGCCTAAGGCGGCCTCGGCTACTCTTTCAGTCTTTAATTGAAGTGGGGCTCTATTTCGGCCCAGAAGCTCCAAAGTGAGCGCTGCAAAAAATTTGCTGTGTCCATTTCACTGCAAACCAAGGCTATCAGGAGTTAGTTTAGAGTCCCCGGGACTGCAATATATTTCCCAAGTTCCGGAAAATCGAGAAGACGTTGGTCAAAATCACGATGCGCGCAAGACGGTCTTGGCTAGTCTTTCAGTCTTAAAGTGAAGAGGGGCTATATTTCGGCCCAGAAGCTCAAAAGTTAGCGTTCAAAAAGTTTTGCTGTATCCATTGCAATGTAAACGAAGGCCATAAGGGGTTATTTAAGAGTCTTCGAGACTGGAAAATATCCCCCAAGTTCAGGGAAATTTAGCCGAAGTTGGTCAAAATCAGAGTGCGCGTTAGGCGGTCTCGCTTACTGTTTCAGTCTTAAAGTGAAGTGAGGCTTTATTCCTGCCCAGGAGCTTGAAAGTGAGCGTTCAAAAAGTTTCCCTGTGTTTACTTCACTGGAAACCAAAGCCATCAGGAGCTAGTTTAGAGTCCCCGGGACTGAAAAATATCCCCCAACTTCCGGGAAATCGAGCCGAAATTGGTCAAAATAACAATTCGCGAAAGGCGGTCTCGGCTAGTCTTTCAGTCTTAAAGTGAAGTGAGGCTATATTTCATCCCAGAAGCTAGAAAGTGAGCGTTCAAAAAGTTTTGCTGTGTTCATTTCACTGCAAACCAAGGCCATCAGGAGTTAGTTTAGCGTCCCCGGGACAAGAAAATATGTCCCAAGCTCCGGGAAATTGAGCCGAGGTTGGTCAAAATCATGATGCCCCTAAAGTGGTCTCGGCTACTCTTTCTGTCTTAAAGTGAAGGAGGGCTATATGTCGGGCCAGAAGCCCGAAAGTGAGCGTTCAAAAAGTTTTGCTGTGTCCATTTCACGGCAAACCAAGGCCATCAGGGATTAGTTTAGAGTCCCCGGGACTGAAAAATATTGCCCAAGTTCCGGGAAAGCGAGCCGAAGTTGATCAAAATCACGATGCGCGAAATGCGGTCTCGGCTACACTTTCAGTCTTAAAGTAAAATGTGGCTATATTTCGGCCCACAAGCTCGAAAGTGAGCGTTCAAAAAGTTTTTCTCTGTCCATTTCAATGCAAAACAAGGCCATCAGGAGTTAGGTTAGCGTCCAAGGGACTGGAAAATGTTCCCCAAGTTCCGGGAGATCCACCCGAAGTTTGTCAAAATCACAGTGCGCGTAAGGTGGTCTCGGTTACTCTTTAAGTCTTAAAGTAAAGTGGGGCTTTATTTCGGCCAGGAAGCTCGAAGGTGAGCGTTCAAAAAGTTTTGCTCTGTCCATTTCACTGCAAACCAAGGCCATCAGGAGTTAGTTTAGAGCTCCTGGGACTGGAAAATATCCCCCAAGTTCCGGAATATCGACGCGAAGCTTGTCAAACTCACGATGCGAGCAAGGCGGTCTCGGCTACTCTTTCAGTCTTAAGTGAAGTGGGGCTATATTTCGGCCCAGAATCTCGAAAGTGTGCGTTCAAAAAATTGTGCTGTGTCCATTTCAATGCAAACCAAGGCCATCAGGAGTTAGTTTAGAGTGCCCGGGACTGGAAAATATCCCTCAAGTCCCGGGAATTGGAGCCAAAGTTGATCAAATTCATGATGCGCGTAACGTGGTCTCGGCTACTGTTTAAGTCTTAAAGTCAAGTGTGCCTATATTTCGGCCCAAAAGCTAGAAAGTGAGGGTTCAAAAAGTTTTGCTGTGTTCATTTCACTTAAAAACAAGGCCATCAGGACTTAGTTTAGCGTCCAAGGGACTGGAAAATATACCCCAAGTTCCGGGAAATCCATTGGAAGTTCGTGAAAATTACGATATACGTAAGGCGCTTTCGGCTACTCTTTCAGTCTTAAAGTAAAGTGGGGCTATATTTCTGTCCAGAAGCTCGAAAGTGAGCGTTCAAAAAGTTTTGCTGTGTGCATTTCACTGGAAACCAAAGCTATCAAAAGTTAATTTAGGGTCCCCGGGACTGGAAAATATTCCCCAAGTTCCGGGAAAGCGAGCCGAAGTTGATCAAAATCACGATGCGCGAAATGCGGTCTCGGCTACTGTTTCAGTCTTAAAGTAAAGTGTGGCTATATTTCGGCCCACAAGCTCGAAAGTGAGCGTTCAAAAAGATTTCCTCTGTCCATTTCAATGCAAAGCAAGGCGATCAGGAGTTAGTTTAGAGTCCCCCGGACTGGAATATATCCCCCAAGTTTCGAGAAATCGATCCGAAAATGGTCAAAATCACGATGCGCGTAAGGCGGTCTCGGCTACTATTTCAGTCTGAAAGTGAAGTGGGATTCTATTTCGGCCCAGAAGCTAGAAAGAGACTGTTCAAAAAGTTTTTTTTGTCCATTTCACTGAAAACCAAGGCCATCAGGAGTTAGTTTAGAGCCCGCGGAAATGGAATATATCCCCAAGTTCCGGGAAACCGACCCGAAGTTGGTCAAAATCACGATTTGCGCTAGACGGTCTCGGCTACTCTTTCAGTCCTAAAGTAAAGTGGGGCTATATTTCGGTCCAGAAGCTCGAGAGTGAGCGTTCAAAAAGTTTCGCTGTGTCCATTTCACTGAAAACCAAGACAATCAGGAGTTAGTTTAGAGTCCCGGGACTGGAAAATATCCCCCAAGTTCCGGCAAATCGAGCCGAAGTTGGTCAAAATCACGGTGCGCTTAAGGCGGTGTCGGCTACTCCTTCAGTCTTAAAGTGAACTTGGGGCTCTCTTCCGGCCCACAAGCTCAAAGCTCAAAAAAATTACTGTGTCTATTTCACTGCAAACCAAGGCTATCAGGAGTTAGTTTAGAGTCCCCGGGAGTGGAATGTATTTCCCAAGTTCCGGAAAATCGAGAAGACGTTGGTCAAAATCACGATGCGCGTAAGGCGGTCTCGGCTACTCTTTCAGTCTTAAAGTGAAGTGGGGCTATATTTCTGCCCAGAAGCTCAAAAGTGAGCATTCAAAAAGTTTTGCTGTATACATTTCAATGCAAACCAAGGCCATCAGGGGTTACTTAAGAGTCCTCGGGACTGGAAAATATCCCCCAAGTTCCGGTAAATCTAGCCGAAGTTGGTCAAAATCACGATGTGCGTAAGATGGTCTCGGCTACTCTTTCAGTCTTAAAGTGAAGTGGGGCGATATTTCGGCCCAGAAGTTCGAAAGTGAGTGTTTAAAAAGTTTTGCTCTGTCACTTTCAGTGCAAACCAAGGCCAGCAGAAGTTACTTTAGAGTCCCCGGGACTGGAGAATATCCCCAAGTCCCGGGAAATCGAGACGAAGTTGATCAAATTCATGATGCGCGTAACGTGGTCCCGGCTGCTGTTTCAGTCCTAAAGTGAAGTGTGGCTATATCTCGGTTCACAAGCTAGAAAGTGAGCGTTCAAAAAGTTTTGTTGTGTCCATTTTACTTCAAAACAAGGCCATCAGGACTTAGTTTAGCGTCCAAGGGACTGCAAAATATCCCCCAAGTTCCGGGAAATCCATTCGAAGTTCGTCAAAATTACGAGGCGCGTAAGGAGGTCTCATCTACTATTTCATTCTTAAAGTAAAGTGGGGCTATATTTCTGCCCAGAAGCTCCAAAGTTGTGCTCTGTCCATTTCACTGAAAACCAAGGCCATCAGGAGTTACTTTAGAGTCCCTTTGACTGGAATATATCCCCCAAGTTTCGGCAAATAAACGCGAAATTGGTCAAAATCACGATTCGCTCAAGACGGTCTCGCATACTCTTTCAGTCTTAAAGTAAAATGGGGCTCTATTTCGGCCCAGAAGCTCGAGAGTGAGCGTTCAAAAACTTTCGCTGTGTCCATTTCACTGCAAACCAAGACAAGCAGGAGTTAGTTGAGAGTCCCCGGGACTGGAAAATATTCCCCAAGTTCCGGGAAATCAACCCGAAGTTTGTCAAAATCACGATACGCGTACGGCGGTCTCGGGTACTCTTTCAGTGTTAAAGTAATGGGGGGGGGGGCTATATTTTGGCCCAGAAGCTCGAAATTGAGCGTTCAAAAAGTTTTGCTGGGTCCATTTTACTGCAAACCAAGGCCATCAGCAATTAGTTTAGAGTCCTCAGAACTGGAATATATCCACTTAGTTCCGGCAAATCCAGCCGAAGTTGCTCAAAATCACGATGCACGTAAGGCGGTCTCGGCTACTCTTTCAGTCTTCAAGTGAAGTGGGGTTCTATTTCGGTCCAGAAGCTCGAAAGTATGCGTTCAAAAGCTTTTTGTGTTTCCGTTTCACTGCAAACCAAGACAAGCACGAGTTAGTTTAGAGTCCCCAGGACTGGAAAATATTTCGCAAGTTCCGGGAAATCGAGCCGAAATTGATCAAAATCACGATGCGCGAAACGTGGTCTCGGCTACTGTTTCAGTCTTAAAGTGAAGTATGGCTATATTTCGGCCCACAAGCTCGAAAGTGAGCGTTCAAAAACCCTTGCTGTGTCCATTTCACTGCAAAACAAGGCCATCGGCACCTAGGTTAGTGTCCAAGGGACTGGAAAATATCCCCCAAGTTCCGGAAAATCCACCCGAAGTTTGTGAAAATCACGATGCGCGTAAGGCGGTCTCGGCTACTTTTTCAGTATTAAAGTAAAGTGGGCTATATTTCTGCCCAGAAGCTTGAAGGTGACCGTTCAAAAAGTTTTGCTGTCTCCATTTCACTGCAAACCAAGGCCATCAAGAGTTAGTTTAGAGTCCCTGGGACTGGAAAATATCCCCCTAGTTCCGGAATATCGACCCGAAGTTGGTCAAAATCACGATGCGCGCACGCCGGTCTCGGCTACTCTTTCAGTCTAAAAATGAAGTGGGGCTATATTTCGGCCGACAAGCTCAACACCGAGCGTGCGCTCCTTTTGCCTGTGTACATATCACTGAAAACTAAGTTCATCAGGAGTTAGCATAGAGTCCTCGGGACTGGATAATATTCCCCGAATTCCGGCAAATCGAGCCAAAGATGCTCAAAATCACGATGCGCGTAAGGCGGTCTCGGCTACTCGTTTACTCCGATAATGAAGTTGGGCTATATTTCGGTTCTACAAGCTCGACATCGAGCGTGCTCTCCTTTTACATGTGTCCATTTCACTAAGAACTAAGTCCATCAGGAGATAGTTTAGAATCCTCGATACTGGAAGCTATCCTCCAAGTTTCGGCAAATTGAACCATACTTTCTTAAAATTAAGATAAGCGTACGGCAGTTTCGTTTACTCTTTCAGTCTTAAAATGAACTGGGGCTACATTTCGGCCCAGGCAATCAGGAGTTAGTTTCGAGTCCTCGGTAGCGGGAAATATCCCCCATTTTCCTGGAAATCGAGCCAAAGTTGGTCAAAATCACGATGCGCGTAAGGCGGTCCCGGTTACTCTTTCATTCTTAAAGTGAACTGGGGCAATATTTCCGCCCAGAAGCTCGAAAGTGAGCGTTCAAAACGTTGTGCTGTGTCCATTTGACTCCAGAGCAAGGCCATCAGGAGCTACTTTAGAGTCCGCGGGACTGGAAAATATCCCCCAAGTTCTGGGAAATCGAGCCGAAGTTGGTCAAAATTAGGATGGGCGTAAGGCGGTCTCGGCTACTCTTTCACTCTTAAAGTGAAGTGGAGCTATATTTCGGCCCAGAAGCTCAACAGTGAGCGTTCAAAAAGTTTTAATGTGTCCATTTTACTGCAGACCAAGGACGTCGGGGGTCAGTTTAGAGTCCCCGAGACTGGAAAATATCCCCCAAGTTCCGGGAAATTTAACCGAAGTTAGTCAAAATCACGACGCGCGTACGGTGGTCTCGGCTACTCTTTCAGTCTTAAAGTGAAGTGGGGCAATATTTCGGCCCAGAAGCTCGAAACTGAGTGTTTAAAAAGTTTTCCTGTGTCCATTTCACTGCAAAACAAGGCCATCATGACTTAGTTTAGCGTCCAAGGGACTGGAAATATCCCCCAAGTTACGGGAAATCCACCCGAAGTTAGTCAAAATCACGATGCGCTTAAGGGGGTCTCGGCTACTCTTTCAGTCTTAAGGTAAAGTGGGCTTAGATTTACCTCCAGAAGCTCGAAAGTAAGGGTTCAAAAATGTTTGTCTCTATTTCACTCACATCTTAGATAAACAGGAGTGAGTTTAGAGACTTTGGGACTGGAAAATATCTCCCAAGTTTCGCCAGATCGAGCCGAAGATCCTCAAAATCACAATGCGCGTAAGGCGCTCCCGCCTACTCTTTCAGTCTTAAAAAGAAGTAGGGCTATATTTCGGCCAGCAAGCTCGAAAGTGCGCGTTCAAAAAGTGTTCCTGTGTCCATTTCACTGGAAAGCAAGGCCATCAGGAGTTAGTTTAGAGTCCCCGGGACTGGAAAATATCCCCCTATTTGCGGGAAATCCAGGCGAAGTAACCCAAAATCACGATGCGCGTAAGGCGGTCTCGGCTAGTCTTTCAGTCTTAAAGTGAACTGGAGCTATATTTCGGCCGAGAAGCTAGAAAGTGAAAGTTCAAAAAGTTTTGCTGTGCTCATTTCACTGCAAACCAAGGCCATCAAGAGTTAGTTTAGACTCCTCGGGACTGGACAATATCGCCCAAGTTCGGGGATATCGAGGCGAATTTTGTCAAAATCACGATGCGCGTAAGGCGGTCTCGGCTACTCTTTCATTCTTAAAGTGAACTGGGGCTATATTTCGGCCCAGAAGCTCGAAAGTGAAAGTTCAAAAAGTTTTGCTCTGTCCATTTCACCGCGAACCAAGCCACATTAGCAGATTGTGTACAGTCTCCGGGACATCAAAATATCCCCCAAGTTCCGGGAAATCGAGCCTAAGTTTGTCAAAATCACGATGCGCGTAAAGCAGTCTCGGCTACTCTTTGAGTCTTAAAGTGACGTGGTTGTATATTTCGGCCCAGAAGCTCGAAAGTGAGCGTTCAAAAAGTTATGCTGTGCCCATTTCACTGCAAAGCAAGGCCCTCAGGAAGTAGTTTACAGTGCCCGGAACTGGAAAATATCCCCCAAGCTCCGCGAAATCGAGACGAAGTTGGTCAAAATAACGATTCGCGTAAGGCGGTCTCGGCTACTCTTTCAGTCTTAAAGTGAAGTAGGGCTATATTTCGGTCCAGAAGCTCGAAAGTGAGCGTTCAAAAAGTTTTCCTCTCTGAATTTCACTGAAAACCAAGGCCATCATGAGTTAGTTTAGAGTCCCCGGGACTGGAAAATATCTTTTAAGTTCTGGCAACTCAAGCCGAAGTTGGTCAAAATCACGATGCGCCTAAGGCGGCCTCGGCTACTCTTTCAGTCTTAAAGTGAAGTGCGGCTCTATTTCGGCCCAGAAGCCCAGTGAGCGCTGCAAAAAATTTGCTGTGTCCATTTCACTGGAAACCAAGGTGATCAGGAGATAGTTTAGAGTCCCCGGGACTGCCATATATTTCCCAAGTTCCGGAAAATCGAGAAGACGTTGGTCAAAATCACGATGCGCGCAAGACGGTCTTGGCTAGTCTTTCAGTCTTAAAGTGAAGCGGGCAATATTTCGGCCCAGACGCTCAAAAGTGAACGTTCAAAAAGTTTTGCTGTATCCATTTCAATGCAAACGAAGGCCATCAGGGGTTACTTAAGAGTCTTCGGGACTGGAAAATATCCCCCAAGTTCAGGGAAATTTAGCCGAAGTTGGTCACAATCACGGTGCGCGTTAGGCGGTCTCGCTTACTGTTTCAGTCTTAAAGTGAAGTGAGGCTTTATTCCTGCCCAGGAGCTTGAAAGTGAGCGTTCAAAAAGTTTCGCTGGGTTTTTTTCACCGCAAACCACAGCCTTCAGGAGCTAGTTTAGAGTCCCCGGGACTGGAAAATATCCCCCAACTTCCGGGAAATCGAGACGAAGTTGGTCAAAATCACGATTTGCGTAAGGTAGTCTCGGCTACTCTTTCAGTCTTAAAGTGAAGTGAGGCTATATTTCGGGCCAGAAGCCCGAAAGTGAGCGTTCAAAAAGTTTTCCTGTCTCCATTTCACTGCAAACCAAGGCCATCAGGGGTTAGTTTAGAGTCCCCGGGACTGAAAAATATTGGCCAAGTTCCGGGGAATCGAACCGAAGTTGATCAAAATTACGATGCGCGAAATGCGGTATCGGCTACTGTTTCAGTCTTAAAGTGATATGGGGCTATGTTTCGGGCCAGAAGCCCGAAAGTGAGCGTTCAAAAAGTTTTGCTGTGTTCTTTGACTGGAAAACAAGGCCATCACGAGTTAGTTTAGCGTCCCTGGGACTGGAAAATATTCCCCAAGTTCCGGGAAAGCGAGCCGAAGTTGATCAAAATCACGATGCGCGAAATGCGGTCTCGGCTACTGTTTCAGTCTTAAAGTAAAGTGTGGCTATATTTCGGCCCAAAAGCTCGAAAGTGAGGGTTCAAAAAGTTTCGCTCTGTCCATTTCAATGCAACGCAAGGCGATCAGGAGTTAGTTTAGAGTTTCCGGGACTGGAAAATATCCCCCAAGTTCCGAGAAATCGATCCGAAAATGGTCAAAATCACGATGCGCGTAAGGCGATCTTGGCTACTCTTTCAGTCTTAAGGTGAAGTGGGGCTATATTTCAGCCCAGAAGCTCCAAAGTGGGCGTTCCAAAAGTTATGCTGTGCCCATTTCGGTGCAAGCCAAGGTCATCCGGAGTTAGTTTAGAGTCCCCCGGACTGGAAAATATCCCAAAAGTTGCGTCAAATCGAGCTGAACTTGGTCTAACTCACGATGCGCGTGAGGCGGTCTCGGCTACTATTTCAGTCTGAAAGTGAAGTGGGATTCTATTTCGGCCCAGAAGCTAAAAGAGAGTGTTCAAAAAGCTTTCCTTTGTCCATTTCACTGAAAACCAAGGCCATCAGGAGTTAGTTTAGAGCTCGCGGAAATGGAATATATCCCCCAAGTTCCGATAAAACCGACCCGAAGTTGGTCAAAATCACGATTTGCGCTAGACGGTCTCGGCTACTCTTTCAGTCTTAAAGTAAAGTGGGGCTATATTTCGGTCCAGAAGCTCGAGAGTGAGCGTTCAAAAAGTTTCGCTGTGTCCATTTCACTGAAAACCAAGACAATCAGGAGTTAGTTTAGAGTCCCCGGGACTGGAAAAATATCCCCCAAGTTCCGGCAAATCGAGCCGAAGTTGGTCAAAATCACGGTGCGCTTAAGGCGGTGTCGGCTACTCCTTCAGTCTTAAAGAGAAGTGGGGCTCTATTTCGGCCCACAAGCTCAAAGCTCAAAAAAAATTACTGTGTCTATTTCACTGCAAACCAAGGGTATCAGGAGTTAGTTTAGAGTCCCCGGGAGTGGAATGTATTTTCCAAGTTCCGGAAAATCGAGAAGACGTTGGTCAAAATCACGATGCGCGTAAGGCGGTCTCGGCTAGTCTTTCAGTCTTAAAGTGAAGTGGGGCTATATTTCGGCCCAGAAGCTCAAAAGTGAGCGTTCAAAAAGTTTTGCTGTATCCATTTCAATGCAAACCAAGGCCATCAGGGGTTACTTAAGAGTCCTCGGGACTGGAAAATATCCCCCAAGTTCCGGTAAATCGAGCCGCAGTTGGTCAAAATCACGATGTGCGTAAGATGGTCTCGGCTACTCTTTCAGTTTTAAAGTGAAGTGGGGCTATATTTCGGCCCACAAGCTCGAAAGTGAGTGTTTAAAAAGTTTTGCTCTGTCACTTTCAGTGCAAACCAAGGCCATCAGAAGTTACTTTAGAGTCCCCGAGACTGGAGAATATCCCCCAAGTCCCGGGAAATCGAGCCGAAGTTGATCAAATTCATGATGCGCGTAACGTGGTCTCGGCTACTGTTTCAGTCCTAAAGTGAAGTGTGGCTATATTTCGGCCCACAAGCTAGAAAGTGAGCGTTCAAAAAGTTTTGTTGTGTCCATTTTACTTCAAAACAAGGCCATCAGGACTTAGTTTAGCGTCCAAGGGACTGCAAAATATCCCCCAAGTTCCGGGAAATCCATTCGAAGTTCGTCAAAATTACGATGCGCGTAAGGCGGTCTGATCTACTCTTTCAGTCTTAAAGTAAAGTGGGGCTATATTTGTGCCCAGAAGCTCCAAAGTTGTGCTCTGTCCATTTCACTTAAAACCAAGGCCATCAGGAGTTACTTTAGAGTCCCTTTGACTGGAATATATCCCCCAAGTTTCGGGAAATAAATTCGAAATTGGTCAAAATCACGATTCGCTCAAGACGGTCTCGCCTACTCTTTCAGTCTTAAAGTAAAATGGGGCTCTATTTCGGCCCAGAAGCTCGAGAATGAGCGTTCAAAAACTTTCGCTGTGTCCATTTCACTGCAAACCAAGACAAGCAGGAGCAGGAGTTAGTTGAGAGTCCTCGGGACTGGAAAATATCCCCCAAGTTTCGGGAAATCAACCCGAAGTTTGTCAAAATCGCGATGCGCGTAAGGCGGTCTCGGCTACTCTTTCAGTGTTAAAGTAATGGGGGGCTATATTTTGGCCCAGAAGCTCGAAATTGAGCGTTCAAAAAGTTTTGCTGGCTCCATTTTACTGCAAGCCAAGGCCATCAGGAATTAGTTTAATGTCCTCAGAACTGGAATATATCCACTTAGTTCCGGCAAATCCAGCCGAAGTTGCTCAAAATCACGATGCACGTAAGGCGGTGTCGGCTACTCTTTCAGTCGTCAAGTGAAGTGGGGTTCTATTTCAGTCCAGAAGCTCGAAAGTATGCGTTCAGACACTTTTTCTGTTTCCGTTTCACTGAAAACCAAGACCGGCACGAGTTAGTTTAGAGTCTCCGGGACTGGAAAATATGCCCCAAATTCCGGGAAATCGAGCCGAACTTGATAAAAATCAGGATGCGCGAAACGTGGTCTCGGCTACTGTTTCAGTCTTAAAGTGAAGTATGGCTATATTTCGGTCCACAACCTCGAAAGTGAGCGTTCAAAAAGCTTTGCTATGTCCATTTTACTGCAGACCAAGGACGTCGGGGGTCAGTTTAGAGTCCCCGGGACTGGAAAATATCCCCGAAGTTCCGGGAAATTTAACCGAACTTGGTCAAAATCACGACGCGCGTACGGCGGTCTCGGCTACTCTTTCAGTCTTAAATTGAAGTGGGGCAATATTTCGGCCCAGAAGCTCGAAACTGAGTGTTTAAAAAGTTTCCCTCTGTCCATTTCACTGCAAAAGAAGGCCATCACGACTTAGTTTAGCGTCCAAGGGACTGGAAATATCCCCCAAGTTACGGGAAATCCACCCGAAGTTAGTCAAAATCACGATGCGCTTAAGGGGGTCTCGGCTACTCTTTCAGTCTTAAGGTAAAGTGGGCTTAGATTTAACTCCAGAAGCTTGAAAGTAAGGGTTCAAAAATTTTTGTCTCTATTTCACTCACATCTTAGAGAAACAGGAGTGAGTTTAGAGACTTTGGGACTGGAAAATATCTCCCAAGTTTCCCCAGATGGAGCCGAAGATCCTCAAAATCACAATGCGCGTAAGGCGCTCCCGCCTACTCTTTCAGTCTTAAAAAGAAGTAGGGCTATATTTCGGCCAGCAAGCTCGAAAGTGCGCGTTCAAAAAGTGTTCCTGTGTCCATTTCACTGGAAAGCAAGGCCATCAGGAGTTAGTTTAGAGTTCCCGGGACTGGAAAATATCCCCCTATTTGCGGGAAATCCAGCCCAAGTAACCCAAAATCACGATGCGCGTAAGGCGGTCTCGGGTACTCTTTCAGTCTTAAAGTTAAGTGGGGCTATATTCCGACCCATAAGCTCCAAAGTGAGCGTTCAAAAAGTTTTGCTGTGTCCATTTAACTGCAAACTAAGGCCGTCGGAAGTTAGTTTAGCTTCCCCGGGAATTGAAAATATTCGACAACTTCCAGGAAATCGAGCCGAAGTTGGTCAAAATCACGATGTGCGTAAGGCGGTCTCGGCTACTCTTTCAGTCTTAAAGTGAAGTAGGGCTATATTTCGGCCGAGAAGCTCGAAAGTGAGCGTTCAAAAAAATGTGCTGTGTCCATTTCACTGCAAACCAAGGCCATCAGCAGTTAGTTTAGAGTCCCCAAGACTGGAATATATCCCCAAAGTTCCGGGAAATCGAGCGGAAGTTGCTCAAATTCACGATGCGCGTAAGCCGGTCTCGCCTACTCTTTCAGTCTTAAAGTGAAGTGAGGCTATATTTCATCCCAGAAGCTCGAAAATAAGCCTTCGAAAAGTGTTACTGTGTTCATTTCACTGTAAACCAAGGCCATCAGGAGTTAGTTTAGACTCCTCTTGACTGGAAAATATCGCCCAAGTTCGGGGAAATCGAGCCGAATTTTGTCAAAATCACGATGCGCGTAAGGCGGTGTCGGCTATTCTTTCATTCTTAAAGTGAACTCGGGCTATATTTCGGCCCAGAAGCTCGAAAGTGAAACTTCAAAAAGTTTTGCTGTGTGCAGTTCACCGCGAACCAAGCCACATCGGGAGATAGTTTAAAGTCTCTCGGAAATCAAAATATCCCCCAAGTTCCGGGAGATCAAGCCGAAGTTTGTCAAAATCACAATGCGCGTAAAGCAGTCTCGGCTACTCTTTGAGTCTTAAAGTGACGTGGCTGTATATTTCCGCCCAGAAGCTCGAAAGTGAGCGTTCAAAAAGTTTTGCTCCCTCAATTTAACTGAAAACCAACGCCATCATGAGTTAGTTTAGAGTCCACGGGACTGGAAAATATCCCTTAAGTTCTAGCAACTCAAGCCAAAGTTGGTCAAAATCACGATGCGTCTAAGCAAGTCTCGGCTACTATTTCAGTCTTAAAGTGAAGTGGGGCTATATTTCGGCATAGAATTTCGAAAGTAAGCGTTGAAAAAAATTTAATGTGTGCATTTCACTGCAGACCAAGGCCATTAGGGGTTAGTTTAGAGTCCTTGGGACTTGAATATATACCCGAAGTTTCGGGAAATCGAGCCGAAGTTGGTCAAAATCACGATGCGCGTGAGACGGTGTCGGCTACTCTTTCAGTCTTAAACTGAAGTGGGGCTATATTTCGGCTCAGAAGCCCGAAGGGGAGCGTTGAAAAAGTTTTGCTCTCTCCATTTCAATGCAAACCAAGGCAATCAGGAGTTACTTTAGAGTCCCCGGTACCGGAAAATATTCCCCATTTTCCGGGAAATCGAGCCAAAGTTGGTCAAAATTACTATATACGTAAAGCGGTTTCGGCTACTCTTTCAGGCTTAAAGTAAAGTCGGACTATATTTCTGTCCAGAAGCTCGAAAGTGAGCGTTCAAAAAGTTTTGCTGTGTGCATTTCACTGCAAACCAAAGCTATCAAAGTTAGTTTAGGGTACCCGGGACTGGAAAATATTCCCCATTTCCCGGGAAATCGAGCCAAAGTTGGTCAAAATCACGATGCGCGTAAGGTGGTGTCGGGTATTGTTTCATTCTTAAAGTGAACTCGGGCTATATTTCGGCCCAAAAGCTCGAAAGTGAAAGTTCAAAAAGTTTTGCTGTGTCCATTTCACTGCGAACCGAGCCGCATCAGGAGATAGTTTACAGTCTCCGGGACATCAAAATATCCCCCAAGTTCCGGGAAATCGAGCCGAAGTTTGTCAAAATCACGATGCGCGTAAAGGAGTCTCGGCTACTCTTTGAGTCTTAAAGTGACGTGGCTGTATATTTCGGCCCAGAAGCTCGAAATTGAGCGTTCAAAAAGTTATGCTGTGCCCATTTCACTACAAAGCAAGGCCCTCAGGAAGTAGTTTACAGTGCCCGGAACTGGAAAATATCCCCCAAGTTCCGCGAAATCGAGACGAAGTTGGTCAAAATAACGATTCGCGTAAGGCGGTCTCGGCTACTCTTTCAGTCTTAAAGTGAAGTAGGGCTATATTTCGGTCCAGAAGCTCGAAAGTGAGCGTTCAAAAAGGTTTTCCTCTCTGAATTTCACTGAAAACCAAGGCCATCATGAGCTAGTTTAGAGTCCCCGGGACTGGAAAATATCTTTTAAGTTCTGGCAACTCAAGCCGAAGTTCATAAAAATCACGATGCGCCTAAGACGGCCTCGGCTACTCTTTTCAGTCTTAAAGTAAAGTGTGGCTATATTTAGGCTCTCAGCTCCAAAGCTAGCGTTAAAAAAGTTTTGCTGTGTCCATTTCACTGCAAAACAAGGCCATCAGGACTTAGTTTAGCGTCCAAGGGACTGCAAAATGTTCCCCAAGTTCCGGGAGATCCACCCGAAGTTTGTCAAAATCACAATGCGCGTAAGGGGGTCTCGGTTACTCTTTAAGTCTTAAAGTAAAGTGGGGCTTTATTTCGGCCAAGAAGCTCGAAAGTGAGCGTTCAAAAAGTTTTGCTCTGTCCATTTCACTTCAAACCAAGGCCATCAGGAGTTAGTTTAGAGTTCCTAGGACTGGAAAATATCCCCCAAGTTCCGGAATATCGACCCGAAGTTTGTCAAACTCACGATGCGAGAAAGGCGGTCTCGGCTACTCTTTCAGTCTTAAGTGAAGTGTGGTTATATTTCGGCCCAGAATCTCCAAAGTGTGCGTTCAAAAAATGGTGCTGTGTCCATTTCAATACAAACCAAGGCCATCAGGAGTTAGTTTACAGTCCCCGGGACTGGAAAATATCGCCCAAGTCCCGGGAATTGGAGCCGAAGTTGATCAAATTCATGATGCGCGTAACGCGGTTTCGGCTACTGTTTCACTCTTAAAGTCAAGTGTGCCTATATTTCGGCCCACGAGCTAGAAAGTGAGCATTCAAAAAGTTTTCATGTGTCCATTTCACTTCAAAACAAGGCCATCACAACTTAGTTTAGCGTCCAAGGGACTGGAAAATATCCCCTAAGTTCCGGGAAATCCATTCGAAGTTCGTCAAAATTACGATATACGTAAGGCGCTTTCGGCTACTCTTTCAGTCTTAAAGTAAAGTCGGGCTATATTTCTGTCCAGAAGCTCGAAAGTGAGCGTTCAAAAAGTTTTGCTGTGTGTATTTCACTGCAAACCAAAGCTATCAAAGTTAGTTTAGGGTCCCCGAGACTGGAAAATATTCCCCAAGTTCCGGGAAAGCGAGCCGAAGTTGATCAAAATCACGATGCGCGAAATGCGGTCTCGGCTACTGTTTGAGTCTTAAAGTAAAGTGTGGCTATATTTCGGCCCACAAGCTCGAAAGTGAGCGTTCAAAAAGTTTTGCTCTGTCCATTTCAATGTAAAGCAAGGCGATCAGGAATTAGTTTAGAGTGCCCGGGACTGGAAAATATCCCCCAAGTTCCGAGAAATCGATTCGAAAATGGTCAAAGTCACGATGCGCGTAACGCGATCTCGGCTACTCTTTAAGTCTTAAAGTGAAGTGGGGCTATATTTCGGCCCAGAAGCTCCAAAGTGGGCGTTCAAAAAGTTATGCTGTGCGTATTTCAGTGCAAACCAAGGCCACCCGGAGTTAGTTTAGAGTCCCCGGACTGGAAAAAATCTCAAAAGTTGCGTGAAATCGAGCTGAACTTGGTCTAACTCACGATGCGCGTGAGGCAGTTTCGGCTACTATTTCAGTCTGAAAGTGAAGTGGGATTCTATTTCGGCCCAGAAGCTACAAAGAGAGTGTTCAAAAAGCTTTCCTTTTTCCATTTCACTGAAAACCAAGGCCATCAGGAGTTAGTTTAGAGCCCGCGGAAATGGAATATATCCCCCAAGTTCCGGGAAACCGACCCGAAGTTGGTCAAAATCACGATTTGCGCTAGACGGTCTCGGCTACTCATTCAGTCTTAAAGTAAAGTGGGGCTATATTTCGGTCCAGAAGCTCGAGAGTGAGCGTTCAAAAAGTTTCGCTGTGTCCATTTCACTGAAAACCAAGACAATCAGGAGTTAGTTTAGAGTCCCCGGGACTGCAAAATATCTCCCAAGCTCCGGCAAATCGAGCCGAAGTTGGTCAAAATCACAGTGCGCTTAAGGTGGTGTCGGCTACTGCTTCAGTCTTAAAGTGAAGTGGGGCTCTATTTCGGCCCACAAGCTCAAAGCTCAGAAAAAATTACTGTGTCTATTTCACTGCAAACCAAGGCCATCAGCAGTTAGTTTAGAGTCCCCGGGAGTGGAATGTATTTCCCAAGTTCCGGAAAATCGAGAAGACGTTGGTGACAATCACGATGCGCGTAACGCGGTCTCGGCTACTCTTTCAGTCTTAAAGTGAAGTGGGGCTATATTTCGGCCCAGAAGCTCAAAAGTGAGCGTTCAAAAATTTTGCTGTATCCATTTCAATCCAAACCAAGGCCATCAGGGGTTACTTAAGAGTCCTCGGGACTGGAAAATATCCCCCAAGTTCCCGTAAATCGAGCGGAAGTTGGTCAAAATCACGATGTGCGTAAGGTGGTCTGGGCTACTCTATTAGTCTTAAAGTGAAGTGGGGCAATATTTCGGCCCAGAAGCTCGAAAGTGAGTGTTTAAAAAGTTTTGCTCTGTCACTTTCAGTGCAAACCAAGGCCAGCAGAAGTTAGTTTAGAGTCCCCGGGACTGAAGAATATCCCTTAAGTCCCGGGAAATCGAGTCGAAGTTGATCAAATTCATGATACGCGTAACGTGGTCTCGGCTACTGTGTCAGTCCTAAAGTGAAGTGTGGCTATATTTCGGCCCACAAGCTAGAAAGTGAGCGTTCAAAAAGTTTTGTTGTGTCCATTTTACTTCAAAACAAGGCCATCAGGACTTAGTTTAGCGTCCAAGGGACTGCAAAATATCCCCCAAGTTCCGGGAAATCCATTCGAAGTTCGTCAAAATTACGATGCGCGTAAGGCGGTCTCGTCTACTCTTTCAGTCTTAAAGTAAAGTGGGGCTATATTTCTGCCCAGAAGCTCCAAAGTTGTGCTCTGTCCATTTCACTGAAAACCAAGGCCATCAGGAGTTACTTTAGAGTCCCTTTGACTGGAATATATCCCCCAAGTTTCGGGAAATAAATTCGAAATTGGTCAAAATCACGATTCGCTCAAGACGGTCTCGCCTACTCTTTCAGTCTTAAATTAAAATGGGGCTCTATTTCGGCGGAGAAGCTCGAGAGTGAGCGTTCAAAAACTTTCGCTGTGTCCATTTTACTCCAAACCAAGACAAGTAGGAGTTAGTTGAGAGTCCCCGGGACTGGAAAATATTCCCCAAGTTCCGAGACGTCAACCCGAAGTTTCTCAAAACCACGATGCGCGTAAGGCGGTCTCGGCTACTCTTTCAGTGTTAAAGTAATGGGGGGCTATATGTTGGCCCAGAAGCTCGAAATTGAGCGTTTAAAAAGTTTCGCTGGGTCCATTTTCCTGCAAACCAAGGCCATCAGGAATTAGTTTAGAGTCCTCAGAACTGGAATATATCCCCTTAGTGCCGGCAAATCCAGCCGAAGTTGCTCAAAATCACGATGCACGTAAGGCGGTCTCGGCTACTCTTTCAGTCTTCAAGTGAAGTGGGGTTGTATTTCGGTCCAGAAGCTCGAAAGTATGCGTTCAAAAACTTTTTCTGTTTCCGTTTCACTGCAAACCAACACAAGCACGAGTTAGTTTAGAGTCTCCGGGACTGGAAAATATTTGGCAAGTTCCGGGAAATCGAGCCGAAGTTGATCAAAATCACGATGCGCGAAACGTGGTCTCGGCTACTGTTTCAGTCTTAAAGTGAAGTATGGGTGTATTTCGGCCCACAAGCTCGAAAGTGAGCGTTCAAAAAGCTTTGCTGTGTCCCTTTCACTGCAAAACAAGGCCATCAGCACCTAGTTTAGTGTCCAAGGGACTGGAAAATATCCCCCAAGTTCCGGGAAATCCACCGGAAGTTTGTCAAAATCACGATGCGCGTAAGGCGGTCTCGGCTACTTTTTCAGTATTAAAGTAAAGTGGGTTATATTTCGGCCCAGAAGCTGAAGGTGAGCGTTCAAAAAGTTTTGTCTCCATTTCACTGCAAACCAAGGCCATCAAGAGTTAGTTTAGAGTCCCTGGGACTGGAAAATATCCCCCTAGTTCCGGAATATCGACCCGAAGTTGGTTAAAATGCGCGCACGCCAGTCTCGGTTACTCTTTCAGTCTTAAAATGAAGTGGGGCTATATTTCGGCCGACAAGCTCAACACCGAGCGTGCGCTCCTGTTGCCTGTGTAAATATCACTGAAAACTAAGTTCATCAGGAGTTAGCATAGAGTCCTCGGGACTGGATACTATTCCCCGAATTCCGGCAAACCGAGCCAAAGATGCTCAAAATCACGATGCGCGTAAGGCGGTCTCGGCTACTC
Organism: Orbicella franksi; assembly: GCF_964199315.1. NCBI lineage: Eukaryota > Metazoa > Cnidaria > Anthozoa > Scleractinia > Merulinidae > Orbicella > Orbicella franksi. The sequence goes on from NC_138151.1 coordinate 875,025, forward strand.
GTTTACTCCGATAATGAAGTGGGCTATATTTCGGTTCTACAAGCTCGACATCGAGCGTGCTCTCCTTTTACCTGTGTCCATTTCACTAAGAACTAAGTCCATCGGGAGATAGTTTAGAATCCTCGAGACTGGAAGCTATCCTCCAAGTTTCGGCAAATTGAGCCATACTTTCTTAAAATTACGATAAGCGTACGGCAGTTTCGTTTACTCTTTCAGTCTTAAAATGAACTGGGGCTACATTTCGGCCTAGGCAATCAGGAGTTAGTTAAGAGTCCCTGGTACCGGGAAATATCCCCCATTTTCCGGGAAATCGAGCCAAAGTTGGTCAAAATCACGATGCGCGTAAGGCTGTCCCGGTTACTCTTTCATTCTTAAAGTGAACTGGGGCAATATTTCCGCCCAGAAGCTCGAAAGTGAGCGTTCAAAAAGTTGTGCTGTGTCCATTTGACTCCAGAGCAAGGCCATCAGGAGTTACTTTAGAGTCCGCGGGACTGGAAAATATCCCCCAAGTTCTGGGAAATCGAGCCGAAGTTGGTCAAAATTAGGATGGGCGTAAGGCGGTCTCGGCTACTCTTTCACTCTTAAAGTGAAGTGGAGCTATATTTCGGCCCAGAAGCTCAACAGTGAGCGTTCAAAAAGTTTTGCTGTGTCCATTTGACTCCAGAGCAAGGCCATCAGGAGTTACTTTAGAGTCCGCGGGACTGGAAAATATCCCCCAAGTTCTGGGAAATCGAGCCGAAGTTGGTCAAAATTACGATGGGCGTAGGGCGGTCTCGGCTACTCTTTCACTCTTAAAGTGAAGTGGAGCTATATTTCGGCCCAGAAGCTCGAAAGTGACCCTTTAAAAAGTTACGCTTTCTAAATTTAACTGCAAACCAAGGCCATCAGGAGTTAGTTTAAAGTCCCCCGGACTGGAAAATATCCCCCAAGTTCCGGGAAATCGAGCTGAACTTGGTCAAAATCACGATGCTCGTAAGGCGGTCTCGGCTACTATTTCAGTCTTAAAGTGAAATACGGTTGTATTTCGGGCCAGAAGCTCGAAACTGAGCGTTCAAAAAGTTTTCCTGCGTCCATTTCACTGCAAACCAAGGCATCCAGGAGTTAGTTTAGAGTCCCCGGGACTTGAAAATATCGCCAAAATTCTGGAAAATCGAGCGGAAGATGCTCAAAATCACGATGCGCGTAAGGCGGTCTCGCCTACTCTTTCAGTCTTAAAGTGAAGTGGGGCTATATTTCATCCCAGAAGCTCGAAAATAAGCCTTCAAAAAGTGTTACTGTGTTCATTTCACTGGAAACCAAGGACATCAGGAATTAGTTTAGACTCCTCGGGACTGGAAAATACCGCCCAAGTTAGGGGAAATCGAGCCGAATTTTGTCAAAATCACGATGCGCGTAAGGCGGTGTCGGCTATTCTTTCATTCTTAAACTGAACTCGAGCTATGTTTCGGCCCAGAAGCTCGAAAGTGAAAGTTCAAAAAGTTTTGCTGTGTGCAGTTCACCGCAAACCAAGCCACATCAGGATATAGTTTACACTCTCCCGGACATCAAAATATCCCCCAAGTTCCCGGAGATCGAGCCGAAGTTTGTCAAAATCATGATGCGCGTAAAGCAGTCTCCGCTACTCTTTGAGTCTTAAAGTGACGTGGCTGTATATTTCGGCCCAGAAGCTCGAAAGTGAAAGTTCAAAAAGTTTTGCTGTGTCCATTTCACCGCGAACCAAGGCACATCAGGAGATAGTTTACAGTCTCATGGACATCAAAATATCCCAAAAGTTCCGGGAGATCGAGCCGAAGTTTGTCAAAATCGCGATGTGCGTAAAGCAGTCTCGGCTACTCTTTGAGTCTTAAAGTGACGTGGCCGTATATTTCGGCCAAGAAGCTGGAAAGTGAGCGTTCAAAAAGTTATGCTGTGCCCATTTCACTGCAAAGCAAGGCCCTCAGGAAGTAGTTTACAGTGCCCGGAACTGGAAAATATCCCCCAAGTTCCGCGAAATCGAGACGAAGTTGGTCAAAATAACGATTCGCGTAAGGCGGTCTCGGCTACTCTTTCAGTCTTAAAGTGAAGTAGGGCTATATTTCGGTCCAGAAGGACGAAAGTGAGCGTTCAAAAAGTTTTCCTCTCTGAATTTCACTGAAAACCAAGGCCATCATGAGTTAGTTTAGTGTCCCCGGGACTGGAAAATATCTTTTAAGTTCTGGCAACCCAAGCCGAAGTTGATCAAAATCACGATGCGCCTAAGCCGGCCTCGGCTACTCTTTCAGTCTTACATTGAAGTGGGGCTCTATTTCGGCCCAGAAGCTCCAAAGTGAGCGTTCAAAAAGTTTTGCTGTGTTCATTTCACTCCAAACCAAGGCCATCACGAGTTAGTTTAGCGTCCTCGGGACAAGAAAATATGCCCCAAGGTCCGGGAAATTGAGCCCAGGTTGGTCAAAATCACGATGCCCCTAAAGTGGTCTCGGCTACTCTTTCTGTCTTAAAGTGAAGTGGGGCTATATTTCGGGCCAGAAGCCCGAAAGTGAGCGTTCAAAATGTTTTGCTGTGTTCTTAGACTGAAAAACAAGGCCATCACGAGTTAGTTTACCGTCACTGGGACTGGAAAATATTCTTCAAGTTCCGGTAAATCGAGCTGAATTTGGTCAAAATCACGGTGCTGCCAAAACGGTCTCGGCTACCCTTTCAGTCTTAAAGTGAAGAGGGGCTATATTTCTATCCAGAAGCTCGAAAGTAAGCGTTCAAAACGTTTTGCTGTGTGCATTTCACTGCAAACCAAAGCTATCAAAAGTTAGTTTAGGGTTCCTGGGACTGGAAAATATTTCCCAAGTTCCGGGAAAGCGAGCCGAAGTTGATCAAAATCACGATGCGCGAAATGCAGTCTCGGCTACTGTTTGAGTCTTAAAGTAAAGTGTGGCTATATTTCGGCCCACAAGCTCGAAAGTGAGCGTTCAAAAAGTTTTGCTGTGTCCATTTCAATGCAAAACAAGGCCATCAGGACTTAGGTTAGCGTCCAAGGGACTGGAAAATTTTCCCCAAGTTCCGGGAGATTCACCCGAAGCTTGTCAAAATCACAATGCGCGTAAGGTGGCCTCGGTTACTCTTTAAGTCTTAAAGTAAAGTGGGGCTTTATTTCGGTCAGAAAGCTCGAGGGTGAGCGTTCAAAAAGTTTTGCTCTCTCCATTTCACTGCAAACCAAGGCCATCAGGAGTTAGTTTAGAGTTCCTGGGACTGGAAAATATCCCCCAAGTTCCGGAATATCGACCCGAAGTTTGTCAAACTCACGATGCGAGCAAGGCGGTCTCGGCTACTCTTTCAGTCTTAAAGTGAGGTGGGGCAATATTTCGGCCCAGAAGCTCGAAAGTGTGCTTGCAAAAATTGTGCTGTGTCCATTTCAATGCAAACCAAGGCCATCAGGAGTTAGTTTAGAGTCCTCGGGAGTGGAAAATATCCCTCAGGTCCCTGGAATTGGAGCCGAAGTTGAACAAATTCATGATGCCCGTAAGGTGGTCTCGGCTACTGTTTCAGTCTTAAAGTCAAGTGTGCCTATATTTCGGCCCAAAAGCTAGAAAGTGAGCGTTCAAAAAGTTTTGCTGTGTCCATTTCACTTCAAAACAAGGCCATCAGGACTTAGTTTAGCGTCCAAGGGACTGCAAAATATCCCCCAAGTTCCGGGAAATCCATTTGAAGGTCGTCAAAATTACGATGCGCGTAAGGCGGTCTGATCTACTCTTTCAGTCTTAAAGTAAAGTGGGGCTATATTTCTGCCGAGAAGCTCCAAAGTTGTGCTCTGTCCATTTCGCTGAAAACCAAGGCCATCAGGAGTTACTTTAGAGTCCCTTTGACTGGAATATATCCCCCAAGTTTCGGGAAATAAATTCGAAATTGGTCAAAATCACGATTCCCTTAAGACGGTCTCGCCTACTCTTTCAGTCTTAAAGTAAAATGGGGCTCTATTTCGGCCCAGAAGCTCGAGAGTGAACGTTCAAAAACTTTCGCTGTGTCCATTTCACTGCAAACCAAGACAAGCAGGAGTTAGTTGAGAGTCCCCGGGACTGGAAAATATCCCCCAAGTTCCGGGAAATCCACCCGAAGTTTGTCAAAATCACGATATGCGTAAGGCGGTGTCGGCTACTCTTTCAGTGTTAAAGTAATGGGGGTCTATATTTTGGTCCAGAAGCTCGAAATTGAGCGTTCAAAAAGTTTTGCTGGGTCCATTTTACTGCAAACCAAGGCCATCAGGAATTAGTTTAGAGTCCTCAGAACTGGAATATATCCCCTTAGTTCTGGCAAATCGAGCCGAAGTTGCTCAAAATCACGATGCACGTAAGGCGGTCTCGGCTACTCTTTCAGTCTTCAAGTGAAGTGGGGTTGTATTTCGGTCCAGAAGCTCGAAAGTATCCGTTCAGAAACTTTTTCTGTTTCCGTTTCACTGCAAACCAAGACCAGCACGAGTTAGTTTAGAGTCCCCGGGACTGGAAAATATTTGGCAAGTTCCGGGAAATCGAGCCGAAGTTGATCAAAATCACGATGCGCGAAACGTGATCTCTGCTACTGTTTCAGTCTTAAAGTAAAGTGGGCTATATTTCGGCCCAGAAGCTTGAACGTGAGCGTTCAAACAGTTTTGCATTCTCCATTTCACTGCAAACCAAGGCCATCAAGAGTTAGTCTAGAGTCCCTGGGACTGGAAAATATCCCCCAAGTTCCGGAATATCGACCCGAAGTTGGTCAAAATGCGCGCACGCCGGTCTCGGCTACTCTTTAAGTCGTAAGTGATGTGGGACTATATTTCGGCGTAGAAGCTCGAAAGTGTGCGTTCAAAAACTTGTGCTGTGTCAATTTCACTGCAAACCATGCCCATCAGAGGTTAGTTTAGAGTCCCCGGGACTGGAAAATATTCCCCAAGTTCCAGGAAAGCGAGCAGAAGTTGATCAAAATCACGATGCGCGTAACGCGGTCTCGGCTACTGTTTCAGTGTTAAAGTGAAGAGTGGCTATATTTAAGCCCACAAGCTCGAAAGTGAGCGTTCAAAAAGTTTTGCTGTGTCCATTTCACTGCAAACCAAGGCCATCAGGAGTTAGTATAGAGTCCCCGGGACTGGAAAATATTCTGCAAAATCCAGAAAATGGCGCCGAAGTTGATGAAAATTATGATGCGCGTAACGGGCTCTCGGCTATTCTTTCAGTCATAAATTTAAGTAGGGCTATATTTCGGCCCTGAAGCTCGAAGGTGAGCGTTCAGAATGTTTTGCTGTGTTCATTAAACTGCAAACCAAGGTCATCGGAAGTTAGTTTAGCGTCCCCGGGACTTTAAATTATTCGCCAACTTCCGGGGAAATCGAGCAAAAGTGGCCCAAAATCACGATGCGCGTAAGGCGGTCTCGGCTACTCTTTCAGTCTTAAAATTAAGGGGGGCTATATTTCGACCTAGAAGCTCGAGACCAGGCGTTCGCTAATTTTACCTGTCTCCATTTCAGTGACATCTTAGGCCATCACGAGTTAAAGTAAAGTGGGTTATATTTCGGCCCAGAAGCTCGAAATTGAGCGTTCAAAAAGTTTTGCTGGGTCCATTTTACTGCAAACCAAGCCCATCAGGAATTAGTTTAGAGTCCTCAGAACTGGAATATATCCCCTTAGTGCCGGCAAATCGAGCCGAAGTTGCTCAAAATCACGATGCACGTAAGGCGGTCTAGGCTACTCTTTCAGTCTTCAAGTGAAGTGGGGTTCTATTTCAGTCCAGAAGCTCGAAAGTATGCGTTCAAAAACTTTTTCTGTTTCCGTTTCACTGCAAACCAAGACCAGCACGAGTTAGTTTAGAGTCCCCGGGACTGGAAAATATTTGGCAAGTTCCGGGAAATCGAGCCGAAGTTGATAAAAATCACGATGCGCGAAACGTGGTCTCTGCTACTGTTTCAGTCTTAAAGTGAAGTATGGCTATATTTCGGCTCACAAGCTCGAAAGTGAGCGTTCAAAAAGCTTTGCTGTGTCCATTTCACTGCAAAACAAGGCCATCAGCACCTAGTTTAGCGTCCAAGGGACTGGAAAATATCCCCCAAGTTCCGGGAAATCCACCCGAAGTTTGTCAAAATCACGATGCGCGTAAGGGGTTCTCGGCTATTTTTTCAGTATTAAAGTAAAGTGGGCTATATTTCGGCTCAGAAGCTTGAACGTGAGCGTTCAAACAGTTTCTCATTCTCCATTTCACTGCAAACCAAGGCCATCAAAAGTTAGTTTAGAGTCCCTGGGACTGGAAAATATCCCCCAAGTTCCGGAATATCGACCTGAAGCTGGTCAAAATCACGATGCGCGCACGCCGGTCTCGGCTACTCTTTAAGTCGTAAGTGATGTGGGACTATATTTCGGCCTAGAAGCTCGAAAGTGTGCGTTCAAAAACTTGTGCTGTGTGAATTTCACTGCAAACCATGGCCATCACGAGTTAGTTTAGAGTCCCCGGGACTGGAAAATATTCCCCAAGTTCCAGGAAAGCGAGCAGAAGTTGATCAAAATCACGATGCGCGTAACGCGGTCTCGGCTACTGTTTCAGTCTTAAAGTCAAGTGTGGCTATATTTAGGACACCAAGCTCGAAAGTGAGCGTTCAAAAAGTTTTCCTGTGTGCATTTCACTGCAAACCAAGGCCATCAGCAGTTAGTTTAGAGTCCGCGGAACTGGAAAATATTCTCCAAGTTCCAGGAAATGACGCCGAAGTTAATGAAAATTACGATTAGCGTAACTTGCTCTCGGCGGTTCTTTCAGTCTTAAATTTAAGTAGGGCTATAATTCGGCCCTGAAGCTCGAAGGTGAGCGTTCAGAATGTTTTGCTGTGTTCATTAAACTGCAAACCAAGGTCATCGGGAGTTAGTTTAGCCTCCCGGGGACTTTAAATTATTCGCCAACTTCCGGGAAATCGAGCAAAAGTGGCCCAAAATCACCATGCGCGTAAGGCGGTCTCGGCTACTCTTTCAGTCTTGAAATTAAGGGGCGCTATATTTCGACCTAGAAGCTCGAGACCGGGCGTGCGCTAATTTTACCTGTGTCCATTTCACTGACATCTTAGGCCATCAGGAGTTAGTTTAGAGTCCTTGGGACTGGAAAATATTTCCCAAATTCTGGCAGATCGAGCCAAAGTTTCTCAAAATCACGATGCGCGTAAGGCGGTCTCGCCTACTCTTTCAGTCTTAAAATGAAGTGGGGCTATATTTCGGCCGACAAGCTCAACACCGAGCGTGCGCTCCTTTTGCCTGTGTACATATCACTGAAAACTAAGTTCATCAGGAGTTAGCACAGAGTCCTCGGGACAGGAAAATATTCCCCGAATTCCGGCAAATCGAGCCAAAGGTGCTCAAAATCACGATGCGCGTAAGGCGGTCCCGGCTACTCTTTCAGTCTTAAAGTGAAGTGGGGCTATATTTCGGCCCAGAAGCTCGAAAGTGAACGTTCAAAGAGTTTGGCTGTGTCCATTTCACTGAAAACCAAGGCCATGAGGAATTAGTTTAGAGTGCCCGGGACTGGGAATTATCTCCCAAGTTCCGGGAAATCGAGCCGATGTAGCCCAAAATCACGATGCGCGTAAGGCGGTCTCGGCTAGTCTTTCAGTCTTAAAGTGAAGTAGGGCTATGCCTCGGCCCAGAAGCTCAAACGTGACCGTTCAAAAAGTTGTGCTGTGTCCATTTTACTGCAAACCAAGGCCATCAGGAGTTAGTTTAGAGTCCCCGGTACCGGAAAATATCCCCCATTTCCCGGGAAATCGAGCCAAACTTAGTCAAAATCACGATGCGCGTAATGCGGTCCCGGTTACTCTTTCATTCTTAAAGTGAACTGGGACAATATTTCCGCCCAGAAGCTCGAAAGTGAGCGTTGAAAAAGTTGTGCTGCGTCCATTTGACTCCAGAGGAAGGCCATCAGGAGTTACTTTAGAGTCCGCGGCACTCGAAAATATCCCCCACGTCCCAGGAAATCAAGCCGAAGCTCGACAAAATTACCATGCGCGTAAGGCGGTCCCGGCTACTCTTTCAGTCTGAAAGTGAAGTGGGGCTATATTTCGGCCCAGAAGCTCAAAAGCGAACGTTCAAAGAGTTTGGATGTGTCCATTTCACTGAAAACCAAGGCCATCAGGAGTTAGTTTGGAGTGCCCGGGACTGGGAATTATCTCCCAAGTTCCGGGAAATCGAGCCGATGTAGCCCAAAATCACGATGCGCGTAAGGCGGTTTCGGCTAGTCTTTCAGTCTTAAAGTGAAGTAGGGCTATGCTTCGGCCCAGAAGTTCAAACGTGAGCGTTCAAAAAGTTGTGCTGTGTCCATTTCATTGCAAACCAAGGGAATCAGGAGTTAGTTTAGAGCTCCCGGTACCGGAAAATATCCCCCATTTCCCGGGAAATCGAGCCAAAGTTGGTCAAAATCACGATGCGCGTAAGACGGTCCCGGTTACTCTTTTATTCTTAAAGTGAACTGGGGCAATATTTCCGCCCAGAAGCTCGAAAGTGAGCGTTCAAAAAGTTGTGCTGTGTCCATTTGACTCCAGAGCAAGGCCATCAGGAGTTACTTTAGAGTCCGCGGGACTGGAAAATATCCCCCATGTTCCGGGAAATCGAGCCGAAGTTGGTCAAAATTACGATTGGCGTAAGGCGGTCTCGGCTACTCTTTCACTCTTAAAGTGAAGTGGAGCTATATTTCGGCCCAGAAGCTCAAAAGTGAGCGTTCAAAAACTTTTGCTGTGTCCATTTTACTGCAGAACAAGGACGTCGGGGGTGCGTTTAGAGTCCCCGGGACTGGAAAATATGCCCCAAATTCCGGGAAATTTAACCGAAGTTAGTCAAAATCACGACGCGCGTACGGCGGTCTCGGCTACTCTTTCAGTCTTAAGGTCAAGTGGGCTTAGATTTAACTCCAGAAGCTGGAAAGTAAGGGTTCAAAAATGTTTGTTTGTATTTCACTCACATCTTAGACAATCAGGAGTGAGTTTTGAGACTTTGGGACTGGAAAATATCTCCCAAGTTTCGCCAGATCGAGCCGAAGATGCTCAAAATCACAATGCGCGTAAGGCGCTCCCGCCTACTCTTTCAGTCTTAAAAAGAAGTAGAGCTATATTTGGGCCAGCAATCTCGAAAGTGCGCGTTCAAAAAGTGTTCCTGTGTCCATTTCACTGGAAACCAAGGCAATCAGGAGTTAGTTTAGAGTCCCCGGGACTGGAAAATATCCCCCTATTTGCGGGAAATTGAGCCGAAGTATCCCAAAATCACGATGCGCGTAAGGCGGTCTCGGCTCCTCTTTCAGTCTTAAAGTTAAGTGGGGCTATATTTCGACGCATAAGCTCGAAAATGAGCGTTCAAAGAGTTTTGCTGTGTCCATTTAACTGCAAATTAAGGCCATCGGAAGTTAGTTTAGCTTCCCCGGGAATTGAAAATATTCGCCAACTTCCGGGAAATCGAGCCGAAGTTGGTCAAAATTACGATGCGCGTAAGGCGGTCTCGGCTACTCTTTCAGTCTTAAAGTGAAGTAGGGCTATATTTCGGCCGAGAAGCTCGAAAGTGAGCGTTCAAAAAAATGTGCTGTGTCCATTTCATTGCAAACCAAGGCCATCAGCAGTTAGTTTAGAATCCCCGGGACTGGAATATATCCCCGAAGTTCCGGGAAATCGAACGGAAGTTGGTCAAAATCACGATGCGCGTAAGACGGTCTCTGTTACTCTTTCACTCTTAAAGTAAAGTGGGGCTATATTTCGGCCCAGAAGCTCGAAAGTGACCCTTTAAAAAGTTACGCTTTCTGCGTTTAACTGCAAACCAAGGCCATCAGGAGTTAGTTTAAAGTCCCCCGGACTGGAAAATATCCCCCAAGTTCCGGGAAATCGAGCTGAACTTGGTCAAAATCACGATGCTCGTAAGGCCGTCTCGGCTACTATTTCAGTCTTAAAGTGAAATACGGTTGTATTTCGGCCAAGAAGCTCGAAACTGATCGTCCAAAAAGTTCTCCTTCGTCCATTTCACTGCAAACCAAGGCCATCAGCAGTTAGTTTAGAGTCCCCGGGACTTGAAAATATCGCCAAAATTCTAGAAAATCGAGCGGAAGGTGCTCAAAATCACGATGCGCGTAAGGCGGTCTCGCCTACTCTTTAAGTCTTAAAGTGAAGTTGGGCTATATTTCATCCCAGAAGCTCGAAAATAAACCTTCTACAAGTGTTACTGTGTTTATTTCAGTGCAAACCAAGGCCATCAGGAGTTAGTTTAGATTCCTCGGGACTGGAGAATATCGCCGAAGTTCGGGGAAATCGAGCCAAATTTTGTCAAAATCACGATGCGCGTAAGGCGGTCTCGGCTACTCCTTCATTCTTAAAGTGAACTGGGGCTATATTTCGGCCGAGAAGCTAGAAAGTGAAAGTTCAAAGAGTTTTGCTGTGTTCATTTCACTGCAAACCAAGGCCATCAGGAGTTAGTTTAGACTCCTCGGGACTGGAAAATATCGCCCAAGTTCGGGGAAATCGAGCCGAATTTTGTCAAAATCACGATGCGCGTAAGGCGGTGTCGGCTATTCTTTCATTCTTAAAGTGAACTCGGGCTATATTTCGGCCCAGAAGCTCGAAAGTGAAACTTCAAAAAGTTTTGTTGTGTCCATTTCAGCGCAAACCAAGTCACATCAGCAGATTGTTTACAGTCTTCGGCACATCAAAATATCCCCCAAGTCCCGGGAAATCGAGCCGAAGTTTGTCAAAATCGCGATGCGCGTAAAGCAGTGTCAGCTACTCTTTTAGTCTTAAAGTGACGTGGCTGTATATTTCGGCCCAGAAGCTCGAAAGTGAGCGTTCAAAAAGTTTTGCTCTCTCAATTTAACTGAAAACCAAGACCATCATGAGTTAGCTTAGAGTCCACGGGACTGGAAAATATCCCTTAAGTTCTGGCAAGCCAAGCCCAATTTGGTCAAATTCACGATGCGTCTAAGGCGGTCTCGGCTACTATTTCAGTCTTAAAGTGAAGTGGGGCTATATTTCGGCCCAGAATTTCGAAAGGAAGCGTTCCAAAAAAAATTTGCTGTGTCCATTTCACTGCAGACCAAGGCCATCAGGGGTTAGCTTAGAGTCCTTGGGACTTGAATATATATCCGAAGTTTCGGGAAATCGAGCCGAAGTTGGTCAAAATCACGATGCGCGTAAGACGGTGTCGGCTACTCTTTCAGGCTTAAACTGAAGTGGGGCTATATTTCGGCTCAGAAGCCCTAAGGGGAGCGTTGAAAACGTTTTGCTCTCTCCATTTCAATGCAAACCAAGGCAATCAGGAGCTACTTTAGAGTCCCCGGTACCGGAAAACATTCCCCATTTCCCGAGAAATCGAGCCAAAGTTGGTCAAAATCACGATGCGCGTCAGGCGGTCTCGGCTATTCTTTCATTCTTAAAGTGAACTCGGGCTATATTTCGGCCCAAAAGCTCGAAAGTGAAAATTCAAAAAGTTTTGCTGTGTCCATTTCACCGCGAACCAAGCCACATCAGAAGATAGTTTACAGTCTCAGGGACATCAAAATATCCCCCAAGTTCCGGGAAATCGAGCCGAAGTTTGTCAAAATCACGATGCGCGTAAAGCAGACTCGGCTACCCTTTGAGTCTTAAAGTGACGTGGCTGTATATTTCGGCCCAGAAGCTCGAAAGGGAGCGTTCAAAAAGTTATGCTGTGCCCATTTCACTGCAAAGCAAGGCCCTCAGGAAGTAGTTTACAGTGCCCGGAGCTGGAAAATATCCCCCAAGTTCCGCGAAATCGAGACGAAGTTGGTCAAAATAACGATTCGCGTAAGGCGGTCTCGGATACTCTTTCAGTCTTAAAGTTAAGTAGCGCTATATTTCGGTCCAGAAGCTTGAAAGTGAGCGTTCAAAAGGTTTTCCTCTCTCCATTTTACTGAAAACCAAGGCCATCATGAGTTAGTTTAGAGTCCCCGGGACTGGAAAATATCTTTTAAGTTTTGGCAGATCAAGCCGAAGTTGGTCAAAATCACGATGCGCCTAAGGCGGCCTCGACTACTCTTTCAGTCTTAAAGTGAAGTGGGGCTCTATTTCGGCCCAGAAGCTCCAAAGTGAGCGATGCAAAAAATTTGCTGTGTCCATTTCACTGCAAACCAAGGCCATTAGGAGTGAGTTTAGAGCCCCTGGGATTGCAATATATTTCCCGGAAAATGTTGCTGTTGTTGGTCAAAATCAGGGTGCGCGTTAGGCGGTCTCGCTTACTCTTTCAGTCTTAAAGTGAAGTGAGGCTTTATTCCTGCCCAGGAGCTTGAAAGTGAGCGTTCAAAAAGTTTCCCTGTGTTTATTTCACCGCAAACCAAAGCCATCAAGAGCTAGTTTAGAGTGCCCGGGACTGGAAAATATCCCCCAACTTCCGGGAAATCGAGCCGAAGTTGGTCAAAATAACGATTCGCATAAGGCGGTCTCGTCTACTCTTTCAGTCTTAAAGTGAAGTGGAGCTATATTTCGGGCCAGAAGCCCGAAAGTGAGCGTTCCAAAAGCTTTGCTGTGTTCATTTCACTCCAAACCAAGGCCATCAGGAGTTAGTTTAGCGTCCCAGGGACAAGAAACTATGCCCCAAGGTCCGTGAATTTGAGCCGAGGTTGGTCAAAATCACGATGCCCCTAACGTGATCTCGGCTACTGTTTCTGTCTTAAAGTGAAGTGGGTCTATATTTCGGGCCAGAAGCCCGAAAGTGAGCGTTCAAAAAGTTTTGCTGTGTCCATTTCACTGTAAACCAAGGCCATCAGGGGTTAGTTTAGAGTCCCCCGGACTGAAAAATATTGCCCAACTTCCGGGAAAGCAAGCCGAAGTTGATCAAAATCACGACGCGCGAAATGCTGTATCGGCTACTGTTTCAGTCTTAAAGTAAAGTGTGGCTATATTTCGGCCCACAAGCTCGAAAGTGAGCGTTCAAAAAGTTTTGCTGTGTCCATTTCACTGCAAAACAAGGCCATCAGAAGTTAGGTTAGCGTCCAAGGGACTGGAAAATGTTCCCCAAGTTCCGGCAGATCCACCCGAAGTTTGTCAAAATCACAATGCGCGTAAGGTGGTCTCGGTTACTCTTTAAGTGTTAAAGTAAAGTGGGGCTTTATTTCCGCCAGGAAGCTCGAAGGTGAGCGTTCAAAAAGTTTTGCTCTGTCCATTTCACTGCAAACCAAGGCCATCAGGACTTAGTTTAGAGTTCCTGGGACTGGAAAATATCCCTCAAGTTCCGGAATATCGACCCGAAGTTTGTCAAACTCACGATGCGAGCAAGGCGGTCTCGGCTACTCTTTCGGTGTTAAGTGAAGTGGGGCTATATTTTGGCCCAGAATCTCCAACGTGTGCTTTCAAACAATTGTGCTGTGTCCATTTCAATGCAAACCAAGGCCATCAGGAGTTAGTTTAGAGTCCCCGGGAGTGGAAAATATCCCCCAAATTCCATGAATTGGAGCCGAGGTTGATCAAATTCATGACGCGCGTAACGTGGTCTCGGCCACTGTTTCAGTCTTAAAGTCAAGTGTGCCTATATTTCGGCCCACAAGCTAGAAAGTGAGCGTTCAAAAAGTTTTGCTGTGTCCATTTCACTTCAAAACAAGGCTATCAGGACTTAGTTTAGCGTCCAAGGGACTGGAAAATATCCCCCAAGTTCCGGGAAATCCATTCGAAGTTCGTCAAAATTACGATATACGTAAGGCGGTTTCGGCTACTCTTACAGTCTTAAAGTAAAGTCGGGCTATATTTCTGTCCAGAAGCTCGAAAGTGAGCGTTCAAAAAGTTTTGCTGTGTGCATTTCACTACAAACCAAAGCTATCAAAAGTTAGTTTAGGGTCCCCGGGACTGGAAAATATTCCCCAAGTTCCGGGAAAGCGAGCCGAAGTTGATCAAAATCACGATGCGCGAAATACGGTCTCCGCTACTGTTTGAGTCTTAAAGAAAAGTGTGGCTATATCTCGCCCCACAAGCTTGAAAGTGAGCGTTCAAAAAGTTTTGCTCTGTCCATTTCAATGCAAAGCAAGGCGATCAGGAGTTAGTTTAGAGTCCCCGGGACTGGAAAATGTCCCCCAAGTTCCGAGAAATCGATCCGAAAAAGGTCAAAATCACGATGCGCGTAAGGCGATCTGGGCTACTCTTTCAGTCTTGAAGTGAAGTGGGGCTATATTTCGGCCAAGAAGCTGCAAAGTGGGTGTTCAAAAAGTTATGCTGTGCCCATTTCAGTGCAAACCAAAGCCAAACGGAGTTAGTTTAGAGTCCCCCGGACTGGAAAATATCCCAAAAGTTGCGTGAAATCGAGCTGAACTTGGTCTAACTGACGATGCGCGTCAGGCGGTCTCGGCTACTCTTTCAGTCTGAAAGTGAAGTGGGATTCTATTTCGGCCCAGAAATTACAAAGAGAGTGTTCAAAAAGCTTTCCTTTTTCCATTTCACTGAAAACCAAGGGCATCGGGAATTAGTTTAGAGCCCGCGGAAATGGAATATATCCCCCAAGTTCCGGGAAACCGACCCGAAGTCTGTCAAAATCACGATTTGCGAAAGACGGTCTCGGCTACTCTTTGAGTCTTAAAGTAAAGTGGGGCTATATTTCGGTCCAGAAGCTCCAAAGTTGTGCTCTGTCCATTTCACTGCAAACCAAGGCCATCAGGAGTTACTTTAGAGTCCCTTAGACTGGAATATATCCCCCAAGTTTCGGCAAATAAACGCGAAATTGGCCAAAATCACGATTCGCTCAAGACGGTCTCGCCTACTCTTTCAGTCTTAAAGTAAAATGGGGCTCTATTTCGGCCCAAAAGCTCGGGAGTGAGCGTTCAAAAACTTTCGCTGTGTCCATTTCACTGCAAACCAAGAGAAGCAGGAGTTAGTTGAGAGTCCCCGGGACTGGAAAATATCCCCCAAGTTCCGGGAAATCAACCCGAAGTTTGTCAAAATCACGATGCGCGTAAGGCGGTCTCGGCTACTCTTTCAGTGTTAAAGTAATGGGGGGGGGGCCATATTTTAACCCAGAAGCTCGAAATTGAGCGTTCAAAAAGTTTTGCTGGGTCCATTTTACTGCAAACCAAGGCCATCAGGAATTAGTTTAGAGTCCTCAGAACTGGAATATATCCCCTTAGTTCCGGCAAATCTAGCCGAAGTTGCTCAAAATCCCGATGCGCGTAAGGCGGTCTCGGCTACTCATTCATTCTTAAAGTGAACTGGGGCTATACTTCGGCCGAGAAGCTAGAAAGTGAAAGTTCAAAGAGTTTTGCTGTGCTCATTTCACTACAAACCAAGGCCATCAAGAGTTAGTTTAGAATCCTCTTGACTGGAAAATATCGCCCAAGTTCTGGGAAATCGAGCCGAATTTTGTCAAAATCACGATGCGCGTAAGGCGGTCTCGGCTACTCTTTTCTTCTTAAAGTGAACTGGGGCTATATTTCGGCCCAGAAGCTAGAAAGTGAAAGTTCAAAAAGTTTTGCTGTGTCTATTTCACCGCAAACCAAGCCACATCAGCAGGTTGTTTACAGTCTCTGGGACATCAAAATATCCCCCAAGTCCCGGGAAATCGAGCCAAAGTTTGTCAAAATCACGATGCGCGTAAAGCAGTCTCGGCTACTCTTTTAGTCTTAAAGTGACGTGGCTGTATATTTCGGCCCAGAAGCTCGAAAGTGAGCGTTCACAAAGTTTTGCTCTCTATATTTAACTGAAAGCCAACGCCATCATGAGTTAGTTTAGAGTCTACGGGACTGGAAAATATCCCTTAAGTTCTGGCAACCCAAGCCGAAGTTGGTCAAAATCACGATGCGTCTAAGGCGGTCTCGGCTACTATTTCAGTATTAAGGTGAAGTGGGGCTATATTTCGGCCCAGCGTTTCGAAAGTAAGCCTTCAAAAAAATTTGCTGTGTCCATTTCACTGCAGACCAAGGCCATCAGGGGTTAGTTTAGAGTCCTTGGGACTTGAATATATACCCGAAGTTTCGGGAAATCGAGCCGAAGTTGGTCAAAATCACGATGCGCGTAAGACGGTGTCGGCTACTCTGTCAGTCTTAAACTGAAGTGGGGCTATATTTCGGCTCAGAAGCCCGAAGGGGAGCGTTCAGAAAAATTTGCTCTCTCCATTTCAATGCAAACCAAGGCAATCAGGAGTTACTTTAGGGTCCCCGGTACCGGAAAATATTCCCCATTTCCCGGGAAATCGAGCCAAAGTTGGTCAAAATCACGATGCGCGTAAGGCGGTCTCGGCTATTTTTTTATTCTTTAAACTGAACTCGGGCTATATTTCGGCCCAAAAGCTGGAAAGTAAAAGTTCAAAAAGTTTTGCTGTGTCCATTTCACCGCGAACCAAGCCACATCAGGAGATAGTTTACAGTCTCCGGGACATTAAAATATCCCCCAAGTTCCGGGAAATCGAGCCGAAGTTTGTCAAAATCACGATGCGCGTAAAGCAGTCTCGGCTACTCTTTTAGTCTTAAAGTGACGTGGCTGTATATTTCGGCCCAGAAGCTCGAAAGTGAGCGTTTAAACAGTTATGCTATGCCCATTTCACTGCTAAGGAAGGCCCTCAGGAAGTAGTTTACAGTGCCCGGAACTGGAAAATATCCCCCAAGTTCCGCGAAATCGAGACGAAGTTGGTCAAAATAACGATTCGCGTAAGGCGGACTCCGCTACTCTTTCAGTCTTAAAGTGAAGTAGGGTTATATTTCGGTCCAGAAGCTCGAAAGTGAGCGTTCAAAAAGTTTTGCCCTCTGTCTTTCACTGAAAACCAAGGCCATCATGAGTTAGTTTAGAGTCCCCGGGACTGGAAAATATCTTTTAAGTTCTGGCAACTCAAGCCGAAGTTGGTCAAAATCACGATGCGCCTAAGGCGGCCTCGGCTACTCTTTCAGTCTTAAAGGCTTAGAGGCTCCAAAGTGAGCGCTTCAAAAAAATTTGTTGTGTCCATTTCACTGCAAACCAAGGCAATCAGGAGATAGTTTAGAGTCCCCGGGACTGCCATATATTTCCCAAGTTCCGGAAAATGGAGAAGACGTTGGTCAAAATCACGATGCCCGCAAGACGGTCTTGGCTAGTCTTTCAGTCTTAAAGTGAAGTGGGGCTATATTTCGGCCCAGAAGCTCAAAAGTGAGCGTTCAAAAGGTTTTGCTCTATCCATTTCAATGCAAACGAAGGCCATCAGGGGTTACTTAAGAGTCTTCGGGACTGGAAAATATCCCCCAAGTTCAGGGAAATTTAGCCCAAATTGGTCAAAATCACGGTGCGCGTTAGTCGCTCTCGCTTACTGTTTCAGTCTTAAAGTGAAGTGAGGGTTTTTTCCTGCCCAGGAGCTTGAAAGTGAGCGTTCAAAAAATTTCCCTGTGTTTATTTCACTGCAAACCAAAGCCATCAGGAGCTAGTTTAAAGTCCCCGGGACTGGAAAATATCCCCCAACTTCCGGGAAATCGAGCCGAAGTTGGGCAGAATCACGATTTGCGTAAGGTAGTCTCGGCTAGTCTTTCAGTCTTAAAGTGAAGTGGGGCTATATTTCGGGCAGAAGCCCGAAAGTGAGCGTTCAAAATGTTTTGCTGTGTCCATTTCACTGCCAACCAACGCCATCAGGGGTTAGTTTAGAGTCCCCGGGACTGAAAAATATTGGCCAAGTTCCGGGGAATTAAACCGAAGTTGATCAAAATCACGATGCGCGAAATGCGGTATCGGCTACTGTTTCAGTCTTAAAGTGAAGTGGGGCTATATTTCGGGCCAGAAGCCCGAAAGTGAGCGTTAAAAAAGTTTTGCTCTGTTCTTTGACTGGAAAACAAGGCCATCACGAGTTAGTTTAGCGTCCCTGGGACTGGAAAATATTGCCCAAGTTTCGGGAAAGCGAGCCGAAGTTGATCAAAATCACGATGCGCGAAATGCGGTCTCGGCTACTGTTTGAGTGTTAAAGTAAAGTGTGGCTATATTTCGGCCAACAAGCTCGAAAGTGAGCGTTCAAAAAGTTTTGCTCTGTCCATTTCAATGCAAAGCACGGGGATCAGGAGTTAGTTTAGAGTCCCCGGGACTGGAAAATATCCCCCAAGTTCCGAGAAATCGATCCGAAAATGGTCAAAATCACGATACGCGTAAGGCGATCTCAGCTACTCATTCAGTCTTAAAGTGAAGTGGTGCTATATTTCGACCCAGAAGCTCCAAAGTGAGCGTTCAAAAAGTTAAGCTGTGCCCATTTCAGTGCAAACCAAGGCGATCCGGAGTTAGTGTAGAGTCCCCCGGACTGGAAAATATCCCAAAAGTTGCGTGAAATCGAGCTGAACTTGGTCTAACTCACGATGCGCGTGAGGCGGTATCGGCTACTCTTTCAGTCTGAAAGTGAAGTGGGATTCTATTTCGGCCCAGAAGCTACAAAGAGAGTGTTCAAAAAGCTTTCCTTTGTCCATTTCATTGAAAACCAAGGCCATCAGGGGTTAGTTTAGAGCCCGCGGAAATGGAATATATCCCCCAAGTTCCGGGAAACCGACCCGAAGTTGGTCAAAATCACGATTTGCGCAAGACGGTCTCGGCTACTTTTTGAATCTTAAAGTAAAGTGGGGCTATATTTCGGTCCAGAAGCTCGAGAGTGAGCGTTCAAAAAGTTTCGCTGTGTCCATTTCACTGAAAACCAAGACAATCAGGAGTTAGTTTAGAGTCCCCAGGACTGGAATATATCCCCCAAGTTCCGGGAAACCGACCCGAAGTTGGTCAAAATCACGATTTGCGCAAGACGGTCTCGGCTACTCTTTGAATCTTAAACTAAAAAAAAAAAGGTAAAGTCTGCATACGAGCCAAGTGGCCCATCAGGCCGGAGCTTATCCCGGTTTCTGTAGCATGAAGCGACTAGGAATATTTCTACTCCCCCCTGGATGGGATGCTAGTCCATCGCAGGGTTACCCCCAGCATTAAGTTCGCCGGTACCCATTTATACACCTGGGTAGAGAGACACTGTGAGAGTAAAGTGTCTTGCCCAAGAACACAACACAATGTCCCCGGCCAGGGCTCGAACCCGGACCGCTCGATCCGGAGACGAGCGCACTAACCATGAGGCCACCGCGCCTCCCTTCTTAAAGTAAAGTGGGCCTATATTTCGGCCCAGAAGCTAAAAAGTGAGCGTTCAAAAAGTTTTGCTGTATCCATTTCAATGCAAACCAAGGCCATCAGGGGTTACTTAAGAGTCCTCGGGACTGGAAAATATCCCCCAAGTTCCGGTAAATCGAGCCGAAGTTGGTCAAAATCACGATGTGCGTAAGGTGGTCTCGGGTACTCTTTCAGTCGTAAAGTGAAGTGGGGCAATATTTCGGCCCAGAAGCTCGAAAGTGAGTGTTTAAAAAGTTTTGCTCTGTCACTTTCAGTGCAAACCAAGGCCATCAGAAGTTACTTTAGAGTCCCCGGGACTGGAGAATATCCCTCAAGTCCCGGGAAATCGAGCCGAAGTTGATCAAAATCATGATGCGGGTAACGTGGTCTCGGCTACTGTGTCAGTCCTAAAGTGAAGTGGGGCTTTCTTTCGGCCAGGAAGCTCGAAGGTGAGCGTTCAAAAAGTTTTGCTCTGTCCATTTCACTGCAAACTAAGGCCATCAGGACTTAGTTTAGAGTTCCTGGGACTGGAAAATATCCCCCAAGTTCTGGAATATCGACCCGAAGTTTGTGAAACTCACGATGCGAGCAAGGCGGTCTCGGCTACTCTTTCAGTCTTATGTGAAGTGGGGCTATATTTTGGCCCCGAATCTCCAAAGTGTGCTTTCAAAAAATTGTGCTGTGTCCATTTCAATGCAAACCAAGGCCATCAGGAGTTACTTTAGAGTCCCTTTGACTGGAATATATCCCCCAAGTTTCGGCAAATAAACGCGAAATTGGTCAAAATCACGATTCGCTCAAGACGGTCTCGCCTACTCTTTCAGTCTTAAAGTAAAATGGGGCTCTATTTCGGCCCAGAAGCTCGAGAGTGAGCGTTCAAAAACTTTTGCTGTGTCCATTTCACTGCAAACCAAGAGAAGCAGGAGTTAGTTGAGAGTCCCCGGGAATGGAAAATATCCCCCAAGTTCGGGGAAATCGAGCCGAATTTTGTCAAAATCACGATGCGCGTAAGGCGGTCTCGGCTACTCTTTCATTCTTAAAGTGAACTGGGGATATATTTCGGCCCAGAGGCTAGAAAGTGAAAGTTCAAAAAGTTTTGCTGGGTCCATTTTACTGCAAACCAAGGCCATCAGGAATTAGTTTAGAGTCCTCAGAACTGGAATATATCCCCTTAGTTCCGGCAAATCCAGCCGAAGTTGCTCAAAATCACGATGCAGGTAAGGCGGTCTCGGCTACTCTTTCAGTCTTCAAGTGAAGTGGGGTTCTATTTCGGTTTAGAAGCTCGAAAGTATATGTTCAAACACTTTTTCTGTTTCCATTTCACTGCAAACCAAGACCAGCACGAGTTAGTTTAGAGTCTCCGGGACTGGAAAATATCCCCCAAGTTCCGGGAAATTGAGCCGAAGTTGATCAAAATCACGATGCGCGAAACGTGGTCTCGGCTACTGTTTCAGTCTTAAAGTGAAGTATGGCTATATTTCGGCCCACAAGCTCGAAAGTGAGCGTTCAAAAAGCTTTCCTATGTCCATTTTACTGCAGACCAAGGACGTCGGGGGTCAGTTTAGTGTCCCCGGGACTGGAAAATATCCCCCAAGTTCCGGGAAATTTAACCGAAGTTGGTCAAAATCACGACGCGCGTACGGCCGTCTCGGCTACTCTTCCAGTCTTAAAGTGAAGTGGGGCAAAATCTCGGCCAGGAACCTCGAAACTGAGTGTTTCAAAAGTTTTGCTGTGTCCATTTCACTGCAAAACAAGGCCATCACGACTTAGTTTAGCGTCCAAGGGACTGGAAATATCCCCCAAGTTACGGGAAATCCACCCGAAGTTAGTCAAAATTACGATGCGCTTAAGGGGGTCTCGGCTACTCTTTCAGACTTAAGGTCAAGTGGGCTTAGATTTAACTCCAGAAGCTCGAAAGTAAGGGTTCAAAAATCTTTGTCTCTATTTTACTCACATGTTAGACAATCAGGAGTGAGTTTAGAGACTTTGGGACTGGAAAATATCTCCCAAGTTTCGCCAGATCGAACCGAAGATCCTCAAAATCACAATGCGCGTAAGACGCTCCCGCCTACTCTTTCAGTCTTAAAAAGAAGTAGGGCTATATTTGGGCCAGCAAGCTCGAAAGTGCGCGTTCAAACAGTGTTCCTGTGTCCATTTCACTGGAAACCAAGGCAATCAGGAGTTAGTTTAGAGTCCCCGGGACTGGAAAATATCCCCCTATTAGCCGGAAATCGAGCCGAAGTATCCCAAACTAACGATGCGCGTAAGGCGGTCTCGGCTACTCTTTCATTCTTAAAGTGAATTGGGGCTATATTTCTGCCAAGAAGCTAGAAAGTGAAAGTTCAAAAAGTTTTGCTGTGTTCATTTCACTGCAAACCAAGGCCATTAGGAGTTGGTTTAGACTCCTCGGGACTGGAAAATATCGCCCAAGTTCGGGGAAATCGAGCCGAATTTTGTCAAAATCACGATGCGCGTAAGGCGGTCTCGGCTACTCTTTCATTCTTAAAGTGAACTCGGGCTATATTTAGGCCCAGAAGCTAGAAAGTGAAAGTTCAAAAAGTTTTGCTGTGTCCATTTCACTGAAAACCAAGCCACATCAGCAGATTGTTTACAGTCTCCGGGACATCAAAATATCCCCCAAGTCCCGGGAAATCGAGCCGAAGTTTGTCAAAATCACGATGCGCGTAAAGCAGTCTCGGCTACTCTTTTAGTCTTAAAGTGACGTGGCTGTATATTTCGCCCCAGAAGCTCGAAAGTGAGCGTTCAAAAAGTTTTGCTCTCTCAATTTAACTGAAAACCAAGGCCATCATGAGTTAGTTTAGAGTCCACGGGACTGGAAAATATCCCTTAAGTTCTGGCAACTCAAGCCGAAGTTGGTCAAATTCACGATGCGTCTAAGGCGGTCTCGGCTACTATTTCAGTCTTAAGGTGAAGTGAGGTTATATTTCGGCCCAGAATTTCGAAAGTAAGGGTTCCAAAAAAAATTGCTGTGTCTATTTCACTGCAGACCAAGGCCATCAGGGGTTAGTTTAGACTCCTTGGGACTTGAATATATATCCGAAGTTTCGGGAAATCGAGCCGAAGTTGGTCAAAATCACGATGCGCGTAAGACGGTGTCGGCTACTCTGTCAGTCTTAAACTGAAGTGGGGCTATATTTCGACTCAGAAGCCCGAAGGGGAGCGTTGAAAAAGTTTTGCTCTCTCCATTTCAATGCAAACCAAGGCAATCAGGAGTTACTTTAAAGTCCCCGGTACCGGAAAATATTTCCCATTTCCCGGGAAATCGAGCCAAAGTTGGTCAAAATCACGATGCGCGTAAGGCGGTCTCGGCTACTCTTTCATTCTTAAAGTGAACTCGGGCTATATTTCGGCCCAGAAGCTCGAAAGTGAAAGTTTAAAAAGTTTTGCTGTGTCCATTTCACCGCGAACCAAGCCTCATCAGGAGATAGTTTACAGTCTCCGGGACTGAAAAATATCCCCCAAGTTGCGGGAAATCGAGCCGAAGTTTGTCAAAATCACGATGCGCGTAAAGCAGTGTCGGCTACTCTTTGAGTCTTAAAGTGACGTGGCTGTATATTTCGGCCCAGAAGCTCGAAAGTGAGCGTTCAAAAAGTTATGCTGTGCCCATTTCACTGCAAAGCAAGACCCTCAGGAAGTAGTTTACAGTGCCCGGAACTGGAAAATATCCCCCAAGTTCCGCGAAATCGAGACGAAGTTGGTCAAAATAACGATTCGCGTAAGGCGGTCTCGGCTACTCTTTCAGTCTTAAAGTGAAGTAGGGCTATATATCGGTCCAGAAGCTCGAAAGTGAGCGTTCAAAAAGTTTTGCTCTCTGAATTTCACTGAAAACCAAGGCCTTCATGAGTTAGTTTAGAGTCCCCGGGACTGGAAAATATCTTTTAAGTTCTGGCAGATTAAGCCGAAGTTGGTCAAAATCACGATGCGCCTAAGGCGGCCTCGGCTACTCTTTCAGTCTTAAAGTGAAGTGGGGCTCTATTTCGGCCCAGAAGCTCCAAAGTGAGCTCTGCAAAAAAATTTGTTGTGTCCATTTTACTGCAAACCAAGGCCATCGGGAGTTAGTTTAGAGTCCCCGGGACTGCAATATATTTCCCAAGTTCCGGAAAATGGAGAAGACGTTGGTCAAAATTACGATGCACCGAAGACGGTCTTGGCTAGTCTCTCAGTCTAATAGTGAAGTGGGGCTATTTTTCGGCCCAGAAGCTCAAAAGTGAGCGTTCAAAAGGTTTTGCTGTATCCATTTCAATGCAAACGAAGGCCATCAGGGGTTACTTAAGAGTCCTCGGGACTGGAAAATATCCCCCAAGTTCAGGGAAATTTAGGCGAAGTTGGTCAAAATCACGGTGCGCGTTAGGCGGTCTCGCTTACTCTTTCAGTCTTAAAGTGAAGTGAGGCTTTATTCCTGCCCAGGAGCTTGAAAGTGAGCGTTCAAAAAGTTTCCCTCTGTTTATTTCACTGCAAACCAAAGCAATCAGGAGCTAGTTTAGAGTCACCGGGACTGAAAAATATCCCCCAACTTCCGGGAAATCGAGCCGAAGTTGGTCAAAATAACGATTCGCGTAAGGCGGTCTCGGCTACTCTTTCAGTCTTAAAGTGAAGTGAGGCTATATTTCGGGCCAGAAGCCCGAAAGTGAGCGTTCAAAAAGTTTTGCTGTGTTCAGTTCACTGCAAACCAACGCCATCAGGAGTTAGTTTAGCGTCCCCGGGACAAGAAAATATGCCCCAAGGTCCGGGAAATTGAGCCGAGGTTGGTCAAAATCACGATGCCCCTAAAGTGGTCTTGGCTACTCTTTCTGTCTTAAAGTGAAGTGGGGCTATATTTCGGGCCAGAAGCCCGAAAGTGAGCGTTCAAAAAGTTTTGCTGTGTCCATTTCACTGCAAACCAAGGGCATCAGGGGTTAGTTTAGAGTCCCCGGGAGTGAAAAATATTGCCCAAGTTCCGGGGAATCGAACCGAAGTTGATCAAAATCACGATGCGCGAAATGGTGTATCGGCTACTGTTTCAGTCTTAAAATGAAGTGCGGCTATATTTCAGCCCAGAAGCTGGAAAGTGAGCGTTCAAAAAGTTTTGCTGTGTGCATTTCACTGCAAACCAAAGCTATCAAAAGTTAGTTTAGGGTACCCGGGACTGGAAGATATATCCCAAGTTCCGGGAAAGCGAGCCGAAGTTGATGAAAATCACGATGCGCGAAATGCGGTCTCGGGTACTGTTTAAGTCTTACAGTAAAGTGT
This sequence comes from Orbicella franksi, assembly GCF_964199315.1. Taxonomy (NCBI): domain Eukaryota; kingdom Metazoa; phylum Cnidaria; class Anthozoa; order Scleractinia; family Merulinidae; genus Orbicella; species Orbicella franksi. The sequence goes on from NC_138151.1 coordinate 899,281, forward strand.
GGCTATATTTCGGCCCACAAGCTCGAAAGTGAGTGTTCAAAAAGTTTTGCTGTGTCCATTTCACTGCAAAACAAGGCCATCAGGAGTTAGGTTAGCGTCCAAGGGACTGGAAAATGTTCCCCAAGTTCCGGGAGATCCACCCGAAGTTTGTCAAAATCACAATGCGCGTAAGGTGGTCTCGGTTACTCTTTAAGTCTTAAAGTAAAGTGGGGCTTTATTTCGGCCCAGAACCTCGAAGGTGAGCGTTCAAAAAGTTTTGCTCTGTCCATTTCACTGCAAACCAAGGCCATCAGGAGTTAGTTTAGAGCTCCTGGGACTGGAAAATATCCCCCAAGTTCCGGAATATCGACCCGAAGTTGGTCAAAATCACGATGCGCGCACGCCGTTCTCGGCTACTCTTTAAGTCGTAAGTGATGTGGAACTATATTTCGGCCTAGACGCTCGAAAGTGTGCGTTCAAAAACTTGTGCTGTGTGAATTTCACTGCAAACCATGGCTATCAGGAGTTAGTTTAGAGTCCCCGGGACTGGAAAATATTCCCCAAGTTCCAGGAAAGCGAGCAGAAGTTGATCAAAATCACGATGCGCGTAACGCGGTCTCGGCTACTCTTTCAGTCTTAAAGTCAAGTGTGGCTATATTTAGGCTTACAAGCTCAAAAGTGAGCGTTCAAAAAGTTTTGCTGTGTCCATTTCACTGCAAACCAAGACCAGCACGAGTTAGTTTAGAGTCCTTGGGACTGGAAAAAATTCTGTAAAATCCAGGAAATGGCGCCGAAGTTGATGAAAATTACAATGCGCGTAACGGGCTCTCGGCTATTCTTTCAGTCTTAAATTTAAGTAGGGCTATATTTCGGCCCTGAAGCTCGAAGGTGAGCGTTCAGAATGTTTTGCTGTGTTCATTAAACTGCAAACCCAGGTCATCGGGAGTTAGTTTAGCGTCCCCGGGACTTTAAATTATTCGCCAACTTCCGGGAAATCGAGCAAAAGTGGCCCAAAATCACGATGCGCGTAAGGCGGTCTCGGCTACTCTTTCAGTCTTGAAATTAAGGGGCGCTATATTTCGACCTAGAAGCTCGAGACCGGGCGTGCGCTAATTTTACCTGTGTCCATTTCACTGACATCTTAGGCCATCAGGAGTTAGTTTAGAGTCCTTGGGACTGGAAAATATTTCCCAAATTCTGGCAGATCGAGCCAAAGGTTCTCAAAATCACGATGCGCGTAAGGCGGTCTCGGCTACTCTTTCAGTCTTAAAATGAAGTGGGGCTATATTTCGGCCGACAAGCTCAACACCGAGCGTGCGCTCCTTTTGCCTGTGTACATATCACTGAAAACTAAGTTCATCAGGAGTTAGCATAGAGTCCTCGGGACTGGAAAATATTCCCCGAATTCCGGCAAATCGAGCCAAAGATGCTCAAAGTCACGATGCGCGTAAGGCGGTCTCGGCTACTCGTTTACTCCGAAAATGAAGTGGGGCTATATTTCGGTTCTACAAGCTCGACACCGAGCGTGCTCTCCTTTTACCTGTGTCCATTTCACTAAGAACTAAGTCCCTCAGGAGATAGTTTGGAATCCTCGAGACTGGAAGCTATCCTCCAAGTTTCGGCAAATTGAGCCATACTTTCTTAAAATTACGATAAGCCTACGGCAGTTTTGTTTACTCTTTCAGTCTTAAAATGAACTGGGGCTACATTTCGGCCTAGTAGCTCGACACCGAGCGTGCGCTCCTGTTACCTGTGACCATTTTACTGAAAACTAAGGCCATCAAGAGTTAGGGTAGAGTCCCCGGGACTGGAAAATATCCCCCAAGTTTTGGCAGATCGAGCCATAGTGGCTAAAAATTTTGATGCGCTTAAGGCGGTTTCGTGTACACTTTCAGTCTTAAAATAAAGTGGGGCTATATTTCAGCCTACAACCTGGAAACCTAGCGTGCGCCCCTTTTACCTGTGTCCATTTCACTAAAAACCAAGGAATTCAAAAGTTAGTTTAGAGCTTCCGGGACTGGAAAATATCCCCCTAGTCCCAGGAAATCAAGCCGAAGTTCGACAAAATTACCATGCGCGTAAGGCGGTCTCGGCTACTCTTTCAGTCTTAAAGTGAAGTGGGGCTATATTTCGGCCCAGAAGCTCGAAAGTGAACGTTCAAAGAGTTTGGCTGTGTCCATTTCACTGAAAACCAAGGCCATCAGGAATTAGTTTAGAGTGCCCGGGACTGCGAATTATCTCCCAAGTTCCGGGAAATCGAGCCGAAGTAGCCCAAAATCACGATGCGCGTAAGGCGGTCTCGGCTAGTCTTTCAGTCTTAAAGTGAAGTAGGGCTATGCTTCGGCCCACAAGCTCAAACGTGAGCGTTCAAAAAGTTGTGCTGTGTCCATTTCACTGCAAACAAAGGCAATCAGGAGTTAGTTTATAGTCCCCGGTACCGGAGAATATCCCCCATTTCCCGGGAAATCGAGCCAAAGTTGGTCAAAATCACGATGTGCGTAAGGCGGTCCCGGTTACTCTTTCATTCTTAAAGTGAACTGGGGCAATATTTCCGCCCAGAAGCTCGAAAGTGAGCGTTCAAAAAGTTCTCCTGTGTCCATTTGACTCCACAGCAAGGCCATCAGGAGTTACTTTAGAGTCCGCGGGACTGGAAAATATCCCCCAAGTTCCGGGAAATCGAGCCGAAGTTGGTCAAAATTATGATGGGCGTAAGGCGGGCTCGGCTACTCTTTCACTCTTAAAGTGAAGTGGAGCTATATTTCGGCCCAGAAGCTCAAAAGTGAGCGTTCAAAAAGTTTTGCTGTGTCCATTTTAGTGCAGACCAAGGACGTCGGCGGTCCGTTTAGAGTCCCCGGGACTGGAAAATATCCCCCAAATTCCGGGAAATTTAACCGAAGTTGGTCAAAATCACGACGCGCGTACGGCGGTCTCCGCTACTCTTTCAGTCTTAAAGTGAAGTGGGGCAATATTTCGGCCCAGCAGCTCGAAACTGAGTGTTTAAAAAGTTTTGCTGTGTTCATTTCACTGCAAAACAAGGCCATCACGACTTAGTTTAGCGTCCAAGGGACTGGAAATATCCCCGAAGTTACGGGAAATCCACCCGAAGTTAGTCAAAATCACGATGCGCTTAAGGGGGTCTCGGCTACTCTTTCAGTCTTAAGGTAAAGTGGGCTTAGATTTAACTCCAGAAGCTCGAAAGTAAGGGTTCAAAAATCTTTGTCTCTATTTCACCCACATCTTAGACAGTCAGAAGTGAGTTTAGAGACTTTGGGACTGGAAAATATCTCCCAAGTTTCGCCAGATCGAGCCGAAGATCCTCAAAATCACAATGCGCGTAAGGCGCTCCCGCCTACTCTTTCAGTCTTAAAAAGAAGTAGGGCTATATTTGGGCCAGCAAGCTCGAAAGTGCGCGTTCAAAAAGTGTTCCTGTGTCCATTTCACTGGAAACCAAGCCAATCAGGAGTTAGTTTGAAGTCCCCGGGACTGGAAAATATCCCCTTATTTGTGGGAAATTGAGCCGAAGTATCCCAAAATCACGATGCGCGTAAGGCGATCTCGGCTACTCTTTCAGTCTTAAAGTTAAGTGGGGCTATATTTCGACCCAGAAGCGTGAAAGTGAGCGTTCAAAAAGTTTTGCTGTGTCCATTTAACTGCAAACTAAGGCCATCAGAAGTTAGTTTAGCTTCCCCGGGAATTGAAAATATTCGCCAACTTTCGGGAAATCGAGCCGAAGTTGGTCAAAATTACGATGCGCGTAAGGCGGTCTCGGCTACTCTTTCAGTCTTAAAGTGAAGTAGGGCTATATTTCGGCCGAGAAGCTCCAAAGTGAGCGTTCAAAAAAATGTGCTGTGTCCATTTCACTGCAAACCAAGGCCATCAGCAGTTAGTTTAGAGTCCCCGGGACTGGAATATATCCGCGAAGTGCCGGGAAATCGAACGGAAGTTGGTCAAAATCACGATGCGCGTAAGACGGTCTCGGCTACTCTTTCACTCTTAAAGTAAAGTGGGGCTATATTTCGGCCCAGAAGCTCGAAAGTGAAAGTTCAAAAAGTTTTGCTGTGTCCATTTCACCGCAAACCAAGCCACATCAGCAGATTGTTTACAGTCTCCGGGACATCAAAATATGCCCCAAGTCCCGGGAAATCGAGCCGAAGTTTGTCAAAATCACGATGCGCGTAAAGCAGTCTCGGCTACTCTTTTAGTCTTAAAGTGACGTGGCTGTATATTTCGGCCCAGAAGCTCGAAAGTGAGCGTTCAAAAAGTTTTGCTTTCTCAATTTAACTGAAAACCAAGGCCATCATGAGTTAGTTTAGAGTCCACGGGACTGGAAAATATCCCTTAAGTTCTGGCAACTCAAGCCGAAGTTGGTCAAATTCATGATGCGTCTAAGGCGGTCTCGGCTACTATTTCAGTCTTAAAGTGAAGTGGGGCTATATTTCGGCCCAGAATTTCGAAACTAAGGGTTCCAAAAAAAATTTGCTCTGTCCATTTCACTGCAAACCAAGGCCATCAGGAGTTAGTTTAGACTCCTCGGGACTGGAAAATATCGCCCAACTTCGGGGAAATCGAGCCGAATTTTGTCAAAATCACGATGCGCGTAAGGCGGCCTCGGCTACTCTTTCATTCTTAAAGTGAACTGGGGCTATATTTTGGCCGAGAAGCTAGAAAATGAAAGTTCAAAGAGTTTTCCTGTGTTCATTTCACTGCAAACCAAGGCCATCAGGAGTTAGTTTAGACTCCTCGGGACTGGAAAATATCGCCCAAGTTCGGGGAAATCGAGCCGAATTTTGTCAAAATCACGATGCGCGTAAGGTGGTCTCGGCTACTCTTTCATTCTTAAAGTAAACTGGGGCTATATTTCGGCCCAGAAGCTAGAAAGGGAAAGTTCAAAAAGTTTTGCTGTGTCCATTTCACCGCAAACCAAGCCACATCAGCAGATTCTTTACAGTCTCCGGGACATCAAAATATCCCCCAAGTCCCGGGAAATCGAGCCGAAGTTTGTCAAAATCACGATGCGCGTAAAGCAGTCTCGGCTACTCTTTTAGTCTTAAAGTGACGTGGCTGTATATTTCGGTCCAGAAGCTCGAAAGTGAACGTTCAAAAAGTTTTGCTTTCTCAATTTAACTGAAAACCAAGGCCATCATGAGTTAGTTTAGAGTCCACGGGACTGGAAAATATCCCTTAAGTTCTGGCAACTCAAGCCGAAGTTGGTCAAAATCACGATGCGTCTAAGGCGGTCTCGGCTACTATTTCAGTCTTAAAGTGAAGTGGGGCTATATTTCGGCCCAGAATTTCGAAAGTAAGGGTTCCAAAAAAAATTTCCTGTGTCCATTTCACTGCAGATTAAGGCCATCAGGGGTTAGTTTAGAGTCCTTGGGACTTGAATATATACCCGAAGTTTCGGGAAATCGAGCCGAAGTTGGTCAAAATCACGATGCGCGTAAGACGGTGTCGGCTACTCTTTTAGTCTTAAACTGAAATGGGGCTATATTTCGGCTCAGAAGCCCGAAGGGGAGCATTGAAAAAGTTTTGCTCTCTCCATTTCAATGCAAACCAAGGCAATCAGGAGTTACGTTAGAGTTCCGGTACCGGAAAATATTCCCCATTTCCCGACAAATCGAGCCAAAGTTGGTCAAAATCACGATGCGCGTAAGGCGGTCTCGGCTATTCTTTCATTCTTAAAGTGAACTCGGGCTATATTTCGGCCCAAAAGCTCGAAAGTGAAAGTTTAAAAAGTTTTGCTGTTTGCAGTTCACCGCGAACCAAGCCTCATCAGGAGATAGTTTACAGTCTCCGGGACTGAAAAATATCCCCCAAGTTGCGGGAAATCGAGCCGAAGTTTGTCAAAATCACGATGCGCGTAAAGCAGTGTCGGCTACTCTTTGAGTCTTAAAGTGACGTGGCTGTATATTTCGGCCCAGAAGCTCGAAAGTGAGCGTTCAAAAAGTTATGCTGTGCCCATTTCACTGCAAAGCAAGGCCCTCAGGAAGTAGTTTACAGTGCCCGGAACTGGAAAATATCCCCCAAGTTCCGCGAAATCGAGACGAAGTTGGTCAAAATAACGATTCGCGTAAGGCGGTCTCGGCTACTCTTTCAGTCTTAAAGTGAAGTAGGGCTATATTTCGGTCCAAAAGGTCGAAAGTGAGCGTTCAAGAAGTTTTGCTCTCTGAATTTCACTGAAAACCAAGGCCATCATGAGTTAGTTTAGAGTCCCCGGGACTGGAAAATATCTTTTAAGTTCTGGCAGATGAAGCCGAAGTTGGTCAAAATCACGATGGGCCTAAGGCGGCCTCGGCTACTCTTTCAATCTTAAAGTGAAGTGGGGCTCTATTCCGGCCCAGAGGCTCCAAAGTGAGCGATGCAAAAAATTTGCTGTGTCCATTTCACTGCAAACCAAGGACATCAGGAGTTAGTTAAGAGTCCCCGGGACTGCAATATATTTCCCAAGTTCCGGAAAATGGAGAAGACGTTGGTCAAAATCACGATGCGCGCTAAGACGGTCTTGGCTAGTCTTTCAGTCTTAAAGTGAAGTGGGGCTATATTTCGGCCCAGAAGCTCAAAAGTGAGGGTTCAAAAAGTTTTGCTGTATCCATTTCAATGCAAACGAAGGCCATCAGGGGTTACTTAAGAGTCTTCGGGACTGGAAAATATCCCCCAAGTTCAGTTAAATTTAGGCGAAGTTGGTAAAAATAAGGGTGCGCGTTAGGCGGTCTGGCTTACTGTTTCAGTCTTAAAGTGAAGTGAGGGTTTATTCCTGCCCAGGAGCTTGAAAGTGAGCGTTCAAAAAGTTTCCCTTTGTTTATTTCACTGCAAACCAAAGCCATCAGGAGCTAGTTTAGAGTCCCCGGGACTGGAAAATATCCCCCAACTTCCGGGAAATCAAGCCGAAGTTGGTCAAAATAACGATTCGCGTAAGGCGGTCTCGGCTACTCTTTCAGTCTTAAAGTAAAGTGTGGCTATATTTCGGCCCACAAGCTCGAAAGTGAGCGTTCAAAAAGTTTTGCTGTGTCCATTTCACTGCAAAACAAGGCCATCAGGAGTTAGGTTAGCGTCCAAGGGACTGGAAAATGTTTCCCAAGTTCCGGGAGATCCACCCGAAGTTTGTCAAAATCGCAATGCGCGTAGGGTGGTCTCGGTTCCTCTTTAAGTCTTAAAGTAAAGTGGGGCTTTATTTCGGCCAGGAAGCTCGAAGGTGAGCGTTCAAAAAGTTTTGCTCTGTCCATTTCACTGCAAACCAAGGCAATAAGGAGTTAGTTTAGAGCTCCTGGGACTGGAAAATATCCCCCAAGTTCCGGAATATCAATCCGAAGTTTGTCAAACTCACGATGCGAGCAAGGCGGTCTCGGCTACTCTTTCAGTCTTAAGTGAAGTGGGGCTATATTTCGGCCCAGAATCTCGAAAGTGTGCGTTCAAAAAATTGTGCTGTGTCCATTTCAATGCAAACCAAGGCCGTCAGGAGTTAGTTTGGAATCCCCGGGACTGGAAAATATCCCCCAAATCCCGGGAATTGGAGCCGAAGTTGATCAAATTCATGATGCGTGTAACGTGGTCTCGGCTACTGTTTCAGTCTTAAAGTCAAGTGTGCCTATATTTCGGCCCACAAGCTCGAAAGTGATCGTTGAAAAAGTTTTGCTGTGTCCATTTCAATGCAAAGCAAGGCGATCAGGAGTTAGTTTAGAGTCCCAGGGACTGGAAAATATCCCCCAAGTTCCGAGAAATCGATCTGAAAATAGTGAAAATCACGATGCGCGTAAGGCGATCTCGGCTACTCTTTCAGTCTTAAAGTGAAGTGGGGCTTTATTTCGGCACAAAAGCTCCAAAGTGGGCGTTCAAAAAGTTATGCTGTGCCCATTTCAGTGCAAACCAAGGCCAGCTGGAGTTAGCTTAGAGTCCCCCGGACTGGAAAATATCCCAAAAGTTGCGTGAAATCGAGCTGAACTTGGTCTAACTGACGATGCACGTGCGGCGGTCTCGGCTACTATTTCAGTCTGAAAGTGAAGTGGGATTCTATTTCGGCCCAGAAGCTACAAAGAGAGTGTTCAAAAAGCTTTCCTTTGTCCATTTCACTGAAAACCAAGGCCATCAGGAGTTAGTTTAGACCCGCGGAAATGGAATATATCCCCCAAGTTCCGGGAAACCGACTCGAAGTTGGTCAAAATCACGATTTGCGCAAGACGGTCTCGGCTACTCTTTGAGTCTTAAAGTAAAGTGGGGCTATATTTCGGTCCAGAAGCTCGAGAGTGAGCGTTCAAAAAGTTTCGCTGTGTCCATTTCACTGAAAACCAAGACAATCAGGAGTTAGTTTAGAGTCCCCGGGACTGCAAAATATCCCCCAAGTTCCGGCATATCGAGCCGAAGTTGGTCAAAATCACGGTGCGCCTAAGGCGGTGTCGGCTACTCGTTCAGTTTTAAAGTAAACTTGGGGCTCTCTGTCGGCCCACAAGCTCAAAGCTTAAAAAAATTACTGTGTCTATTTCACTGCAAACCAAGGCTATCAGGAGTTAGTTTGGAGTCCCCGGCAGTGGAATGTATTTCCCAAGTTCCGGAAAATCCAGAAGACGTTGGTCAAAATCACGATGCGCGTAAGACCGTCTCGGCTACTCTTTCAGTCTTAAAGTGAAGTGGGGCTATATTTCGGCCCAGAAGCTCAAAAGTGAGCATTCAAAAAGTCTTGCTGTATCCATTTCAATGCAAACGAAGGGCATCAGGGGTTACTTAAGAGTCCTCGGGACTGGAAAATATCCCCCAAGTTCCGGTAAATCGAGCCGAGGTTTGGGCAAAATCACGATGTGCGTAAGGTGGTCTCGGCTACTCTTTCAGTCTTAAAGTGAAGTGGGGGTATATTTCGGCCCAGAAGCTCGAAAGTGAGTGTTTAAAAAGTTTTGCTCTGTCACTTTCAGTGGAAACCAAGGCCAGCAGAAGTTACTTTAGAGTCCCCGGGACTGGAGAATATCCCCAAGTCCCGGGAAATCGAGCCGAAGTTGATCAAATTCATGATGCGCGTAACGTGGTCTCGGCTACTGTGTCAGTCCTAAAGTGAAGTGTGGCTATATTTCGGCCCACAAGCTAGAAAGTGAGCGTTCAAAAAGTTTTGTTGTGTCCATTTTACTTCAAAACAAGGCCACCAAGACTTAGTTTAGCGTCCAAGGGACTGCAAAATATCCCCCAAGTTCCGGGAAATCAATTTGAAGTTCGTCAAAATTACGATGCGCGTAAGGCGGTCTGATCTACTCTTTCAGTCTTAAAGTAAAGTGGGGCTATATTTCTGCCCAGAAGCTCCAAAGTTGTGCTCCGTCCAATTCACTGAAAACCAAGGCCATCAGGAGTTACTTTAGAGTCCCTTTGACTGGAATATATCCCCCAAGTTTCGGAAAATAAACGCGAAATTGGTCAAAATCACGATTCGCTCAAGACGGTCTCGCCTACTCTTTCAGTCTTAAAGTAAAATGGGGCTCTATTTCGGCCCAAAAGCTCGAGAGTGAGCGTTCAAAAACTTTCGCTGTGTCCATTTCACTGCAAACCAAGACAAGCAGGAGTTAGTTGAGAGTCCCCGGGACTGGAAAATATCCCCCAAGTTCCGGGAAATCAACCCGAAGTTTGTCAAAATCACGATGCGCGTAAGGCGGTCTCGGCTACTCTTTCAGTGTTAAAGTAATGGGGGGGCTATATTTTGGCCCAGAAGCTCGAAATTGAGTGTTCAAAAAGTTTTGCCTGCTCCATTTTACTGCAAATCAAGGCCATCAGGAATTAGTTTAGAGTCCTCAGAACTGGAATATATCCCCTTAGTTCCGGCAAATCGAGCCGAAGTTGCTCAAAATCACGATGCACGTAAGGCGGTCTCGGCTACTCTTTCAGTCTTCAAGTAAAGTGGGGTTCTATTTCGGTCCAGAAGCTCGAAAGTATGCGTTCAAAAACTTTTTCTGTTTCCGTTTCACTGCAAACCAAGACCAGCACGAGTTAGTTTAGAGTTCCCGGGACTGGAAAATATTTGGCAAGTTCCGGGAAATCGAGCCGAAGTTGATCAAAATCACGATGCGCGAAACGTGGTCTTGGCTACTGTTTCAGTCTTAAAGTGAAGTATGGCTATATTTCTGCCCACAAGCTCGAAAGTGAGCGTTCAAAAAGCTTTGCTGTGTCCATTTCACTGCAAAACAAGGCCATCAGCACCTACTTTAGCATCCAAGGGACTGGAAAATATCCCCCAAGTTCCGGGAAATCCACCCGAAGTTTGTCAAAATCACGATGCGCGTAAGGCGGTCTCGGCTACTTTTTCAGTATTAAAGTAAAGTGGGCTATATTTCGGCCCAGAAGCTTGAAGGTGAGCGTTCAAAAAGTTTTGCTGTCTCCATTTCACTGCAAACCAAGGCCATCAAGAGTTAGTTTAGAGTCCCTGGGACTGGAAAATATCCCCCAAGTTCCGGAATGTCGACCCGAAGTTGGTCAAAATCACGATGCGCGCACGCCGGTCTCGGCTACTCTTTAAGTCGTAAGTGATGTGGGACTATATTTCGGCCTAGAAGCTCGAAAGTGTGCGTTCAAAAACTTGTGCTGTGTGAATTTCACTGCAAACCATGGCCATCAGGAGTTAGTTTAGAGTCCCCGGGACTGGAAAATATTCTCCAAGTTCCAGGAAAGTGAGCAGAAGTTGATCAAAATCACGATGCGCGTAACGCGGTCTCCGCTACTGTTTCAGTTCTAAAGTGAAGTGTGGCTATATTTAGGCCCACCAGCTCGAAAGTGAGCGTTCAAAAAGTTTTGCTGTGTCCATTTCACTGCAAACCAAGGCCATCAGGAGTTAGTTTAGAGTCCCCGGGACTGGAAAATATTCTGCAAAATCCAGGAAATGGCGCCGAAGTTGATGAAAATTATGATGCGCGTAACGGGCTCTCGGCTATTTTTTAAGTCTTAAATTTAAGTAGGGCTATATTTCGGCCCTGAAGCTCGAAGGTGAGCGTTCAGAATGTTTTGCTGTGTTCATTAAACTGCAAACCAAGGTCATCGGGAGTTAGTTTAGCGTCCCCGAGACTTTAAATTATTCGCCAACTTCCGGGAAATCGAGCAAAAGTGGCCCAAAATCACGATGCGCGTAAGGCGGTCTCAGCTACTCTTTCAGTCTTGAAATTAAGGAGCGCTACATTTCGACCTAGAAGCTCGAGACCGGGCGTGCGCTAATTTTACCTGTGTCCATTTCACTGACATCTTAGGCCATCAGGAGTTAGTTTAGAGTCCTTGGCACTGGAAAATATTTCCCAAATTCTGGCAGATCGAGCCAAAGGTTCTCAAAATCACGATGCGCGTAAGGCGGTCTCGGCTACTCTTTCAGTCTTAAAATGAAGTGGGCTATATTTCGGCCGACAAGCTCAACACCAAGCGTACGCTCCTTTTGCCTGTGTACATATCACTGAAAACTAAGTTCATCAGGAGTTAGCATAGAGTCCTCGGGACTGGAAAATATTCCCCGAATTCCGGCAAATCGAGCCAAAGATGCTCAAAATCACCATGCGCGTAAGGCGGTCTCGGCTACTCGTTTACTCCGAAAATGAAGTGGGGCTATATTTCGGTTCTACAAGCTCGACACCGAGCGTGCTCTCCTTTTACCTGTGTCCATTTCACTAAGAACTAAGGCCATCAGGAGATAGTTTAGAATCCTCGAGACTGGAAGCTATCCTCCAAGTTTCGGCAAATTGAGCCATACTTTCTTAAAATTACGATAAGCCTACGGCAGTTTCGTTTACTCTTTCAGTCTTAAAATGAACTCGGGCTACATTTCGGCCTAGAAGCTCGACACCGAGCGTGCGCTCCTGTTACCTGTGACCTTTTTACTGAAAACTAAGGCCATCAAGAGTTATGGTAGAGTCCCCGGGACTGGAAAATGTCCCCAGAGTTTTGGCAGATCGAGCCATAGTGGATAAAAATTTCGATGCGCTTAAGGCGGTTTCGTGTACACTTTATGTCTTAAAATAAAGTGGGGCTATATTTCAGCCTACAACCTGGAAACCTTACGTGCGCCCCTTTTACCTGTGTCCATTTCACTAAAAACCAAGGAATTCAAAAGTTAGTTTAGAGCTTCCGGGACTGGAAAATATCCCCCAAGTCCCAGGAAATCAAGCCGAAGTTCGACAAAATTTCCATGCGCGTAAGGAGGTCCCGGCTACTCTTTCAGTCTTAAAGTGAAGTGGGGCTATATTTCGGCCCAGAAGCTCGAAAGTGAACGTTCAAAGAGTTTGGCTGTGTCCATTTCACTGAAAACCAAGGCCATCAGGAATTAGTTTAGAGTGCCCGGGACTGGGAATTACCTCCCAAGTTCCGGGAAATCGAGCCGAAGTAGCCCAAAATCACGATGCGCGTAAGGCGGTCTCGGCTAGTCTTTCAGTCTTAAAGTGAAGTAGGGCTATGCTTCGGCCCACAAGCTCAAATGTGAGCGTTCAAAAAGTTGTGCTGTGTCCATTTCACTGCAAACCAAGGCAATCAGGAGTTAGTTTAGAGTCCCCGGTACCGGAGAATATCCCCCAATTCCCGGGAAATCGAGCAAAGTTGGTCAAAATCACGATGTGCGTAAGGCGGTCCCGGTTACTCTTTCATTCTTAAAGTGAACTGGGGCAATATTTCCGCCCAGAAGCTCGAAAGTGAGCGTTCAAAAAGTTGTGCTGTGTCCATTTGACTCCACAGCAAGGCCATCAGGAGTTACTTTAGAGTCCGCGGGACTGGAAAATATCCCCCAAGTTCTGGGAAATCGAGCCGAAGTTTGTCAAAATTAGGATGGGCGTAAGGCGGTCTCGGCTACTCTTTCACTCTTAAAGTGAAGTGGAGCTATATTTCGGCCCAGAAGCTCAAAAGTGAGCGTTCAAAAAGTTTTGCTGTGTCGATTTTACTGCAGACCAAGGACGTCGGCGGTCCGTTTAGAGTCCCCGGGACTGGAAAATATCCCCCAAATTCCGGGAAATTTAACCGAAGTTGGTCAAAATCACGACGCGCGTACGGCGGTCTCGGCTACTCTTTCAGTCTTAAAGTGAAGTGGGGCAATATTTCGGCCCAGCAGCTCGAAACTGAGTGTTTAAACAGTTTCGCTCTGTCCATTTCACTGCAAAACAAGGCCATCACGACTTAGTTTAGCGTCCAAGCGACTGGAAATATCCCCCAAGTTACGGGAAATCCACCCGAAGTTAGTCAAAATCACGATGCGCTTAAGGGGGTCCCGGCTACTCTTTCAGTCTTAAGGTCAAGTGGGCTTAGATTTAACTCCAGAAGCTCGAAAGTAAGGGTTCAAAAATCTTTGTCTCTATTTCACCCACATCTTAGACAGTCAGGAGTGAGTTTAGAGACTTTGGGACTGGAAAATATCTCCCAAGTTTCGCCAGATCGAGCCGAAGATCCTCAAAATCACAATGCGCGTAAGGCGCTCCCGCCTACTCTTTCAGTCTTAAAAAGAAGTAGGGCTATATTTGGGCCAGCAAGCTCGAAAGTGCGCGTTCAAAAAGTGTTCCTGTGTCCATTTCACTGGAAACTAAGGCAATCAGGAGTTAGTTTGGAGTACCCGGGACTGGAAAATATCCCCTTATTTGTGGGAAATTGAGCCGAAGTATCCCAAAATCACGATGCGCGTAAGGCGGTCTCGGCTACTCTTTCAGTCTTAAAGTTAAGTGGGGCTATATTTCGACCCAGAAGCGCGAAAGTGAGCGTTCAAAAAGTTTTGCTCTGTCCATTTAACTGCAAACTAAGGCGATCGGAAGTTAGTTTAGCTTCCCCGGGAATTGAAAATATTCGCCAACTCCCGGGAAATCGAGCCGAAGTTGGTCAAAACTACGATGCGCGTAAGGCGGTCTCGGCTACTCTTTCAGTCTTAAAGTGAAGTGGGGCTATATTTCGGCCCAGAAGCTCCAAAGTGGGCGTTCAAAAAGTTATCCTCTCCGCATTCCAGTGCAAACCAAGGCCATCCGGAGTTAGTTTAGAGTCCCCCGGACTGGAAAATATCCCAAAAGTTGCGTGAAATCGAGCTGAACTTGGTCTCAGTCACGATGCGCGTGAGCTGGTCTCGGCTACTATTTTAGTCTCAAAGTGAAGTGGGATTCTATTTCGGCCCAGAAGCTACAAAGAGAGTGTTCAAAAAGCTTTCCTTTGTCCATTTCACTGAAAACCAAGGCCATCAGGGGTTACTTTAGAGCCCGCGGAAATGGAATATATCCCCCAAGCTCCAGGAAACCGACCCGAAGTTGGTCAAAATCACGATTTGCGCAAGACGGTCTCGGCTACTCTCTGAGTCTTAAAGTAAAGTGGGGCTATATTTCGGTCCAGAAGCTCGAGAGTGAGCGTTCAAAAAGTTTCGCTGTGTCCATTTCACTGAAAACCAAGACACTCAGGAGTTAGTTTAGAGTCCCCAGGACTGGAAAATATCCCCCAAGTTCCGGCAAATCGAGCCGAAGTTGGTCAAAATCACGGTGGGCTTAAGGCAGTGTCGGCTACAGCTTCAGTCTTAAAGTGAAGTGGGGCTCTATTTCGGCCCACAAGCTCAAAGCTCAGAAAAAATTACTGTGTCTATTTCACTGCAAACGAAGGTCCCCGGGAAGTCCCCGGGAGTGGAATGTATTTCCCAAGTTCCGGAAAATCGAGAAGACGTTGGTCAAAATCACGATGCGCGTAAGGCGGTCTCGGCTACTCTTTCAGTCTTAAAGTGAAGTGGGCCTATATTTCGGTCCAGAAGCTCAAAAGTGAGCGTTCAAAAAGTTTTGCTGTATCCATTTCAATGCAAACCAAGGCCATCAGGGGTTACTTAAGAGTGCTCGGGACTGGAAAATATTCCCCAAGTTCCGGTAAATCGAGCCGAAGTTGATCAAAATCACGATGTGCGTAAGGTGGTCTCGGCTACTCTTTCAGTTTTAAAGTGAAGTGGGGCTATATTTCGGCCCAGAAGCTCGAAAGTGAGTGTTTAAAAAGTTTTGCTCTGTCACTTTCAGTGCAAACCAAGGCCATCAGAAGTTACTTTAGAGTCTCCGTTACTGGAGAATATCCCCCAAGTCCCGGGAAATCGAGCCGAAGTTGATCAAATTCATGATGCGCGTAACGTGGTCTCGGCTACTGTGTCAGTCCTAAAGTGAAGTGTGGCTATATTTCGGCCCACAAGCTAGAAAGTGAGCGTTCAAAAAGTTTTGTTGTGTCCATTTTACTTCAAAACAAGGCCATCAGGACTTAGTTTAGCGTCCAAGGGACTGCAAAATATCCCCCAAGTTCCAGGAAATCCATTCGAAGTTCGTCAAAATTACGATGCGCGTAAGGCGGTCTGATCTACTCCTTCAGTCTTAAAGTAAGGTGGGGCTATATTTCTGCCCAGAAGCTCCAAAGTTGTGCTCTCTCCATTTCACTGAAAACCAAGGCCATCAGGAGTTACTTTAGAGTCCCTTTGACTGGAATATATCCCCCAAGTTTCGGGAAATAAACGCGAAATTGGTCAAAATCACGATTCGCTCAAGACGGTCTCGCCTACTCTTTCAGTCTTAAAGTAAAATGGGGCTCTATTTCGGCCCAGAAGCTCGAGAGTAAGCGTTCAAAAACTTTCGCTGTGTCCATTTCACTGCAAACCAAGACAAGCAGGAGTTAGTTGAGAGTCCCCGGGACTGGAAAATATCCCCCAAGTTCCGGGAAATCAACCCGAAGTTTGTCAAAATCACGATGCGGGTAAGGCGGTCTCGGCTACTCTTTCAGTGTTAAAGTAATGGGGGGCTATATTTTGGCCCAGAAGCTCGAAATTGAGCGTTCAAAAAGTTTTGCTGGGTGCATTTCATTGCAAACCAAGGCCATCAGGAATTAGTTTAGAGTACTCAGAACTGGAATATATCCCCTTAGTTCCGGCAAATCGAGCCGAAGTTGCTCAAAATCACGATGCACGTAAGGCGGTCTCGGCTACTCTTTCAGTCTTCAAGTGAAGTGGGGTTCTATTTCGGTCCAGAAGCTCGAAAGTATGCGTTCAAAAACTTTTTCTGTTTCCGTTTCACTGCAAACCAAGACCAGCACGAGTTAGTTTAGAGTCCCAGGGACTGGAAAATATTTGGCAAATTCCGGGAAATCGAGCCGAAGTTGATCAAAATCACGATGCGCGAAACGTGGTCTCGGCTACTGTTTCAGTCTTAAAGTAAAGTGGGCTATATTTCGGCCCAGAAGCTTGAAGGTGAGCGTTCAAAAAGCTTTGGTGTCTCCATTTCACTGCAAACCAAGGCCATCAAGAGTTCATTTAGAGTCCCTGGGACTGGAAAATATCCCCCAAGTTCCGGAATATCGACCCGAAGTTGGTCAAAATCACGATGCGCGCACGCCGGTCTCGGCTACTCTAAGTCGTAAGTGATGTGGGACTATATTTCGGCCTAGAAGCTCGAAAGTGTGCGTTCAAAAACTTGTGGTTTGTGAATTTCAATGCAAACCATGGCCATCGGGAGTTAGTTTAGAGTCCCCGGAACTGGGAAATACTCCCCAAGTTCCAGGAAAGCGAGCATAAGTTGATCAAAATCACGATGCGCGTAACGCGGTCTCCGCTACTGTTTCAGTCTTAAAGTGAAGTGTGGCTATATTTAGGCCCACAAGCTCGAAAGTGAGCGTTCAAAAAGTTTTGCTGTGTCCATTTCACTGCAAACCAAGGCCATCAGGAGTTAGTTTAGAGTCCCCGGGACTGGAAAATATTCTCCAAGTTCCAGGAAATGGCGCCGAAGTTGATGAAAATTATGATGCGCGTAACGGGCTCTCGGCTATTCTTTCAGTCTTAAATTTAAGTAGGGCTATATTTCGGCCCTGAAGCTCGAAGGTAAGCAACATTTTGCTGTCTTCATTGAACTGCAAACCAAGGTCATCGGGAGTTAGTTTAGCGTCCCCGGGACTTTAAATTATTCGCCAACTTCCGGGAAATCGAGCAAAAGTGGCCCAAAATCACGATGCGCGTAAGACGGTCTCGGCTACTCTTTCAGTCTTAAAATTAAGGGGGGCTATATTTCGACCTAGAAGCTCGAGACCGGGCGTGCGCTAATTTTACCTGTGTCCATTTCATTGACATCTTAGGCCATCAGGAGTTAGTTTAGAGTCCTTGGGACTGGAAAATATTTCCCAAATTCTGGCAAATCGAGCCAAAGATGCTCAAAATCACAATGCGCGTAAGAGGGTCTCGGCTACTCGTTTACTCCGAAAATGAAGTGGGGCTATATTTCGGTTCTACAAGCTCAACACCGAGCGTGCTCTCCTTTTACCTGTGTCCATTTCACTAAGAACTAAGTCCATCAGGAGATAGTTTAGAATCCTCGAGACTGGAAGCTATCCTCCAAGTTTCGGCAAATTGAGCTATACTTTCTTAAAATTACGATAAGCCTAAGGCAGTTTCGTTTACTCTTTCAGTCTTAAAATGAACTGGGGCTACATTTCGGCCTAGAAGCTCGACACCGAGCGTGCGCTCCTGTTACCTGTGATCATTTTACTGAAAACTAAGGCCATCAAGACTTAGGGTAGAGTCACCCGGGACTGGAAAATATCCCCAGAGTTTTGGCAGATCGAGCCATAGTGGCTAAAAATTTCGATGCGCTTAAGGCGGTTTCGTGTACACTTTCAGTCTTAAAATAAAGTGGGGCTATATTTCAGCCTACAACCTGGAAACCTAGCGTGCACCCGTTTTACCTGTGTCCATTTCACTAAAAACCAAGGCATTCAGGAGTTAGTTTAGAGCTTCCGATACTGGAAAATATCCCCCAAGTGCCAGGAAATCAAGCCGAAGTTCGACAAAATTACCATGCGCGTAAGGCGGTCCCGGCTACTCTTTCAGTCTTAAAGTGAAGTGGGGCTATATTTCGGCCCAGAAGCTCGAAAGTGAACGTTCAAAGAGTTTGGCTGTGTCCATTTCACTGAAAACCAAGGCCATCAGGAATTACTTTAGAGTGACCGGGACTGGGAATTATCTCCCAAATTCCGGGAAATCGAGCCGATGTAGCCCAAAATCACGATGCGCGTAAGGCGGTCTCGGCTAGTCTTTCAGTCTTAAAGTGAAGTAGGGCTATGCTTCGGCCCACAAGCTCAAACGTGAGCGTTCAAAAAGTTGTGCTGTGTCCATTTCACTGCAAACCAAGGCAATCAGGAGTTAATTTAGAGTCCCCGGTACCGGAAAATATCCCCCATTTCCCGGGAAATCGAGCCAAAGTTGGTCAAACTCACGGTGCGCGTAAGGCGGTCCCGGTTACTCTTCCTTTCTTAAAGTGAACTGGGGCAATATTTCCGCCCAGAAGCTCGAAAGTGAGCGTTCAAAACGTTGTGCTGTGTCCATTTGACTCCAGAGCAAGGGCATCAGGAGTTACTTTAGAGTCCGCGGGACTGGAAAATATCCCCCAAGTTCGGGGAAATCGAGCCGAATTTTGTCAAAATCACGATGCGCGTAAGGCGGTCTCGGCTACTCTTTCATTCTTAAAGTGAACTGGGGCTATATTTCGGCCCAGAGGCTACAAAGGTGAAAGTTCAAAAAGTTTTGCTGTGTCACTTTCACCGCAAACCAAGGCCATCAGGAGTTAGTTTAGAGTCCCCGGGACTGGAAAATATCCCTCAAGTCCCGGGAATTGGAGCCGAAGTTGATCAAATTCATGATGGCCGTAACGCTGTCTCGGCTACTGTTTCAGTCTTAAAGTCAAGTGTGCCTATATTTCGGCCCAAAAGCTAGAAAGTGAGCGTTCAAAAAGTTTTGCTGTGTCCATTTCACTTCAAAACAAGGCCATCAGGACTTAGTTTAGCGTCCAAGGGACTGGAAAATATCGCCCAAGTTCCGGGAAATCCATTGGAAGTTCGTCAAAATTACGATATACGTAAGGCGGTTTCGGCTACTCTTTCAGTCTTAAAGCAAAGTCGGGCTATGTTTCTGTCCAGAAGCTCGAAAGTGAGCGTTCAAAAAGTTTTGCTGTGTGCATTTCACTGCAAACCAAAGCTCTCAAAGTTAGTTTAGGGTCCCCGGGACTGGAAAATATTGCCCAAGTTCCGGGAAAGCGAGCCGAAGTTGATCAAAATCACGATGCGCGAAATGCGGTCTCGGCTAATGTTTCAGTCTTAAAGTAAAGTGTGGCTATATTTCGGCCCACAAGCTCGAAAGTGAGCGGTCAAAAAGTTTTGCTGTGTCCCTTTCACTGCAAAACAAGGCTTTCAGGACTAAGTTTAGCGTCCAAGGAACTGGAAAATGTTCCCCAAGTTCCGGGAGATCCACCCGAAGTTTGTCAAAATCTCAATGCGCGTAAGGTGGTCTCGGTTACTCTTTAAGTCTTAAAGTAAAGTGGGGCTTTATTTCGGCCAGGAAGCTCGAAGGTGAGCGTTCAAAAAGTTTTGCTCTGTCCATTTCACTGCAAACCAAGGCAATAAGGAGTTAGTTTAGAGCTCCTGGGGCTGGAAAATATCCCCCAAGTTCCGGAACATCGATCCGAAGTTTGTCAAACTCACGATGCGAGCAAGGCGGTCTCGGCTACTCTTTCAGTCTAAAGTGAAGTGGGGCTATATTTCGGCCCAGAATCTCCAAAGTGTGCTTTCAAAAAATTGTGCTGTGTCCATTTCAATGCAAACCAAGGCCATCAGGAGTTAGTTTAGAGTTCCCGGGACTGGAGAATATTCCTCAAGTCCCGGGAATTGGAGCCGAAGTTGATCAAATTCATGATGCGTGTAACGTTGTCTCGGCTACTGTTTCAGTCTTAAAGTCAAGTGTGCCTATATTTCGGCCCAAAAGCTAGAAAGTGAGCGTTCAAAAAGTTTTGCTGTGTCCATTTCACTTCAAAACAAGGCCATCAGGACTTAGTTTAGCGTCCAAGGGACTGGAAAATATCTCCCAAGTTCCGGGAAATCCATTGGAAGTTCGTCAAAATTACGATATACGTAAGGTAGTTTCGGCTACTCTTTCAGTCTTAAAGTAAAGTCGGGCTATATTTCTGTCCAGAAGCTCGAAAGTGAGCGTTCAAAATGTTTTGCTGTGTGCATTTCACTGCAAACCAAAGCTCTCAAAGTTAGTTTAGGGTCCCCGTGACTGGAAAATATTGCCCAAGTTCCGGGAAAGCGAGCCGAAGTTGATCAAAATCACGATGCGCGAAATGCGGTCTCGGCTACTGTTTTAGTCTTAAAGTAAAGTGTGGCTATATTTCGGCCCACAAGCTCGAAAGTGAGCGTTCAAAAAGTTTTGCTCTGTCCATTTTAATGAAGAGCAAGGCCATCAGGAGTTAGTTTAGAGTCCCCGGGACTGGAAAATATCTCCCAAGTTCCGAGAAATCGATCCGAAAATGGTCAAAATCACGATGCGCGTAAGGCGATCTTGGTTACTCTTTAAGTCTTGAAGTGAAGTGGGGCTATATTTCGGCCCAGAAGCTTCAAAGTGAGCGTTCAATAAGTTATGCTGTGCGCATTTCAGTGCAAACCAAGGCCATCCGGAGTTAGTTTAGAGTCCCCCGGACTGGAAAATATCCCAAAAGTTGCGTGAAATCGAGCTGAACTTGGTCTAACTCACGATGCGCGTGAAACGGTCTCGGCTACTATTTCAGTCTGAAAGTGAAGTGGCATTCTATTTCGGCCCAGAAGCTACAAAGAGAGTGTTCAAAAAGCTTTCCTTTGTCCATTTCACTGAAAACCAAGGCCTTCAGGAGTTATTTTAGAGCTCGCGGAAATGGAATATATCCCCCAAGTTCCGGGAAACCGACCCGAAGTTGGTCAAAATTACGATTTGCGCAAAACGTAAGGCGGTCTCATCTACTCTTTCAGTCTTAAAGTAAAGTGGGGCTATATTTCTGCCCAGAAGCTCCAAAGTTGTGCTTTGTCCATTTCACTGAAAACCAAGGCCATCAGGAGTTACTTTAGAGTCCCTTTGACTGGAATATATCCTCAAATTTCGGGAAATAAACGCGAAATTGGTCAAAATCACGATTCGCTCAAGACGGTCTCGCCTACTCTTTCAGTCTTAAAGTAAAATGGGGCTCTATTTCGGCCCAGAAGCTCGAGAGTGAGCGTTCAAAAACTTTCGCTGTGTCCATTTCACTGCAAACCAAGACAAGCAGGAGTTAGTTGAGAGTCCCCGGGACTGGAAAATATCCCCCAAGTTCCGGGAAATCAACCCGAAGTTTGTCAAAATCACGATGCGGGTAAGGCGGTCTCGGCTACTCTTTCAGTGTTAAAGTAATGGGGGGCTATATTTTGGCCCAGAAGCTCGAAATTGAGTGTTCAAAAAGTTTTGCCTGCTCCATTTTACTGCAAACCAAGGCCATCAGGAATTAGTTTAGAGTCCTTAGAACTGGAATATATCCCCTTAGTTCCGGCAAATCGAGCCGAAGTTGCTCAAAATCACGATGCACGTAAGGCGGTCTCGGCTACTCTTTCAGTCTTCAAGTGAAGTGGGGTTCTATTTCGGTCCAGAAGCTCGAAAGTATGCGTTCAAAAACTTTTTCTGTTTCCGTTTCACTGCAAACCAAGACCAGCACGAGTTAGTTTAGAGTCCCAGGGACTGGAAAATATTTGGCAAATTCCGGGAAATCGAGCCGAAGTTGATCAAAATCACGATGCGCGAAACGTGGTCTCGGCTACTGTTTCAGTCTTAAAGTAAAGTGGGCTATATTTCGGCCCAGAAGCTTGAAGGTGAGCGTTCAAAAAGCTTTGCTGTCTCCATTTCACTGCAAACCAAGGCCATCAAGAGTTAGTTTAGAGTCCCCAGGACTGGAAAATATCCCCCAAGTTCCGGAATATCGACCGGAAGTTGGTCAAAATCACGATGCGCGCACGCCGGTCTCGGCTACTCTTTAAGTCGTAAGTGATGTGGGACTATATTTCGGCCTAGAAGCTCGAGAGTGTGCGTTCAAAAACTTGTGGTTTGTGAATTTCAATGCAAACCATGGCCATCGGGAGTTAGTTTAGAGTCCCCGGAACTGGGAAATACTCCCCAAGTTCCAGGAAAGCGAGTAGAAGTTGATCAAAATCACGATGGGCGTAACGCGGTCTCCGCTACTGTTTCAGTCTTAAAGTGAAGTGTGGCTATATTTAGGCCCACAAGCTTGAAAGTGAGCGTTCAAAAAGTTTTGCTGTGTCCATTTCACTGCAAACCAAGGCCATCAGGAGTTAGTTTAGAGTCCCCGGGACTGGAAAATATTCTCCAAGTTCCAGGAAATGGCGCCGAAGTTGATGAAAATTATGATGCGCGTAACGGGCTCTCGGCTATTCTTTCAGTCTTAAATTTAAGTAGGGCTATATTTCGGCCCTGAAGCTCGAAGGTGAGCAATGTTTTGCTGTGTTCATTAAACTGCAAACCAAGGTCATCGGGAGTTAGTTTAGCGTCCCCGGGACTTTAAATTATTCGCCAACTTCCGGGAAATCGAGCAAAAGTGGCCCAAAATCACGATGCGCGTAAGACGGTCTCGGCTACTCTTTCAGTCTTAAAATTAAGAGGGGCTATATTTCGACCTAGAAGCTCGAGACCGGGCGTGCGCTAATTTTACCTGTGTCCATTTCACTGACATCTTAGGGAATCAGGAGTTAAAGGAAAGTGGGGTATATTTCGGCCCAGAAGCGCGAAATTGAGCGTTCAAAAAGTTTTGCTGGGTCCATTTTACTGCAAACCAAGGCCATCAGGTGTTAGTATAGAGTCCCCGGGACTGGAAAATAGTCTCCAAGTTTCAGGAAATTGCGCCGAAGTTGATGAAAATTACGATTAGCGTAACGGGCTCTCGGGGGTTCTTTGAGTCTTAAATTTAAGTAGGGCTATATTTCGGCCCTAAAGCTCGAAGGTGAGCGTTCAGAATGTTTTGCTGTGTTCATTAAACTGCAAACCAAGGTCATCGGGAGTTAGTTTAGCGTCCCCGGGACTTTAAATTATTCGCCAACTTCCGGGAAATCGAGCAAAAGTGGCCCAAAATCACGATGCGCGTAAGACGGTCTCGGCTACTCTTTCAGTCTTAAAATTAAGGGGGGCTATATTTCGACCTAGAAGCTCGAGACCGGGCGTGCGCTAATTTTACCTGTGTCCATTTCATTGACATCTTAGGCCATCAGGAGTTAGTTTAGAGTCCTTGGGACTGGAAAATATTTCCCAAATTCTGGCAAATCGAGCCAAAGATGCTCAAAGTCACGATGCGCGTAAGAGGGTCTCGGCTACTCGTTTACTCCGAAAATGAAGTGGGGCTATATTTCGGTTCTACAAGCTCAACACCGAGCGTGCTCTCCTTTTACCTGTGTCCATTTCACTAAGAACTAAGGCCATCAGGAGATAGTTTAGAATCCTCGAGACTGGAAGCTATCCTCCAAGTTTCGGCAAATTGAGCTATACTTTCTTAAAATTACGATAAGCCTAAGGCAGTTTCGTTTACTCTTTCAGTCTTAAAATGAACTGGGGCTACATTTCGGCCTAGAAGCTCGACACCGAGCGTGCGCTCCTGTTACCTGTGATCATTTTACTGAAAACTAAGGCCATCAAGACTTAGGGTAGAGTCACCCGGGACTGGAAAATATCCCCAGAGTTTTGGCAGATCGAGCCATAGTGGCTAAAAATTTCGATGCGCTTAAGGCGGTTTCGTGTACACTTTCAGTCTTAAAATAAAGTGGGGCTATATTTCAGCCTACAACCTGGAAACCTAGCGTGCACCCGTTTTACCTGTGTCCATTTCACTAAAAACCAAGGCATTCAGGAGTTAGTTTAGAGCTTCCGATACTGGAAAATATCCCCCAAGTGCCAGGAAATCAAGCCGAAGTTCGACAAAATTACCATGCGCGTAAGGCGGTCCCGGCTACTCTTTCAGTCTTAAAGTGAAGTGGGGCTATATTTCGGCCCAGAAGCTCGAAAGTGAACGTTCAAAGAGTTTGGCTGTGTCCATTTCACTGAAAACCAAGGCCATCAGGAATTACTTTAGAGTGACCGGGACTGGGAATTATCTCCCAAATTCCGGGAAATCGAGCCGATGTAGCCCAAAATCACGATGCGCGTAAGGCGGTCTCGGCTAGTCTTTCAGTCTTAAAGTGAAGTAGGGCTATGCTTCGGCCCACAAGCTCAAACGTGAGCGTTCAAAAAGTTGTGCTGTGTCCATTTCACTGCAAACCAAGGCAATCAGGAGTTAATTTAGAGTCCCCGGTACCGGAAAATATCCCCCATTTCCCGGGAAATCGAGCCAAAGTTGGTCAAAATCACGGTGCGCGTAAGGCGGTTCCGGTTACTCTTCCATTCTTAAAGTGAACTGGGGCAATATTTCCGCCCAGAAGCTCGAAAGTGAGCGTTCAAAAAGTTGTGCTGTGTCCATTTGACTCCAGAGCAAGGGCATCAGGAGTTACTTTAGAGTCCGCGGGACTGGAAAATATCCCCCAAGTTCGGGGAAATCGAGCCGAATTTTGTCAAAATCACGATGCGCGTAAGGCGGTCTCGGCTACTCTTTCATTCTTAAAGTGAACTAGGGCTATATTTCGGCCCAGAGGCTACAAAGGTGAAAGTTCAAAAAGTTTTGCTGTGTCACTTTCACCGCAAACCAAGGCCATCAGGAGTTAGTTTAGAGTCCCCGGGACTGGAAAATATCCCTCAAGTCCCGGGAATTGGAGCTGAAGTTGATCAAATTCATGATGGCCGTAACGCTGTCTCGGCTACTGTTTCATTCTTAAAGTCAAGTGTGCCTATATTTCGGCCCAAAAGCTAGAAAGTGAGCGTTCAAAAAGTTTTGCTGTGTCCATTTCACTTCAAAACAAGGCCATCAGGACTTAGTTTAGCGTCCAAGGGACTGGAAAATATCGCCCAAGTTCCGGGAAATCCATTGGAAGTTCGTCAAAATTACGATATACGTAAGGCGGTTTCGGCTACTCTTTCAGTCTTAAAGCAAAGTCGGGCTATGTTTCTGTCCAGAAGCTCGAAAGTGAGCGTTCAAAAAGTTTTGCTGTGTGCATTTCACTGCAAACCAAAGCTCTCAAAGTTAGTTTAGGGTCCCCGGGACTGGAAAATATTGCCCAAGTTCCGGGAAAGCGAGCCGAAGTTGATCAAAATCACGATGCGCGAAATGCGGTCTCGGCTAATGTTTCAGTCTTAAAGTAAAGTGTGGCTATATTTCGGCCCACAAGCTCGAAAGTGAGCGGTCAAAAAGTTTTGCTGTGTCCATTTCACTGCAAAACAAGGCTTTCAGGACTAAGTTTAGCGTCCAAGAAACTGGAAAATGTTCCCCAAGTTCCGGGAGATCCACCCGAAGTTTGTCAAAATCTCAATGCGCGTAAGGTGGTCTCGGTTACTCTTTAAGTCTTAAAGTAAAGTGGGGCTTTATTTCGGCCAGGAAGCTCGAAGGTGAGCGTTCAAAAAGTTTTGCTCTGTCCATTTCACTGCAAACCAAGGCAATAAGGAGTTAGTTTAGAGCTCCTGGGGCTGGAAAATATCCCCCAAGTTCCGGAACATCGATCCGAAGTTTGTCAAACTCACGATGCGAGCAAGGCGGTCTCGGCTACTCTTTCAGTCTTAAGTGAAGTGGGGCTATATTTCGGCCCAGAATCTCCAAAGTGTGCTTTCAAAAAATTGTGCTGTGTCCATTTCAATGCAAACCAAGGCCATCAGGAGTTAGTTTAGAGTTCCCGGGACTGGAGAATATTCCTCAAGTCCCGGGGATTGGAGCCGAAGTTGATCAAATTCATGATGCGTGTAACGTGGTCTCGGCTACTGTTTCAGTCTTAAAGTCAAGTGTGCCTATATTTCGGCCCAAAAGCTTGAAAGTGAGCGTTCAAAAAGTTTTGCTGTCCATTTCACTTCAAAACAAGGCCATCACGACTTAGTTTAGCGTCCAAGGGACTGGAAAATATCGCCCAAGTTCCGGGAAATCCATTGGAAGTTCGTCAAAATTACGATATACGTAAGGTAGTTTCGGCTACCCTTTCAGTCTTAAAGTAAAGTCGGGCTATATTTCTGTCCAGAAGCTCGAAAGTGAGCGTTCAAAACGTTTTGCTGTGTGCATTTCACTGCAAACCAAAGCTCTCAAAGTTAGTTTAGGGTCCCCGGGACTGGAAAATATTGCCCAAGTTCCGGGAAAGCGAGCCGAAGTTGATCAAAATCACGATGCGCGAAATGCGGTCTCGGCTACTGTTTTAGTCTTAAAGTAAAGTGTGGCTATATTTCGGCCCACAAGCTCGAAAGTGAGCGTTCAAAAAGTTTTGCTCTGTCCATTTCAATGCAAAGCAAGGCGATAAGGAGTTAGTTTAGAGTCCCCGGAACTGGAAAATATCCCCCAAGTTCCGGCAAGTCGAGCGGAAGTTGGTCAAAATCACGGTGCGCTTAAGGCAGTGTCGGCTACTCCTTCAGTCTTAAAGTGAAGTTGGGGCTCTATCTCGGCCCAGAAGCTCAAAGCTCAAAAAAAATTACTGTGTCTATTTCACATCAAACCAAGGCTATCAGGAGTTAGTGTAGAGTCCCCGGGAGTGGAATGTATTTCCCAACTTCCGGAAAATCGAGAAGACATTGATCAAAATCACGATGCGCGTAAGATCTTCTCGGCTACTCTTTCAGTCTTAAAGTGAAGTGGGGCTATATTTCGGCCCAGAAGCTCAAAAGTGAGCGTTCGAAAAGTTTTGCTGTATCCATTTCAATGCAAACCAAGGCCATGAGGGGTTACTTAAGAGTCCTCGGGACTGCCAAATATCCCCCAAGTTCCGGTAAATCGAGCCGAAGTTGGTCAAAACCACGATGTGCGAAAGGTGGTCTCGACTACTCTTTCAGTCTTAAAGTGAAGATGGGCAATATTTGGGCCAAGAAGCTCGAAAGTGAGTGTTTAAAAAGTTTTGCTCTGTCACTTTCAGTGCAAACCAAGGCCATGAGAAGTTACTTTAGAGTCCCCGGGACTGGAAAATATCCCCCAAGTTCCAGGAAATCACCCCGAAGTTTGTCAAAATCACGATGCGCGTAAGGCGGTCTCGGCTACTCTTTCAGTGTTAAAGTAAAGTGGGCTATATTTCGGCCCAGAAGCTTGAAGGTGAGCGTTCAAAAAGTTTTGCTGTCTCCATTTCACTGCAAACCAAGGCCATCAAGAGTTAGTTTGGAGTCCCTGGGACTGGATAATATGCCCCAAATTCCGGAATATTGACCCGAAGTTCGTCAAAATCACGATGCGCGCACGCCGGTCTCGGCTACTCGTTAAGTCGTAAATGATGTGGGACTATATTTCGGCCTAGAAGCTCGAAAGTGTGCGTTCAAAAACTTGTGCTGTGTGAATTTCACTGTAAACCATGGCCATCAGGAGTTAGTTTAGAGTCCCCGGGACTGGAAAATATTCCCCAAGTTCCAGGAAAGCGAGCAGAAGTTGATCAAAATCACGATGCGCGTAACGCGGTCTCGGCTACTGTTTCAGTCTTAAAGTGAAGTGTGGCTATATTAAGGCCCACAAGCTCGAAAGTGAGCGTTCAAAAAGTTTTGCTGTGTCCATTTCACTGCAAACCAAGGCCATCAGGAGTTAGTTTAGAGTCCCCAGGACTGGAAAATATTCTCCAAGTTCCAGGAAATGGCGCCAAAGTTGGTGAAAATTATGATGCGCGTAACGGGCTCTCGGCTATTCTTTCAGTCTTAAATTTAAGTAGGGCTATATTTCGGCCCTGAAGCTCGAAGGTGAGCGTTCAGAATGTTTTGCTGTGTTCATTAAACTGCAAACCAAGGTCATCGAGAGTTAGTTTAGCGTCCCCGGGGCTTTAAATTATTCGCCAACTTCCGGGAAATCGAGCAAAAGTGGCCCAAAATCACGATGCGCGTAAGGCGGTCTCGGCTACTCTTTCAGTCTTAAAATTAAGGGCGGCTATATTTCGACCTAGAAGCTCGAGACCGGGCGTGCGCTAATTTTACCTGTGTCCATTTCACTAACATCTTAGGCCATCAGGAGTTAGTTTAGAGTCCTTGGCACTGGAAAATATTTCCCAAATTCTGGCAGATCGAGCCAAAGTTGCTCAAAATCACGATGCGCGTAAGGCGGTCTCAGCTACTCTTTCAGTCTTAAAATGAAGTGGGGCTATATTTCGGCCGACAAGCTCAACACCGAGCGTGGTCTCCTTTTGCCTGTGTACATATCACTGAAAACTAAGTTCATCAGGAGTTAGCATAGAGTCCTTGGGACTGGAAAATATCCCCCGAATTCCGGCAAATCGAGCCTAGGATGCTCAAAGTCACGATGCGCGTAAGGCGGTCTCGGCTACTCGTTTACTCCGAAAATGAAGTGGGGCTATATTTCGGTTCTACAAGCTCGACACCGAGCGTGCTCTCCTTTTACCTGTATCCATTTCACAAAGAACTAAGTCCATCAGGAGATAGTTTAGAATCCTCGAGACTGGAAGCTATCCTCCAAGTTTCGGCAAATTGAGCCATACTTTCTTAAAATTACGATAAGCCTACGGCAGTTTCGTTTACTCTTTCAGTCTTAAAATGAACTCGGGCTACATTTCGGCCTAGAAGCTCGACACCGAGCGTGCGCTCCTGTTACCTGTGACCATTTTACTGAAAACTAAGGCCATCAAGAGTTAGGGTAGAGTCCCCAGGAATGGAAAATATCCCCCAAGTTTTGGCAGATCGAGCCATAGTGGCTAAAAATTTCGATGCGCTTAAGGCGGTTTCGTGTACACTTTATGTCTTAAATTAAAGTGGGGCTATATTTCGGCCCAGAAGCTCGAAAGTGAACGTTCAAAGAGTTTGGCTGTGTCCATTTCACTGAAAACCAAGGCCATCAGGAATTACTTTAGAGTGATCGGGACTGGGAATTATCTCCCAAATTCCGGGAAATCGAGCCGATGTAGCCCAAAATCACGATGCGCGTAAGGCGGTCTCGGCCAGTCTTTCAGTCTTAAAGTGAAGTAGGGCTATGTTTCGGCCCAGAAGCTCAAACGTGAGCGTTCAAAAAGTTGTGCTGTGTCCATTTCACTGCAAACCAAGGCAATCAGGAGTTAGTTTAGAGTCCCCGGTACCGGAAAATATCCCCCATTTCCCGGGAAATCGAGCCAAAGTTGGTCAAAATCACGATGCGCGTAAGGCGGTCCCTGTTACTCTTTCATTCTTAAAGTGAACTGGGGCAATATTTCCGCCCAGAAGCTCGAAAGATAGCGTTCAAAAAGTTGTGCTGTGTCCATTTGACTCCAGAGCAAGGGCATCAGGAGTTACTTTAGAGTCCGCGGGACTGGAAAATATCCCCCAAGTTCCGGGAAATCGAGGCGAAGTTGGTCAAAATTAGGATGGGCGTAAGGCGGTCTCGGCTACTCTTTCACTCTTAAAGTGAAGTGCAGCTATATTTTTGCCCAGAAGCTCAAAAGTGAGCGTTCAAAAAGTTTTGCTGTGTCCATTTTACTGCAGACCAAGGACGTCGGCGGTCCGTTTAGAGTCCCTGGGACTGGAAAATATCCCCCAAGTTCCGGGAAATTTAACCGAAGTTGGTCAAAATCACGACGCGCGTACGGCGGTCTCGGCTACTCTTTCAGTCTTAAAGTGAAGTGGGGCAATATTTCGGCCCAGAAGCTGGAAACTGAGTGTTTAAAAAGTTTTGCTGTGTCCATTTCACTGCAAAACAAGGGCACCACGACTTAGTTTAGCGTCCAATGGACTGGAAATATCCCCCAAGTTACGGGAAATCCACCCGAAGTTAGTCAAAATCACGATGGGCTTAAGGGGGTCTCGGCTACTCTTTCAGTCTTAAGGTAAACTGGGCTGAGATTTAACTCCAGAAGCTCGAAAGTAAGGGTTCAAAAATCTTTGTCTCTATTTCACTCACATCTTAGACAATCAGGAGTGAGTTTAGAGACTTTGGGACTGGAAAATATCTCCCAAGTTTCGCCAGATCGAGCCGAAGATCCTCAAAATCACAATGCGCGTAAGGCGCTCCCGCCTACTCTTTCAGTCTTAAAAAGAAGTAGGGCTATATTTCGGCCAGCAAGCTCGAAAGTGCGCGTTCAATAAGTGTTCCGGGGTCCATTTAACTGCAAACTAAGGCCATCGGAAGTTAGTTTAGCTTCCCCGGGAATTGAAAATATTCGCCAACTTCCAGAAAATCGAGCCGAAGTTGGTCAAAATTACGATGCGCGTAAGGCGGTCTCGGCTACTCTTTCAGTCTTAAAGTGAAGTAGGGCTATATTTCGGCCGAGAAGCTCGAAAGTGAGCGTTCAAAAAAATGTGCTGTGTCCATTTCACTGCAAACCAAGGCCATCAGGAGTTAGTTTAGAGTCCCCGGGACTGGAAAATATCCCCCTATTTGCGGGAAATCGAGACGAAGTATCCCAAAATAACGATGCGCGTAAGGCGGTCTCGGCTACTCTTTCAGTCTTAAAGTTAAGTGGGGTTATTTTTCGACCGATAAGCTCGAAAGTGAGCGTTCAAAAAGTTTTGCTGTGTCCATTTAACTGTAGACTAAGGCCACCGGAAGTTAGTTTAGCTTCCCCGGGAATTGAAAATATTCGCCAACTTCCGGGAAATCGAGCCGAAGTTGATCAAAATTACGATGCGCGTAAGGCGGTCTCGGCTACTCTTTCAGTCTTAAAGTGAAGTAGGGCTATATTTCGGCCGAGAAGCTCGAAAGTGAGCGTGCAAAAAAATGTGCTGTGTCCATTTCACTGCAAACCAAGGCCATCAGCAGTTAGTTTAGAGTCCCCGGGACTGGAATATATCCCCGAAGCTCCGGGAAATCGAACGGAAGTTGGTCAATATCACGATGCGCGTAAGACGGTGTCGGGTACTCTTTCAGTCTTAAAGTAAAGTGGGGCTATATTTCGGCCCAGAAGCTCGAAAGTGACCCTTTAAAAAGTTACGCTTTCTGCATTTAACTGCAAACCAAGGCCATCAGGAGTTAGTTTAAAGTCCCCCGGACTGGAAAATATCCCCCAAGTTCCGGGAAATCGAGCTGAACTTAGTCAAAATCACGATGCTCGTAAGGCGGTCTCGGCTACTATTTCAGTCTTAAAGTGAAATACGGTTGTATTTCGGCCCAGAAGCTCGAAACTGAGCGTTCAAAAAGTTTTCCATCGTCCATTTCACTGCAAACCAAGGCCATCAAGAGTTAGTTTAGAGTCCCCAGTACTTGAAAATATCGCCAAAATTCTAGAAAATCGAGCGGAAGCTGCGCAAAGTCACGATGCGCGTAAGGCGGTCTCGCCTACTCTTTCAGTCTTAAAGTGAACTGGGGCTATATTTCATCCCAGAAGCTCGAAAATAAACGTTCTAAAAGTGTTAATGTGTTCATTTCAGTGGAAACCAAGGCCATCAGGAGTTACTTTAGACTCCTCGGGACTGGAAAATATCGCCCAAGTTCAAGGAAATCGAGCCGAATTTTGTCAAAATCACGATGAGCGTAGGGCGGTCTCGGCTACTCTTTCATTCTTAAAGTGAACTGGGGCTATATTTCGGCCCAGAAGCTAGAAAGTGAAAGTTCAAAAAGTTTTGCTGCGTCATTTCACCGCAAACCAAGCCGCATCAGCAGATTGTTTACAGTCTCCGGGACATCAAAATATCCCGCAAGTCCCGGGAAATCGAGCCGAAGTTTGGCAAAATCACGATGCGCGTAAAGCAGTCTCGGCTACTCTTTTAGTCTTAAAGTGACGTGGCTGTATATTTCGGCCCAGAAGCTCGAAAGTGAGCGTTCAAAAAGTTTTGCTCTCTCAATTTAACTGAAAACTAAGGCCATCATGAGTCAGTTTAGAGTCTACGGGACTGGAAAATATCCCTTAAGTTCTGGCAACTCACGATGCGTCTAAGGCGGTCTCGGCTACTATTTCAGTCTAAAAGTGAAGTGGGGCTGTATTTCGGCCATGAATTTCGAAAGTAAGCGTTCAAAAAAAAATTGCTGTGTCCATTTCACTGCAGACCAAGGCCATCAGGGGTTAGTTTAGAGTCCTTGGGACTTGAATATATCCCCGAGGTTTCGGGAAATCGAGCCGAAGTTGGTTCAAAATCACGATGCGCGTAAGACGGTGTCGGCTACTCTTTCAGTCTTAAACTGAAGTGGGGCTATATTTCGGCTCAGAAGCCCGAAGGGGAGCGTTGAAAAAGTTTTGCTCTCTCCATTTCAATGCAAACCAGGGCAATCAGGAGTTACTTTAGAGTCCCCGGTACCGGAAAATATTTCCCATTTCCCGGGAAATCGAGCCAAAGTTGGTCAAAATCACGATGCGCATATGGCGGTCTCGGCTATTCTTTCATTCTTAAAGTGAACTCGGGCTATATTTCGGCCCAGACGCTCGAAAGTAAAAGTTCAAAAAGTTTTGCTGTGTCCATTTCACCGCGAACCAAGCCACATCAGGAGATAGTTTATAGTCTCCGGGACTGAAAAATATCCCCCAAGTTGCGGGAAATCGAGCCGAAGTTTATCAAAATCACGATAAGCGTAAAGCAGTCTCGGCTACTCTTTGAGTCTTAAAGTGACGTGGCTGTATATTTCGGCCCAGAAGCTCGAAAGTGAGCGTTCAAAAAGTTATGCTGTGCCCATTTCACTGCAAAGCAAGGCCCTCAGGAAGTAGTTTACAGTGCCTGGAACTGGAAAATATCCCCCAAGTTCCGCGAAATCGAGACGAAGTTGGTCAAAATAACGATTCGCGTAAGGCGGTCTCGAGGAAAACTTTTTGAACGCTCACTTTCGAGCTTGTGGGCCGAAATATAGCCACACTTTACTTTAAGACTGAAACAGTAGCCGAGACGGCATTTCGCGCATCGTGATTTTGATCAACTTCGGCTCGCTTTCCCAGAACTTGGGGAATATTTTCAAGTCCCGGGGACCCTAAACTAACTTTTGATAGCTTTGGTTTGCAGTGAAATGCACACAGCAAAACTTTTTGAACGCTCACTTTCGAGCTTCTGGACAGAAATATAGCCCGACTTTACTTTAAGAGTGAAAGAGTAGCCGAAACCGCTTTACGTATATCGTAATTTTGACGAACTTCGAATTTATTTCCTGGAACTTGGGGGATATTTTCCAGTCCCTTGGACGCTAAACTAAGTCGTGATGGCCTTGTTTTGAAGTGAAATGGACACAGCAAAACTTTTTGAACGCTCACTTTCAAGCTTTTGGGCCGAAATATAGGCACACTTGACTTTAAGACTGAAACAGTAGCCGAGACCACGTTACACGCATCATGAATTTGATCAACTTCGGCTCCAATTCCCGGGACTTGAGGGATATTTTCAAGTCCCGCGGACTCTAAACTAACTCCTGATGGCCTTGGTTTCCATTGAAATGGACACAGCACAGTTTTTTGAAAGCACACTTTGGAGATTCTGGGCCGAAATATAGCCCCACTTCACTTAAGACTGAAAGAGTAGCCGAGACCGCCTTGCTCGCATCGTGAGTTCGACAAACGTCGGATCGATATTCCGGAACTTGGGGGATATTTTCCAGTCCCAGGAGCTCTAAACTAACTCCTGATGGCCTTGGTTTGCAGTGAAATGGACAGAGCAAAACTTTTTGAATGCTCACCTTCGAGCTTCCTGGCCGAAATAAAGCCCCACTTTACATTAAGACTTAAAGAGTAACCGAGACCACCTTACGCGCATTGTCCTTTTGACAAGCTTCGGGTGGATCTCCCGGAACTTGGGGAACATTTTCCGGTCGCTTGGACGCTAACCTAAGTCCTGATGGCCTTGTTTTGCAGTGAAATAGACACAGCAAAACTTTTTCAACGCTCACTTTCGAGCTTGTGGGGCGAAATATAGCCACACTTTACTTTAAGACTGAAACAGTAGCCGAGACCGCATTTCGCGCATCGTGATTTTGATCAACTTCGGCTCGCTTTCCCGGAACTTGGGCAATATTTTCCAGTCCCGGGGACCCTAAACTAACTTTGAGAGCTTTGGTTTGCAGTGAAATGCACACAGCAAAACTTTTTGAACGCTCACTTTCGAGCTTCTGGACAGAAATATAGCCCGACTTTACTTTAAGACTGAAAGAGTAGCCGAAACCGCCTTACGTATATCGTAATTTTGACGAACTTCCAATGGATTTCCCGGAACTTGGGGGATATTTTCCAGTCCCTTGGACGCTAAACTAAGTCGTGATGGCCTTGTTTTGAAGTGAAATGGACACAGCAAAACTTTTTGAACGCTCACTTTCTAGCTTTTGGGCCGAAATATAGGCACACTTGACTTTAAGACTGAAACAGTAGCCGAGACCACGTTACGCGCATCATGAATTTGATCAACTTCGGCTCCAACTCCCGGACCTTGGGGCATATTTTCTTGTCTTGGGGACGCTAAACTAACTCCTCATGCCCTTGGTTTGCAGTGAAATGAACACAGCAAAACTTTTTGAAGGATCACTTTCGGGCTTCTGGGCCGAAATATAGCCCCACTTCACGTTAAGACTGAAAGGGTAGCCGAGACCGCCTTACGGGAATCGTTATTTTCACCAACTTCGGCTCGATTTCCCGGAAGTTGGGGGATATTTTCCAGTCCCGGGGACTCTAAACTAGCTCCTGATGGCTTTGGTTTGCAGTGAAATAAACACAGGGAAACTTTTTGAACGCTCACTTTCAAGCTCCTGGGCAGGAATAAAGCCTCACTTCACTTTAGGACTGAAAGAGGAAGCGAGACCGCCTAACGCGCACCGTGATTTTCACCAACTTGGGCTAAATTTCCCTGAACTTGGGGGATATTTTCCAGTCCCGAAGACCCTTAAGTAACCCCTGATGGCCTTGGTTTGCATTGAAATGGATACAGCAAAACTTTTTGAACGCTCACTTTTGAGCTTCTGGGCCGAAATATAGCCCCACTTCACTTTAAGACTGAAAGACTAGCCAAGACCGTCTTGCGCGCATCGTGATTTTGACCAACGTCTTCTCCATTTTCCGGAACTTGGGAAATATATTGCACTCCCGGGGACTCTAAACTAACTCCTGATTGCCTTGGTTTGCAGTGAAATAGACGCAGCAAATTTTTTGCAGCGCTCACTTTGGAGCTTCTGGGCCGAAATAGAGCCCCACCTCACTTTAAGACTGAAAGAGTAGCCGAGGCCGCCTTAGGCGCATCGTGATTTTGACCAACTTCGGCTTGATCTGCCAGAACTTAAAAGATATTTTCCAGTCCCGGGGACTCTAAACTAACTCATGATGGCCTTGGTTTTCAGTGAAATTGAGAGAGGAAAACCTTTTGAACGCTCAATTTCGAGCTTCTGGACAAAAATATTGCCCTACTTAACTTTAAGACTGAAAGAGTAGCCCAGACCGCCTTACGCGAATCGTTATTTTGACCAACTTCGTCTCGATTTCGCGGAACTTGGGGGATATTTTCCAGTTCCAGGCACTGTAAACTACTTCCTGAGGGCCTTGCTTTGCAGTGAAATGGGCACAGCATAACTTTTTGAACGCTCACTTTCGAGCTTCTGGGCCGAAATATACAGCCACGTCACTTTAAGACTCAAAGAGTAGCCGACACTGCTTTACGCTTATCGTGATTTTGACAAACTTCGGCTCGATTTCCCGCAACTTGGGGGATATTTTGATGTCCCGGAGACTGTAAACTATCTCCTGATGTGGCTTGGTTCGCGGTGAAATGGACACAGCAAAACTTTTTGAACTTTCACTTTCGAGCGTCTGGGCCGAAATATAGCCCGAGTTCACTTTAAGAATGAAATAATAGCCGAGACCGCCTTACGCGCATCGTGATTTTGACAAACTTTGGCTCGATTTCCCGGGAAATGGGAAATATTTTCCGGTACCGGGGACTCTAAAGTAACTCCTGATTGCCCTGGTTTGCATTGAAATGGAGAGAGCAAAACTTTTTCAACGCTCCCCTTCGGGCTTCTGAGCCGAAATATAGCCCCACTTCAGTTTAAGACTGAAATAGTAGCCGACACCGTCTTAGCGCATCGTGATTTTGAACCAACTTCGGCTCGATTTCCCGAAACCTCGGGGATATATTCAAGTCCCAAGGACTCTAAACTAACCCCTGATGGCCTTGGTCTGCAGTGAAATGGACACAGGAATTTTTTTTGAACGCTTTTTTTCGAAATTCTGGGTCGAAATATAGCCCCACTTCACTTTTAGACTGAAATAGTAGCCGAGACCGCCTTAGACGCATTGTGATTTTGACCAACTTCGGCTTGAGTTGCCAGAACTTAAGGGATATTTTCCAGTCCCGTAGACTCTAAACTAACCCATGATGGCCTTGGTTTTCAGTTAAATTGAGAGAGCAAAAGTTTTTGAACGCTCACTTTCGAGCTTCTGGGCCGAAATAGACAGCCACGTCACTTTAAGACTAAAAGAGTAGCCGAGACTGCTTTACGCGCATCGTGATTTTGACAAACTTCGGCTCGATTTCCCGGGACTTGGGGGATATTTTGATGTCCAGGAGACTTTAAAGAATCCCAAGTTTCGCCAGATCGAGCCGAAGATCCTCAAAATCACAATGCGCGTAAGGCGCTCCCGCCTACTCTTTCAGTCTTAAAAAGAAGTAGGGCTATATTTGGGCCAGCAAGCTCGAAAGTGCGCGTTCAAAAAGTGTTCCTGTGTCCATTTCACTGGAAACCAAGGCCATCAGGAGTTAGTTTAGAGTCCCCGGGACTGGAAAATATCCCCCTATTTGCGGGAAATCCAGCCGAAGTATCCCAAAATCACGATGCGCGTAACGCGGTCTCGGCTACTCTTTCAGTCTTAAAGTTAAGTGGGGCTATGTTTCGTCCCATAAGCTGGAAAGTGAGCGTTCAAAAAGTTTTGCTGTGTCCATTTAACTGCAAACTAAGGCCACCGCAAGTTAGTTCAGCTTCCCCGAAAATTGAAAATATTCGCCAACTTACGGGAAATCGAGCCGAAGTTGGTCAAAATGACGATGCGCGTAAGGCGGTCTCGGCAACTCTTTCAGTCTTAAAGTGAAGTAGGGCTCTATTTCGGCCGAGAAGCTCGAAAGTGAGCGTGCAAAAAAATGTGCTGTGTCCATTTCACTGCAAACCAAGGCCCTCAGCAGTTAGTTTAGAGTCCCCGGGACTGGAATATATCCCCGAAGTGCCGGGAAATCGAACGGAAGTTGGTCAAAATCACGATGCGCGTAAGACGGCCTCGGCTACTCTTTCAGTCTTAAAGTAAAGTGGGGCTATATTTCGGCCCAGAAGCTCGAAAGTGACCCTTTAAAAAGTTACGCTTTCTGCATTTAACTGCAAACCAAGGCCATCAGGAGTTAGTTTAAAGTCTCCCGGACTGGAAAATATCCCCCAAGTTCCGGGAAATCGAGCTGAACTTAGTCAAAATCACGATGCTCGTAAGGCGGTCTCGGCTACTTTTTCAGTCTTAAAGTGAAATACGGTTGTATTTCGGCCCAGAAGCTCGAAACTGAGCGTTCAAAAAGTTTTCCATCGTCCATTTCACTGCAAACCAAGGCCATCAGGAGTTGGTTTAGAGTCCCCGGGACTTGAAAATATCGCCCAAGTTCGGGGAAATCGAGCCGAATTTTGTCAAAATCACGATGCGCGTAAGGCGGTCTCGGCTACTCCTTCATTCTTAAAGTGAACTGGGGTTACATTTCGGCCCAGAAGCCCGAAAGTGAGCGTTCAAAAAGTTTTGCTGTGTTCATTTCACTGCAAACCAAGGCCATCAGGAGTTAGTTTAGACTCCCCGGGACAAGAAAATATGCCCCAAGGTCCGGGAAATTGAGCCGAGGTTGGTCAAAATCACGATGCCCCTAAAGTGGTCTCGGCTACTCTTTCTGTCTTAAAGTGAAGTGGGGCTATATTTCGGGCCACAAGCCCGAAAGTGAGCGTTCAAAAAGTTTTGCTGTGTCCATTTCACTGCAAACCGAGGCCATCAGGGGTTAGTTTAGAGTCCCCGGGACTGAAAAATATTGCCCAAGTTCCGGGGAATCGAACCGAAGTGAATCAAAATCACGATGCGCGAAATGCGGTATCGGCTACTGTTGCAGCCTTAAAGTGAAGTGGGGCTATATTTCGGTCCAGAGGCCCGAAAGTAAGCGTTCAAAAAGTTTTGCTGTGTTCTTTTACTGAAAAACAAGGCCATCACGAGTTACTTTAGCGTCCCTGGGGCTGGAAAATATTCCCGAAGTTCCGGGAAAGCGAGCTGAAGTTGGTCAAAATTATCATGCTCCCAAAGCAGTTTCGGCTACCCTTTCAGTCTTAAAGTGAAGTGGGGCTATATTTCGGCCCACAAGCTCGAAAGTGAGCGTTCAAAAAGTTTTGCTGTGTGCATTTCACTGCAAATCGAAGCTATCAAAAGTTAGTTTAGGGTCCCCGCGACTGGAAAATATTCCCCAAGTTCCAGTAAAGCGAGCCGAAGTTGATCAACATCACGATGAGCGAAATGCGGGGTCGGCTACTCTTTCAGTCTTAAAGTAAAGTGTGGCTATATTTCGGCCCACAAGCTCGAAAGTGAGCGTTCAAAAAGTTTTGCTCTGTCCATTTCAATGAAGAGCAAGGTCATCAGGAGTTACTTTAGAGTCCCCGGGACTGGAAAATATCCCCCAAGTTCCGAGAAATCGATCCGAAAAAGGTCAAAATCACGATGCGCGTAAGGCGATCTCGGCTACTCATTCAGTCTTAAAGTGAAGTGGGGCTATATTTCGGCCCACAAGCTCCAAAGCGGGCGTTCAAAAAGTTATGCTGTGCCCATTTCAGTGCAAACCAAGGCCATCCGAAGTTAGTTTAGAGTCCCCCGGACTGGAAAATATCCCAAAAGTTGCGTGAAATCGAGCTGAACTTGGTCTAACTGACGATGCGCGTGAGGCGGTCTCGGCTACTATTTCAGTCTCAAAGTAAAGTGGCATTTTATTTCGGCCCAGAAGCTACAAAGAGAGTGTTCAAAAAGCTTTCCTTTTTCCTTTTCACTGAAAACCAACGCCATCAGGAGTTAGTTTAGAGCCCGCGGAAATGGAATATATCCCCCAAGTTCCGGGAAACCGACTCGAAGTTGGTCAAAATCACGATTTGCGCAAGACGGTCTCGGCTACTCTTTGAGTCTTAAAGTAAAGTGGGGCTATATTTCGGTCCAGAAGCTCGAGAGTGAGCGTTCAAAAAGTTTCGCTGTGTCCATTTCACTGAAAACCAAGACAATCACGAGTTAGTTTAGAGTCCCCGGGACTGGAAAATATCCCCCAAGTTCC
Organism: Orbicella franksi; assembly: GCF_964199315.1. NCBI lineage: Eukaryota > Metazoa > Cnidaria > Anthozoa > Scleractinia > Merulinidae > Orbicella > Orbicella franksi. The sequence goes on from NC_138151.1 coordinate 938,267, forward strand.
GGGAAATCGAGCCGAAGTTGGTCAAAATCACAGTGCGCTTAAGGCGGTGTCGGCTACTCCTTCAGTCTTAAAGAGAAGTAGGGCTCTATTTCGGCCCACAAGCTCAAAGCTAAAAAAAAATTACTGTGCTTATTTCACTGCAAACCAAGGCTATCAGGAGTTAGTTTAGAGTCCCCGGGAGTGGAATGTATTTCCCAAGTTCCGGAAAATCGAGAAGACGTTGGTCAAAATCACGATGCGCGTAAGATCTTCTCGGCTACTCTTTCAGTCTTAAAGTGAAGTGGGGCTATATTTCGGTCCAGAAGCTCAAAAGTGAGCGTTCAAAAAGTTTTGCTGTATCCATTTCAATGCAAACCAAGGCCATCAGGGGTTACTTAAGAGTCCTCGGGACTGGAAAATATCCCCCAAGTTCCGGTAAATCGAGCCGAAGTTGGTCAAAATCACGATGTGCGTAAGGTGGTCTCGGCTACTCTATCAGTCTTAAAGTGAAGTGAGGCAATATTTCGGCCCAGAAGCTCGAAAGTGAGTGTTTCAAAAGTTTTGCTCTGTCACTTTCAGTGCGAACCAAGGCCATCAGAAGTTACTTTAAAGTCCCCGGGACTGGAGAATAACCCCCAAGTCCCGGGAAATCGAGCCGAAGTTGATCAAATTCATGATGCGCGTAACGTGGTCTCGGCTACTGTGTCAGTCTTAAAGTGAAGTGTAGCTATATTTCGGCCCACAAGCTAGAAAGTGAGCGTTCAAAAAGTTTTGTTGTGTCCATTTTACTTCAAAACAAGGCCATCAGGACTTAGTTTAGCGTCCAAGCGACTGCAAAATATCCCCCCAGTTCCGGGAAATCCATTCGAAGTTCGTCAAAATTACGATGCGCGTAAGGCGGTCTGATCTACTCTTTCAGTCTTAAAGTAAAGTGGGGCTATATTTCTGCCCAGAAGCTCCAAAGTTGTGCTCTGTCCATTTCACTGAAAACCAAGGCCATCAGGAGTTACTTTAGAGTCCCTTTGACTGGAATATATCCCCCAAGTTTCAAAATCACGATTCGCTCAAGACGGTCTCGCCTACTCTTTCAGTCTTAAAGTAAAATGGGGCTCTATTTCGGCCCAGAAGCTCGAGAGTGAGCGTTCAAAAACTTTCGCTCTGTCCATTTCACTGCAAACCAAGACAAGCAGGAGTTAGTTGAGAGTCCCCGGGACTGGAAAATATTCCCCATGTTCCGGGAAATCCACCCGAAGTTTGTCAAAATCACGATGCACGTAAGGCGGTCTCGCCTACTCTTTCAGTCTTAAAGTGAAGTGTGGCTATATTTAGGCCCACAAGCTCGAAAGTGAGCGTTCAAAAAGTTTTGCTGTGTCCATTTCACTGGAAACCAAGGCCATCAGGAGTTAGTATAGAGTCCGCCGGACTGGAATATATTCTCCAAATTCCAGGAAATGGCACCGAAGTTGATGAAAATTACGATGCGCGTAACGGGCTCTCGGCTATTCTTTCAGTCTTAAATTTAAGTAGGGCTATATTTCGGCCCTGAAGCTCGAAGGTGAGCGTTCAGAATGTTTTGCTGTGTTCATTAAACTGCAAACCAAGGTCGTCGGGAGTTAGTTTAGCGTCCCCGGGACTGTAAATTATTCGGCAACTTCCGAGAAATCGAGCAAAAGTGGCCCAAAATCACGATACGCGTAAAGCGGTCTCGGCTACTCTTTCAGTCTTAAAATTAAGGGGCGCTATATTTCGACCAAGAAGCTCGAGACCGGGCGTGCGCTAATTTTACCTGTGTCCATTTCACTGACATCTTAGGCCATCAGGAGTTAGTTTAGAGTCCTTGGCACTGGAAAATATTTCCCAAATTCTGGCAGATCGAGCCAAAGTTGCTCAAAATCACGATGCGCGTAAGGCGGTCTCGGCTACTCTTTCAGTCTTAAAATGAAGTGGGGCTATTTTTCGGCCGACAAGCTCAACACCGAGCGTGGTCTCCTTTTGCCTGTGTACATATCACTGAAAACTAAGTTCATCAGGAGTTAGCATAGAGTCCTCGGGACTGGAAAATAATCCCCGAATTCCGGCAAATCGAGCCAAAGATGCTCAAAATCACGATGCGCGTAAGGCGGTCTCGGCTACTCGTTTACTCCGAAAATGAAGTGGGGCTATATTTCGGTTCTACAAGCTCGACATCGAGCGTGCTCTCCTTTTACCTGTGTCCATTTCCCTAACAACTAAGTCGATCAGGAGATAGTCTAGAATCCTCGAGACTGGAAGCTATCCTCCAAGTTTCGGCAAATTGAGCCATACTTTCTTAAAATTACGGTAAGCCTACCGCAGTTTCGTTTACTCTTTCAGTCTTAAAATGAACAGGGGCTACATTTCGGGCTAGAAGCTCGACACCGAGCGTGCGCTCGTGTTACCTGTGACCATTTTACTGAAAACTAAGGCCATCAAGAGTTAGGGTAGAGTCCCCGGGACTGGAAAATATCCCCCAAGTTTTGGCAGATCGAGCCATAGTGGCTAAAAAATTCGATGCGCTTAAGGCGGTTTCGTGTACACTTTCAGTCTTAAAATAAAGTGGGGCTATATTTCAGCCTACAACCTGGAAACCTAGCGTGCACCCGTTTTACCTGTGTCCATTTCACTAAAAACCAAGGCATTCAGGAGTTAGTTTAGAGCTTCCGATACTGGAAAATATCCCCCAAGTCCCAGGAAATCAAGCCGAAGTTCGACAAAATTACCATGCGCGTAAGGCGGTCCCGGCTACTCTTTCAGTCTTAAAGTGAAGTGGGGCTATATTTCGGCCCAGAAGCTCGAAAGTGAACGTTCAAAGAGTTTGGCTGTGTCCATTTCACTGAAAACCAAGGCCATCAGGAATTAGTTTAGTGTGCCCGGGACTGCGAATTATCTCCCAAATTCCGGGAAATCGAGCCGAAGTAGCCCAAAATCACGATGCGCGTAAGGCGGTCTCGGCTAGACTTTCAGTCTTACAGTGAAGTAGGGCTATGCTTCGGCCCAGAAGTTCAAACGTGAGCGTTCAAAAAGTTATGCTGTGTCCATTTCACTGCAAACCAAGGTAATCACGAGTTAGTTTAGAGTCCCCGGTACCGGATAATATCCCCCATTTCCCGGGAAATCGAGCCAAAGTTAGTCAAAATCACGATGCGCGTAAGGCGGTCCCGGTTACTCTTTCATTCTTAAAGTGAACTGGGGCAATATTTCCGCCTAGAAGCTCGAAAGTGAGCGTTCAAAAAGTTGTGCTGTGTCCATTTCACTCTAGAGCAAGGCCATCAGGAGTTACTTTAGAGTCCGCGGGACTGGAAAATATCCCCCAAGTTCTGGGAAATCGAGCCGAAGTTGGTCAAAATTAGGATGGGCGTAAGGCGGTCTCGGCTACTCTATCACTCTCAAAGTGAAGTGCAGCTATATTTCGGCCCAGAAGCTCAAAAGTGAGGGTTCAAAAAGTTTTGCTGTGTCCATTTTACTGCAGATCAAGGACTTCGGGGGTCAGTTTAGAGTCCCTGGGACTGGAAAATATCCCCCAAGTTCCGGGAAATTTAACCGAAGTTGGTCAAAATCACGACGCGCGTACGGCGGTCTCGGCTACTCTTTCAGTCTTAAAGTGAAGTGGGGCAATATTTCGGCCCAGAAGCTGGAAACTGAGTGTTTCAAAAGTTTTGCTGTGTCCATTTCACAGCAAAACAAGGCCATCACGACTTAGTTTAGCATCCAAGGGACTGGAAATATCCCCCAAGTTACGGGAAATCCACCCGAAGTTAGTCAAAATCACGATTCGGTTAAGGGGGTCTCGGCTACTCTTTCAGTCTTAAGGTAAAGTGGGCTTAGATTTAACTTCAGAAGCTCGAAAGTAAGGGTTCAAAAATCTTTGTCTCTATATCACTCACATCTTAGACAATCAGGAGTAAGTTTAGAGACTTTGGGACTGGAAAATATCTCCCAAGTTTCGCCAGATCGAGCCGAAGATCCTCAAAAACACAATGCGCGTAAGGCGCTCCCGCCTACTCTTTCAGCCTTAAAAAGAAGTAGGGCTATATTTCGGCCAGAAGCTCGAAAGTGCGCGTTCAAAAAGTGTTCCTGTGTCCATTTCACTGGAAGCCAAGGCCATCAGGAGTTAGTTTAGAGTCCCCGGGACTGGACAATATCCCCCTATTTGCGGGAAATCCAGCCGAAGTATCCCAAAATCACGATGCGCGTAAAGCGGTCTCGCTTACTGTTTGAGTCTTAAAGTTAAGTGGGGCTATTTTTCGACCCATAAGCTCGAAAGTGAGCGTTCAAAAAGTTTTGCTGTGTTCATTTAACTGCAAACTTAAGCCATCGGAAGTTAGTTTAGCTTCGCTGGGAATTGAAAATATTCGCCAACTTCCGGGAAATCGAGCCGAAGTTGGTCAAAATGACGATGCGCGTAAGGCGGTCTCGGCTACTCTTTTAGTCTTATAGTGAAGTAGGGCTATATTTCGGCAGGGAAGCTCGAAAGTGAGCGTTCAAAAAAATGTGCTGTGTCCATTACACTGCAAACCAAGGCCATCAGCAGTTAGTTTAGAGTCCTCGGGACTGGAATATATCCCCGAAGTGCCGGGAAATGGAACGGAAGTTGGTCAAAATCACGATGCGCGTAAGACGGTCTCGGCTACTCTTTCAGTCTTAAAGTAAAGTGGGGCTATATTTCGGCCCAGAAGCTGGAAAGCGACCCTTTAAAAAGTTACGCTTTCTGCATTTAACTGCAAACCAAGGCCATCAGGAGTTAGTTTAAAGTCCCTCGGACTGGAAAATATCCCCCAAGTTCCGGGAAATCGAGCTGAACTTGGTCAAAATCACGATGCTCGTAATGCGGTCTCGGCTACTATTTCAGTCTTAAAGTAAAATACGGTTGTATTTCGCCCCAGAAGCTCGAAACTTAGCGTTCAAAAGGTCTTCCTGCATCCATTTCACTGCAAACCAAGGCCATCAGGAGTTGGTTTAGAGTCCCCGGACTTGAAAATATCGCCAAAATTCTAGAAAATTGAGCGGAAGTTGCTCAAATTCACGATGCGCGTAAGGTGGTCTCGCCTACTCTTTCAGTCTTAAAATGAAGTGGGGCTATATTTCATGCCAGAAGCTCGAAAATAAGCCTTCAAAAAGTGTTACTGTGTTCATTTCACTGCAAACCAAGGCTATCAGGAGTTAGTTTAGACTCCTCGGGACTGGAAAATAATGCGGAAGTTCGGGGAAATCGAGCCGAATTTTGTGAAAATTACGATGCGCGTAAGGCGGTCTCGGCTACTCTTTCATTCTTAAAGTGAACTGGGGGTATATTTGGGCCGAGAAGCTAGAAAGTGAAAGTTCAAAAAGTTTTGCTGTGTTCATTTCACTGCAAACGAAGGCCATCAGGGTTAGTTTAGACTCCTCGGGACTGGAAAATATCGCCCAACTTCGGGGAAATCGAGCCGAATTCAGTCAAAATTACGATGCGCGTAAGGCGGTCTCGGCTACTCTTTCATTCTTAAAGTGAACTGGGGCTATATTTCGGCCCAGAAGCTAGAAAGTTTTGCTTTGTCCATTTTACTGAAGTTTGTCAAAATTGCGATGCGCGTAAAGCAGTCTGGGCTACTCTTTTACTCTTAAAGTGACGTGGCCATCAGGAGTTAGTTTAGAGTCCCCGGGACTGCAATATATTTCCCAAGTTCCGGAAAATGGAGAAGACGTTGGTCAAAATCAGGATGCGCGCAGGACGGTCTTGGCTAGTCTTTCAGTCTTAAAGTGAAGTGGGGCTATATTTCGGCCCAGAAGCTCAAAAGTGAGCTTCAAAAAGTTTTGCTGTTTCCATTTCAATGCAAACGAAGGCCATCAGGGGTTACTTAAGAGTCTTCGGGACTGGAAAATATCCCCCGAAGTTCAGGGAAATTTAGCCCAAGTTGGTCACAATCACGGTGCGCGTTAGGCGGTCTCGCTTACTGTTTCAGTCTTAAAGTGAAGTGAGGCTTTATTCCTGCCCAGGAGCTTGAAAGTGAGCGTTCAAAAAGTTTCCCTGTGTTTATTTCACTTCGAACCAAAGCCATCAGGAGCTAGTTTAGAGTCCCCCGGACTGGAAAATATCCCCTAATTTCCGGGAAATCGAGCCGAAAATGGTCAAAATCACGATTTGCGTAAGGTAGTCTCGGCTACTCTTTCAGTCTTAAAGTGAAGTGGGGCTATATTTCGGGCCAGAAGCCCGAAAGTGAGCGTTCAAAAAGTTTTGCTGTGTTCATTTCACTGCAAACCAAGGCCATCAGGAGTTAGTTTAGCATCCCCGGGACAAGAAAATATGCCCCAAGGTCCGGGAAATTGAGCCGAGGTTGGTCAAAATCACGATGCCCCTAAAGTGGTCTCGGCTACTCTTTCTGTCTTAAAGTGAAGTGGTGCTATATTTCGGGCCACAAGCCCGAAAGTGAGCGTTCAAAAAGTTTTGTTGTGTCCATTTCACTGCAAACCGAGGCCATCAGGGGTTAGTTTAGAGTCCCCGGGACTGAAAAATATTGCCCAAGTTCCGGGGAATCGAACCGAAGTTAATCAAAATCACGATGCGCGAAATGCGGTATCGGCTACTGTTTCAGTCTTAAAGTGAAGTGGGGCTATATTTCGGCCTAGCAGCCCGAAAGTGAGCGTTCAAAAAGTTTTGCTTTGTGCTTTAACTTAAAAACAAGGCCATCACGAGTTAGATTAGCGTCCCTGGGACTGGAAAATATTCCCCAAGTTCCGGTAAATCGAGCTGAAGTTGGTCAAAATCACGATGCTCCCAAAGCGGTCTCCGCTACCCTTTCAGTCTTAAAGTGAAGTGGGGCTATATTTCTGTCCAGAAGCTCGACAGTGAGCGTTCAAAAAGTTTTGCTGTGTGCATTTCACTGCAAACCAAAGCTATCAAAAGTTAGTTTAGAGTCCCCGGGACTGGAAAATATTCCCCAAGTTCCGGGAGATCCACCCGAAGTTTGTCAAAATCAGATTGCGCGTAAGGTGGTCTCGGTTACTCTTTAAGTCTTAAAGTAAAGTTGAGCTTTATTTCGGCCAGGAAGCTCGAAGGTGAGCGTTCAAAAAGTTTTTCTCTGTCCATTTCACTGCAAACCAAGGCCATCAGGAGTTAGTTTAGAGTTCCTGGGACTGGAAAATATCCCCCAAGTTCCGGAATATCGACCCGGAGTAAGTCAAACTCACGATGCGAGCAAGGCGGTCTCGGCTACTCTTTCAGTCTTAAGTGAAGTGGGGCTATATTTCGGCCCAGAATCTCGAAGCTGTGCGTTCAAAAAATTGTGCTGTGTCCATTTCAATGAAAACCAAGGCCATCAGGAGTTAGTTTAGAGTCCCCGGGACTGGAAAATATCCCTCAAGTCCCGGGATTTGGAGCCGAAGTTGATCAAATTCATGATGCGCGTAACGTGGTCTCGGCTACTGTTTCAGTCTCAAAGTCAAGTGTGCCTATATTTCGGCTCAATAGCTAGAAAGTGAGCGTTCAAAAAGTTTTGCTCTGTGCATTTCACTGCAAACCAAAGCTATCAAAGTTAGTTTAGGGTCCCCGGGACTGGAAAATATTCCTCAAATTCCGGGAAAGCGAGCCGAAGTTGATCAAAATCACGGTGCGCGAAATGCGGTCTCGGCTACTGTTTCAGTCTTAAAGTAAAGTGTGGCTATATTTCGGCCCACAAGCTCGAAAGTGAGCGTTCAAAAAGTTTTGCTCTGTCCATTTCAATGCAAAGCTAAGGCGATCAGGAGTTCGTTTAGAGTCCCCGGGACTGGAAAATATCCCCCAAGTTCCAAGAAATCGATCCGAAAAAGGTCAAAATCACGATGCGCGTAAGGCGATCTCGGCTACTCTTTCAGTCTTAAAGTGAAGTGGGGCTATATTTCGGCCCACAAGCTCCAAAGTGGGCGTTCAAAAAGTTACGCTGTGCCCATTTCAGTGCAAACCAAGGCCATCCGGAGTTAGTTTAGAGTTCCCCGGACTGGAAAATATCCCAAAAGTTGCATGAAATCGAGCTGAACTTGGTCTAACTCACGATGCGCGTGAGGCGGTCTCGGCTACTGTTTCAGTCTGAAAGTGAAGTGGCATTCTATTTCGGCCCAGAAGCTACAAAGAGAGTGTTCAAAAAGCTTTCCTTTTTCCATTTCACTGAAAACCAAGGCCATCAGGAGTTAGTTTAGAGCCCGCGGAAATGGGATATATCCCCCAAGTTCCGGGAAACCGACCCGAAGTTGGTCAAAATTACGATTTGCGCAAAACGTAAGGCGGTCTCATCTACTCTTTCAGTCTTAAAGTAAAGTGGGGCTATATTTCTGCCCAGAAGCTCCAAAGTTTAGCTCTGTCCATTTCACTGAAAACCAAGGCCATCAGGAGTTACTTTAGAGTCCCTTTGACTGGAATATATCCCCCAAGTTTCGAGAAATAAACGCGAAATATGTCAAAATCACGATTCGCTCAAGACGGTCTCGCCTTCTCTTTCAGTCTTAAAGTAAAATGGGGCTCTATTTCGGCCCAGAAGCTCGAGAGTGAACGTTCAAAAACTTTCGCTGTGTCCATTTCACTGCAAACCAAGACAAGCAGGACTTAGTTGAGAGTCCCCGGGACTGGGAAATATCCCCCAAGTTCCGGGAAATCAACCCGAAGTTTGTCAAAATCACGATGCGCGTAAGGCGGTCTCGGCTACTCTTTCAGTGTTAAAGTAATTGAGGGCTATATTTTGGCCCAAAAGCTCGAAATTGAGCGTTCAAAAAGTTTTGCTGGGGCCATTTTACTGCAAACCAAGGCCATCAGGAATTAGTTTAGAGTCCTCAGAACTCCTCCTAAGTTCCGGCAAATCGAGCCGAAGTTGCTCAAAATCACGATGCACGTAAGGCGGTCTCGGCTACTCTTTCAGTCTTCAAGTGAAGTGGGGTTCTATTTCGGTCCAATAGCTCGAAAGTATGCGTTCAAAACTTTTTCTGTTTCCGTTTCACTGCAAACCAAGACCAGCACGAGTTAGTTTAGAGTCCCCGGGACTGGAAAATATTCTCGAAATTCCAGCAAATGGCGGCGATGTTGATGAAAATTACGATGCGCGAAACGGGCTCTCGGCTATTCTTTCAGTCTTAAATTTAAGTAGGGCTATATTTCGGCCCTGAAGCTCGAAGGTGAGCGTTCAGAATGTTTTGCTGTGTTCATTAAACTGCAAACCAAGGTCATCGGGAGTTAGTTTAGCGTCCCCGGGACTTTAAATTATTCGCCAACTTCCGAGAAATCGAGCAAAAGTGGCCCAAAATCACGATGCGCGTAAGGCGGTCTCGACTACTCTTTCAGTCTTAAAATTAAGGGCGGCTATATTTCGACCTAGAAGCTCGAGACCGGGCGTGCGCTAATTTTACCTGTGTCCATTTCACTAACATCTTAGGCCATCAGGAGTTAGTTTAGAGTCCTTGGCACTGGAAAATATTTCCCAAATTTTGGCAGATCGAGCCAAAGCTGCTCAAAATCACGATGCGCGTAAGGCGGTCTCGGCTACTCTTTCAGTCTTAAAATGAAGTGGGGCTATATTTCGGCCGACAAGCTCAACACCGAGCGTGCGCTCCTTTTGCCTGTGTAAATATCACTGAAAACTAAGTTCATCAGGAGTTAGCATAGAGTCCTTGGGACTGGAAAATATCCCCCGAATTCCGGCAAATCGAGCCTAGGATGCTCAAAGTCACGATGCGCGTAAGGCGGTCTCGGCTACTCGTTTACTCCGAAAATGAAGTGGGGCTATATTTCGGTTCTACAAGCTCGACACCGAGCGTGCTCTCCTTTTACCTGTGTCCATTTCACTAAGAACTAAGTCCCTCAGGAGATAGTTTAGAATCCTCGAGACTGGAAGCTATCCTCCAAGTTTCGGCAAATTGAGCTATACTTTCTTGTAAATTACGATAAGCGTACGGCAGTTTCGTTTACTCTTTCAGTCTTAAAATGAACAAGGTTTACATTTCGGCCTAGGCAATCTGGAGTTAGTTTAGAGTCCCCGGTACCGGAAAATATCCCCTATTTCCCGGGAAATCGAGCCAAAGTTGGTCAAAATCACGATGCGCGTAAAGCGGTCCCGGTTACTCTTTCATTCTTAAAGTGAACTGGGGCAATATTTCCGCCTAGAAGCTCGAAAGTGAGCGTTCAGAAAGTTGTGCTGTGTCCATTTCACTCTAGAGCAAGGCCATCAGGAGTTACTTTAGAGTCCGTGGGAGTGGAAAATATCCCCCAAGTTCTGGGAAATCGAGCCGAAGTTGGTCAAAATTACGATGGGCGTAAGGCGGTCTCCAGTACTCTTTCACTCTTAAAGTGAAGTGCAGCTATATTTCGGCCCAGAAGCTCAAAAGTGAGGGTTCAAAAAGTTTTGCTGTGTCCATTTTACTGCAGATCAAGGACGTCGGGGGTCAGTTAAGAGTCCCCGGGACTGGAAAATATCCCCGAAGTTCCGGGAAATTTGACCGAAGTTGGTCAAAATCACGACGCGCGTACGGTGGTCTCGGCTACTCTCTCAGTCTTAAAGTGAAGTGGGGCAATATTTCGGCCCAGAAGCTCGAAACTGAGTGTTTCAAAAGTTTTGCTGTGTCCATTTCACTGCAAAACAGGGCCATCACGACTTAGTTTAGCATCCAAGGGACTGGAAATATCCCCCAAGTTACGGGAAATCCACCCGAAGTTAGTCAAAATCACGATGGGCTTAAGGGGGTTCGGCTACTCTTTCAGTCTTAAGGTAAAGTGGGCTTAGATTTAACTCCAGAGGCTCGAAAATAGGGGTTCAAAAATTTTTCTCTATTTCACTCACATGTTAGAAAATCAGGAGTGAGTTTAGAGACTTTGGGACTAGAAAATATCTCTCAAGTTTCGCCAGATCGAGCCGAAGATCCTCAAAATCACAATGCGCGTAAGGCCCTCCCGCCTACTCTTTCAGTCTTAAAAAGAAGTAGCGCTATATTTCGGTCAGCAAGCTCGAAAGTGCGCGTTCAAAAAGTGTTCCTGTGTCCATTTCACTGGAAACCAAGGCCATCAGGAGTTAGTTTAGAGTCCCCGGGACTGGAAAATATCCCCCTATTTGCGGGAAATCGAGCCGAAGTATCCCAAAATCACGATGCGCGTAAGGCGGTCTCGGTTTCTCTTTCAGTCTTAAAGTGAACTGGGGCTATTTTTCGACCCATAAGCTCGAAAGTGAGCGTTCAAAAAGTCTTGCTGTGTCCATTTAACTGGAAACTAAGGCCATCGGAAGTTAGTTTAGCCTCCCCGGGAATTGAAAATATTCGCCAACTTCCGGGAAATCGAGCCGAAGTTGGTCAAAATGACGATGGGCGTAAGGCGGTCTCGGCAACTCTTTCAGTCTTAAAGTGAAGTAGGGCTATATTTCGGCCGAGAAGCTCGAAAGTGAGCGTTCAAAAAAATGTGCTGTGTCCATTTCACTGCAAACCAAGGCCATCAGCAGTTGGTTTAGAGTCCCCGGGACTGGAATATATCCCCGAAGTGCCGGGAAATCGAACGGAAGTTGGTCAAAATCACGATGCGCGTAAGACCGCCTCGGCTACTCTTTCAGTCTTAAAGTAAAGTGGGGCTATATTTCGGCCCAGAAGCTCGAAAGTGACCCTTTAAAAAGTTACGCTTTCTGCATTTAACTGCAAACCAAGGCCATCAGAAGTTAGTTTAAAGTCTCCCGGACTGGAAAATATCCCCCAAGTTCCGGGAAATCGAGCTGAACTTGGTCAAAATCACGATGCTCGTAATGCGGTCTCGGCTACTATTTCAGTCTTAAAGTGAAATACGGTTGTATTTCGGCCCAGAAGCTCGAAACTGAGCGTTCAAAAAGTTTTCCTGCGTCCATTTCACTTCAAACCAAGGCCATCAGGAGTTAGTTTAGAGTCCCCGGGACTTGAAAATATCGCCAAAATTCTAGAAAATCGAGCGGAACTTGCTCAAATTCTCGATGCGCATAAGGCGGTCTCGCCTACTCTTTCAGTATTAAAGTGAAGTGGGGCTATATTTCATCCCAGAATCCCGAAAATAAGCCTTCAAAAAGTGTTACTGTGTTCATTTCACTGCAAACCATGGCCATCAGGAATTAGTTTAGACTCCTCGGGACTGGAAAATATCGCCCAAGTTGGGGGAAATCGAGCCGAATTTTGTCAAAATCACGATGGGCGTAAGACAGTGTCGGCTACTCTTTCAGTCTTAAACTGAAGTGGGGCTATATTTCGGCTCAGAAGCCCGAAGAGGAGCGTTGAAAAAGTTTTGCTCTCTCCATTGCAAACCAAGGCAATCAGGAGTTACTTTAGAGTCCCCGGTACCGGAAAATATTCCCCCTTTCCCGGGAAATCGAGCCAAAGTTGGTCAAAATCACGATGCGCGTAAGGCGGTCTCGGCTATTCTTTCATTCTTAAAGTGAACTCGGGCTGTATTTCGGCCCAGAAGCTCGAAAGTGAAAGTTCAAAAAGTTTTGCTGTGTCCATTTCACCGCGAACCAAGCCACATCAGGAGATAGTTTACAGTCTCCAGGACATCAAAATATCCCTCAAGTTTCGGGAGATCGAGCCGAAGTTTGTCAAAATCACGATGCCCGAAAAGCAGTCTCGGCTACTCTTTGAGTCTTAAAGTGACGTGGCTGTATATTTCGGGCCAGAAGCTCGAAAGTGAGCGTTCAAAAAGTTATGCTGTGCCCATTTTACTGCAAAGCAAGGCCCTCAGGAAGTAGTTTACAGTGCCCGGAACTAGAAAATATCCCCCAAGTTCCGCGAAATCGAGACGAAGTTGGTCAAAATAACGATTCGCGTAAGGCGGTCTCGGCTACTCTTTCAGTCTTAAAGTGAAGTAGGGCTATATTTCGGTCCAGAAGCTCGAAAGTGAGCGTTCAAAAAGGTTTCCTCTCTGAATTTCACTGAAAACCAAGGCCATCATGAGTTAGTTTAGAGTCCCCGGGACTGGAAAATATCTTTTAAGTTCTGGCAGATCAAGCCGAAGTTGGTCAAAATCACGATGCGCCTAAGGCGGCCTCGGCTACTCTTTCAGTCTTAAAGTGAAGTGGGGCTCTATTTCGGCCCAGAAGCTCCAAAGTGAGCGCTGCAAAAAATTTGCTGTGTCCATTTCACTGCAAACCAAGGCCATCAGGAGTTAGTTTAGAGTCCGCGGGACTGCAATATATTTCCCAAGTTCCGGAAAATGGAGAAGACGTTGGTCAAAATCACGATGCGCGTAAGACGGTCTTGGCTAGTCTTTCAGTCTTAAAGTGAAGTGGGGCTATATTTCGGCCTAGAAGCTCAAAAGTGAGTGTTCAAAAAGTTTTGCTGTATCCATTTCAATGCAAACGAAGGCCATCAGGGGTTCCTTAAGAGTCTTCGGGGCTTGAAAATATCCCCCAAGTTCAGGGAAATTTAGCCGAAGTTCGTCAAAATCAGGGTGCGCGTTAGGCGGTCTCGCTTACTCTTTCAGTCTTAAAGTGAAGTGAGGCTTTATTGCTGCCCAGGAGCTTGAAAGTGAGCGTTCAAAAAGTTTCCCTGTGTTTATTTCACTGCAAACCAAAGCCATCAGGAGGTAGTTTAGAGTCCCCGGGACTGGAAAATATCCCCCAACTTCCGGGAAATCGAGCCGAAGTTGGTCAAAATAACGATTCGCGTAAGGCGGTCTCGGCTACTCTTTCAGTCTTAAAGTGAAGTGGGGCTATATTTCCGGCCAGAAGCCCGAAAGTGATCGTTCAAAAAGTTTTGCTGTGCTCATTTTACTGCAAACCAAGGCCATCAGGAGTTAGTTTAGCGTCCCCGGGACAAGAAAATATTCCCCAAGATCCGGGAAATTGAGCCGAGGTTCGTGAAAATCACGATGCCCCTAAAGTGGTCTCGGCTACTCTTTCTGTCTTAAAGTGAAGTGGATCTATATTTCGGGCGACAAGCCCGAAAGTGAGCGTTCAAAAAGTTTTGCTGTGTCCATTTCACTGCAAACCAAGTCAATCAGGGGTTAGTTTAGAGTCCCCGGGACTGAAAAATATTGCCCAAGTTCCGGGGAATCGAACCGAAGTTGATCAAAATCACGATGCGCGAAATGCGGTATCGGCTACTGTTTCAGTCTTAAAGTGAAGTGGGGCTATATTTCGGCCCAGAAGCCCGAAAGTGAGCATTCAAAAAGTTTTGCTGTGTTCTTTGAATGAAAAACAAGTCCATCAGGAGTTAGTTTAGCGTCCCTGGGACTGGAAAATATTCCCCAAGTTCCGGTAAATCGAGCTGAAGTTGGTCAAAATCACGATGCTCGGAAACCTGTTTCGGCTACCCTTTCAGTCTTAAAGTGAAGTGGGGCTATATTTCTGTCCAGAAGCTCGAAAGTGAGCGTTCAAAAAGTTTTGCTGTGTGCATTTCACTGCAAACCAAAGCTATTAAAAGTTAGTTTAGGGTCCCTGGGACTCTCAAATATTCCCCAAGTTCCGGGAAAGCGAGCCGAAGTTGATCAAAATCACGATGCGCGAAATGCGGTCTCGGCTACTGTTTCAGTCTTAAAGTCAAGTGTGGCTATATTTTGGCCCACAAGCTGGAAAGTGAGCGTTCAAAAAGTTTTGCTGTGTCCATTTCACTGCAAAACAAGGCCATCAGGACTTAGTTTTGCGTCCAAGGGACTGGAAAATGTTCGCCAAGTTCCGGGAGATCCACCCGAAGTTTGTCAAAATCACAATGCGCGTAAGGTGCTCTCGGTTACTCTTTAAGTCTTAAAGTGAAGTGGGGGTTTATTTCGGCCATGAAGCTCGAAGGTGAGCGTTCAAAAAGTTTTGTTCTGTCCATTTCACTGCAAACCAAGGCCATCAGGAGTTAGTTTAGAGTTCCTGGGACTGGAAAATATCCCCCGAGTTCCGGAATATAGACCGGAAGTTTGTCAAACTCACGATGCGAGCAAGGCGGTCTCGGCTACTCTTTAAGTCTTAAAGTAATGTCGGGCTATATTTCTGTCCAGAAGCTCGAAAGTGAGCGTTCAAAAAGTTTTGCTGTGTGCATTTCCCTGCAAACCAAAGGTATCAAAGTTAGTTTAGGGTCCCCGGGACTGGAAAATATTCCCCAAGTTCCGGGAAAGCGAGCCAAAGTTCATCAAAATCACGATGCGCGAAACGTGGTGTCGGCTACTGTTTTAGTCTTCAAGTAAAGTATCGCTATATTTCGGCCCACAACTTCAAACGTGAGCGTTCAAAAAGCTTTGCTGTGTCCATTTCACTGCAAAACAAGCCCATCGGCACCTAGTTTAGCGTCCAAGGGACTGGAAAATATCCCCCAAGTTCCGGGAGATCCACCCGAAGTTTGTCAAAATCACAATGCGCGTAAGGCGGTCTCGGCTACTTTTTCAGTGTTAAAGTAAAGGGGGGCTTTATTTCGGTCAGGAAGCTCGAAGGTGAGCGTTCAAAAAGTTTTCCTGTCCCCATTTCACTGCAAACCAAGGCCATCAGGAGTTAGTTTAGAGTTCCTGGGACTGGAAAATATCCCCGAAGTTCCGGAATATCGACCCGAAGTTGGTCAAAATCACGATGCGCGCACGCCGGTCTCGGCTACTATTTAAGTCGTAAGTGATGTGGGACTATATTTCGGCCTAGAAGCTCGAAAGTGTGCGTTCAAAAACTTGTGCTGTGTGAATTTCACTGCAAACCATGGCCATCAGGAGTTAGTTTAGAGTCCCCGGGACTGGAAAATATTCCCCAAGTTCCAGGAAAGCGAGCAGAAGTTGATCAAAATCGCGATGCGCGTAACGCGGTCACGGCTACTGTTTCAGTCTTAAAGTCAAATGTGGCTATATCTAGGCCCACAAGCTCGAAAGTGAGCGTTCAAAAAGTTTTGCTGTGTCCATTTCACTGCAAACCAAGGCCATCAGGAGTTAGTATAGAGTCCGCGGGACTGGAAAATATTCTCCAAATTCCAGGAAATGGCGCCGAAGTTGATGAAAATTACGATGCGCGTAACGGGCTCTCGGCTATTCTTTTAGTCTTAAATTTAAGTAGGGCTATATTTCGGCCCTGAAGCTCGAAGGTGAGCGTTCAAAATTTTTTGCGGTGTTTATTAAACTACAAACCAAGGTCATCGGGAGTTAGTTTAGCTTCCCCGGGAATTGAAAATATTCGCCAACTTCCGGGAAATCGAGCCGAAGTTGGTCAAAATGACGATGCGCGTAAGGCGGTCTCGGCTACTCTTTCAGTCTTAAAGTAAAGTGGGGCTATATTTCGGCCCAGAAGCTCGAAAGTGACCCTTTAAAAAGTTACGCTTTCTGCATTTAACTGCAAACCAAGGCCATTACGAGTTAGTTTAAAGTCCCCCCGACTGGAAAATATCCCCCAAGTTCCGGGAAATTGAGGTGAACTTGGTCAAAATCACCATGCTCGTAAGGCGGTCTCGCCTACTCTTTCAGTCTTAAAGTGAAGTGGGGCTATATTTCATCCCAGAAGCTCGAAAATAAGCCTTCAAAAAGTTCTACTGTGTTCATTTCACTGCAAACCAAGGCCATCAGGAGTTAGTTTAGACTCCTTGCGACTGGAAAATATCGCCCAAGTTCGGGGAAATCGAGCCGAATTTTGTCAAAATCACGATGCGCGAAAGGCGGTGTCGGCTACTCTTTCATTCTTAAAGTGAACTCGGGCTATATTTCGGCCGAGAAGCTCGAAAGTGAAAGTTCAAAAAGTTTTGCTGTTTCCAGTTCACCGCGAACCAAGCCACATCAGGACATAGTTTACAGTCTCCGAGACATCAAAATATCCCCCAAGTTGCGGGAAATCGAGCCGAAGATTGTCAAAATCACGATGCGCGTAAAGCAGTCTCGGCTACTCTTTTAGTCTTAAAGTGACGTGGCTGTATCTTTCGGCCCAGAAGCTCGAAAGTGAGCGTTCAAAAAGTTTTGCTGTGTGCATTTCACTGCAAACCAAAGCTATCAAAAGTTAGTTTAGGGTACCCGGGACTGGAAAATATATCCCAAGTTCCGGGAAAGCGAGCCGAAGTTGATCAAAATCACAATGCGCGAAATGCGGTCTCGGCTACTGTTTCAGTCTTAAAGTAAAGTGTGGCTATATTTCGGCCCACAAGCTCGAAAGTGAGTGTTCAAAAAGTTTTGCTGTGTCCATTTCACTGCAAAACAAGGCTATCAGGAGTTAGGTTAGCGTCCAAGGGACTGGAAAATGTTCCCCAAGTTCCGGGAGATCCACCCGAAGTTTGTCAAAATCACAATGCGCGTAAGGTGGTCTCGGTTACTCTTTAAGTCTTAAAGTAAAGTGAGGCTTTATTTCGGTCAGGAGGCTCAAAGGTGAGCGTTCAAAAAGTTTTGCTCCGTCCATTTCACTGCAAACCAAGGCCATCAGGAGTTAGTTTAGAGTTCCTGGGACTGGAAAATATCCCCCAAGTTCAGGAATATCCATCCGAAGTTTCTCAAACTCACGATGCGAGCAAGGCGGTCTCGGCTACCCTTTCAGTCTTAAGTGAAGTGGGGCTATATTTTGGCCCAGAATCTCCAAAGTGTGTGGTCTCGGCTACTGTTTCAGTCTTAAAGTCAAGTGTGCCTATATTTCGGCCCACAAGCTAGAAAGTGAGCGTTCAAAAAGTTTTGCTGTGTCCATTTCACTTCAAAACAAGGCCATCAGGACTTAGTTGAGCGTCCAAGGGACTGGAAAATATCCCCCAAGTTCCGGGAAATCCATTCGAAGTTCGTCAAAATTACGATATACGTAAAGCGGTTTCGGCTACTCTTTCAGTCTTAAAGTAAAGTCGGGCTGTATTTCTGTCCAGATTCACGAAAGTGAGCGTTCAAAAGTTTTTGCTGTGTGCATTTCACTGCAAACCAAAGCTATCAAAGTTAGTTTAGGGTCCCTGGGACTGGAAAATATTGCCCAAGTTCCGGGAAAGCGAGCCGAAAATGATCAAAATCACGATGCGCGAAATGCGGTCTCGGCTACTGTTTCAGTCTTAAAGTAAAGTGTGGCTATATTTCGGCCCACAAGCTCGAAAGTGAGTGTTTAAAAAGTTTTGCTCTGTCACTTTCAGTGCAAAACAAGGCCAACAGAAGTTACTTTAGAGTCCCCGGGACTGGAGAATATCCCCCAAGTCCCGGGAAATCGAGCCGAAGTTGATCAAATTCATGATGCGCGTAACGTGGTCTCGGCTACTGTGTCAGTCCTAAAGTGAAGTGGCGCTATATTTCGGTCCGCAAGCTAGAAAGTGAGCGTTCAAAAAGTTTTGTTGTGTCCATTTTACTTCAGAACAAGGCCTTCAGGACTTAGTTTAGTGTCAAACGGACTGCAAAATATCCCCCAAGTTCCCGGAAATCCATTCGAAGTTCGTCAAAATTACGATGCGCGTAAGGCGGTCTGATCTACTCTTTCAGTCTTATAGTAAAGTGGGGCTATATTTCTGCCCAGAAGCTCCAAAGTTGTGCTCTGTCCATTTCACTGAAAACCAAGGCCATCAGGAGTTACTTTAGAGTCCCTTTGGCTGGAATATATCCCCCAAGTTTCGGGAAATAAACGCGAAATTGCTCAAAATCACGATTCGCTCAAGACGGTCTCGCCTACTCTTCCAGTCTTAAAGTAAAATGGGGCTCTATTTCGGCCCAGAACCTCGAAAGTGAGCGTTCAAAAACTTTCGCTGTGTCCATTTCACTGCAAACCAAGACAAGCAGGAGTTAGTTGAGAGTCCCCGGGACTGGAAAATATCCCCCAAGTTCCGGGAAATCAACCCGAAGTTTGTCAAAATCACGATGCGCGTAAGGCGGTCTCGGCTACTCTTTCAGTGTTAAAGTAATGGGGGGGCTATATTTTGGCCCAGAAGCTCGAAATTGAGTGTTCAAAAAGTTTTGCTGGCTCCATTTTACTGCAAACCAAGGCCATCAGAAATTAGTTTAGAGTCCTCAAAGCTGGAATGTATCCCCTTAGTTCCGGCAAATCCAGCCGAAGTTGCTCAAAATCACGATGCACGTAAGGCGGTCTCGGCTACTCTTTCAGTCTTCAAGTGAAGTGGGGTTCTATTTCGGTCCAATAGCTCGAAAGTATGCGTTCAAAAACTTTTTCTGTTTCCGTTTCACTGCAAACCAAGACCAGCACGAATTACTTTAGAGTCCCCGGGACTGGAAAATATTTTGCAAGTTCCGGGAAATCGAGCCGAAGTTGATCGAAATCACGATGCGCGAAACGTGGTCTCGGCTACTGTTTCAGTCTTAAAGTGAAGTATGGCTATATTTCGGCCCACAAGCTCGAAAGTGAGCGTTCAAAAAGCTTTGCTGTGTCCATTTCACTGCAAAACAAGGCCATCGGCACCTACTTTAGCGTCCAAGGGACTGGAAAATATCCCCCAAGTTCCGGGAAATCCACCCGAAGTTTGTCAAAATCACCATGCGCGTAAGGCGGTCTCGGCTACTTTTTCAGTATTAAAGTAAAGTGGGCTATATTTCGGCCCAGAAGCTTGAAGGTGAGCGTTCAAAAAGTTTTGCTGTCTCCATTTCACTGCAAACCAAGGCCATCAAGAGTTAGTTTAGAGTCCCTGGGACTGGAAAATATCCCCCAAGTTCCGGAATATCGACCCGAAGTTGCTCAAAATCACGATGCGTGCACGCCGTTCTCGGCTACTCGTTAAGTCGTAAGTGATGTGGGACTATATTTCGGCCTACAAGCTGTGCGTTCAAAAACTTGTGCTGTGTGAATTTCACTGCAAACCATGGCCATCAGGAGTTAGTTTAGAGTCCCCGGGACTGGAAAATATTCTCCAAGTTCCAGGAAAGCGAGCAGAAGTTGATCAAAATCACGATGCGCGTAACGCGGTCTCGGCTACTCTTTCAGTCTTAAAGTCAAGTGTGGCTATATTTAGGACACCAAGCTCGAAAGTGAGCGTTCAAAAAGTTTTGCTGTGTCCATTTCACTGCAAACCAAGGCCATCAGGAGTTAGTTTAGAGTCCCCGGGACTGGAATATATTCTCCAAGTTCCAGGAAATGGCGCCGAAGTTGATGAAAATTATGATGCGCGTAACGGGCTCTCGGCTATTCTTTCAGTCTTAAATTTAAGTAGGGCTATATTTCGGCCCTGAAGCTCGAAGGTGAGCGTTCAGAATGTTTTGCTGTGTTCATTAAACTGCAAACCAAGGTCATCGGGAGTTAGTTTAGCGTCCCCGGGACTTTAAATTATTCGCCAACTTCCGGGAAATCGAGCAAAAGTGGCCCAAAATCACGATGCGCGTAAGGCGGTCTCGGCTACTCTTGCAGTCTTGAAATTAAGGGGCGCTATATTTCGACCTAGAAGCTCGAGACCGGGCGTGCGCTAATTTTACCTGTGTCCATTTCACTGACATCTTAGGCCATCAGTAGTTAGTTTAGAGTCCTTGGGATTGGAAAATATTTCCCAAATTCTGGCAGATCGAGCCAAAGTTGCTCAAAATCACGATGCGCGTAAGGCGGTCTCGGCTACTCTTTCAGTCTTAAAATGAAGTGGGGCTATATTTCGGCCGACAAGCTCAACACCGAGCGTGCGCTCCTTTTGCCTGTGTACATATCACTGAAAACTAAGTTCATCAGGAGTTAGCATAGAGTCCTCGGGACTGGAAAATATTCCCCGAAATCCGGCAAATCGAGCCAAAGATGCTCAAAATCACCATGCGCCTAAGGCGGTCTCGGCTACTCGTTTACTCCGAAAATGAAGTGGGGCTATATTTCGGTTCTACAAGCTCGACATCGAGCGTGCTCTCCTTTTACCTGTGTCCATTTCCCTAAGAACTAAGTCCATCAGGAGATAGTTTAGAATCCTCGAGACTGGAAGCTATCCTCCAAGTTTCGGCAAATTGAGCCATACTTTCTTAAAATTACGATAAGCCTACGGCAGTTTCGTTTACTCTTTCAGTCTTAAAATGAACTGGGGCTACATTTCGGCCTAGAAGATCGACACCGAGCGTGCGCTCCTGTTACCTGTGACCATTTTACTGAAAACTAAGGCCATCAAGAGTTAGGGTAGAGTCCCCGGGACTGGAAAATATCCCCCAAGTTTTGGCAGATCGAGCCATAGTGGCTAAAAATTTCGATGCGCTTAAGCCGGTTTTGTGTACACTTTCAGTCTTAAAATAAAGTGGGGCTATATTTCAGCCTACAACCTGGAAACCTAGCGTGCGCCCCTTTTACCTGTGTCCATTTCACTAAAAACCAAGGCATTCAAAAGTTAGTTTAGAGCTTCCGGGACTGGAAAATATCCCCCAAGTGCCAGGAAATCAAGCCGAAGTTCGACAAAATTACCATGCGCGTAAGGCGGTCCCGGCTAGTCTTTCAGTCTTAAAGTGAAGTGGGGCTACATTTCGGCCCACAAGCTCGAAAGTAAACGTTCAAAGAGTTTTGCTGTGTCCATTTCACTGAAAACCAAGGCCATCAGGAATTAGTTTAGAGTGCCCGGGACTGCGAATTATCTCCCAAGTTCCGGGAAATTGAGCCGAAGTAGCCCAAAATCACGATGCGCGTAAGGCGGTCTCGGCTAGTCTTTTAGTCTTAAAGTGAAGTAGGGCTATGCTTCGGCCCAGAAGCTCAAACGTAAGCGTTCAAAAAGTTGTGCTGTGTCCATTTGACTCCAGAGCAAGGCCATCAGGAGTTAGTTTAGAGTCCGCGGGTTTGGAAAATATCCCCCAAGTTCCGGGAAATCGAGCCGAATTTTGTCAAAATTACGATGGGCGTAAGGCGGTCTCGGCTACTCTTTCACTCCTAAAGTGAAGTGCAGCTATATTTCGGCCCAGAAGCTCAAAAGTGAGCGTTCAAAAAGTTTTGCTGTGTGCATTTTACTGCAGACCAAGGACGTCGGGGGTCAGTTTAGAGTCCCCGGGACTGGAAAATATCCCCCAAGTTCCGGGAAATTTAACCGAAGTTGGTCAAAATCACGACGCGCGTACGGCGGTCTCGGCTACTCTTTCAGTCTTAAAGTGAAGTGGGGCAATATTTCGGTCCAGAAGCTGGAAACTGAGTGTTTAAAAAGTTTGGCTGTGTCCATTTCACTGCAAAACAAGGCCATCACGACTTAGTTTAGCGTCCAGGGGACTGGAAATATCCCCCAAGTTACGGGAAATCCACCCGAAGTTAGTCAAAATAACGATGCGCTTAAGGGGGTCTCGGCTACTCTTTCAGTCTTAAGGTAAAGTGGGCTTAGATTTAACTCCAGAAGCTCGAAAGGAAAGGTTCAAAAATGTTTGTCTCTATTTCACTCACATCTTAGACAATCAGGAGTGAGTTTAGAGACTTTGGGACTGGAAAATATCTCCCAAGTTTCGCCAGATCGAGCCGAAGATCCTCAAAATCACAATGCGCGTAAGGCGCTCCCGCGTACTCTTTCAGTCTTAAAAAGAAGTAGGCTATATTTCGGCCAGCAAGCTCGAAAGTGCGCGTTCAAAAAGTGTTCCTGTGTCCATTTCACTGGAAACCAAGGCCATCAGGAGTTAGTTTAGAGTCCCCGGGACTGGAAAATATCCCCTTGATTGCGGGAAATTGAGCCGAAGTATCCCAAAATAACGATGCGCCTAAGGCGGTCTCGACTACTCTTTCAGTCTTAAAGTTAAGTGGGGCTATTTTTTGACCCATAAGCTCGAAAGTGAGCGTTCAAAAAGTTTTGCTGTGTCCATTTAACTGCAAAGTAAGGCCATCGGAAGTTAGTTTAGCTTCCCCGGGAATTGAAAATATTCGCCAACTTCCGGGAAATCGAGCCGAAGTGGGTCAAAATTACGATGCGCTTAAGACGGTCTCTGCTACTCTTTCACTCTTAAAGTAAACTGGGGCTAGATTTCGGCCCAGAAGCTCGAAAGTGACCCTTTAAAAAGTTACGCTTTCTGCATTTAACTGCAAACCAACGCCATCAGGACTTAGTTTAAAGTCCCCCGGACTGGAAAATATCCCCCAAATTCCGGGAAATCGAGCTGAACTTGGCCAAAATCACCATGCTTGTAAGGCGGTCTCAGCCACTATTTCAGTCTTAAAGTGAAATACGGTTGTATTTCGGCCCAGAAGCTCGAAACTGAGCGTTTAAAAAGTTTTCCTGCGTCAATTTCACTGCAAACCAAGGCCATCAGGAGTTAGTTTAGAGTCCCCGGGACTTGAACATATCGCCAAAATTCTAGAAAATCGAGCGGAAGGTGCTCAAAATCACGTTGCGCGTAAGGTGGTCTCGCCTACTCTTTCAGTCTTAAAGTGAAGTGGGGCTATATTTCATCCCAGAAGCTCGAAAATAAACGTCCTAAAAGTGTTACTGTGTTTATTTCACTGCAAACCAAGGCCATCAGGAGTTAGTTTAGACTCCTCGGGACTGGAAAATATCGCCCAAGTTCGGGGAAATCCAGCCGAATTTTGTCAAAATCACGATGCGCGTAAGGCGGTCTCGGCTACTCTTTCATTCTTAAAGTGAACTGGGGCTATATTTCGGCCGAGAAGCTAGAAAGTGAAAGTTCAAAGAGTTTTGCTGTGTTCATTTCACTGCAAACGAAGGCCATCAGGAGTTAGTTTAGACTCCTCGGGACTGGAAAATATCGCCCAAGTTTGGGGAAATCGAGCCGAAGTTTGTCAAAATCACGATGCGCGTAAAGCAGTCTCGGCTACTCTTAGTCTTAAAGTGACGTGGCTGTATATTTCGGCCCAGAAGCTCGAAAGTGAGCGTTCAAAAACTTTTGCTCTCTCAATTTAACTGAAAACCAAGGCCATCATGAGTTAGTTTAGAGTCCACGGGACTGGAAAATATCCCTTAAGTTCTGGCAACTCAAGCCGAAGTTGGTCAAATTCACGATGCGTCTAAGGCGGTCTCGGCTACTATTTCAGTCTTAAAGTGAAGTGGGGCTATATTTCGGCCTAGAATTTCGAAAGTAAGCGTTCCAAAAAAAATTTGCCGTGTCCATTTCACTACAGACCAAGGCCATCAAGGGTTAGTTTAGAGTCCTTGGGACTTGAATATATACCCGAAGTTTCGGGAAATCGAGCCGAAGTTGGTCAAAATCACGATGCGCGTAAGACGGTGTCGTCTATTCTTTCAGTCTTAAACTGAAGTGGGGCTATATTTCGGCTCAGAAGCCCGAAGGGGAGCGTTGAAAAAGTTTTGCTCTCTCCATTTCAATACAAACCAAGGCAATCAGGAGTTACTTTAGAGTCCCCGGTACCGGAAAATATTCCCCATTGCCCAAGAAATCGAGCCAAAGTTGGTCAAAATCACGATGCGCGTAAGGCGGTCTCGGCTATTCCTTCATTCTTAAAGTGAACTCGCGCTATATTTCGGTCCAGAAGCTCGAGAGTGAGCGTTCAAAAAGTTTCGCTGTGTCCATTTCACTGAAAACCAAGCGAATTAGGAGTTAGTTTAGAGTCCCCGGGACTGGAAAATATCCCCCAAGTTCCGGCAAATCGAGCCGAAGTTGGTCAAAATCACGGTGCGCTTAAGGCGGCGTCAGCTACTCCTTCAGTCTTAAAGTGAACTTGGGGCTCTCTTTCGGCCCACATGCTCAAAGCTCACAAAAATGACTGTGTCTATTTCACTGCAAACCAAGGCTATCAGGAGTTAGTTTGGAGTCCCCGGGAGTGGAATGTATTTCCCAAGTTCCGGAAAATCCAGAAGACGTTGCTCAAAATCACGATGCGCGTAAGACCGTCTCGGCTACTCTTTCAGTCTTAAAGTGAGGTGGGGCTATATTTCGGCCCAGAAGCTCAAAAGTGAGCATTCAAAAAGTCTTGCTGTATCCATTTCAATGCAAACGAAGGCCATCAGGGGTTACTTAAGAGTCCTCGGGACTGGAAAATATCCCCCAAGTTGCGGTAAATCGAGCCCAGGTTGGTCAAAATCACGATGTGCGTAACGTGGTCTCGGCTACTCTTTCAGTCTTAAAGTGAAGTGGGGCAATATTTCGGCCCAGAAGCTCGAAAGTGAGTGTTTAACAAGTTTTGCTCTGTCACTTTCAGTGCAAACCGAGGACATCAGAAGTTACTTTAGAGTCCCCGGGACTGGAGAATATCCCCAAGTCCCGGGAAATCGAGCCGAAGTTGATCAAATTCATGATGCGCGTAACGTGGTCTCGGCTACTGTTTCAGTCCTAAAGTGAAGTGTAGCTATATTTCGGCCCACAAGCTAGAAAGTGAGCGTTCAAAAAGTTTTGTTGTGTCCATTTTACTTCAAAACAAGGCCATCAGGACTTAGTTTAGCGTCCAAGGGACTGGAAAATATCCCCCAAGTTCCGGGAAATCCATTTGAAGGTCGTCAAAATTACGATGCGCGTAAGGCGGTCTCATCTACTCTTTCAGTCTTAAAGTAAAGTGGGGCTATATTTCTGCCCAGAAGCTCCAAAGTTGTGCTCTGTCCATTTCACTGAAAACCAAGGCCATCAGGTGTTACTTTAGAGTCCCTTTGACTGGAATATATCCCCCAAGTTTCGGGAAATAAACGCGAAATTGGTCAAAATCACGATTCGCTCAAGTCGGTCTCGCCTACTCTTTCAGTCTTAAAGTAAAATGGGGCTCTATTTCGGCCCAAAACCTCGAGAGTGAGCGTTCAAAAACTTTCGCTGTGTCCATTTCACTGTAGACCAAGAGAAGCAGGAGTTAGTTGAGAGTCCCCGGGACTGGAAAATATCCCGCAAGTTCCGGGAAATCAACCCGAAGTTTGTCAAAATCACGATGCGCGTAAGGCGGTCTCGACTACTCTTTCAGTGTTAAAGTAATGGGGGGGGCTATATTTTGGCCCAGAAGCTCGAAATTGAGTGTTCAAAAAGTTTTGCTGGCTCCATTTTACTTCAAACCAAGGCCATCAGGAATTAGTTTAGAGTCCTCAAAACTGGAATGTATCCCCTTAGTTCCGGAAAATCCAGCCGAAGTTGCTCAAAATCACGATGCACGTAAGGCGGTCTCGGCTACTCTTTCAGTCTTCAAGTGAAGTGGGGTTCTATTTCGGTCCAGAAGCTCGAAAGTATGCGTTCAAAAACTTTTTCTGTTTCCGTTTCACTGCAAACCAAGACCAGCACGAGTTAGTTTAGAGTCCCCGGGACTGGAAAATATTTCGCAAGTTCCGGGAAATCGAGCCGAAGTTAATCAAAATCACGATGCGCGAAACGTGGTCTCTGCTACTGTTTCAGTCTTAAAGTGAAGTATGGCTATATTTCGGCCCACAACCTCGAAAGTGAGCGTTCAAAAACCTTTGCTGTGTCCATTTCACTGCAAACCAAGGCCATCGGCACCTAGTTTAGTGTCCAAGGGACTGGAAAATATCCCCCAAGTTCCGGAAAATCCACCCGAAGTTTGTCAAAATCACGATGCGCGTAAGGCGGTCTCGGCTACTTTTTCAGTATTAAAGTGAAGTGGGGCAATATTTCGGCCCAGAAGCTCGAAACTGAGTGTTTCAAAAGTTTTGATGTGTCAATTTCACTGCAAAACAAGGCCATCATGACTTGGTTTAGCGTCCAGGGGATTGGAAATATCCCCCAAGTTACGGGAAATCCACCCGAAGTTAGTCAAAATCACGATGGGCTTAAGGGGGTCTCGGCTACTCTTTCAGTCTTAAGGTAAATTGGGCTGAGATTTAACTCCAGAAGCTCGAAAGTAAGGGTTCAAAAATGTTTGTCTCTATTTCACTCACATCTTAGACAATCAGGAGTGAGTTTAGAGACTTTGGGACTGGAAAATATCTCCCAAGTTTCGCCAGATCGAGCCGAAGATCCTCAAAAACACAGTGCGCGTAAGGCGCTCCCGCCTACTCTTTCAGTCTTAAAAAGAAGTAGGCTATATTTCGGCCAGCAAGCTCGAAAGTGCGCGTTCAAAGAGTGTTCCTGTGTCCATTTCACTGGAAACCAAGGCCATCAGGAGTTAGTTTAGAGTCCCCGGGACTGGAAAATATCCCCCTATTTGCGGGAAATCCAGCTGAAGTTACGCGAAATCACGATGCGCGTAAGGCGGTCTCGGCTACTCTTTCAGTCTTAAATTTAAGTGGGGCTATATTTCGACCCATAAGCTCGAAAGTGAGCGTTCAAAAAGTTTTGCTGTCTCCATTTAACTGCAAACTAAGGCCATCGGAAGTTAGTTTAGCTTCCCAGGAATTGAAAATATTCGCCAACTTCCGGGAAATCGAGCCGAAGGCGGGCAAAATTACGATCCGCGTAAGGCGGTCTCGGCTACTCTTTCAGTCTTAAAGTGAAGTAGGGCTATATTTCGGCCGAGAAGCTGGAAAGTGAGCGTTCAAAAAAATTTGCTGTGTCCATTTCACTGCAAACCAAGGCCATCAGGAGTTAGTTGAGACTCCTTGGGACTGGAAAATATCGCCCAAGTTCGGGGATATCGAGCCGAATTTTGTGAAAATCACGATGCGCGTAAGGCGGTCTCGGCTACTCATTCATTCTTAAAGTGAACTGGGGCTATATTTCGGCCGAGAAGCTAGAAAGTGAAAGTTCAAAAAGTTTTGCTGTGCTCATTTCACTGCAGACCAAGGCCATCAAGAGTTAGTTTAGACTCCTCTTGACTGGAAAATATCGGCCAAGTTTGGGGAAATCGAGCCGAATTTTGTCAAAATCACGATGCGCGTAAGGCGGTCTCGGCTACTCATTCATTCTTAAAGTGAACTGGGGCTATATTTCGGCCCAGAAGCTAGAAAGTGAAAGTTCAAAAAGTTTTGCTGTGTCCATTTCACCGCAAACCAAGCCAGATCAGCAGATTGTTTACAGTCTCCGGGACATCAAAATATCCCCCAAGTCCCGGGAAATCGAGCCGAAGTTTGTCAAAATCACGATGCGCGTAAAGCAGTCTCGGCTACTCTTTTAGTCTTAAAGTGACGTGGCTGTATATTTCGGCCCAGAAGCTCGAAAGTGAGCGTTCACAAAGTTTTGCTCTCTCAATTTAACTGAAAACCAAGGCCATCATGAGTTAGTTTAGAGTCCACGGGACTGGAAAATATCCCTTAAGTTCTGACAACTCAAACCGAAGTTGGTCAAAATCACGATGCGTCTAAGAGGGTCTCGGCTACTATTTCAGTCTTAAAGTGAAGTGGGGCTATAATGCGGCCCAGAGTTTCGAAAGCAAGCGTTCAAAAAAATTTGCTGTGTCCATTTCACTGCAGACCAAGGCCATCAGGGGTTATTTTAGAGTCCTTGGGACTTGAATATATACCCGAAGTTTCGGGAAACCGAGCCGAAGTTGGTCAAAATCACGATGCGCGTAAGACGGTGTCGGCTACTCTTTCAGTCTTAAACTGAAGTGGGGCTATATTTCGGCTCAGAAGCCCGAAGGGGAGCGTTGAAAAAGTTTTGCTCTCTCCATTTCAATGCAAACCAAGGCAATCAGGAGTTACTTTAGAGTCCCCGGTACCGGAAAATATTTCCCATTGCCCGGGAAATCGAGCCAAAGTTGGTCAAAATCACGATGCGCGTAAGGCGGTCTCGGCTACTCTTTCATTCTTAAAGTGAACTCGGGCTATATTTCGGCCCAGAAGCTCGAAAGTGAAAGTTTAAAAAGTTTTCAGGTGTCCATTTCACCGCGAACCAAGCCACATCAGGAGATAGTTTACAGTCTCCGGGACATCAAAATATCCCCCAAGTTGCGGAAAATCGAGCCGAAGTTTGTCAAAATCACGATGCGCGTAAAGCAGTCTCGGCTACTCTTTGAGTCTTAAAGTGACGTGGCTGTATATTTCGGCGCAGAAGCTCGAAAGTGAGCGTTCAAAAAGTTATGCTGTGCCCATTTCACTGCAAAGCAAGGCCCTCAGGAAGTAGTTTACAGTGCCCAGAACTGGAAAATATCCCCCAAGTTCCGCGAAATCGAGACGAAGTTGGTCAAAACAACGATTCGCGTAAGGCGGTCTCGGCGACTCTTTCAGTCTTAAAGTGAAGTAGGGCTATATTTCGGTCCTGAAGCTCGAAAGTGAGCGTTCAAAAAGTTTTCCTCTCTCAATTTCACTTAAAACCAAGGCCATCATGAGTTAGTTTAGAGTCCCCGGGACTGGAAAATATCTTTTAAGTTCTGGCAACTCAAGCCGAAGTTGGTCAAAATCACGATGCGCCTAAGGCGGCCTCGGCTACTCTTTCAGTCTTCAAGTGAAGTGGGGCTCTATTTCGGCCCAGAAGCTCCAAAGTGAGCGCTGCAAAAAATTTGCTGTGTCTATTTCACTGCAAACCAAGGCCATCAGGAGTTAGTTTAGAGTCCCCGGGACTGCAATATCTTTCCCAAGTTCCGGAAAATGGAGAAGACGTTGGTCAAAATCACGATGCGCGCAAGACGGTCTTGGCTAGTCTTTCAGTCTAAAAGTGAAGTGTGGCTATGTTTCGGCATAGAAGGTCAAAAGTGAGTGTTCAAAAAGTTTTGCTGTATCCATTTCAATGCAAGCGAAGGCCATCAGGGGTTACTTAAGAGTCTTCGGGACTGGAAAATATCCCCTAAGTTCAGGGAAATTTAGCCCAAGTTGGTCACAATCACGGTGCGCGTTAGGCGGTCTCGCTTACTCTTTCAGTCTTAAAGTGAAGTGAGGCTTTATTCCTGCCCAGGAGCTTGAAAGTGAGCGTTCAAAAAGTTTCCCTGTGTTTATTTCACTGCAAACCAAAGCCATCAGGAGCTAGTTTGGAGTCCCCGAGACTGAAAAGTATCCCCCAACTTCCGGGAAATCGAGCCGAAGTTGATCAAAATCACCATTTGCGTAAGGTAGTCTCGGCTACTCTTCCAGTCTTAAAGTGAAGTGGGGCTATATTTCGGGCCAGAAGCCCGAAAGTGAGCGTTCAAAAAGTTTTGCTGTGTTCATTTCACTGCAAACAAAGGCCATCAGGA
The DNA here is from genome assembly GCF_964199315.1 of Orbicella franksi. Taxonomy (NCBI): domain Eukaryota; kingdom Metazoa; phylum Cnidaria; class Anthozoa; order Scleractinia; family Merulinidae; genus Orbicella; species Orbicella franksi. The sequence goes on from NC_138151.1 coordinate 967,963, forward strand.
GTTAGTTTAGCGTCCCCGGGACAAGAAAATATGCCCCAAGATCCGGGAAATTGAGCCGAGGTTGGTCAAAATCACGATGTCCCTAAAGTTGTCTCGGCTATTCTTTCTGTCTTAAAGTGAAGTGGGGCTATATTTCGGGCCAGAAGCCCGAAAGTGAGCGTTCAAAAAGTTTTCCTGTGTCCATTTCACTGCAAACCAAGGCCATCAGGGGTTAGTTTAGAGTCCCCGGGACTGAAAAATATTGCCCAAGTTCCGGGGAATCGAACCGAAGTTAATCAAAATCACGATGCGCGAGATGCAGTATCGGCTACTGTTTCAGTCTTAAAGTGAAGTGGGGCTATATTTCGGCCCAGAAGCCCGAAAGTGAGCATTCAAAAAGTTTTGCTGTGTTCCTTGACTGAAAAACAAGGCCATCACGAGCTCGTGTAGCCTCCGTGGGACTGGAAAATATTCTTCAAGTTCCGGTAAATCGAGCTGAAGTTGGTCAAAATCACGATGCTTCCAAAGCGGTCTTGGCTACCCTTTCAGTCTTAAAGTGAAGTGGGGCTATATTGCTGTCCAGAAGCTCGAAAGTGAGCGGTCAAAAAGTTTTGCTGTGTGCATTTCACTGCAAACCAAAGCTATCAAAAGTTAGTTTAGGGTCCCCGGGACTGGAAAATATTCCCCAAGTTCCGGGAGATCCACCCGAAGCTTGTCAAAATCACAATGCGCGTAAGGTGGTCTCTGTTACTCTTTAAGTCTTAAAGTGGGGCTTTATTTCGGCCAGGAAGCTCGAAGGTGAGCGTTCAAAAAGTTTTGCTCTGTCCATTTCACTGCAAACCAAGGCCATCAGGAGTTAGTTTAGAGTTCCTGGGACTGGAAAATATCCCTCAAGTTCCGGAATATCGACCCGGAGTTTGTCAAACTCACGATGCGAGCAAGGCGGTCTCGGCTACTCTTTCAGTCTTAAGTGAAGTGGGGCTATATTTCGGCCCAGACTCTCGAAAGTGTGCGTTTAAAAAATTCTGCTGTGTCCATTTCAATGCAAACCAAGGCCATCAGGAGTTAGTTTAGAGTCCCCGGGACTGGAAAATATCCCTCAAGTCCCGGGAATTGGAGCCGAAGTTGATCAAATTCATGATGCGCGTAACGTGGTCTCGGCTACTGTTTCAGTCTTAAAGTCAAGTGTGCCTATATTTTGGCCCAAAAGCTAGAAAGTGAGCGTTCAAAAAGTTTTACTGTGTCCATTTCACTTGCAAACAAGGCTATGAAGAGTTAGTTTAGGGTCCAAGGGACTGGAAAATATCCCCCAAGCTCCGGGAAATCCATTGGAGCTTCGTCAAAATTACGATATACGTAAGCCGGTTTCGGCTACTCTTTCAGTCTTAAAGTAAAGTCGGGCTATATTTCTGTCCAGAAGCTCGAAAGTGAGCGTTCAAAAAGTTTTGCTGTGTCCATTTCACTGCCAACCAAAGCTATCAAAGTTAGTTTAGGGTCCCTGGGGCTGGAAAATATTCCCCAAGTTCCGGGAAAGCGAGCCGAAGTTGATCGAAATCACGATGCGCGAAATGCGGTCTCGGCTACTGTTTCAGTCTTAAAGTAAAGTGTGGCTATATTTCGGCCCACAAGCTCGAAAGTGAGCGTTCAAAAAGTTTTGCTCTGTCCATTTCAATGCAAAGCAAGGCGATAAGGAGTTAGTTTAGAGTCCCCGGGACTGGAAAATATCCCCCAAGTTCCGAGAAATCGATCCGAAAAAGGTCAAAATCACGATGCGCGTAAGGCGATCTTGGTTACTCTTTCAGGCTAAAAGTGAAGTGGGGCTATATTTCGGCCCAGAAGCTTCAAAGTGAGCGTTCAAAAAGTTATGCTGTGCCCATTTCAGTGCAAACCAAGGCCATCCCGAGTTAGTTTAAAGTCCCCCGGACTGGAAAATATCCCAAAAGTTGCGTGAAATCGAGCTGAACTTAGTCTAACTCACGATGCGCGTGAGGCGGTCTCGGCTACTATTTCAGTCTGAAAGTGAAGTGGCATTCTATTTCGGCCCAGAAGCTGCAAAGAGAGTGTTCAAAAAGCTTTCCTTTGTCCATTTCACTGAAAACCAAGGCCATCAGGAGTTAGTTTAGAGCCCGCGGAAATGGAATATATCCCCCAAGTTCCGGGAAACCGACCCGAAGTTGGTCAAAATTACGATTTGCGCAATACGTAAGGCGGTCTCATCTACTCTTTCAGTCTTAAAGTAAAGTGGGGCTATATTTCTGCCCAGAAGCTCCAAAGTTGTGCTTTGTCCATTTCACTGAAAACCAAGGCCATCAGGAGTTACTTTAGAGTCCCTTTGACTGGAATATATTCCCCAAGTTTCGGGAAATAAACGCGAAATATGTCAAAATCACGATTCGCTCAAGACGGTCTCGCCTACTCTTTCAGTCTTAAAGTAAAATGGGGCTCTATTTCGGCCCAGAAGCTCGAGAGTGAACGTTCAAAAACTGTCGCTGTGTCCATTTCACTGCAAACCAAGACAAGCAGGAGTTAGTTGAGAGTCCCCAGGACTGGAAAATATCCCGCAAGTTCCGGGAAATCAACCCGAAGTTTGTCAATATCACGATGCGCGTAAGGCGGTCTCGGCTACTCTTTCAGTGTTAAAGTAATGGGGGGCTATATTTTGGCCCAGAAGCTCGAAATTGAGCGTTCAAAAAGTTTTGCTGGCTCCATTTTACTGCAAACCAAGGCCATCAGGAATTAGTTTAGAGTCCTCAGAACTGGAATATATTCCCTTAGTTCCGGCAAATCCAGCCGAAGTTGTTCAAAATCATGATGCGCGTAACGTGGTCTCGGCTACCGTGTCAGTCTTAAAGTGAACTATGGCTATATTTCGGTCCACAAGCTCGAAAGTGAGCGTTCAAAAAGCCTTGCTGTGTCCATTTTACTGCAGACCAAGGACGTCTGCGGTCAGTTTAGAGTCCCCGGAACTGGAAAATATCCCTCAAGTTCCGGGAAATTTAACCGAAATTGGCAAAATCACGACGCGCGTACGGCGGTCTCGGCTACTCTTTCAGTCTTAAAGTGAAGTGGGGCAATATTTCGGACCAAAAGCTCGAAACTGAGTGTTTCAAAAGTTTTGCTGTGTCTATTTCACTGCAAAACAAGGCCATCACGGCTTAGTTTAGCATCCAAGGGACTGGAAATATCCCCCAAGTTACGGGAAATCCACCCAAAGTTAGTCAAAATCACGATGCGCTTAAGGGGGTCTCGGCTACTCTTTCAGTCTTAAGGTAAAGTGGGCTTAGATTTGACTCCAGAAGCTCGAAAGCAAGGGTTCAAAAATTTTTATCTCTATTTCACTCACATCTTAGACAATCAGGAGTGAGTTTAGAGACTTTGGGACTGGAAAATATCTCCCAAGTTTCGCCAGATCGAGCCGAAGATCCTCAAAAACACAATGCGCGTAAGGCGCTCCCGCCTACTCTTTCAGTCTTTAAAAGAAGCAGGGCTATATTTCGGCCAGCAAGCTCGAAAGTGCGCGTTCAAAAAGTGTTTCTGTGTCCATTTCACTGGAAACCAAGGCCATCAGGAGTTAGTTTACAGTCCCAGGGACTGGAAAAGATCCCCCTATTTGCGGGAAATCCAGCCGAAGTATCCCAAAATCACGATGCGCGTAAGGCGGTCTCGGCTACTCTTTCAGTCTCAAAGTTAAGTGGGGCTATTTTTCGACCCATAAGCTCGAAAGTGAGCGTTCAAAAAGTTTTGCTGTCTCCATTTAACTGCAAAGTAAGGCCATCGAAAGTTAGTTTAGCTTCCCCGGGAATTGAAAATATTCGCCAACTTCCGGGAAATCGAGGCGAAGTTGGTCAAAATTACGATGCGCGTAAGGCGGTCTCGGCTACTCTTTCAGTCTTAAAGTGAAGTAGGGCTATATTTCGGCCGAGAAGCTCGAAAGTGCGCGTTCAAAAAAATGTGCTGTGTCAATTTGACTGCAAACCAAGGCCATCAGCAGTTAGTTTAGAGTCCGCGGGACTCGAATATATCCCCGAAGTTCCGGAAAATCGAACCGAAGTTGGTCAAAATAACGATGCGCGTAAGACGGTCGCATCTACTCTTTCAGTTTTAAAGTAAAGTGGGGCTATATTTCGGCCCAGAAGCTCGAAAGTGACCCTTTAAAAGGTTACACTTTCTGCATTTAACTGCAAACGAAGGCCATCAGGAGTTAGTTTAAAGTCTCCCGGACTGGAAAATATCCCCCATGTTCCGGGAAATCCAGCTGAACTTGGTCAAAATCACGATGCTCGTAAGGCGGTCTCGGCTACTATTTCAGTCTTAAAGTGAAATATGGCTGTATTTCGGCCCAGAAGCTCGAAACTGAGCGTTCAAAAAGTTTTCCTACGTCCATTTCACTGCAAACCAAGGCCATCAGGAGTTAGTTTGGAGTCCCCGGGACTTGAAAATATCGCCAAAATTCTAGAAAATCGAGCGGAAGTTGCTCAAAATCAGGATGCGCGTAAGGCGGTCTCGCCTACTCTTTCAGTCTTAAAGTGAAGTGGGGCTATATTTCATCCCAGAAGGTCGAAAATAAGCCTTCAAAAAGTGTTACTGTGTTCATTTCACTGCAAACCAAGACCATCAGGAGTTAGTTTAGACTCCTCGCGACTGGAAAATATCGCCCAAGTTCGGGGAAATCGAGCCAAATCTGGTCAAAGTCACGATGCGCGTAAGGCGGTCTGAGCTACTCTTTCATTCTTAAAGTGAACTGGGGCTATATTTCGGCCGAGAAGCTAGAAAGTGAAAATTTAAAAAGTTTTGCTGTGTTCATTTCACTGCAAACCAAGGCCATCAAGAGTTAGTTTAGAGTCCCTGGGACTGGAAAGTATGCCCCAAGTTCCGGAATATCGACCCGAAGTTGGTCAAAATCACGATGCGCGCACGCCGGTCTCGGCTACTCTTTAAGTCGTAAGTGATATGGGACTATATTTCGGCCTAGAAGCTCGAAAGTGTGCGTTCAAAAAATTGTGCTGTGTCCATTTCAATGCAAACCAAGGCCATGAGGAGTTAGTTTAGAGTCCCCGGGACTCAGTCTTAAAAAAAAGTCGGGCTATATTTCTGTCCAGAAGCTCGACAGTAAGCGTTCAAAAAGTTTTGCTGTGTGCATTTCACTGCAAACCAAAGCTATCAAAAGTTAGTTTAGAGTCCCCGGGACTGGAAAATATTCCCCAAGTTTCGAGAAAGCGAGCCGAAGTTGATCACAATCACGATGCGCGAAATGCGGTCTCGGCTACTGTTTCAGTCTTAAAGTGAAGTGTGGCTATATTTCGGCCCACAAGCTCGAAAGTGAGCGTTCAAAAAGTTTTGCTCTGTCCATTTCACTGCAAAGCAAAGGCATCAGGAGCTAGTTTAGAGTCCCCGGGACTGGAAGATATCCCCAAACTTCCGGGAAATCGAGCCGAAGTTGGTCAAAATAACGATTTGCGTAATGTAGTCTCGGCTACTCTTTCAGTCTTAAAGTAAAGTGGGGCTTTATTTCGGCCCGGAGGCTCGAAGTTGAGCGTTCAAAAAGTTTTGCTTTGTCCATTTCACTGCAAACCAAGGCCATCAGGAGTTAGTTTAGAGTTCCTGGGACTGGAAAATATCCCCCAAGTTCCGGAATATCGACCCGAAGTTTGTCAAACTCACCATGCGAGCAAGGCGGTCTCGGCTACTCTTTCAGTGTTAAGTGAAGTGGGCCTATATTTCGGCCCAGAATCTCGAAAGTCTGCGTTCAAAAAATTATGCTGTGTCCATTTCGATGGAAACCAAGGCCATCAGGAGTTAGTTTAGAGTCCCCAGGAATGGAAAATATCCCCCAAGTCCCGGGAATTGGAGCCCAAGTTGATCAAATTCATGATGCACGTAACGTGGTCTCGGCTACTGTTTCAGTCTTAAAGTCAAGTGTGCCTATATTTCGGCCCACAAGCTAGAAAGTGAGCGTTCAAAAAGTTTTGCTGTGTCCATTTCACTTCAAAACAAGGCCATCAGGACTTAGTTCAGCGTCCAAGGGACTGGAAAATATCCCCCAAGTTCCGGGAAATCCATTGGAAGTTCGTCAAAATTACGATATACGTAAGGCGGTTTCGGATACTCTTTCAGTCTTAAAGTAAAGTCGGGCTATATTTCTGTCCAGAAGCTCGAAAGTGAGCGTTCAAAACGTTTTGCTGTGTGCATTTCACTGCAAACCAAAGCTATCAAAAGTGAGTTTAGGGTCCCCGGGACTGGAAAATATTGCCCAAGTTCCGGGAAAGCGAGCCGAAGTTGATCAAAATCACGATGCGCAAAATGCTGTCTCGGCTACTGTTTCAGTCTTAAAGTAAAGTGTGGCTATATTTCTGTCCAGAAGCTCGAAAGTGAGCGTTCAAAAAGTTTTGCTCTGTCCATTTCAATGCAAAGCAAGGCGATCAGGAGTTAGTTTAGAGTCCCCGGGACTGGAAAATATCCCAAAAGTTGCGTGAAATGGAGCTGCAGTTGGTCTAACTCACGATGCGCGTGAGGCGGTCTCGGCTACTATTTCAGTCTGAAAGGGAAGTGGGATTCTATTTCGGCCCAGAAGCTACAAAGACAGTGTTCAAAAAGCTTTCCTTTGTCCATTTCACTGAAAACCAAGGCCATCTGGGGTTAGTTTAGAGTCCCCGGGACTGGAAAATATCCCCCAACTTCAGAGAAATCGAGCCGAAGTTGGTCAAAATCACGATTTGGGTAAGGTAGTCTCGGCTACTCGTTCAGTCTTAAAGTCAAGTGGGGCTATATTTCGGGCCAGAAGCCCGAAAGTGAGCGTTCGAAAAGTTTTGCTGTGTTCATTTCACTGCAAACCAAGGCCATCAGGAGTTAGTTTAGCGTCCCTGGGACAAGAAAATATGCCCCAACGTCCGGGAAATTGAGCTGAGGTTGGTCAAAATCAAGATGCGCCTAAAGTGGTCTCGGTTAGTCTTTCTGTCTTAAAGTGAAGTGGGGCTATATTTAGGGCCAGAAGCCCGAAAGTGAGGGTTCAAAAAGTTTTGCTATGTCCATTTCACTGCAAACCAAGGCCATCAGGGGTTAGTTTAGAGTCCCCGGGACTGAAAAATATTACCCAAGTTCCGGGGAATCGAACCGAAGTTGATCAAAATCACGATGCGCGAAATGCGGTATCGGCTACTGTTTCAGTCTTAAAGTGAAGTGTGGCTATACTTCGGCCCAAGCTCGAAAGTGAGCGTTCAAAAAGTTTTCCCGTGTCCATTTCACTGCAAACCAAAGCTATCAAAAGTGAGTTTAGGGTCCCCGGGACTGGAAAATATTGCCCAAGTTCCGGGAAAGCGAGCCGAAGTTGATCAAAATCACGATGCGCGAAATGCGGTCTCGGCTACTGTCTCAGTCTTAAAGTAAAGTGTGGCTATATTTCGGCCCACAAGCTTGAAAGTGAGCGTTCAAAAAGTTTTGCTCTGTCCATTTCAATGCAAAGCAAGGCGATCAGGAGTTAGTTTAGAGTCCCCGGGACTGGAAAATATCCCAAAAGTTGCGTGCAATCGAGCTGAAGTTGCTGTATGTATTTCACTGCAGACCAAGGCCAGCAGGGGTTAGTTTAGAGTCCTTGGGACTTGAATATATACCCGAAGTTACGATAAATCGAGACGAAGTTGGTCAAAATCACGATGCGCGTAAGACGGTGTCGGCTACTCTTTCAGTCTTAAAGTGAAGTAGGGCTATATTTCGGTCCAGAAGCTCGAAAGTGAGTGTTCAAAAAGTTTTCCTCTCGGAATTTCACTTAAAACCAAGGCCATCATGAGTTAGTTTAGAGTCCGCGGGACTGGAAAATATCTTTTAAGTTCTTGCAACTCAAGCCGAAGTTGGTCAAAATCACGATGCGCCTAAGGCGGCCTCGGCTACTCTTTCAGTCTTAAAGTGAAGTGGGGCTCTATTTCGGTCCAGAAGGTCCAAAGTGAGCGCTGCAAAAAATTTGCTGTGTCCATTTCACTGCAAACCAAGGCCAAAAGGAGTTAGTTTAGAGTTCCCGGGACTGCCATATATTTCCGAAGGTCCGGAAAATGGAGAAGACGTTGGCCAAAATCACGATGCGCGCAAGACGGTCTTGGCTAGTCTTTCAGGCTTAAAGTGAAGTGGGGCTATATTTCGGCCCAGAAGCTCAAAAGTGAGTTTCAAAAAGTTTTGCTGTATCCATTTCACTGAAAACCAAGGCCATCAGGGGTTACCTAAGAGTCTTCGGGACTGGAAAATATCCCCCAAGTTCAGGGAAACTTAGCCAAAGTTGGTCAAAATCACGGTGCGCGTTAGGCGGTCTCGCTTACTGTTTCAGTCTTAAAGTGAAGTGAGGCTTTATTCCTGCCCAGGAGCTTGAAAAAAAAGTTTCCCTGTGTTTATTTCACCGCAAACCAAAGCCATCAGGAGCTAGTTTAGAGTCCCCGGGACTGGAAAATATCCCCAAACTTCCGGGAAATCGAGCCGAAGTTGGTCAAAATCACGATTTGCGTAAGGCAGTCTCGGCTACTCTTTCAGTCTTAAAGTGAAGTGGGGCTATATTTCGGGCCAGAAGCCCGAAAGTGAGCTTTCAAAATCTTTTGGTTTGTCCATTTCACTGCAAACCAAGGCCATCAGGGGTTAGTTTAGAGTCCCCGGGACTGAAAAATATTGCCCAAGTTCCGGGGAATGGAGTCGAAGTTGATCAAAATCACGATGCGCGAAATGCGGTATCGGCCACCGTTTCAGTCTCAAAGTGAAGTGGGGCTATATTTCTGTCCAGAAGCTCGAAAGTGAGCGTTCAAAAAGTTTTGCTGTGTCCATTTCACTGCAAACCAAAGCTATCAAAAGTTAGTTTAGGATCCCCGGGACTGGAAAATATTCTCCAAGTTCCGGGAGAGCGAGCCGAAGTTGATCAAATTCATGATGGGCGTAACGTGGTCTCGGCTACTGTTTCAGTCTTAAAGTAAAGTGTGGCTATATTTCGGCCCACAAGCTCGAAAGTGAGCGTTCAAAAAATTTTGCTGTGTCCATTTCACTGCAAAACAAGGCCACCACGACTTAGTTTAGCGTCCAAGGGACTGGAAAATGTTCCCCAAGTTCCGGGAAATCCATTGGAAGTTCGTCAAAATTACGATATACGTAAGGCGGTTTCAGCTACTCTTTCATGCTTAAAGTAAAGTCGGGCTGTATTTCTGTCAAGAAGCTCCAAAGTGAGCGTTCAAAAAGTTTTGCTGTGTGCATTTCACTTCAAACCAAAGCTATCAAAAGTGAGTTTAGGGTCCCCGGGACTGGAAAATATTGCCCAAGTTCCGGGAATGCGAGCCGAAGTTGATCAAAATCACGATGCGCGAAATGCGGTCTCGGCTACTGTTTCAGTCTTAAAGTAAAGTATGGCTATATTTAGGCCCACAAGCTCGAAAGTGAGCGTTCAAAAAGTTTTGCTGTGTCCATTTCACTGCAAACCAAGGCCATCAGGAGTTAGTTTAGAGTCCCCGGGACTGGAAAATATTCTCCAAGTTCCAGGAGATGGCGCCGAAGTTGAGGAAAATTACGATGCGCGTAACGGGCTCTCGGCTATTCTTTCAGTCTTAAATTTAAGTAGGGCTATATTTCGGCCCTGAAGCTCGAAGGTGAGCAATGTTTTGCTGTGTTCATTAAACTGCAAACCAAGGTCATCGGGAGTTACTTTAGCGTCCCCGGGACTTCAAATTATTCGCCAACTTCCGGGAAATCGAGCAAAAGTGGGCCAAAATCACGATGCGCGTAAGACGGTCTCGGCTACTCTTTCAGTCTTAAAATTAAGGGGCGCTATATTTCGACCTAGAAGCTCGAGACCGGGCGTGCGCTAATTTTACCTGTGTCCATTTCACTGACATCTTAGTCCATCAGGAGTTAGTTTAGAGTCCTTGGGACTGGAAAATATTTCCCAAATTCTGGCAGATCGAGCCAAAGTTGCTCAAAATCACGATGCGCGTAAGGCGGTCTCGGCTACTCTTTCAGTCTTAAAATGAAGTGGGGCTATATTTCGGCCGACAAGCTCAACACCGAGCGTGCGCTCCTTTTGCCTGTGTACATATCACTGAAAACTAAGTTCATCAGGAGTTAGCATAGAGTCCTCGGGACTGGAAGATATTCCCCGAATTCCGGCAAATCGAGCCAAAGATGCTCAAAATCACCATGCGCGTAAGACGGTCTCGGCTACTCGTTTACTCCGAAAATGAAGTGGGGCTATATTTCGGTTCTACAAGCTCGACACCGAGCGTGCTTTCCTTTTACCTGTGTCCATTTCACTAAGAACTAAGTCCATCAGGAGATAGTTTAGAATCCTCGAGACTGGAAGCTATCCTCCAAGTTTCGGCAAATTGAGCCATACTTTCTTAAAATTACGATAAGCCTACGGCAGTTTCGTTTACTCTTTCAGTCTTAAAATGAACTGGGGCTACATTTCGGCCTAGAAGCTCGACACCGAGCGTGCGCTCCTGTTACCTGTGACCATTTTACTGAAAACTAAGGCCATCAAGTATTAGGGTAGAGTTACCCGGGACTGGAAAATATCCCCAGAGTTTTGGCAGATCGAGCCATAGTGGCTAAAAATTTCGATGCGCTTTAAGGCGGTTTCGTGTACACTTTCAGTCTTAAAATAAAGTGGGGCTATATGTTAGCCTACAACCTGGAAACCTAGCGTGCGCCCCTTTTACCTGTGTCCATTTCACTAAAAACCAAGGCATTCAGGAGTTAGTTTAGAGCTTCCGATACTGGAAAATATCCCCCAAGTCCCAGGAAATCAAGCCGAAGTTCGACAAAATTACCATGCGCGTAAGGTGGTCCCGGCTACTCTTTCAGTCTTAAAGTGAAGTGGGGCTATATTTCGGCCCAGAAGCTCGAAAGTGAACGTTCAAAGAGTTTGGCTGTGTCCATTTCACTGAAAACCAAGGCCATCAGGGATTAGTTTAGAGTGACAGGGACTGGGAATTATCTCCCAAGTTCCGGGAAATCGAGCCGAAGTAGCCCAAAATCACGATGCGCGTAAGGCGGTCTCGGCTAGTCTTTCAGTCTTAAAGTGAAGTAGGGCTATGCTTCGGCCCGGAAGCTCAAACGTGAGCGTTCAAAAAGTTGTGCTGTGTCCATTTCATTGCAAACCAAGGCAATCAAGACTTAGTTTAGAGTCCCCGGTACCGGAAAATATCCCCTATTTCCCGGGAAATCGAGCCAAAGTTGATCAAAATCACGATGCGCGTAAGGCGGTACCGGTTACTCTTTCATTCTTAAAGTGAACTGGGGCAATATTTTCGCCCAGAAGCTCGAAAGTGAGCGTTCAAAAAGTTGTGCTGTGTCCATTTGACTCGAGAGCAAGGCCATCAGGAGTTACTTTAGAGTCCGCGGGACTGGAAAATATCCCCTAAGCTCGGGGAAATCGAGCCGAATTTTATTAAAATCACGATGCGCGTAAAGCGGTCTCGGCTACTCTTTCATTCTTAAAGTGAACTGGGGCTCTATTTTGGCCCAGAGGCTAGAAAGTGAAAGTTCAAAAAGTTTTGCTGTGCCCATTTCACCGCAAACCAGGGCCATCAGGAGTTAGTTTAGAGTCCCCGGGACTGGAAAATATCCCTTAAGTCCCGGGAATTGGAGCCGAAGTTGATCAAATTCATGATGCGCGTAACGTGGTCTCGGCTACTGTTTCAGTCTTAAAGTCAAGTGTGCCTATCTTTCGGCCCAAAAGCTAGAAAGTGAGCGTTCAAAAAGTTTTGCTGTGTCCATTTCACTTCAAAACAAGGCCATCAGGACTTAGTTTAGCGTCCAAGGGACTGGAAAATATCCCCCAAGTTCCGGGAAATCCATTGGAAGTTCGTCAAAATTACGATATACGTAAGGCGGTTTCGGCTATTCTTTCAGTCTTAAAGTAAAGTCGGGCTATATTTCTGTCCAGAAGCTCGAAAGTGAGCGTTCAAAACGTTTTGCTGTGTGCATTTCACTGCAAACCAAAGCTATCAAAAGTGAGTTTAGGGTCCCCGGGACTGGAAAATATTGCCCAAGTTCCGGGAAAGCGAGCCGAAGTTGATCAAAATCACGATGCGCGAAATGCGGTCTCGGCTACTGTTTCAGTCTTAAAGTAAAGTGTTGCTATATTTCGGCCCAGAAGCTCGAAAGTGACCGTTCAAAAAGTTTTGCTGTGTCCATTTCAATGCAAAGCAAGGCGATAAGGAGTTAGTTTAGAGTCCCCGGGATTGGAAAATATCCCCCAAGTTCCGAGAAATCGATCCGAAAATGGTCAAAATCACGATGCGCGTAAGGCGATCTCGGCTACTCTTTCAGTCTAAAAGTGAAGTGGGGCTATATTTCGGTCCACAAGCTCCAAAGTGGGCGTTCAAAAAGTTATGCTGTGCCCATTTCAGTGCAAACCAAGGCCATCCGCAGTTAGTTTAGAGTCCCCCGGACTGGAAAATATCCCAAAAGTTGCGTGAAATCGAGCTGAACTTGGTCTAACTCACGTTGCGCGTGAGGCGGTCTCGGCTACTATTTCAGTCTGAAAGTGAAGTGGGATTCTCTTTCGGCCCAGAAGCTACAAAGAGAGTGTTCAAAAAGCTTTCCTTTGTCCATTTCACTGAAGACCAAGGCCATCAGGAGTTAGTTTAGAGCTCGCGGAAATGGAATATATCCCCCAAGTTCCGGGAAACCGACCCAAGGTTGGTCAAAATCACGATTTGCGCAAGACGGTCTGGGCTATTCTTTCCGTCTTAAAGTGAAGTGTGGCTATATTTCGGCCCACAAGCTAGAAAGTGAGCGTTCAAAAAGTTTTGTTGTGTCCATTTTACTTCAAAACAAGGCCATCAGGACTTACTTTAGCGTCCAAGGGACTACAAAATATCCCCCAAGTTCCGGGAAATCCATTCGAAGTTCGTCAAGATTACGATGCGCGTAAGGCGGTTTCATCTACTGTTTCAGTCTTAAAGTAAAGTGGGGCTATATTTTTGCCCAGAAGCTCCAAAGTTGTGCTCTGTCCATTTCACTGAAAACCAAGGCCATCAGGAGTAAGTTTAGAGCCCGCGGAAATGGAATACAGCCCCCAAGTTCCGGGAAACCGACGCGAAGTTGGTGAAAATCACGATTTGAGCAAGACGGTCTCGGCTACTCTTTCAGTTTTAAAGTAATGTGGGGCTATGTTTCGGTCCAGAAGCTCGAGAGTGAGCGTTCAAAAAGTTTCGCTGTGTCCATTTCACTGAAAACCAAGACAATCAGGAGTTAATTTAGAGTCCCCGGGACTGGAAAATATCCCCCAAGCTCCGGCAAATCGAGCCGAAGTTGGTCAAAATCACGGTGCGCTTAAGGCGGTGTCGGCTACTCCTTCAGTCTTAAAGTGAAGTTGGGGCTCTATCTCTGCCTAGAAGCTCAAAGCTCAAAAAAAATTACTGTGTCTATTTCACATCAAACCAAGGCTATCAGGAGTTAGTGTAGAGTCCCCGGGAGTGGAATGTATTTCCCAAGTTACGGAAAATCGAGAAGACGTTGGTCAAAATCACGATGCGCGTAAGATCTTCTCGGCTACTCTTTCAGTCTTAAAGTGAAGTGGGGCTATATTTCGGCCCAGAAGCTCCAAAGTGGGCGTTCAAAAAGTTTTGCTGTATCCATTTCAATGCAAATCAAGGCCATCAGGGGTTACTTAAGAGTCCTCGGGACTGGAGAATATCCCCCAAGTTCCGGTAAATCGAGCCGAAGTTGGTCAAAATCACGATGTGCGTAAGGTGGTCTCGGCTACTCTTTCATTCTGAAAGTGAAGTGGGGCAATATTTCGGCCCAGAAGCTCGAAACTGAGTGTTTAAAAAGTTTTGCTGTGTCCATTTCACTGCAAAACAAGGCCACCACGACTTAGTTTAGCGTCCAAGGGACTGCAAAATATCCCCCAAGCTCCGGGAAATCCATTCGAAGTTCGTCAAAATTACGATGCGCGTAAGGCGGTCTCATCTACTCTTTCAGTCTTAAAGTAAAGTGGGGCTATATTTCTGGCCAGAAGCTCCAAAGTTGTGCTCTGTCCATTTCACTGAAAACCAAGGCCATCAGGAGTTACTTTAGAGTCCCTTTGACTGGAATATATCCCCCAAGTTTCGGGAAATAAACGCGAAATTGCTCAAAATCACGATTCGCTCAAGACGGTCTCGCCTACTCTTTCAGTCTTAAAGTAAAATGGGGCTCTATTTCGGCCCAAAAGCTCGAGAGTGAGCGTTCAAAAACTTTCGCTGTGTCCATTTCACTGCAAACCAAGACAAGCAGGAGTTAGTTGAGAGTCCCCGGGACTGGAAAATATCCCGCAAGTTCCGGGAAATCAACCCGAAGTTTGTCAAAATCACGATGCGCGTAAGGCGGTCTCGGCTACTCTTTCAGTGTTAAAGTAAAGTGGGCTATACTTCGGCCCAGAAGCTTGAAGGTGAGCGTTCAAAAAGTTTTGCTGTCTCCATTTCACTGCAAACCAAGGCCTTCAAGAGTTCGTTTGGAGTCCCTGGGACTGGAAAATATCCACCAAGTTCCGAAATATTGACCCGAAGTTCGTCAAAATCACGATGCGCGCACGCCGGTCTCGGCTACTCGTTAAGTCGTAAATGATGTGGGACTATATTTCGGCCTAGAAGCTCGAAAGTGTGCGTTCAAAAACTTGTGCTGTGTGAATTTCACTGAAAACCATGGCCATCAGGAGTTAGTTTAGAGTCCCCGGGACTGGAAAATATTCCCCAAGTTCCAGGAAAGCGAGCAGAAGTTGATCAAAATGATGATGCGCGTAACGCGGTCTCGGCTACTGTTTCAGTCTTAAAGTCAAGTGTGGCTATATTTAGGCCCACAAGCTGGAAAGTGAGCGTTCAATAAAGTCTTGCTGTGTCCATTTCACTGCAAACCAAGGCGATCTGGAGTTAGTTTAGAGTCCCCGGGACTGGAAAATATTCTCCAAGTTCCAAAAATGGCGCCAAAGTTGATGAAAATTATGATGCGCGTAACGGGCTCTCGGCTATTCTTTCAGTCTTAAATTTAAGTAGGGCTATATTTCGGCCCTGAAGCTCGAAGGTGAGCGTTCAGAATGTTTTGCTGTGTTCATTAAACTGCAAACCAAGGTCATCGGGAGTTAGTTTAGCGTCCCGGGGACTTTAAATTATTCGCCAACTTCCGAGAAATCGAGCAAAAGTGGCCCAAAATCACGATGCGCGTAAGGCGGTCTCGGCTACTCTTTCAGTCTTAAAATAAAGGGGCGCTATATTTCGACCTAGAAGGTCGAGACCGGGCGTGCGCTAATTTTACCTGTGTCCATTTCACTGACATCTTAGTCCATCAGGAGTTAGTTTAGAGTCCTTGGGACTGGAAAATATTTCCCAAATTCTGGCAGATCGAGCCAAAGTTGCTCAAAATCACGATGCGCGTAAGGCGGTCTCGGCTACTCTTTCAGTCTTAAAATGAAGTGGGGCTATATTTCGCCCAACAAGCTCAACACCGAGCGTGCGCTCCTTTTGCCTGTGTACATATCACTGAAAACTAAGTTCATCAGGAGTTAGCATAGAGTCCTCGGGACTGGAAAATATTCCCCGAATTCCGGCAAATCGAGCCAAAGATGCTCAAAATCACGATGCGCGTAAGGCGGTCTCGGCTACTCGTTTACTCCGAAAATGAAGTGGGGCTATGTTTCGGTTCTACAAGCTCGACACCGAGCGTCCTCTTCTTTTATCTGTGTCCATTTCACTAAGAACTAAGTCCATCAGGAGATAGTTTAGAATCCTCGATACTGTAAGCTGTCCTCCAAGTTTCGGCAAATTGAGCCATACTTTCTTAAAATTACGATAAGCCTACGGCAGTTTCGTTTACTCTTTCAGTCTTAAAATGAACTGGGGCTACATTTCGGCCTAGAAGATCGACACCGAGCGTGCGCTCCTGTTAGCTGTGACCATTTTACTGAAAACTAAGGCCATCAATAGTTAGGGTAGAGTCCCCGGGACTGGAAAATATCCCCCAAGTTTTGGCAGATCGAGCCATAGTGGCTAAAAATTTCGATGCCCTTAAGGCGGTCTCGTGTACACTTTGAGTCTTAAATTAAAGTGGGGCTATATTTCGGCCCAGAAGCTCGAAAGTGAACGTTCAAAGAGTTTGGCTGTGTCTATTTCACTGAAAACCAAGGCCATCAGGAATTAGTTTAGAGTGCCCGGGACTGGGAATTATCTCCCAAGTTCCGGGAACTGGAGCCGAAGTAGCCCAAAATCACGATGCGCGTAAGGCGGTCTCGGCTAGTCTTTCAGTCTTAAAGTGAAGTAGGGCTATGCTTCGGCCCAGAAGCTCAAACGTGAGCGTTCAAAAAGTTGTGCTGTGTCCATTTCACTGCAAACCAAGGCAATCACGAGTTAGTTTAGAGTCCCCGGTACCGGAAAATATCCCCCATTTCCCGGGAAATCGAGCCAAAGTTGGTCAAAATCACGATGCGCGTAAAGCGGTACCGGTTACTCTTTCATTCTTAAAGTGAACTGGGGCAATATTTCAGCCTAGAAGGTCGAAAGTGAGCGTTCAAAAAGTTGTGCTGTGTCCATTTCACTCTAGAGCAAGGGCATCAGGAGTTACTTTAGAGTGCGCGGGACTGGAAAATATCCCCCAAGTTCCGGGAAATCGAGCCGAAGTTCGTCAAAATTAGGATGGGCGTAAGGCGGTCTCGGCTACTCTTTCACTCTTAAAGTGAAGTGCAGCTATATTTCGGCCCAGAAGCTCAAAAGTGAGCGTTCAAGAAGTTTTGCTGTGTCCATTTTACTGCAGACCAAGGACGTCGGCGGTCCGTTTAGAGTCCCCGGGACTGGAAAATATCCCCCAAGTTCCGGGAAACTTAACCGAAGTTGGTCAAAATCACGACGCGCGTACGGCGGTCTCGGCTACTCTTTCAGTCTTAAAGTGAAGTGGGGCAATATTTCGGCCCAGAAGCTGGAAACTGAGTGTTTCAAAAGTTTTGCTGTGTCCATTTCACTGCAAAACAAGGGCACCACGACTTAGTTTAGCGTCCAAGGGACTGGAAATATCCCCCAAGTTACGGGAAATCCACCAGAAGTTAGTCAAAATCACGATGCTCGTAAGGCGGTCTCGGCTACTATTTCAGTCTTAAAGTGAAATACGGTTGTATTTCGGCCCAGAAGCTCGAAACTGAGCGTTCAAAAAGTTTTCCTGCGTCCATTTCACTGCAAACCAAGGCCATCAGGAGTTGGTTTAGAGTCCCCGGGACTTGAAAATATCGCCCAAGTTCGGGGAAATCTAGCCGAATTTTGTCAAAATCACGATGCGCGTAAGGCGGTCTCGGTTACTCCTTCATTCTTAAAGTGAACTGGGGCTACATTTCGGCGCAGAAACCCGAAAGTGAGCGTTCAAAACGTTTTGCTGTGTTCATTTCACTGCAAACCAAAGCCATCAGGAGTTAGTTTAGCATTCCCGGGACGAGAAAATATGCCCCAAGGTCCGGGAAATTGAGCCGAGGTTCGTCAAAATCACGATGCCCCTAAAGTGGTCTCGGCTACTCTTTCTGTCTTAAAGTGAAGTGGGGCTATATTTCGGGCCAGAAGCTCGAAAGTGAGCGTTCAAAAAGTTTTGCTGTGTCCATTTCACTGCAAACCAAGGCCATCAGGGGTTAGTTTAGAATCCCCGGGACTGAAAAATATCGCCCAGGTTCCGGGAATCGAACCGAAGTTGATCAAAATCACGATGCGCGAAATGCGGTATCGGCTACTGTTTCAGTCTTAAAGTGAAGTGGGGCTATATTTCGGCCCAGAAGCCCGAAAGTGAGCGTTCAAAAAGTTTTGCTTTGTTGTTTGACTTAAAAAGAAGGCCATCACGAGTTAGTTTAGCGTCCCTGGGACTGGAAAATATTCCCCAAGTTCCGGTAAATCGAGCTGAATGTGGTCAAAATCACGATGCTCCCAAAGCGGTGTCGGCTACCCTTTCAGTCTTAAAGTGAAGTGGGGCTATATTTCTGTCCAGAAGCTCGAAAGTGAGCGTTCAAAACGTTTTGCTGTGTCCATTTCACTGCAAACCAAAGCTTTCAAAAGTTAGTTTAGCGTCCCCGGGACTGGAAAATATTCCCCAAGTTCCGGGCGATCCACCCGAAGTTTGTCAAAATCACATATCGCGTAAGGTGGTCTCGGTTACTCTTTAAGTCTTAAAGTAAAGTGGGGCTTTATTTCGGCCAGGAAGCTCGAAGGTGAGCGTTCAAACAGTTTTGCTCTGTCCATTTCACTGCAAACCAAGGCCATCAGGAATTAGTTTAGAGTTCCTGGGACTGGAAAATATCCCCCAAGTTCCGGAATATCGACCCGAAGTTTGTCAAACTCACGATGCGAGCAAGGCGGTCTCGGCTACTCTTTCAGTCTTAAGTGAAGTGGGGCTATATTTCGGCCCAGAATCTCGAAGGTGTCCGTTCAAAAAATTGTGCTGTGTCCATTTCAATACAAACCAAGGCCATCAGGAGTTAGTTTAGAGTCCCCGAGACTGGAAAATATCCCTCAGGTCCCGGGAATTGGAGCCGAAGTTCATCAAAATCACGATGCGCGAAATGCGGTCTCGGCTACTGTTTCAGTCTTAAAGTAAAGTGTGGCTATATTTCGGCCCACAAGCTCGAAAGTGAGCGTTCAAAAAGTTTTGCTCTGTCCATTTTAATGAAGAGCAAGGCCATCAGGAGTTAGTTTAGAGTCCCCGAGACTGGAAAATATCCCCGAAGTTCCGAGAAATTGATCCGAAAAAGGTCAAAATCACGATGCGCGTAAGGCGATCTCGGCTACTCTTTCAGTCTTAAGGTGAAGTAGGGCTATATTTCGGCCCAGAAGCTCCAAAGTGGGCGTTCAAAAAGTTATGCTGTGCCCATTTCAGTGCAAACCAAGGCCATCCCGAGTTAGTTTAGAGTCCCCCGGACTGGAAAATATCCCAAACGTCGCGTGAAATCGAGCTGAACTTGGTCTAACTCACGATGCGCGTGACGCGGTCTCGGCTACTATTTCAGTCTGAAAGTGAAGTGGCATTCTATTTCGGCCCAGAAGCTACAAAGAGAGTGTTCAAAAAGCTTTCCTTTGTCCATTTCACTGAAAACCAAGGCCATCAGGAGTTAGTTTAGAGCCCGCGGAAATGGAATATATCCTCCAAGTTCCGGGAAACCGACCCGAAGTTGGTCAAAATGACGATTTGCCCAAAACGTAAGGCGGTCTCATCTACTCATTCAGTCTTAAAGTAAAGTGGGGCTATATTTCTGCCCAGAAGCTCCAAAGTTGTGCTTTGTCCATTTCACTGAAAACCAAGGCCATCAGGAGTTACTTTAGAGTCCCTTTGACTGGAATATATCCCCCGAGTTTCGGGAAATAAACGCGAAATTGCTCAAAATCACGATTCGCTCAAGACGGTCTCGCCTACTCTTTCAGTCTTAAAGTAAAATGGGGTTCTATTTCGGCCCAGAAGCTCGAGAGTGAGCGTTCAAAAACTTTCGCTGTGTCCATTTCACTGCAAACCAAGACAAGCAGGAGTTAGTTGAGAGTCCCCGGGACTGGAAAATATCCCCCAAGTTCCGGGAAATCAACCCGAAGTTTGTCAAAATCACGATGCGCGTAAGGCGGTCTCGGCTACTCTTTCAGTGTTAAAGTAATGGGGGGCTATATTTTGGCCCAAAAGCTCGAAATTGAGCGTTCAAAAAGTTTTGCTGGGTCCATTTTACTGCAAACCAAGGCCATCAGGAATTAGTTTAGAGTCCTCAGAACTGGAATATATCCCCTAAGTTCCGGCAAATCGAGCCGAAGTTGCTCAAAATCACGATGCACGTAAGGCGGTCTCGGCTACTCTTTCAGTCTTCATGTGAAGTGGGGTTCTATTTCGGTCCAGAAGCTCGAAAGTATGCGTTCAAAAACTTTTTCTGTTTCCGTTTCACTGCAAACCAAGACCAGCACGAGTTAGTTTAGAGTTCCCGGGACTGGAAAATATTCTCCAAATTCCAGGAAATGGCGCCGAAGTTGATGAAAATTACGATATGCGAAACGGCTTTCGGCTATTCTTTCAGTCTTAAATTTAAGTAGGGCTATATTTCGGCCCTGAAGCTCGAAGGTGAGCGTTCAGAATGTTTTGCTGTGTTCATTAAACTGCAAACCAAGGTCATCGGGAGTTAGTTTAGCGTCCCCGGGACTTTAAATTATTCGCCAACTTCCGGGAAATCGAGCAAAAGTGGCCCAAAATCACGATGCGCGTAAGGCGGTCTCGGCTACTCTTTCAGTCTTAAAATAAAGGGGGGCTATATTTCGACCTAGAAGCTCGAGACCGGGCGTGTGCTAATTTTACCTGTGTCCATTTCACTAACATCTTAGGCCATCAGGAGTTAGTTTAGAGTCCTTGGGACTGGAAAATATTTCCCAAATTCTGGCAGATCGAGCCAAAGTTGCTCAAAATCACGATGCGCGTAAGGCGGTGTCGGCTACTCTTTCAGTCTTAAAATGAAGTGGGGCTATATTTCGGCCGACAAGCTCAACACCGAGCGTGCGCTCCTTTTGCCTGTGTACATATCACTGAAAACTAAGTTCATCAGGAGTTAGCATAGAGTCCTCGGGACTGGAAAATATCCCCCGAATTCCAGCAAATCGAGCCAAAGATGCTCAAAATCACGATGCGCGTAAGGCGGTCTCGGCTACTCGTTTACTCCAAAAATGAAGTGGGGCTATATTTCGGTTCTACAAGCTCGACACCGAGCGTGCTCTCCTTTTACCTGTGTCCATTTCCCTAAGAACTAAGTCCATCAGGAGATAGTTTAGAATCCTCGAGACTGGAGAGCTATCCTCCAAGTTTCGGCAAATTGAGCCATACTTTCTCAAACTTACGATAAGCCTACGGCAGTTTCGTTTCCTCTTTCAGTCTTAAAATGAACTGGGGCTACATTTCGGCCTAGAAGCTCGACACCGAGCGTGCGCTCCTGTTACCTGTGACCATTTTACTGAAAACTAAGGCCATCAAGAGTTAGGGTAGAGTCCCCGGGACTGGAAAATATCCCCCAAGTTTTGGCAGATCGAGCCATAGTGGCTAAAAATTTCGATGCACTTAAGGCGGTTTCGTGTACACTTTCAGTCTTAAAATAAAGTGGGGCTATATTTCGGCCTACAACCTGGAAACCTAGCGTGCGCCCCTTTTACCTGTGTCCATTTCACTAAAAACCAAGGCGTTCAGGAGCTAGTTTAGAGCTTCCGGGACTGGAAAATATCCCCCAAGTCCCAGGAAATCAAGCCGAAGTTCGACAAAATTACCATGCGCGTAAGGCGGTCCCGGCTACTCTTTCAGTCTTAAAGTGAAGTGGGGCTATATCTCGGCCCACAAGCTCGAAAGTAAACGTTCAAAGAGTATGGCTGTGTCCATTTCACTGAAAACCAAGGCCATCAGGAATTAGTTTAGAGTGCCCGGGACTCCCAAGTTCCGGGAACTCGAGCCGAAGTAGCCCAAAATCACGATGCGCGTAAGGCGGTCTCGGCTAGTCTTTCAGTCTTAAAGTGAAGTAGGGGCTATGCTTCGGCCCAGAAGCTCAAAAGTGAGTGTTCAAAAAGTTGTGCTGTGTCCATTTCACTGCAAACCAAGGCCATCAGGAGTTAGTTTAGACTCGTCGGGACGGGAAAATATCGCCCAAGTTCGGGGAAATTGAGCCGAATTTTGTCAAAATCACGATGCGCGTAAGGCGGTCTCGGCTACTCTTTCATTCTTAAAGTGAACTGGGGCTATATTTCGGCCCAGAAGCTAGAAAGTTAAAGTTCAAAAAGATTTGCTGTGTCCATTTCACCGCAAACCAAGCCACATCAGCAGATTCTTTACAGTCTCTGGGACATCAAAATATCCCCCAAGTACCGGGAAATCGAGCCGAAGTTTGTCAAAATCACGATGCGCGTAAAGCAGTCTCGGCTACTCTTTTAGTCTTAAAGTGACGTGGCTGTATATTTCGGCCCAGAAGCTCGAAAGTGAGCGTTCAAAAAGTTTTTCTCTCTCAATTTAACTGAAAACCAAGGCCATCATGAGTTAGTTTAGAGTCCCTTAAGTTCTGGCAACTCAAGCCGAAGTTGGTCAAAATCACGATGCGTCTAAGGCGGTCTCGGCTACTATTTCAGTCTTACAGTGAAGTGGGGCTTTATTTCGGCCATGACTTTCGAAAGTAAGGGTTCAAAAAAAATTGCTGTGTCCGTTTCACTGCAGACCAAGGCCATCAGGGGTTAGTTTAGAGTCCTTGGGACTTGAATATATACCCGAAGTTTCGGGAAATCGAGCCGAAGTTTGTCAAAATCACGATGCGCGTAAGACGGTGTCGGCTACTCTTTCAGTCTTAAACTGAAGTGGGGCTATATTTCGGCTCAGAAGCCCGAAGGGGAGCGTTGAAAAAGTTTTGCTCTCTCCATTTCAATGCAAACCAACGCATTGAGGAGTTACTTTAGAGTCCCCGGTACCGGAAAATATTCCCCATTTCCCGGGAAATCGAGCCAAAGTTGGTCAAAATCACGATGCGCGTAAGGCGGTGTCGGCTATTCTTTCATTCTTAAAGTGAACTCGGGCTATATTTCGGCCCAGAAGCTCGAAAGTGAAAGTTCAAAAAGTTTTGCTGTGTCCATTTCACCGCGAACCAAGCCACATCAGGAGATAGTTTACAGTCTCCGGGACATCAAAATATCCCCCAAGTTGCGGGAAATCGAGCCGAAGTTTGTCAAAATTACGATGCGCGTAAAGCAGTCTCGGCTACTCTTTGAGCCTTAAAGTGACGTGGCTGTATATTTCAGCCCAGAAGCTCGAAAGTGAGCGTTCAAAAAGTTATGTTGTGCCCATTTCACTGCAAAGCAAGGCCCTCAGGAAGTAGTTTACAGTGCCCGGAACTGGAAAATATCCCCCAAGTTCCGCGAAATCGAGACGAAGATGGTCAAAATAACGATTCGCGTAAGGCGGTCTCGGCTACTCTTTCAGTCTTAAACTGCAGTAGGACTATATTTCGGTCCAGAAGCTCGAAAGTGAGCATTCAAAAAGTTTTCCTTTCTCAATTTCACTGAAAACCAAGGCCATCGTGAGTTAGTTTAGAGTCCCCGGGACTGGAAAATATCTTTTAAGTTCTGGCAACTAAAGCCGAAGTTGGTCAAAATCACGATGCGCCTAAGGCGGCCTCGGCTACTTTTTCAGTCTTAGATTGAAGTGGGGCTCTATTTCGGCCCAGAAGCTCCAAAGTGAGCGCTGCAAAAAACTTGCTGTGTCCATTTCACTGCAAACCAAGGCCATCAGGAGTTAGTTTAGAGTCCCCGGGACTGCAATATATTTCCCAAGTTCCGGAAAATGAAGAAGACGTTGGTCAAAATCACGATGCGCGCTAAGACGGTCTTGGCTAGTCTTTCAGTCTTAAAGTGAAGTGGGGCTATATTTCGGCCCAGGAGCTCAAAATTGAGCTGCAAAAAGTTTTGCTGTATCCATTTCAATGCAAACGAAGGCCATCAGGGGTTACTTAAGAGTCTTCGGGACTGGAAAATATCCCCCAAGTTAAGGGAAATTTAGCCGAAGTTGGTCAAAATCACGGTGCGCGTTAGGCGGTCTCGCTTGCTGTTTCAGTCTTAAAGTGAAGTGAGGCTTTATTCCTGCCCAGGAGCTTGAAAGTGAGCGTTCAAAAAGTTTCCCTGTGTTTATTTCACTGCAAACCAAAGCCATCAGGAGGTAGTTTAGAGTCCCCGGGACTGGAAAATATCCCCCAACTTCCGGGAAATCGAGCCGAAGTTGGTCAAAATCACGATTTGCGTAAGGTAGTCTCGGCTACTGTTTCAGTGAAGTGGTGGGGCTATATTTCGGGCCAGAAGCCCGAAAGTGAGCGTTCAAAAAGTTTTCCTGTGTTCATTTCACTGCAAACCAAGGCCATCAGGAGTTAGTTTAGCGTCCCCGGGACAAGAAAATATGCCCCAAGGTCCGGAAAATTGAGCCAAGGCTGGTGAAAATCACGATGCCCCTAAAGTGGTCTCGGCTACTTTTTCTGTCTTAAAGTGAAGTGGGGCTATATTTCGGGCGAGAAGTCCGACAGTGAGTTTTCAAAAAGTTTTGCTGTGTCCATTTCACTGCAAACCGAGGCAATCAGGGGTTAGTTTAGAGTCCCCGGGACTGGAAAATATCCCCCAACTTCCGGGAAATCGAGACGAAGTTGGTCAAAATCACGATTTGCGTAAGGTAGTGCCCGCTACTCTTTCAGTCTTAAAGTCAAGTGTGCCTATATTTCGGCCCAAAAGCTAGAAAGTGAGCGTTAAAAAAGTTTTGCTGTGTCCATTTCACTTCAAAACAAGGCCATCACGACTTAGTTTAGCGTCCAAGGGACTGGAAAATATCCCCCAAGTTCCGGGAAATCCATTGGAAGTTCGTCAAAATTACGATATACGTAAGGCGGTTTCGGCTACTCTTTCAGTCTTAAAGTAAAGTCGGGCTATATTTCTGTCCAGAAGCTCGAAAGTCAGCGTTCAAAAAGTTTTGCTGTGTGCATTTCACTGCAAACCAAAGCTATCAAAAGTTAGTTTAGGGTCCCCGGGACTGGAAAATATTGCCCAAGTTCCGGGAAAGCGAGCCGAAGTTGATCAAAATCACGATGCGCAAAATGCGGTCTCGGCTACTGTTTCAGTCTTAAAGTAAAGTGTGGTTATATTTCGGCCCACAAGCTCGAAAGTGAGCGTTCAAAAAGTTTTGTTGTGTCCATTTCACTGCAAACCAAGGCCATCAGGGGTTAGGTTAGAGTCCCCGGGACTGAAAAATATTGCCCAAGTTCCGGGGAATCGAACCGAAGTTGATCAAACTCACGATGCGCGAAATGCGGTATCGGCTACTGTTTCCGTCTTAAAGTTAAGTGGGGCAATATTTCGGCCCAGAAGCTCGAAAGTGAGTGTTTAAAAAGTTATGCTCTGTCACTTTCACTGCAAACCAAGACCAGCACGAGTTAGTATAGAGTCCGCGGGACTGGAAAATATTTCGCAAGTTCCGGGAAATCGAGCCGAAGTTGATCAAAATCACGATGCGCGAAACGTGGTCTCGGCTACTGTTCCAGTCTTAAAGTGAAGTATGGCTATATTTCGGCTCACAAGCTCGAAAGTGAGCGTTCAAAAAGCTTTGCTGTGTCCATTTCACTGCAAAACAAGGCCATCGGCACCTAGTTTATCGTCCAAGGGACTGGAAAATATCCCCCAAGTTCCGGGAAATCCACTCGAAGTTTGTCAAAATCACGATGCGCGTAAGGCGGTCTCGGCTACTTTTTCAGTAATAAAGTGAAATGGGTTATATTTCGGCCCAGAAGCTTGAAGGTAGGCGTTCAAAAAGTTTTGCTGTCTCCATTTCACTGCAAACCAAGGCCATCAAGAGTTAGTTTAGAGTCCCTGGGACTGGAAAATATCTTCCAAGTTCCGGAATATCGAACCGAAGTTGGTCAAAATCACGATGCGCGCACGCCGGTCTCGGCTACTATTTAAGTCGTAAGTGATGTGGGACTATATTTCGGCCTAGAAGCTCGAAAGTGTGCGTTCAAAAACTTGTGCTGTGTGAATTTCACTGCAAACCATGGCCATCATGAGTTAGTTTAGAGTCCCCGGGACTGGAAAATATTCCCCAAGTTCCAGGAAAGCGAGCAGAAGTTAATCAAAATCACGATGCTTGTAACGCGGTCTCGCCTACTGTTTCAGTCTTAAAGTGAAGTGTGGCTATATTTAGGCCCACAAGCTCGAAAGTGAGCGTTCAAAAAGTTTTGCTGTGTCCATTTCACTGCAAATCAAGGCCATCAGGAGTTAGTATAGAGTCCCCGGGACTGGAAAATATTCTCCAAGTTCCAGGAAGTGGCGCCGAAGTTGATGAAAATGACGATGCGCGTAACGGGCTCTCGGCTATTCTTTCAGTCTTAAATTTAAGTAGGGCTATATTTCGGCCCTGAAGCTCGAAGGTGAGCAATGTTTTGCTGTGTTCATTAAACTGCAAACCAAGGTCATCGGGAGTTAGTTTAGCGTCCCGGGGACTTTAAATTATTCGCCAACTTCCGGGAAATCGAGCAAAAGTGGCCCAAAATCACGATGCGCGTAAGGCGGTCTCGGCTACTCTTTCAGTCTTGAAATTAAGGGCGGCTATATTTCGACCCAAAAGCTCGAGACCGGGCGTGCGCTAATTTTACCTGTGTCCATTTCACTGACATCTTAGTCCATCAGGAGTTAGTTTAGAGTCCTTGGGACTGGAAAATATTTCCCAAATTCTGGCAGATCGAGCCAAAGTTGCTCAAAATCACGATGCGCGTATAGCGGTGTCGGCTACTCTTTCAGTCTTAAAATGAAGTGGGGCTATATTTCGGCCGACAAGCTCAACACCGAGCGTGCGCTCCTTTTGCCTGTGTACGTATCACTGAAAACTAAGTTCATCAGGAGTTAGCATAGAGTCCTCGGGACTGGAAAATATGCCCCGACTTCCAGCAAACCGAGGCAAAGATGCTCAAAATCACGATGCGCGTAAGGCCGTCTCGGCTACTCGTTTACTCCGAAAATGAAGTTGGCCTATCTTTCGGTTCTACAAGCTCGACACCGAGCGTGCTTTCCTTTTACCTGTGTCCATTTCATTAAGAACTAAGTCCATCGGGAGATAGTTTAGAATCCTCAAGACTGGAAGCTATCCTCCAAGTTTCGGCAAATTGAGCCATACTTTCTTAAAATTACGATAAGCCTACGGGAGTTTCATTTACTCTTTCAGTCTTAAAATGAACTGGGGCTACATTTCGGCCTAGAAGCTCGACACCGAGCGTGCGCTCCTGTTACCTGTGACCATTTTACTGAAAACTAAGGCCATCAAGAGTTAGGGTAGAGTCCCCGGGACTGGAAAATATCCCCCAAGTTTTGGCAGATCGAGCCATAGTGGCTAAAAATTTCGATGCGCTTAAGGCGGTTTCGTGTACACTTTCAGTCTTAAAATAAAGTTGGGCTATATTTCGGCCTACAACCTGGAAACCTAGCGTGCGCCCCTTTTACCTGTGTCCATTTCACTAAAAACCAAGGCGTTCAGGAGTTAGTTTAGAGCTTCCGGGACTGGAAAATATCCCCCAAGTCCCAGGAAATCAAGCCAAAGTTCGACAAAATTACCATGCGCGTAAGGCGGTCCCGGCTACTCTTTCAGTCTTAAAGTGAAGTGGGGCTATATTTCGGCCCACAAGCTCGAAAGTAAACGTTCAAAAAGTGGTGCTGTGTCCATTTTACTGGAGACCAAGGACGTCGGGGATCAGTTTAGAGTCCCCGGGACTGGAAAATATTCCCCAAGTTCCGGGAAATTTAACCGAAGTTGATCAAAATCACGACGCGCATACGGTGGTGTCGGCTACTCTTTCAGTCTTAAAGTGAAGTGGGGCAATTTTTCCGCCCAGAAGCTCGAAACTGAGTGTTTAGAAAGTTTTGCTGTGTCCATATCACTGCAAAACAAGGCCATCACGACTTAGTTTAGCGTCCAAGGGACTGGAAATATCCCCCAAGTTACGGGAAATCCAGCCGAAGTTAGTCAAAATCACGATGCGC
This sequence comes from Orbicella franksi, assembly GCF_964199315.1. Taxonomy (NCBI): domain Eukaryota; kingdom Metazoa; phylum Cnidaria; class Anthozoa; order Scleractinia; family Merulinidae; genus Orbicella; species Orbicella franksi. Next base: position 995,445 of record NC_138151.1, read on the forward strand.
TTAAGAGGGTCTCGGTTACTCTTTCAGTCTTAAGGCAAAGTGGGCTTAGATTTAACTCCAGAAGCTCGAAAGTAAGGGTTCAAAAATTTTTGTCCCTATTTCACTCACATCTTAGACAATCAGGAGTGAGTTTAGAGACTTTGGGACTGGAAAATATCTCCCAAGTTTCGCCAGATCGAGCCGAAGATCCTCAAAATCACAATGCGCGTAAGGCGCTCCCGCCTACTCTTTCAGTCTTAAAAAGAAGTAGGGCTATATTTCGGCCAGCAAGCTCGAAAGTGCGCGTTCAAAAAGTGTTCCTGTGTCCATTTCACTGGAAACCAAGGCCATCAGGAGTTAGTTTAGAGTCCCCGGGACTGGAAAATATCCCCCTATTTCCGGGAAATCCAGCCGAAGTATCCCAAAATAAGGATGCGCGTAAGGCGGTCTCGACTACTCTTTCAGTCTTAAAGTTAAGTGGGGCTATTTTTCGACTCATAAGCTCGAAAGTGAGCGTTCAAAAAGTTTTCCTCTGTCAATTTAACTGCAAACTAAGGCCATCAGAGGTTAGTTTAGCTTCCCCGGGAATTGAAACTATTCGCCAACTTCCGGGAAATCGAGCCGAAGTTGGTCAAAATTACGATGCGCGTAAGGCGGTCTCGGCTACTCTTTCAGTCTTAAAGTGAAGTAGGGCTATATTTCGGCCGAGAAGCTCGAAAGTGAGCGTTCAAAAAAATGTGCTGTGTCCATTTCACTGCAAACCAAGGCCATCAGCAGTTAGTTTAGAGTCCCCGGGACTGGAATATATCCCGAAGTTCCGGGAAATCGAACGGAACTTGGTCAAAATCACGATGCGCGTAAGACGGTCTCGGCTACTCTTTCAGTCTTAAAGTAAAGTGGGGCTATATTTTGGCCCAGAAGCTCGAACGTGACCCTTTAAAAAGTTACGCTTTTTTCATTTAACTGCAAACGAAGGCCATTAGGAGTTAGTTTAACGTCCCCCGGACTGGAAAATATTTCCCAAGTTCCGGGAAATCGAGCTGAACTTAGGCGAAATCACGATGCTCGTAAGGCGGTCTAGGCTACTCTTTCAGTCTTAAAGTGAAATACGGTTGTATGTCGGCCTAGAAGCTCGAAAATAAGCGTTCAAAAAGTTTTCCTGCGTCCATTTCACTGCAAACCAAGGCCATCAGGAGTTAGTTTAGACTCCTCGGAAATGGAAAATATCGCCCAAGTTCGGGGAAATCGAGCCGAATTTTGTCAAAATCACGATGCGCGAAAGGCGGTGTCGGCTACTCTTTCATTCTTAAAGTGAACTGGGGCTATATTTCGGCCGAGAAGCTAGAAAGTGAGAGTTCAAAAAGTTTTGCTGTGTTCATTTCATTGCAAACCAAGGCCATCAGGAGTTAGTTTAGACTCCTCGGAAATGGAATATATCGCCCAAGTTCGGGGAAATCGAGCCGAAGTTGGTCTAAATCACGATGCGTCTAAGGCGGTCTCGGCTACTATTTCAGTCTTAAGGTGAAGTGGGGCTGTATTTCGGTCCAGAGTTTCGAAAGAAAGCGTTCCAAAAAAATTTGCTGTGTCCATTTCACTGCAGACCAAGGCCATCAGGGGTTAGTTTAGAGTCCTTGGGAGTTGAATATATACCGGAAGTTTCGGGAAATCGAGCCGAAGTTTGTCAAAATTACGATGCGCGTAAGACGGTCTCGGCTACTCTTTCAGTCTTAAAGTGAAGTGGGGCTATATTTCGGCTCAGAAGCCCGAAGGGGAGCGTTGAAGAATGTTTGATCTCTCCATTTCAATGCAAACCAAGGCATTCAGGAGTTACTTTAGAGTCCCCGGTACTGGAAAATATTCCCCATTTCCCGGGAAATCGAGCCTAAGTTGGTCAAAATCACGATGCGAGTAAGACGGTCTCGGCTATTCTTTCATTCTTAAAGTGAACTCGGGCTTTATTTCGGCCCAGAAGCTCGAAAGTGAAAGTTCAAAAAGTTTTGCTGTGTCCATTTCACCGCGAACCAAGCCACATCAGGAGATAGTTTACAGTCTCCGGGACATCAAAATATCCCCCAAGTCCCGGGAAATCGAGCCGAAGTTTGTCAAAATCACGATGCGCGTAAAGTAGTGTCGGCTACTCTTTTAGTCTTAAAGAACCGTGGCTGTATATTTCGGCCCAGAAGCTCGAAAGTGAGCGTTCAAAAAGTTATGCTGTGCCCATTTCACTGCAAAGCAAGGCCCTCAGGAAGTAGTTTACAGTGCCCGGAACTGGAAAATACCCCCCAAGTTCCACGAAATCGAGACGAAGTTGGTCAAAATAACGATTCGCGTAAGGCGGTCTCGGCTACTCTTTCAGTCTTAAAGTGAAGTAGGGCTATATTTCGGTCCAGAAGCTCGAAAGTGAGCGTTCAAAAAGCTTTGCTGTGTCCATTTTACTGCAGACCAACGACGTCTGCGGTCAGTTTAGAGTCCCCGGGACTGGAAAATATCCCCCAAGTTCCGGGAAATTTAACCGAAGTTGGTCAAAATCACGACGCGCGTACGGCGGTCTCGGCTACTCTTTCAGTCTTAAAGTGAAGTGGGGCAATATTTCGGCCCAGAAGCGCGAAACTGAGTGTTTAAAAAGTTTTGCTGTGTCCATTTCACTGCAAAACAAGGCCATCACGACTTAGTTTAGCGTCCAAGGGACTGGAAATATCCCCCAAGTTACGGGAAATCCACCCGAAGTTAATCAAAATCAGGATGCGCTTAAGGGGTCTCGGCTACTCTTTCAGTCTTAAGGCAAAGTGGGCTTAGAGTTAACTCCAGAAGCTCGAAAGCAAGGGTTCAAAAATGTTTGTCTCTATTTCACTCACATCTTAGACAATTAGGAGTGAGTTTAGAGACTTTGGGACTGGAAAATATCTCCCAAGTTTCGCCAGATTGAGCCGGAGATCCTCAAAAACACAATGCGCGTAAAGCGCTCCCGCCTACTCTTTCAGTCTTAAAAAGAAGGAGGGCTATATTTCGGCCAGCAAGCTCGAAAGTGCGCGTTCAAAAAGTGTTTCTGTGTCCATTTCACTGGAAACCAAGGCCATCAGGAGTTAGTTTACAGTCCCCGGGACTGGAAAATATCCCCCTATTTGCGGGAAATCCAGCCGAAGTATCCGAAAATAAGGAGGCGCGTAAGGCGGTCTCGGCTACTCTTTCAGTCTGAAAGTTAAGTGGGGCTATTTTTCGACCCATAAGCTCGAAAGTGAGCGTTCAAAAAGTTTTGCTGTGTCCATTTAACTGGAAACTAAGGCCATCGAAAGTTAGTTTAGCTTCCCCGGGAATTGAAAATATTCGCCAACTTTCGGGAAATCGAGCCGAAGTTGGTCAAAATTAGGATGCGCGTAAGGCGGTCTCGGCTACTCTTTCAGTCTTAAAGTGAAGTAGGGCTATATTTCGGCCGAGAAGCTCGAAAGTGAGGGTTCAAAAAAATGTGCTGTGTCCATTTCACTGCAAACCAAGGCCATCAGCAGTTAGCTTAGAGTCCCCGGGACTGGAATATATCCCCGAAGTTCCGGAAAATCGAACGGAAGTTGGTCAAAATAACGATGCGCGTAAAAGGGTGTCTGCTACTCTTTCAGTCAAAGTAAAGTGGGGCTATATTTCGGCCCAGAAGCTCGAAAGTGACCCTTTAAAAAGTTACGCTTTCTGCATTTAACTGCAAACCAAGGCCATCAGGAGTTAGTTTAAAGTCCCCCGGACTGGAAAATATCCCCCAAGTTCCGGGAAATCGAGCTGAACTTAGTCAAAATCACGATGCTCGTAAGGCGGTCTCGGCTACTATTTCAGTCTTAAAGTGAAATACGCTTGTATATCGGCCCAGAAGCTCGAAACTGAACGTTCAAAAAGTTTTCCTGCGTCCATTTCACTGCAAACCAAGGCCATCGGCAGTTAGTTTAGCGTCCAAGGGAGTGGAAAATATCGCCAAAATTCTAGAAAATCGAGCGGAAGGTGCTCAAAATCGCGATGCGCGTAAGGCGGTCTCGCCTACTCTTTCAGTCTTAAAGTGAAGTGGGGCTATATTTCATCCCAGAAGCTCGAAAATAAGCCTTCAAAAAGTGTTACTGTGTTCATTTCACTGCAAACCAAGGCCATCAGGAGTTAGTTTAGACTCCTCGGGACTGGAAAATATCGCCCAAGTTCGGGGAAATCGAGACGAATTTTCTCAAAATCACGATGCGCGAAAGGCGGTCTCGGCTACTCTTTCATTCTTAAAGTGAACTGGGGCTATATTTCGGCCGAGAAGCTAGAAAGTGAAAGTTCAAAAAGATTTACTGTGTCCATTTCACCGCAAACCAAGCCACATCAGCAGATTGTTTACAGTGTCCGGGACATCAAAATATCCCCCAAGTCCCGGGAAATCGAGCCGAAGTTTCTCAAAATCACGATGCGCGTAAAGCAGTCTCGGCTACTCTTTGACTCTTAAAGTGACGTGGCTGTATATTTCGGCCCAGAAGCTCGAAAGTGAGCGTTCAAAAAGTTTTGCTCTCTCAATTTAACTAAAAACCAAGGCCATCATGAGTTAGTGTAGAGTCCACGGGACTGGAAAATATCCCTTAAGTTCTGGCAACTCAAGCCGAAGTTCGTCAAAATAACGATGCGTCCAAGGCGGTCTCGGCTACTATTTCAGTCTTAAAGTGAAGTGGGGCTATATTTCGGCCCAGAGTTTCGAAAGTAAGCGTTAAAAGAAATTTGCTGTGTCTATTTCACTGCAGACCAAGGCCATCAGGGGTTAGTTTAGAGTCCACGGGACCTGAATATATACCCGAAGTTTCGGGAAATCGAGCCGAAGTTGGTCAAAATCACGATGCGCGTAAGACGGTGTCGGCTACTCTTTCAGTCTTAAACTGGAGTGGGGCTATATTTCGGCTCAGAAGCCCGAAGGGGAGCGTTGAAAAAGTTTTGCTCTCTCCATTTCAATGCAAACCAAGGCAACCAGGAGTTACTTTAGAGTCCCCGGTACCGGAAAATATTCCCCATTTCCCGGGAAATCGAGCCAAAGTTGGTCAAAATCACGATGCGCGTAGGGCGCTCTCGGCTCTTCTTTCATTCTTTAAAGTCAACTCGGGCTATATTTCGGCCCAGAAGCTCGAAAGTGAAAGTTCAAAAAGTTTTGCTGTGTCCATTTCACCGCGAACCAAGCCACATCAGGAGATAGTTTACAGTCTCCGGGACATCAAAATATCCCCCAAGTTGCGGGAAATCGAGCCGAAGTTTGTCAAAATCACGATGCGCGTAAAGCAGTCTCGGCTACTCTTTTAGTCTTAAAGTGACGTGGCTGTATATTTCGGGCCAGAAGCTCGAAAGTGAGCGTTCAAAAAGTTATGTTGTGCCCATTTCACTGCAAAGCAAGGCCCTCAGGAAGTAGTTTACAGTGCCCGGAACTGGAAAATATCCCCCAAGTTCCGCGAAATCGAGACAAAGTTGGTCAAAATAACGATTCGCGTAAGGCGGTCTCGGCTACTCTTTCAGTCTTAAAGTGAAGTAGGGCTATATTTCGGTCCAGAAGCTCGAAAGTGAGTGTTCAAAAAGTTTTCCTCTCGGAATTTCACTTAAAACCAAGGCCATCATGAGTTAGTTTAGAGTCCCCGGGACTGGAAAATATCTTTTAAGTTCTTGCAACTCAAGCCGAAGTTGGTCAAAATCACGATGCGCCTAAGGCGGCCTCGGCTACTCTTTCAGTCTTAAAGTGAAGTGGGGCTCTATTTCGGTCCAGAAGCTCTAAAGTGAGCGCTGCAAAAAATTTGCTGTCTCCATTTCACTGCAAACCAAGGCCAAAAGGAGTTAGTTTAGAGTTCCCGGGACTGCCATATATTTCCCAAGGTCCGGAAAATGGAGAAGACGTTGGCCAAAATCACGATGCGCGCAAGACGGTCTTGGCTAGTCTATCAGTCTTAAAGTGAAGTGGGGCTATATTTCGGCCCAGAAGCTCAAAAGTGAGCTTCAAAAACTTTTGCTGTATCCATTTCACTGAAAACCAAGGCCATCAGGGGTTACTTAAGAGTCTTCGGGACTGGAAAATATCCCCCAAGTTCAGGGAAATTTAGCCGAAGTTGGTCAAAATCACGGTGCGCGTTAGGCGGTCTCGCTTACTGTTTCAGTCTTAAAGTGAAGTGTGGCTTTATTCCTGCCCAGGAGCTTGAAAAAAAAAGTTTCCCTGTGTTTCTTTCACCGCAAACCAAAGCCATCAGGAGCTAGTTTAGAGTCCCCGGGACTGGAAAATATTCCCAAACTTCCGGGAAATCGAGGCGAAGTTGGTCAAAATCACGATTTGCGTAAGGCATTCTCGGCTACTCTTTCAGTCTTAAAGTGAAGTGGGGCTATATTTCGGGCCAGAAGCCCGAAAGTGAGCGTTCAAAAAGTTTTGCTGTGTTCATTTCACTGCAAACCAAGGCCATCAGGGGTTAGTTTAGAGTCCCCGGGACTGAAAAATATTGCCCAAGTTCCGGGGAATGGAGCCGAAGTTGATCAAAATCACGATGCGCGAAATGCGGTATCGGCCACTGTTTCAGTCTTAAAGTGAAGTGGGGCTATATTTCGGGCCAGAAGCCCGAAAGTGAGCGTTCAAAAAGTTTCGCTGTGTTATTTGACTGAAAAACAAGGCATCACGAGTTCGTTTAGCGTCCCTGGGACTGGAAAATATTCCCCAAGTTCCGGGAAATCGAGCTGAAGTTAGTCAAAATCACGATGCTCCCAAAGCGGTCTCGGCTACCCTTTCAGTCTTAAAGTGAAGTGGGGCTATATTTCTGTCCAGAAGCTCGAAAGTGAGCGTTCAAAAAGTTTTGCTGTGTGCATTTCACTGCAAACCAAAGCTATCAAAAGTTAGTTTAGAGTCCCCGGGACTGGAAAATATTCCCCAAGTTCCGGGAAAGCGAGCCCAAGTTGATCAAAATCACGATGGGCGAAATGCGGTGTCGGCTACTGTTTCAGTCTTAAAGTGAAGTGTGGCTATATTTCGGCCCAAGCTTGAAAGTGAGCGTTCAAAACGTTTTGCTGTGTCCATTTCACTGCAAAGCAAAGCCATCAGGAGCTAGTTTAGAGTCCCCGGGACTGGAAGATATCCCCAAACTTCCGGGAAATCGAGCCGAAGTTGGTCAAAATCACGATTTGCGTAATGTAGTCTGGGCTACTCTTTCAGTCTTAAAGTAAAGTGGGGCTTTCTTTCGGCCAGGAAGCTCGAAGGTGAGCGTTCAAACAGTTTTGCTTTGTCCATTTCACTGCAAATCAAGGCCATCAGGAGTTAGTTTAGAGCTCCTGGGACTGGAAAATATCCCCCAAGTCCCGGGAATTGGAGCCGAAGTTGATCAAATTCATGATGCGCGTAACGTGGTCTCGGCTACTGTTTCAGTCTTAAAGTAAAGTGTGGCTATATTTCGGCCCACAAGCTCGTAAGTGAGCGTTCAAAAAGTTTTGCTGTGTCTATTTCACTGCAAAACAAGGCCATCAGGACTTAGTTTAGCGTCCAAGGAACGGGAAAATGTTCCCCAAGTTCCGGGAGATCCACCCGAAGTTTGTCAAAATCACAATGCGCGTAAGGTGGTCTCGGTTACTCTTTAAGTCTTAAAGTAAAGTGTGGCTATATTTCGGCCCACAAGCTCGAAAGTGAGCGTTCAAAAAGTTTTGCTCTGTCCATTTCAATGCAAAGCAAAGCGATCAGGAGTTAGTTTAGAGTCCCCGAGACTGGAAAATATCCTCCAAGTTCCGAGAAATCGATCAGGATACGCGTAAGGCAATCTCGGCTACTCTTTCAGTCTTAAAGTGAAGTGGTGCTATATTTCGGCCCACAAGCTCCAAAGTGGACGTTCAAAAAGTTATGCTGTGCGCATTTCAGTGCAAACCAAGGCCATGCGGAGTTAGTTTAGAGTCCCCCGGACTGGAAAATATCCCAAAAGTTGCTGAAATCGAGCTGAACTTGGTCTAACTGAGGATGCGCGTGAGGCGGTCTCGGCTACTATTTCAGTCTGAAAGTGAAGTGAGATTCTATTTCGGCCCAAAAGCTACAAAGAGAGTGTTCAAAAAGCTTTCCTTTGCCCATTTCCCTGAAAACCAAGGCCATCAGTAGTTAGTTTAGAGCCCGCGGAAATGGAATATATCCCCCAAGGTCCGGGAAATCGATCCGAAGTTGGTCAAAATCACGATTTGCGCAACACGCTCTCGGCTACTCTTTCAGTCTTAAAGTAAAGTGGGGCTATATTTCGGCCCACAAGCTCGTAAGTGAGCGTTCAAAAAGTTTCGCTGTGTCCATTTCACTGAAAACCAAGACAATCAGCAGTTAATTTAGAGTCCCCGGGACTGGAAAATGTCCCCATAGTTCCGGCAAATCGAGCCGAAGTTGGTCAAAATTACGGTGCGCTTAAGGCGGTCTCGGCTACTCCTTCGGTCTTAAAGTGAAGTGGGGCTCTATTTCGGCCGAAAAGCTCAAAGCTCAAAAAAAATTTACTGTGTCTATTTCACTGCAAACCAAGGCTATCAGGAGTTAGTTTAGAGTCCCCGGGAGTGGATGTATTTCCCAAGTTCCGGAAAATCGAGAAGACGTTGATCAAAATCACGATGCGCGTAAGACCCTCTCGGCTACTCTTTCAGTCTTAAAGTGTAGTGGGGCTATATTTCGGCCCAGAAGCTCAAAAGTGAGCTTCAAAAAGTTTTGCTGTGTCCATTTCAATGCAAACCAATGCCATCGGGGGTTACTTAAGAGTCCTCGGGACTGGAAAATATCCCACAAGTTCCGGTAAATCGAGCAGAAGTTGGTCAAAATCACGATGTGCGTAAGGTGGTCTCGGCTACTCTTTCAGTCTTAAAGTCAAGTGGGGCAATATTTCGGCCCAGAAGCTCGAAAGTGAGCGTTCAAAAAGTTTTGTTGTGTCCATTTTAGTTAAAAACAAGGCCATCAGGACTTAGTTTAGCGTCCAAGGGACTGCAAAATATCCCCCAAATCCCAGGAAATCGAGCCGAAGTTGATGAAATTCATGATGCGCGTAACGTGGTCTCGGCTACTGTGTCAGTTCTAAAGTGAAGTGTGGCTATATTTCGGCCCACATGCGAAACAGTGAGCGTTCAAAAAGGTTTGTTGTGACCATTTTACTTCAAAACAAGGCCATCAGGACTTAGTTTAGCGTCCAACGGACTGGAAAATATCCCCCAAGTTCCGGGAAATCCATTTGAAGTTCGTCAAAATTACGATGCGCGTAAGGCGGTCTCATCTACTCTTTCAGTCTTAAAGTAAAGTGGGGCTATATTTCTGCCCAGAAGCTCCAACGTTGTGCTCTGTCCATTTCACTGAAAACCAAGGCCATCAGGAGTTACTTTAGAGTCCCTTTGACTGGAATATATCCACCAAGTTTCGGGAAATAAACGCGAAATTGGTCAAAATCACGATTCGCTCAAGACGGTCTCGCCTACTCTTTCAGTCTTAAAGTAAAATGGGGCTCTATTTCGGCCCAGAAGCTCGAGAGTGAGCGTTCAAAAACTTTCGCTGTGTCCATTTCACTGCAAACCAAGACAAGCAGGAGTTAGTTGAGAGTCCCCGGGACTGGAAAATATCCCCCAAGTTCCGGGAAATCCACCCGAAGTTTGTCAAAATCACGATGCGCGTCAGGCGGTCTCGGCTACTCTTTCAGTGTTAAAGTACTGGGGGGCTATATTTTTTCCCAGAAGCTCGAAATTGAGCGTTCAAAAAGTTTTGCTGGCTCCATTTTATTGCAAACCAAGGCCATCAGGAATTAGTTTAGAGTCCTCAGAACTGGAATATATCCCCTTGGTTCCGGCAAATCCAGCCAAATTTGCTCAAAATCACGATGCACGTAAGGAGGTCTCGGCTACTCTTTCAGTCTTCAAGTGAAGTGGAGTTCTATTTCGGTCCAGAAGCTCGAAAGTATGCGTTCAAAAACTTTTTCTGTTTCCGTTTCACTGCAAACCAAGACCAGCACGAGTTAGTTTAGAGTCCCCGGGACTGGAAAATATTTCGCAAGTTCCGGGAAATCGAGCCGAAGTTGATCAAAATCACGATGCGCGAAACGTGGTCTCGGCTACTGTTTCAGTCTTAAAGTGAAGTATGGCTATATTTCGGCTCACAAGCTCGAAAGTGAGCGTTCAAAAAGCTTTGCTGTGTCCATTTCACTGCAAAACAAGGCCATGGGCACCTAGTTTAGCGTCCAAGGGACTGGAAAATATCCCCCAAGTTCCGGAAAATCCTAACGATGTTTGTCAAAATCACCATGCTCGTAAGGCGGACTCGGCTACTTTTTTAGTATTAAAGTAAAGTAGGCTTTATCTCGGCCCAGAAGCTTGAAGGTGAGCGTTCAAAAAGTTTTGCTGTCTCCATTTCACTGCAAACCAAGGCCATCAAGAGTTAGTTTAGAGTCCCTGGGACTGGAAAATATCCCCCAAGTTCCGGAATATCGACCCGAAGTTGGTCAAAATCACAATGCGCGCACGCCGGTCTCGGCTACTCTTTAAGTCGTAAGTGATGTGGAACTATATTTCGGCGTAGAAGCTCGAAAGTGTGCGTTCAAAAACTTGTGCTGTGTGAATTTCACTGCAAACCATGGCCATCAGGAGCTAGTTTAGAATCCCCGGGACTGGAAAATATTCCCCAAGTTCCAGGAAAGCGAGCAGAAGTTGATCAAAATCACGATGCGCGTAACGCGGTCTCGCCTACTGTTTCAGTCTTAAAGTCAAGTGTGGCTATATTTAGGCCCACAAGCTCGAAAGTGAGCGTTCAAAAAGTTTTCCTGTGTCCATTTCACTGCAAACCAAGACCATCAGGAGTTAGTTTAGAGTCCGCGGGACTGGAAAATATTCTCCAAGTTCCAGGAAATGGTGCCGAAGTTGATGAAAATTACGATGCGCGTAACGGGCTCTCGGCTATTCTTTCAGTCTTAAATTTAAGTAGGGCTATATTTCGGCCCTGAAGCTCGAAGGTGAGCAATGTTTTGCTGTGTTCATTAAACTGCAAACCAAGGTCATCGGGAGTTAGTTTAGCGTCCCCGGGACTTTAAATTATTCGCCAACTTCCGGGAAATCGAGCAAAAGTGGCCCAAAATCACGATGCGCGTAAGGCGCTCTCGGCTACTCTTTCAGTCTTAAAATTAAGGGGGGCTATATTTCGACCTAGAAGCTCGAGACCGGGCGTGCGCTAATGTTACCTGTGTCAGTTTCACTGACATCTTAGGCCATCAGGAGTTAGTTTAGAGTCCTTGGGACTGGAAAATATTTCCCAAATTCTGGCAGATCGAGCCAAAGTTGCTCAAAATCACGATGCGCGTAAGGCGGTGTCGGCTACTCTTTCAGTCTTAAAATGAAGTGGGGCTATATTTCGGCCGACAAGCTCAACACCGAGCGTGCGCTCCTTTTGCCTGTGTACATATCACTGAAAACTAAGCTCATCAGGAGTTAGCATAGAGTCCTCGGGACTGGAAAATATTCCCCGAATTCCGGGAAATCGAGCCAAAGATGCTCAAAATCACCATGCGCGTAAGGCGGTCTCGGCTACTCGTTTACTCCGAAAATGAAGTGGGGCTATATTTCGGTTCTACAAGCTCGACACCGAGCGTGCTCTCATTTTACCTGTGTCCATTTCACTAAGAACTAAGTCCATCAGGAGATAGTTTAGAATCCTCGAGACTGGAAGCTATCCTGCAAGTTTTGGCAAATTGAGCCATACTTTCTTAAAATTACGATAAGCGTACGACAGTTTCGTTTACTCTTTCAGTCTTAAAATGAACTGGGGCTACATTTCGGCCTAGAAGCTCGACACCGAGTGTGCGCTCCTGTTACTTGTGATCATTTCACTGAAAACTAAGGCCATCAAGAGTTAGGGTAGAGTCCCCGGTACTGGAAAACATACCCCAAGTTTTGGCATATCGAGCCATAGTGGCTAAAAATTTCGATGCGCTTAAGGCGGTTTCGTGTACACTTTCAGTCTTAAAATAAAGTGGGGCTATACTTCGGCCTACAACCTGGAAACTTAGCGTGCGCCCCTTTTACCTGTGCCCATTTCACTAAAAACCAAGGCATTCAGGAGTTAGTTTAGAGCTTCCGGGACTGGAAAATATCCCCCAAGTCCCAGGAAATCAAGCCGAAGATCGACAAAATTACCATGAGCGTAAGGCGGTCCCGGCTACTCTTTCAGTCTTAAAGTGAAGTGGGGCTATATTTCGGCCCAGAAGCTCGAAAGTAAACGTTCAAAGAGTTTGGCTGTGTCCATTTCACTGAAAACCAAGGCCATCAGGAATTAGTTTAGAGTGCCCGGGACTGGGAATTATCTCCCAAGTTCCGGGAAATCGAGCCGAAGTAGCCCAAAATAACGATGCGCGTAAGGCGGTCTCGGCTAGTCTTTCAGTCTTAAAGTCAAGTAGGGCTATGCTTCGGCCCCGAAGCTCAAACGTGAGCGTTCGAAAAGTTGTGCTGTGTCCATTTCACTGCAAACCAAGGCAATCACGACTTAGTTTAGAGTCCCCGGTACCGGAAAATATCCCCCATTTCCCGGGAAATCGAGCCAGAGTTGGTCAAAATCACCATGCGCGTAAGGCTGTCCCGGTTACTCTTTCATTCGTAAAGTGAAGTGGAGCTATATTTCGGCCCAGAAGCTCAAAAGGTGAGCGTTCAAAAAGTTGTGTTGTGTCCATTTTACTGCAGACCAAGGACGTCGGGGGTCAGTTTAGAGTCCCCGGGACTGGAAAATATCCCCCAAGTTCCGGGAAATTTAACCGAAGTTGGTCAAAATCACGACGCGCGTACGGCGGTCTCGGCTACTCTTTCAGTCTTAAAGTGAAGTGGGGCAATATTTCGGCCCAGAAGCTCGAAACTGAGTGTTTAAAAAGTTTCGCTGTGTCCATTTAACAGGAAACCAAGGACATCAGGAGTTAGTTTAGAGTCCCCGGGACTGGAAAATAACCCCCTCTTTGCGGGAATTCCAGCCGAAGTATCCCAAAATCACGATGCGCGTAAGGCGGTCTCGGCTCCTCTTTCAGTCTTAAAGTGAACTGGTGCTATATTTCGACCCATAAGCTCGAAAGTGAGCGTTCAAAAAGTTTTACTGTGTCCATTTAACTGCAAACCAAGGCCATCGGAAGTTAGTTTAGCTTCCCCGGGAATTGAAAATATTCGCCAACTTCCGGAAAATCGAGCCGAAGTTGGTCAAAATTACGATGCGCGTAAGGCGGTCTCGTCTACTCTTTCAGTCTTAAAGTGAAGTGGGGCTATGTTTCGGCCGAGAAACTCGAAAGTGAGCGTTCAAAAAAATGTGCTGTGTCCATTTCACTGCAAACCAAGGCCATCAGCAGTTAGTTTAGAGTCCCCGGGACTGGAATATATCCCCGAGGTTTCGGGAAATCGAACGGAATTTGGTCAAAATCACGATGCGCGTAAGACGGTCTCGGCTACTCTTTCAGTCTTAAAGTAAAGTGGGGCTATATTTCGGCCCAGAAGCTCGAAACTAAGCGTTCAAAAAGTTTTCCTGCGTCCATTTCACTGCAAACCAAGGCCATCAGGAGTTAGTTTAGGCTCCCTGGGACTTGAAAATATCGCCAAAATTCTGGAAAATAGAGCGGAAGTTGCTCAAAATCACGATGCGCGTAAGGCGGTCTCGCCTACTCTTTTAGTCTTAAAGTGAAGTGGGGCTATATTTTATCCCAGAATCTCGAAAATAAGCCTTCAAAAAGTGTTACTTTGTTCATTTCACTGCAAACCAACGCCATAAGGAGATACTTTAGACACCTCGGGACTGGAAAATATCGCCCAAGTTCGGGGAAATCTAGCCGAATTTTGTCAAAATCACGATGCGCGTAAGGCGGTCTCGGCTACTCTTTCATTCTTAAAGTTAACTGGGGCTATATTTCGGCCGAGAAGCTAGAAAGTGAAAGTTCAAAAAGTTTTGCTGTGTTCATTTCACTGGAAACCAAGGCCATCAGGAGTTAGTTTAGACTCTTCGGGACTGGAAAATATCGCCCAACTTCGGGGAAATCGAGCCGAAGTTTGTCAAAATCACGATGCGCGTAAGGCGGTCTCGGCTACTCTTTCATTCTTAAAGTTAACTGGGGCTATATTTCGGCCGAGAAGCTAGAAAGTGAAAGTTCAAAGAGTTTTGCTGTGTTCATTTCACTGGAAACCAAGGCCATCAGGAGTTAGTTTAGACTCCTCGGGACTGGAAAATATCGCCCAACTTCGGGGAAATCGAGCCGAAGTTTGTCAAAATCACGATGCGCGTAAGGCGGTCTCGCCTACTCTTTCATTCTTAAAGTTAACTGGGGCTATATTTCGGCCGAGAAGTTAGAAAGTGAAAGTTCAAAAAATTTTGCTGTGTTCATTTCACTGCAAACCAAGGCCATGAGGAGGTAGTTTAGACTCCTCGGGACTGGAAAATATCGCCCAAGTTCGAGGAAATCGAGCCGAATTTTGTCAAAATCACGATGCGCGTAAGGCGGTCTCGGCTACTCTTTCATTCTTAAAGTGAACTGGGGCTACATTTCGGCCCAGAAGCTAGAAAGTCAAAGTTCAAAAAGTTTTGCTGTGTCCATTTCACCGCAAACCAAGCCACATCAGCAGATTGTTTACAGTGTCCGGGACATCAAAATATCCCCCAAGTCCCGGGAAATCGAGCCGAAGTTTCTCAAAATCACGATGCGCGTAAAGCAGTCTGGGCTACTCTTTTAGTCTTAAAGTGACGTGGCTGTATATTTCGGCCCAGAAGCTCGAAAGTGGGCGTTCAAAAAGTTTTGCTCTCTCAATGTAACTGAAAACCAAGGCCATCATGAGTTAGTTTAGAGTCCCTTAAGTTCTGGCAACTCAAGCCGAAGTTGGTCAAAATCACGATGCGTCTAAGGCGGTCTCGGCTACTATTTCAGTCTTAAAGTGAAGTGGGGCTATATTTCGGCCCAGAATTTCGAAAGTAAGCGTTCAAAAAATTTCCTGTGTCTATTTCACTGCAGACCAAAGCCATCAGGGGTTAGTTTAGAGTCCCCGAGACTGAAAAATATTGCCCAAGTGACGGGGAATCGAACCGAAGTTGATCAAAATCACGATGCGCGAAATGCGGTATCGGCCACTGTTTCAGTCTTAAACTGAAGTGGGGCTATATTTCGGCCCAGAATTTCGAAAGTAAGCGTTCAAAAAATTTGCTGTGTCTATTTCACTGCAGACCAAGGCCATCAGGGGTTAGTTTAGACTCCTTGGGACTTGAATATATACCCGAAGTTTCGGGAAATCGAGCCGAAGTTGGTCAAAATCACGATGCGCGTAAGACGGTGTCGGCTACTCTTTCAGTCTTAAACTGCAGTGGGGCTATATTTCGGCTCAGGAGCCCGAAGGGGAGCGTTGAAAAAGTTTTGCTCTCTCCATTTCAATGCAAACCAAGGCATTCAGGAGTTACTTTGGAGTCCCCGGTACCGGAAAATATTCCCCATTTCCCGGGAAATCGAGCCAAAGTTGGTCAAAATCACGATGCGCGTAAGGCGGTGTCGGCTATTCTTTCATTCTTAAAGGGAACTCGGGCTATATTTCGGCCCAGAAGCTCGAAAGTGAAAGTTCAAAAAGGTTTTGCTGTGTCCATTTCACCGCGAACCAAGCCACATCAGGAGATAGTTTACAGTCTCCAGAACATCAAAATATCCCCCAAGTTGCGGGAAATCGAGCCGAAGTTTCTCGAAATCACGATGCGCGTAAAGCAGTCTCGGCTACTCTTTGAGTCTTAAAGTGACGTGGCTGTATATTTCGGCCCAGAAGCTCGAAAGTGAGCGTTCAAAAAGTTATGGTGTACCCATTTCACTGCAAAGCAAGGCCCTCAGGAAGTAGTTTACAGTGCCCGAAACTGGAAAATATCCCCCAAGTTCCGCGAAATCGAGACGAAGTTGGTCAAAATAACGATTCCCGTAAGGCGGTCTCGGCTACTCTTTCAGTCTTAAAGTGAAGTAGGGCTATATTTCGGTCCAGAAGCTCGAAAGTGAGCGTTCAAAAAGTTTTCCTCTCTGAATTTCACTGAAAACCAAGGCCATCATGAGTTAGTTTAGAGTCCCCGGGACTGGAAAATATCTTTTAAGTTCTGCCAACTCAAGCCGAAGTTGGTCAAAATGACGATGCGGCTAAGGGGGCCTCGGCTAGTTTTTCAGTCTTAAATTGAAGTGGGGCTCTATTTCGGCCCAGAAGCTCCAAAGTGAGCGCTGCAAAAAATTGGCTGTGTCGATTTCACTGCTAATCAAGGCCATCAGGAGTTACTTTAGAGTCCCCGGGACTGCAATATATTTCCCAAGTTCCGGAAAATGGAGAAGACGTTGGTCAAAATCACGATGCGCGCAAGACGGTCTTGGCTGGTCTTTCAGTCTTAAAGTGAAGTGGGGCTATATTTCGGGCCAGAAGCCCGAAAGTGAGCGTTCGAAAAGTTTTGCTGTGTTCATTTCACTGCAAACCAAGGCCATCAGGAGTTAGTTTAGCGTCCCCCGGAATAGAAAATATGCCCCAAGGTCCGGAAAATTGAGCCAAGATTGGTGAAAATCACGATGCCCCTAAAGTGGTCTCGGCTACTCTTTCTGTCTTAAAGTAAAGTGGGGCTATATTTCGGGCCAGAAGTCCGAAAGTGAGCGTTCAAAAAGTTTTGCTTTGTCCATTTCACTGCAAACCAATGCCATCAGGGGTTAGCTTAGAGTCCCCGAGACTGAAAAATATTGCCCAAGTTCCGGGGAATCGAACCGAAGTTGATCAAAGTCACGATGCGCGAAATGCGGTATCGGCTACTGTTTCAGTCTTAAAGTGAAGAGGGGCTATATTTCGGCCTAGAAGCCCGAAAGTGAGCGTTCAAAAAGTTTTGCTGTGTTCTTTGACTGAAAAACAAGGCAATCACGAGTTAGTTTAGCGTCCTTGGGACTGGAAAATATTCCCCAAGTTCCGGTTAATCGAGCTGAAGTTGGTCAAAGTCACGATGCTCCCAAAGCGCTCTCGGCTACCCTTTCAGTCTTAAAGTGAAGTGGGGCTATATTTCTGTCCAGAAGCTCGAAAGTGAGCGTTCAAAAAGTTTTGTTGTGTCCATTTCACTGCAAACCAAAGCTATTAAAAGTTAGTTTAGAGTCCCCGGCACTGGAAAATATTCACCAAGTTCAGGGAAAGCGAGCCGAAGTTGATCAAAATCACGATGCGCGAAATGCGGTCTCGGCTACTGTTTCAGTCTTAAAGTAAAGTGTGGCTATATTTCGGCCCACAAGCTCGAAAGTGAGCGTTCAGAAAGTTTTGCTGTGTCCATTTCACTGCAAAGGAAGGCCAGGACTTAGTTTAGCGTCCATGGGACTGGAAAATGTTCCCCATGTTCCGGGAGAACCACCCGAAGTTTGTCAAAATCACAATGCGCGTAACGTGGTCTCGGTTACTCTTTAAGTCTTAAAGTAAAGTGGGGCTTTATTTCGGCCAGGAAGCTCGAAGGTGAGCGTTCAAAAAGTTTTGCTCTCTCCATTTCACTGCAAACCAAGGCCATCAGGAGTTAGTTTAGAGTTCCTGGGACTGGAAAATATCCCCCAAGTTCCGGAATATCGACCCGAAGTTTGTCAAACTCACCATGCGAGCAAGGCGGTCTCGGCTACTCTTTCAGTCTTAAGTGAAGTGGGACTATATTTCGGCCTAGAAGCTCGAAAGTGTGCGTTCAAAAACTTGTGCTGTGCGAATTTCACTGCAAACCATGGCCATCAGGAGTTAGTTTAGAGTCCCCGGGACTGGAAAATATCCCCCAAGTCCCGGGAATTGGAGCCCAAGTTGATCAAATTCATGATGCGCGTAACGTGGTCTCGGCTACTGTTTCAGTCTTAAAGTCAAGTGTGCCTATATTTCGAACCAAAAGCTAGAAAGTGAGCGTTCAAAAAGTTTTGCTGTGTCCATTTCACTTCAAAACAAGGCCATCAGGACTTAGTTTAGCGTCCAAGGGACTGGAAAATATACCCCAAGTTCCGGGAAATCCATTCGAAGTTCGTCAAAATTACGATATACGTAAGGCGGTTTCGGCTACTCTTTCAGTCTTAAAGTAAAGTCGGGCTATATTTCTGTCCAGTAGCTCGAAAGTGAGCGTTCAAAAACTTTTGCTGTGTGCATTTCACTGCAAACCAAAGCTATCAAAGGTTAGTTTAGTGTCCGCAGGACTGGAAAATATTGCCCAAGTTCCGGGAAAGCGAGCCGAAGTTGATCAAAATCAGGATGCGCGAAATGCGGTCTCGGCTACTCTTTCAGTCTTAAGGTGAAGTGGGCTATATTTCGGCCCACAAGCTCTAAAGTGGTTGCTCAAAAAGTTATGCTGTGCGCATTTCAGTGCAAACCAAGGCCATCCGGAGTTAGTTTAGAGTCCCCCGGACTAGAAAATATCCCAAAAGTTGCGTGAAATCGAGCTGAACTTGGTCTAACTCACGATGCGCGTGAGGCGGTCTCGGCTACTATTTCAGTCTGAAAGTAAAGTGGGATTCTATTTCGGCCCAGAAGCTACAAAGAGAGTGTTCAAAAAGCTTTCCTTTGTCCATTTCACTGAAAACCAAGGCCATCAGGAGTTAGTTTAGCGTCCCCGGGACAAGAAAATATTCCCCAAGGTCCGGGAAAGTGAGCTGAAGTTGGTCAAAATCACGATGCTCCAAAAGCGGTCTCGGCTACCCTTTCAATCTTAAAGTGAAGTGGAGCTATATTTCTGTCCAGAAGCTCGAAAGTGAGCGTTCAAAAAGTTTTGCTGTGTGGATTTCACTGCAAACCAAAGCTATCAAAAGTTAGTTTAGTGTCCCCGGGACTGGAAAATATTCCCCAAGTTCAGGGAAAGCGAGCCGAAGTTGATCAAAATCACGATGCGCGAAATGCGGTCTCGGCTACTGTTTCAGTCTTAAAGTAAAGTGTGGCTATATTTCGGCCCACAAGCTCGAAAGTGAGCGTTCAAAAAGTTTTGCTCTGTCCATTTCAATGAAGAGCAAGGCAATCAGGAGTTAGCTTAGAGTCCCCGAGACTTGAAAATATCCCCCAAGTTCCGAGAAATCGATCCGAAAATGGTCAAAGTCACGATGCGCGTAAGGCGATCTCGGCTACTCTTTCAGCCTTAAAGTGAAGTGGGGCTATATTTCGGCCCACAAGCTCCAAAGTGGGCGTTCAAAAAGTTATGCTCTACGCATTTCAGTGCAAACCAAGGCCATCCGCAGTTAGTTTAGAGTCCCCCGGACTGGAAAATATCCCAAAAGTTGCGTGGAATCGAGCTGAACTTGGTCTAACTGACGATGCCCGTGAGGCGGTCTCGGCTACTATTTCAGTCTGAAAGTGAAGTGGGATTCTATTTCGGCCCAGAAGCTACAAAGAGAGTGTTCAAAAAGCTTTCCTTTGTTCATTTAACTGAAAACCAAGGCCATCAGGAGTTAGTTTAGCGCCCGCGGAAATGGAATATATCCCACAAGTTCCGGGAAATCGACCCGAAGTTGGTGAAAATCACGATTTGCGCAACACGCTCTCGGCTACTCTTTCAGTCTTAAAGTAAAGTGGGGCTATATTTCTGTCCAGAAGCTCGAGAGTGAGCGTTCAAAAAGTTTGGCTGTGTCCATTTCACTGAAAACCAAGACAATCAGGAGTTAGTTTAGAGTACCCGGGACTGGAAAATATCCCCCAAGTTCCGGCAAATCGAGCCGAAGTTGGTCAAAATCACGGTGCGCTTAAGGCGGTGTCGGCTACTCGTTCAGTCTTAGAGAGAAGTGGGGCTCTATTTCGGCCTACAGGCACAAAGCTAAAAAAAAATTACTGTGTCTATTTCACATCAAACCAAGGCTATCAGGAGTTAGTTTAGAGTACCCGGGAGTGGAATGTATTTCACAAGTTCCGGAAAATCGAGAAGACGTTGGTCAAAATCACGATGCGCGTAAGACCGTCTCGGCTACTCTTTCAGTCTTAAAGTGAAGTGGGGCTATATTTCGGCCCAGAAGCTCAAAAGTGAGCGTTCAAAATGTTTTGCTGTGTCCATCTCAATGCAAACCAAGGCCATCAGGGGTTACTTAAGAGTCCTCGGGACTGGAAAATATCCCCCAAGTTCCGGTAAATCAAGCCGAAGTCTGTCAAAATCACGATGTGCGTAAGGCGGTCTCGGCTACTCTTTCAGTGTTAAAGTAATGGGGTGCTATATTTTGGCCCAGAAGCTCGAAATTGAGCGTTCAAAAAGTTTTGCTGGCTCCATTTTACTGCAAACCAAGGCCATCAGGAATTAGTTTAGAGTTCTCAGAACTGAAATATATCCCCTTAGCTCCGGCAAATCCAGCCGAAGTTGCTCAAAATCACGATGCACGTAAGGCGGTCTCGGCTACTCTTTCAGTCTTCAAGTGAAGTGGGGTTCTATTTCGGTCCAGAAGCTCGAAAGTATCCCTTCAGAAACTTTTTTCTGTTTCCGTTTCACTGCAAACCAGGACCAGCACGAGTTAGTTTAGAGTCCCCGGGACTGGAAAATGTTTCGCAAGTTCCGTGAAATCGAGGCGAAGTTGATCAAAATCACGATGCGCGAAACGTGGTTTCGGCTACTGTTTCAGTCTTAAAGTGAAGTATGGCTATATTTCGGCTCACAAGCTCGAAAGTGAGCGTTCAAAAAGCTTTGCTGTGTCCATTTCACTGCAAAACAACGCCATCGGCACCTAGTTTAGCGTCCAAGAGACTGGGAAATATCCCTCAAGTTCCGGGAAATCCTCCCGAAATTTGCCAAAATCACGATGCGCGTAAGGCGGTCTCAGCTACTTTTTCAGTAATAAAGTAAAGTGGGCTATATTTCGGCCCAGAAGCTTGAAGGTGAGCGTTCAAAAAGTTTTGCTGTCTCCATTTCACTGCAAACCAAGGCCATCAAGAGTTAGTTTAGAGTCCCTGGGACTGGAAAATATCCCCCAACTTCCGGAATATCGACCCGAAATTGGTCAAAATCACGATGCGCGCACGCCGGTCTCGGCTACTCTTTAAGTCGTAAGTGATGTGGGACTATATTTCGGCCTAGAAGCTCGAAAGTGTGCGTTCAAAAACCTGTGCTGTGTGAATTTCACTGCAAACCATGGCCATCAGGAGTTAGTTTAGAGTCCCCGGGACTGGAAAATATTCCCCAAGTTCCAGGAAAGCGAGCAGAAGTTGATCAAAATTACGATGCGCGTAATGCGGTCTCGGCTAATGTTTCAGTCTTAAAGTCAAGTGTGGCTATATTTAGGCCCACAAGCTCGAAAGTGAGCGTTCAAAAAGTTTTCCTGTGTCCATTTCACTGCAAACCAAGGCCATCAGGAGTTAGTTTAGAGTCCGCGGGAAATGGCGCCGAAGTTGATGAAAATTACGATGCGCGTAACGGGCTCTCGGCTATTCTTTCAGTCTTAAATTTAAGTAGGGCTATATTTCGGCCCTGAAGCTCGAAGGTGAGCAATGTTTTGCTGTGTTCATTAAACTGCAAACCAAGGTCATCGGGAGTTAGTTTAGCGTCCCCGGGACTTTAAATTATTCGCCAACTTCCGGGAAATCGAGCAAAAGTGGCCCAAAATCACGATGCGCGTAAGGCGCTCTCGGCTACTCTTTCAGTCTTAAAATTAAGGGGGGCTATATTTCGACCTAGAAGCTCGAGACCGGGCGTGCGCTAATGTTACCTGTGTCAGTTTCACTGACATCTTAGGCCATCAGGAGTTAGTTTAGAGTCCTTGGGACTGGAAAATATTTCCCAAATTCTGGCAAATCGAGCCAAAGTTGCTCAAAATCACGATGCACGTAAGGCGGTGTCGGCTACTCTTTCAGTCTTAAACTGAAGTGGGGCTATATTTCGGCCGAGAAGCTCAACACCGAGAGTGCGCTCCTTTTGCCTGTGTACATATCACTGAAAACTAAGCTCATCAGGAGTTAGCATAGAGTCCTCGGGACTGGAAAATATTTCCCAAATTGCGGCAAATCGAGCCAAAGATGCTCAAAATCACCATGCGCGTAAGGCGGTCTCGGCTACTCGTTTACTCCGAAAATGAAGTGGGGCTATATTTCGGTTCTACAAGCTTGACACCGAGCGTGCTCTCATTTTACCTGTGTCCATTTCCCTAAGAACTAAGTCGATCAGGAGATAGTTTAGAATCCTCGAGACTGGAAGCTATCCTCCAAGTTTCTGCAAATTGAGCCATACTTTCTTAAAATTACGATAAGCCTAAGGCAGTTTCGTTTACTCTTTCAGTCTTAAAATGAACTGGGGCTACATTTCGGCCTAGAAGCTCGACACCGAGCGTGCGCTCCTGTTACCTGTGACCATTTTACTGAAGACTAAGGCCATCAAGAGTTAGGGTAGAGTACCCGGGACTGGAAAATATCCCCCAAGTTTTGGCAGATCGAGCCATAGCGGCTAAAAATTTCGATGCGCTTAAGGCGGTTTCGTGTACACTTTCAGTCTTAAAATAAAGTGGGGCTATATTTCGGCCTACAACCTGGAAACCTAGCGTGCGCCCCTTTTACCTGTGTCCATTTCACTAAAAACCAAGGCATTAAGGAGTTAGTTCAGAGCTTCCGTGACTGGAAAATATCCCCCAAGTCCCAGGAAATTAAGCCGAAGTTCGACAAAATTACCATGCGCGTAAGGCGGTCCCGACTACTCTTTCAGTCTTAAAGTGAAGTGGGGCTATATTTCGGCCCAGAACCTCGAAAGTGAACGTTCAAAGAGTTTGGCTGTGTCCATTTCACTGAAAACCAAGGCCATCAGGAATTAGTTTAGAGTGCCCGGGACTGGGAATTATCTCCCAAGTTCCGGGAAATTTAACCGAAGTAGCCCAAAATCACGATGCGCGTAAGGCGGTCTCGGCTAGTCTTTCAGTCTTAAAGTGAAGTAGGGCTATGCTTCGGCCCGGAAGCTCAAACGTGAGCAATCAAAAAGTTGTGCTGTGTCCATTTCACTGCAAACCAAGGCAATCACGACTTAGTTTAGAGTCCCCGGTACCGGAAAATATCCCCCATTTCCCGGGAAATCGAGCCAAAGTTGGTCAAAATCACCATGCGCGTAAGGCGGTCCCGGTTACTCTTTCATTCTTAAAGTGAACTGGGGCAATATTTCCGCCTAGAAGCTCGAAAGTGAGCGTTCAAAAAGTTGTGCTGTGTCCATTTCACTCCAGAGCAAGGCCATCAGGAGTTACTTTAGAGTCCGCGGGACTGGAAAATATCCCCCAAGTTCCGGGAAATCGAGCCGAAGTTGGTCAAAATTACGATGGGCGTAAGGCGGTCTCGGCTACTCTTTCACTCTTAAAGTGAAGTGAAGCTATATTTCGGCCCAGAAGCTGAAAAGTCAGCGTTCAAAAAGTTGTGCTGTGTCCATTTTACTGCAGACCAAGGACGTTGGGGGTCAGGTTAGAGTCCCCGGGACTGGAAAATATCCCCCAAGTTCCGGGAAATTTAACCGAAGTTGGTCAAAATCACGACGCGCGTACGGCGGTCTCGGCTACTCTTTCAGTCTTACAGTGAAGTGGGGCAATATTTCGGCCCAGAAGCTCGAAACTGAGTGTTTAAAAAGTTTTGCTGTGTCCATTTCACTGCAAAACAGGGCCATCACGACTTAGTTTAGCGTCCAAGGGACTGGAAATATCCCCCAAGTTACGGGAAATCCAGCCGAAGTTAGTCAAAATCACGATGCGCTTAAGGGGGTCTCGGCTACTCTTTCAGTCTTAAGGTAAAGTGGGCTTAGATTTAGCTCCAGAAGCTCGAAAGTAAGGGTTAAAAAATGTTTGTCTCTATTTCACTCACATCTTAGACAAACAGGAGTGAATTTAGAGACTTTGGGACTGCAAACTATCTCCCAAGTTTCGCCAGATCGAGCCGAAGATCTTCAAAATCACAATGCGCGTAAGGCGCTCCCGCCTACTCTTTCAGTCTTAAAAAGAAGTAGGGCTATATTTCGGCCAGCAAGCTCGAAAGTGCGCGTTCAAACAGTGTTCCTGTGTCCATTTCACTGGAAACCAAGGCCATCAGGAGTTAGTTTAGAGTCCCCGGGACTGGAAAATATTCCCCTATTTGCGGGAAATCGAGCCGAAGTATCCCAAAATCAAGATGCGCGTAAGGCGGTCTCGGCTACTATTTCATTCTTAAAGTGAACTAGGGCTATATTTCGGCCGAGAAGCTAGAAAGTGAAAGTTCAAAAAGTTTTGCTGTGTTCATTTCATTGTAAACCAAGGACATCAGGAGTTAGTTTAGACTCCTCGGGAATTGAAAATATCGCCCAAGTTCGGGGAAATCGAGCCGAAGTTTGTCAAAATCACGATGCGCGTAAGGCGGTCTCGGCTACTCTTTCATCCTTAAAGTGAACTGGGGCTATATTTCGGCCCAGAAGCTAGAAAGTCAAAGTTCAAAAAGTTTTGCTGTGTCCATTTCACCGCAAACCAAGCCACATCAGCAGATTGTTTACAGTGTCCGGGACATCAAAATATCCCCAAAGTCCCGGGAAATCGAGCCGAAGTTTGTCAAAATCACGATGCGCGTAAGGCGGTCTCGGCTACTCTTTCATCCTTAAAGTGAACTGGGGCTATATTTCTGCCCAGAAGCTAGAAAGTCAAAGTTCAAAAAGTTTTACTGTGTCCATTTCACCGCCAACTAAGCCACATCAGCAGATTTTTTACAGTCTCCGGGACATCAAAATATCCCCCAAGTCCCGGGAAATCGAGCCGAAGTTTGTCAAAATTACGATGCGCGTAAAGCGGTCTCGGCTACTCTTTCATCCTTAAAGTGAACTGGGGCTATATTTCTGCCCAGAAGCTAGAAAGTCAAAGTTCAAAAAGTTTTGCTGTGTCCATTTCACCGCCAACTAAGCCACATCAGCAGATTTTTTACAGTCTCCGGGACATCAAAATATCCCCCAAGTCCCGGGAAATCGAGCCGAAGTTTGTCAAAATTACGATGCGCGTAAAGCAGTCTCGGCTACTCGTTGAGTCTTAAAGTGACGTGGCTGTATATTTCGGCCCAGAAGCTCGAAAGTGAGCGTTCAAAAAGTTATGCTGTGCCCATTTCACTGCAAAGCAAGGCCCTCAGGAAGTAGTTTACAGTGCCTGGAACTGGAAAATATCCCCCAAGTTCCGCGAAATCGAGACGAAATTGGTCAAAATAACGATTCGCGTAAGGCGGTCTCGGCTACTCTTTCAGTCTTAAAGTGAAGTAGGGCTATATTTCGGTCCAGAAGCTCGAAAGTGAGCGTTCAAAAAGTTTTCCTTTCTGAATTTCACTGAAAACCAAGGCCATCATGAGTTACTTTAGAGTCCCCGGGACTGGAAAATATCTTTTAAGTTCTGGCAGATCAAGCCGAAGTTGGTCAAAATCACGATGCGCCTAAGGCGGCCTCGGCTACTCTTTCAGTCTTAAAGTGAAGTGGGGCTCTATTTCGGCCCAGAAGCTCCAAAGTGAGCGAAGCAAAAAATTTGCTGTGTCCATTTCACTGCAAACCAAGGCCATCAGGAGTTAGTTTAGAGTCCCCGGGACTGCAATATATTTCCCAAGTTCCGGAAAATGGAAAAGACGTTGGTCAAAATCACGATGCGCGCTAAGACGGTCTTGGCTAGTCTTTCAGTCTTAAAGTGAAGTGGGGCTATATTTCGGCCCAGAAGCTCAAAAGTGAGCGTTCAAAAAGTTTTCCTGTATCCATTTCAATGCAAACGAAGGCCATCAGGGGTTACTTAAGAGTCTTCGGGACTGGAAAATATCCCCCAAGTTCAGGGAAATTTAGCCGAAGTTGGTCAAAATCAGGGTGCGCGTTAGGCGGTCTCGCTTACTGTTTCAGTCTTAAAGTAAAGTGAGGCTTTATTCCTGCCCAGGAGCTTGCAAGTGAGCGTTCAAAAAGTTTTCCTGTGTTTATTTCACTGCAAACCAAAGCCATCAGGAGCTAGGGTAGAGTCCCCGGGACTGAAAAATATTTCCCAACTTCCGGGAAATCGAGCCGAAGTTGGTCAAAAAAGCGATTCGTGTAAGGCGGTCTCGGCTACTCTTTCAGTCTTAAAGTGAAGTGAGGCTATATTTCGGGCCAGAAGCCCGAAAGTGAGCGTTCAGAAAGTTTTGATGTGTTCATTTCACTGCAAACCAAGGCCATCAGGAGTTAGTTTAGCGTGCCCGGGACAAGAAAATATGCCCCAAGGTCTGGGAATTTGAGCCGAGGTTTGTCAAAATCACGATGCCCCTAAAGTGGTCTCGGCTACTCTTTCTGTCTTAAAGTGAAGTGGAGCTATATTTCGGGCCAGAAGCCCGAGAGTGAGCGATCAAAAAGTTTAGCTGTGTCCATTTCGCTGCAAACCAAGGCCATCAGGGGTTAGTTTAGAGTCCCCGGGACTGAAAAATATTGCCCAAGTTCCGGGAAAGCGAGCCGAAGTTGATCAAAATCACGATGCGCGAAATGCGGTCTCGGCTATTGTTTCAGTCTTAAAGTAAAGTGTGGCTATATTTCGGCCCACAAGCTGGAAAGTGAGCGTTCAAAAAGTTTTGCTGTGTCCATTTCACTGCAAAACTAGGCCATCAGGAGTTAGGTTAGCGTCCAAGGGACTGGAAAATGTTCCCCAAGTTCCGGGAGATCCACCCGAAGTTTGTCAAAATCACAATGCGCGTAACGTGGTCTCGGTAACTCTTTAAGTCTTAATGTAAAGTGGGGCTTTCTTTCGGCCAGGAAGCTCGAAGGTGAGCGTTCAAAAAGTTTTGCTCTGTCCATTTCACTGCAAACCAAGGCCATCAGGAGTTAGTTTAGAGTTCCTGGGACTGGAAAATATCCCCCACGTTCCGGAATATCGACCCGAAGTTTGTCAAACTCACGATGCGAGCAAGGCGGTCTCGGCTACTCTTTCAGTCTTAAGTGAAGTGGGGCTATATTTCGGCCCAGATTCTCCAAAGTGTGCTTTCAAAAAATTGTGCTGTGTCCATTTCAATGCAAACCAAGGCCATCAGGAGTTAGTTTAGAGTCCCCGGGACTGGAAAATATCCCCCAAGTCCGGGAATTGGAGCCCAAGTTGATCAAATTCATGATGCGCGTAACGTGGTCTCGGCTACTGTTTCAGCCTTAAAGTCAAGTGTGCCTATATTTGGGCCCAAAAGCTAGAAAGTGAGCGTTCAAAAAGTTTTGCTGTGTCCATTTCACTTCAAAACAAGGCCATCAGGAGTTAGTTTAGCGTCCAACGGTCTGGAAAATATCGCCTAAGTTCCGGGAAATCCATTCGAAGTTCGTCAAAATTACGATATACGTAAGGCGGTTTCGGCTACTCTTTCAGTCTTAAAGTAAAGTCGGTCTATATTTCTGTCCAGAAGCTCGAAAGTGAGCGTTCAAAAAGTTTTGCTGTGTGCATCTCACTGCAAACCAAAGCTATCAAAAGTTAGTTTAGCGTCCCCGGGACTGGAAAATATTGCCCAAGTTCCGGGAAAGCGAGCCGAAGTTGATTAAAATCACGATGCGCGAAATGCGGTCTCGGCTATTGTTTCAGTCTTAAAGTAAAGTGTGGCTATATTTCGGCCCACAAGCTCGAAAGTGAGCGTTCAAAAAGTTTTGCTGTGTCTATGTCACTGCAAAACAAGGCCATCAGGAGTTAGTTTAGAGTCCCCGGGACTGGAAAATATTCTCCAAATTCCAGGAAATGGCGCCGAAGTTGATGAAAATTACGATGCGCGTAACGGGCTCTCGGCTATTCTTTCAGTCTTAAATTTAAGTAGGGCTATATTTCGGCCCTGAAGCTCGAAGGTGAGCGTTCAGAATGTTTTGCTGTGTTTATTAAACTACAAACCAAGGTCGTCGGGAGTTAGTTTAGCGTCCCCGGGACTTTAAATTATTCACCAACTTCCGGGGAACTCGAGCAAAAGTGGCCCAAAATCACGATGCGCGTAAGGCGGTCTCGGCTACTCTTTCAGTCTTAAAATTAAGGGGCGCTATATTTCGACCTAGAAGCTCGAGACCGGGCGTGCGCTAATTTTACCTGTCTCCATTTCACTGACATCTTAGGCCATCAGGAGTTAAAATTAAGTGGGTTATATTTCGGCCCAGAAGCTCGAAATTGAGCGTTCAAAAAGTTTTGCTGGCTCCATTTTACTGCAAACCAAGGCCATCAGGAATTAGTTTAGAGTCCTCAGAACTGGAATATATCGCCTTAGTTCCGGCAAATCCAGCCGAAGTTGCTCAAAATCACGATGCACGTCAGGCGGTCTCGGATACTCTTTCAGTCTTCAAGTGAAGTGGGGTTCTATTTCGGTCCAGAAGCTCGAAAGTATGCGTTCAAAAACTTTTTCTGTTTCCGTTTCACTGCAAACCAAGACCAGGACGAGTTAGTTTGCAGTCCCCGGGACTGGAAAATATTTCGCAAGTTCCGGGAAATCGAGCCGAAGTTGATCAAAATCACGAGGCGCGAAACGTGGTCTCGGCTACTGTTTCAGTCTTAAAGTGAAGTGTGGCTATATTTAGGCCCACAAGCTCGAAAGTGAGCGTTCAAAAAGCTTTGCTGTGTCCATTTCACTGCAAAACAAGGCCATCAGCACCTACTTTAGCGTCCAAGGGACTGGA
The DNA here is from genome assembly GCF_964199315.1 of Orbicella franksi. Lineage (NCBI taxonomy): Eukaryota > Metazoa > Cnidaria > Anthozoa > Scleractinia > Merulinidae > Orbicella > Orbicella franksi. Next base: position 1,023,916 of record NC_138151.1, read on the forward strand.
AAATATCCCCCAAGTCCCGGGAAATCCACCCGAAGTTTGTCAAAATTACGATGCTTGTGAGGCTCTCTCGGCTACTTTTTCAGTATAAAAGTAAAGTGGGCTATATTTCGGCCAAGAAGCTTGAAGGTGAGCGTTCAAACAGTTTTGCTGTCTCCATTTCACTGCAAACCAAGGCCATCAAGAGTTAGTTTAGAGTCCCTGGGACTGGAAAATATCCCCCAAGTTCCGGAATATCGACCTGAAGTTGGTCAAAATCACGATGCGCGAACGGCGGTCTCGGCTACTCTTTAAGTCGTAAGTGATGTGGGACTATATTTCGGCGTAGAAGCTCGAAAGTGTGCGTTCAAAAACTTGTGCTGTGTGAATTTCACTGGAAACCACGGCCAACAGGAGTTAGTTTAGAGTCCCCGGGACTGGAAAATATTGCCCAAGTTCCAGCAAAGCGAGCAGAAGTTGATCAAAATCACGATGGGCGTAACGCGGTCTCGGCTACTGTTTCAGTCTTAAAGTGAAGTGTGGCTATATTTAGGCCCACAAGCTCGAAAGTGAGCGTTCAAAAAGTTTTGCTGTGTCCATTTCACTGCAAACCAAGGCCATCAGGAGTTAGTTTAGAGTCCCCGGGACTGGAAAATATTCTCCAAGTTCCAGGAAATGGCGCCAAAGTTGATGAAAATTACGATTAGCGTAACGGGCTCTCGGCGGTTCTTTCAGTCTTAAATTTAAGTAGGGCTATATTTCGGCCCTGAAGCTCGAAGGTGAGCGTTCGGAATGTTTTGCTGTGTTCATTAAACTGCAAACCAAGGTCATCGGGAGTTAGTTTAGCCTCCCCGGAACTTTAAATTATTCGCCAACTTCCGGGAAATCGAGCAAAAGTGGCCCAAAATCACGATGCGCGTAAGGCGGTCTCGGCCACTCTTTCAGTCTTAAAATTAAGGGGCGCTATATTTCGACCTAGAAGCTCGAGACCGGGCGTGCGCTAATTTTACCTGTGTCAGTTTCACTGACATCTTAGGCCATCAGGAGTTAGTTTAGAGTCCTTGGGACTGGAAAATATTTCCCAAATTCTGGCAGATCGAGCCAAAGTTGCTCAAAATCACGATGCGCGTAAGGCGGTCTCGGCTACTCTTTCAGTCTTAAAATGAAGTGGGGCTAGATTTCGGCCGACAAGCTCAACACCGAGCGTGCGCTCCTTTTGCCTGTGTACATATCACTGAAAACTAAGTTCATCAGGAGTTAGCATAGAGTCCTCCGGACTGGAAAATATTCCCCGAATTCCGGCAAATCGAGCCAAAGATGCTCAAAATCACCATGCGCGTAAGGCGGTCTCGGCTACTCGTTTACTCCGAAAATGAAGTGGGGCTATATTTCGGTTCTACAAGCTCGACACCGAGCGTGCTCTCCTTTTACCTGTGTCCATTTCACTAAGAACTAAGTCCATCAGGAGATAGTTTAGAATCCTCGAGACTGGAAGCTATCCTCCAAGTTTCGGCAAATTGAGCCATACTTTCTTAAAATTACGATAAGCCTAAGGCAGTTTCCTTTACTCTTTCAGTCTTAAAATGAACTGGGGCTACATTTCGGCCTAGAAGCTCGACACCGAGCGTGCGCTCCTGTTACCTGTGACCATTTTACTGAAGACTAAGGCCATCAAGAGTTAGGGTAGAGTCCCCGGGACTGGAAACTATCCCCCAAGTTTTGGCAGATCGAGCCATAGCGACTAAAAATTTCGATGCGCTTAAGGCGGTTTCGTGTACACTTTCAGTCTTAAAATAGTGGGGCTATATTTCGGCCTACAACCTGGAAACCTAGCGTGCGCCCCTTTTACCTGTGTCCATTTCACTAAAAACCAAGGCATTCAGGAGTTAGTTTAGAGCTTCCGATACTGGAAAATATCCCCCAAGTGCCAGGAAATCAAGCCGAAGTTCGACAAAATTACCATGCGCGTAAGGCGGTCCCGGCTACTCTTTCAGTCTTAAAGTGAAGTGGGGCTATATTTCGGCCCAGAACCTCGAAAGTGAACGTTCAAAGAGTTTGGCTGTGTCCATTTCACTGAAAACCAAGGCCATCAGGAATTAGTTTAGAGTGACCGGGACTGGGAATTATCTCCCAAGTTCCCTGAAATCGAGCCGAAGTAGCCCAAAATCAGGATGCGCGTAAGGCGGTCTCGGCTAGTCTTTCAGTCTTAAAGTGAAGTAGGGCTATGCTTCGGCCCAGAAGCTCAAACGTGAGCGTTCAAAAAGTTGTGCTGTGTCCATTTCACTGCAAACCAAGGCAATCAGGAGTTAGTTTAGAGTCCCCGGTACCGGAAAATATCCCCCATTTCCCGGGAAATCGAGCCAAAGTTGGTCAAAGTCACGATGCCCGTAAGGCGGTCCCGGTTACTCTTTCATTCTTAAAGTGAACTGGGGCAATATTTCCGCCCAGAAGCTCGAAAGTGAGCGTTCAAAAAGTTGTGCTGTGTCCATTTGACTCCAGAGCAAGGCCATCAGGAGTTACTTTGGAGTCCGGGGGACTGGAAAATATCCCCCAAGTTCCGGGAAATGGAGCCGAAGTCGGTCAAAATGACGATGGGCGTGAGGCAGTCTTGGCTGCTCTTTCACTCTTAAAGTGAAGTGGAGCTATATTTCGGCCCAGAAGCTCAAACGTGAGCGTTCAAGAAGTTTTGCTCTGTCCATTTTACTACAGACCAAGGACATCGGGGTCCGTTTAGAGTCCCCGGGACTGGAAAATATCCCCCAAGTTCCGGGAAATTTAACCGAAGTTGGTCAAAATCACGACGCGCGTACGGCGGTGTCGGCTACTCTTTCAGTCTTACAGTGAAGTGGGGCAATATTTCGGCCCAGAAGCTCGAAACTGAGTGTTTAAAAAGTTTTGCTGTGTCCATTTCACTGCAAAACAGGGCCATCACGACTTAGTTTAGCATCCAAGGGACTGGAAATATCCCCCAAGTTACGGGAAATCCACCCGAAGTTAGTCAAAATCACGATGCGCTTAAGGGGGTCTCGGCTACTCTTTCAGTCTTAAGGTAAAGTGGGCTTAGATTTAGCTCCAGAAGCTCGAAAGTAAGGGTTAAAAAATGTTTGTCTCTATTTCACTCACATCTTAGACAAACAGGAGTGAATTTAGAGACTTTGGGACTGCAAACTATCTCCCAAGTTTCGCCAGATCGAGCCGAAGATCTTCAAAATCACAATGCGCGTAAGGCGCTCCCGCCTACTCTTTCAGTCTTAAAAAGAAGTAGGGCTATATTTCGGCCAGCAAGCTCGAAAGTGCGCGTTCAAACAGTGTTCCTGTGTCCATTTCACTGGAAACCAAGGCCATCAGGAGTTAGTTTAGAGTCCCCGGGACTGGAAAATATTCCCCTATTTGCGGGAAATCGAGCCGAAGTATCCCAAAATCAAGATGCGCGTAAGGCGGTATCGGCTACTTTTTCATTCTTAAAGTGAACTAGGGCTATATTTCGGCCGAGAAGCTAGAAAGTGAAAGTTCAAAGAGTTTTGCTGTGTTCATTTCATTGCAAACCAAGGACATCAGGAGTTAGTTTAGACTCCTCGGGAATTGAAAATATCGCCCAAGTTCGGGGAAATCGAGCCGAAGTTTGTCAAAATCACGATGCGCGTAAGGCGGTCTCGGCTACTCTTTCATCCTTAAAGTGAACTGGGGCTATATTTCGGCCCAGAAGCTAGAAAGTCAAAGTTCAAAAAGTTTTGCTGTGTCCATTTCACCGCAAACCAAGCCACATCAGCAGATTATTTACAGTGTCCGGGACATCAAAATATCCCCCAAGTCCCGGGAAATCGAGCCGAAGTTTGTCAAAATCACGATGCGCGTAAGGCGGTCTCGGCTACTCTTTCATCCTTAAAGTGAACTGGGGCTATATTTCGGCCCAGAAGCTAGAAAGTCAAAGTTCAAAAAGTTTTGCTGTGTCCATTTCACCGCCAACTAAGCCACATCAGGAGATAGTTTACAGTCTCCGGGACATCAAAATATCCCCCAAGTCCCGGGAAATCGAGCCGAAGTTTGTCAAAATCACGATGCGCGTAAAGCAGTCTCGGCTACTCGTTGAGTCTTAAAGTGACGTGGCTGTATATTTCGGCCCAGAAGCTCGAAAGTGAGCGTTCAAAAAGTTATGCTGTGCCCATTTCACTGCAAAGCAAGGCCCTCAGGAAGTAGTTTACAGTGCCTGGAACTGGAAAATATCCCCCAAGTTCCGCGAAATCGAGACGAAATTGGTCAAAATAACGATTCGCGTAAGGCGGTCTCGGCTACTCTTTCAGTCTTAAAGTGAAGTAGGGCTATATTTCGGTCCAGAAGCTCGAAAGTGAGCGTTCAAAAAGTTTTCCTTTCTGAATTTCACTGAAAACCAATGCCATCATGAGTTACTTTAGAGTCCCCGGGACTGGAAAATATCTTTTAAGTTCTGGCAGATCAAGCCGAAGTTGGTCAAAATCACGATGCGCCTAAGGCGGCCTCGGCTACTCTTTCAGTCTTAAAGTGAAGTGGGGCTCTATTTCGGCCCAGAAGCTCCAAAGTGAGCGAAGCAAAAAATTTGCTGTGTCCATTTCACTGCAAACCAAGGCCATCAGGAGTTAGTTTAGAGTCCCCGGGACTGCAATATATTTCCCAAGTTCCGGAAAATGGAAAAGACGTTGGTCAAAATCACGATGCGCGCTAAGACGGTCTTGGCTAGTCTTTCAGTCTTAAAGTGAAGTGGGGCTATATTTCGGCCCAGAAGCTCAAAAGTGAGCGTTCAAAAAGTTTTGCTGTATCCATTTCAATGCAAACGAAGGCCATCGGAAGTTAGTTTAGCTTCCCCGGGAATTGAAAATATTCGCCAACTTCCGGGAAATCGAGCCGAAGTTGGTCAAAATTACGATGCGCGTAAGGCGGTCTTGGCTACTCTTTCAGTCTTAAAGTGAAGTAGGGCTATATTTCGGCCGAGAAGCTCGAAAGTGAGCGTTCAAAAAAATGTGCTGTGTCCATTTCGCTGCAAACCAAGGCCATCAGCAGTTAGTTTAGAGTCCCCGGGACTGGATTATATCCCCGAAGTTCCGGGAAATCCAACGGAAGTTGGTCAAAATCACGATGCGCCTAAGACGGTCTCGGCTAATCTTTCAGACTTAAAATAAAGTGGGGCTATATTTCGGCCCAGAAACTCGAAAGTGACCCTTTAAAAAGTTACACTTTCTGCATTTAACTGCAAACCAAGGCCATCAGGAGTTAGTTTAAAGTCCCCCGGACTGGAAAATATCCCCCAGGTTCCGGGAAATCGAGCTGAACTTGGTCAAAATCACGATGCTCGTAAGGCGGTCTCGGCTACTATTTCAGTCTTAAAGTGAAATACGGTTGTATTTCGTCCCAGAAGCTCGAAACTGAGCGTTCAAAAAGTTTTCCTGCGTCCATTTCACTGCAAACCAAGGCCATCAGGAGTTAGTTTGGAGTCCCCAGGACTTGAAAATATCGCCCAAATTCTAGAAAATCAAGTGGAAGTTGCTCAAAATCACGATGCGCGTAAGGCGGTCTCGCCTACTCTTTCAGTCTTAAAGTGAACTGGGGCTATATTTCGGCCGAGAAGCTAGAAAGTGAAAGTTCAAAAAGTTTTGCTGTGTTCATTTCACTGCAAACCAAGGCCATCAGGAGTTAGTTTAGACTCCTCGGGACTGGAAAATATCGCCCAAGTTCGGAGAAATCAAGCCGAAGTTTGTCAAAATCACGATGCGCGTAAGGCGGTCTCGGCTACTCTTTCATTCTTAAAGTGAACTGGGGCTATATTTCGGCCGAGAAGCTAGAAAGTGAAAGTTCAAAAAGTTTTGCTGTGTTCATTTCACTGCAAACCAAGGCTATCAGGAGTTAGTTTAAACTCCTCGGGACTGGAAAATATCGCCCAAGTTCGGGAAAATCGAGCCGAAGTTTGTGAAAATTACGATGCGCGTAAAGTAGTCTCGGCTACTCTTTTAGTCTTAAAGTGACGTGGCTGTATATTTCGGCCCAGAAGCTCGAAACTGAGCGTTCAAAAAGTTTTGCTCTCTCAATTTAACTGAAAACTAAGGCCATCATGAGTTAGTTTAGAGTCCACGGGACTGGAAAATATACCTTAAGTTCTGGCAACTGAAGCCGAAGTTGGTCAAAATCACGACGCGTCTAAGGCGGTCTCGGCTACTATTTCAGTCTTTAACGTGAAGTGGGCCTATATTTCGGCCCAGAATTTCGAAAGTAAGCGTTAAAAGAAATTTGCTGTGTCCATTTCACTGCAGACCAAGGCCATCAGGAATAGTTTAGACTCCTTGGGACTTGACTATATACCCGAAGTTTCGGGAAATCGAGCCGAAGTTGGTCAAAATCACGATGCGCGTAAGACGGTGTCGGCTACTCTTTCAGTCTTAAACTGAAGTGGGGCTATATTTCGGCTCAAAAGCCCGAAGGGGAGCGTTGAAAAAGTTTTGCTCTCTCCATTTCAATGCAAACCAAGGCAATCAGGAGTTACTTTAGAGTCCCCGGTACCGGAAAATATTCCCCATTTCCCGGGAAATCGAGCCAAAGTTGGTCAAAATCACGATGCGCGTAACGCGGTCTCGGCCATTCTTTCATTCTTTAAAATGAACTCGGGCTATATTTCGGCCCAGAAGCTCGAAAGTGAAAGTTCAAAAAGTTTTGCTGTGTCCATTTCACCGCGAATCAAGCCACATCAAGAGATAGTTTACAGTCTCCGGGACATCAAAATATCCCCCAAGTTGCGGGAGATCGAGCCGAAGTTTGTCAAAATCACGATGCGCGTAAAGCAGTCTCGGCTACTCTTTGAGTCTTAAAGTGACGTGGCTGTATATTTCGGCCCAGAAGCTCGAAAGTGAGCGTTCAAAAAGTTATGCTGTGCCCATTTCACTGCAAAGCAAGGCCCTCAGGAAGTAGTTTAAAGTGCCCGGAACTGGAAAATATCCCCCAAGTTCCGCGAAATCGAGACGAAGATGGTCAAAATAACGATTCGCGTAAGGCGGTCTCGGCTACTCTTTCAGTCTTAAAGTGAAGTAGGGCTATATTTCGGTCCAGAAGCTCGAAAGTGAGCGTTCAAAAAGTTTTCCTCTCTGAATTTCACTGAAAACCTAGGCCATCATGAGTTAGTTTAGAGTCCCCGGGACTGGAAAATATCTTTTAAGTTCTGGCAACTCAAGCCGAAGTTGGTCAAAATGACGATGCGCCTAAGGCGGCCTCGGCTACTCTTTCAGTCTTAAAGTGAAGTGGGGCTCTATTTCGGCCCAGAAGCTCCAAAGTGAGCGCTGCAAAAAATTTGCTGTGTCCATTTCACTGCAAACCAATGCCATCAGGAGTTAGTTTAGAGTCCCCGGGACTGCAATATATTTCCCAAGTTCGGGAAAAAGGAGAAGACGTTGGTCAAAATCACGATGCGCGCAAGACGGTCTTGGCTAGTCTTACAGTCTAAAAGTGAAGTGGGGCTATATTTCGGCATAGAAGCTGAAAAGTGAGTTTCAAAAAGTTTTGCTGTATCCATTTCAATGCAAACGAAGGCCATCAGGGGTTACTTAAGAGTCTTCGGGACTGGAAAATATCCCCCAAGTTCAGGGAAATTTAGCCGAAGTTGGTCAAAATCAGGGTGCGCGTTAGGCGGTCTCGCTTACTGTTTCAGTCTTAAAGTGAAGTAAGGCTTTATTCCTGCCCAGGAGCTTGAAAGTGAGCGTTCAAAAAGTTTCCCTGTGTTTATTTCACGGCAAACCAAAGCCAGCATTAGCTAGTTTAGAGTCCCCAAGACTGAAAAATATCCCCCAACTTCCGGGAAATCGAGCCGAAGTTGATCAAAATCACGATTTGCGTAAGGTAGTCTCGGCTACTCTTTCAGTCTTAAAGTGAAGTGGGGCTATATTTCGGCCCAGAAGCCCGAAAGTGAGCGTTGAAAAAGTTTTGCTGTGTTCATTTCACTGCAAACCAAGGCCATCAGGAGTTAGTTTAGCGTTCCCGGGACAAGAAAATATGCCCCAAGGTCCGGGAAATTGAGCCGAGGTTGGTCAAAATCACGATGCCCCTAAAGTGGTCTCGGCTACTCTTTCTGTCTTAAAGTGAAGTGGGGCTATATTTCGGACCACAAGCCCGAAAGTGAGCGTTCAAAAAGTTTTGCTGTGTCCATCTCACTGCAAACCAAGGCCATCAGGGGTTAGTTTAGAGTCCCCGTGACTGAAAAACATTGCCCAAGTTCCGGGGAATCGAACCGAAGTTTGTCAAACTCACGATGCGAGCAAGGCGGTCTCGGCTACTCTTTCAGTCTTAAGTGAAGTGGGGGTATATTTCGGCCCAGAATCTCGAAGGTGTGCGTTCAAAAAGTTGTGCTGTGTCCATTTTAATGCAAACCAAGGCCATCAGGAGTTAGTTTAGAGTGCCCGGGACTGGAAACTATCCCCCAAGTCACGGGAATTGGAGCCGAAGTTGATCAAATTCATGATGCGCGTAACGTGGTCTCGGCTACTGTTTCAGTCTTAAAGTCAAGTGTGCCTATATTTCGGCCCAAAAGCTAGAAAGTGTGCGTTCAAAAAGTTTTGCTGTGTCCATTTCACTTCAAAACAAGGCTATCAGGACTTAGTTAAGCGTCCAAGGGACTGGAAAATATACCCCAAATTCCGGGAAATCCATTCGAAGTTCGTCAAAATTACGATATACGTAAGGCGGTTTCGGCTACTTTTTCAGTCTTAAAGTAAAGTCGGGCTATATTTCTGTCCAGAAGCTCGAAAGTGAGCGTTCAAAAACTTTTGCTCTGTCCATTTCACTGCAAACCAAGGCCATCAGGAGTTAGTTTAGAGTTCTTGGGACTGGAAAATATCCCTCAAGTTCCGGAATATCGACGCGGAGTTTGTCAAACTCACGATGCGAGCAAGGCGGTCTCGGCTACTCTTTCAGTCTTAAGTGAAGTGGGGGTATATTTCGGCCCAGAATCTCGAAGGTGTGCGTTCAAAAAGTTGTGCTGTGTCCATTTTAATGCAAACCAAGGCCATCAGGAGTTAGTTTAGAGTGCCCGGGACTGGAAACTATCCCCCAAGTCACGGGAATTGGAGCCGAAGTTGATCAAATTCATGATGCGCGTAACGTGGTCTCGGCTACTGTTTCAGTCTTAAAGTCAAGTGTGCCTATATTTCGGCCCAAAAGCTAGAAAGTGTGCGTTCAAAAAGTTTTGCTGTGTCCATTTCACTTCAAAACAAGGCTATCAGGACTTAGTTAAGCGTCCAAGGGACTGGAAAATATACCCCAAATTCCGGGAAATCCATTCGAAGTTCGTCAAAATTACGATATACGTAAGGCGGTTTCGGCTACTTTTTCAGTCTTAAAGTAAAGTCGGGCTATATTTCTGTCCAGAAGCTCGAAACTGAGCGTTCAAAAAGTTTTCCTGTGTGCATTTCACTGCAAACCAAAGCTATCAAAAAATAGTTTAGGGTCGCCGGGACTGGAAAATATTGCCCAAGTTCCGGGAAAGCGAGCCGAAGTTGATCAAAATCACGATGCGCGAAATGCGGTCTCCGCTACTGTTTCAGTCTTAAAGTAAAGTGTGGCTATATTTCGGCCCACAAGCTCGAAAGTGAGCGTTCAAAAAGTTTTGCTCTGTCCATTTCAATGCAAAGCAAGGCGATCAGGAGTTAGTTTAGAGTCCCCGGGACTGGAAAATATCCCCCAGGTGCCGAGAAATCGATCCAAAAATGGTCAAAATCACGATGCGCGTAAGGCGATCTTGGTTAGTCTTTAAGTCTTAAAGTGAAGTGGGGCTATATTTCGGCCCAGAAGCTTCAAAGTGAGCGTTCAAAAAGTTATGCTGTGCGCATTTCAGTGCAAACCAAGGCCATCCGGAGTTAGTTTAGAGACCCCGGGACTGGAAAATATCCCAAAAGTTGCGTGAAATCGAGCTGAACGTGGTCTAACTCACGATGCGCGTGAGGCGGTCTCGGCTACTATTTCAGTCTGAAAGTGAAGTGGGATTCTATTTCGGCCCAGAAGCTACAAAGAGAGTGTTCAAAAAGCTTTCCTTTGTCCATTTCACTGAAAACCAAGGCCACACAGGAGTTAGTTTAGAGCCCGCGGAAATGGAATATATCCCCCAAGTTCCGGGAGACCGACCCGAAGTTGGTCAAAATGACGATTTGCGCAAAACGTAAGGCGGTCTCATCTACTCTTTCAGTCTTAAAGTAAAGTGGGGCTATATTTCTGCCCAGAAGCTCCAAAGTTGTGCTCTGTCCATTTCACTGAAAACCAAGGCCATCAGGAGTTACTTTAGAGTCGCTTTGACTGGAACATATCCCCCAAGTTTCGGGATATAAACGCGAAATTGGTCAAAATCACGATTCGCTCAAGACGGTCTTTCCTACTCTTTCAGTCTTAAAGTAAAATGGGGCTCTATTTCGGCCCAGAAGCTCGAGAGTGAACGTTCAAAAACTTTCGCTGTGTCCATTTCACTGCAAACGAAGACAAGCAGGAGTTAGTTGAGAGTCCCCGGGACTGGAAAATATCCCCCAAGTTCCGGGAAATCAACCCGAAGTTTGTCAAAATCACGATGCGCGTAAGGCGGTCTCGGCTACTCTTTCAGTGTTAAAGTAATGGGGGGCTATATTTTGGCCCAGAAGCTCGAAATTGAGCGTTCAAAAAGTTTTGCTGGCTCCATTTTACTGCAAACCAAGGCCATCAGGAATTAGTTTACAGTCCTCAGAGCTGGAATATATCCCCTTAAATCCGGCAAATCGAGCCGAAGTTGCTTAAAATCACGATGCACGTAAGGCGGTCTCGGCTACTCTTTCAGTCTTCAAGTGAAGTGGGGTTCTATTTCGGTCCAGAAGCTCCAAAGTATGCGTTCAAAAACTTTTTCTGTTTCCGTTTCACTGCAAACCAAGACCAGCGCGAGTTAGTTTAGAGTCCCCGGGAATGGAAAATATTTCGCAAGTTCCGGGAAATCGAGCCGAAGTTAATCAAAATCACGATGCGCGAAACGTGGTCTCAGCTACTGTTTCAGTCTTAAAGTAAAGTGGGCTATATTTCGGCCCAGAAGCTTGAAGGTGAGCGTTCAAAAAGTTTTGCTGTCTCCATTTCACTGCAAACCAAGGCCATCAAGAGTTAGTCTAGAGTCCCTGGGACTTGAAAATATCCGCCAAGTTCCGGAATATCGACCCGAAGTTGGTCAAAATCACGATGCGCGCAGGCCGGTCTCGGCTACTCTTTAAGTCGTAAATGATGTGGGACTATATTTCGGCCTAGAAGCTCGAAAGTGTGCGTTCAAAAACTTGTGCTGTGTGAATTTCACTGCAAACCACGGCCATCAGAAGTTAGTTTAGAGTCCCCGGGACTGGAAAATATTGCCCAAGTTCCAGGAAAGCGAGCAGAAGTTGATCAAAATCACGATGCGCGTAACGCGGTCTCGGCTACTCTTTCAGTCTTAAAGTGAAGTGTGGCTATATTTAGGCCCACAAGCTCGAAAGTGAGCGTTCAAAAAGTTTTGCTGTGTCCATTTCACTGCAAACCAAGGCCATCAAGAGTTAGTATAGAGTCCCTGGGACTTGAAAATATCCGCCAAGTTCCGGAATATCGACCCGAAGTTGGTCAAAATCACGATGCGCGCAGGCCGGTCTCGGCTACTCTTTAAGTCGTAAGTGATGTGGGACTATATTTCGGCCTAGAAGCTCGAAAGTGTGCGTTCAAAAACTTGTGCTGTGTGAATTTCACTGCAAACCACGGCCATCAGAAGTTAGTTTAGAGTCCCCGGGACTGGAAAATATTGCCCAAGTTCCAGGAAAGCGAGCAGAAGTTGATCAAAATCACGATGCGCGTAACGCGGTCTCGGCTACTCTTTCAGTCTTAAAGTGAAGTGTGGCTATATTTAGGCCCACAAGCTCGAAAGTGAGCGTTCAAAAAGTTTTGCTGTGTCCATTTCACTGCAAACCAAGGCCATCAGGAGTTAGTATAGAGTCCCCGGGACTGGAAAATATTCTCCAATTTCCAAGAAATGGCGCCGAAGTTGATGAAAATTACGATGCGCGTAACGGGCTCTCGGCTATTCTTTCAGTCTTAAATTTAAGTAGGGCTATATTTCGGCCCTGAAGCTCGAAGGTGAGCGTTCAGAATGTTTTGCTGTGTTCATTAAACTGCAAACCAAGGTCATTGGGAGTTAGTTGAGCGTCCCCGGGACTTTAAATTATTCGCCAACTTCCGGGAAATCGAGCAAAAGTGGCCCAAAATCACGATGCGCGTAAGGCGCTCTCGGCTACTCTTTCAGTCTTAAAATTAAGGGGGGCTATATTTCGACCTAGAAGCTCGAGACCGGGCGAGCGCTAATTTTACCTGTGTCCATTTCACTGACATCTTAGGCCAACAGGAGTTAGTTTAGAGTACTTGGGACTGGAAAATATTTCCCACATTCTGGCAGATCGAGCCAAAGTTGCTCAAAATCACGATGCGCGTAAGATGGTCTCGGCTACTCGTTTACTCCGATAATGAAGTGGGGCTATATTTCGGTTCTACAAGCTCGACACCGAGCGTGGTCTCCTTTTACCTGTGTCCATTTCACTAAGAACTAAGTCCATCAGGAGATAGTTTAGAATCCTCGAGACTGGAAGCCATCCTCCAAGTTTCGGCAAATTGAGCCATACTTTCTTAAAATTACGATAAGCCTACGGCAGTTTTGTTTACTCTTTCAGTCTTAAAATGAACTGGGGCTACATTTCGGCCTAGAAGCTCGACACCGAGCGTGCGCTCCTGTTACCTGTGACCATTTTACTGAAAACTAAGGCCATCAAGAGTTAGGGTAGAGTCCCCGGGACTGGAAAATATCCCCCAAGTTTTGGCAGATCGAGCCATAGTGGCTAAAAATTTCGATGCGCTTAAGGCGGTTTCGTGTACACTTTCAGTCTTAAAATAAAGTGGGGCTATATTTCGGCCTACAACCTGGAAACCTAGCGTGCGCCCCTTTTACCTGTGTCCATTTCACTAAAAACCAAGGCATTCAGGAGTTAGTTTAGAGCTTCCGATACTGGAAAATATCCCCCAAGTCCCAGGAAATCAAGCCGAAGTTCGACAAAATTACCATGCGCGTAAGGCGGTCCCGGCTACTCTTTCAGTCTTAAAGTGAAGTGGGGCTATATTTCGGCTCAGAAGCTCGAAAGTGAACGTTCAAAGAGTTTGGCTGTGTCCATTTCACTGAAAACCAAGGCCATCAGGAATTAGTTTAAAGTGCCCGGGACTGGGAATTATCTCCCAAGTTCGGGGAAGTCGAGCCGAAGTAGCCCAAAATCACGATGCGCGTAAGGCGGTCTCGGCTAGTCTTTTAGTCTTAAAGTGAAGTAGGGCTATGCTTCGGCCAAGAAGCTCAAACGTGAGCGTTCAAAGAGTTGTGCTGTGTCCATTTCACTGCAAACCAAGGCAATCAGGAGTTAGTTTAGAGTCCCCGGTACCGGAAAATATCCCCCATTTCCCGGGAAATCGAGCCAAAGTTGGTCAAAATCACGATGCGCGTAAGGCGGTCCCGCTTACTCTTTTATTCTTAAAGTGAACTGGGGCAATATTTCCGCCCAGAAGCTCGAAAGTGAGCGTTCAAAAAGTTGTGCTCCGTCCATTTGACTCCAGAGCAAGGCCATCAGGAGTTACTTTAGAGTCCGCGGGACTGGAAAATATCCCCCAAGTTCCGGGAAATCGAGCCGAAGTTGGTCAAAATTACGATGGGCGTAAGGCGGGCTCGGCTACTCTTTCACTCTTAAAGTGAAATGAAGCTATATTTCGGCCCAGAAGCTCAAAAGTGAGCGTTCAAAAAGTTTTGCTGTGTCTATTTTACTGCAGACCAAGGACGTCGGGGTCCGTTTAGAGTTCCCGGGACTGGAAAATATTTTAACCGAAGTTGGTCAAAATCACGACGCGCGTACGGCGGTCTCGGCTACTCTTTCAGTCTTAAAGTAAATTGGGGCAATATTTCGGCCCACAAGCTCGAAACTGAGTGTTTAAAAAGTTTTGCTGTGTCCATTTCACTGCAAAACAAGGCCATCACGACTTAGTTTAGCGTCCAAGGGACTGGAAATATCCCCCAAGTTACGGGAAATCCACCCGAAGTTAGTCAAAATCACGATGCACTTAAGGGGGTCTCGGCTACTCTTTCAGTCTTAAGGTAAAGTGGGCTTAGATTTAACTCCAGAAGCTCGAAAGAAAGGTTCAAAAATGTTTGTCTCTATTTCACTCACATCTTAGACAATCAGGAGTGAGTTTAGAGACTTTGGGACTGGAAAATATCGCCCAAGTTTTGCCAGATCGAGCCGAAGATCCTCAAAATCACAATGCGCGTAAGGCACTCCCGCCTACTCTTTCAGTCTTAAAAAGAAGTAGGGCTATATTTCGGCCAGCAAGCTCGAAAGTGCGCGTTCAAAAAGTGTTCCTGTGTCCATTTCACTGGAAACCAAGGCCATCAGGAGTTAGTTTAGAGTCCCCGAGACTGGAAAATATCCCCCTATTTGCGGGAAATCGAGCCGAAGTATCCCAAAATCACGATGCGCGTAAGGCGGTCTCGGCTACTCTTTCATTCTTAAAGTTAACTAAGGCTATATTTCGGCCGAGAAGCTAGAAAGTGAAAGTTCAAAAAGCTTTGCTGTGTTTATTTTACTGCAAACCAAGGCCATCAGGAGTTAGTTTAGACTCCTCGGGACTGGAAAATATCGCCCAAGTTCGGGGAAATCGAGCCGAATTTTGTCAAAATCACGATGCGCGTAAGGCGGTCTCGGCTACTCTTTCATTCTTAAACTGAACTGGGGCTATATTTCGGCTCAGAAGCTCCAAAGTGAGCGCTGCAAAAAATTTGCTGTGTCCATTTCACTGCAAACCAAGGCCATCAGGAGTTAGTTTAGAGTCCCCGGGACTGCAATATATTTCCCAAGTTCCGGAAAATGGAGAAGACGTTCGTCAAAATCACGATGCGCGCTAAGACGGTCTTGGCTAGTCTTTCAGTCTAAAAGTGAAGTGGGGCTATATTTCGGCCCAGAAGCTCAAAAGTGAGCGTTCAAAAAGTTTTGCTGTATCCATTTCAATGCAAACGAAGGCCATCAGTGGTTACTTAAGAGTCTTCGGGACTGGAAAATATCCCCCAAGTTCAGGGAAATTTAGGCGAAGTTGGTGAAATTCACGGTGCGCGTTAGGCGGTCTCGATTACTGTTTCAGTCTTAAAGTGAAGTGAGGCTTTATTCCTGCCTAGGAGCTTGAAAGTGAGCGTTCAAAAAGTTTCCCTGTGTTTATATTACTGCAAAGCAAAGCCATCAGGAGCTAGTTTAGAGTCCCCGGGACTGAAAAATATCCTCAACCTTCGGGAAATCGAGCCGAAGTTGGTCAAAATAACGATTCGCGTAAGGCGGTCTCGGCTACTCTTTCAGTCTTAAAGTGAAGTGAGGCTCTATTTCGGGCCAGAATCCCGAAAGTGAGCGTTCAAAAAGTGTTGCTGTGTTCATTTCAACGCAAACCAAGGCCATCAGGAGTTAGTTTAGCGTCCCCGGGACAAGAAAATATGCCCCAAGGTCCGGGAAATTGAGCCGAGGTTTGTCAAAATCACGATGCCCCTAAAGTGGTCTCGGCTACTCTTTCTGTCTTAAAGTGAAGTGGTGCTATATTTCGGGCCAGAAGCCCGAAAGTGAGCGTTCAAAAAGTTTTGCTGTGTCCATTTCACTGCAAACCAAGGGGATCAGGGGTTAGTTTAGAGTCCCCGAGACTGAAAAATATTGCCCAAGTGACGGGGAATCGAACCGAAGTTGATCAAAATCACGATGCGCGAAATCCGGTATCGGCTACTGTTTCAGTCTTAAAGTGAAGTGGGGCTATATTTCAACCCACAAGCTCCAAAGTGAGCGTTCAAAAAGTGTCGCTGTGTCCCTTTCACTGAAAACTAAGACAATCAGGAGTTAGTTTAGAGTCCCCGGGACTGGAAAATATCCCCCAAGCTCCGGCAAATCGAGCCGAAGTTGGTCAAAATCACGGTGCGCTTAAGGCGGTGTCGGGTACTTCTTCAGTCTTAAAGTGAAGTTGGGGCTCTATTTCGGCCCACAAGCTCAAAGCTCAAAAAATTACTGTGTCTATTTCACATCAAACCAAGGCTATCAGGAGTTAGTTTAGGGTCCCCGGGAGTGGAATGTATTTCCCAAGTTCCGGAAAATCGAGAAGACGTTGGTCAAAATCACGATGCGCGTAAGATCTTCTCGGCTACTCTTTCAGTCTTAAAGTGAAGTGGGGATATATTTCGGCCCAGAAGCTAAAAAGTGAGCGTTCAAAAAGTTTTGCTGTATCCATTTCAATGCAAACCAAGGCCATCAGGGGTTACTTAAGAGTCCTCGGGACTGGAAAATATCCCCCAACCTCCGGTAAATCGAGCCGAAGTTGGTCAAAATCACGATGTGCGTAAGGTGGTCTCTGCTACTCTTTTAGTCTTAAAGTGAAGTGGGGCAATATTTCGGCCCACAAGCTCGAAAGTGAGGGTTTAAAAAGTTTTGCTCTGTCACTTTCAGTGCAAACCAAGGCCATCAGAAGTTACTTTAGAGTCCCCGGGAATGGAGAATATCCCCCAAGTCCCGGGAAATCGAGCCGAAGTTGATCAAATTCATGATGGGCGTAACGTGGTCTCGGCTACTGTGTCAGTCCTAAAGTTAAGTGTGGCGATATTTCGGCCCACAAGCTCCAAAGTGGGCGTTCAAAAAGTTATGCTGTGTCCATTTTACTTCAAAACAAGGCCATCAGGACTTAGTTTAGTGTCCAAGGGACTGCAAAATATCCCCCAAGTTCCGGGAAAACCATTCGAAGTTCGTGAAAACTACGATGCGCATAAGGCGGTCTGATCTACTCTTTCAGTCTTAAAGTGAAGTGGGGCTATATTTCTGCCCAGAAGCTCCAAAGTTGTGCTCTGTCCATTTCACTGAAAACCAAGGCCATCAGGCGTTACTTTAGAGTCCCTTTGACTGGAATATATCCCCGAAGTTTCGGGAAATAAACGCGAAATTGGTCAAAATCACGATTCGCTCAAGACGGTCTCGCCTACTCTTTCAGTCTTAAAGTAAAATGGGGCTCTATTTCGGCCCAGAAGCTCGAGAGTGAGCGTTCAGAAACTTTCGCTGTGGCCATTTCACTGCAAACCAAGACAAGCAGGAGTTAGTTGAGAGTCCCCGGGACTGGAAAATATCCCCCAAGTTCCGGGAAATCAACCCGAAGTTTGTCAAAATCACGATGCGCGTAAGGCGGTCTCGGCTAGTCTTTCAGTGTTAAAGTAATGTGGGGCTATATTTTGGCCCAGAAGCTCGAAATTGAGCGTTCAAAATGTTTTGCTGGCTCCATTTTACTGCAAACCAAGGCCATCAGGAATTAGTTTAGAGTCCTCAGAACTGGAATATATCCCCTCAGTTCCGGCAAATCGAGCCGAAGTTGCTCAAAATCACGATGCACGTAAGGCGGTCTCGGCTACTCTTTCAGTCTTCAAGTGAAGTGGGGTTCTATTTCGGTCCAGAAGCTCCAAAGTATGCGTTCAAAAACTTTTTCTGTTTCCGTTTCACTGCAAACCAAGACCAGCACGAGTTACTTTGCAGTCCCCGGGACTGGAAAATATTTCGCAAGTTCCGGGAAATCGAGCCGAAGTTGATCAAAATCACGATGCGCGAAACGTGGTCTCGGCTACTGTTTCAGTATTTAAGTAAAGTGGGCTATATTTCGGCCCAGAAACTTGAAGGTGAGCGTTCAAAAAGTTTTGCTGTCTCCATTTCACTGCAAACCAAGGCCATCAAGAGTTAGTTTAGGGTCCCTGGGACTGGAAAATATCCCCCAAGTTCCAGGAGAGCGAGCAGAAGTTGATCAAAATCACGATGCGCGCAACGCGGTCTCCGCTACTCTTTCATGCTTAAAGTGAAGTGTGGCTATATTTAGGCCCACAAGCTCGAAAGTGAGCGTTCAAAAAGTTTTGCTGTGTCCATTTCACTGCAAACCAACGTCATCAGGAGTTAGTTTAGAGTCCCCGGGACTGGAAAATATTTTCCAAATTCCAGGAAATGACGCCGAAGTTGATGAAAATTATGATGCGCGTAACGGGCTCTCGGCTATTCTTTCAGTCTTAAATTTAAGTAGGGCTATATTTCGGCCCTGAAGCTCGAAGGTGAGCGTTCAGAATGTTTTGCTGTGTTCATTAAACTGCAAACCAAGGTCATCGGGAGTTAGTTTAGCGTCCCCGGGACTTTAAATTATTCGCCAACTTCCGGGAAATCGAGCAAAAGTGGCCCAAAATCACGATGCGCGTAAGGCGGTCTCGGCTACTATTTCAGTCTTAAAATTAAGGGGCGCTATATTTCGACCTAGAAGCTCGAGACCGGGCGTGCGCTAATTTTACCTGTGTCCATTTCACTGACATCTTAGGCCATCACGAGTTAGTTTAGAGTCCTTGGGACTGGAAAATATTTCCCAAATTCTGGCAGATCGAGCCAAAGTTGCTCAAAATCACGATGCGCGTAAGGCGGTCTCGGCTACTCTTTCAGTCTTAAAATGAAGTGGGGCTAGATTTCGGCCGACAAGCTCAACACCGAGCGTGCGCTCCTCTTGCCTGTGTACATATCACTGGAAACTAAGTTCATCAGGAGTTAGCATAGAGTCCTCGGGACTGGAAAATATTCCCCGAAATCCGGCAAATCGAGCCAAAGATGCTCAAAATCACGATGCGCGTAAGATGGTCTCGGCTACTCGTTTACTCCGAAAATGAAGTGGGGCTATATTTCGGTTCTACCAGTTCGACACCGAGCGTGCTCTCCTTTTACCTGTGTCCATTTCACTAAGAACTAAGTCCATCAGGAGATAGTTTAGAATCCTCGAGACTGGAAGCTATCCTCCAAGTTTCGGCAAATTGAGCCATACTTTCTTAAAATTACGATAAGCCTACGGCAGTTTTGTTTACTCTTTCAGTCTTAAAATGAACTTGGGCTACATTTCGGCCTAGAAGCTCGACACCGAGCGTGCGCTCCTGTTACCTGTGACCATTTACTGAAAACTAAGGCCATCAAGAGTTAGGGTAGAGTCACCCGGGACTGGAAAATATCCCCAGAGTTTTGGCAGATCGAGCCATAGTGGCTAAAAATTTCGATGCGCTTAAGGCGGTTTCGTGTACACTTTCAGTCTTAAAATAAAGTGGGGCTATATTTCAGCCTACAACCAGGAAACCTAGCGTGCGCCCCTTTTACCTGTGTCCATTTCACTAAAAACCAAGGCATTCAGGAGTTAGTTTAGAGCTTCCGATACTGGAAAATATCCCCCAAGTGCCAGGAAATCAAGCCGAAGTTCGACAAAATTACCATGCGCGTAAGGCGGTCCCGGCTACTCTTTCAGGCTTAAAGTGAAGTGGGGCTATATTTCGGCCCAGCAGCTCGAAAGTAAACGTTGAAAGAGTTTGGCTGTGTCCATTTCACTGAAAACCAAGGCCATCAGGAATTAGTTTAGAGTGCCCGGGACTGGGAATTATCTCCCAAGTTCCGGGAAATCGAGCCGAAGTAGCCCAAAATCACGATGCGCGTAAGGCGGTCTCGGCTACTCTTTTAGTCGTAAGTGATGTGGGACAATATTTTGGCCTAGAAGCTGGAAAGGGAGCGTTCAAAAACTTGTGCTATGTGAATTTTACTGCAAACCATGGCCATCAGGAGTTAGTTTAGAGTCCCCGGGACTGGAAAATATCGCCCAAGTTCCAGGAAAGCGAGCAGAAGTTGATCAAAATCACGATGCGCGTAACGCGGTCTCGGCTACTGTTTCAGTCTTAAAGTGCACTGCGGCTATATTTAGGCCCACAAGCTCGAAAGTGAGCGTTCAAAAAGTTGTGCTGTGTCCATTTCACTCCAGAGCAAGGCCATCAGGAGTTACTTTAGAGTCCGCGGGACTGGAAAATATCCCCCAAGTTCCGGGAAATCGTGGCGAAGTTGGTCAAAATTACCATGAGCGTAGGGCGGTCTCGGCTACTCTTTCACTCTTAAAGTGAAGTGGAGCTATATTTCGGCCCAGAAGCTCAAAAGTGAGCGTTCGAAAAGTTTTGCTGTGTCCATTTTACTGCAGACCAAGGACGTCGGGGGTCAGTCTAGAGTCCTCCGGACTGGAAAATATGCCCCAAGTTCCGGGAAATTTAACCGACGTTGCTCAAAATCACGACGCGCGTGCGGCGGTCTCGGCTACTCTTTCAGTCTTAAAGTGAATTGGGGCAATATTTCGGCCCAGAAGCTCGAAACTGAGTGTTTCAAAAGTTTTGCTGTGTCCATTTCACTGCAAAACAAGGCCATCACGACTTAGTTTAGCGTCCAAGGGACTGGAAATATCCCCCAAGTTACGGGAAATCCACCCGAAGTTAGTCAAAATCACAATGCGCTTAAGGGGGTCTCGGCTACCCTTTCAGTCTTAAGGTAAAGTGGGCTTAGATTTAACTCCAGAAGCTCGAAAGTAAGGGTTCAACACTTTTTGTCTCTATTTCACTCACATCTTAGACAATCAGGTTTGAGTTTAGAGACTTTGGGACTGGAAAATATCTCCCAAGTTTCGCCAGATCGAGCCGAAGATCCTCAAAATCACAATGCGCGTAAAGCGCTCCCGCCTACTCTTTCAGTCTTAAAAAGAAGTAGGGTTATATTTCGCCCAGCAAGCTCGAAAGTGCGCGTTCAAAAAGTGTTCCTGTGTCCATTTCACTGGAAACCAAGGCCATCAGGAGTTAGTTTAGAGTCCCCGGGACTGGAAAATATCCCCCTATTTGCGGGAAATCGAGCCGAAGTATCCCAAAATAACGATGCGCGTAAGGCGGTCTCGGCTACTCTTTCAGTCTTAAAGTTAAGTGGGGCTATATTTCGACCCATAAGCTCGAAAGTTAGCGTTCAAAAAGTTTTGCTGTGTCCATTTAACTGCAAACTAAGGCCATCGGAAGTTAGTTTAGCTTCCCCGGGAATTGAAAATATTCGCCAACTTCCGGGAAATCGAGCCGAAGTTGGTCAAAATTACAATGCGCGTAAGGCGGTCTCGGCTACTCTTTCAGTCTTAAAATAAAGTGGGGCTATATTTCGGCCCAGAAGCTCGAAAGTGACCCTTTGAAAAGTTACGCTTTCTGCATTTAACTGCAAACCAAGGCCATCAGGAGTTAGTTTAAAGTCCCCCGGACTGGAAAATATCCCCCAAGTTCCGGGAAATCGAGCTGAACTTGGTCAAAATCACGATGCTCGTAAGGCGGTCTCGGCTACTATTTCAGTCTTAAAGTGAAATACGGTTGTATTTCGGCCGAGAAGCTCGAAACTGAGCGTTCAAAAAGTTTTCCTGCGTCCATTTCATTGCAAATGAAGGCCATCACGGCTTAGTTTAGAGTTCCCGGGACTTGAAAATATCGCCAAAATTCCAGAAAATCGAGCGGAAGCTGCTCAAAATCACGATGCGCGTAAGGTGGTCTCGCCTACTCTTTCAGTCTTAAAGTGAAGTGGAGCTATATTTCATCCCAGAAGCTCGAAAATCAACGTTCTAAAAGTGTTACTGTGTTCATTTCAGTGCAAACCAAGGCCATCAGGAGTTAGTTTAGACTCCTCGGGACTGGAAAATATCGCTCAAGTTCGGGGAAATCAAGCCGAATTTTGTCAAAATCACGATGCGCGTAAGGCGGTCTCGGCTACTCTTTCATTCTTAAAGTGAACTGGGGCTATATTTCGGCCGAGAAGCTACAAATTGAAAGTTCAAAGAGTTTTGCTGTGTTCATTTCACTGCAAACCAAGGCCATCAGGAGTTAGTTTAGACTCCTCGGGACCGGAAAATATCGCCCAAGTTCGGGGAAATCGAGCCGAATTTTGTCAAAATCACGATGCGCGTAAGGCGGTCTCGGCTACTCTTTCATTCTTAAAGTGAACTGGGGATATATTTCGGCCCAGAAGCTAGAAACTCAAAGTTGAAAAAGTTTTGCTGTGTCCATTTCACCGCAAACCAAGCCACATCAGCAGATTATTTACAGTCTCCGGGACATCAAAATATCCCCCAAGTCCCGGGAAATCGAGCCGAAGTTTGTCAAAATCACGATGGGCGTAAAGCAGTCTCGGCTACTCTTTTAGTCTTAAAGTGACGTGGCTGTATATTTCGGCCCAGAAGCTCGAAAGTGAGCGTTCAAAAAGTTTTGCTCTCTCAATTTAACTGAAAACCAAGGCCATCATGAGTTAGTTTAGAGTCCACGGGACTGGAAAATATCCCTTAAGTTCTGGCAACTCAAGCCGAATTTGGTCAAATTCACGATGCGTCTAAGGCGGTCTCGGCTACTATTTCAGTCTTTAAGTGAAGTGGGGCTATATTTCGGCCCAGAATTTCGAAAGAAAGCGTTCCAAAAAAAATTGCTGTGTCCATTTCACTGCAGACCAAGGCCATCAGGGGTTAGTTTAGAGTCCTTGGGACTTGAATATATACCCGAAGTTTCGGGAAATCGAGCCGAAGTTGGTCAAAATCACGATGCGCGTAAGACGGTGTCGGCTAGTCTTTCAGTCTTAAACTGAAGTGGGGCTACATTTCGGCTCAGAAGCCCGAAGGGGAGCGTTGAAAAAGTTTTGCTCTCTCCATTTCAATGCAAACCAAGGCAAGCAGGAGTTACTTTAGAGTCCCCGGTACCGGAAAATATTCCCCATTTCCCGAGAAATCGAGCCAAAGTTGGTCAAAATCACGATGCGCGTCAGGCGGTGTCGGCTATTCTTTCATTCTTAAAGTGAACTCGGGCTATATTTCGGCCCAGAAGCTCGAAAGTGAAAGTTCAAAAAGTTTTGCTGTGTCCATTTCACCGCGAACGAAGCCACATCAGGAGATAGTTTAAAGTCTCCGGGACATCAAAATATCCCCCAAGTTGCGGGAAATCGAGCCGAAGTTTGTCAAAATCACGATGCGCGTAAAGCACTCTCGGCTATTCTTAGAGTCTTAAAGTGACGTGGCTGTATATTTCGGCCCAGAAGCTCGAAAGGGAGCGTTCAAAAAGTTATGGTGTCCCCATTTCACTGCAAAGCAAGGCCCTCAGGAAGTAGTTTACAGTGCCCAGAACTGGAAAATATCCCCCACGCTCCGCGAAATCGAGACGAAGTTGGTCAAAATAACGATTCGCGTAAGGCGGTCTCGGCTACTCTTTCAGTCTTGCAGTTAAGTAGGGCTATATTTCGGTCCAGAAGCTCGAAATTGAGCGTTCAAAAGGTATTCCTCTCTCAATTTGACTGAAAACCAAGGCCATCATGAGTTAGCTTAGAGTCCCTGGGACTGGAAAATATCTTTTAACTTTTGGCAGATCAAGCCGAAGTTGGTCAAAATCACGATGCGCCTAAGGCGGCCTCGGCTAGTCTTTCAGTCTTAAAGTGAAGTGGGGCTATATTTCGGCCCAGAAGCTCAAAAGTGAGCGTTCAAAAAGTGTTGCTGTATCCATTTCAGTGCAAACGAAGGCCATCAGGTGTTACTTAAGAGTCTTCGGGACTGGAAAATATCCCCCAAGTTCAGGGAAATTTAGGCGAAGTTGGTCAAAATCAGGGTGCGCGTTAGGCGGTCTCGCTTACTGTTTCAGTCTTAAAGTGAAGTGAGGCTTTATTCCTGCCTAGGAGCTTGCAAGTGAGCGTTCAAAAAGTTTCCCTGTGTTTATTTCACTGCAAACCAAAGCCATCAGGAGCTAGTTTAGAGTCCCCGGCCCTGGAAAAATCCCCCAACTTCCGGGAAATCGAGCCGAAGTTGGTCAAAATAACGATTCGCGTAAGGCGGTCTCGGCTACTCTTTCAGTCTTAAAGTGAAGTGGGGCTATATTTCGGTCCAGAAGCCCGAAAGTGAGCGTTCAAAAAGATTTTCTGTGTTCATTTCACTGCAAACCAAGGCCATCAGGAGTTAGTTTAGCGTCCGCGGGACAAGAAAATATGCCCCAAGGTCCTGGAATTTTAGCCGAGGTTGGTCAAAATCACGATGCCCCTAAAGTATCTCGGCTACTCTTTCTGTCTTAAAGTGAGATGGGGCTATATTTCGGGCCAGAAGCCCGAAAGTGAGCGTTCAAAAAGTTTTGCTGTGTCCATTTCACTGCAAACCAAGGCCATCAGGACTTAGGTTAGAGTTCCCGGGCCTGAAAAATATTGCCCAAGTTCCGGGAAAGCGAGCCGAAGTTGATCAAAATCACGATAAGCGAAATGCGGTCTCGGCTACTGTTTCAGTCTTAAAGTAAAGTGTGGCTATATTTCGGCCCACAAGCTCGAAAGTGAGCGTTCAAAAAGTTTTGCTCTCTCCATTTCACTGCAAACCAAGGCCATCAGGAGTTAGTTTAGACTATCTGGGACTGGAAAATATCCCCCCAGTTCCGGAATATCGA
Organism: Orbicella franksi; assembly: GCF_964199315.1. NCBI lineage: Eukaryota > Metazoa > Cnidaria > Anthozoa > Scleractinia > Merulinidae > Orbicella > Orbicella franksi. The sequence goes on from NC_138151.1 coordinate 1,048,238, forward strand.
CCCGAAGTTTGTCAAACTCACGATGCGAGCAAGGCGGTCTCGGCTACTCTTTCAGTCTTAAGTGAAGTGGGGCTATATTTTGGCCCAGAATCTCCAAAGTGTGCTTTCAAAAAATTGTGCTGTGTCCATTTCAATGCAAACCAAGGCCATCAGGAGTTAGTTTAGAGTCCCCGGGACTGAAAACTATCCCCCAAGTCCCGGGAATTGGAGCCAAAGTTGATCAAATTCATGATGCGCGTAACGTGGTCTCGGCTACTGTTTCAGTCTTAAAGTCAAGTGTGGCTGTATTTCGGCCCAAAAGCTAGAAAGTGTGCGTTCAAAAAGGTTTGCTGTGTCCATTTCACTTCAAAACAAGGCCACCAGGACTTAGTTTAGCGTCCAAGGGACTGGAAAATATCCCCCAAGTTCCGGGAAATCCATTGGAAGTTCGTCAAAATTACGATATACGTAAGGCGGTTTCGGCTACTCTTTCAGTCTTAAAGTAAAGTCGGGCTATATTTCTGTCCAGAAGCTCGAAAGTGAGCGTTCAAAAAGTTTTGCGGTGTCCATTTCACTGCAAACCAAAGCTATCAAAAAATAGTTTAGGGTCCCCGGGACTGGAAAATATTGCCGAAGTTCCGGGAAAGCGAGCCGAAGTTGATCAAAATCACGATGCGCGAAATGCGGTCCCGGCTACTGTTTCAGTCTTAAAGTAAAGTGTGGCTATATTTCGGCCCACAAGCTCGAAAGTGAGCGTTCAAAAAGTTTTGCTCTGTCCATTTCAATGCAAAGCAAGGCGATCAGGAGTTAGTTTAGAGTCCCCGGGACTGGAAAATATCCCCCAAGTTCCGAGAAATCGATCCGAAAAAGGTCAAAATCACGATGCGCGTAAGGCGATCTTGCCTACTCTTTCAGTCTTAAAGTGAACTGGGGCTATATTTCGGCCCACAAGCTCCAAAGTGGGCGTTCAAAAAGTTATGCTGTGCCCATTTCAGTGCAAACCAAGGCCATCAGGAGTTAGTTTAGAGTTCCTGGGACTGGAAATATCCCAAAAGTTGCGTGAAATCGAGCTGAACTTGGTCTAACTCACGATGCGCGTGAGGCGGTCTCGGCTAATATTTCAGTCTGAAAGTGAAGTGGGATTCTATTTTGGCCCAGAAGCTACAAAGAGAGTGTTCAAAAAACTTTCCTTTGTCCATTTCACTGAAAACCAAGGCCATCAGGAGTTAGTTTAGAGCCCGCGGAAATGGAATATATCCCCCAAGTTCCGGGAAACCGACCCGAAGTTTGTCAATATCACGATTTGCGCAAGACGGTCTCGGCTACTCTTTCAGTCTTAAAGTAAAGTGAGGCTATATTTCTGCCCAGAAGCTCCAAAGTTGTGCTCTGTCCATTTCACTGAAAACCAAGGCCATGAGGAGTTACTTTAAAGTCCCTTTGACTGGAATATATCCCCCAAGTTTCGGGAAATAAACGCGAAATTGGTCAAATTCACGATTCGCTCAAGACGGTCTCGCCTACTCTTTCAGTCTTAAAGTAAAATGGGGCTCTATTTCGGCCCAGAAGCTCGAGAGTGAGCGTTCAAAAACTTTCGCTGTGTCCATTTCACTGGAAACCAAGACAAGCAGGAGTTAGTTGAGAGTCCCCGGGACTGGAAAATATCCCCCAAGTTCCGGGAAATCAACCCGAAGTTTGTCAAAATCACGATGCGCGTAAGGCGGTCTCGGCTAGTCTTTCAGTGTTATAATAATGGGGGGCTATATTTTGGCCCAGAAGCTCGAAATTGAGCGTTCAAAAAGTTTTGCTGGCTAAATTTTACTGCAAACCAAGGCCATCAGGAATTAGTTTAGAGTCCTCAGAACTGGAATATATCCCCTTAGTTCCGGCAAATCCAGCCGAAGTTGCTCAAAATCACGATGCACGTAAGGCGGTCTCGGCTACTCTTTCAGTCTTCAAGTGAAGTGGGGTTCTATTTCCGTCCAGAAGCTCCAAAGTATGCGTTCAAAAACTTTTTCTGTTTCCGTTTCACTGCAAACCAAGACCAGCGCGAGTTAGTTTAGAGTCCCCGGGAATGGAAAATATTTCGCAAGTTCCGGGAAATCGAGCCGAAGTTAATCAAAATCACGATGCGCGAAACGTGGTCTCAGCTACTGTTTCAGTGTTAAAGTAAAGTGGGCTATATTTCGGCCCACAAGCTCGAAAGTGAGCGTTCAAAAAGCTTTGCTATGTCCATTTTACTGCCGACCAAGGACGTCGGGGGTCAGTTGAGAGTCCCCGGGACTGGAAAATATCCCCCAAGTTCCGGGAAATTTAACCGAAGTTGGGCAAAATCACGAAGCGCGTAAGGCGGTCTCGGCTACTTTTTCAGTATTAAAGTAAAGTGCGCTATATTTAGGCCCAGAAGCTTGAAGGTGAGCGTTCAAAAAGTTTTGCTGTCTCCATTTCACTGCAAACCAAGGCCATCAGGAGTTAGTTTAGAGTCCCCGGGACTGGAAAATATTCTCCAAATTCCAGGAAATGGCGCCGAAGTTGATGAAAATTACGATGCGCGTAACGGGCTCTCGGCTATTCCTTCAGTCTTAAATTTAAGTAGGGCTATATTTCGGCCCTGAAGCTCGAAGGTGAGCGTTCAGAATGTTTTGCTGTGTTCATTAAACTGCAAACCAAGGTCGTCGGGAGTTAGTTGAGCGTCCCCGGGACTTTAAATTATTCGCCAACTTCCGGGAAATCGAGCAAAAGTGGCCCAAAATCACGATGCGCGTAAGGCGGTCTCGGCTACTCTTTCAGTCTTAAAATAAAGGGGGGCTATATTTCGACCTAGAAGCTCGAGACCGGGCGTGCGCTAATTTTACCTGTGTCCATTTCACTGACATCTTAGGCCATCACGAGTTAGTTTAGAGTCCTTGGGACTGGAAAATATTTCCCAAATTCTGGCAGATCGAGCCAAAGTTGCTCAAAATCACGATGCGCGTAAGGCGGTCTGGGCCACTCTTTCAGTCTTAAAATGACGTGGGGCTATATTTTGGCCGACAAGCTCAACACCGAGCGTGCGCTCCTTTTGCCTGTGTACATATCACTGAAAACTAAGTTCATCAGGAGTTAGCATAGAGTCCTCGGGACTGGAAAATATTCCCCGAATTCCGGCAAATCGAGCCAAAGATGCTCAAAATCACAATGCGGGTAAGGCGGTCTCGGCTACTCGTTTACTCCGAAAATGAAGTGGGGCTATATTTCGGTTCTACAAGCTCGACACCGAGCGTGCTCTCCTTTTACCTGTGTCCATTTCACTAAGAACTAAGTCGATCAGGAGATAGTCTAGAATCCTCGAGACTGGAAGCCATCCTCCAAGTTTCGGCAAATGAGCCATACTTTCTTAAAATTACGATAAGCCTACGGCAGTTTCGTTTACTCTTTCAGTCTTAAAATGAACTGGGGCTACATTTCGGCCTAGAAGCTCGACACCGAGCGTGCGATCCTGTTACCTGTGACCATTTTACTGAAAACTAAGGCCATCAAGAGTTAGGATAGAGTCCCCGGGACTGGAAAATATTCCCAGAGTTTTGGCAGATCGAGCCATAGTGGCTAAAAATTTCGATGCGCTTAAGGCGGTTTCGTGTACACTTTCAGTCTTAAAATAAAGTGGGGCTATATTTCGGCCTACAACCTGGAAACCTAGCGTGCGCCCCTTTTACCTGTGTCCATTTCACTAAAAACCAAGGCATTCAGGAGTTAGTTTAGAGCTTCCGGGACTGGAAAATATCCCCCAAGTGCCAGGAAATCAAGCCGAAGTTCGACAAAATTACCATGCGCGTAAGGCGGTCCCGGCTACTCTTTCAGTCTTAAAGTGAAGTGGGGCTATATTTCGGCCCAGAAGCTCGAAAGTGAACGTTGAAAGAGTTTGGCTGTGTCCATTTCACTGAAAACCAAGGCCATTACGACTTAGTTTAGCGTCCAAGGGACTGGAAATATCCCCCAAGTTATGGGAAATCCGCCCGAAGTTAGTCAAAATCACGATGCGCGTAAGGCGGTCTCGGCTAGTCTTTCAGTCTTAAGGTAAAGTGGGCTTAGATTTAACTCCAGAAGCTCGAAAGTAAGGGTTCAAAAATGTTTGTCTCTATTTCACTCACATCTTAGACAATCAGGAGTGAGTTTAGAGACTTTGGGACTGGAAAATATCTCCCAAGTTTCGGCAGATCGAGCCGAAGATCCTCAAAATCACAATGCGCGTAAGGCGCTCCCGCCTACTCTTTCAGTCTTAAAAAGAAGGAGGGCTATATTTCGGCCAGCAAGCTCGAAAGTGCGCGTTCAAAAAGTGTTCCTGTGTCCATTTCACTGGAAACCAAGGCCATCAGCAGTTAGTTTAGAGTCCCCGGGACTGGAAAATATCCTCCTATTTGCGGGAAACCCAGCCGAAGTAACCCAAAATCACGATGCGCGTAAGACGGTCTCGGCTACTCTTTCAGTCTTAAAGTGAAGTAGGGCTATATTTCGGCCGAGAAGCTCGAAAGTGAGCGTTCAAAAAAATCTGCTGTGTCCATTTCACTGCAAACGAAGGCCATCAGCAGTTAGTTTAGAGTCCCCGGGACTGGAATATATCCCCGAAGTTCCGGGAAATCCAACGGAATTTGGTCAAAATCACGATGCGCGTAAGACGGTCTCGGCTACTCTTTCAGTCTTAAAGTAAAGTGGGGCTATATTTCGACCCAGAAGCTCGAAAGTGAGCCTCTAAAAAGTTACGCTTTCTGCATTTAACTGCAAGCCAAGGCCATCAGGAGTTAGTTTAAAGTCCCCCGGACTGGAAAATATCCCCAAAGGTCCGGGAAATCGAGCTGAACTTGGTCAAAATCACGATGCTCGTAAGGCGGTCTCGGCTACTATTTCAGTCTTAAAGTGAAATACGGTTGTATTTCGTCCCAGAAGCTCGAAACTGAGCGTTCAAAAAGGTTTCCTGCGTCCATTTCACTGCAAACTAAGACCATCAGGAGTTAGTTTAGAGTCCCCGGGACTTGAAAATATCGCCAAAATTCTACGATGCGCGTAAGGTGGTCTCGGCTACCCTTTCATTCTTAAAGTGAAGTGGGGCTATATTTCATCCCAGAAGCTCGAAAATAAACGTTCTAAAAGTGTTACTGTGTTCATTTTAGTGGAAACCAAGGCCATCAGGAGTTAGTTTAGACTTTCCGGGACTTGAAAATATCGCCCAAGTTCGGGGAAATCGAACCGAATTTTGTCAAAATCACGATGCGCGTAAGGCGGTCTCGGCTACTCTTTCATTGTTAAAGTGAACTGGGGCTATCTTTCGGCCGAGAAGCTAGAAAGTGAAAGTTCAAAAAGTAGTTTACAGTGCCTGGAACTGGAAAATATCCCCCAAGTTCCGCGAAATGGAGACGAAGTTGGTCAAAATAACGATTCGCGTAAGGCGGTCTCGGCTACTCTTTCAGTCTTAAAGCTGCAAACCAAGGCCATCAGGAGTTAGTTTATAGTCCCCGGGACTGCAATATATTTCCCAAGTTCCGGAAAATCAAGAGGACGTTGGTCAAAATCACGATGCGCGCAAGACGGTCTTGGCTAGTCTTTCAGTCTTAAAGTGGAGTGGGGCTATATTTCGGCCCAGAAGCTCAAAAGTGAGCGTTCAAAAAGTTTTGCTGTATCCATTTCAATGCAAACGAAGGCCATCAGGTGTTACTTAAGAGTCTTCGGGACTGGAAAATATCCCCCAAGTTCAGGGAAATTTAGCCGAAGTTTGTCAAAATCAGGGTGCGCGTTAGGCGGTCTCGCTTACTGTTTCAGTCTTAAAGTGAAGTGAGGCTTTATTCCTGCCCAGGAGCTTGAAAGTGAGCGTTCAAAAAGTTTCCCTGTGTTTATTTCACTGCAAACCAAAGCGATCAGGAGCTAGTTTAGAGTCCCCGGGACTGGAAAAGATCCCCCAACTTCCGGGAAATCGAGCCGAAGTTGGTCAAAATAACGATTCGCGTAAGGCGGTCTCGGCTACTTTTTCAGTCTTAAAGTGAAGTGGGGCTATATTTCGGGCCAGAAGCCCGAAAGTGAGGGTTCAAAAAGTTTTGCTGTGTTCATTTCACTGCAAACCAAGGTCATCAGGAGTTAGTTTAGCGTCCCCGGGACAAGAAAATATGCCGCAATGTCCGGGAAATTGAGCCGAGGTTGGTCAAAATCCACTGGAAAAGTTGAAAATTTACAGAGTATGTAAATAACATGTTATTAACATGTAAATAACCAAAAAAAGACTGTAAAGAACAATTTACATTATTTTTCCCCTTTTACATGTTTTGGAGATTTCATGTAAATAACATGTAAATATTTTAAGTGAAACATATAAATGATGAAGAAAACACTGTAAATGTTTCAAAGCAAAGGGCTAAGATCATGTAAATAACATGTAAACTGTTCCTGCAAATACTGTAAATAGCCTGTAAATTTCTTGTGATTCAACCTGGAAACCCGTAAATAACATGTAAATTTAATACAGGGAGGGTGCCATAATACTGTAAAAAACATGTAAATAAAAAAGGGGAGGCTGTAAACAACATGTAAATAAAAAAAAGGGAGGCTGTAAATAACATGGAAAATGAAAACAGGAGCCTGTAAATAACATGTAAATCTAAGAAGGGAGCCTGTAAATAACGTGTAAATCGAAAAAGGGAGTCTGTAAATAACATGGAAATCAAAAAAGGAGCCCATAAAGAACATGTAAATCGAAAAAGGGAGCCTGCAAATAACATGTAAATGAAAAAAGGGAGCCTGTAAATAACATGTAAATGGAAAACGGGAGCCTGTAAATAACATGTACATCGAAGATGGGAGCCTGTAAATAACATGTAAATCGAAAAAGGGAGCCTGTAAATAACATGTAAATGGAAAAGGGGAGCCTGTAAATAACATGTAAATGGAAAAAGGAGCCTGTAAATAACATGTAAATGGAAAAAGGGAGCCTGTAAATAACATGGAAATCGAAAAAGGGAGCCTGTAAATAACATGGAAATCGAAAAAGGGAGCCTGTAAACAGCATGTAAATGGAAAAAGGGAGCCTGTAAATAACATGGAAATCGAAAAAGGAAACCTGTAAATAACATGTAAATTGAAAAGGGGAGCCTGTAAATAACCTGTAAATTGAGAAATGGAGCCTGCAAATAACCTGTAAATTGAAAAAGGGAGCCTGTAAATAACCTGTAAATTGAAAAAAGGGAGCCTGTAAATAACATGGAAATCGAAAAAGGGAGGCAGAAACCCTGTACGATAAATGACTTGTAAATAATAACTTGAAGAAAAATGCATGGAATGTACTGTTTTATTGTAATCAAATCTGTTGACCTTAATTATAATAGTAGAAAATATGCAAATTTATACAGAATCAGAAATTTATTGCAATCAGAACAAACTCAGTAAAATTCAAATAGGTTTTATATGCCATGAATAAGGTTTACAACGTATACATTGCAACAAATAAAACATGTTTTCTTTTCTATCTATCCATAACAAGACGACTTAAATGTGATTTTGTGCATGGCCAAAATATTTTAAAATACCATGACTGAGCTCCTTTAACCGAATTCAAGCACTTTTCGAGAAGACTACTAAAATTCAAGACCTTTTCAAGATTGTGCGAAGCCATGTCATATTGAGCCCTATTTAATTCATAAATAATAAAATGATTAAGAACTATACTGTTGTCAACTACAACTAGTGAAAATTTTGCAATTTAGGTGTATTACTAAATTAAAATTGTTTGCGAATGGATACCTGTCTCAAATATATACTAAATCCACAAAGTCAAATGCAACATAATGATAATACCTTTGTCATAAAATGAATGAATAAACTGTTTTTTCTTAATAAGTAATTAATGTAGGATTTAAAAATTGGCCTTAATAATGAGAAATGGGGAGGCATGATGGCCTCGTAGTTACATGTAGTGCGCTCAACTCCTGATTGAGCGATCCGGGTTCAAGCTCTAGGCAGGTATGTTCTGTTGTGTTGTTGAGCAACACACTTTACTCTCAGTGCCTCTCCACCCAGGTGTATAAGTGGGTACCAGCGAATTTAATGGTGGGGTAACCCTGCAATGGACTGGCATCTCATCCAGGGGGAGCAGAAATAGTCCTAGTCACTTCCTGCTACAGAAAGCAGGATAAGCTCCAGCCTGTTGGCCCACGTGGCTCGTATGCAGACTTTACCTTTACCTTATTATGAAAATTACTGCAATGTAAGTGTGAAGTATCGATCAACTTTTTTCATAGAGTGAATTGTTCCTTTGAAATAACAGAAAATAGGGAGAAAAAACATTTACCACAAGATAGAGGTTGACATTTTAAATTCATCATAAAAACATTCATGCCCAAGGAATACTACATTGCATAACATAAAACAAGGCTTCTGACATCTTTTAGGCTATGTTTACAAAGTCACAGTTTCCTTCTTTTTCCAAAGCTGTACGGAATCCAAACAGTACAAACATTTTGGACCCCTGACAAAACATTCACTGTAAACAATATTCAAAATTTTACTTTTTCTTTTTGTGATAAAAAAACTGTACTGTAAAAAAAAATTCATAGGGGCCTGTTGAAATTGAAAGGCCTATCTAGTACCATAGTTCCCATAACACATCATAAGTTAATAAATTATTGTTCTGGTACTACATGTATGTAAACATAGCCTTTTCTTTTTATGATGAAATCTTATAGCTGCTGTATTGAACAATAAGTATCAACCTAGCAATCTGAGATATTTAAATTTGATGCTAATTCACTAACACAGGTACAGTGTAGGTGATACTTCAAAGCATTAAAAAATAATGTTTAAAGTGGTTGAATTTAAACCAGAAAGCTGCCAGAGCATATCAAAGTGTTGAAGGTCACCATGTTAGACTGTAAGGCACCAGGGGCCCATTTCTCAAAGGTTCCAAAACGTTTTCGCACCCAGAAAGCCATACCAAAATCCGAAATCTTATGCTTACAGAGCTGTTTTAACCGCTTATTCTCAATATGAACAGAGGTTTCCTTCACACAAGAAGTTTCAGGCATATACAGCTCTTAGTTTTTAGACACAGCTCAATTAAAGATGGCTTTGTGGGCCCGAAAAGTTTCCAGGGCCTTCAAGAAATGGGCCTTGGACCCCTTATAGAGTCATAAGTACTGTAGACTTCTCAGTGGCTGATTTTTTCCTGATCAAGCATCAATGCCAAGGAGTATGCATGTATTGACCACTCTCAATTTTACTTCATCCTACAAGTAACATAAAACATTTTGTTAAATAAGATAAGTTATGTCTGACTATGAATCAGCAAATTCTGTGTATGATATCAATCAGTGAATTTTACATTGGAGTTATTATTTTGTTTGTTATCATTCCAATTTATACCGTGACCTTTGAAATCGGACTGTAGCCGGTCATGTTGACTAGCCAAAGTAATTTTAGCTCTGTCACGTCTCGTTTCTGATCGGTCAGGATATTTATGCAAAAATCAAGTACATGTAATGTGAGCCAAATTAAACCCACAAATAGAGTTTGTTTGTTCCAGTCACTGCTAGACCATTTAAAAATTGGCTTAATATTTTTCTGAACGGATTTAACCCCAGTCACTCGAATGCCATTCCTATTGATCTTGAACGTATGACAAACAGCAAGCGAATGGTCTTTAGTCGTTCGAACAGATACATGTATGCATTGGTGTATGTTTTCATTAGAGGTCATAATAAAAAAGAGATTTAAAACTCTCAGATTTACAGTTGGGGATTTGATTGTTTATTCAAGAATGAACAACGTGACCATCTCAACATGACATGACTGGTCAACATGACCGGCAAGTGAAGTTTTTGGCCAGTCAAGTCACCATTCTGGCCAGACATTGCCCGTTGACCGGCCATTATTTTGAGCCCTGAATATTCATCAATCAAACAGATCTTATATCTACATATGTAGCTACTGTGTGACAAAAACTTTGCATCTCTGATTGGAAGGCACTGAATGTCAGAGGATGTAGAAGAACTAAACTCAAAATGTGTGGCAGTAAATATTCAATGTTCACTATCTTCTACATCGTAATATTCATGCACAATAAATCAAACTCCTATCAAACAATGTTTAAATAATAAGTCAAGTTATTTGCAGGCACAATTTGATTGTTTCTTACACGCACTTATGCTCTATTGGTGGACAAAGGTACAGCTGATGTCATGAATGTTTGTTTTTGTTTCTTTGTTATGTATTACGAAGCAGATAGATTCTACGTTGTCATGCATCTGTTCAGTAATAGATCACAGAAGACATCAAAATGTGGTAAGAACATCAGTAACACACGCCTGAAAAATTCACAGATTCTGTGACACACTCTGGTAATGTGTTATGTGAATATTTTTGTAAAATAAATGTACAGCTGTAACAGGTCTCTAAAACGCTGTCTGGTCATCCCAGGGTAAGGCAATCCATTGAAATTGATCCATAAATTGATATAAATCAATAAATTGAAATTAACGTAAGTGTTATCAGTGCTATCAATCAATTGAAAGAAATTCATACTCACATGCTAGAGAAGTTTCAAGTTATCAATTTGATTTTACCAAATTTATCAGTCATTAGAGAATCAATTGAAAGTTGGCCTCTCTTTGTTAGTTCACATAAACTGTAGAAAAATTGTCCCTCAACACAATGTTTGATTGTAACCTTTTTATGTAGATTTCAAAGGCACTACCAAAGACCCCCAAAACATAGTCCCCGATACATGTATGCCAGCAAAATATTCTGTTTACAAGATACAATGTTATGTTTTTATGCAATTGTATTCATGATTTCATATTTCACTTTATATCTTTTGTTCATTTCTTCCTTATTAAATGTTGCTTAAAAGATAAGCTAGTATCAGCAAAATTGATAATGCTTATTGAAAATTTGATCACAATCGATTACTCCTGACGAATTCTTTTATTGATTTCTGATATCATTGACTAATTCCTATTGATTGTTATGAAATAATCGATTGACTATACTGAGTCGTCCAAGACAAGTAGATTTTCCTGCCTGGGCAAGTTACTCTTCCTTTTTTTTTCAAGTCCTGTGTAGTTTTCATGACAGTTTGAGGTACATGTATACCTCTTTATTAAGTATCGTGGCGTTTTTTTTTTGTGAAAGAAAATTTCACAACATTTAGCTTACTATCAGCACCAGTGGGTGCAATGTCCATGTACAGTTGTGTAGCATATTGTAACTTGCATGTAGGTACAACTGTAGATACTTGAGTAACTTCAGAATACTTACACTAGCATAAGAGAAATTTCTCTGCTGAAGATGGCACATTACATTTTAGCTTACTAGCATTCACATCAGAGGGCAACATAACCTTACAAGAGAATGCATCAGCCAATAAGCCAATAACAAATGTCGCATGCTCATACTCGGTTATCGAGAACAGATAATAACAGACAATAAAGCCCTTTATGCACAGCAGGTAAACATCAACAAAGTCGATTCCACAAGCAATGTAACTTCTCCTTGATAATGACACATTCACAACCAAAGGCAAAACGAAATGTATACATGTACGTATCTTGACGTTACTTTACTCTACTCGTTCAAATTATGCAAAACTTGCTTACCTGTTGTTGTTCCCTGTGATCGCTATCTTCAGATTCTGGGTAAGGGAAAACTTTGCCTTGAAACCGTGCACGATGACGAAGCGAAGGTAGAGTGGATTTTGGCCCCTAAAACAGAGCTCGAGTTCGATGCAGGTTCCAACGAACTGCCAAACATGGCGGGAGAACCGAGAGGACGTGGTACCTAACATGAAGACCGCTGATTCCTGTTTGTTGGAGATCGGGCACTCACAAGGCTGGTATGCTCTTGCAAAGGGACTGGGAAAACAGTGACGGCAATGAAAGCACAGAACGGTAGAAATCACCAAAAAAACAAAACAAAACAAAACAAAAAAACAAAATGTCATTTTGGGTACCGAAAAAAAGTCAGCTATCATTTTCGGAAAGGCGATAAGTCCTAACGTTTTCGGGAAATGGACAAAAAAGCCCTAATAAGTACGAGATACACAAGCTCCTCTAGAATAACCGGACAGATAAATTTTTTTTTGCGCAACCTAAAATTAACCTACAGAGCTTTGAAAGTACACCAGATAGCCTAAAACAGCGTTTCAAAGCATTGGAGAGAAAACGGTCGTTGGGCCGGCTGTGTCCCTTATGGTTCCCTGCCTAACTTAACTCGCGTCAGTTCAAACTCGGTCACCGGGGCTCTTTCCGTCTTGAGCTCACACAACACGTGACGCTTTCATGGTCCTTCATGAATAAATACGTACGTGTCCGAGAATTAATTTTTCTCTTTTCTAGAGACGTAAGCTTGGGACGCCTGCATGTGCAGTAACAATTCTAGTTTTATTTTGTCGTTGTGGATGCGCGGAAAGTTCACAAGAAGACAGCTTAGTGCGGTGTCGATCAATGCAGCGATTTAGTTTGGTGCATACCTTCTAACCCAACTTCAATTTAAAGCAAACTATAGCACACACTTGGATTTTAGAGAAGTTCAAATGCTTCAACGTAAAAGGCACCTTAATGGAGGCTTCACGGTAGGTTTACGGAGCTTTAGGGCGGTGTTACATTTTAACTTTACGGGCCTTTAAAAGGTCCCATTTATATGTTCTCGGTTACCCGAGACAACTCTTCCTCTCTCCACCCCCCCCCCCCCGTCCCCCCAAGTTTAACCTGGCCGGGGTAACTTTTCATTTATTTCTTTGCAAAATCCAACCAACCGTTTACAAGAGGATAGCGAACCTGTCGGTAACTTGGAATTTACATCATTTCAACAGTCTCCGTTGGTTGAACCGTTACACCAGAGTTATATTAAATAAGCCCACTTTTCCGTTACATGGTTTTTGCAGGGTTTAGGCAGGCCTTCTCTTAAATTTAGATCTTTTTGTTCTAAGAGTCTCCATTTTACATTAACATGGTCTTAACAGTTTTTCGAAAAGCCCCCATTATCTCATTTAGATTGTTTTCACAGCCTTTGTAAGGTCCCCCTTTTTAATTTACATGTTTTTAACAGGCTATTTACAGCCCCCCACTGCACCCGTGCAACTTCTAGGTTTTCCATTTACATGGTTTTTACATGTTTCTTACAGGCCCCCTTTTTTTCATTGACATGGTTTTCATATGTTCCTTACAGGCCCCCTTTTTTTATTGACATGGTTTTTACATGTTTCTTACAGGCCCCCTTTTTTCATTTACATGGTTTTTACATGTTTCTTACAGGCCCCTTTTTTTCATTTACATGGTTTTTACATGTTTCTTACAGGCCCCCTTTTTTCATTTACATGGTTTTTACAGGGTTACAAACATAACATTTCCAGACTTTTTACAGCATTCGCTTGAATTATTTACACGTTTCTTACATGGTTTAGCAAAGCAATTTACATGTTTTTTACAAAGGCAGATACTGTAAAAGTGCGTAAAATATTTTACAGCTTTTTACATGTTCTTCAAATGATCATTGTTGACAAAAACAATGTAAATCACTATTTACAGAAAATTAACATGCTGTACTAAAAGCTGTAAATTTCCTGTAAATTTATTTTACAAAACCCTCACATGTAAATTGTAATTTACAAAGAATATAAATCAATATTTCCATGCTGTAAATTAAAATTGACATGTCCATGTTAATTTTCAACTTTTCCAGTGATCACGATGCCCCTAAAGGGGTCTCGGCTACTCTTTCTGTTTTAAAGTGAAGTGGGGCTATATTTCGGGCCAGAAGCCCGAAAGTGAGCGTTCAAAAAGTTTTGCTGTGTCCATTTCACTGCAAACCAAGGCCATCAGGGGTTAGTTTAGAGTCCCCGGGACTGAAAAATATTGCCCAAGTTCCGGGGAATCGAACCGAAGTTGATAAAAATCACGATGCGCGAAATGCGGTATCGGCTACTGTTTCAGTCTTAAAATGAAGTGGGGCTATATTTCGGCCCAGAAGCCCGAAAGTGAGCATTCAAAAAGTTTTGCTGTGTTCTTTGACTGAAAAACAAGGCCATCAGGAGTTAGTTTACCGTCCCTGGGACTGGAAAATATTCCCCAAGTTCCGGTAAATCGAGCTGAAGTTGGTCAAAATCACGATGCTCCCAAAGCGGTCTCGGCTACCCTTTCAGTCTTAAAGTGAAGTGGGGCTATATTTCTGTCCAGAAGCTCGAAAGTGAGCGTTCAAAAAGTTTTGCTGTGTCCATTTCACTGCAAAACAAGGCCATCAGGACTTAGGTTAGCGTCCAAGGGACTGGAAAATGTTCCCCAAGTTCCGGGAGATCCACCCGAAGTATGTCAAAATCACAATGCGCGTAAGGTGGTCTCGGTTACTCTTTAAGTCTTAAAGTAAAGTGCGGCTTTCTTTCGGCCAGGAAGCTCGAAGGTGAGCGTTCAAAAAGTTTTGCTCTGTCCATTTCACTGCAAACCAAGGCCATCAGGAGTTAGTTTAGAGTTCCTGGGACTGGAAAATATCCCCCAAGTTGCGGGAGATCCACCCGAAGTTTGTCAAAATCACAATGCGCGTAAGGTGGTCTCGGTTCCTCTTTAAGTCTTTAAGTAAAGTGGGGCTTTATTTCGGCCAGGAAGCTCGAAGGTGAGCGTTCAAAAAGTTTTCCTCTGTCCATTTCACTGAAAACCAAGGCCATCAGGAGTTAGTTTAGAGTTCCTGGGACTGGAAAATATCCCCCAAGTTCCGGAATATCGACCCGAAGTTTGTCAAACTCACGATGCGAGCAAGGCGGTCTCGGCTACTCTTTCAGTCTTAAGTGAAGTGGGGCTATATTTTGGCCCAGAATCTCCAAAGTGTGCTTTCAAAAAATTGTGCTCTGTCCATTTCAATGCAAACCAAGGCCATCAGGAGTTAGTTCAGAGTCCCCGGGACTGGAAAATATCCCCCAAGTCCCGGGAATTGGAGCCGAAGTTGATCAAATTCATGATGCGCGTAACGTGGTCTCGGCTACTGTTTCAGTCTTAAAGTCAAGTGTGCCTATATTTTGGCCCACAAGCTAGAAAGTGAGCGTTCAAAAAGTTTTGCTGAGTCCATTTCACTTCAAAACAAGGCCATCAGGACTTAGTTTAGCGTCCAAGGGACTGGAAAATATCGCCTAAGTTCCGGGAAATCCATGCGAAGTTCGTCAAAATTACGATATACGTAAGGCGGTTTCGGCTACTCTTTCAGTCTTAAAGTAAAGTCGGGCAATATTTCTGTCCAGAAGCTGGAAAGTGAGCGTTCAAAAAGTTTTGCTGTGTGCATTTCACTGCAAACCAAAGCTATCAAAGTTAGTTTAGGGTCCCCGGGACTGGAAAATATTCCCCAAGTTCCGGGAAAGCGAGCCGAAGTTGATCAAAATCACGATGCGCGAAACGTGGTGTCGGCTACTGTTTCAGTCTTAAAGTGAAACATTGCTATATTTCGGCTCACAACCTCGAACGTGAGCGTTCAAAAAGCTTTGCTGTGTCCATTTCACTGCAAAACAAGTCCGTCGGCGCCTAGTTTAGCGTCCAAGGGACTGGAAAATATCCCCCAAGTTCGGGGAGATCCACCCGAAGTTAGTCAAAATCACAATGCGCGTAAAGCGGTCTCGGCTACTTTTTCAGTCTTAAAGTAAAGTGGGGCTTTATTTCGGTCAGGAAGCTCGAAGGTGAGCGTTCAAAAAGTTTTGCTGTCTCTATTACACTGCAAACCAAGGCCATCAGGAGTTAGTTTAGAGTTACTGGGACTGGAAAATATCCCCCAAGTTCCGGAATATCGACCCGAAGTTAGTCAAAATCACGATGCGAGCAAGGCGGTCTCGGCTACTCTTGAAGTCGTAAGTGATGTGGGACTATATTTCGGCCTTAAAGCTTGAAAGTGTGCGTTCAAAAACTTGTGCTGTGTGAATTTCACTGCAAACTATGGCCATCAGGAGTTAGTTTAGAGTCCCCGGGACTGGAAAATATTCCCCAAGTTCCAGGAAAGCGAGCAGAAGTTGATCAAAATCGCGATGCTCGTAACGCTGTCTCGGCTACTGTTTAAGTCTTAAAGTAAAGTGCAGCTATATTTAGGCCCACAAGCTCGAAAGTGAGCGTTCAAAAAACTTTGCTCTGTCCATTTCACTGCAAACCAAGGCCATCAGGAGTTAGTTTAGAGTCCCCGGGAGTGGAAAATATTCTCCAAGTTCCAGGAAATGGCGCCGAAGTTGATGAAAATTACGATGCGCGTAACGGGCTCTCGGCTATTCTTTCAGTCTTAAATTTAAGTAGGGCTATATTTCGGCCCTGAAGCTCGAAGGTGAGCGTTCAGAATGTTTTGCTGTGTTCATTAAACTGCAAACCAAGGCCATCGGGAGTTAGTTTAGCCTCCCCGGGACTTTACATTATTCGCCAACTTCCGGGAAATCGAGCGAAAGTGGCCCAAAATCACGATGCGCGTAAGGCGGTCTCGGCTACTATTTCAGTCTTAAAATAAAGGGGGGCTATATTTCGACCTAGAAGCTCGAGACCGGGCGTGCGCTAATTTTACCTGTGTCCATTTCACTGACATCTTAGGCCATCAAAAGTTAGTTTAGAGTCCTTGGGACTGGAAAATATTTCCCAAATTCTGGCAGATCGAGCCAAAGTTGCTAAAAATCACGATGCGCGTAAGGCGGTCTCGGCTACTCTTTCAGTCTTAAAATGAAGTGGGGCTATATTTCGGCCGACAAGCTCAACACCGAGCGTGCGCTCCTTTTGCCTGTGTACATATCATTGAGAACTAAGTTCATCAGGAGTTAGCATAGAGTCCTCGGGACTGGAAAATATTCCGCGAATTCCGGCAAATCGAGCCAAAGATGCTCAAAGTCACGATGCGCGTAAGGCGGTCTCGGCTACTCGTTTACTCCGAAAATGAAGTGGGGCTATATTTCGGTTCTACAAGCTCGACACCGAGCGTGCTCTCCTTTTACCTGTGTCCATTTCACTAAGAACTAAGTCCATCAGGAGATAGTTTAGAATCCTCGAGACTGGAAGCTATCCTCCAAGTTTCGGCAAATTGAGCCATACTTTCTTAAAATTACGATAAGCGTTGCGCAGTTTCGTTTACTCTTTCAGTCTTAAAATGAACTGGGGCTACATTTCGGCCTAGAAGCTCGACACCGAGCGTGCGATCCTGTTACCTGTGACCATTTTACTGAAAACTCAGGCCATCAAGAGTTAGGGTAGAGTCCCCGGGAGTGGAAAATATCCCCCAAGTTTTGGCAGATCGAGCCATAGTGGGTAAAAATTTCGATGCGCTTAATGCGGTTTCGTGTACACTTTCAGTCTTAAAATAAAGTGGGGCTATATTTCGGCCTACAACCTGGAAACCTAGCGTGCGCCCCTTTTACCTGTGTCCATTTCACTAAAAACCAAGGCATTCAGGAGTTACTTTAGAGCTTCCGGGACTGAAAAATATCCCCCAAGTGCCAGGAAATCAAGCCGAAGTTCGACAAAATTACTATGCGCGTAAGGCGGTCTCGGCTACTCTTTCAGTCTTAAAGTGAAGTGGGGCTATATTTCGGCCCAGAAGCTCGAAAGTAAACAGTCAAAGAGTTTGGCTGTGTCCATTTCACTGAAAACCAAGGCCATCAGGAATTAGTTTAGAGTGCCCGGGACTGGGAATTTTCTCCCAAGTTCCGGGAAATTGAGCCGAAGTAGCCCAAAATCACGATGCGCGTAAGACAATCTCAGCTACTCTTTCAGTCTTAAAGTGAAGTAGGGCTATGCTTCGGCCAAGAAGCTTAAACGTGAGCGTTCGAAAAGTTGTGCTGTGTCCATTTCACTGCAAACCAAGGCAATCAGGAGTTAGTTTAGAGTCCCCGGTACCGGAAAATATCCCCCATTTCCCGGGAAATCGAGCCGAAGTTGGTCAAAATCACGATGCGCGTAAGGCGGTCCCGCTTACTCTTTCATTCTTAAAGTGAACTGAGACAATCTTTCCGCCTAGAAGCTGGAAAGTGAGCGTTCAAAAAGTTGTGCTGTGTCCATTTCACTCCAGAGCAACGCCGTCAGGAGTTACTTTATAGTCCGCGGGACTGGAAAATATCCCCCAAGTTCCGGGAAATCGAGCCGAAGTTGGTCAAAATTACGATGGGCGTAACGCGGTCTCGGCTACTCTTTCACTCTTAAAGTGAAGTGGAGCTATATTTCGGCCCAGAATCTCAAAAGTGAGCGTTCAAAAAGCTTTGCTGTGTCTATTCTACCGCAGACCAAGGAAGTCGGGGGTCAGTTTAGAGTCCCCGGGACTGGAAAATATCCCCCAAGTTCCGGGAATTTTAACCGAAGTTGGTCAAAATCACGACGCGCGTACGGCGGTCTCGGCTACTCTTTCAGTCTTAAAGTGAAGTGGGGCAATATTTCGGCCCAGAAGCTCGAAACTGAGTGTTTCAAAAGTTTTGCTGTGTCCATTTCACTGCAAAATAAGGCCATCACGACTTAGTTTAGCGTCCAAGGGACTGGAAATATCCCCCAAGTTACGGGAAATCCACCCGAAGTTAGTCAAAATCACGATGCGCTTAAGGGGGTCTCGGCTACTCTTTCAGTCTTAAGGTAAAGTGGGCTTAGATTTACCTCCAGAAGCTCGAAAGTAAGGGTTCAAAAATTTTTGTCTCTATTTCACTCACATCTTAGACAATCAGGAGTGAGTTTAGAGACTTTGGGACTGGAAAATATCTCCCAAGTTTCGGCAGATCGAGCCGAAGATCCTCAAAATCACAATGTGCGTAAGGCGCTCCCGCCTACTTTTTCAGACTTAAAAAGAACTACGGCTATATTTCGGCCAGCAAGCTCGAAAGAGCGCGTTCAAAAAGTGTTCCTGTGTCCATTTCACTGGAAACCAAGGCCATCAGGAGTTAGTTTAGTGTTCCCGGAACTGGAAAATATCCCCCTTTTAGCGGGAAATCCAGCCGAAGTATCCCAAAATCACGATGCGCGTAAGGCGGTCTCGGCTACTCTTTCAGTCTTAGAGGTAAGTGGGGCTATTTTTCGACCCATAAGCTCGAAAGTGAGGGTTCAAAAAGTTTTGCTGTGTCCATTTAACTGCAAACTAAGGCCATCGGAAGTTAGTTTGGCTTCCCCGGGAATTGAAAATATTCGCCAACTTCCGGGAAATCGAGCCGAAGTTGGTGAAAATTACGATGCGCGTAAGGCGGTCTCGGCTACTCTTTCAGTCTTAAAGTGAAGTAGGGCTATATTTCGGCCGAGAAGCTCGAAAGTGAGCGTTCAAAAAAATGTGCTGTGTCCATTTCACTGGAAACCAAGGCCATCAGCAGTTAGTGTAGAGTCCCCGGTACTGGAATATATCCCCGAAGTTCCGGGAAATCGAACGGAAGTTGGGCAAAATCACGATGCGCGTAAGACGGTCTCGGCTACTCTTTCAGACTTAAAGTAAAGTGGGGCTATATTTCGGCCATGAAGCCCGAAAGTGACCCTTTAAAAAGTTACGCTTTCTGCATTTAAATGCAAACCAAGGGCATCAGGACTTAGTTTTAAGTCCCCCGGATTCGAAAATATGCCCCAAGTTCCGGGAAATCGAGCTGAACTTGGTCAAAATCACGATGCTCGTAAGGCGGTCTCGGCTACTATTTCAGTCAAAGTGAAAAACGGTTGTATTTCGGCCCAGAAGCTCGAAACTGAGCGTTCAAAAAGTTTTCCTGCGTCCATTTCACTGCAAACCAAGGCCATTAGGAGTTGGTTTAGGGTCTCCGGGACTTGAAAATATCGCCCAACTTCGGGGAAATCGAGCCGAATTTAGTCAAAATCACGATACGCGTAAGGCGGTCTCGGCTACTCTTTCATTCTTAAAGTGAACTGGGGCTATATTTCGGCCGAGAAGCTAGAAAGTGAAAGTTCAAAAAGTTTTGCTGTGTTCATTTCACTGCAAACCAAGGCCATCAGGAGTTAGTTTAGACACCTCGGGACTGGAAAATATCGCCCAACCTCGGGGAAATCGAGGCGAATTTTGTCAAAATCACGATGCGCGTAAGCCGGTCTTGGCTACTCTTTCATTCTTAAAGTGAACTGGGGCTACATTTCGGCCCAGAAGCTAGAAAGTGAAAGTTCAAAAAGTTTTGCTGTGTCCATTTCACCGCAAACCAAGCCACATCAGCAGATTGCTTACAGTGTCCGGGACATCAAAATATCGCCCAAGTCCCGGGAAATCGAGCCGAAGTTTGTCAAAATCACGATGCGCGTAAAGCAGTCTCGGCTACTCTTTGAGTCTTAAAGTGACGTGGCTGTATATTTCGGCCCAGAAGCTCGAAAGTGAGCGTTCAAGAACTTATGCTGTGCCCATTTCACTGCAAGGCAAGGCCCTCAGGAAGTAGTTTAAAGTGCCCGGAACTGGAAAATATCCCCCAAGTTCCGCGAAATCGAGACGAAGTTGGTCAAAATAACGATTCGCGTAAGGCGGTCTCGGCTACTCTTTCAGTCTTAAAGTGAAGTAGGGCTATATTTCGGTCCAGAAGCTCGAAAGTGAGCGTTCAAAAAGTTTTCCTCTCTGAATTTCACTGAAAACCAAGGCCATCATGAGTTAGTTTAGAGTCCCCGGGACTGGAAAATATCTTTTAAGTTCTAACAACTCAAGCCGAAGTTGGTCAAAAGCACGATGCGCCTAAGGGGGCGTCGGCTACTTTTTCAGTCTTAAAGTGAAGTGAGGCTCTATTTCGGCCCAGAAGCTCCAAAGTGAGCGCTGCAAAAAATTTGCTGTGTCCATTTCACTGCAAACCAAGGCTATCAGCGGCTAGTTTAGAGTTTTTAGGACTGCAATATATTTCCCAAGTTCCGGAAAATGGAGAAGACGTTGGTCAAAATCACTATGCGCGCAAGACGGTCTTGGCTAGTCTTTCAGTCTTAAAGTGAAGTGGGGCTATATTTCGGCCGAGAACCTCAAAAGTGAGCGTTCAAAAAGTATTGCTGTATCCATTTCAATGCAAACCAAGGCCATCAGGGGTTACTTAAGAGTCCTCGGGACTGGAAAATATCCCCCAAGTTCCGGTAAATCGAGCCGATGTTGGTCAAAATCACGATGTGCGTAAGGTGGTCTCGGCTACTCCTTCAGTCTTAAAGTGAAGTGGGGCAATATTTCGGCCCAGAAGCTCGAAAGTGAGTGTTTCAAAAGTTTTCCTCTGTCACTTTCAGTGCAAACCAAGGCCATCAGAAGTTAGTTTAGAGACCCCGGGACTGGAGATTATCCCCCAAGTCCGGGGAAATCGAGCCGAAGTTGATCAAATTCATGATGCGCGTAACGTGGTCTCGGCTACTGTGTCAGTCCTAAAGCTAAGTGTGGCTATATTTGGGCCCACAAGCTAGAAAGTGAGCGTTCAAAAAGTTTTGTTGTGTCCATTTTACTTCAAAAAAAGGCCATCAGGACTTAGTTTAGCGTCCAAGGGACTGCAAAATATCCCCCAAGTTCCGGGAAATCCATTTCAAGTTCGTCAAAATTGCGATGCGCGTAAGGCGGTCTCATCTACTCTTTCAGTCTTAAAGTAAAGTGGGGCTATATTTCTCCCCAGAAGCTCCAAAGTTGTGCTCTGTCCATTTCACTGAAAACCAAGGCCATCAAGACTTACCTGAGAGTCCCTTTGACTGGAATATATCCTCCAAGTTTCGGGAAATAAACGCGAAATTGGTCAAAATCACGATTCGCTCAAGACGGTCTCGCCTACTCTTTCAGTCCTAAAGTAAAATGGGGCTCTATTTCGGCCCAGAAGCTCGAGAGTGAGCGTTCAAAAGCTTTCGCTGTGTCCATTTCACTGCCAACCAAGACAAGCAGGAGTTAGTTGAGAGTCCCCGGGACTGGAAAATATCCCCCAAGTGCCGGGAAATCAACCCGAACTTTGTCAAAATCACCATGCGCGTAAGGCGGTCTCGGCTACTCTTTCAGTGTTAAAGTAATGGGGGGCTATATTTTGGCCCAGAAGCTCGAAATTCAGCGTTCAAAAAGTTTTGCTGGCTCCATTTTACTGCAAACCAAGGCAATCAGGAATTAGTTTACAGTCCTCAGAACTGGAATATATCCCCTTAGTTCCGGCAAATCCAGCCGAAGTTGCTCAAAATCACGATGCACGTAAGGCGGTCTCGGCTACTCTTTCAGTCTTCAAGTGAAGTGGGGTTCTATTTCGGTCCAGAAGCTCGAAAGTATGCGTTCAAAAACTTTTTTCTGTTTCCGTTTCACTGCAAACCAAGACCAGCACGAGTTAGTTTAGAGTCCCCGGGACTGGAAAATATTTCGCAAGTTCCGGGAAATCGAACCGAAGTTGATCAAAATCACGATGCGCGAAACGTGGTTTCGGCTACTGTTTCAGTCTTAAAGTGAAGTATGGCTATATTTCGGCTCACAAGCTCGAAAGTGATCGTTCAAAAAGCTTTGCTGTGTCCATTTCACTGCAAAACAAGGCCATGGGCACCTAGTTTAGCGTCCAAGGGACTGGAAAATATCCCCCAAGTTCTGGGAAATCCACTCGAAGTTTGTCAAAATCAGGATGCGCGTCAGGCGGTCTCGGCTACTTTTTCAGTAATAAAGTAAAGTGGGCTATATTTCGGCCCAGAAGCTTGAAGGTGAGCGTTCAAAAAGTTTTGCAGTCTCTATTTCACTGCAAACCAAGGCCATCAAGAGTTAGTTTTTAGTCCCTGGGACTGGAAAATATCACCCAAGTTCCGGAATATCGACCCGAAGTTGGTCAAAATCACGATGCGCGGACGCCGGTCTCGGCTACTCTTTAAGTCGTAAGTGATGTGGGACTATATTTCGGTCTAGAAGCTCGAAAGTGTGCGTTCAAAAACTTGTGCTGTGTGAATTTCACTGCAAACTATGGCCATCAGGAGTTAGTTTAGAGTCCCCGGGACTGGAAAATATTCCCCAAATTCCAGGAAAGCGAGCAGAAGTTGATCAAAATCACGATGCGCGTAACGCGGTCTCGGCTACTCTTTCATTCTTAAAGTGAAGTGTGGCTATATTTAGGCCATTAAGTGAGCGTTCAAAAAGTTTTGCTGTGTCCATTTCACTGCAAACCAAGGCCATCAGGAGTTAGTTTAGAGTCCCCGGGCCTGGAAAATATTCTCCAAGTTCCAGGAAATGGCGCCGAAGTTGATGAAAATTACGATGCGCGTAACGGGCTCTCGGCTATTCTTTCAGTCTTAAATTTAAGTAGGGCTATATTTCGGCCCTGAAGCTCGAAGGTGAGCGTTCAGAATGTTTTGCTGTGTTCATTAAACTGCAAACCAAGGCCATCGGGAGTTAGTTTAGCGTCCCCGGGACTTTAAATTATTCGCCAACTTCCGGGAAATCGAGCAAAAGTGGCCCAAAATCACGATGCGCGTAAGGCGGTCTCGGCTACTCTTTCAGTCTTAAAATTAAGGGGGGCTATATTTCGACCTAGAAGCTCGAGACCAGGCGTGCGCTAATTTTACCTGTGTCCATTTCACTGACATCTTAGGCCATCAGGAGTTAGCTTAGAGTCCTTGGGACTGGAAAATATTTCCCAAATTCTGGGAGATTGAGCCAAAGTTGCTCAAAATCACGATGCGCGTAAGGCTGTCTGGGCAACTCTTTCAGTCTTAAAATGAAGTGGGGCTATATTTCGGCCGACAAGCTCAACACCGAGCGTGCGCTCCTTTTGCCTGTGTACATATTACTGAAAACTAAGTTCATCAGGAGTTAGCATAGAGTCCTCGGGACTGGAAAATATTCCCCGAATTCCAACAAATCAAGCCAAAGATGCTCAAAGTCACGATGCGCGTAAGGCGGTCTCGGCTACTTGTTTACTCGGAAAATGAAGTGGGGCTATATTTCGGTTCTACAAGTTTGACACCGAGCGTGCTCTCCTTTTACCTGTGTCCATTTCCCTAAGAACTAAGTCCATCAGGAGATAGTTTAGAATCCTCGAGACTGGAAGCTATCCTCCAAGTTTCGGCAAATTGAGCCATACTTTCTTAAAATTACGATGAGCGTACGGCAGTTTCGTTTACTCTTTCAGTCTTAAAATGAACTGGGGCTACATTTCGGCCTAGAAGCTCGACACCGAGCGTGCGCTCCTGTTACCTGTGACCATTTTACTGAAAACTAAGGCCATCAAGAGTTAGGGTAGAGTCCCCGGGACTGGAAAATATCCCCCAAGTTTTGGCAGATCGAGCCATAGTGGCTAAAAATTTCGATGCGCTTAATGCGGTTTCGTGTACACTTTCAGTCTTAAAATAAAGTGGGGCTATATTCCGGCCTACAACCTGGAAACCTAGCGTGCGCCCCTTTTACATGTGTCCATTTCACTAAAAACCAAGGCATTCAGGAGTTAGTTTAGAGCTTCCGGGACTGGAAAATATCCCCCAAGTGCCAGGAAATCAAGCCGAAGTTCGACAAAATTACCATGTGCGTAAGGCGGTCCCGGCAACTCTTTCAGTCTTAAAGTGAAGTGGAGCTATATTTCGGCCCAGAAGCTCAAAAGTGAGCGTTCAAAAAGTTGTGTTGTGTCCATTTTACGGCAGACCAAGGACGTCGGGGGTAAGTTTAGAGTCCCCGGGACTGGAAAATATCCCCCAAGTTCCGGGAATTTTAACCGAAGTTGGTCAAAATCACGACGCGCGTACGGCGGTCTCGGCTACTCTTTCAGTCTTAAAATGAAGTGGGGCAATATTTCGGCCCAGAAGCGCGAAACTGAGTGTTTAAAAAGTTTTGCTGTGTCCATTTCACTGCAAAATAACGCCATCACGACTTAGTTTAGCGTCCAAGGGACTGGAAATATCCCCCAAGTTACGGGAAATCCACCCGAAGTTAGTCAAAATCACGATGCGCTTAAGGGGGTCTCGGCTACTCCTTCAGTCTTAAGGTAAAGTGGGCTTAGATTTAACTCCAGAAGCTCGAAAGTAAGGGTTCAAAAATGTTTGTCTCTATTTCACTCACATCTTAGAGAATCAGGAGTGAGTTTAGAGACTTTGGGACTGGAAAATATCTCCCAAGTTTCGCCAGATCGAGCCGAAGATCCTCAAAATCACCATGTGCGTAAGGCGCTCCCGCCTACTCTTTCAGTCTTAAAAAGGAATAGGGCTATATTTCGGCCAGCAAGCTCGAAAGTGCGCGTTCAAAAGGTGTTCCTGTGTCCATTTCACTGGAAACCAAGGCCATCAGGAGTTACGTTAGAGTCCCCGGAACTGGAAAATATCCCCCTATTTGCGGGAAATCCAGCCGGAGTATCCCAAAATTACGATGCGCGTAAGGCGGTCTCGGCTCCTGTTTCAGTCTTAAAGTGAACTTGGGCTATATTTCGACCCATAAGCTCGAAAGTGAGCTTTCAAAAAGTTTTGCTGTGTCCATTTAACTGCAAACTAAGGCCATCGGAAGTTAGTTTAGCTTCCCCGGGAATTGAAAATATTCGCCAACTTCCGGGAAATCGAGCCGAAGTTGGTGAAAATTACGATGCGCGTAAGGCGGTCTCGGCTACTCTTTCAGTCTTAAAGTAAAGTAGGGCTATATTTCGGCCGAGAAGCTCGAAAGTGAGCGTTCAAAAAAATGTGCTGTGTCCATTTCACTGCAAACCAAGGCCATCAGCAGTTAGTTTAGAGTCCCCGGGACTGGAATATATCCCCGAAGTTCCGGGAAATCCAACGGAAGTTGGTCAAAATCACGATGCGCGTAAGACGGTCTCGGCTACTCTTTCAGTCTTAAAGTAAAGTGGGGCTATATTTCGGCCCAGAAGCTCGAAAGTGACCCGTTAAAAAGTTACGCTTTCTGCATTTAACTGCAAACCAAGGCCATCAGGAGTTAGTTTAAAGTCCCCTGGACTGGAAAATATAGCCCAAGTTCCGGGAAATCGAGCTGAACTTGGTCAAAATCACGATGCTCGTAAGGCGGTCTCGGCTACTATTTCAGTCTTAAAGTGAAATACGGTTGTATTTCGGCCGAGAAGCTCGAAACTGAGCGTTCAAAAAGTTTTCCTGCGTCCATTTCACTGCAAACCAAGGCCATCAGGAGTTAGTTTAGAGTCCCCGGGAGTTGAAAATATCGCCAAAATTCCAGAAAATCGAGCAGAAGTTGCTCAAAATCACGATGCGCGTAAGGCGGTCTCGCTTCCTCTTTCAGTCTTAAAGTGAAGTGGGGCTATATTTCATCCCAGAAGCTCGAAAAGAAGCCTTCAAAAAGTGTTACTATGTTCATTTCACTGCAAACCAAGGCCATCAGGAGATAGTTTAGACTCCTCGGGACTGGAAAATATCGCCCAAGTTCGGGGAAATCTAGCCGAATTTTGTCAAAACCACGATGCGCGAAAGGCGGTCTCGGCTATTCTTTCATTCTTTAAAGTGAACTGGGGCTATATTTCGGCCGAGAAGCTAGAAAGTGAAAGTTCAAAAAGTTTTCCTGTGTTCATTTCACTGCAAACTAAGGCCATCAGGAGTTAGTTTAGACTCCTCGGGACTGGAAAATATCGCCCAACCTCGGGGAAATCGAGCCGAATTTTGTCAAAATCACGATGCGCGTAAGGCGGTCTCGGCTACTCTTTCATTTTTAAAGTGAACTGGGGCTATATTTCGGCCGAGAAGCTAGAAAGTGAAAGTTCGAAAAGTTTTGCTTTGTTCATTTCACTGCAAACCATGGCCATCAGGAGTTAGTTTAGACTCCTCGGGACTGGAAAATATCGCCCAAGTTCGGGGAAATCGGGCCGAATTTTGTCCAAATCACGATGCGCGTAAGCCGTTCTCGACTACTCTTTGATTCTTAAAGTTAACTGGGGCTATATTTCGGCCAAGAAGCTCGAAAGTGAAAGTTCAAAAAGTTTTGCTGTGTTCATTTCACTGCAAACCAAGGCCATCAGGAGTTAGTTTAGACTCCTCGGGACTGGAAAATATCGCCCAACCTCGGGGAAATCGAGCCGAATTTTGTCAAAATCACGATGCGCGTAAGGCGGTCTCGGCTACTCTTTCATTCTTAAAGTGAACTGGGGCTACATTTCGGCCGAGTAGCTAGAAAGTGAAAGTTCAAAAAGTTTTGCTGTGTTCATTTCACTGCAAACCAAGGCCATCAGGAGTTAGTTTAGACTCCTCGGGACTGGAAAATATCGCCCAACTCCCGGGAAATCGAGCCAAAGTTGGTCAAAATCACGATGTGCGTAAGGCGGTCCCGGTTACTCTTTCATTCTTAAAGTGAACTGGGGCAATATTTCCGCCCAGAAGCTCGAAAGTGAGCGTTCAAAAACTTGTGCTGTGTCCATTTGACTCCAGAGCAAGGCCATCAGGAGTTACTTTAGAGTCCGCGGGACTGGAAAATATCCCCCAAGTTCTGGGAAATCGAGCCGAAGTTGGTCAAAATTAGGATGGGCGTAAGGCGGTCTCGGCTACTCTTTCACTCTTAAAGTGAAGTGGAGCTATATTTCGGCCCAGAAGCTCAAAAGTGAGCGTTCAAAAAGTTTTGCTGTGTCCATTTTACTGCAGACCAAGGACGTCGGCGGTCCGTTTAGAGTCCCCGGGACTGGAAAATATCCCCCAAGTTCCGGGAAATTTAACCGAAGTTGGTCAAAATCACGACGCGCGTACGGCGGTCTCGGCTACTCTTTCAGTCTTAAAGTGAAATGGGGCAATATTTCGGCCCAGCAGCTCGAAACTGAGTGTTTAAAAAGTTTTGCTGTGTTCATTTCACTGCAAAACAAGGCCATCACGACTTAGTTTAGCGTCCAAGGGACTGGAAATATCCCCCAAGTTACGGGAAATCCACCCGAAGTTAGTCAAAATCACGATGCGCTTAAGGGGGTCTCGGCTACTCTTTCAGTCTTAAGGTAAAGTGGGCTTAGATTTAACTCCAGAAGCTCGAAAGTAAGGGTTCAAAAATCTTTGTCTCTATTTCACCCACATCTTAGACAGTGAGGAGTGAGTTTAGAGACTTTGGGACTGGAAAATATCTCCCAAGTTTCGCCAGATCGAGCCGAAGATCCTCAAAATCACAATGCGCGTAAGCCGCTTCCGCCTACTCTTTCAGTCTTAAAAAGAAGTAGGGCTATATTTGGGCCAGCAAGCTCGAAAGTGCGCGTTCAAAAAGTGTTCCTGTGTCCATTTCACTGGAAACCAAGCCAATCAGGAGTTAGTTTGGAGTCCCCGGGACTGGAAAATATCCCCTTATTTGTGGGAAATTGAGCCGAAGTATCCCAAAATCACGATGCGCGTAAGGCGATCTCGGCTACTCTTTCAGTCTTAAAGTTAAGTGGGGCTATATTTCGACCCGGAAGCGTGAAAGTGAGCGTTCAAAAAGTTTTGCTGTGTCCATTTAACTGCAAACTAAGGCCATCGGAAGTTAGTTAAGCTTCCCCGGGAATTGAAAATATTCGCCAACTTCCGGGAAATCGAGCCGAAGTTGATCAAAATTACGATGCGCGTAAGGCGGTCTCGGCTACTCTTTCAGTCTTAAAGTGAAGTGGGGCTATATTTCGGCCGAGAAGCTCGAAAGTGAGCGTTCAAAAAAATGTGCTGTGTCCATTTCACTGCAAACCAAGGCCATGAGCAGTTAGTTTAGAGTCCCCGGGACTGGAAAATATCCCCGAAGTGCCGGGAAATCGAACGGAAGTTGGTCAAAATCACGATGCGCGTAAGCCGGTCTCTGCTACTCTTTCACTCTTAAAGTAAAGTGGGGCTAGATTTCGGCCCAGAAGCTCGAAAGTGACCCTTTAAAAAGTTACGCTTTCTGCATTTAACTGCAAACCAAGGCCATCAGGAGTTAGTTTAAAGTCCCCCGGACTGGAAAATATCCCCCAAGTTCCGGGAAATCGAGCTGAACTTGGTCAAAATCACGATGCTCGTAAGGCGGTCTCGGCTACTATTTCAGTCTTAAAGTGAAATACGGTTGTATTTCGGCCCAGAAGCTCGAAACTGAGCGTTCAAAAAGTTTTCCTCCGTCCATTTCACTGCAAACCAAGGCCATCAGGAGTTGGTTTAGAGTCCGCGGGACTTGAACATATCGCCAAAATTCTAGAAAATCGAGCGGAAGTTGCTCAAAATCACGTTGCACGTAAGGCGGTCTCGCCTACTCTTTCAGTCTTAAAGTGAAGTGGGGCTATATTTCATCCCAGAAGCTCGAAAATATACGTTCTAAAAGTGTTACTGTGTTCATTTCAGTGCAAACCAAGGCCATCAGGAGTTAGTTTAGACTCCTCGGGACTGGAAAATATCGCCCAAGTTCGGGGAAATCGAGCCGAATTTTGTCAAAATCACGATGCGCGTAAGGCGGTCTCGGCTACTCTTTCATTCTTAAAGTGAACTGGGGCTATATTTCGGCCGAGATGCTAGAAAATGAAAGTTCAAAGAGTTTTGCTGTGTTCATTTCACTGCAAACCAAGGCCATCAGGAGTTAGTTTAGACTCCTCGGGACTGGAAAATATCGCCCAAGTTCGGGGAAATCGAGCCGAGTTTTGTCAAAATCACGATGCGCGTAAGGCGGTCTCGGCTACTCTTTCATTTTTAAAGTGAACTCGGGCTATATTTCGGCCCAGAGGCTAGAAAGTGAAAGTTCAAAAAGTTTTGCTGTGTCCATTTCACCGCAAACCAAGCCACATCAGCAGATTGTTTACAGTCTCCGGGACATCAAAATATGCCCCAAGTCCCGGGAAATCGAGCCGAAGTTTGTCAAAATCACGATGCGCGTAAAGCAGTCTCGGCTACTCTTTTAGTCTTAAAGTGACGTGGCTGTATATTTCGGCCCAGAAGCTCCAAAGTGAGCGTTCAAAAAGTTTTGCTTTCTCAATTTAACTGAAAACCAAGGCCATCATGAGTTAGTTTAGAGTCCACGGGACTGGAAAATATCTCTTAAGTTCTGGCAACTCAAGCCGAAGTTGGTCAAATTCACGATGCGTCTAAGGCGGTCTCGGCTACTATTTCAGTCTTAAAGTGAAGTGGGGCTATATTTCGGCCCAGAATTTCGAAACTAAGGGTTCCAAAAAAAATTTGCTCTGTCCGTTTCACTGCAAACCAAGGCCATCAGGAGTTAGTTTAGACTCCTCGGGACTGGAAAATATCGGCGAAGTTCGGGGAAATCGAGCCGAATTTTGTCAAAATCACGATGCGCGTAAGGCAGCCTCGGCTACTCTTTCATTCTTAAAGTGAACTGGGGCTATATTTCGGCCGAGAAGCTAGAAAATGAAAGTTCAAAGAGTTTTCCTGTGTTCATTTCACTGCAAACCAAGGCGATCAGGAGTTAGTTTAGACTCCTCGGGACTGGAAAATATCGCCCAAGTTCGGGGAAATCGAGCCGAATTTTGTCAAAATCACGATGCGCGTAAGGTGGTCTCGGCTACTCTTTCATTCTTAAAGTAAACTGGGGCTATATTTCGGCCCAGAAGCTAGAAAGGGAAAGTTCAAAAAGTTTTGCTGTGTCCATTTCACCGCAAACCAAGCCACATCAGCAGATTTTTTACAGTCTCCGGGACATCAAAATATCCCCCAAGTCCCGGGAAATCGAGCCGAAGTTTGTCAAAATCACGATCCGCGTAAAGCAGTCTCGGCTACTCTTTTAGTCTTAAAGTGACGTGGCTGTATATTTCGGTTCAGAAGCTCGAAAGTGAACGTTCAAAAAGTTTTGCTTTCTCAATTTAACTGAAAACCAAGGCCATCATGAGTTAGTTTAGAGTCCACGGGACTGGAAAATATCCCTTAAGTTCTGGCAACGCAAGCCGAAGTTGGTCAAAATCACGATGCGTCTAAGGCGGTCTCGGCTACTATTTCAGTCTTAAAGTGGAGTGGGGCTATATTTCGGCCCAGAATTTCGAAAGTAAGGGTGCCAAAAAAAATTTCCTGTGTCCATTTCACTGCAGATTAAGGCCATCAGGGGTTAGTTTAGAGTCCTTGGGACTTGAATATATACCCGAAGTTTCGGGAAATCGAGCCGAAGTTGGTCAAAATCACGATGCGCGTAAGACGGTGTCGGCTACTCTTTTAGTCTTAAACTGAAATGGGGCTATATTTCGGCTCAGAAGCCCGAAGGGGAGCATTGAAAAAGTTTTGCTCTCTCCATTTCAATGCAAACCAAGGCAATCAGGAGTTACGTTAGAGTTCCCGGTACCGGAAAATATTCCCCATTTCCCGAGAAATCGAGCCAAAGTTGGTCAAAATCACGATGCGCGTAAGGCGGTCTCGGCTATTCTTTCATTCTTAAAGTGAACTCGGGCTATATTTCGGCCCAAAAGCTCGAAAGTGAAAGTTTAAAAAGTTTTGCTGTTTGCAGTTCACCGCGAACCAAGCCTCATCAGGAGATAGTTTACAGTCTCCGGGACTGAAAAATATCCCCCAAGTTGCGGGAAATCGAGCCGAAGTTTGTCAAAATCACGATGCGCGTAAAGCAGTGTCGGCTACTCTTTGAGTCTTAAAGTGACGTGGCTGTATATTTCGGCCCAGAAGCTCGAAAGTGAGCGTTCAAAAAGTTATGCTGTGCCCATTTCACTGCAAAGCAAGGCCCTCAGGAAGTAGTTTACAGTGCCCGGAACTGGAAAATATCCCCCAAGTTCCGCGAAATCGAGACGAAGTTGGTCAAAATAACGATTCGCGTAAGGCGGTCTCGGCTACTCTTTCAGTCTTAAAGTGAAGTAGGGCTATATTTCGGTCCAAAAGCTCGAAAGTGAGCGTTCAAAAAGTTTTGCTCTCTGAATTTCACTGAAAACCAAGGCCATCATGAGTTAGTTTAGAGTCCCCGGGACTGGAAAATATCTTTTAAGTTCTGGCAGATGAAGCCGAAGTTGGTCAAAATCACGATGGGCCTAAGGCGGCCTCGGCTACTCTTTCAGTCTTAAAGTGAAGTGGGGCTCTATTCCGGCCCAGAAGCTCCAAAGTGAGCGCTGGAAAAATTTTGCTGTGTCCATTTCACTGCAAACCAAGGCCATCAGGAGTTAGTTTAGAGTCCCCGGGACTGCAATATATTTCCCAAGTTCCGGAAAATGGAGAAGACGTTGGTCAAAATCACGATGCGCGCTAAGACGGTCTTGGCTAGTCTTTCAGTCTTAAAGTGAAGTGGGGCTATATTTCGGCCCAGAAGCTCAAAAGTGAGGGTTCAAAAAGTTTTGCTGTATCCATTTCAATGCAAACGAAGGCCATCAGGGGTTACTTAAGAGTCTTCGGGACTGGAAAATATCCCCCAAGTTCAGTTAAATTTAGGCGAAGTTGGTAAAAATAAGGGTGCGCGTTAGGCGGTCTGGCTTACTGTTTCAGTCTTAAAGTGAAGTGAGGGTTTATTCCTGCCCAGGAGCTTGAAAGTGAGCGTTCAAAAAGTTTCCCTTTGTTTATTTCACTGCAAACCAAAGCCATCAGGAGCTAGTTTAGAGTCCCCGGGACTGGAAAGTATACCCCAACTTCCCGGAAATCGAGCCGAAGTTGGTCAAAATAACGATTCGCGTAAAGCGGTCTCGGCTACTCTTTCAGTCTTAAAGTGAAGTGGGGCTATATTTCGGGCCAGAAGCCCGAAAGTGAGCGTTCAAAAAGTTTTGCTGTGCTCATTTCACTGCAAACCAAGGCCATCAGGAGTTAGTTTAGCGTCCCCGGGACAAGAAAATATGCCCCAAGGTCCGGGAATTTGAGCCGAGGTTGGTCAAAATCACGATGCCCTTAAAGTGGTCTCGGCTACTCTTTCTGTCTTAAAGTGAAGTGGGGCTATATTTCGGGCCAGAAGCCCGAAAGTGAGCGTTCAAAAAGTTTTGCTGTGTCCATTTCACTGCAAACCAAGGGCATCAGGGGTTAGTTTAGAGTCCCCGGGACTGAGAAATATTGCCCAAGTTCCGGGAAAGCGAGCCGAAGTTGATCAAAATCACGATGCGCGAAACGCGGTATCGGCTACTGTTTCAGTCTTAAAGTAAAGTGTGGGTATATTTCGGCCCACAAGCTCGAAAGTGAACGTTCAAAAAGTTTTGCTGTGTCCATTTCACTGCAAAACAAGGCCATCAGGAGTTAGGT
The DNA here is from genome assembly GCF_964199315.1 of Orbicella franksi. Classification (NCBI taxonomy): domain Eukaryota; kingdom Metazoa; phylum Cnidaria; class Anthozoa; order Scleractinia; family Merulinidae; genus Orbicella; species Orbicella franksi. Next base: position 1,081,135 of record NC_138151.1, read on the forward strand.
TAGCGTCCAAGGGACTGGAAAATGTTCCCCAAGTTCCGGGAGATCCACCCGAAGTTTGTCAAAATCGCAATGCGCGTAGGGTGGTCTCGGTTCCTCTTTAAGTCTTAAAGTAAAGTGGGGCTTTATTTCGGCCAGGAAGCTCGAAGGTGAGCGTTCAAAAAGTTTTGCTCTGTCCATTTCACTGCAAACCAAGGTATTAAGGAGTTAGTTTAGAGCAACTGGGACTGGAAAATAACCCCCAAGTTCCGGAATATCAATCCGAAGTTTGTCAAACTCACGATGCGAGCAAGGCGGTCTCGGCTACTCTTTCAGTCTTAAGTGAAGTGGGGCTTTATTTCGGCCCAGAATCTCGAAAGTGTGCGTTCAAAAAATTGTGCTGTGTCCATTTCAATGCAAACCAAGGCCGTCAGGAGTTAGTTTGGAATCCCCGGGACTGGAAAATATCCCCCAAATCCCGGGAATTGGAGCCGAAGTTGATCAAATTCATGATGCGCGTAACGTGGTCTCGGCTACTGTTTCAGTCTTAAAGTCAAGTGTGCCTATATTTCGGCCCACAAGCTCGAAAGTGAGCGTTGAAAAAGTTTTGCTGTGTCCATTTCAGTGGAAAGCAAGGCGATCAGGAGTTAGTTTAGAGTCCCAGGGACTGGAAAATATCCCCCAAGTTCCGAGAAATCGATCCGAAAATAGTGAAAATCACGATGCGCGTAAGGCGATCTCGGCTACTCTTTCAGTCTTAAAGTGAAGTGGGGCTTTATCTCGGCACAAAAGCTCCAAAGTGGGCGTTCAAAAAGTTATGGTGTGCGCATTTCAGTGCAAACCAAGGCCAGCCGGAGTTAGCTTAGAGTCCCCCGGACTGGAAAATATCCCAAAAGTTGCGTGAAATCGAGCTGAACTTGGTCTAACTGACGATGCACGTGCGGCGGTCTCGGCTACTATTTCAGTCTGAAAGTGAAGTGGGATTCTATTTCGGCCCAGAAGCTACAAAGAGAGTGTTCAAAAAGCTTTCCTTTGTCCATTTCACTGAAAACCAAGGCCATCAGGAGTTAGTTTAGACCCGCGGAAATGGAATATATCCCCCAAGTTCCGGGAAACCGACCCGAAGTTGGTCAAAATCACGATTTTCGCAAGACGGTCTCGGCTACTCTTTGAGTCTTAAAGTAAAGTGGGGCTATATTTCGGTCCAGAAGCTCGAGAGTGAGCGTTCAAAAAGTTTCGCTGTGTCCATTTCACTGAAAACCAAGACAATCAGGAGTTAGTTTAGAGTCCCCGGGACTGGAAAATATCCCCCAAGTTCCGGCAAATCGAGCCGAAGTTGGTCAAAATCACGGTGCGCTTAAGGCGGTGTCGGCTACTCGTTCAGTTTTAAAGTAAACTTGGGGCTCTCTGTCGGCCCACAAGCTCAAAGCTTAAAAAAATTACTGTGTCTATTTCACTGCAAACCAAGGCTATCAGGAGTTAGTTTGGAGTCCCCGGCAGTGGAATGTATTTCCCAAGTTCCGGAAAATCCAGAAGACGTTGGTCAAAATCACGATGCGCGTAAGACCGTCTCGGCTACTCTTTCAGTCTTAAAGTGAAGTGGGGCTATATTTCGGCCCAGAAGCTCAAAAGTGAGCATTCAAAAAGTCTTGCTGTATCCATTTCAATGCAAACGAAGGGCATCAGGGGTTACTTAAGAGTCCTCGGGACTGGAAAATATCCCCCAAGTTCCGGTAAATCGAGCCGAGGTTTGGGCAAAATCACGATGTGCGTAAGGTGGTCTCGGCTACTCTTTCAGTCTTAAAGTGAAGTGGGGCTATATTTCGGCCCAGAAGCTCGAAAGTGAGTGTTTAAAAAGTTTTGCTCTGTCACTTTCAGTGCAAACCAAGGCCAGCAGAAGTTACTTTAGAGTCCCCGGGACTGGAGAATATCCCCCAAGTCCCGGGAAATCGAGCCGAAGTTGATCAAATTCATGATGCGCGTAACGTGGTCTCGGCTACTGTGTCAGTCCTAAAGTGAAGTGTGGCTATATTTCGGCCCACAAGCTAGAAAGTGAGCGTTCAAAAAGTTTTGTTGTGTCCATTTTACTTCAAAACAAGGCCACCAAGACTTAGTTTAGCGTCCAAGGGACTGCAAAATATCCCCCAAGTTCCGGGAAATCAATTTGAAGTTCGTCAAAATTACGATGCGCGTAAGGCGGTCTGATCTACTCTTTCAGTCTTAAAGTAAAGTGGGGCTATATTTCTGCCCAGAAGCTCCAAAGTTGTGCTCCGTCCAATTCACTGAAAACCAAGGCCATCAGGAGTTACTTTAGAGTCCCTTTGACTGGAATATATCCCCCAAGTTTCGGGAAATAAACGCGAAATTGGTCAAAATCACGATTCGCTCAAGACGGTCTCGCCTACTCTTTCAGTCTTAAAGTAAAATGGGGCTCTATTTCGGCCCAAAAGCTCGAGAGTGAGCGTTCAAAAACTTTCGCTGTGTCCATTTCACTGCAAACCAAGACAAGCAGGAGTTAGTTGAGAGTCCCCGGGACTGGAAAATATCCCCCAAGTTCCGGGAAATCAACCCGAAGTTTGTCAAAATCACGATGCGCGTAAGGCGGTCTCGGCTACTCTTTCAGTGTTAAAGTAATGGGGGGGCTATATTTTGGCCCAGAAGCTCGAAATTGAGTGTTCAAAAAGTTTTGCTGGGTCCATTTTACTGCAAATCAAGGCCATCAGGAATTAGTTTAGAGTCCTCAGAACTGGAATATATCCCGTTAGTTCCGGCAAATCGAGCCGAAGTTGCTCAAAATCACGATGCACGTAAGGCGGTCTCGGCTACTCTTTCAGTCTTCAAGTAAAGTGGGGTTCTATTTCGGTCCAGAAGCTCGAAAGTATGCGTTCAAAAACTTTTTCTGTTTCCGTTTCACTGCAAACCAAGACCAGCACGAGTTAGTTTAGAGTTCCCGGGACTGGAAAATATTTGGCAAGTTCCGGGAAATCGAGCCGAAGTTGATCAAAATCACGATGCGCGAAACGTGGTCTCGGCTACTGTTTCAGTCTTAAAGTGAAGTATGGCTATATTTCTGCCCACAAGCTCGAAAGTGAGCGTTCAAAAAGCTTTGCTGTGTCCATTTCACTGCAAAACAAGGCCATCAGCACCTACTTTAGCGTCCAAGGGACTGGAAAATATCCCCCAAGTTCCGGGAAATCCACCCGAAGTTTGTCAAAATCACGATGCGCGTAAGGCGGTCTCGGCTACTTTTTCAGTATTAAAGTAAAGTGGGCTATATTTCGGCCCAGAAGCTTGAAGGTGAGCGTTCAAAAAGTTTTGCTGTCTCCATTTCACTGCAAACCAAGGCCATCAAGAGTTAGTTTAGAGTCCCTGGGACTGGAAAATATCCCCCAAGTTCCGGAATGTCGACCCGAAGTTGGTCAAAATCACGATGCGCGCACGCCGGTCTCGGCTACTCTTTAAGTCGTAAGTGATGTGGGACTATATTTCGGCCTAGAAGCTCGAAAGTGTGCGTTCAAAAACTTGTGCTGTGTGAATTTCACTGCAAACCATGGCCATCAGGAGTTAGTTTAGAGTCCCCGGGACTGGAAAATATTCCCCAAGTTCCAGGAAAGCGAGCAGAAGTTGATCAAAATCACGATGCGCGTAACGCGGTCTCCGCTACTGTTTCAGTCTTAAAGTGAAGTGTGGCTATATTTAGGCCCACCAGCTCGAAAGTGAGCGTTCAAAAAGTTTTGCTGTGTCCATTTCACTGCAAACCAAGGCCATCAGGAGTTAGTTTAGAGTCCCCGGGACTGGAAAATATTCTGCAAAATCCAGGAAATGGCGCCGAAGTTGATGAAAATTATGATGCGCGTAACGGGCTCTCGGCTATTTTTTCAGTCTTAAATTTAAGTAGGGCTATATTTCGGCCCTGAAGCTCGAAGGTGAGCGTTCAGAATGTTTTGCTGTGTTCATTAAACTGCAAACCAAGGTCATCGGGAGTTAGTTTAGCGTCCCCGAGACTTTAAATTATTCGCCAACTTCCGGGAAATCGAGCAAAAGTGGCCCAAAATCACGATGCGCGTAAGGCGCTCTCGGCTACTCTTTCAGTCTTGAAATTAAGGAGCGCTACATTTCGACCTAGAAGCTCGAGACCGGGCGTGCGCTAATTTTACCTGTGTCCATTTCACTGACATCTTAGGCCATCAGGAGTTAGTTTAGAGTCCTTGGCACTGGAAAATATTTCCCAAATTCTGGCAGATCGAGCCAAAGGTTCTCAAAATCATGATGCGCGTAAGGCGGTCTCGGCTACTCTTTCAGTCTTAAAATGAAGTGGGGCTATATTTCGGCCGACAAGCTCAACACCAAGCGTACGCTCCTTTTGCCTGTGTACATATCACTGAAAACTAAGTTCATCAGGAGTTAGCATAGAGTCCTCGGGACTGGAAAATATTCCCCGAATTCCGGCAAATCGAGCCAAAGATGCTCAAAATCACGATGCGCGTAAGGCGGTCTCGGCTACTCGTTTACTCCGAAAATGAAGTGGGGCTATATTTCGGTTCTACAAGCTCGACACCGAGCGTGCTCTCCTTTTACCTGTGTCCATTTCACTAAGAACTAAGGCCATCAGGAGATAGTTTAGAATCCTCGAGACTGGAAGCTATCCTCCAAGTTTCGGCAAATTGAGCTATACTTTCTTAAAATTACGATAAGCCTAAGGCAGTTTCGTTTACTCTTTCAGTCTTAAAATGAACTCGGGCTACATTTCGGCCTAGAAGCTCGACACCGAGCGTGCGCTCCTGTTACCTGTGAGCTTTTTACTGAAAACTAAGGCCATCAAGAGTTATGGTAGAGTCCCCGGGACTGGAAAATATCCCCAGAGTTTTGGCAGATCGAGCCATAGTGGATAAAAATTTCGATGCGCTTAAGGCGGTTTCGTGTACACTTTCAGTCTTAAAATAAAGTGGGGCTATATTTCAGCCTACAACCTGGAAACCTTACGTGTGCCCCTTTTACCTGTGTCCATTTCACTAAAAACCAAGGAATTCAAAAGTTAGTTTAGAGCTTCCGGGACTGGAAAATATTCCCCAAGTCCCAGGAAATCAAGCCGAAGTTCGACAAAATTACCATGCGCGTAAGGAGGTCCCGGCTACTCTTTCAGTCTTAAAGTGAAGTGGGGCTATATTTCGGCCCAGAAGCTCGAAAGTGAACGTTCAAAGAGTTTGGCTGTGTCCATTTCGCTGAAAACCAAGGCCATCAGGAATTAGTTTAGAGTGCCCGGGACTGGGAATTACCTCCCAAGTTCCGGGAAATCGAGCCGAAGTAGCCCAAAATCACGATGCGCGTATGGCGGTCTCGGCTAGTCTTTCAGTCTTAAAGTGAAGTAGGGCTATGCTTCGGCCCAGAAGCTCAAACGTGAGCGTTCAAAAAGTTGTGCTGTGTCCATTTCACTGCAAACCAAGGCAATCAGGAGTTAGTTTAGAGTCCCCGGTACCGGAGAATATCCCCCATTTCCCGGGAAATCGAGCAAAGTTGGTCAAAATCACGATGTGCGTAAGGCGGTCCCGGTTACTCTTTCATTCTTAAAGTGAACTGGGGATATATTTCCGCCCAGAAGCTCGAAAGTGAGCGTTCAAAAAGTTGTGCTGTGTCCATTTGACTCTAGAGCAAGGCCATCAGGAGTTACGTTAGAGTCCGCGGGACTGGAAAATATCCCCCAAGTTCTGGGAAATCGAGCCGAAGTTGGTCAAAATTAGGATGGGCGTAAGGCGGTCTCGGCTACTCTTTCACTCTTAAAGTAAAGTGGAGCTATATTTCGGCCCAGAAGCTCAAAAGTGAGCGTTCAAAAAGTTTTGCTGTGTCCATTTTACTGCAGACCAAGGACGTCGGCGGTCCGTTTAGAGTCCCCGGGACTGGAAAATATCCCCCAAGTTCCGGGAAATTTAACCGAAGTTGGTCAAAATCACGACGCGCGTACGGCGGTCTCGGCTACTCTTTCAGTCTTAAAGTGAAGTGGGGCAATATTTCGGCCCAGCAGCTCGAAACTGAGTGTTTAAACAGTTTTGCTGTGTCCATTTCACTGCAAAACAAGGCCATCACGACTTAGTTTAGCGTCCAAGGGACTGGAAATATCCCCGAAGTTACGGGAAATCCACCCGAAGTTAGTCAAAATCACGATGCGCTTAAGGGGGTCCCGCTACTCTTTCAGTCTTAAGGTAAAGTGGGCTTAGATTTAACTCCAGAAGCTCGAAAGTAAGGGTTCAAAAATCTTTGTCTCTATTTCACCCACATCTTAGACAGTGAGGAGTGAGTTTAGAGACTTTGGGACTGGAAAATATCTCCCAAGTTTCGCCAGATCGAGCCGAAGATCCTCAAAATCACAATGCGCGTAAGCCGCTTCCGCCTACTCTTTCAGTCTTAAAAAGAAGTAGGGCTATATTTGGGCCAGCAAGCTCGAAAGTGCGCGTTCAAAAAGTGTTCCTGTGTCCATTTCACTGGAAACCAAGCCAATCAGGAGTTAGTTTGGAGTCCCCGGGACTGGAAAATATCCCCTTATTTGTGGGAAATTGAGCCGAAGTATCCCAAAATCACGATGCGCGTAAGGCGGTCTCGGCTACTCTTTCAGTCTTAAAGTTAAGTGGGGCTATATTTCGACCCAGAAGCGCGAAAGTGAGCGTTCAAAAAGTTTTGCTGTGTCCATTTAACTGGAAACTAAGGCGATCGGAAGTTAGTTTAGCTTCCCCGGGAATTGAAAATATTCGCCAACTCCCGGGAAATCGAGCCGAAGTTGGTCAAAATTACGATGCGCGTAAGGCGGTCTCGGCTACTCTTTCAGTCTTAAAGTGAAGTGGGGCTATATTTCGGCCCAGAAACTCCAAAGTGGGCGTTCAAAAAGTTATCCTCTCCGCATTCCAGTGCAAACCAAGGCCATCCGGAGTTAGTTTAGAGTCCCCCGGACTGGAAAATATCCCAAAAGTTGCGTGAAATCGAGCTGAACTTGGTCTCAGTCACGATGCGCGTGAGCTGGTCTCGGCAACTATTTTAGTCTCAAAGTGAAGTGGGATTCTATTTCGGCCCAGCAGCTACAAAGAGAGTGTTCAAAAAGCTTTCCTTTGTCCTTTTCACTGAAAACCAAGGCCATCAGGGGTTAGTTTAGAGCCCGCGGAAATGGAATATATCCCCCAAGCTCCAGGAAACCGACCCGAAGTTGGTCAAAATCACGATTTGCGCAAGACGGTCTCGGCTACTCTTTGAGTCTTAAAGTAAAGTGGGGCTATATTTCGGTCCAGAAGCTCGAGAGTGAGCGTTCAAAAAGTTTCGCTGTGTCCATTTCACTGAAAACCAAGACAATCAGGAGTTAGTTTAGAGTCCCCAGGACTGGAAAATATCCCCCAAGTTCCGGCAAATCGAGCCGAAGTTGGTCAAAATCACGGTGGGCTTAAGGCAGTGTCGGCTACAGCTTCAGTCTTAAAGTGAAGTGGGGCTCTATTTCGGCCCACAAGCTCAAAGCTCAGAAAAAATTACTGTGTCTATTTCACTGCAAACGAAGGTCCCCGGGAAGTCCCCGGGAGTGGAATGTATTTCCCAAGTTCCGGAAAATCGAGAAGACGTTGGTCAAAATCACGATGCGCGTAAGGCGGTCTCGGCTACTCTTTCAGTCTTAAAATGAAGTGGGGCTATATTTCGGTCCAGAAGCTCAAAAGTGAGCGTTCAAAAAGTTTTGCTGTATCCATTTCAATGCAAACCAAGGCCATCAGGGGTTACTTAAGAGTGCTCGGGACAGGAAAATATTCCCCAAGTTCCGGTAAATCGAGCCGAAGTTGGTCAAAATCACGATGTGCGTAAGGTGGTCTCGGCTACTCTTTCAGTTTTAAAGTGAAGTGGGGCTATATTTCGGCCCAGAAGGTCGAAAGTGAGTGTTTAAAAAGTTTTGCTCTGTCACTTTCAGTGCAAACCAAGGCCATCAGAAGTTACTTTAGAGTCCCCGTTACTGGAGAATATCCCCCAAGTCCCGGGAAATCGAGCCGAAGTTGATCAAATTCATGATGCGCGTAACGTGGTCTCGGCTACTGTGTCAGTCCTAAAGTGAAGTGTGGCTATATTTCGGCCCACAAGCTAGAAAGTGAGCGTTCAAAAAGTTTTGTTGTGTCCATTTTACTTCAAAACAAGGCCATCAGGACTTAGTTTAGCGTCCAAGGGACTGCAAAATATCCCCCAAGTTCCAGGAAATCCATTCGAAGTTCGTCAAAATTACGATGCGCGTAAGGCGGTCTGATCTACTCCTTCAGTCTTAAAGTAAAGTGGGGCTATATTTCTGCCCAGAAGCTCCAAAGTTGTGCTCTGTCCATTTCACTGAAAACCAAGGCCATCAGGAGTTACTTTAGAGTCCCTTTGACTGGAATATATCCCCCAAGTTTCAAAATCACGATTCGCTCAAGACGGTCTCGCCTACTCTTTCAGTCTTAAAGTAAAATGGGGTTCTATTTCGCCCAGAAGCTCGAGAGTGAGCGTTCAAAAACTTTCGCTGTGTCCATTTCACTGCAAACCAAGACAAGCAGGAGTTAGTTGAGAGTCCCCGGGACTGGAAAATATCCCCCAAGTTCCGGGAAATCAACCCGAAGTTTGTCAAAATCACGATGCGCGTAAGGCGGTCTCGGCTACTCTTTCAGTGTTAAAGTAATGGGGGGCTATATTTTGGCCCAGAAGCTCGAAATTGAGCGTTCAAAAAGTTTTGCTGGGTGCATTTTACTGCAAACCAAGGCCATCAGGAATTAGTTTAGAGTCCTCAGAACTGGAATATATCCCGTTAGTTCCGGCAAATCGAGCCGAAGTTGCTCAAAATCACGATGCACGTAAGGCGGTCTCGGCTACTCTTTCAGTCTTCAAGTGAAGTGGGGTTCTATTTCGGTCCAGAAGCTCGAAAGTATGCGTTCAAAAACTTTTTCTGTTTCCGTTTCACTGCAAACCAAGACCAGCACGAGTTAGTTTAGAGTCCCAGGGACTGGAAAATATTTGGCAAATTCCGGGAAATCGAGCCGAAGTTGATCAAAATCACGATGCGCGAAACGTGGTCTCGGCTACTGTTTCAGTCTTAAAGTAAAGTGGGCTATATTTCGGCCCAGAAGCTTGAAGGTGAGCGTTCAAAAAGCTTTGCGGTCTCCATTTCACTGCAAACCAAGGCCATCAAGAGTTAGTTTAGAGTCCCCGGGACTGGAAAATATCCCCCAAGTTCCGGAATATCGACCGGAAGTTGGTCAAAATCACGATGCGCGCACGCCGGTCTCGGCTAGTCTAAGTCGTAAGTGATGTGGGACTATATTTCGGCCTAGAAGCTCGAAAGTGTGCGTTCAAAAACTTGTGGTTTGTGAATTTCAATGCAAACCATGGCCATCGGGAGTTAGTTTAGAGTCCCCGGAACTGGGAAATACTCCCCAAGTTCCAGGAAAGCGACCATAAGTTGATCAAAATTACGATGGGCGTAACGCGGTCTCCGCTACTGTTTCAGTCTTAAAGTGAAGTGTGGCTATATTTAGGCCCACAAGATCGAAAGTGAGCGTTCAAAAAGTTTTGCTGTGTCCATTTCACTGCAAACCAAGGCCATCAGGAGTTAGTTTAGAGTCCCCGGGCCTGGAAAATATTCTCCAAGTTCCAGGAAATGGCGCCGAAGTTGATGAAAATTATGATGCGCGTAACGGGCTCTCGGCTATTCTTTCAGTCTTAAATTTAAGTAGGGCTATATTTCGGCCCTGAAGCTCGAAGGTGAGCGTTCAGAATGTTTTGCTGTGTTCATTAAACTGCAAACCAAGGTCATCGGGAGTTAGTTTAGCGTCCCCGGGACTTCAAATTATTCGCCAACTTCCGGGAAATCGAGCAAAAGTGGCCCAAAATCACGATGCGCGTAAGACGGTCTCGGCTACTCTTTCAGTCTTAAAATTAAGGGGCGCGATATTTCGACCTAGAAGCTCGAGACCGGGCGTGCGCTAATTTTACCTGTGTCCATTTCACTGACATCTTAGGGAATCAGGAGTTAAAGGAAAGTGGGGTATATTTCGGCCCAGAAGCTCGAAATTGAGCGTTCAAAAAGTTTTGCTGGGTCCATTTTACTGGAAACCAAGGCCATCAGGTGTTAGTATAGAGTCCCCGGGACTGGAAAATAGTCTCCAAGTTTCAGGAAATTGCGCCGAAGTTGATGAAAATTACGATTAGCGTAACGGGCTCTCGGGGGTTCTTTGAGTCTTAAATTTAAGTAGGGCTATATTTCGGCCCTGAAGCTCGAAGGTGAGCGTTCAGAATGTTTTGCTGTGTTCATTAAACTGCAAACCAAGGTCATCGGTAGTTAGTTTAGCGTCCCCGGGACTTTAAATTATTCGCCAACTTCCGGGAAATCGAGCAAAAGTGGCCCAAAATCACGATGCGCGTAAGGCGGTCTCGGCTACTCTTTCAGTCTTAAAATTAAGGGAGGCTATATTTCGACCTAGAAGCTCGAGACCGGGCGTGCGCTAATTTTACCTGTGTCCATTTCATTGACATCTTAGGCCATCAGGAGTTAGTTTAGAGTCCTTGGGACTGGAAAATATTTCCCAAATTCTGGCAAATCGAGCCAAAGATGCTCAAAATCACGATGCGCGTAAGAGGGTCTCGGCTACTCGTTTACTCCGAAAATGAAGTGGGGCTATATTTCGGTTCTACAAGCTCAACACCGAGCGTGCTCTCCTTTTACCTGTGTCCATTTCACTAAGAACTAAGTCCATCAGGAGATAGTTTAGAATCCTCGAGACTGGAAGCTATCCTCCAAGTTTCGGCAAATTGAGCTATACTTTCTTAAAATTACGATAAGCCTACGGCAGTTTCGTTTACTCTTTCAGTCTTAAAATGAACTGGGGCTACATTTCGGCCTAGAAGCTCGACACCGAGCGTGCGCTCCTGTTACCTGTGATCATTTTACTGAAAACTAAGGCCATCAAGACTTAGGGTAGAGTCACCCGGGACTGGAAAATATCCCCAGAGTTTTGGCAGATCGAGCCATAGTGGCTAAAAATTTCGATGCGCTTAAGGCGGTTTCGTGTACACTTTCAGTCTTAAAATAAAGTGGGGCTATATTTCAGCCTACAACCTGGAAACCTAGCGTGCACCCGTTTTACCTGTGTCCATTTCACTAAAAACCAAGGCATTCAGGAGTTAGTTTAGAGCTTCCGATACTGGAAAATATCCCCCAAGTGCCAGGAAATCAAGCCGAAGTTCGACAAAATTACCATGCGCGTAAGGCGGTCCCGGCTACTCTTTCAGTCTTAAAGTGAAGTGGGGCTATATTTCGGCCCAGAAGCTCGAAAGTGAACGTTCAAAGAGTTTGGCTGTGTCCATTTCACTGAAAACCAAGGCCATCAGGAATTACTTTAGAGTGACCGGGACTGGGAATTATCTCCCAAATTCCGGGAAATCGAGCCGATGTAGCCCAAAATCACGATGCGCGTAAGGCGGTCTCGGCTACTCTTTCAGTCTTAAAATGAAGTGGGGCTAGATTTCGGCCGACAAGCTCAACACCGAGCGTGCGCTCCTTTTGCCTGTGTACATATCACTGAAAACTAAGTTCATCAGGAGTTAGCATACAGTCCTCCGGACTGGAAAATATTCCCCGAATTCCGGCAAATCGAGCCAAAGATTCTCAAAATCACCATGCGCGTAAGGCGGTCTCGGCTACTCGTTTACTCCGAAAATGAAGTGGGGCTATATTTCGGTTCTACAAGCTCGACACCGAGCGTGCTCTCCTTTTACCTGTGTCCATTTCACTAAGAACTAAGTCCATCAGGAGATAGTTTAGAATCCTCGAGACTGGAAGCTATCCTCCAAGTTTCGGCAAATTGAGCCATACTTTCTTAAAATTACGATAAGCCTAAGGCAGTTTCCTTTACTCTTTCAGTCTTAAAATGAACTGGGGCTACATTTCGGCCTAGAAGCTCGACACCGAGCGTGCGCTCCTGTTACCTGTGACCATTTTACTGAAGACTAAGGCCATCAAGACTTAGGGTAGAGTCCCCGGGACTGGAAACTATCCCCCAAGTTTTGGCAGATCGAGCCATAGCGGCTAAAAATTTCGATGCGCTTAAGGCGGTTTCGTGTACACTTTCAGTCTTAAAATAGTGGGGCTATATTTCGGCCTACAACCTGGAAACCTAGCGTGCGCCCCTTTTACCTGTGTCCATTTCACTAAAAACCAAGGCATTCAGGAGTTAGTTTAGAGCTTCCGATACTGGAAAATATTCCCCAAGTGCCAGGAAATCAAGCCGAAGTTCGACAAAATTACCATGCGCGTAAGGCGGTCCCGGCTACTCTTTCAGTCTTAAAGTGAAGTGGGGCTATATTTCGGCCCAGAAGCTCGAAAGTGAACGTTCAAAGAGTTTGGCTGTGTCCATTTCACTGAAAACCAAGGCCATCAGGAATTACTTTAGAGTGACCGGGACTGGGAATTATCTCCCAAATTCCGGGAAATCGAGCCGATGTAGCCCAAAATCACGATGCGCGTAAGGCGGTCTCGGCTAGTCTTTCAGTCTTAAAGTGAAGTAGGGCTATGCTTCGGCCCACAAGCTCAAACGTGAGCGTTCAAAAAGTTGTGCTGTGTCCATTTCACTGCAAAGCAAGGCAATCAGGAGTTAATTTAGAGTCCCCGGTACCGGAGAATATCCCCCATTTCCCGGGAAATCGAGCCAAAGTATGTCAAAATCACGGTGCGCGTAAGGCGGTCCCGGTTACTCTTCCATTCTTAAAGTGAACTGGGGCAATATTTCCGCCCAGAAGCTCGAAAGTGAGCGTTCAAAAAGTTGTGCTGTGTCCATTTGACTCCAGAGCAAGGGCATCAGGAGTTACTTTAGAATCCGCGGGACTGGAAAATATCCCCCAAGTTCTGGGAAATCGAGCCGAATTTTGTCAAAATCACGATGCGCGTAAGGCGGTCTCGGCTACTCTTTCATTCTTAAAGTGAACTGGGGCTATATTTCGGCCCAGAGGCTAGAAAGGTGAAAGTTCAAAAAGTTTTGCTGTGTCACTTTCACCGCAAACCAAGGCCATCAGGAGTTAGTTTAGAGTCCCCGGGACTGGAAAATATCCCTCAAGTCCCGGGAATTGGAGCCGAAGTTGATCAAATTCATGATGGCCGTAACGCTGTCTCGGCTACTGTTTCATTCTTAAAGTCAAGTGTGCCTATATTTCGGCCCAAAAGCTAGAAAGTGAGCGTTCAAAAAGTTTTGCTGTGTCCATTTGACTTCAAAACAAGGCCATCAGGACTTAGTTTAGCGTGCAAGGGACTGGAAAATATCGCCCAAGTTCCGGGAAATCCATTGGAAGTTCGTCAAAATTACGATATACGTAAGGCGGTTTCGGCTACTCTTTCAGTCTTAAAGCAAAGTCGGGCTATGTTTCTGTCCAGAAGCTCGAAAGTGAGCGTTCAAAAAGTTTTGCTGTGTGCATTTCACTGCAAACCAAAGCTCTCAAAGTTAGTTTAGGGTCCCCGGGACTGGAAAATATTGCCCAAGTTCCGGGAAAGCGAGCCGAAGTTGATCAAAATCACGATGCGCGAAATGCGGTCTCGGCTAATGTTTCAGTCTTAAAGTAAAGTGTGGCTATATTTCGGCCCACAAGCTCGAAAGTGAGCGGTCAAAAAGTTTTGCTGTGTCTATTTCACTGCAAAACAAGGCTTTCAGGACTAAGTTTAGCGTCCAAGGAACTGGAAAATGTTCCCCAAGTTCCGGGAGATCCACCCGAAGTTTGTCAAAATCTCAATGCGCGTAAGGTGGTCTCGGTTACTCTTTAAGTCTTAAAGTAAAGTGGGGCTTTATTTCGGCCAGGAAGCTCGAAGGTGAGCGTTCAAAAAGTTTTCCTCTGTCCATTTTACTGCAAACCAAGGCAATAAGGAGTTAGTTTAGAGCTCCTGGGGCTGGAAAATATCCCCCAAGTTCCGGAACATCGATCCGACGTTTGTCAAACTCACGATGCGAGCAAGGCGGTCTCGGCTACTCTTTCAGTCTTAAGTGAAGTGGGGCTATATTTCGGCCCAGAATCTCCAAAGTGTGCTTTCAAAAAATTGTGCTGTGTCCATTTCAATGCAAACCAAGGCCATCAGGAGTTAGTTTAGAGTTCCCGGGACTGGAGAATATTCCTCAAGTCCCGGAAATTGGAGCCGAAGTTGATCAAATTCATGATGCGTGTAACGTTGTCTCGGCTACTGTTTCAGTCTTAAAGTCAAGTGTGCCTATATTTCGGCCCAAAAGCTAGAAAGTGAGCGTTCAAAAAGTTTTGCTGTGTCCATTTCACTTCAAAACAAGGCCATCACGACTTAGTTTAGCGTCCAAGGGACTGGAAAATATCCCCCAAGTTCCGGGAAATCCATTGGAAGTTCGTCAAAATTACGATATACGTAAGGTAGTTTCGGCTACTCTTTCAGTCTTAAAGTAAAGTCGGGCTATATTTCTGTCCAGAAGCTCGAAAGTGAGCGTTCAAAATGTTTTGCTGTGTGCATTTCACTGCAAACCAAAGCTCTCAAAGTTAGTTTAGGGTCCCCGGGACTGGAAAATATTGCCCAAGTTCCGGGAAAGCGAGCCGAAGTTGATCAAAATCACGATGCGCGAAATGCGGTCTCGGCTACTGTTTTAGTCTTAAAGTAAAGTATGGCTATATTTCGGCCCACAAGCTCGAAAGTGAGCGTTCAAAAAGTTTTGCTCTGTCCATTTCAATGCAAAGCAAGGCGATAAGGAGTTAGTTTAGAGTCCGCGGAACTGGAAAATATTCCCCAAGTTCCGAGAAATCGATCCGAAAATGGTCAAAATCACGATGCGCGTAACGGGATCTCGGCTACTCTTTCAGTCTTAAAGTGAAGTGGGGCTATATTTCGGCCCACAAGCTCCGAAGTGGGCGTTCAAAAAGTTATGCTGTGCGCATTTCAGTTCAAACCAAGGCCATCCGGAGTTAGTTTAGAGTCGCCCGGACTGGAAAATATCCCAAAAGTAGCGTGAAATAGAGCTGAAGTTGGTCTAACTCACGTTGCGCGTGAGGCGGTCTCGGCTACTATTTCAGTCTGAAAGTGAAGTGGGATTCTATTTCGGCCCAGAAGCTGCAAAGAGAGTGTTCAAAAAGCTTTCCTTTGTCCATTTCACTGAAAACCAAGGCCATCATGAGTTAGTTTAGAGCCCGCAAAATTGGAATATATCCCCCAAGTTCCGGGAAACCGACCCGAAGTTCGTCAAAATCACGATTTGCGCAAGACGGTCTGGGCTACTCTTTCCGTCTTAAAGTGAAGTGTGGCTATATTTCGGCCCACAAGCTAGAAAGTGAGCGTTCAAAAAGCTTTCTTGTGTCCATTTTACTTCAAAAGAAGGCCATCAGGACTTACTTTTGCGTCCAAGGGGCTGCAAAATATCCCCCAAGTTCCGGGAAATCCATTCGAAGTTCGTCAAAATGACGATGCGCGTCAGGCGGTTTCATCTACTCTTTCAGTCTTAAAGTAAAGTGGGGCTATATTTCTGCCCAGAAGCTCCAAAGTTGTGCTCTGTCCATTTCACTGAAAACCAAGGCCATCAGGAGTTAGTTTAGAGCCCGCGGAAATGGAATATATCCCCCAAGTTCCGGGAAACCGACCCGAAGTTTGTCAAAATCACGATTTGCGCAAGACGGTCTCGGCTACTCCTTCAGTCTTAAGGCAGAGTGGGGCTATGTTTCGGTCCAGAAGCTTGAGAGTGAGCGTTCAAAAAGTTTGGCTGTGTCCATTTCACGGAAAACCAAGACAATCAGGAGTTAGTTTAGGGTCCCCGGGACTGGAAAATATCCCCCAAGTTCCGGCAAGTCGAGCGGAAGTTGGTCAAAATCACGGTGCGCTTAAGGCAGTGTCGGCTACTCCTTCAGTCTTAAAGTGAAGTTGGGGCTCTATCTCGGCCCAGAAGCTCAAAGCTCAAAAAAAATTACTGTGTCCATTTCACATCAAACCAAGGGTATCAGGAGTTAGTGTAGAGTACCCGGGAGTGGAATGTATTTCCCAAGTTCCGGAAAATCGAGAAGACATTGATCAAAATCACGATGCGCGTAAGATCTTCTTGGCTACTCTTTCAGTCTTAAAGTGAAGTGGGGCTATATTTCGGCCCAGAAGCTCAAAAGTGAGCGTTCGAAAAGTTTTGCTGCATCCATTTGAATGCAAACCAAGGCCATCAGGGGTTACTTAAGAGTCCTCGGGACTGCCAAATATCCCCCAAGTTCCGGTAAATCAAGCCGAAGTTGGTCAAAATCACGATGTGCGAAAGGTGGTCTCGGCTACTCTTTCAGTCTTAAAGTGAAGATGGGCAATATTTGGGCCAAGAAGCTCGAAAGTGAGTGTTTAAAAAGTTTTGCTCTGTCACTTTCAGTGCAAACCAAGCCATGAGAAGTTACTTTAGAGTCCCCGGGACTGGAAAATATCCCCCAAGTTCCAGGAAATCAACCCGAAGTTTGTCAAAATCACGATGCGCGTAAGGCGGTCTCGGCTACTCTTTCAGTGTTAAAGTAAAGTGGGCTATATTTCGGCCCAGAAGCTTGAAGGTGAGCGTTCAAAAAGTTTTGCTGTCTCCATTTCACTGCAAACCAAGGCCATCAAGAGTTAGTTTGGAGTCCCTGGGCCTGGAAAATATGCCCCAAGTTCCGGAATATTGACCCGAAGTTCGTCAAAATCACGATGCGCGCACGCCGGTCTCGGCTACTCGTTAAGTCGTAAATGATGTGGGACTATATTTCGGCCTAGAAGCTCGAAAGTGTGCGTTCAAAAACTTGTGCTGTGTGAATTTCACTGTAAACCATGGCCATCAGGAGTTAGTTTAGAGTCCCCGGGCCTGGAAAATATTCCCCAAGTTCCAGGAAAGCGAGCAGAAGTTGATCAAAATCACAATGCGCGTAACGCGGTCTCGGCTACTGTTTCAGTCTTAAAGTGAAGTGTGGCTATATTAAGGCCCACAAACTCGAAAGTGAGCGTTCAAAAAGTTTTGCTGTGTCCATTTCACTGCAAACCAAGGCCATCAGGAGTTAGTTTAGAGTCCCCGGGACTGGAAAATATCCCCCAAGTTCGGGGAAATCGAGGCGAAGTTGGTCAAAATTAGGATAGGCGTAAGGCGGTCTCGGCTACTCTTTCACTCTTAAAGTGAAGTGCAGCTATATTTATGCCCAGAAGCTCAAAAGTGAGCGTTCAAAAAGTTTTGCTGTGTCCATTTTACTGCAGACCAAGGACGTCGGCGGTCCGTTTAGAGTCCCTGGGACTGGAAAATATCCCCCAAGTTCCGGGAAATTTAACCGAAGTTGGTCAAAATCACGACGCGCGTACGGCGGTCTCGGCTACTCTTTCAGTCTTAAAGTGAAGTGGGGCAATATTTCGGCCCAGAAGCTGGAAACTGAGTGTTTAAAAAGTTTTGCTGTGTCCATTTCACTGCAAAACAAGGGCACCACGACTTACTTTAGCGTCCAATGGACTGGAAATATCCCCCAAGTTACGGGAAATCCACCCGAAGTTAGTCAAAATCACGATGGGCTTAAGGGGGTCTCGGCTACTCTTTCAGTCTTAAGGTAAACTGGGCTGAGATTTAACTCCAGAAGCTCGAAAGTAAGGGTTCAAAAATCTTTGTCTCTATTTCACTCACATCTTAGACAATCAGGAGTGAGTTTAGAGACTTTGGGACTGGAAAATATCTCCCAAGTTTCGCCAGATCGAGCCGAAGATCCTCAAAATCACAATGCGCGTAAGGCGCTCCCGCCTACTCTTTCAGTCTTAAAAAGAAGTAGGGCTATATTTCGGCCAGCAAGCTCGAAAGTGCGCGTTCAATAAGTGTTCCGGGGTCCATTTCACTGGAAACCAAGGCCATCAGGAGTTAGTTTAGAGTCCCCGGGACTGGAAAATATCCCCCTATTTGCGGGAAATCGAGACGAAGTATCCCAAAATAACGATGCGCGTAAGGCGGTCTCGGCTACTCTTTCAGTCTTAAAGTTAAGTGGGGTTATTTTTCGACCCATAAGCTCGAAAGTGAGCGTTCAAAAAGTTTTGCTGTGTCCATTTAACTGTAAACTAAGGCCACCGGAAGTTAGTTTAGCTTCCCCGGGAATTGAAAATATTCGCCAACTTCCGGGAAATCGAGCCGAAGTTGATCAAAATTACGATGCGCGTAAGGCGGTCTCGGCTACTCTTTCAGTCTTAAAGTGAAGTAGGGCTATATTTCGGCAGGGAAGCTCGAAAGTGAGCGTGCAAAAAAATGTGCTGTGTCCATTTCACTGCAAACCAAGGCCATCAGCAGTTGGTTTAGAGTCCCCGGGACTGGAATATATCCCCGAAGTGCCGGGAAATCGAACGGAAGTTGGTCAATATCACGATGCGCGTAAGACGGTGTCGGGTACTCTTTCAGTCTTAAAGTAAAGTGGGGCTATATTTCGGCCCAGAAGCTCGAAAGTGACCCTTTAAAAAGTTACGCTTTCTGCATTTAACTGCAAACCAAGGCCATCAGGAGTTAGTTTAAAGTCCCCCGGACTGGAAAATATCCCCCAAGTTCCGGGAAATCGAGCTGAACTTGGTCAAAATCACGATGCTCGTAAGGCGGTCTCGGCTACTATTTCAGTCTTAAAGCGAAATACGGTTGTATTTCGGCCCAGAAGCTCGAAACTGAGCGTTCAAAAAGTTTTCCTGCGTCCATTTCACTGCAAACCAAGGCCATCAGGAGTTAGTTTAGAGTCCCCAGTACTTGAAAATATCGCCAAAATTCTAGAAAATCGAGCGGAAGCTGCTCAAAGTCACGATGCGCGTAAGGCGGTCTCGCCTACTCTTTCAGTCTTAAAGTGAAGTGGGGCTATATTTCATCCCAGAAGCTCGAAAATAAACGTTCTAAAAGTGTTAATGTGTTCATTTCACTGCAAACCAAGGCCATCAGGAGTTTCTTTAGACTCCTCGGGACTGGAAAATATCGCCCAAGTTCAAGGAAATCGAGCCGAATTTTGTCAAAATCACGATGAGCGTAAGGCGGTCTCGGCTACTCTTTCATTCTTAAAGTGAACTGGGGCTATATTTCGGCCGAGAAGCTAGAAAGTGAAAGTTCAAAAAGTTTTGCTGTGTTCATTTCACTGCAAACCAAGGCCATCAGGAGTTAGTTTAGACTCCTCGGGACTAGAAAATATCGCCCAAGTTCGGGGAAATCGAGCCGAATTTTGTCAAAATCAGGATGCGCGTAAGGCGGTCTCGGCTACTCTTTCATTCTTAAAGTGAACTGGGGCTATATTTCGCCCCAGAAGCTAGAAAGTGAAAGTTCAAAAAGTTTTGCTGCGTCATTTCACCGCAAACCAAGCC
Organism: Orbicella franksi; assembly: GCF_964199315.1. Taxonomy (NCBI): domain Eukaryota; kingdom Metazoa; phylum Cnidaria; class Anthozoa; order Scleractinia; family Merulinidae; genus Orbicella; species Orbicella franksi. The sequence continues at coordinate 1,100,420 of NC_138151.1, forward strand.
ACATCAGCAGATTGTTTACAGTCTCCGGGACATCAAAATATCCCCCAAGTCCCGGGAAATCGAGCCGAAGTTTGGCAAAATCACGATGCGCGTAAAGCAGTCTCGGCTACTCTTTTAGTCTTAAAGTGACGTGGCTGTATATTTCGGCCCAGAAGCTCGAAAGTGAGCGTTCAAAAACTTTTGCTCTCTCAATTTAACTGAAAACCAAGGCCATCATGAGTTAGTTTAGAGTCTACGGGACTGGAAAATATCCCTTAAGTTCTGGCAACTCACGATGCGTCTAAGGCGGTCTCGGCTACTATTTCAGTCTAAAAGTGAAGTGGGGCTGTATTTCGGCCATGAATTTCGAAAGTAAGCGTTCAAAAAAAAATTGCTGTGTCCATTTCACTGCAGACCAAGGCCATCAGGGGTTAGTTTAGAGTCCTTGGGACTTGAATATATCCCCGAGGTTTCGGGAAATCGAGCCGAAGTTGGTTCAAAATCACGATGCGCGTAAGACGGTGTCGGCTACTCTTTCAGTCTTAAACTGAAGTGGGGCTATATTTCGGCTCAGAAGCCCGAAGGGGAGCGTTGAAAAAGTTTTGCTCTCTCCATTTCAATGCAAACCAGGGCAATCAGGAGTTACTTTAGAGTCCCCGGTACCGGAAAATATTCCCCATTTCCCGGGAAATCGAGCCAAAGTTGGTCAAAATCACGATGCGCATATGGCGGTCTCGGCTATTCTTTCATTCTTAAAGTGAACTCGGGCTATATTTCGGCCCAGACGCTCGAAAGTGAAAGTTCAAAAAGTTTTGCTGTGTCCATTTCACCGCGAACCAAGCCACATCAGGAGATAGTTTACAGTCTCCGGGACATCAAAATATCCCCCAAGTTGCGGGAAATCGAGCCGAAGTTTGTCAAAATCACGATAAGCGTAAAGCAGTCTCGGCTACTCTTTGAGTCTTAAAGTGACGTGGCTGTATATTTCGGCCCAGAAGCTCGAAAGTGAGCGTTCAAAAAGTTATGCTGTGCCCATTTCACTGCAAACCAAGGCCCTCAGGAAGTAGTTTACAGTGCCTGGAACTGGAAAATATCCCCCAAGTTCCGCGAAATCGAGACGAAGTTGGTCAAAATAACGATTCGCGTAAGGCGGTCTCGAGGAAAACTTTTTGAACGCTCACTTTCGAGCTTGTGGGCCGAAATATAGCCACACTTTACTTTAAGACTGAAACAGTAGCCGAGACGGCATTTCGCGCATCGTGATTTTGATCAACTTCGGCTCGCTTTCCCAGAACTTGGGGAATATTTTCAAGTCCCGGGGACCCTAAACTAACTTTTGATAGCTTTGGTTTGCAGTGAAATGCACACAGCAAAACTTTTTGAACGCTCACTTTCGAGCTTCTGGACAGAAATATAGCCCGACTTTACTTTAAGAGTGAAAGAGTAGCCGAAACCGCTTTACGTATATCGTAATTTTGACGAACTTCGAATTTATTTCCTGGAACTTGGGGGATATTTTCCAGTCCCTTGGACGCTAAACTAAGTCCTGATGACCTTGTTTTGAAGTGAAATGGACACAGCAAAACTTTTTGAACGCTCACTTTCTAGCTTTTGGGCCGAAATATAGGCACACTTGACTTTAAGACTGAAACAGTAGCCGAGACCACGTTACACGCATCATGAATTTGATCAACTTCGGCTCCAATTCCCGGGACTTGAGGGATATTTTCCAGTCCCGCGGACTCTAAACTAACTCCTGATGGCCTTGGTTTGCATTGAAATGGACACAGCACAGTTTTTTGAAAGCACACTTTGGAGATTCTGGGCCGAAATATAGCCCCACTTCACTTAAGACTGAAAGAGTAGCCGAGACCGCCTTGCTCGCATCGTGAGTTCGACAAACGTCGGATCGATATTCCGGAACTTGGGGGATATTTTCCAGTCCCAGGAGCTCTAAACTAACTCCTGATGGCCTTGGTTTGCAGTGAAATGGACAGAGCAAAACTTTTTGAACGCTCACCTTCGAGCTTCCTGGCCGAAATAAAGCCCCACTTTACTTTAAGACTTAAAGAGTAACCGAGACCACCTTACGCGCATTGTCCTTTTGACAAGCTTCGGGTGGATCTCCCGGAACTTGGGGAACATTTTCCAGTCGCTTGGACGCTAACCTAACTCCTGATGGCCTTGTTTTGCAGTGAAATAGACACAGCAAAACTTTTTCAACGCTCACTTTCGAGCTTGTGGGGCGAAATATAGCCACACTTTACTTTAAGACTGAAACAGTAGCCGAGACCGCATTTCGCGCATCGTGATTTTGATCAACTTCGGCTCGCTTTCCCGGAACTTGGGCAATATTTTCCAGTCCCGGGGACCCTAAACTAACTTTGAGAGCTTTGGTTTGCAGTGAAATGCACACAGCAAAAGTTTTTGAACGCTCACTTTCGAGCTTCTGGACAGAAATATAGCCCGACTTTACTTTAAGACTGAAAGAGTAGCCGAAACCGCCTTACGTATATCGTAATTTTGACGAACTTCCAATGGATTTCCCGGAACTTGGGGGATATTTTCCAGTCCCTTGGACGCTAAACTAAGTCGTGATGGCCTTGTTTTGAAGTGAAATGGACACAGCAAAACTTTTTGAACGCTCACTTTCTAGCTTTTGGGCCGAAATATAGGCACACTTGACTTTAAGACTGAAACAGTGGCCGAGACCACGTTACGCGCATCATGAATTTGATCAACTTCGGCTCCAATTCCCGGACCTTGGGGCATATTTTCTTGTCTTGGGAACGCTAAACTAACTCCTCATGCCCTTGGTTTGCAGTGAAATGAACACAGCAAAACTTTTTGAAGGATCACTTTCGGGCTTCTGGGCCGAAATATAGCCCCACTTCACTTTAAGACTGAAAGGGTAGCCGAGACCGCCTTACGGGAATCGTTATTTTGACCAACTTCGGCTCGATTTCCCGGAAGTTGGGGGATATTTTCCAGTCCCGGGGACTCTAAACTAGCTCCTGATGGCTTTGGTTTGCAGTGAAATAAACACAGGGAAACCTTTTGAACGCTCACTTTCAAGGTCCTGGGCAGGAATAAAGCCTCACTTCACTTTAGGACTGAAAGAGGAAGCGAGACCGCCTAACGCGCACCCTGATTTTGACCAACTTGGGCTAAATTTCCCTGAACTTGGGGGATATTTTCCAGTCCCGAAGACCCTTAAGTAACCCCTGATGGCCTTGGTTTGCATTGAAATGGATACAGCAAAACTTTTTGAACGCTCACTTTTGAGCTTCTGGGCCGAAATATAGCCCCACTTCACTTTAAGACTGAAAGACTAGCCAAGACCGTCTTGCGCGCATCGTGATTTTGACCAACGTCTTCTCCATTTTCCGGAACTTGGGAAATATATTGCAGTCCCGGGGACTCTAAACTAACTCCTGATTGCCTTGGTTTGCAGTGAAATAGACGCAGCAAATTTTTTGCAGCGCTCACTTTGGAGCTTCTGGGCCGAAATAGAGCCCCACCTCCCTTTAAGACTGAAAGAGTAGCCGAGGCCGCCTTAGGCGCATCGTGATTTTGACCAACTTCGGCTTGATCTGCCAGAACTTAAAAGATATTTTCCAGTCCCGGGGACTCTAAACTAACTCATGATGGCCTTGGTTTTCAGTGAAATTGAGAGAGGAAAACCTTTTGAACGCTCACTTTCGAGCTTCTGGACAAAAATATTGCCCTACTTAACTTTAAGACTGAAAGAGTAGCCCAGACCGCCTTACGCGAATCGTTATTTTGACCAACTTCGTCTCGATTTCGCGGAACTTGGGGGATATTTTCCAGTTCCAGGCACTGTAAACTACTTCCTGAGGGCCTTGCTTTGCAGTGAAATGGGCACAGCATAACTTTTTGAACGCTCACTTTCGAGCTTCTGGGCCGAAATATACAGCCACGTCACTTTAAGACTCAAAGAGTAGCCGAGACTGCTTTACGCTTATCGTGATTTTGACAAACTTCGGCTCGATTTCCCGCAACTTGGGGGATATTTTGATGTCCCGGAGACTGTAAACTATCTCCTGATGTGGCTTGGTTCGCGGTGAAATGGACACAGCAAAACTTTTTGAACTTTCACTTTCGAGCGTCTGGGCCGAAATATAGCCCGAGTTCACTTTAAGAATGAAATAATAGCCGAGACCGCCTTACGCGCATCGTGATTTTGACAAACTTTGGCTCGATTTCCCGGGAAATGGGAAATATTTTCCGGTACCGGGGACTCTAAAGTAACTCCTGATTGCCCTGGTTTGCATTGAAATGGAGAGAGCAAAACTTTTTCAACGCTCCCCTTCGGGCTTCTGAGCCGAAATATAGCCCCACTTCAGTTTAAGACTGAAATAGTAGCCGACACCGTCTTAGCGCATCGTGATTTTGAACCAACTTCGGCTCGATTTCCCGAAACCTCGGGGATATATTCAAGTCCCAAGGACTCTAAACTAACCCCTGATGGCCTTGGTCTGCAGTGAAATGGACACAGGAATTTTTTTTTGAACGCTTTTTTTCCAAATTCTGGGTCGAAATATAGCCCCACTTCACTTTTAGACTGAAATAGTAGCCGAGACCGCCTTAGACGCATTGTGATTTTGACCAACTTCGGCTTGAGTTGCCAGAACTTAAGGGATATTTTCCAGTCCCGTAGACTCTAAACTAACTCATGATGGCCTTGGTTTTCAGTTAAATTGAGAGAGCAAAAGTTTTTGAACGCTCACTTTCGAGCTTCTGGGCCGAAATATACAGCCACGTCACTTTAAGACTAAAAGAGTAGCCGAGACTGCTTTACGCGCATCGTGATTTTGCCAAACTTCGGCTCGATTTCCCGGGACTTGGGGGATATTTTGATGTCCCGGAGACTTTAAAGAATCCCAAGTTTCGCCAGATCGAGCCGAAGATCCTCAAAATCACAATGCGCGTAAGGCGCTCCCGCCTACTCTTTCAGTCTTAAAAAGAAGTAGGGCTATATTTGGGCCAGCAAGCTCGAAAGTGCGCGTTCAAAAAGTGTTCCTGTGTCCATTTCACTGGAAACCAAGGCCATCAGGAGTTAGTTTAGAGTCCCCGGGAGTGGAAAATATCCCCCTATTTGCGGGAAATCCAGCCGAAGTATCCCAAAATCACGATGCGCGTAACGCGGTCTCGGCTACTCTTTCAGTCTTAAAGTTAAGTGGGGCTATATTTCGTCCCATAAGCTGGAAAGTGAGCGTTCAAAAAGTTTTGCTGTGTCCATTTAACTGCAAACTAAGGCCACCGCAAGTTAGTTCAGCTTCCCCGGGAATTGAAAATATTCGCCAACTTACGGGAAATCGAGCCGAAGTTGGTCAAAATGACGATGCGCGTAAGGCGGTCTCGGCTACTCTTTCAGTCTTAAAGTGAAGTAGGGCTCTATTTCGGCCGAGAAGCTCGAAAGTGAGCGTGCAAAAAAATGTGCTGTGTCCATTTCACTGCAAACCAAGGCCATCAGCAGTTAGTTTAGAGTCCCCGGGACTGGAATATATCCCCGAAGTGCCGGGAAATCGAACGGAAGTTGGTCAAAATCACGATGCGCGTAAGACGGCCTCGGCTACTCTTTCAGTCTTAAAGTAAAGTGGGGCTATATTTCGGCCCAGAAGCTCGAAAGTGACCCTTTAAAAAGTTACGCTTTCTGCATTTAACTGGAAACCAAGGCCATCAGGAGTTAGTTTAAAGTCTCCTGGACTGGAAAATATCCCCCAAGTTCCGGTAAATCGAGCTGAACTTGGTCAAAATCACGATGCTCGTAAGGCGGTCTCGGCTACTATTTCAGTCTTAAAGTGAAATACGGTTGTATTTCGGCCCAGAAGCTCGAAACTGAGCGTTCAAAAAGTTTTCCATCGTCCATTTCACTGCAAACCAAGGCCATCAGGAGTTGGTTTAGAGTCCCCGGGACTTGAAAATATCGCCCAAGTTCGGGGAAATCGAGCCGAATTTTGTCAAAATCACGATGCGCGTAAGGCGGTCTCGGCTACTCCTTCATTCTTAAAGTGAACTGGGGTTACATTTAGGCCCAGAAGCCCGAAAGTGAGCGTTCAAAAAGTTTTGCTGTGTTCATTTCACTGCAAACCAAGGCCATCAGGAGGTAGTTTAGACTCCCCGGGACAAGAAAATATGCCCCAAGGTCCGGGAAATTGAGCCGAGGTTGGTCAAAATGACGATGCCCCTAAAGTGGTCTCGGCTACTCTTTCTGTCTTAAAGTGAGGAGGGGCTATATTTCGGGCCACAAGCCCGAAAGTGAGCGTTCAAAAAGTTTTGCTGTGTCCATTTCACTGCAAACCAAGGCCATCAGGGGTTAGTTTAGAATCCCCGGGACTGAAAAATATTGCCCAAGTTCCGGGGAATCGAACCGAAGTTAATCAAAATCACGATGCGCGAAATGCGGTATCGGCTACTGTTGCAGCCTTAAAGTGAAGTGGGGCTATATTTCGGCCCAGAGGCCCGAAAGTAAGCGTTCAAAAAGTTTTGCTGTGTTCTTTTACTGAAAAACAAGGCCATCACGAGTTAGTTTAGCGTCCCTGGGGCTGGAAAATATTCTTGAAGTTCCGGGAAAGCGAGCTGAAGTTGGTCAAAATTATCATGCTCCCAAAGCAGTTTCGGCTACCCTTTCAGTCTTAAAGTGAAGTGGGGCTATATTTCGGCCCACAAGCTCGAAAGTGAGCGTTCAAAAAGTTTTGCTGTGTGCATTTCACTGCAAACCGAAGCTATCAAAAGTTAGTTTAGGGTCCCCGCGACTGGAAAATATTCCCCAAGTTCCAGTAAAGCGAGCCGAAGTTGATCAACATCACGATGCGCGAAATGCGGTCTCGGCTACTCTTTCAGTCTTAAAGTAAAGTGTGGCTATATTTCGGCCCACAAGCTCGAAAGTGAGCGTTCAAAAAGTTTTGCTCTGTCCATTTCAATGAAGAGCAAGGTCATCAGGAGTTACTTTAGAGTCCCCGGGACTGGAAAATATCCCCCAAGTTCCGAGAAATCGAGCCGAAAAAGGTCAAAATCACGATGCGCGTAAGGCGATCTCGGCTACTCATTCAGTCTTAAAGTGAAGTGGGGCTATATTTCGGCCCACAAGCTCCAAAGCGGGCGTTCAAAAAGTTATGCTGTGCCCATTTCAGTGCAAACCAAGGCCATTCGAAGTTAGTTTAGAGTCCCCCGGACTGGAAAATATCCCAAAAGTTGCGTGAAATCGAGCTGAACTTGGTCTAACTGACGATGCGCGTGAGGCGGTCTCGGCTACTATTTCAGTCTCAAAGTAAAGTGGCATTTTATTTCGGCCCAGAAGCTACAAAGAGAGTGTTCAAAAAGCTTTCCTTTTTCCTTTTCACTGAAAACCAAGGCCATCAGGAGTTAGTTTAGAGCCCGCGGAAATGGAATATATCCCCCAAGTTCCGGGAAACCGACTCGAAGTTGGTCAAAATCACGATTTGCGCAAGACGGTCTCGGCTACTCTTTGAGTCTTAAAGTAAAGTGGGGCTATATTTCGGTCCAGAAGCTCGAGAGTGAGCGTTCAAAAAGTTTCGCTGTGTCCATTTCACTGAAAACCAAGACAATCAGGAGTTAGTTTAGAGTCCCCGGGACTGGAAAATATCCCCCAAGTTCCGGGAAATCGAGCCGAAGTTGGTCAAAATCACAGTGCGCATAAGGCGGTGTCGGCTACTCCTTCAGTCTTAAAGAGAAGTGGGGCTCTATTTCGGCCCACAAGCTCAAAGCTAAAAAAAAATTACTGTGCTTATTTCACTGCAAACCAAGGCTATCAGGAGTTAGTTTAGAGTCCCCGGGAGTGGAATGTATTTCCCAAGTTCCGGAAAATCGAGAAGACGTTGGTCAAAATCACGATGCGCGTAAGATCTTCTCGGCTACTCTTTCAGTCTTAAAGTGAAGTGGGGCTATATTTCGGCCCAGAAGCTCAAAAGTGAGCGTTCAAAAAGTTTTGCTGTATCCATTTCAATGCAAACCAAGGCCATCAGGGGTTACTTAAGAGTCCTCGGGACTGGAAAATATCCCCCAAGTTCCGGTAAATCGAGCCGAAGTTGGTCAAAATCACGATGTGCGTAAGGTGGTCTCGGCTACTCTATCAGTCTTAAAGTGAAGTGGGGCAATATTTCGGCCCAGAAGCTGGAAACTGAGTGTTTAAAAAGTTTTGCTGTGTCCATTTCACTGCAAAACAAGGGCACCACGACTTACTTTAGCGTCCAATGGACTGGAAATATCCCCCAAGTTACGGGAAATCCACCCGAAGTTAGTCAAAATCACGATGGGCTTAAGGGGGTCTCGGCTACTCTTTCAGTCTTAAGGTAAACTGGGCTGAGATTTAACTCCAGAAGCTCGAAAGTAAGGGTTCAAAAATCTTTGTCTCTATTTCACTCACATCTTAGACAATCAGGAGTGAGTTTAGAGACTTTGGGACTGGAAAATATCTCCCAAGTTTCGCCAGATCGAGCCGAAGATCCTCAAAATCACAATGCGCGTAAGGCGCTCCCGCCTACTCTTTCAGTCTTAAAAAGAAGTAGGGCTATATTTCGGCCAGCAAGCTCGAAAGTGCGCGTTCAATAAGTGTTCCGGGGTCCATTTCACTGGAAACCAAGGCCATCAGGAGTTAGTTTAGAGTCCCCGGGACTGGAAAATATCCCCCTATTTGCGGGAAATCGAGACGAAGTATCCCAAAATAACGATGCGCGTAAGGCGGTCTCGGCTACTCTTTCAGTCTTAAAGTTAAGTGGGGTTATTTTTCGACCCATAAGCTCGAAAGTGAGCGTTCAAAAAGTTTTGCTGTGTCCATTTAACTGTAAACTAAGGCCACCGGAAGTTAGTTTAGCTTCCCCGGGAATTGAAAATATTCGCCAACTTCCGGGAAATCGAGCCGAAGTTGATCAAAATTACGATGCGCGTAAGGCGGTCTCGGCTACTCTTTCAGTCTTAAAGTGAAGTAGGGCTATATTTCGGCAGGGAAGCTCGAAAGTGAGCGTGCAAAAAAATGTGCTGTGTCCATTTCACTGCAAACCAAGGCCATCAGCAGTTGGTTTAGAGTCCCTGGGACTGGAATATATCCCCGAAGTGCCGGGAAATCGAACGGAAGTTGGTCAATATCACGATGCGCGTAAGACGGTGTCGGGTACTCTTTCAGTCTTAAAGTAAAGTGGGGCTATATTTCGGCCCAGAAGCTCGAAAGTGACCCTTTAAAAAGTTACGCTTTCTGCATTTAACTGCAAACCAAGGCCATCAGGAGTTAGTTTAAAGTCCCCCGGACTGGAAAATATCCCCCAAGTTCCGGGAAATCGAGCTGAACTTGGTCAAAATCACGATGCTCGTAAGGCGGTCTCGGCTACTATTTCAGTCTTAAAGTGAAATACGGTTGTATTTCGGCCCAGAAGCTCGAAACTGAGCGTTCAAAAAGTTTTCCATCGTCCATTTCACTGCAAACCAAGGCCATCAGGAGTTGGTTTAGAGTCCCCGGGACTTGAAAATATCGCCCAAGTTCGGGGAAATCGAGCCGAATTTTGTCAAAATCACGATGCGCGTAAGGCGGTCTCGGCTACTCCTTCATTCTTAAAGTGAACTGGGGTTACATTTAGGCCCAGAAGCCCGAAAGTGAGCGTTCAAAAAGTTTTGCTGTGTTCATTTCACTGCAAACCAAGGCCATCAGGAGGTAGTTTAGACTCCCCGGGACAAGAAAATATGCCCCAAGGTCCGGGAAATTGAGCCGAGGTTGGTCAAAATGACGATGCCCCTAAAGTGGTCTCGGCTACTCTTTCTGTCTTAAAGTGAGGAGGGGCTATATTTCGGGCCACAAGCCCGAAAGTGAGCGTTCAAAAAGTTTTGCTGTGTCCATTTCACTGCAAACCAAGGCCATCAGGGGTTAGTTTAGAATCCCCGGGACTGAAAAATATTGCCCAAGTTCCGGGGAATCGAACCGAAGTTAATCAAAATCACGATGCGCGAAATGCGGTATCGGCTACTGTTGCAGCCTTAAAGTGAAGTGGGGCTATATTTCGGCCCAGAGGCCCGAAAGTAAGCGTTCAAAAAGTTTTGCTGTGTTCTTTTACTGAAAAACAAGGCCATCACGAGTTAGTTTAGCGTCCCTGGGGCTGGAAAATATTCTTGAAGTTCCGGGAAAGCGAGCTGAAGTTGGTCAAAATTATCATGCTCCCAAAGCAGTTTCGGCTACCCTTTCAGTCTTAAAGTGAAGTGGGGCTATATTTCGGCCCACAAGCTCGAAAGTGAGCGTTCAAAAAGTTTTGCTGTGTGCATTTCACTGCAAACCGAAGCTATCAAAAGTTAGTTTAGGGTCCCCGCGACTGGAAAATATTCCCCAAGTTCCAGTAAAGCGAGCCGAAGTTGATCAACATCACGATGCGCGAAATGCGGTCTCGGCTACTCTTTCAGTCTTAAAGTAAAGTGTGGCTATATTTCGGCCCACAAGCTCGAAAGTGAGCGTTCAAAAAGTTTTGCTCTGTCCATTTCAATGAAGAGCAAGGTCATCAGGAGTTACTTTAGAGTCCCCGGGACTGGAAAATATCCCCCAAGTTCCGAGAAATCGAGCCGAAAAAGGTCAAAATCACGATGCGCGTAAGGCGATCTCGGCTACTCATTCAGTCTTAAAGTGAAGTGGGGCTATATTTCGGCCCACAAGCTCCAAAGCGGGCGTTCAAAAAGTTATGCTGTGCCCATTTCAGTGCAAACCAAGGCCATTCGAAGTTAGTTTAGAGTCCCCCGGACTGGAAAATATCCCAAAAGTTGCGTGAAATCGAGCTGAACTTGGTCTAACTGACGATGCGCGTGAGGCGGTCTCGGCTACTATTTCAGTCTCAAAGTAAAGTGGCATTTTATTTCGGCCCAGAAGCTACAAAGAGAGTGTTCAAAAAGCTTTCCTTTTTCCTTTTCACTGAAAACCAAGGCCATCAGGAGTTAGTTTAGAGCCCGCGGAAATGGAATATATCCCCCAAGTTCCGGCAAACCGACTCGAAGTTGGTCAAAATCACGATTTGCGCAAGACGGTCTCGGCTACTCTTTGAGTCTTAAAGTAAAGTGGGGCTATATTTCGGTCCAGAAGCTCGAGAGTGAGCGTTCAAAAAGTTTCGCTGTGTCCATTTCACTGAAAACCAAGACAATCAGGAGTTAGTTTAGAGTCCCCGGGACTGGAAAATATCCCCCAAGTTCCGGGAAATCGAGCCGAAGTTGGTCAAAATCACAGTGCGCATAAGGCGGTGTCGGCTACTCCTTCAGTCTTAAAGAGAAGTGGGGCTCTATTTCGGCCCACAAGCTCAAAGCTAAAAAAAAATTACTGTGCTTATTTCACTGCAAACCAAGGCTATCAGGAGTTAGTTTAGAGTCCCCGGGAGTGGAATGTATTTCCCAAGTTCCGGAAAATCGAGAAGACGTTGGTCAAAATCACGATGCGCGTAAGATCTTCTCGGCTACTCTTTCAGTCTTAAAGTGAAGTGGGGCTATATTTCGGCCCAGAAGCTCAAAAGTGAGCGTTCAAAAAGTTTTGCTGTATCCATTTCAATGCAAACCAAGGCCATCAGGGGTTACTTAAGAGTCCTCGGGACTGGAAAATATCCCCCAAGTTCCGGTAAATCGAGCCGAAGTTGGTCAAAATCACGATGTGCGTAAGGTGGTCTTGGCTACTCTATCAGTCTTAAAGTGAAGTGGGGCAATATTTCGGCCCAGAAGCTGGAAACTGAGTGTTTAAAAAGTTTTGCTGTGTCCATTTCACTGCAAAACAAGGGCACCACGACTTACTTTAGCGTCCAATGGACTGGAAATATCCCCCAAGTTACGGGAAATCCACCCGAAGTTAGTCAAAATCACGATGGGCTTAAGGGGGTCTCGGCTACTCTTTCAGTCTTAAGGTAAACTGGGCTGAGATTTAACTCCAGAAGCTCGAAAGTAAGGGTTCAAAAATCTTTGTCTCTATTTCACTCACATCTTAGACAATCAGGAGTGAGTTTAGAGACTTTGGGACTGGAAAATATCTCCCAAGTTTCGCCAGATCGAGCCGAAGATCCTCAAAATCACAATGCGCGTAAGGCGCTCCCGCCTACTCTTTCAGTCTTAAAAAGAAGTAGGGCTATATTTCGGCCAGCAAGCTCGAAAGTGCGCGTTCAATAAGTGTTCCGGGGTCCATTTCACTGGAAACCAAGGCCATCAGGAGTTAGTTTAGAGTCCCCGGGACTGGAAAATATCCCCCTATTTGCGGGAAATCGAGACGAAGTATCCCAAAATAACGATGCGCGTAAGGCGGTCTCGGCTACTCTTTCAGTCTTAAAGTTAAGTGGGGTTATTTTTCGACCCATAAGCTCGAAAGTGAGCGTTCAAAAAGTTTTGCTGTGTCCATTTAACTGTAAACTAAGGCCACCGGAAGTTAGTTTAGCTTCCCCGGGAATTGAAAATATTCGCCAACTTCCGGGAAATCGAGCCGAAGTTGATCAAAATTACGATGCGCGTAAGGCGGTCTCGGCTACTCTTTCAGTCTTAAAGTGAAGTAGGGCTATATTTCGGCAGGGAAGCTCGAAAGTGAGCGTGCAAAAAAATGTGCTGTGTCCATTTCACTGCAAACCAAGGCCATCAGCAGTTGGTTTAGAGTCCCCGGGACTGGAATATATCCCCGAAGTGCCGGGAAATCGAACGGAAGTTGGTCAATATCACGATGCGCGTAAGACGGTGTCGGGTACTCTTTCAGTCTTAAAGTAAAGTGGGGCTATATTTCGGCCCAGAAGCTCGAAAGTGACCCTTTAAAAAGTTACGCTTTCTGCATTTAACTGCAAACCAAGGCCATCAGGAGTTAGTTTAAAGTCCCCCGGACTGGAAAATATCCCCCAAGTTCCGGGAAATCGAGCTGAACTTGGTCAAAATCACGATGCTCGTAAGGCGGTCTCGGCTACTATTTCAGTCTTAAAGCGAAATACGGTTGTATTTCGGCCCAGAAGCTCGAAACTGAGCGTTCAAAAAGTTTTCCTGCGTCCATTTCACTGCAAACCAAGGCCATCAGGAGTTAGTTTAGAGTCCCCAGTACTTGAAAATATCGCCAAAATTCTAGAAAATCGAGCGGAAGCTGCTCAAAGTCACGATGCGCGTAAGGCGGTCTCGCCTACTCTTTCAGTCTTAAAGTGAAGTGGGGCTATATTTCATCCCAGAAGCTCGAAAATAAACGTTCTAAAAGTGTTAATGTGTTCATTTCACTGCAAACCAAGGCCATCAGGAGTTTCTTTAGACTCCTCGGGACTGGAAAATATCGCCCAAGTTCAAGGAAATCGAGCCGAATTTTGTCAAAATCACGATGAGCGTAAGGCGGTCTCGGCTACTCTTTCATTCTTAAAGTGAACTGGGGCTATATTTCGGCCGAGAAGCTAGAAAGTGAAAGTTCAAAAAGTTTTGCTGTGTTCATTTCACTGCAAACCAAGGCCATCAGGAGTTAGTTTAGACTCCTCGGGACTAGAAAATATCGCCCAAGTTCGGGGAAATCGAGCCGAATTTTGTCAAAATCAGGATGCGCGTAAGGCGGTCTCGGCTACTCTTTCATTCTTAAAGTGAACTGGGGCTATATTTCGCCCCAGAAGCTAGAAAGTGAAAGTTCAAAAAGTTTTGCTGCGTCATTTCACCGCAAACCAAGCCACATCAGCAGATTGTTTACAGTCTCCGGGACATCAAAATATCCCCCAAGTCCCGGGAAATCGAGCCGAAGTTTGGCAAAATCACGATGCGCGTAAAGCAGTCTCGGCTACTCTTTTAGTCTTAAAGTGACGTGGCTGTATATTTCGGCCCAGAAGCTCGAAAGTGAGCGTTCAAAAACTTTTGCTCTCTCAATTTAACTGAAAACCAAGGCCATCATGAGTTAGTTTAGAGTCTACGGGACTGGAAAATATCCCTTAAGTTCTGGCAACTCACGATGCGTCTAAGGCGGTCTCGGCTACTATTTCAGTCTAAAAGTGAAGTGGGGCTGTATTTCGGCCATGAATTTCGAAAGTAAGCGTTCAAAAAAAAATTGCTGTGTCCATTTCACTGCAGACCAAGGCCATCAGGGGTTAGTTTAGAGTCCTTGGGACTTGAATATATCCCCGAGGTTTCGGGAAATCGAGCCGAAGTTGGTTCAAAATCACGATGCGCGTAAGACGGTGTCGGCTACTCTTTCAGTCTTAAACTGAAGTGGGGCTATATTTCGGCTCAGAAGCCCGAAGGGGAGCGTTGAAAAAGTTTTGCTCTCTCCATTTCAATGCAAACCAGGGCAATCAGGAGTTACTTTAGAGTCCCCGGTACCGGAAAATATTCCCCATTTCCCGGGAAATCGAGCCAAAGTTGGTCAAAATCACGATGCGCATATGGCGGTCTCGGCTATTCTTTCATTCTTAAAGTGAACTCGGGCTATATTTCGGCCCAGACGCTCGAAAGTGAAAGTTCAAAAAGTTTTGCTGTGTCCATTTCACCGCGAACCAAGCCACATCAGGAGATAGTTTACAGTCTCCGGGACATCAAAATATCCCCCAAGTTGCGGGAAATCGAGCCGAAGTTTGTCAAAATCACGATAAGCGTAAAGCAGTCTCGGCTACTCTTTTAGTCTTAAAGTGACGTGGCTGTATATTTCGGCCCAGAAGCTCGAAAGTGAGCGTTCAAAAACTTTTGCTCTCTCAATTTAACTGAAAACCAAGGCCATCATGAGTTAGTTTAGAGTCTACGGGACTGGAAAATATCCCTTAAGTTCTGGCAACTCACGATGCGTCTAAGGCGGTCTCGGCTACTATTTCAGTCTAAAAGTGAAGTGGGGCTGTATTTCGGCCATGAATTTCGAAAGTAAGCGTTCAAAAAAAAATTGCTGTGTCCATTTCACTGCAGACCAAGGCCATCAGGGGTTAGTTTAGAGTCCTTGGGACTTGAATATATCCCCGAGGTTTCGGGAAATCGAGCCGAAGTTGGTTCAAAATCACGATGCGCGTAAGACGGTGTCGGCTACTCTTTCAGTCTTAAACTGAAGTGGGGCTATATTTCGGCTCAGAAGCCCGAAGGGGAGCGTTGAAAAAGTTTTGCTCTCTCCATTTCAATGCAAACCAGGGCAATCAGGAGTTACTTTAGAGTCCCCGGTACCGGAAAATATTCCCCATTTCCCGGGAAATCGAGCCAAAGTTGGTCAAAATCACGATGCGCATATGGCGGTCTCGGCTATTCTTTCATTCTTAAAGTGAACTCGGGCTATATTTCGGCCCAGACGCTCGAAAGTGAAAGTTCAAAAAGTTTTGCTGTGTCCATTTCACCGCGAACCAAGCCACATCAGGAGATAGTTTACAGTCTCCGGGACATCAAAATATCCCCCAAGTTGCGGGAAATCGAGCCGAAGTTTGTCAAAATCACGATAAGCGTAAAGCAGTCTCGGCTACTCTTTGAGTCTTAAAGTGACGTGGCTGTATATTTCGGCCCAGAAGCTCGAAAGTGAGCGTTCAAAAAGTTATGCTGTGCCCATTTCACTGCAAAGCAAGGCCCTCAGGAAGTAGTTTACAGTGCCTGGAACTGGAAAATATCCCCCAAGTTCCGCGAAATCGAGACGAAGTTGGTCAAAATAACGATTCGCGTAAGGCGGTCTCGAGGAAAACTTTTTGAACGCTCACTTTCGAGCTTGTGGGCCGAAATATAGCCACACTTTACTTTAAGACTGAAACAGTAGCCGAGACGGCATTTCGCGCATCGTGATTTTGATCAACTTCGGCTCGCTTTCCCAGAACTTGGGGAATATTTTCAAGTCCCGGGGACCCTAAACTAACTTTTGATAGCTTTGGTTTGCAGTGAAATGCACACAGCAAAACTTTTTGAACGCTCACTTTCGAGCTTCTGGACAGAAATATAGCCCGACTTTACTTTAAGAGTGAAAGAGTAGCCGAAACCGCTTTACGTATATCGTAATTTTGACGAACTTCGAATTTATTTCCTGGAACTTGGGGGATATTTTCCAGTCCCTTGGACGCTAAACTAAGTCCTGATGACCTTGTTTTGAAGTGAAATGGACACAGCAAAACTTTTTGAACGCTCACTTTCTAGCTTTTGGGCCGAAATATAGGCACACTTGACTTTAAGACTGAAACAGTAGCCGAGACCACGTTACACGCATCATGAATTTGATCAACTTCGGCTCCAATTCCCGGGACTTGAGGGATATTTTCCAGTCCCGCGGACTCTAAACTAACTCCTGATGGCCTTGGTTTGCATTGAAATGGACACAGCACAGTTTTTTGAAAGCACACTTTGGAGATTCTGGGCCGAAATATAGCCCCACTTCACTTAAGACTGAAAGAGTAGCCGAGACCGCCTTGCTCGCATCGTGAGTTCGACAAACGTCGGATCGATATTCCGGAACTTGGGGGATATTTTCCAGTCCCAGGAGCTCTAAACTAACTCCTGATGGCCTTGGTTTGCAGTGAAATGGACAGAGCAAAACTTTTTGAACGCTCACCTTCGAGCTTCCTGGCCGAAATAAAGCCCCACTTTACTTTAAGACTTAAAGAGTAACCGAGACCACCTTACGCGCATTGTCCTTTTGACAAGCTTCGGGTGGATCTCCCGGAACTTGGGGAACATTTTCCAGTCGCTTGGACGCTAACCTAACTCCTGATGGCCTTGTTTTGCAGTGAAATAGACACAGCAAAACTTTTTCAACGCTCACTTTCGAGCTTGTGGGGCGAAATATAGCCACACTTTACTTTAAGACTGAAAGACTAGCCAAGACCGTCTTGCGCGCATCGTGATTTTGACCAACGTCTTCTCCATTTTCCGGAACTTGGGAAATATATTGCAGTCCCGGGGACTCTAAACTAACTCCTGATTGCCTTGGTTTGCAGTGAAATAGACGCAGCAAATTTTTTGCAGCGCTCACTTTGGAGCTTCTGGGCCGAAATAGAGCCCCACCTCCCTTTAAGACTGAAAGAGTAGCCGAGGCCGCCTTAGGCGCATCGTGATTTTGACCAACTTCGGCTTGATCTGCCAGAACTTAAAAGATATTTTCCAGTCCCGGGGACTCTAAACTAACTCATGATGGCCTTGGTTTTCAGTGAAATTGAGAGAGGAAAACCTTTTGAACGCTCACTTTCGAGCTTCTGGACAAAAATATTGCCCTACTTAACTTTAAGACTGAAAGAGTAGCCCAGACCGCCTTACGCGAATCGTTATTTTGACCAACTTCGTCTCGATTTCGCGGAACTTGGGGGATATTTTCCAGTTCCAGGCACTGTAAACTACTTCCTGAGGGCCTTGCTTTGCAGTGAAATGGGCACAGCATAACTTTTTGAACGCTCACTTTCGAGCTTCTGGGCCGAAATATACAGCCACGTCACTTTAAGACTCAAAGAGTAGCCGAGACTGCTTTACGCTTATCGTGATTTTGACAAACTTCGGCTCGATTTCCCGCAACTTGGGGGATATTTTGATGTCCCGGAGACTGTAAACTATCTCCTGATGTGGCTTGGTTCGCGGTGAAATGGACACAGCAAAACTTTTTGAACTTTCACTTTCGAGCGTCTGGGCCGAAATATAGCCCGAGTTCACTTTAAGAATGAAAGAATAGCCGAGACCGCCTTACGCGCATCGTGATTTTGACAAACTTTGGCTCGATTTCCCGGGAAATGGGAAATATTTTCCGGTACCGGGGACTCTAAAGTAACTCCTGATTGCCCTGGTTTGCATTGAAATGGAGAGAGCAAAACTTTTTCAACGCTCCCCTTCGGGCTTCTGAGCCGAAATATAGCCCCACTTCAGTTTAAGACTGAAATAGTAGCCGACACCGTCTTACGCGCATCGTGATTTTGAACCAACTTCGGCTCGATTTCCCGAAACCTCGGGGATATATTCAAGTCCCAAGGACTCTAAACTAACCCCTGATGGCCTTGGTCTGCAGTGAAATGGACACAGGAATTTTTTTTTGAACGCTTTTTTTCGAAATTCTGGGACGAAATATAGCCCCACTTCACTTTTAGACTGAAATAGTAGCCGAGACCGCCTTAGACGCATTGTGATTTTGACCAACTTCGGCTTGAGTTGCCAGAACTTAAGGGATATTTTCCAGTCCCGTAGACTCTAAACTAACTCATGATGGCCTTGGTTTTCAGTTAAATTGAGAGAGCAAAAGTTTTTGAACGCTCACTTTCGAGCTTCTGGGCCGAAATATACAGCCACGTCACTTTAAGACTAAAAGAGTAGCCGAGACTGCTTTACGCGCATCGTGATTTTGACAAACTTCGGCTCGATTTCCCGGGACTTGGGGGATATTTTGATGTCCCGGAGACTTTAAAGAATCCCAAGTTTCGCCAGATCGAGCCGAAGATCCTCAAAATCACAATGCGCGTAAGGCGCTCCCGCCTACTCTTTCAGTCTTAAAAAGAAGTAGGGCTATATTTGGGCCAGCAAGCTCGAAAGTGCGCGTTCAAAAAGTGTTCCTGTGTCCATTTCACTGGAAACCAAGGCCATCAGGAGTTAGTTTAGAGTCCCCGGGAGTGGAAAATATCCCCCTATTTGCGGGAAATCCAGCCGAAGTATCCCAAAATCACGATGCGCGTAACGCGGTCTCGGCTACTCTTTCAGTCTTAAAGTTAAGTGGGGCTATATTTCGTCCCATAAGCTGGAAAGTGAGCGTTCAAAAAGTTTTGCTGTGTCCATTTAACTGCAAACTAAGGCCACCGCAAGTTAGTTCAGCTTCCCCGGGAATTGAAAATATTCGCCAACTTACGGGAAATCGAGCCGAAGTTGGTCAAAATGACGATGCGCGTAAGGCGGTCTCGGCTACTCTTTCAGTCTTAAAGTGAAGTAGGGCTCTATTTCGGCCGAGAAGCTCGAAAGTGAGCGTGCAAAAAAATGTGCTGTGTCCATTTCACTGCAAACCAAGGCCATCAGCAGTTAGTTTAGAGTCCCCGGGACTGGAATATATCCCCGAAGTGCCGGGAAATCGAACGGAAGTTGGTCAAAATCACGATGCGCGTAAGACGGCCTCGGCTACTCTTTCAGTCTTAAAGTAAAGTGGGGCTATATTTCGGCCCAGAAGCTCGAAAGTGACCCTTTAAAAAGTTACGCTTTCTGCATTTAACTGGAAACCAAGGCCATCAGGAGTTAGTTTAAAGTCTCCTGGACTGGAAAATATCCCCCAAGTTCCGGTAAATCGAGCTGAACTTGGTCAAAATCACGATGCTCGTAAGGCGGTCTCGGCTACTATTTCAGTCTTAAAGTGAAATACGGTTGTATTTCGGCCCAGAAGCTCGAAACTGAGCGTTCAAAAAGTTTTCCATCGTCCATTTCACTGCAAACCAAGGCCATCAGGAGTTGGTTTAGAGTCCCCGGGACTTGAAAATATCGCCCAAGTTCGGGGAAATCGAGCCGAATTTTGTCAAAATCACGATGCGCGTAAGGCGGTCTCGGCTACTCCTTCATTCTTAAAGTGAACTGGGGTTACATTTAGGCCCAGAAGCCCGAAAGTGAGCGTTCAAAAAGTTTTGCTGTGTTCATTTCACTGCAAACCAAGGCCATCAGGAGGTAGTTTAGACTCCCCGGGACAAGAAAATATGCCCCAAGGTCCGGGAAATTGAGCCGAGGTTGGTCAAAATGACGATGCCCCTAAAGTGGTCTCGGCTACTCTTTCTGTCTTAAAGTGAGGAGGGGCTATATTTCGGGCCACAAGCCCGAAAGTGAGCGTTCAAAAAGTTTTGCTGTGTCCATTTCACTGCAAACCAAGGCCATCAGGGGTTAGTTTAGAATCCCCGGGACTGAAAAATATTGCCCAAGTTCCGGGGAATCGAACCGAAGTTAATCAAAATCACGATGCGCGAAATGCGGTATCGGCTACTGTTGCAGCCTTAAAGTGAAGTGGGGCTATATTTCGGCCCAGAGGCCCGAAAGTAAGCGTTCAAAAAGTTTTGCTGTGTTCTTTTACTGAAAAACAAGGCCATCACGAGTTAGTTTAGCGTCCCTGGGGCTGGAAAATATTCTTGAAGTTCCGGGAAAGCGAGCTGAAGTTGGTCAAAATTATCATGCTCCCAAAGCAGTTTCGGCTACCCTTTCAGTCTTAAAGTGAAGTGGGGCTATATTTCGGCCCACAAGCTCGAAAGTGAGCGTTCAAAAAGTTTTGCTGTGTGCATTTCACTGCAAACCGAAGCTATCAAAAGTTAGTTTAGGGTCCCCGCGACTGGAAAATATTCCCCAAGTTCCAGTAAAGCGAGCCGAAGTTGATCAACATCACGATGCGCGAAATGCGGTCTCGGCTACTCTTTCAGTCTTAAAGTAAAGTGTGGCTATATTTCGGCCCACAAGCTCGAAAGTGAGCGTTCAAAAAGTTTTGCTCTGTCCATTTCAATGAAGAGCAAGGTCATCAGGAGTTACTTTAGAGTCCCCGGGACTGGAAAATATCCCCCAAGTTCCGAGAAATCGAGCCGAAAAAGGTCAAAATCACGATGCGCGTAAGGCGATCTCGGCTACTCATTCAGTCTTAAAGTGAAGTGGGGCTATATTTCGGCCCACAAGCTCCAAAGCGGGCGTTCAAAAAGTTATGCTGTGCCCATTTCAGTGCAAACCAAGGCCATTCGAAGTTAGTTTAGAGTCCCCCGGACTGGAAAATATCCCAAAAGTTGCGTGAAATCGAGCTGAACTTGGTCTAACTGACGATGCGCGTGAGGCGGTCTCGGCTACTATTTCAGTCTCAAAGTAAAGTGGCATTTTATTTCGGCCCAGAAGCTACAAAGAGAGTGTTCAAAAAGCTTTCCTTTTTCCTTTTCACTGAAAACCAAGGCCATCAGGAGTTAGTTTAGAGCCCGCGGAAATGGAATATATCCCCCAAGTTCCGGGAAACCGACTCGAAGTTGGTCAAAATCACGATTTGCGCAAGACGGTCTCGGCTACTCTTTGAGTCTTAAAGTAAAGTGGGGCTATATTTCGGTCCAGAAGCTCGAGAGTGAGCGTTCAAAAAGTTTCGCTGTGTCCATTTCACTGAAAACCAAGACAATCAGGAGTTAGTTTAGAGTCCCCGGGACTGGAAAATATCCCCCAAGTTCCGGGAAATCGAGCCGAAGTTGGTCAAAATCACAGTGCGCATAAGGCGGTGTCGGCTACTCCTTCAGTCTTAAAGAGAAGTGGGGCTCTATTTCGGCCCACAAGCTCAAAGCTAAAAAAAAATTACTGTGCTTATTTCACTGCAAACCAAGGCTATCAGGAGTTAGTTTAGAGTCCCCGGGAGTGGAATGTATTTCCCAAGTTCCGGAAAATCGAGAAGACGTTGGTCAAAATCACGATGCGCGTAAGATCTTCTCGGCTACTCTTTCAGTCTTAAAGTGAAGTGGGGCTATATTTCGGCCCAGAAGCTCAAAAGTGAGCGTTCAAAAAGTTTTGCTGTATCCATTTCAATGCAAACCAAGGCCATCAGGGGTTACTTAAGAGTCCTCGGGACTGGAAAATATCCCCCAAGTTCCGGTAAATCGAGCCGAAGTTGGTCAAAATCACGATGTGCGTAAGGTGGTCTTGGCTACTCTATCAGTCTTAAAGTGAAGTGGGGCAATATTTCGGCCCAGAAGCTCGAAAGTGAGTGTTTCAAAAGTTTTGCTCTGTCACTTTCAGTGCAAACCAAGGCCATCAGAAGTTACTTTAGAGTCCCCGGGACTGGAGAATAACCCCCAAGTCCCGGGAAATCGAGCCGAAGTTGATCAAATTCATGATGCGCGTAACGTGGTCTCGGCTAATTTGTCAGTCTTAAAGTGAAGTGTAGCTATGTTTCGGCCCACAAGCTAGAAAGTGAGCGTTCAAAAAGTTTTCTTGTGTCCATTTTACTTCAAAACAAGGCCATCAGGACTTAGTTTAGCGTCCAAGCGACTGCAAAATATCCCCCCAGTTCCGGGAAATCCATTCGAAGCTGGTCAAAATTACGATGCGCGTAAGGCGGTCTGATCTACTCTTTCAGTCTTAAAGTAAAGTGGGGCTATATTTCTGCCCAGAAGCTCCAAAGTTGTGCTCTGTCCATTTCACTGAAAACCAAGGCCATCAGGAGTTACTTTAGAGTCCCTTTGAGTGGAATATATCCCCCAAGTTTCGGGAAATAAACGCGAAATTGGTCAAAATCACGATTCGCTCAAGACGGTCTCGCCTACTCTTTCAGTCTTAAAGTAAAATGGGGTTCTATTTCGGCCCAGAAGCTCGAGAGTGAGCGTTCAAAAACTTTCGCTCTGTCCATTTCACTGCAAACCAAGACAAGCAGGAGTTAGTTGAGAGTCCCCGGGACTGGAAAATATTCCCCATGTTCCGGGAAATCCACCCGAAGTTTGTCAAAATCACAATGCGCGTAAGGCGGTCTCGCCTACTCTTTCAGTCTTAAAGTGAAGTGTGGCTATATTTAGGCCCACAAGCTCGAAAGTGAGCGTTCAAAAAGTTTTGCTGTGTCCATTTCACTGCAAACCAAGGCCATCAGGAGTTAGTATAGAGTCCGCCGGACTGGAATATATTCTCCAAATTCCAGGAAATGGCACCGAAGTTGATGAAAATTACGATGCGCGTAACGGGCTCTCGGCTATTCTTTCAGTCTTAAATTTAAGTAGGGCTATATTTCGGCCCTGAAGCTCGAAGGTGAGCGTTCAGAATGTTTTGCTGTGTTCATTAAACTGCAAACCAAGGTCGTCGGGAGTTAGTTTAGCGTCTCCGGGACTGTAAATTATTCGGCAACTTCCGAGAAATCGAGCAAAAGTGGCCCAAAATCACGATACGCGTAAGGCGGTCTCGGCTACTCTTTCAGTCTTAAAATTAAGGGGCGCTATATTTCGACCAAGAAACTCGAGACCGGGCGTGCGCTAATTTTACCTGTGTCCATTTCACTAACATCTTAGGCCATCAGGAGTTAGTTTAGAGTCCTTGGCACTGGAAAATATTTCCCAAATTCTGGCAGATCGAGCCAAAGTTGCTCAAAATCACGATGCGCGTAAGGCGGTCTCGGCTACTCTTTCAGTCTTAAAATGAAGTGGGGCTATTTTTCGGCCGACAAGCTCAACACCGAGCGTGGTCTCCTTTTGCCTGTGTACATATCACTGAAAACTAAGTTCATTAGGAGTTAGCATAGAGTCCTCGGGACTGGAAAATAATCCCCGAATTCCGGAAAATCGAGCCAAAGATGCTCAAAATCACGATGCGCGTAAGGCGGTCTCGGCTACTCGTTTACTCCGAAAATGAAGTGGGGCTATATTTCGGTTCTACAAGCTCGACACCGAGCGTGCTCTCCTTTTACCTGTGTCCATTTCCCTAAGAACTAAGTCGATCAGGAGATAGTCTAGAATCCTCGAGACTGGAAGCTATCCTCCAAGTTTCGGCAAATTGAGCCATACTTTCTTAAAATTACGGTAAGCCTACCGCAGTTTCGTTTACTCTTTCAGTCTTAAAATGAACAGGGGCTACATTTTGGGCTAGAAGCTCGACACCGAGCGTGCGCTCGTGTTACCTGTGACCATTTTACTGAAAACTAAGGCCATCAAGAGTTAGGGTAGAGTCCCCGGGACTGGAAAATATCCCCGAAGTTTTGGCAGATCGAGCCATAGTGGCTAAAAATTTCGATGCGCTTAAGGCGGTTTCGTGTACACTTTCAGTCTTAAAATAAAGTGGGGCTATATTTCAGCCTACAACCTGGAAACCTAGCGTGTACCCGTTTTACCTGTGTCCATTTCACTAAAAACCAAGGCATTCAGGAGTTAGTTTAGAGCTTCCGATACTGGAAAATATCCCCCAAGTGCCAGGAAATCAAGCCGAAGTTCGACAAAATTACCATGCGCGTAAGGCGGTCCCGGCTACTCTTTCAGTCTTAAAGTGAAGTGGGGCTATATTTCGGCCCAGAAGCTCGAAAGTGAACGTTCAAAGAGTTTGGCTGTGTCCATTTCACTGAAAACCAAGGCCATCAGGAATTAGTTTAGAGTGCCCGGGACTGCGAATTATCTCCCAAGTTCCGGGAAATCGAGCCGAAGTAGCCCAAAATCACGATGCGCGTAAGGCGGTCTCGGCTAGACTTTCAGTCTTACAGTGAAGTAGGGCTATGCTTCGGCCCAGAAGCTCAAACGTGAGCGTTCAAAAAGTTGTGCTGTGTCCATTTCACTGCAAACCAAGGTAATCACGAGTTAGTTTAGAGTCCCCGGTACCGGATAATATCCCCCATTTCCCGGGAAATCGAGCCAAAGTTGGTCAAAATCACGATGCGCGTAAAGCGGTCCCGGTTACTCTTTCATTCTTAAAGTGAACTGGGGCAATATTTCCGCCTAGAAGCTCGAAAGTGAGCGTTCAAAAAGTTGTGCTGTGTCCATTTCACTCTAGAGCAAGGCCATCAGGAGTTACTTTAGAGTCCGCGGGACTGGAAAATATCCCCCAAGTTCTGGGAAATCGAGCCGAAGTTGGTCAAAATTTCGATGGGCGTAAGGCGGTCTCGGCTACTCTATCACTCGCAAAGTGAAGTGCAGCTATATTTCGGCCCAGAAGCTCAAAAGTGAGGGTTCAAAAAGTTTTGCTGTGTGCATTTTACTGCAGATCAAGGACGTCGGGGGTCAGTTTAGAGTCCCTGGGACTGGAAAATATCCCCCAAGTTCCGGGAAATTTAACCGAAGTTGGTCAAAATCACGACGCGCGTACGGCGGTCTCTGCTACTCTTTCAGTCTTAAAGTGAAGTGGGGCAATATTTCGGCCCAGAAGCTCGAAACTGAGTGTTTCAAAAGTTTTGCTGTGTCCATTTCACAGCAAAACAAGGCCATCACGACTTAGTTTAGCATCCAAGGGACTGGCAATATCCCCCAAGTTACGGGAAATCCACCCGAAGTTAGTCAAAATCACGATTCGGTTAAGGGGGTCTCGGCTACTCTTTCAGTCTTAAGGTAAAGTGGGCTTAGATTTAACTTCAGAAGCTCGAAAGTAAGGGTTCAAAAATCTTTGTCTCTATATCACTCACATCTTAGACAATCAGGAGTAAGTTTAGAGACTTTGGGACTGGAAAATATCTCCCAAGTTTCGCCAGATCGAGCCGAAGATCCTCAAAAACACAATGCGCGTAAGGCGCTCCCGCCTACTCTTTCAGCCTTAAAAAGAAGTAGGGCTATATTTCGGCCAGCAAGCTCGAAAGTGCGCGTTCAAAAAGTGTTCCTGTGTCCATTTCACTGGAAACCAAGGCCATCAGGAGTTAGTTTAGAGTCCCCGGGACTGGACAATATCCCCCCATTTGCGGGAAATCCAGCCGAAGTATCCCAAAATCACGATGCGCGTAAAGCGGTCTCGCTTACTGTTTGAGTCTTAAAGTTAAGTGGGGCTATTTTTCGACCCATAAGCTCGAAAGTGAGCGTTCAAAAAGTTTTGCTGTGTTCATTTAACTGCAAACTTAAGCCATCGGAAGTTAGTTTAGCTTCGCTGGGAATTGAATATATTCGCCAACTTCCGGGAAATCGAGCCGAAGTTGGTCAAAATGACGATGCGCGTAAGGCGGTCTCGGCTACTCTTTTAGTCTTATAGTGAAGTAGGGCTATATTTCGGCAGGGAAGCTCGAAAGTGAGCGTTCAAAAAAATGTGCTGTGTCCATTACACTGCAAACCAAGGCCATCAGCAGTTAGTTTAGAGTCCTCGGGACTGGAATATATCCCCGAAGTGCCGGGAAATCGAACGGAAGTTGGTCAAAATCACGATGCGCGTAAGACGGTCTCGGCTACTCTTTCAGTCTTAAAGTAAAGTGGGGCTATATTTCGGCCCAGAAGCTGGAAAGTGACCCTTTAAAAAGTTACGCTTTCTGCATTTAACTGCAAACCAAGGCCATCAGGAGTTAGTTTAAAGTCCCTCGGACTGGAAAATATCCCCCAAGTTCCGGTAAATCGAGCTGAACTTGGTCAAAGTCACGATGCTCGTAATGCGCTCTCGGCTACTATTTCAGTCTTAAACTAAAATACGGTTGTATTTCGGCCCAGAAGCTCGAAACTTAGCGTTCAAAAGGTCTTCCTGCATCCATTTCACTGCAAACCAAGGCCATCAGGAGTTGGTTTAGAGTCCCCGGGACTTGAAAATATCGCCAAAATTCTAGAAAATCGAGCGGAAGTTGCTCAAATTCACGATGCGCGTAAGGTGGTGTCGCCTACTCTTTCAGTCTTAAAATGAAGTGGGGCTATATTTCATCCCAGAAGCTCGAAAATAAGCCTTCAAAAAGTGTTACTGTGTTCATTTCACTGCAAACCAAGGCTATCAGGAGTTAGTTTAGACTCCTCGGGAGTGGAAAATAATGCGGAAGTTCGGGGAAATCGAGCCGAATTTTGTGAAAATTACGATGCGCGTAAGGCGGTCTCGGCTACTCTTTCATTCTTAAAGTGAACTGGGGCTATATTTGGGCCGAGAAGCTAGAAAGTGAAAGTTCAAAAAGTTTTGCTGTGTTCATTTCACTGCAAACGAAGGCCATCAGGGTTAGTTTAGACTCCTCGGGACTGGAAAATATCGCCCAACTTCGGGGAAATCGAGCCGAATTCAGTCAAAATTACGATGCGCGTAAGGCGGTCTCGGCTACTCTTTCATTCTTAAAGTGAACTGGGGCTATATTTCGGCCCAGAAGCTAGAAAGTTTTGCTTTGTCCATTTTACTGAAGTTTGTCAAAATTGCGATTCGCGTAAAGCAGTCTGGGCTACTCTTTTAGTCTTAAAGTGACGTGGCCATCAGGAGTTAGTTTAGAGTCCCCGGGACTGCAATATATTTCCCAAGTTCCGGAAAATGGAGAAGACGTTGGTCAAAATCAGGATGCGCGCAGGACGGTCTTGGCTAGTCTTTCAGTCTTAAAGTGAAGTGGGGCTATATTTCGGCCCAGAAGCTCAAAAGTGAGCTTCAAAAAGTTTTGCTGTTTCCATTTCAATGCAAACGAAGGCCATCAGGGGTTACTTAAAAGTCTTCGGGACTGGAAAATATCCCCCGAAGTTCAGGGAAATTTAGCCCAAGTTGGTCACAATCACGGTGCGCGTTAGGCGGTCTCGCTTACTGTTTCAGTCTTAAAGTGAAGTGAGGCTTTATTCCTGCCCAGGAGCTTGAAAGTGAGCGTTCAAAAAGTTTCCCTGTGTTTATTTCACTTCGAACCAAAGCCATCAGGAGCTAGTTTAGAGTCCCCCGGACTGGAAAATATCCCCCAATTTCCGGGAAATCGAGCC
Organism: Orbicella franksi; assembly: GCF_964199315.1. Taxonomy (NCBI): domain Eukaryota; kingdom Metazoa; phylum Cnidaria; class Anthozoa; order Scleractinia; family Merulinidae; genus Orbicella; species Orbicella franksi. Next base: position 1,127,569 of record NC_138151.1, read on the forward strand.
GAAAATGGTCAAAATCACGATTTGCGTAAGGTCGTCTCGGCTACTCTTTCAGTCTTAAAGTGAAGTGGGGCTATATTTCGGGCCAGAAGCCCGAAAGTGAGCGTTCAAAAAGTTTTGCTGTGTTCATTTCACTGCAAACCAAGGCCATCAGGAGTTAGTTTAGCATCCCCGGGACAAGAAAATATGCCCCAAGGTCCGGGAAATTGAGCCGAGGTTGGTCAAAATCACGATGCCCCTAAAGTGGTCTCGGCTACTCTTTCTGTCTTAAAGTGAAGTGGTGCTATATTTCGGGCCACAAGCCCAAAAGTGAGCGTTCAAAAAGTTTTGTTGTGTCCATTTCACTGCAAACCGAGGCCATCAGGGGTTAGTTTAGAGTCCCCGGGACTGAAAAATATTGCCCAAGTTCCGGGGAATCGAACCGAAGTTAATCAAAATCACGATGCACGAAATGCGGTATCGGCTACTGTTTCAGTCTTAAAGTGAAGTGGGGCTATATTTCGGCCCAGCAGCCCGAAAGTGAGCGTTCAAAAAGTTTTGCTTTGTGCTTTGACTTAAAAACAAGGCCATCACGAGTTAGATTAGCGTCCCTGGGACTGGAAAATATTCCCCAAGTTCCGGTAAATCGAGCTGAAGTTGGTCAAAATCACGATGCTCCCAAAGCGGTCTCCGCTACCCTTTCAGTCTTAAAGTGAAGTGGGGCTATATTTCTGTCCAGAAGCTCGACAGTCAGCGTTCAAAAAGTTTTGCTGTGTGCATTTCACTGCAAACCAAAGCTATCAAAAGTTAGTTTAGGGTCCCCGGGACTGGAAAATATTCCCCAAGTTCCGGGAGATCCACCCGAAGTTTGTCAAAATCAGATTGCGCGTAAGGTGGTCTCGGTTACTCTTTAAGTCTTAAAGTAAAGTGGGGCTTTATTTCGGCCAGGAAGCTCGAAGGTGAGCGTTCAAAAAGTTTTTCTCTGTCCATTTCACTGCAAACCAAGGCCATCAGGAGTTAGTTTAGAGTTCCTGGGACTGGAAAATATCCCCAAGTTCCGGAATATCGACCCGGAGTTTGTCGATATCACAATGCGCGTAAGGTGGTCTCGGTTACTCTTTAAGTCTTAAAGTAAAGTGGGGCTTTATTTCGGCCAGGAAGCTCGAAAGTGAGCGTTCAAAAACTTTTGCTCTGTCCATTTCACTGCAAACCAAGGCCATCAGGAGTTAGTTTAGAGTTCTTGGGACTGGAAAATATCCCTCAAGTTCCGGAATATCGACGCAGAGTTTGTCAAACTCACGATGCGAGCAAGGCGGTCTCGGCTACTCTTTCAGTCTTAAGTGAAGTGGGGCTATATTTCGGCCCAGAATCTCGAAGCTGTGCGTTCAAAAAATTGTGCTGTGTCCATTTCAATGAAAACCAAGGCCATCAGGAGTTAGTTTAGAGTCCCCGGGACTGGAAAATATCCCTCAAGTCCCGGGATTTGGAGCCGAAGTTGATCAAATTCATGATGCGCGTAACGTGGTCTCGGCTACTGTTTCAGTCTTAAAGTCAAGTGTGCCTATATTTCGGCTCAAAAGCTAGAAAGTAAGCGTTCAAAAAGTTTTGCTTTGTGCATTTCACTGCAAACCAAAGGTATCAAAGTTAGTTTAGGGTCCCCGGGACTGGAAAATATTCCTCAAATTCCGGGAAAGCGAGCCGAAGTTGATCAAAATCACGATGCGCGAAATGCGGTCTCGGCTACTGTTTCAGTCTTAAAGTAAAGTGTGGCTATATTTCGGCCCACAAGCTCGAAAGTGAGCGTTCAAAAAGTTTTGCTCTGTCCATTTCAATGCAAAGCTAAGGCGATCAGAAGTTCGTTTAGAGTCCCCGGGACTGGAAAATATCCCCCAACTTGCAAGAAATCGGTCCGAAAAAGGTCAAAATCACGATGCGCGTAAGGCGATCTCGGCTACTCTTTCAGTCTTAAAGTGAAGTGGGGCTATATTTCGGCCGACAAGCTCCAAAGTGGGCGTTCAAAAAGTTATGCTGTGCCCATTTCAGTGCAAACCAAGGCCATCCGGAGTTAGTTTAGAGTTCCCCGGACTGGAAAATATCCCAAAAGTTGCATGAAATCGAGCTGAACTTGGTCTAACTCACGATGCGCGTGAGGCGGTCTCGGCTACTGTTTCAGTCTGAAAGTGAAGTGGCATTCTATTTCGGCCCAGAAGCTACAAAGAGAGTGTTCAAAAAGCTTTCCTTTTTCCATTTCACTGAAAACCAAGGCCATCAGGAGTTAGTTTAGAGTCCGCGGAAATGGGATATATCCCCCAAGTTCCGGGAAACCGACCCGAAGTTGGTCAAAATTACGATTTGCGCAAAACGTAAGGCGGTCTCATCTACTCTTTCAGTCTTAAAGTAAAGTGGGGCTATATTTCTGGCCAGAAGCTCCAAAGTTGTGCTCTGTCCATTTCACTGAAAACCAAGGCCATCAGGAGTTACTTTAGAGTCCCTTTGACTGGAATATGTCCCCCAAGTTTCGGGAAATAAACGCGAAATATGTCAAAATCACGATTCGCTCAAGACGGTCTCGCCTACTCTTTCAGTCTTAAAGTAAAATGGGGCTCTATTTCGGCCCAGAAGCTCGAGAGTGAACGTTCAAAAACTTTCGCTGTGTCCATTTCACTGCAAACCAAGACAAGCAGGACTTAGTTGAGAGTCCCCGGGACTGGGAAATATCCCCCAAGTTCCGGGAAATCAACCCGAAGTTTGTCAAAATCACGATGCGCGTAAGGCGGTCTCGGCTACTCTTTCAGTGTTAAAGTAATTGGGGGCTATATTTTGGCCCAAAAGCTCGAAATTGAGCGTTCAAAAAGTTTTGCTGGCTCCATTTTACTGCAAACCAAGGCCATCAGGAATTAGTTTAGAGTCCTCAGAACTCCTCCTAAGTTCCGGCAAATCGAGCCGAAGTTGCTCAAAATCACGATGCACGTAAGGCGGTCTCGGCTACTCTTTCAGTCTTCAAGTGAAGTGGGGTTCTATTTCGGTCCAATAGCTCGAAAGTATGCGTTCAAAAACTTTTTCTGTTTCCGTTTCACTGCAAACCAAGACCAGCACGAGTTAGTTTAGAGTCCCCGGGACTGGAAAATATTCTCCAAATTCCAGCAAATGGCGGCGAAGTTGATGAAAATTACGATGCGCGAAACGGGCTCTCGGCTATTCTTTCAGTCTTAAATTTAAGTAGGGCTATATTTCGGCCCTGAAGCTCGAAGGTGAGCGTTCAGAATGTTTTGCTGTGTTCATTAAACTGCAAACCAAGGTCATCGGGAGTTAGTTTAGCGTCCCCGGGACTTTAAATTATTCGCCAACTTCCGGGAAATCGAGCAAAAGTGGCCCAAAATCACGATGCGCGTAAGGCGGTCTCGGCTACTCTTTCAGTCTTAAAATTAAGGGGGGCTATATTTCGACCTAGAAGCTGGAGACCGGGCGTGCGCTAATTTTACCTGTGTCCATTTCACTAACATCTTAGGCCATCAGGAGTTAGTTTAGAGTCCTTGGCACTGGAAAATATTTCCCAAATTTTGGCAGATCGAGCCAAAGCTGCTCAAAATCACGATGCGCGTAAGGCGGTCTCGGCTACTCTTTCAGTCTTAAAATGAAGTGGGGCTATATTTCGGCCGACAAGCTCAACACCGAGCGTGCGCTCGTTTTGCCTGTGTACATATCACTGAAATCTAAGTTCATCAGGAGTTAGCATAGAGTCCTTGGGACTGGAAAATATCCCCCGAATTCCGGCAAATCGAGCCTAGGATGCTCAAAGTCACGATGCGCGTAAGGCGGTCTTGGCTACTCGTTTACTCCGAAAATGAAGTGGGGCTATATTTCGGTTCTACAAGCTCGACACCGAGCGTGCTCTCCTTTTACCTGTGTCCATTTCACTAAGAACTAAGTCCATCAGGAGATAGTTTAGAATCCTCGAGACTGGAAGCTATCCTCCAAGTTTCGGCAAATTGAGCTATACTTTCTTGTAAATTACGATAAGCGTACGGCAGTTTCGTTTACTCTTTCAGTCTTAAAATGAACAGGGGCTACATTTCGGCCTAGGCAATCTGGAGTTAGTTTAGAGTCCCCGGTACCGGAAAATATCCCCTATTTCCCGGGAAATCGAGCCAAAGTTGGTCAAAATCACGATGCGCGTAAAGCGGTCCCGGTTACTCTTTCATTCTTAAAGTGAACTGGGGCAATATTTCCGCCTAGAAGCTCGAAAGTGAGCGTTCAGAAAGTTGTGCTGTGTCCATTTCACTCTAGAGCAAGGCCATCAGGAGTTACTTTAGAGTCCGTGGGACTGGAAAATATCCCCCAAGTTCTGGGAAATCGAGCCGAAGTTGGTCAAAATTACGATGGGCGTAAGGCGGTCTCCACTACTCTTTCACTCTTAAAGTGAAGTGCAGCTATATTTCGGCCCAGAAGCTCAAAAGTGAGGGTTCAAAAAGTTTTGCTGTGTCCATTTTACTGCAGATCAAGGACGTCGGGGGTCAGTTAAGAGTCCCCGGGACTGGAAAATATCCCCGAAGTTCCGGGAAATTTGACCGAAGTTGGTCAAAATCACGACGCGCGTACGGTGGTCTCGGCTACTCTCTCAGTCTTAAAGTGAAGTGGGGCAATATTTCGGCCCAGAAGCTCGAAACTGAGTGTTTAAAAAGTTTTGCTGTGTCCATTTCACTGCAAAACAGGGCCATCACGACTTAGTTTAGCATCCAAGGGACTGGAAATATCCCCCAAGTTACGGGAAATCCAACCGAAGTTAGTCAAAATCACGATGCGCTTAAGGGGGTCTCGGCTACTCTTTCAGTCTTAAGGTAAAGTGGGCTTAGATTTAACTCCAGAGGCTCGAAAATAGGGGTTCAAAAATTTTTCTCTATTTCACTCACATCTTAGACAATCAGGAGTGAGTTTAGAGACTTTGGGACTGGAAAATATCTCCCAAGTTTCGCCAGATCGAGCCGAAGATCCTCAAAATCACAATGCGCGTAAGGCGCTCCCGCCTACTCTTTCAGTCTTAAAAAGAAGTAGGGCTATATTTCGGTCAGCAAGCTCGAAAGTGCGCGTTCAAAAAGTGTTCCTGTGTCCATTTCACTGGAAACCAAGGCCATCAGGAGTTAGTTTAGAGTCCCCGGGACTGGAAAATATCTCCCTATTTGCGGGAAATCGAGACGAAGTATCCCAAAATCACGATGCGCGTAAGGCGGTCTCGGTTTCTCTTTCAGTCTTAAAGTGAACTGGGGCTATTTTTCGACCCATAAGCTCGAAAGTGAGCGTTCAAAAAGTTTTGCTGTGTCCATTTAACTGGAAACTAAGGCCATCGGAAGTTAGTTTAGCCTCCCCGGGAATTGAAAATATTCGCCAACTTCCGGGAAATCGAGCCGAAGTTGGTCAAAATGACGATGCGCGTAAGGCGGTCTCGGCTACTCTTTCAGTCTTAAAGTGAAGTAGGGCTATATTTCGGCCGAGAAGCTCGAAAGTGAGCGTTCAAAAAAATGTGCTGTGTCCATTTCACTGCAAACCAAGGCCATCAGCAGTTGGTTTAGAGTCCCCGGGACTGGAATATATCCCCGAAGTGCCGGGAAATCGAACGGAAGTTGGTCAAAATCACGATGCGCGTAAGACCGCCTCGGCTACTCTTTCAGTCTTAAAGTAAAGTGGGGCTATATTTCGGCCCAGAAGCTCGAAAGTGACCCTTTAAAAAGTTACGCTTTCTGCATTTAACTGCAAACCAAGGCCATCAGAAGTTAGTTTAAAGTCTCCCGGACTGGAAAATATCCCCCAAGTTCCGGTAAATCGAGCTGAACTTGGTCAAAATCACGATGCTCGTAAGGCGGTCTCGGCTACTATTTCAGTCTTAAAGTGAAATACGGTTGTATTTCGGCCCAGAAGCTCGAAACTGAGCGTTCAAAAAGTTTTCCTCGGTCCATTTCACTTCAAACCAAGGCCATCAGGAGTTAGTTTAGAGTCCCCGGGACTTGAAAATATCGCCAAAATTCTAGAAAATCGAGCGGAACTTGCTCAAATTCACGATGCGCATAAGGCGGTCTCGCCTACTCTTTCAGTATTAAAGTGAAGTGGGGCTATATTTCATCCCAGAAGCCCGAAAATAAGCCTTCAAAAAGTGTTACTGTGTTCATTTCACTGCAAACCATGGCCATCAGGAATTAGTTTAGACTCCTCGGGACTGGAAAATATCGCCCAAGTTCGGGGAAATCGAGCCGAATTTTGTCAAAATCACGATGGGCGTAAGACAGTGTCGGCTACTCTTTCAGTCTTAAACTGAAGTGGGGCTATATTTCGGCTCAGAAGCCCGAAGAGGAGCGTTGAGAAAGTTTTGCTCTCTCCATTGCAAACCAAGGCAATCAGGAGTTACTTTAGAGTCCCCGGTACCGGAAAATATTCCCCCTTTCCCGGGAAATCGAGCCAAAGTTTGTCAAAATCACGATGCGCGTAAGGCGGTCTCGGCTATTCTTTCATTCTTAAAGTGAACTCGGGCTGTATTTCGGCCCAGAAGCTCGAAAGTGAAAATTCAAAAAGTTTTGCTGTGTCCATTTCACCGCGAACCAAGCCACATCAGGAGATAGTTTACAGTCTCCGGGACATCAAAATATCCCTCAAGTTTCGGGAGATCGAGCCGAAGTTTGTCAAAATCACGATGCCCGAAAAGCAGTCTCGGCTACTCTTTGAGTCTTAAAGTGACGTGGCTGTATATTTCGGCCCAGAAGCTCGAAAGTGAGCGTTCAAAAAGTTATGCTGTGCCCATTTTACTGCAAAGCAAGGCCCTCAGGAAGTAGTTTACAGTGCCCGGAACTGGAAAATATCCCCCAAGTTCCGCGAAATCGAGACGAAGTTGGTGAAAATAACGATTCGCGTAAGGCGGTCTCGGCTACTCTTTCAATCTTAAAGTGAAGTAGGGCTATATTTCGGTCCAGAAGCTCGAAAGTGAGCGTTCAAAACGTTTTCCTCTCTCAATTTCACTGAAAACCAAGGCCATCATGAGTTAGTTTAGAGTCCCCGGGACTGGAAAATATCTTTTAAGTTCTGGCAGATCAAGCCGAAGTTGGTCAAAATCACGATGCGCCTAAGGCGGCCTCGGCTACTCTTTCAGTCTTAAAGTGAAGTGGGGCTCTATTTCGGCCCAGAAGCTCCAAAGTGAGCGCTGCAAAAAATTTGCTGTGTCCATTTCACTGCAAACCAAGGCCATCAGGAGTTAGTTTAGAGTCCGCGGGACTGCAATATATTTCCCAAGTTCCGGAAAATGGAGAAGACGTTGGTCAAAATCACGATCCGCGTAAGACGGTCTTGGCTAGTCTTTCAGTCTTAAAGTGAAGTGGGGCTATATTTCGGCCCAGAAGCTCAAAAGTGAGTGTTCAAAAAGTTTTGCTGTATCCATTTCAATGCAAACGAAGGCCATCAGGGGTTCGTTAAGAGTCTTCGGGGCTTGAAAATATCCCCGAAGTTCAGGGAAATTTAGCCCAAGTTGGTCAAAATCAGGGTGCGCGTTAGGCGGTCTCGCTTACTCTTTCAGTCTTAAAGTGAAGTGAGGCTTTATTGCTGCCCAGGAGCTTGAAAGTGAGCGTTCAAAAAGTTTCCCTGTGTTTATTTCACTGCAAACCAAAGCCATCAGGAGCTAGTTTAGAGTCCCCAGGACTGGAAAATATCCCCCAACTTCCGGGAAATCGAGCCGAAGTTGGTCAAAATAACGATTCGCGTAAGGCGGTCTCGGCTACTCTTTCAGTCTTAAAGTGAAGTGGGGCTATATTTCCGGCCAGAAGCCCGAAAGTGAGCGTTCAAAAAGTTTTGCTGTGTTCATTTTACTGCAAACCAAGGCCATCAGGAGTTAGTTTAGACTATCTGGGACTGGAAAATATCCCCCAAGTTCCGGAAGATCGATCCGAAGTTTGTCAAACTCACGATGCGAGCAAGGCGGTCTCGGCTACTCTTTCAGTCTTAAGTGAAGTGGGGCTATATTTTGGCCCAGAATCTCCATAGTGTGCTTTCAAAAAATTGTGCTGTGTCCATTTCAATGCAAACCAAGGCCATCAGGAGTTAGTTTAGAGTCCCCGGGACTGAAAACTATCCCCCAAGTCCCGGGAATTGGAGCCAAAGTTGATCAAATTCATGATGCGCGTAACGTGGTCTCGGCTACTGTTTCAGTCTTAAAGTCAAGTGTGCCTGTATTTCGGCCCAAAAGCTAGAAAGTGTGCGTTCAAAAAGGTTTGCTGTGTCCAGTTCACTTCAAAACAAGGCCACCAGGACTTAGTTTAGCGTCCAAGGGACTGGAAAATATCGCCCAAGTTCCGGGAAATCCATTCGAAGTTCGTCAAAATTACGATATACGTAAGGCGGTTTCGGCTACTCTTTCAGTCTTAAAGTAAAGTCGGGCTATATTTCTGTCCAGAAGCTCGAAAGTGAGCGTTCAAAAAGTTTTGCTGTGTCCATTTCACTGCAAACCAAAGCTATCAAAAAATAGTTTAGGGTCGCCGGGACTGGAAAATATTCAGTCTTAAAGTAAAGTGTGGCTATATTTCGGCCCACAAGCTCGAAAGTGAGCGTTCAAAAAGTTTTGCTCTGTCCATTTCAATGCAAAGCAAGGCGATCAGGAGTTAGTTTAGAGTCCCCGGGACTGGAAAATATCCCCCAAGTTCGGAGAAATCGATCCGAAAAAGGTCAAAATCACGATGCGCGTAAGGCGATCTTGCCTACTCTTTCAGTCTTAAAGTGAACTGGGGCTATATTTCGGCCCAAAAGCTCCAAAGTGGGCGTTCAAAAAGTTATGCTGTGCCCATTTCAGTGCAAACCAAGGCCATCAGGAGTTAGTTTAGAGTTCCTGGGACTGGAAAATATCCCAAAAGTTGCGTGAAATCGAGCTGAACTTGGTCTAACTCACGATGCGCGTGAGGCGGTCTCGGCTAATATTTCAGTCTGAAAGTGAAGTGGGATTCTATTTTGGCCCAGAAGCTACAAAGAGAGTGTTCAAAAAACTTTCCTTTGTCCATTTCACTGAAAACCAAGGCCATCAGGAGTTAGTTTAGAGCCCGCGGAAATGGAATATATCCCCCAAGTTCCGGGAAACCGACCCGAAGTTGGTCAAAATCACGATTTGCGCAAGACGGTCTCGGCTACTCTTTGAGTCTTAAAGTAAAGTGGGGCTATATTTCGGTCCAGAAATTCGAGAGTGAGCGTTCAAAAAGTTGTGCTGTGTCCATTTCACTGAAAACCAAGACAATCAGGAGTTAGTTTAGAGTCCCCGGGACTGGAAAATATCCCCCAAGTTCCGGCAAATCGAGCCGAAGTTGGTCAAAATCACGGTGCGCTTAAGGCGGTGTCGCCTACTCCTTCAGTCTTAAAGTGAACTTGGGGCTCTCTTTCGGCCCACAAGTCCAAAGCTCAAAAAAATTACTGTGTCTATTTCAATGCAAACGAAGGCTATCAGGAGCTAGTTTAGAGTCCCCGGGAGTGGAATGTATTTCCCAAATTCCGGAAAATCGAGAAGACGTTGGTCAAAATCACGATGCGCGAAAGACCTTTTCGGCTACTCTTTCAGTCTTAAAGTGAAGTGGGGCTATATTTCGGCCCAGAAGCTCAAAAGTGAGCATTCAAAAAGTTTTGCTGTATCCATTTCAATGCAAACCAAGGCCATCAGGGGTTACTTAAGAGTCCTTGGGACCGGAAAATATCCCCCAAGTTCCGGTAAATCGAGCCGAAGTTGGTCAAAATCACGATGTGCGTAAGGGGGTCTCGGCTACTCTTTCAGTCTTAAAGTGAAGTGGGGCAATATTTCGGCCCAGAAGCTCGAAAGTGAGTGTTTCAAAAGTTTTGCTCTGTCACTTTCAGTGCAAACCAAGGCCATCAGAAGTTACTTTAGAGTCGCCGGGACTGGAGAATATCCCCCAAGTCCCGGGAAATCGAGCCGAAGTTGATCAAATTCATGATGCGCGTAACGCGGTCTCGGCTACTGTTTCAGTCCTAAAGTGAAGTGTGGCTATATTTCGGCCCACAAGCTAGAAAGCGAGCATTCAAAAAGTTTTCTTGTGTCCATTTTACTTCAAAACAAGGCCATCAGGACTTAGTTTAACGTCCAAGGGACTGCAAAATATCCCCCAAGTTCCGGGAAATCTATTCGAAGTTCGTCAAAATTGCGATGCGCGTAAGGGGGTCTGATCTACTCTTTCAGTCTTAAAGTAAAGTGAGGCTATATTTCTGCCCAGAAGCTCCAAAGTTGTGCTCTGTCCATTTCACTGAAAACCAAGGCCATCAGGAGTTACTTTAGAGTCCCTTTGACTGGAATATATCCCCCAAGTTTCGGGAAATAAACGCGAAATTGGTCAAATTCACGATTCGCTCAAGACGGTCTCGCCTACTCTTTCAGTCTTAAAGTAAAATGGGGCTCTATTTCGGCCCAGAAGCTCGAGAGTGAGCGTTCAAAAACTTTCGCTGTGTCCATTTCACTGCAAACCAAGACAAGCAGGAGTTAGTTGAGAGTCCCCGGGACTGGAAAATATCCCCCAAGTTCCGGGAAATCAACCCGAAGTTTGTCAAAATCACGATGCGCGTAAGGCGGTCTCGGCTACTCTTTCAGTGTTAAAATAATGGGGGGCTATATTTTGGCCCAGAAGCTCGAAATTGAGCGTTCAAAAAGTTTTGCTGGCTAAATTTTAGTGCAAACCAAGGCCATCAGGAATTAGTTTAGAGTCCTCAGAACTGGAATATATCCCCTTAGTTCCGGCAAATCCAGCCGAAGTTGCTGAAAATCACGATGCACGTAAGGCGGTCTCGGCTACTCTTTCAGTCTTCAAGTGAAGTGGGGTTCTATTTCGGTCCAGAAGCTCGAAAGTATGCGTTCAAAAACTTTTTCTGTTTCCGTTTCACTGCAAACCAAGACCAGCGCGAGTTAGTTTAGAGTCCCCGGGAATGGAAAATATTTCGCAAGTTCCGGGAAATCGAGCCGAAGTTACTCAAAATCACGATGCGCGAAACGTGGTCTCAGCTACTGTTTCAGTCTTAAAGTAAAGTGGGCTATATTTCGGCCCACAAGCTCGAAAGTGAGCGTTCAAAAAGCTTTGCTATGTCCATTTTACTGCCGACCAAGGACGTCGGGGGTCAGTTTAGAGTCCCCGGGACTGGAAAATATCCCCCAAGTTCCGGGAAATTTAACCGAAGTCGGGCAAAATCACGAAGCGCGTAAGGCGGTCTCGGCTACTTTTTCAGTATTAAAGTAAAGTGCGCTATATTTCGGCCCAGAAGCTTGAAGGTGAGCGTTCAAAAAGTTTTGCTGTCTCCATTTCACTGGAAACCAAGGCCATCAGGAGTTAGTTTAGAGTCCCCGGGACTGGAAAATATTCTCCAAATTCCAGGAAATGGCGCCGAAGTTGATGAAAATTACGATGCGCGTAACGGGCTCTCGGCTATTCCTTCAGTCTTAAATTTAAGTAGGGCTATATTTCGGCCCTGAAGCTCGAAGGTGAGCGTTCAGAATGTTTTGCTGTGTTCATTAAACTGCAAACCAAGGTCGTCGGGAGTTAGTTTAGCGTCCCCGGGACTTTAAATTATTCGCCAACTTCCGAGAAATCGAGCAAAAGTGGCCCAAAATCACGATGCGCGTAAGGCGGTCTCGGCTACTCTTTCAGTCTTAAAATAAAGGGGGGCTATATTTCGACCTAGAAGCTCGAGACCGGGCGTGCGCTAATTTTACCTGTGTCCATTTCACTGACATCTTAGGCCATCACGAGTTAGTTTAGAGTCCTTGGGACTGGAAAATATTTCCCAAATTCTGGCAGATCGAGCCAAAGTTGCTCAAAATTACGATGCGCGTAAGGCGGTCTGGACCAGTCTTTCAGTCTTAAAATGACGTGGGGCTATATTTTGGCCGACAAGCTCAACACCGAGCGTGCGCTCCATTTGCCTGTGTACATATCACTGAAAACTAAGTTCATCAGGAGTTAGCATAGAGTCCTCGGGACTGGAAAATATTCCCCGAATTCCGGCAAATCGAGCCAAAGATGCTCAAAATCACAATGCGGGTAAGGCGGTCTCGGCTACTCGTTTACTCCGAAAATGAAGTGGGGCTATATTTCGGTTCTACAAGCTCGACACCGAGCGTGCTCTCCTTTTACCTGTGTCCATTTCACTAAGAACTAAGTCGATCAGGAGATAGTCTAGAATCCTCGAGACTGGAAGCTATCCTCCAAGTTTCGGCAAATGAGCCATACTTTCTTAAAATTACGATAAGCCTACGGCAGTTTCGTTTACTCTTTCAGTCTTAAAATGAACTGGGGCTACATTTCGGCCTAGAAGCTCGACACCGAGCGTGCGATCCTGTTACCTGTGACCATTTTACTGAAAACTAAGGCCATCAAGAGTTAGGATAGAGTCCCCGGGACTGGAAAATATCCCCCAAGTTTTGGCAGATCGAGCCATAGTGGCTAAAAATTTCGATGCGCTTAAGGCGGTTTCGTGTACAGTTTCAGTCTTAAAATAAAGTGGGGCTATATTTCGGCCTACAACCTGGAAACCTAGCGTGCGCCCCTTTTACCTGTGTCCATTTCACAAAAAACCAAGGCATTCAGGAGTTAGTGTAGAGCTTCCGATACTGGAAAATATCCCCCAAGTCCAGGGAAATCAAGTCGAAGTTCGACAAAATTACCATGCGCGTAAGGCGGTCCCGGCTACTCTTTCAGTCTTAAAGTGAAGTGGGGCTATATTTCGGCCCAGAAGCTCGAAAGTGAACGTTGAAAGAGTTTGGCTGTGTCCATTTCACTGAAAACCAAGGCCATCAGGAATTAGTTTAGAGTGCCCGGGACTGGGAATTATCTCCCAAGTTCCGGGAAATCGAGCCGAAGTAGCCCAAAATCACGATGCGCGTAAGGCGGTCTCGGCTAGTCTTTCAGTCTTAAGGTAAAGTGGGCTTAGATTTAACTCCAGAAGTTCGAAAGTAAGGGTTCAAAAATGTTTGTCTCTATTTCACTCACATCTTAGACAATCAGGTTTGAGTTTAGAGACTTTGGGACTGGAAAATATCTCCCAAGTTTCGGCAGATCGAGCCGAAGATCCTCAAAATCACAATGCGCGTAAGGCGCTCCCGCCTACTCTTTCAGTCTTAAAAAGAAGTAGGGCTATATTTCGGCCAGCAAGCTCGAAAGTGCGCGTTCAAAAAGTGTTCCTGTGTCCATTTCACTGGAAACCAAGGCCATCAGCAGTTAGTTTAGAGTCCCCGGGACTGGAAAATATCCTCCTATTTGCGGGAAACCCAGCCGAAGTAACCCAAAATCACGATGCGCGTAAGACGGTCTCGGCTACTCTTTCAGTCTTAAAGTTAAGTGGGGCTATATTTCGACCCATAAGCTCGAAAGTTAGCGTTCAAAAAGTTTTGCTGTGTCCATTTAACTGCAAACTAAGGCCATCGGAAGTTAGCTTAGCTTCCCCGGGAATTGAAAATATTCGCCAACTTCCGGGAAATCGAGCCGAAATTGGTAAAAATTACGATGCGCGTAAGGTGGTCTCGGCTACTCTTTCAGTCTTAAAGTGAAGTAGGGCTATATTTCGGCCGAGAAGCTCGAAAGTGAGCGTTCAAAAAAATGTGCTGTGTCCATTTCACTGCAAACGAAGGCCATCAGCAGTTAGTTTAGAGTCCCCGGGACTGGAATATATCCCCGAAGTTCCGGGAAATCCAACGGAATTTGGTCAAAATCACGATGCGCGTAAGGCGGTCTCGGCTACTCTTTCAGTCTTAAAGTAAAGTGGGGCTATATTTCGACCCAGAAACTCGAAAGTGAGCCTCTAAAAAGTTACGCTTTCTGCATTTAACTGCAAGCCAAGGCCATCAGGAGTTAGTTTAAAGTCCCCCGGACTGGAAAATATCCCCCAAGGTCCGGGAAATCGAGCTGAACTTGGTCAAAATCACGATGCTCGTAAGGCGGTCTCGGCTACTATTTCAGTCTTAAAGTGAAATACGGTTGTATTTCGTCCCAGAAGCTCGAAACTGAGCGTTCAAAAAGGTTTCCTGCGTCCATTTCACTGCAAACCAAGACCATCAGGAGTTAGTTTAGAGTCCCCGGGACTTGAAAATATCGCCAAAATTCTACGATGCGCGTAAGGTGGTCTTGGCTACTCTTTCATTCTTAAAGTGAAGTGGGGCTATATTTCATCCCAGAAGCTCGAAAAGAAGCCTTCAAAAAGTGTTACTATGTTCATTTCACTGCAAACCAAGGCCATCAGGAGATAGTTTAGACTCCTCGGGACTGGAAAATATCGCCCAAGTTCGGGGAAATCGAACCGAATTTTGTCAAAATCACGATGCGCGTAAGGCGGTCTCGGCTACTCTTTCATTGTTAAAGTGAACTGGGGCTATCTTTCGGCCGAGAAGCTAGAAAGTGAAAGTTCAAAAAGTAGTTTACAGTGCCTGGAACTGGAAAATATCCCCCAAGTTCCGCGAAATGGAGACGAAGTTGGTCAAAATAACGATTCGCGTAAGGCGGTCTCGGCTACTCTTTCAGTCTTAAAGCTGCAAACCAAGGCTATCAGGAGTTAGTTTAGAGTCCCCGGGACTGCAATATATTTCCCAAGTTCCGGAAAATCAAGAGGACGTTGGTCAAAATCACGATGCGCGCAAGACGGTCTTGGCTAGTCTTTCAGTCTTAAAGTGGAGTGGGGCTATATTTCGGCCCAGAAGCTCAAAAGTGAGCGTTCAAAAAGTTTTGCTGTATCCATTTCAATGCAAACGAAGGCCATCAGGTGTTACTTAAGAGTCTTCGGGACTGGAAAATATCCCCCAAGTTCAGGGAAATTTAGCCGAAGTTGGTCAAAATCAGGGTGCGCGTTAGGCGGTCTCGCTTACTGTTTCAGTCTTAAAGTGAAGTGAGGCTTTATTCCTGCCCAGGAGCTTGAAAGTGAGCGTTCAAAAAGTTTCCCTGTGTTTATTTCACTGCAAACCAAAGCCATCAGGAGCTAGTTTAGAGTCCCCGGGACTGGAAAAGATCCCCCAACTTCCGGGAAATCGAGCCGAAGTTGGTCAAAATAACGATTCGCGTAAGGCGGTCTCGGCTACTTTTTCAGTCTTAAAGTGAAGTGGGGCTATATTTCGGGCCAGAAGCCCGAAAGTGAGGGTTCAAAAAGTTTTGCTGTGTTCATTTCACTGCAAACCAAGGTCATCAGGAGTTAGTTTAGCGTCCCCGGGACAAGAAAATATGCCGCAATGTCCGGGAAATTGAGCCGAGGTTGGTCAAAATCCACTGGAAAAGTTGAAAATTTACAGAGTATGTAAATAACATGTTATTAACATGTAAATAACCAAAAAAAGACTGTAAAGAACAATTTACATTATTTTTCCCCTTTCACATGTTTTGGAGATTTCATGTAAATAACATGTAAATATTTTAAGTGAAACATATAAATGATGAAGAAAACACTGTAAATGTTTCAAAGCAAAGGGCTAAGATCATGTAAATAACATGTAAACTGTTCCTGCAAATACTGTAAATAGCCTGTAAATTTCTTGTGATTCAACCTGGAAACCCGTAAATAACATGTAAATTTAATACAGGGAGGGTGCCATAATACTGTAAAAAACATGTAAATAAAAAAGGGGAGGCTGTAAACAACATGTAAATAAAAAAAGGGAGGCTGTAAATAACATGGAAAATGAAAACAGGAGCCTGTAAATAACATGTAAATCTAAGAAGGGAGCCTGTAAATAACGTGTAAATCGAAAAAGGGAGTCTGTAAATAACATGGAAATCAAAAAAGGAGCCCATAAAGAACATGTAAATCGAAAAAGGGAGCCTGCAAATAACATGTAAATGAAAAAAGGGAGCCTGTAAATAACATGTAAATGGAAAACGGGAGCCTGTAAATAACATGTACATCGAAGATGGGAGCCTGTAAATAACATGTAAATCGAAAAAGGGAGCCTGTAAATAACATGTAAATGGAAAAGGGGAGCCTGTAAATAACATGTAAATGGAAAAAGGAGCCTGTAAATAACATGTAAATGGAAAAAGGGAGCCTGTAAATAACATGGAAATCGAAAAAGGGAGCCTGTAAATAACATGGAAATCGAAAAAGGGAGCCTGTAAACAGCATGTAAATGGAAAAAGGGAGCCTGTAAATAACATGGAAATCGAAAAAGGAAACCTGTAAATAACATGTAAATTGAAAAGGGGAGCCTGTAAATAACCTGTAAATTGAGAAATGGAGCCTGCAAATAACCTGTAAATTGAAAAAGGGAGCCTGTAAATAACCTGTAAATTGAAAAAAGGGAGCCTGTAAATAACATGGAAATCGAAAAAGGGAGGCAGAAACCCTGTACGATAAATGACTTGTAAATAATAACTTGAAGAAAAATGCATGGAATGTACTGTTTTATTGTAATCAAATCTGTTGACCTTAATTATAATAGTAGAAAATATGCAAATTTATACAGAATCAGAAATTTATTGCAATCAGAACAAACTCAGTAAAATTCAAATAGGTTTTATATGCCATGAATAAGGTTTACAACGTATACATTGCAACAAATAAAACATGTTTTCTTTTCTATCTATCCATAACAAGACGACTTAAATGTGATTTTGTGCATGGCCAAAATATTTTAAAATACCATGACTGAGCTCCTTTAACCGAATTCAAGCACTTTTCGAGAAGACTACTAAAATTCAAGACCTTTTCAAGATTGTGCGAAGCCATGTCATATTGAGCCCTATTTAATTCATAAATAATAAAATGATTAAGAACTATACTGTTGTCAACTACAACTAGTGAAAATTTTGCAATTTAGGTGTATTACTAAATTAAAATTGTTTGCAAATGGATACCTGTCTCAAATATATACTAAATCCACAAAGTCAAATGCAACATAATGATAATACCTTTGTCATAAAATGAATGAATAAACTGTTTTTTCTTAATAAGTAATTAATGTAGGATTTAAAAATTGGCCTTAATAATGAGAAATGGGGAGGCATGATGGCCTCGTAGTTACATGTAGTGCGCTCAACTCCTGATTGAGCGATCCGGGTTCAAGCTCTAGGCAGGTATGCTCTGTTGTGTTGTTGAGCAACACACTTTACTCTCAGTGCCTCTCCACCCAGGTGTATAAGTGGGTACCAGCGAATTTAATGGTGGGGTAACCCTGCAATGGACTGGCATCTCATCCAGGGGGAGCAGAAATAGTCCTAGTCACTTCCTGCTACAGAAAGCAGGATAAGCTCCAGCCTGTTGGCCCACGTGGCTCGTATGCAGACTTTACCTTTACCTTATTATGAAAATTACTGCAATGTAAGTGTGAAGTATCGATCAACTTTTTTCATAGAGTGAATTGTTCCTTTGAAATAACAGAAAATAGGGAGAAAAAACATTTACCACAAGATAGAGGTTGACATTTTAAATTCATCATAAAAACATTCATGCCCAAGGAATACTACATTGCATAACATAAAACAAGGCTTCTGACATCTTTTAGGCTATGTTTACAAAGTCACAGTTTCCTTCTTTTTCCAAAGCTGTACGGAATCCAAACAGTACAAACATTTTGGACCCCTGACAAAACATTCACTGTAAACAATATTCAAAATTTTACTTTTTCTTTTTGTGATAAAAAAACTGTACTGTAAAAATAAAATTCATAGGGGCCTGTTGAAATTGAAAGGCCTATCTAGTACCATAGTTCCCATAACACATCATAAGTTAATAAATTATTGTTCTGGTACTACATGTATGTAAACATAGCCTTTTCTTTTTATGATGAAATCTTATAGCTGCTGTATTGAACAATAAGTATCAACCTAGCAATCTGAGATATTTAAATTTGATGCTAATTCACTAACACAGGTACAGTGTAGGTGATACTTCAAAGCATTAAAAAATAATGTTTAAAGTGGTTGAATTTAAACCAGAAAGCTGCCAGAGCATATCAAAGTGTTGAAGGTCACCATGTTAGACTGTAAGGCACCAGGGGCCCATTTCTCAAAGGTTCCAAAACGTTTTCGCACCCAGAAAGCCATACCAAAATCTGAAATCTTATGCTTACAGAGCTGTTTTAACCGCTTATTCTCAATATGAACAGAGGTTTCCTTCACACAAGAAGTTTCAGGCATATACAGCTCTTAGTTTTTAGACACAGCTCAATTAAAGATGGCTTTGTGGGCCCGAAAAGTTTCCAGGGCCTTCAAGAAATGGGCCTTGGACCCCTTATAGAGTCATAAGTACTGTAGACTTCTCAGTGGCTGATTTTTTCCTGATCAAGCATCAATGCCAAGGAGTATGCATGTATTGACCACTCTCAATTTTACTTCATCCTACAAGTAACATAAAACATTTTGTTAAATAAGATAAGTTATGTCTGACTATGAATCAGCAAATTCTGTGTATGATATCAATCAGTGAATTTTACATTGGAGTTATTATTTTGTTTGTTATCATTCCAATTTATACCGTGACCTTTGAAATCGGACTGTAGCCGGTCATGTTGACTGGCCAAAGTAATTTTAGCTCTGTCACGTCTCGTTTCTGATCGGTCAGGATATTTATGCAAAAATCAAGTACATGTAATGTGAGCCAAATTAAACCCACAAATAGAGTTTGTTTGTTCCAGTCACTGCTAGACCATTTAAAAATTGGCTTAATATTTTTCTGAACGGATTTAACCCCAGTCACTCGAATGCCATTCCTATTGATCTTGAACGTATGACAAACAGCAAGCGAATGGTCTTTAGTCGTTCGAACAGATACATGTATGCATTGGTGTATGTTTTCATTAGAGGTCATAATAAAAAAGAGATTTAAAACTCTCAGATTTACAGTTGGGGATTTGATTGTTTATTCAAGAATGAACAACGTGACCGTCTCAACATGACATGACTGGTCAACATGACCGGCAAGTGAAGTTTTTGGCCAGTCAAGTCACCATTCTGGCCAGACATTGCCCGTTGACCGGCCATTATTTTGAGCCCTGAATATTCATCAATCAAACAGATCTTATATCTACAAATGTAGCTACTGTGTGACAAAAACTTTGCATCTCTGATTGGAAGGCACTGAATGTCAGAGGATGTAGAAGAACTAAACTCAAAATGTGTGGCAGTAAATATTCAATGTTCACTATCTTCTACATCGTAATATTCATGCACAATAAATCAAACTCCTATCAAACAATGTTTAAATAATAAGTCAAGTTATTTGCAGGCACAATTTGATTGTTTCTTACACGCACTTATGCTCTATTGGTGGACAAAGGTACAGCTGATGTCATGAATGTTTGTTTTTGTTTCTTTGTTATGTATTACGAAGCAGATAGATTCTACGTTGTCATGCATCTGTTCAGTAATAGATCACAGAAGACATCAAAATGTGGTAAGAACATCAGTAACACACGCCTGAAAAATTCACAGATTCTGTGACACACTCTGGTAATGTGTTATGTGAATATTTTTGTAAAATAAATGTACAGCTGTAACAGGTCTCTAAAATGCTGTCTGGTCATCCCAGGGTAAGGCAATCCATTGAAATTGATCCATAAATTGATATAAATCAATAAATTGAAATTAACGTAAGTGTTATCAGTGCTATCAATCAATTGAAAGAAATTCATACTCACATGCTAGAGAAGTTTCAAGTTATCAATTTGATTTTACCAAATTTATCAGTCATTAGAGAATCAATTGAAAGTTGGCCTCTCTTTGTTAGTTCACATAAACTGTAGAAAAATTGTGTCCCTCAACACAATGTTTGATTGTAACTTTTTTATGTAGATTTCAAAGGCACTACCAAAGACCCCCAAAACATAGTCCCCGATACATGTATGCCAGCAAAATATTCTGTTTACAAGATACAATGTTATGTTTTTATGCAATTGTATTCATGATTTCATATTTCACTTTATATCTTTTGTTCATTTCTTCAATATTAAATGTTGCTTAAAAGATAAGCTAGTATCAGCAAAATTGATAATGCTTATTGAAAATTTGATCACAATCGATTACTCCTGACGAATTCTTTTATTGATTTCTGATATCATTGACTAATTCCTATTGATTGTTATGAAATAATCGATTGACTATACTGAGTCGTCCAAGACAAGTAGATTTTCCTGCCTGGGCAAGTTACTCTTCCTTTTTTTTTTTCAAGTCCTGTGTAGTTTTCATGACAGTTTGAGGTACATGTATACCTCTTTATTAAGTATCGTGGTGTTTTTTTTTGTGAAAGAAAATTTCACAACATTTAGCTTACTATCAGCACCAGTGGGTGCAATGTCCATGTACAGTTGTGTAGCATATTGTAACTTGCATGTAGGTACAACTGTAGATACTTGAGTAACTTCAGAATACTTACACTAGCATAAGAGAAATTTCTCTGCTGAAGATGGCACATTACATTTTAGCTTACTAGCATTCACATCAGAGGGCAACATAACCTTACAAGAGAATGCATCAGCCAATAAGCCAATAACAAATGTCGCATGCTCATACTCGGTTATCGAGAACAGATAATAACAGACAATAAAGCCCTTTATGCACAGCAGGTAAACATCAACAAAGTCGATTCCACAAGCAATGTAACTTCTCCTTGATAATGACACATTCACAACCAAAGGCAAAACGAAATGTATACATGTACGTATCTTGACGTTACTTTACTCTACTCGTTCAAATTATGCAAAACTTGCTTACCTGTTGTTGTTCCCTGTGATCGCTATCTTCAGATTCTGGGTAAGGGAAAACTTTGCCTTGAAACCGTGCACGATGACGAAGCGAAGGTAGAGTGGATTTTGGCCCCTAAAACAGAGCTCGAGTTCGATGCAGGTTCCAACGAACTGCCAAACATGGCGGGAGAACCGAGAGGACGTGGTACCTAACATGAAGACCGCTGATTCCTGTTTGTTGGAGATCGGGCACTCACAAGGCTGGTATGCTCTTGCAAAGGGACTGGGAAAACAGTGACGGCAATGAAAGCACAGAACGGTAGAAATCACCAAAAAAACAAAACAAAACAAAACAAAAAAACAAAATGTCATTTTGGGTACCGAAAAAAAGTCAGCTATCATTTTCGGAAAGGCGATAAGTCCTAACGTTTTCGGGAAATGGACAAAAAAGCCCTAATAAGTACGAGATACACAAGCTCCTCTAGAATAACCGAACAGATAAATTTTTTTTTGCGCAACCTAAAATTAACCTACAGAGCTTTGAAAGTACACCAGATAGCCTAAAACAGCGTTTCAAAGCATTGGAGAGAAAACGGTCGTTGGGCCGGCTGTGTCCCTTATGGTTCCCTGCCTAACTTAACTCGCGTCAGTTCAAACTCGGTCACCGGGGCTCTTTCCGTCTTGAGCTCACACAACACGTGACGCTTTCATGGTCCTTCATGAATAAATACGTACGTGTCCGAGAATTAATTTTTCTCTTTTCTAGAGACGTAAGCTTGGGACGCCTGCATGTGCAGTAACAATTCTAGTTTTATTTTGTCGTTGTGGATGCGCGGAAAGTTCACAAGAAGACAGCTTAGTGCGGTGTCGATCAATGCAGCGATTTAGTTTGGTGCATACCTTCTAACCCAACTTCAATTTAAAGCAAACTATAGCACACACTTGGATTTTAGAGAAGTTCAAATGCTTCAACGTAAAAGGCACCTTAATGGAGGCTTCACGGTAGGTTTACGGAGCTTTAGGGCGGTGTTACATTTTAACTTTACGGGCCTTTAAAAGGTCCCATTTATATGTTCTCGGTTACCCGAGACAACTCTTCCTCTCTCCACCCCCCCCCCCCCGTCCCCCCAAGTTTAACCTGGCCGGGGTAACTTTTCATTTATTTCTTTGCAAAATCCAACCAACCGTTTACAAGAGGATAGCGAACCTGTCGGTAACTTGGAATTTACATCATTTCAACAGTCTCCGTTGGTTGAACCGTTACACCAGAGTTATATTAAATAAGCCCACTTTTCCGTTACATGGTTTTTGCAGGGTTTAGGCAGGCCTTCTCTTAAATTTAGATCTTTTTGTTCTAAGAGTCTCCATTTTATATTAACATGGTCTTAACAGTTTTTCGAAAAGCCCCCATTATCTCATTTAGATTGTTTTCACAGCCTTTGTAAGGTCCCCCTTTTTAATTTACATGTTTTTAACAGGCTATTTACAGCCCCCCACTGCACCCGTGCAACTTCTAGGTTTTCCATTTACATGGTTTTTACATGTTTCTTACAGGCCCCCTTTTTTTCATTGACATGGTTTTCATATGTTCCTTACAGGCCCCCTTTTTTTA
This sequence comes from Orbicella franksi, assembly GCF_964199315.1. Taxonomy (NCBI): domain Eukaryota; kingdom Metazoa; phylum Cnidaria; class Anthozoa; order Scleractinia; family Merulinidae; genus Orbicella; species Orbicella franksi. The sequence goes on from NC_138151.1 coordinate 1,149,816, forward strand.
TTGACATGGTTTTTACATGTTTCTTACAGGCCCCCTTTTTTCATTTACATGGTTTTTACATGTTTCTTACAGGCCCCTTTTTTTCATTTACATGGTTTTTACATGTTTCTTACAGGCCCCCTTTTTTCATTTACATGGTTTTTACAGGGTTACAAACATAACATTTCCAGACTTTTTACAGCATTCGCTTGAATTATTTACACGTTTCTTACATGGTTTAGCAAAGCAATTTACATGTTTTTTACAAAGGCAGATACTGTAAAAGTGCGTAAAATATTTTACAGGTTTTTACATGTTCTTCAAATGATCATTGTTGACAAAAACAATGTAAATCACTATTTACAGAAAATTAACATGCTGTACTAAAAGCTGTAAATTTCCTGTAAATCTATTTTACAAAACCCTCACATGTAAATTGTAATTTACAAAGAATATAAATCAATATTTCCATGCTGTAAATTAAAATTGACATGTCCATGTTAATTTTCAACTTTTCCAGTGATCACGATGCCCCTAAAGTGGTCTCGGCTACTCTTTCTGTTTTAAAGTGAAGTGGGGCTATATTTCGGGCCAGAAGCCCGAAAGTGAGCGTTCAAAAAGTTTTGCTGTGTCCATTTCACTGCAAACCAAGGCCATCAGGGGTTAGTTTAGAGTCCCCGGGACTGAAAAATATTGCCCAAGTTCCGGGGAATCGAACCGAAGTTGATAAAAATCACGATGCGCGAAATGCGGTATCGGCTACTGTTTCAGTCTTAAAATGAAGTGGGGCTATATTTCGGCCCAGAAGCCCGAAAGTGAGCATTCAAAAAGTTTTGCTGTGTTCTTTGACTGAAAAACAAGGCCATCAGGAGTTAGTTTACCGTCCCTGGGACTGGAAAATATTCCCCAAGTTCCGGTAAATCGAGCTGAAGTTGGTCAAAATCACGATGCTCCCAAAGCGGTCTCGGCTACCCTTTCAGTCTTAAAGTGAAGTGGGGCTATATTTCTGTCCAGAAGCTCGAAAGTGAGCGTTCAAAAAGTTTTGCTGTGTCCATTTCACTGCAAAACAAGGCCATCAGGACTTAGGTTAGCGTCCAAGGGACTGGAAAATGTTCCCCAAGTTCCGGGAGATCCACCCGAAGTTTGTCAAAATCACAATGCGCGTAAGGTGGTCTCGGTTACTCTTTAAGTCTTAAAGTAAAGTGCGGCTTTCTTTCGGCCAGGAAGCTCGAAGGTGAGCGTTCAAAAAGTTTTGCTGTGTCCATTTCACTGCAAACCAAGGCCATCAGGAGTTACTTTAGAGTTCCTGGGACTGGAAAATATCCCCCAAGTTGCGGGAGATCCACCCGAAGTTTGTCAAAATCACAATGCGCGTAAGGTGGTCTCGGTTCCTCTTTAAGTCTTAAAGTAAAGTGGGGCTTTATTTCGGCCAGGAAGCTCGAAGGTGAGCGTTCAAAAAGTTTTCCTCTGTCCATTTCACTGAAAACCAAGGCCATCACGAGTTAGTTTAGAGTTCCTGGGACTGGAAAATATCCCCCAAGTTCCGGAATATCGACCCGAAGTTTGTCAAACTCACGATGCGAGCAAGGCGGTCTCGGCTACTCTTTCAGTCTTAAGTGAAGTGGGGCTATATTTTGGCCCAGAATCTCCAAAGTGTGCTTTCAAAAAATTGTGCTGTGTCCATTTCAATGCAAACCAAGGCCATCAGGAGTTAGTTTAGAGTCCCCGGGACTGGAAAATATCCCCCAAGTCCCGGGAATTCGAGCCGAAGTTGATCAAATTCATGATGCGCGTAACGTGGTCTCGGCTACTGTTTCAGTCTTAAAGTCAAGTGTGCCTATATTTGGGCCCACAAGCTAGAAAGTGAGCGTTCAAAAAGTTTTGCTGTGTCCATTTCACTTCAAAACAAGGCCATCAGGACTTAGTTTAGCGTCCAAGGGAGTGGAAAATATTCCGCGAATTCCGGCAAATCGAGCCAAAGATGCTCAAAGTCACGATGCGCGTAAGGCGGTCTCGGCTACTCGTTTACTCCGAAAATGAAGTGGGGCTATATTTCGGTTCTACAAGCTCGACACCGAGCGTGCTCTCCTTTTACCTGTGTCCATTTCACTAAGAACTAAGTCCATCAGGAGATAGTTTAGAATCCTCGAGACTGGAAGCTATCCTCCAAGTTTCGGCAAATTGAGCCATACTTTCTTAAAATTACGATAAGCGTACCGCAGTTTCGTTTACTCTTTCAGTCTTAAAATGAACTGGGGCTACATTTCGGCCTAGAAGCTCGACACCGAGCGTGCGATCCTGTTACCTGTGAGCATTTTACTGAAAACTCAGGCCATCAAGAGTTAGGGTAGAGTCCCCGGGACTGGAAACTATCCCCCAAGTTTTGGCAGATCGAGCCATAGTGGCTAAAAATTTCGATGCGCTTAATGGGGTTTCGTGTACACTTTCAGTCTTAAAATAAAGTGGGGCTATATTTCGGCCTACAACCTGGAAACCTACCGTGCGCCCCTTTTACCTGTGTCCATTTCACTAAAAACCAAGGCATTCAGGAGTTACTTTAGAGCTTCCGGGACTGAAAAATATCCCCCAAGTGCCAGGAAATCAAGCCGAAGTTCGACAAAATTACCATGCGCGTAAGACGGTCTCGGCTACTCTTTCAGTCTTAAAGTGAAGTGGGGCTATATTTCGGCCCAGAAGCTCGAAAGTAAACGTTCAAAGAGTTTGGCTGTGTCCATTTCACTGAAAACCAAGGCCATCAGGAATTAGTTTAGAGTGACCGGGACTGGGAATTATCTCCCAAGTTCCGGGAAATCGAGCCGATGTAGCCCAAAATCACGATGCGCGTAAGGCGGTCTCGGCTAGTCTTTCAGTCTTAAAGTGAAGTAGGGCTATGCTTCGGCCAAGAAGCTTAAACGTGAGCGTTCGAAAAGTTGTGCTGTGTCCATTTCACTGCAAACCAAGGCAATCAGGAGTTAGTTTAGAGTCCCCGGTACCGGAAAATATCCCCCATTTCCCGGGAAATCGAGCCAAAGTTGGTCAAAATCACGATGCGCGTAAGGCGGTCCCGCTTACTCTTTCATTCTTAAAGTGAACTGAGACAATCTTTCCGCCTAGAAGCTGGAAAGTGAGCGTTCAAAAAGTTGTGCTGTGTCCATTTCACTCCAGAGCAACGCCGTCAGGAGTTACTTTATAGTCCGCGGGACTGGAAAATATCCCCCAAGTTCCGGGAAATCGAGCCGAAGTTGGTCAAAATTACGATGGGCGTAACGCGGTCTCGGCTACTCTTTCACTCTTAAAGTAAAGTGGAGCTATATTTCGGCCCAGAATCTCAAAAGTGAGCGTTCAAAAAGCTTTGCTGTGTCTATTCTACCGCAGACCAAGGAAGTCGGGGGTCAGTTTAGAGTCCCCGGCACTGGAAAATATCCCCCAAGTTCCGGGAATTTTAACCGAAGTTGGTCAAAATCACGACGCGCGTACGGCGGTCTCGGCTACTCTTTCAGTCTTAAAGTGAAGTGGGGCAATATTTCGGCGCAGAAGCTCGAAACTGAGTGTTTAAAAAGTTTTGCTGTGTCCATTTCACTGCAAAATAAGGCCATCACGACTTAGTTTAGCGTCCAAGGCACTGGAAATATCCCCCAAGTTACGGGAAATCCACCCGAAGTTAGTCAAAATCACGATGCGCTTAAGGGGGTCTCGGCTACTCTTTCAGTCTTAAGGTAAAGTGGGCTTAGATTTAACTCCAGAAGCTCGAAAGTAAGGGTTGAAAAATTTTTGTCTCTATTTCACTCACATCTTAGACAATCAGGAGTGAGTTTAGAGACTTTGGGACTGGAAAATATCTCCCAAGTTTCGCCAGATCGAGCCGAAGATCCTCAAAATCACAATGTGCGTAAGGCGCTCCCGCCTACTTTTTCAGACTTAAAAAGAACTACGGCTATATTTCGGCCAGCAAGCTCGAAAGAGCGCGTTCAAAAAGTGTTCCTGTGTCCATTTCACTGGAAACCAAGGCCATCAAGAGTTAGTTTAGTGTTCCCGGAACTGGAAAATATCCCCCTTTTAGCGGGAAATCCAGCCGAAGTATCCCAAAATAACGATGCGCGTAAGGCGGTCTCGGCTACTCTTTCAGTCTTAGAGGTAAGTGGGGCTATTTTTCGACCCATAAGCTCGAAAGTGAGCGTTCAAAAAGTTTTGCTGTGTCCATTTAACTGCAAACTAAGGCCATCGGAAGTTAGTTTAGCTTCCCCGGGAATTGAAAATATTCGCCAACTTCCGGGAAATCGAGCCGAAGTTGGTCAAAATTACGATGCGCGTAAGGCGGTCTCGGCTACTCTTTCAGTCTTAAAGTGAAGTAGGGCTATATTTCGGCCGAGAACCTCAAAAGTGAGCGTTCAAAAAGTATTGCTGTATCCATTTCAATGCAAACCAAGGCCATCAGGGGTTACTTAAGAGTCCTCGGGACTGGAAAATATCCTCCAAGTTCCGGTAAATCGAGCCGAAGTTGGTCAAAATCACGATGTGCGTAAGGTGGTCTCGGCTACTCCTTCAGTCTTAAAGTGAAGTGGGGCAATATTTCGGCCCAGAAGCTCGAAAGTGAGTGTTTCAAAAGTTTTCCTCTGTCACTTTCAGTGCAAACCAAGGCCATCAGAAGTTAGTTTAGAGACCCCGGGACTGGAGATTATCCCCCAAGTCCCGGGAATTCGAGCCGAAGTTGATCAAATTCATGATGCGCGTAACGCGGTCTCGGCTACTGTGTCAGTCCTAAAGCTAAGTGTGGCTATATTTGGGCCCACAAGCTAGAAAGTGAGCGTTCAAAAACTTTTGTTGTGTCCATTTTACTTCGAAAGAAGGCCATCAGGACTTAGTTTAGCGTCCAAGGGACTGCAAAATATCCCCCAAGTTCCGGGAAATCCATTTCAAGTTCGTCAAAATTGCGATGCGCGTAAGGCGGTCTCATCTACTCTTTCAGTCTTAAAGTAAAGTGGGGCTATATTTCTCCCCAGAAGCTCCAAAGTTGTGCTCTGTCCATTTCACTGAAAACCAAGGCCATCAGGACTTACCTGAGAGTCCCTTTGACTGGAATATATCCTCCAAGTTTCGGGAAATAAACGCGAAATTGGTCAAAATCACGATTCGCTCAAGACGGTCTCGCCTACTCTTTCAGTCCTAAAGTAAAATGGGGCTCTATTTCGGCCCAGAAGCTCGAGAGTGAGCGTTCAAAAGCTTTCGCTGTGTCCATTTCACTGCCAACCAAGGCAAGCAGGAGTTAGTTGAGAGTCCCCGGGACTGGAAAATATCCCCCAAGTTCCGGGAAATCAACGCGAAGTTTGTCAAAATCACCATGCGCTTAAGGCGGTCTCGGCTACTCTTTCAGTGTTAAAGTAATGGGGGGCTATATTTTGGCCCAGAAGCTCGAAATTGAACGTTCAAAAAATTTTGCTGGCTCCAATTTACTGCAAACCAAGGCCATCAGGAATTAGTTTACAGTCCTCAGAACTGGAATATATCCCCTTAGTTCCGGCAAATCGAGCCGAAGTTGCTCAAAATCACGATGCACGTAAGGCGGTCTCGGCTACTCTTTCAGTCTTCAAGTGAAGTGGGGTTCTATTTCGGTCCAGAAGCTCGAAAGTATGCGTTCAAAAACTTTTTTCTGTTTCCGTTTCACTGCAAACCAAGACCAGCACGAGTTAGTTTAGAGTCCCCGGGACTGGAAAATATTTCGCAAGTTCCGGGAAATCGAGCCGAAGTTGATCAAAATCACGATGCGCGAAACGTGGTTTCGGCTACTGTTTCAGTCTTAAAGTGAAGTATGGCTATATTTCGGCTCACAAGCTCGAAAGTGATCGTTCAAAAAGCTTTGCTGTGTCCATTTTACTGCAAAACAAGGCCATCGGCACCTAGTTTAGCGTCCAAGGGACTGGAAAATATCCCCCAAGTTCTGGGAAATCCACTCGAAGTTTGTCAAAATCAGGATGCGCGTCAGGCGGTCTCGGCTTTCAGTAATAAAGTAAAGTGGGCTATATTTCGGCCCAGAAGCTTGAAGGTGAGCGTTCAAAAAGTTTTGCTGTCTCTATTTCACTGCAAACCAAGGCGATCAAGAGTTAGTTTATAGTCCCTGGGACTGGAAAATATCACCCAAGTTCCGGAATATCGACCCGAAGTTGGTCAAAATCACGATGCGCGGACGCCGGTCTCGGCTACTCTTTAAGTTGTAAGTGATGTGGGACTATATTTCGGCCTAGAAGCTCGAAAGTGTGCGTTCAAAAACTTGTGCTGTGTGAATTTCACTGCAAACTATGGCCATCAGGAGTTAGTTTAGAGTCCCCGGGACTGGAAAATATTCCCCAAATTCCAGGAAAGCGAGCAGAAGTTGATCAAAATCACGATGCGCGTAACGCGGTCTCGGCTACTCTTTCAGTCTTAAAGTGAAGTGTGGCTATATTTAGGCCATTAAGTGAGCGTTCAAAAAGTTTTGCTGTGTCCATTTCACTGCAAACCAAGGCCATCAGGAGTTAGTTTAGAGTCCCCGGGCCTGGAAAATATTCTCCAAGTTCCAGGAAATGGTGCCGAAGTTGATGAAAATTACGATGCGCGTAACGGGCTCTCGGCTATTCTTTCAGTCTTAAATTTAAGTAGGGCTATATTTCGGCCCTGAAGCTCGAAGGTGAGCGTTCAGAATGTTTTGCTGTGTTCATTAAACTGCAAACCAAGGCCATCGGGAGTTAGTTTAGCGTCCCCGGGACTTTAAATTATTCGCCAACTTCCGGGAAATCGAGCAAAAGTGGCCCAAAATCACGATGCGCGTAAGGCGGTCTCGGCTACTCTTTCAGTCTTAAAATTAAGGGGGGCTATATTTCGACCTAGAAGCTCGAGACCAGGCGTGCGCTAATTTTACCTGTGTCCATTTCACTGACATCTTAGGCCATCAGGAGGTAGCTTAGGGTCCTTGGGACTGGAAAATATTTCCCAAATTCTGGGAGATTGAGCCAAAGTTGCTCAAAATCACGATGCGCGTAAGGCTGTCTGGGCAACTCTTTCAGTCTTAAAATGAAGTGGGGCTATATTTCGGCCGACAAGCTCAACACCGAGCGTGCGCTCCTTTTGCCTGTGTACATATTACTGAAAACTAAGTTCATCAGGAGTTAGCATAGAGTCCTCGGGACTGGAAAATATTCCCCGAATTCCAACAAATCAAGCCAAAGATGCTCAAAGTCACGATGCGCGTAAGGCGGTCTCGGCTACTTGTTTACTCGGAAAATGAAGTGGGGCTATATTTCGGTTCTACAAGTTTGACACCGAGCGTGCTCTCCTTTTACCTGTGTCCATTTCCCTAAGAACTAAGTCCATCAGGAGATAGTTTAGAATCCTCGAGACTGGAAGCTATCCTCCAAGTTTCGGCAAATTGAGCCATACTTTCTTAAAATTACGATGAGCGTACGGCAGTTTCGTTTACTCTTTCAGTCTTAAAATGAACTGGGGCTACATTTCGGCCTAGAAGCTCGACACCGAGCGTGCGCTCCTGTTACCTGTGACCATTTTACTGAAAACTAAGGCCATCAAGAGTTAGGGTAGAGTCCCCGGGACTGGAAAATATCCCCCAAGTTTTGGCAGATCGAGCCATAGTGGCTAAAAATTTCGATGCGCTTAATGCGGTTTCGTGTACACTTTCAGTCTTAAAATAAAGTGGGGCTATATTCCGGCCTACAACCTGGAAACCTAGCGTGCGCCCCTTTTACCTGTGTCCATTTCACTAAAAACCAAGGCATTCAGGAGTTAGTTTAGAGCTTCCGGGACTGGAAAATATCCCCCAAGTGCCAGGAAATCAAGCCGAAGTTCGACAAAATTACCATGCGCGTAAGGCGGTCCCGGCAACTCTTTCAGTCTTAAAGTGAAGTGGAGCTATATTTCGGCCCAGAAGCTCAAAAGTGAGCGTTCAAAAAGTTGTGTTGTGTCCATTTTACGGCAGACCAAGGACGTCGGGGGTAAGTTTAGAGAGACCGGGACTGGAAAATATCCCCCAAGTTGCGGGAATTTTAACCGAAGTTGGTCAAAATCACGACGCGCGTACGGCGGTCTCGGCTACTCTTTCAGTCTTAAAGTGAAGTGGGGCAATATTTCGGCGCAGAAGCTCGAAACTGAGTGTTTAAAAAGTTTTGCTGTGTCCATTTCACTGCAAAATAAGGCCATCACGACTTAGTTTAGCGTCCAAGGCACTGGAAATATCCCCCCAAGTTACGGGAAATCCACCCGAAGTTAGTCAAAATCACGATGCGCTTAAGGGGGTCTCGGCTACTCTTTCAGTCTTAAGGTAAAGTGGGCTTAGATTTAACTCCAGAAGCTCGAAAGTAAGGGTTGAAAAATTTTTGTCTCTATTTCACTCACATCTTAGACAATCAGGAGTGAGTTTAGAGACTTTGGGACTGGAAAATATCTCCCAAGTTTCGCCAGATCGAGCCGAAGATCCTCAAAATCACAATGCGCGTAAGGCGCTCCCGCCTACTCTTTCAGTCTTAAAAAGGAGTAGGGCTATATTTCGGCCAGCAAGCTCGAAAGTGCGCGTTCAAAAGGTGTTCCTGTGTCCATTTCACTGGAAAGCAAGGCCATCAGGAGTTAGTTTAGAGTCCCCGGAACTGGAAAATATCCCCCTATTTGCGGGAAATCCAGCCGGAGTATCCCAAAATTACGATGCGCGTAAGGCGGTCTCGGCTACTCTTTCAGTCTTAAAGTGAACTTGGGCTATATTTCGACCCATAAGCTCGAATGTGAGCGTTCGAAAAGTTTTGCTGTGTCCATTTAACTGCAAACTAAGGCCATCGGAAGTTAGTTTAGCTTCCCCGGGAATTGAAAATATTCGCCAACTTCCGGGAAATCGAGCCGAAGTTGGTCAAAATTACGATGCGCGTAAGGCGGTCTCGGCTACTCTTTCAGTCTTAAAGTAAAGTAGGGCTATATTTCGGCCGAGAAGCTCGAAAGTGAGCGTTCAAAAAAATGTGCTGTGTCCATTTCACTGCAAACCAAGGCCATCAGCAGTTAGTTTAGAGTCCCCGGGACTGGAATATATCCCCGAAGTTCCGGGAAATCCAACGGAAGTTGGTCAAAATCACGATGCGCGTAGGACGGTCTCGGCTACTCTTTCAGTCTTAAAGTAAAGTGGGGCTATATTTCGGCCCAGAAGCTCGAAAGTGACCCGTTAAAAAGTTACGCTTTCTGCATTTAACTGCAAACCAAGGCCATCAGGAGTTAGTTTAAAGTCCCCTGGACTGGAAAATATAGCCCAAGTTCCGGGAAATCGAGCTGAACTTGGTCAAAATCACGATGCTCGTAAGGCGGTCTCGGCTACTATTTCAGTCTTAAAGTGAAATACGGTTGTATTTCGGCCGAGAAGCTCGAAACTGAGCGTTCAAAAAGTTTTCCTGCGTCCATTTCACTGCAAACCAAGGCCATCAGGAGTTAGTTTAGAGTCCCCGGGAGTTGAAAATATCGCCAAAATTCCAGAAAATCGAGCAGAAGTTGCTCAAAATCACGATGCGCGTAAGGCGGTCTCGCTTCCTCTTTCAGTCTTAAAGTGAAGTGGGGCTATATTTCATCCCAGAAGCTCGAAAAGAAGCCTTCAAAAAGTGTTACTATGTTCATTTCACTGCAAACCAAGGCCATCAGGAGATAGTTTAGACTCCTCGGGACTGGAAAATATCGCCGAAGTTCGGGGAAATCGAGCCGAATTTTGTCAAAATCACGATGCGCGTCAGGCGGTCTCGGCTACTCTTTCATTCTTAAAGTTAACTGGGGCTATATTTCGGCCGAGAACCTAGAAAGTGAAAGTTCAAAAAGTTTGCTGTGTTCATTTCACTGCAAACCAAGGCCATCAGGAGTTAGTTTAGACTCTTCGGGACTGGAAAATATCGTCCAAGCTCGGGGAAATCGAGCCGAATTTTGTCAAAATCACGATGCGCGAAAGGCGGTCTCGGCTATTCTTTCATTCTTTAAAGTGAACTGGGGTTATATTTCGGCCGAGAAGCTAGAAAGTGAAAGTTCAAAAAGTTTTCCTGTGTTCATTTCACTGCAAACTAAGGCCATCAGGAGTTAGTTTAGACTCCTCGGGACTGGAAAATATCGCCCAACCTCGGGGAAATCGAGCCGAATTTTGTCAAAATCACGATGCGCGTAAGGCGGTCTCGGCTACTCTTTCATTTTTAAAGTGAACTGGGGCTATATTTCGGCCGAGAAGCTAGAAAGTGAAAGTTCGAAAAGTTTTGCTGTGTTCATTTCACTGCAAACCATGGCCATCAGGAGTTAGTTTAGACTCCTCGGGACTGGAAAATATCGCCCAAGTTCGGGGAAATCGAGCCGAATTTTGTCAAAATCACGATGCGCGTCAGGCGGTCTCGGCTACTCTTTCATTCTTAAAGTTAACTGGGGCTATATTTCGGCCGAGAACCTAGAAAGTGAAAGTTCAAAAAGTTTGCTGTGTTCATTTCACTGCAAACCAAGGCCATCAGGAGTTAGTTTAGACTCTTCGGGACTGGAAAATATCGTCCAAGCTCGGGGAAATCGAGCCGAATTTTGTCAAACCACGATGCGCGAAAGGCGGTCTCGGCTATTCTTTCATTCTTTAAAGTGAACTGGGGCTATATTTCGGCCGAGAAGCTAGAAAGTGAAAGTTCAAAAAGTTTTCCTGTGTTCATTTCACTGCAAACTAAGGCCATCAGGAGTTAGTTTAGACTCCTCGGGACTGGAAAATATCGCCCAACCTCGGGGAAATCGAGCCGAATTTTGTCAAAATCACGATACGCGTAAGGCGGTCTCGGCTACTCTTTCATTTTTAAAGTGAACTGGGGCTATATTTCGGCCGAGAAGCTAGAAAGTGAAAGTTCGAAAAGTTTTGCTGTGTTCATTTCACTGCAAACCATGGCCACCAGGAGTTAGTTTAGACTCCTCGGGACTGGAAAATATCGCCCAAGTTCGGGGAAATCGGGCCGAATTTTGTCCAAATCACGATGCGCGTAAGCCGGTCTCGACTACTCTTTGATTCTTAAAGTTAACTGGGGCTATATTTCGGCCAAGAAGCTCGAAAGTGAAAGTTCAAAAAGTTTTGCTGTGTTCATTTCACTGCAGACCAAGGCCATCAGGAGTTAGTTTAGACTCCTCGGGACTGGAAAATATCGCCCAACCTCGGGGAAATCGAGCCGAATTTTGTCAAAATCACGATGCGCGTCCGGCGGTCTCGGCTACTCTTTCATTCTTAAAGTGAACTGGGGCTATATTTCGGCCGAGAAGCTAGAAAGTGAAAGTTCAAAGAGTTTTGCTGTGTTCATTTCACTGGAAACCAAGGTCATCAGGAGTTAGTTTAGACTCCTCGGGACTGGAAAATATCGCCCAACCTCGGGGAAATCGAGCCGAATTTTGTCAAAATCACGATGCGCGAAAGGCGGTCTCGGCTATTCTTTCATTCTTTAAAGTGAACTGGGGCTATATTTCGGCCGAGAAGCTAGAAAGTGAAAGTTCAAAAAGTTTTCCTGTGTTCATTTCACTGCAAACTAAGGCCATCAGGAGTTAGTTTAGACTCCTCGGGACTGGAAAATATCGCCCAACCTCGGGGAAATCGAGCCGAATTTTGTCAAAATCACGATACGCGTAAGGCGGTCTCCGCTACTCTTTCATTTTTAAAGTGAACTGGGGCTATATTTCGGCCGAGAAGCTAGAAAGTGAAAGTTCGAAAAGTTTTGCTGTGTTCATTTCACTGCAAACCATGGCCATCAGGAGTTAGTTTAGACTCCTCGGGACTGGAAAATATCGCCCAAGTTCGGGGAAATCGAGCCGAATTTTGTCAAAATCACGATGCGCGTCAGGCGGTCTCGGCTACTCTTTCATTCTTAAAGTTAACTGGGGCTATATTTCGGCCGAGAACCTAGAAAGTGAAAGTTCAAAAAGTTTGCTGTGTTCATTTCACTGCAAACCAAGGCCATCAGGAGTTAGTTTAGACTCTTCGGGACTGGAAAATATCGTCCAAGCTCGGGGAAATCGAGCCGAATTTTGTCAAACCACGATGCGCGAAAGGCGGTCTCGGCTATTCTTTCATTCTTTAAAGTGAACTGGGGCTATATTTCGGCCGAGAAGCTAGAAAGTGAAAGTTCAAAAAGTTTTCCTGTGTTCATTTCACTGCAAACTAAGGCCATCAGGAGTTAGTTTAGACTCCTCGGGACTGGAAAATATCGCCCAACCTCGGGGAAATCGAGCCGAATTTTGTCAAAATCACGATACGCGTAAGGCGGTCTCGGCTACTCTTTCATTTTTAAAGTGAACTGGGGCTATATTTCGGCCGAGAAGCTAGAAAGTGAAAGTTCGAAAAGTTTTGCTGTGTTCATTTCACTGCAAACCATGGCCACCAGGAGTTAGTTTAGACTCCTCGGGACTGGAAAATATCGCCCAAGTTCGGGGAAATCGGGCCGAATTTTGTCCAAATCACGATGCGCGTAAGCCGGTCTCGACTACTCTTTGATTCTTAAAGTTAACTGGGGCTATATTTCGGCCAAGAAGCTCGAAAGTGAAAGTTCAAAAAGTTTTGCTGTGTTCATTTCACTGCAGACCAAGGCCATCAGGAGTTAGTTTAGACTCCTCGGGACTGGAAAATATCGCCCAACCTCGGGGAAATCGAGCCGAATTTTGTCAAAATCACGATGCGCGTCCGGCGGTCTCGGCTACTCTTTCATTCTTAAAGTGAACTGGGGCTACATTTCGGCCGAGAAGCTAGAAAGTGAAAGTTCAAAGAGTTTTGCTGTGTTCATTTCACTGGAAACCAAGGTCATCAGGAGTTAGTTTAGACTCCTCGGGACTGGAAAATATCGCCCAACCTCGGGGAAATCGAGCCGAATTTTGTCAAAATCACGATGCGCGTAAGGCGGTCTCGGCTACTCTTTCATTCTTAAAGTGAACTGGGGCTATTTTTCGGCCGAGTAGCTAGAAAGTGAAAGTTCGAAAAGTTTTGCTGTGTTCATTTCACTGCAAACCATGGCCATCAGGAGTTAGTTTAGACTCCTCGGGACTGGAAAATATCGCCCAACTTCGGGGAAATCGAGCCGAATTTTGTCAAAATCACGATGCGCGTAAGCCGGTCTCGACTACTCTTTGATTCTTAAAGTTAACTGGGGCTATACTTCGGCCAAGAAGCTAGAAAGTGAGCGTTCAAAAAGTTTTGCTGTGTTCATTTCACTGGAGACCAAGGCCATCAGGAGTTAGTTTAGACTCCTCGGGACTGGAAAATATCGCCCAAGTTCGGAGAAATCGAGCCGAATTTTGTCAAAATCACGATGCGCGTAAGGCGGTCTCGGCTACTCTTTCATTCTTAAAGTGAACTGGGGCTACATTTCGGCCGAGAAGCTAGAAAGTGAAAGTTCAAAAAGTTTTGCTGTGTCCATTTCACCGCAAACCAAGCCACATCAGCAGATTGTTTGCAGTCTCCGGGCCATCAAAATATCCCCCAACTCCCGGGAAATCGAGCCGAAGTTTTTCAAAATCACGATGCGCGTAAAGCAGTCTCGGCTACTCTTTTAGTCTTAAAGTGACGTGGCTGTATATTTCGGCCCAGAAGCTCGAAAGTGAGCGTTCAAACAGTTTTGCTCTCTCAATTTAACTGAAAACCAAGGCCATCATGAGTTAGTTTAGAGTCCCTTAAGTTCTGGCAACTCAAGCCGAAGTTGGTCAAAATCACGATGCTATTGGTCTCGACTACTCTTTGAATCTTAGAGTTAACTGGGGCTATATTTCGGCCGACAAGCTCCAAAGTGGGCGTTCAAAAAGTTATGCTCTGCGCATTTCAGTGCAAACCAAGGCATTCAGGAGTTACTTTAGAGCCCGCGGAAATGGAATATATCCCCCAAGTTCCGGGAAACCGACCCGAAGTTGGTCAAAATCACGATTTGCGCAAGACGCTCTCGGCTACTCTTTCAGTCTTAAAGTAAAGTGGGGCTATATTTCTGTCCAGAAGCTCGAGAGTGAGCGTTCAAAAAGTTGTGCTGTGTCCATTTCACTGAAAACCAAGACAATCAGAAGTTAGTTTAGAGTCCCCGGGACTGGAAAATATCCCCCACGTTCCGCCAAATCGAGCCGCAGTCGGTCAAAATCACGTTGCGCTTAAGGCGGTGTCGGCTACTCCTTCAGTCTTAAAGAGAAGTGGGGCTCTATTTCGGCCCACAAGCTCAAAGCTCAAAAAAAATTACTGTGTCTATTTCACTGCAAACCAAGGTTATCAGGAGTTAGTTTAGAGTCCCCGGGAGTGGAATGTATTTCCGAAGTTCCAGAAAATCGAGAAGACGTTGGTCAAAATCACGATACGCGTAAGATCTTCTCGCTACTCTTTCAGTCTTAAAGTAAAGTGGGGCCATATTTCGGCCAACAAACTCGAGAGTGAGCGTTCAAAAAGTTTCGCTGTGTCCATTTCACTGAAAACCAAGACAATCAGAAGTTAGTTTAGAGTCCCCGGGACTGGAAAATATCCCCCACGTTCCGCCAAATCGAGCCGAAGTCGGTCAAAATCACGTTGCGCTTAAGGCGGTGTCGGCTACTCCTTCAGTCTTAAAGAGAAGTGGGGCTCTATTTCGGCCCACAAGCTCAAAGCTCAAAAAAAATTACTGTGTCTATTTCACTGCAAACCAAGGTTATCAGGAGTTAGTTTAGAGTCCCCGGGAGTGGAATGTATTTCCGAAGTTCCGGAAAATCGAGAAGACGTTGGTCAAAATCACGATACGCGTAAGATCTTCTCCCTACTCTTTCAGTCTTAAAGTGAAGTGGGGCTATATTTCGGCCCAGAAGCTCAAAAGTGAGCGTTCAAAAAGTTTTGCTGTATCCATTTCAATGCAAACCAAGGCCATCAGGGGTTACTTAAGAGTCCTCGGGACTGGAAAATATCCCCCAAGTTCCGGTAAATCGAGCCGAAGTTGGTCAAAATCACGATGTGCGTAAGGTGGTCTCGGCTACTCCTTCAGTCTTAAAGTGAAGTGGGGCAATATTTCGGCCCAGAAGCTCGAAAGTGAGCGTTTCAAAAGTTTTGCTCTGTCACTTTCAGTGCAAACCAAGGCCATCAGAAGTTAGTTTAGAGTCCCCGGGACTGGAGAATATCTCCCAAGTCCCGGGAAATCGAGCCGAAGTTGGTCAAAATCACGATGTGCGTAAGGTGGTCTCGGCTACTCCTTCAGTCTTAAAGTGAAGTGGGGCAATATTTCGGCCCAGAGACTCGAAAGTGAGTGTTTCAAAAGGTTTCCTCTGTCACTTTCAGTGAAAAACAAGGCCATTGGAAGTTAGTTTAGAGTCCCCGGGACTCGAGAATATCCCCCAAGTCCAGGGAAATCGAGCCGAAGTTGATCAAATTCATGATGCGCGTAACGCGGTCTCGGCTACTGTGTCAGTCCTAAAGTGAAGTGTGGCTATATTTCAGCCCACAAGCTAGGAAGTGAGCGTTCAAAAAGTTTTGTTGTGTCCATTTTACTTCAAAACAAGGCCATCAGGACTTAGTTTAGCGTCCAAGGGACTGCAAAATATCCCCCAAGTTCCGGGAAATCCATTTCAAGTTCGTCAAAATTGCGATGCGCGTAAGGCGGTCTCATCTACTCTTTCAGTCTTAAAGTAAAGTGGGGCTATATTTCTCCCCAGAAGCTCCAAAGTTGTGCTCTGTCCATTTCACTGAAAACCAAGGCCATCAGGACTTACCTGAGAGTCCCTTTGACTGGAATATATCCTCCAAGTTTCGGGAAATAAACGCGAAATTGGTCAAAATCACGATTCGCTCAACACGGTCTCGCCTACTCTTTCAGTCTTAAAGTAAAATGGGGCTCTATTTCGGCCCAGAAGCTCGAGAGTGAGCGTTCAAAAACTTTCGCTGTGTCCATTTCACTGCAAACCAAGACAAGCAGGAGTTAGTTGAGAGTCCCCGGGACTGGAAAATATCCCCCAAGTTCCGGGAAATCAACCCGAACTTTGTCAAAATCACCATGCGCGTAAGGCGGTCTCGGCTACTCTTTCAGTGTTAAAGTACTGGGGGGCTATATTTTGGCCCAGAAGCTCGAAATTGAGCGTTCAAAAACTTTTGCTGGCTCCATTTTACTGCAAACCAAGGCAATCAGGAATTAGTTTACAGTCCTCAGAACTGGAATATATCCCCTTAGTTCCGGCAAATCGAGCCGAAGTTGCTCAAAATCACGATGCACGTAAGGCGGTCTCGGCTACTCTTTCAGTCTTCAAGTGAAGTGGGGTTCTATTTCGGTCCAGAAGCTCGAAAGTATGCGTTCAAAAACTTTTTTCTGTTTCCGTTTCACTGCAAACCAAGACCAGCACGAGTTAGTTTAGAGTCCCCGGGACTGGAAAATATTTCGAGAGCTCCGGGAAATCGAGCCGAAGTTGATCAAAATCACGATGCGCGAAACGTGGTCTCGGCTACTGTTTCAGTCTTAAAGTGAAGTATGGCTATATTTCGGCTCACAAGCTCGAAAGTGAGCGTTCAAAAAGCTTTGCTGTGTCCATTTCACGCCAAAACAAGGCCATCGGCACCTAGTTTAGCGTCCAAGGGACTGGAAAATATCCCCCAAGTTACGGGAAATCCACCCGAAGTTTGTCAAAATCAGGATGCGCGTCAGGCGGTCTCGGCTACTTTTTCAGTAATAAGGAAAGTGGGCTATATTTTGGCCCAGAAGCTTGAAGGTTAGCTTTAAAAAAGTTTTGCTGTCTCTATTTCACTGCAAACCAAGGCCATCAAGAGTTAGTTTAGAGTCCCTGGGACTGGAAAATATCCCCCAAGTTCCGGAATATCGACCCGAAGTTGGTCAAAATCACGATGCGCGCACGCCGGTCTCGGCTACTCTTTAAGTCGTAAATGATGTGGGACTATATTTTTGCCTAGAAGCTCGAAAGTGTACGTTTAAAAACTTGTGCTGTGTGAATTTCACTGCAAACTATGGCAATCAGGAGTTAGTTTAGAGTCCCCGGGACTGGAAAATATTCCCCAAGTTCCAGGAAAGCGAGCAGAAGTTGATCAAAATCACGATGCGCGTAACGCGGTCTCGGCTACTGTTTCAGTCTTAAAGTGAAGTGTGGCTATATTTAGGCCCACAAGCTCGAAAGTGAGCGTTCAAAAAGCTTTGCTGTGTGCATTTCACTGCAAACCAAGGCCATCAGGAGTTAGTTTAGTGGCCCCGGGACTGGAAAATATTCTCCAAGTTCCAGGAAATGGCGCCGACGTTGATGAAAATTACGATGCGCGTAACGGGCTCTCGGCTATTCTTTCAGTCTTAAATTTAAGTAGGGCTATGTTTCGTCCCTGAAGCTCGAAGGTGAGCGTTCAGAATGTTTTGCTGTGTTCATTAAACTGCAAACCAAGGTCATCGGGAGTTAGTTTAGCTTCCCGGGGACTTTAAATTATTCGCCAACTTCCGGGAAATCGAGCAAAAGTGGCCCAAAATCACGATGCGCGTAAGGCGATCTCGGCTACTCTTTCAGTCTTAAAATTAAGGGGGGCTATATTTCGACCTAGAAGCTCGAGACCGGGCGTGCGCTAATTTTACCTGTGTCCATTTCACTGACATCTTAGTCCATCAGGAGTTAGTTTAGAGTCCTTGGGACTGGAAAATATTTCCCAAATTCTGGCAGATCGAGCCAAAGTTGCTCAAAATCACGATGCGCGTAAGGCGGTCTGGGCAACTCTTTCAGTCTTAAAATGAAGTGGGGCTATATTTCGGCCGACAAGCTCAACACCGAGCGTGCGCTCCTTTTGCCTGTGTACATATCACTGAAAACTAAGTTCATCAGGAGTTAGCATTGAGTCCTCGGGACTGGAAAATATTCCCCGAAATCCGGCAAATCGAGTCAAAGATGCTCAAAATCACGATGCGCGTAAGGCGGTCTCGACTACTCGTTTACTCCGAAAATGAAGTGGGGCTATATTTCGGTTCTACAAGCTCGACACCGAGCGTGCTCTCCTTTTACCTGTGTGCATTTCACTAAGAACTAAGTCCATCAGGAGATAGTTTAGAATCCTCGAGACTGGAAGCTATCCTCCAAGTTTCGGCAAATTGAGCCATACTTTCTTAAAATTACGATGAGCGTACGGCAGTTTCGTTTACTCTTTCAGTCTTAAAATGAACTGGGGCTACATTTCGGCCTAGAAGCTCGACACCGAGCGTGCGCTCCTGTTACCTGTGACCATTTTACTGAAAACTAAGGCCATCAAGAGTTAGGGTAGAGTCCCCGGGACTGGAAAATATCCCCCAAGTTTTGGCAGATCGAGCCATAGTGGCTAAAAATTTCGATGCGCTTAAGGCGGTTTCGTGTACACTTTCAGTCTTAAAATAAAGTGGGGCTATATTTCGGCCTACAACCTGGAAACCTAGCGTGCGCCCCTTTTACCTGTGTCCATTTCACTAAAAACCAAGGCATTGAGGAGTTAGTTTAGAGCTTCCGGGACTGGAAAATATCCCCCAAGTGCCAGGAAATCAAGCCGAAGTTCGACAAAATTACCATGCCCGTAATGCGGTCACGGCTACTCTTTCAGTCTTAAAGTGAAGTGGGGCTATCTTTCGGCCCAGAAGCTCGAAAGTAAACGTTCAAAGAGTTTGGCTGTGTCCATTTCACTGAAAACCAAGGCCATCAGGAATTAGTTTAGAGTGCCCGGGACTGGGAATTATCTCCCAAGTTCCGGGAACTCGAGCCGAAGTAGCCCAAAATCACGATGCGCGTAAGGCGGTCTCGGCTAGTCTTTCAGTCTTAAAGTGAAGTAGGGCTATGCTTCGGCCCAGAAGCTAAAACGTGAGCGTTCAAAAAGTTGTGCTGTGTCCATTTCACTGGAAACCAAGGCAAGCAGGAGTTAGTTTAGAGTCCCCGGTACCGGGAAATATCCCCCATTTCCCGGGAAATCGAGCCAAAGTTGGTCAAAATCACGATGCGCGTAAGGCGATCCCGGTTACTCTTCCATTCTTAAAGTTAACTGGGGCAATATTTCCGCCTAGAAGCTTTAAAGTGAGCGTTCAAAAAGTTGTGCTGCGTCCATTTCACTCCAGAGCAAGGCCATCAGGAGTTACTTTAGAGTCCGCGGGACTGGAAAATATCCCCCAAGTTGCGGGAAATCGAGCCGAAGTAGCCCAAAATCACGATGCGCGTAAGGCGGTCTGGGCTAGTCTTTCAGTCTTAAAGTGAAGTAGGGCTATGCTTCGGCCCAGAAGCTCAAACGTGAGCGTTGAAAAAGTTGTCCTGTGTCCATTTCATTGCAAACCAAGGCAATCAGGAGTTAGTTTAGAGTCCCCGGTACCGGGAAATATCCCCCATTTCCCGGGAAATCGATCCGAAGGTGGTCGAAATTACGATGCGCGTAAGGCGGTCTCGCTTACTCTTTCAGTCTTAAAGTGAAGTAGGGCTATATTTCGGCCGAGAAGCTCGAAAGTGAGCGTTCAAAAAGGATGTGTTGTGTCCATTTCACTACAAACCAAGGCCATCAGCAGTTAGTTTAGAGTCTCCTGGACTGGAATATATCCCCGAAGTTCCGGGAAATCCAACGGAAGTTGGTCAAAATCACGATGCGCGTAAGACGGTCTCGGCTACTCTTTTAGTCTTAAAGTAAAGTGGGGCTATATTTCGGCCCAGAAGCTCGAAAGTGATCCTTTAAAAAGTTACTCTTTCTGCATTTAACTGCCAACCAAGGCCATCAGGAGTTAGTTTAAAGTCCCCCGGACTGGAAAATATTCCCCAAGTTCCGGGAAATCGAGCTGAACTTGGTCAAAATCACGATGCTCGTAAGGCGGTCTCGGCTACTATTTCAGTCTTAAATTGAAGTACGGTTGTATTTCGGCCCAGAAGCTCGAGACTGAGCGTTCAAAAAGTTTTCCTGCGTCCATTTCACTGCAAACCAAGGCCATCAGGAGTTAGTTTAGAGTCTCCGGGACTTGAAAATATCGCCAAAATTCTAGAAAATCGAGCGGAAGTTGCTCAAAATCACGATGCGCGTCGGTGGTCTCGCCTACTCTTTCAGTCTTAAAGTGAAGTGGGGCTATATTTCATCCCAGAAGCTCGAAAATAAGCCTTCAAAAAGTGTTACTGTGTTCATTTCACTGCAAACCAAGGCCATCAGGAGATAGTTTAGACTCCTCGGGACTGGAAAATATCGCCCAAGTTCGGAGAAATCGAGCCGAATTTTGTCAAAATCACGATGCGCGTAAGGCGGTCTCGGCTACTCTTTCATTCTTAAAGTAAACTGGGGCTATATTTCGGGCGAGAAGCTAGAAAGTGAAAGTTCAAAAAGTTTTGCTGTGTTCATTTCACTGCAGCCAAGGCCATCAGGAGTTAGTTTAGACTCCTCGGGACTGGAAAATATCGCCCAAGTTCGGAGAAATCGAGCCGAATTTTGTCAAAATCACGATGCGCGTAAGGCGGTCTCGGCTACTCTTTCATTCTTAAAGTGAACTGGGGCTACATTTCGGCCCAGAAGCTAGAAAGTGAAAGTTCAAAAAGTTTTGCTGTGCCCATTTCACCGCAAACCAAGCCACATCAGCAGATTGTTTACAGTCTCCGGGACATCAAAATATCCCTCAAGTCCCGGGAAATCGAGCCGAATTTTGTCAAAATCACGATGCGCGTAAAGCAGTCTCGGCTACTCTTTTAGTCTTAAAGTGACGTGGCTGTATATTTCGGCCCAGAAGCTCGAAAGTGAGCATTCAAAAAGTTTTTCTCTCTCAATTTAACTGAAAACGAAGGCGATCATGAGTTAGTTTAGACTCCACGGAACTGGAAAATATCCCTTAAGTTCCGGCAACTCAAGCCGAAGTTGGTCAAAATCACGATCAAGGTCAAGGTCAAGGTCAACTTTATTTAGGCAGGGTGGCCCAATCAGCACTTGGCTGGTATCAAAAGGGGCCCTGCGTTAATTAAGACTACATTAAATTTCTATACATAGAGATTAACTTTTATAATTTTAAAAAATTAAAAATAAAAACTACTCTCTAAAATAAAGTCTAAGAAGATTTTTAAAAATGGGGAGCGATGTTGCTTCTTTTATTGTAGTGGGTAAATTATTAAAATGAAGCGCACCAGAGTATCTGAAAGTCCTTTTCCCTAGCGTTAACTTGGGTTTCGGCAAGTGCATGTCGTTCCTTTTCCTCGTGTTGTAAGAATGAACGTTGCAATTTCTAATAAAATAATCCGACAAATATGGAGGAGCTAAATTATTTAAACATTTAAAAACTAAAATGCATTTGTGGGCTTTTCTTTGGGTTTCCAAATCCACCCACCCTAACATTTTAAAAGATTCTTCGGTTGTTGCCCTCCTTAGTATAATGCGTGCTGCTCTGTTTTGCAGACGTTGCAAGCTGTTACTGCAACCGATTGACAGCCCATCCCATACCGTGTTAGTGTAATCAAAAATCGGCTGAACTAAACAATTATACACGCATTTAGCAGCTTTTAGAGTAAGGTAGGATCGTATGCGTGACAGCAGGCCGAGACGTTTTCTTACTCTCTTACAAATCAATTCTACATGTTCATTCCATGAAAGATTCTCATCTAGTGTTACCCCTAAATAACAGAAGCTTGATACTCTGTCAATGTTTTTCCCGTGAAGCTCTATTTTATAGTCTGGACAGTGTTCTAGTTTTTGCCTAGTTCCAAACAGGATCCATTTAGTTTTACTCTGATTGAGTATCAGACTGTTGCTTACTAACCATTTCTCAACATTGGTAAGATCGTTTTGAAGAACCTGCCTGATGATATCTGGACAGGAATCAGAGAAATATATAACAGTATCGTCGGCATACATGCCTATTTGTGACTTCAGTAGACTTTGCGGGAGATCATTGATGTATATCACAAATAGTATCGGGCCCAGTATGGATCCTTGGGGAACCCCATAACTAATAGTTAAGCTCGATGATTCGTCTTGGTTGTATTTGACCTTCTGGGATCGAGCTGTAGAAACACCAGAGGGTAGTTGGAACGATGTGTCTAAGGCGGTCTCGGCTACTCTTTCAGTCTTAAAGTGAAGTGGGGCTATATTTCGTCCCAGAATTTCGAAAGTAAGCGTTAAAAAAAATTGCTGTGTCCATTTCACTGCAGACCAAGGCCATCAGGGGTTAGTTTAGACTCCTTGGGACTTGAATATATACCCGAAGGTTCGGGAAATCGAGCCGAAGTTGGTCAAAATCACGATGCGCGTAAGACGGTGTCGGCTACTCTTTCAGTCTTAAACTGAAGTGGGGCTATATTTCGGCTCAGAAGCCCGAAGGGGAGCGTTGAAAAAGTTTTGCTCTCTCCATTTCAATGCAAACCAAGGCAGGCAGGAGTTACTTTAGAGTCCCCGGTACCCGAAAATATTCCCCATTTCCCGGGAAATCGAGCCTAAGTTGGTCAAAATCACGATGCGCGTCAGGCGGTGTCGGCTATTCTTTCATTCTTAAAGTGAACTCGGCCTATATTTTGGCCCAGAAGCTCGAAAGTGAAAGTTCAAAAAGTTTTGCTGTGTCCACTTCACCGCGAACCAAGCCACATCAGGAGATAGTTTACAGTCTCCGGGACATCAAAATATCCCCCAAGTTGCGGGAAATCGAGCCGAAGTTTGTCAAAATCACGATGCATGTAAAGCAGTCTCGGCTACTCTTTGAGTCTTAAAGTGACGTGGCTGTATATTTCGGCCCAGAAGCTCGAAAGTGAGCGTTCAAAAAGTTATGGTGTGCCCATTTCACTGCAAGGCAAGGCCCTCAGGAAGTAGTTTACAGTGCCCGGAACTGGAAAATATCCCCCAAAATCCGCGAAATCGAGACGAAGTTGGTCAAAATAACGATTCGCGTAAGGCGGTCTCGGCTACTCTTTCAGTCTTAAAGTGAAGTAGGGCTATATTTCGGTCCAGAAGCTTGAAAGTGAGCGTTCAAAAAGTTTTCGTCTCTCAACTTCACTGAAAACCAAGGCCATCATGAGTTAGTTTAGAGTCTCCGGGACTGGAAAATATCTTTTAAGTTCTAACAACTCAAGCCGAAGTTGGTCAAAATCACGATGCGCCTAAGGGGGCGTCGGCTACTTTTTCAGTCTTAAAGTGAAGTTGGGCTCTATTTCGGCCCAGAAGCTCCAAAGTGAGCGCTGCAAAAAATTTGCTGTGTCCATTTCACTGCAAACCAAGGCTATCAGGAGTTAGTTTAGAGTCCTTAGGACTGCAATATATTTCCCAAGTTCCGGAAAATCGAGAAGACGTTGGTCAAAATCACGATGCGCGCAACACGGTCTTGGCTTGTCTTTCAGTCTTAAAGTGAAGTGGGGCTATATTTCGGCCCAGAAGCTCAAAAGTGAGCGTTCAAAAAGTTTTGCTGTGTCCATTTCACTGCAAACCAAGGCTATCAGGAGTTAGTTTAGAGTCCTTAGGACTGCAATATATTTCCCAAGTTCCGGAAAATGGAGAAGGCGTTGGTCAAAGTCACGATGCGCGCAAGACGGTCTTGGCTAGTCTTTCAGTCTTAAAGTGAAGTGGGGCTATATTTCGGCCCAGAAGCTCAAAAGTGAGCTTCAAAAAGTTTTGCTGTATCCATTTCAATGGAAACGAAGGCCATCAGGGGTTAGTTAAGAGTCTTCGGGACTGGAAAATATCCCCCAAGTTCAGGGAAATTTAGCCGAAGTTGCTCACAATTACGGTGCGCGTTAGGCGGTCTCGCTTAGTGTTTCAGTCTTAAAGTGAAGTGAGGCTTTATTCCTGCCCAGGAACTTGAAAGTGAGCGTTCAAAAAGTTTCCCTGTGTTTATTTCACTGCAAACCAAAGCAATGAGGAGCTAGTTTAGAGTCCCCGGAACAGGAGAATATCCCGCAACTTCCGGGAAATCGAGCCGAAGTTGGTCAAAATCACGATTTGCGTAAGGTAGTCTCGGCTACTCTTTCAGTCTTAAAGTGAAGTGGGGCTATATTTCGGGCCAGAAGCCCGAAAGTGAGCGTTTAAAAAGTTTTGCTGTGTCCATTTCACCGCAAACCAAGGCCATCAGGGGTTAGTTTAGAGTCCCCGGGACTGAAAAATATTGCCCAAGTTCCGGGGAATCGAACCGAAGTTGATCAAAATCACGATGCGCGAAATGCTGTATCGGCTACTGTTTCAGTCTTAAAGTGAAGTGGGGCTATATTTCGGCCCAGAAGCCCGAAAGTGAGCGTTCAAAAAGTTTTGCTGTGTTCTTTGACTGAAAAACAAGAGCCATCACGAGTTAGTTTAGCGTCCCTGGGACTGGAAAATATTCCCCAAGTTCCGGGAAATCGAGCTGAAGTTGGTTAAAATCACGATGCTCCCAAAGCGGTCTCGGCTACCCTTTCAGTCTTAAAGTAAAGGGGGGGTATATTTCTTTCCAGAAAGTGGAAAGTGAGCGTTCAAAAAGTTTTGCTGTGTGCATTTTACTGCAAACCAAGGCTATCAAAAGTTAGTTTAGGGTTCCCGGGACTGGGAAACATTCCCCAAGTTCCGGGAAAGCGAGCCGAAGTTGATCAAAATCACGATGCGCGAAATGCGGTCTCGGCTACTGTTTCAGTCTTAAAGTAAAGTGTGGCTATATTTCGGCCAACAAACTCGAGAGTGAGCGTTCAAAAAGTTTCGCTGTGTTCATTTCACTGAAAACCAAGACAATCAGGAGTTAGTTTAGAGTCCCCGGGACTGGAAAATATCCCCCAAGTTCCGGTAAATCGAGCCGAAGTTGGTCAAAATCACGGTGCGCTTAAGGCGGTGTCGGCTACTCCTTCAGTCTTAAAGTCAAATGAGGCAATATTTCGGCCCAGAGGCTCGAAAGTGAGTGTTTAAAAAGTTTTCCTCTGTCACTTTCAGTGCAAACCAAGGCCATCAGAAGTTACTTTAGAGTCCCCGGGAGTGGAGAATATCCCCCAAGTCCCGGGAAATCGAGCCGAAATTGATCAAATTCATGATGCGCGTAACGTGGTCTCGGCTACTGTTTCAGTCCTAAAGTGACGTGTGGCTATATTTCGGCCCACAGGCTAGAAAGTGAGCGTTTAAAAAGTTTTGTTGTGTCCATTTTACTTCAAAACAAAGCCATCAGGACTTACTTTAGCGTCCAAGGGACTGCAAAATATCCCCCAAGTTCCGGGAAATCCATTCGAAGTTCGTCAAAATTACGATGCGCGTAAGGCGCTCTCATCTACTCTTTCAGTCTTAAAGTAAAGTGGGGCTATATTTCTGCCCAGAAGCTCCAAAGTTGTGCTCTGTCCATTTCACTGAAAACCAAGCCCATCAGGAGATACTTTAGAGTCTCTTTGACTGGAATATATCCTCCAAGTCTCGGGAAATAAACGCGAAATTGATCAAAATCACGATTCGCTTAAGACGGTCTCGCCTACTCTTTCAGTCTTAAAGTAAAATGGGGCTCTATTTCGGCCCAGAAGCTCGAGAGTGAGCGTTCAAAAACTTTCGCTGTGTCCATTTCACTGCAAACCAAGACAAGCAGGAGTTAGTTGAGAGTCCCCGGGACTGGAAAATATCCCCCAAGTTCCGGGAAATCAACCCGAAGTTTGTCAAAATCACCATGCGCGTAAGGCGGTCTCGGCTACTCTTTCAGTGTTAAAGTAATGGGGGGCTATATTTTGGCCCAGAAGCTCGAAATTGAGCGTTCAAAAAGTTTTGCTGGCTCCATTTTACTGCAAACCAAGGCCATCAGGAATTAATTTAGAGTCCTCAGAACTGGAATATATCCCCTTAGTTCCGGCAAATCGAGCCGAAGTTGCTCAAAATCACGATGCACGTAAGGCGGTCTCGGCTACTCTTTCAGTCATCAAGTGAAGTGGGGTTCTGTTTCGGTCCAGAAGCTCGAAAGTATGTGTTCAAAAACTTTTTCTGTTTCCGTTTCACTGCAAACCAAGACCAGCACGAGTTAGTTTAGAGTCCCCGGGACTGGAAAATATTTCGCAAGTTCCGGGAAATCGAACCGAAGTTGATCAAAATCACGATGCGCGAAACGTGGTGTCGGCTACTCTTTCAGTCTTAAAGTGAAGTATGGCTATATTTCGGACCACAAGCTCGAACGTGATCGTTCAAAAAGCTTTGCTGTGTCCATTTCACTGCAAAACAAGGCCATCGGCACCTAGTTTAGCGTCCAAGGGACTCGAAAATATCCCCCAAGTTCCGGGAAATCCACCCGAAGTTTGTCAAAATCACGATGCGCGTCAGGCGGTCTCGGCTACTTTTTCAGTATTAAAGTAAAGTGGGCTATATTTCGGCCCAGAAGCTTGAAGGTGAGCGTTCAAAGAGTTTCGCTGTGTCCATTTCACTGAAAACCAAGGGCATCAGGAATTAGTTCAGAGTGCCAGGGACTGGGAATTATCTCCCCAGTTCCGAGAAATTGAGCCGAAATAGCCCAAAATCACGATGCGCGTAAGGCGGTCTCGGCTATTTTTTCACTCTTAAACTGAAGTGGAGCTATATTTCGGCCCAGAAGCTCAAAAGTGAGCGTTCAAAACGTTTTACTGTGTCCATTTTACGGCAGACCAAGGACGTCGGGGGTCAGTTTAGAGTCCCCGGGACTGGAAAATATCCCCCAAGTTCCGGTAAATCGAGCCGAAGTTGGTCAAAATCACGATGTGCGTAAGGTGGTCTCGGCTAGTCTTTCAGTCTTAAAGTGAAGTGGGGCAATATTTCGGCCCAGAAGCTCGAAACTGAGTGTTTAAAAGGTTTTGCTGTGTACATTTCACTGCAAAACAAGGCCATCACGACTTAGTTTATCGTCAAAGGGACTGGAAATACCCCCCAAGTTACGGGAAATCCACCCGAAGTTAGTCAAAATCACGATGCTCTTAAGGGGGTCTCGGCTACTCTTTCAGTCTTAAGGTAAAGTGGGCTTAGATTTAACTCCAGAAGCTCGAAAGTAAGGGTTGAAAAATTTTTGTCTCTATTTCACTCACATCTTAGACAATCAGGAGTGAGTTTAGAGACTTTGGGACTGGAAAATATCTCCCAAGTTTCGCCAGATCGAGCCGAAGATCCTCAAAATCACAATGCGCGTAAGGCGCTCCCGCGTACTCTTTCAGTCTTAAAAAGAAGTAGGGCTATATTTCGGCCAGCAAGCTCGAAAGTGCGCGTTCAAAAAGTGTTCCTGTGTCCATTTCACTGGAAACCAAGGCCATCAGGAGTTAGTTTAGAGTCCCCGGGACTGGAAAATATCCCCCTATTTGCGGGAAATCGAGCCGAAGTATCCCAAAATAACGATGCGCGTAAGGCGGTCTCGGCTACTCTTTCAGTCTTAAAGTTAAGTTGGGCTATATTTCGACCCATAAGCTCGAAAGTTAGCGTTCAAAAAGTTTTGCTGTGTCCATTTAACTGCAAACTAAGGCCATCGGAAGTTAGTTTAGCTTCCCCGGGAATTGAAAATATTCGCCAACTTCCGGGAAATCGAGCCGAAGTTGGTCAAAATTACAATGCGCGTAAGGCGGTCTCGGCTACTCTTTCAGTCTTAAAATAAAGTGGGGCTATATTTCGGCCCAGAAGCTCGAAAGTGACCCTTTGAAAAGTTACGCTTTCTGCATTTAACTGCAAACCAAGGCCATCAGGAGTTAGTTTAAAGTCCCCCGGACTGGAAAATATCCCCCAAGTTCCGGGAAATCGAGCTGAACTTGGTCAAAATCACGATGCTCGTAAGGCGGTCTCGGCTACTATTTCAGTCTTAAAGTGAAATACGGTTGTATTTCGCCCCAGAAGCTCAAAACTGAGCGTTCAAAACGTTTTCCTGCGTCCATTTCACTGCAAACCAAGGCCATCAGGAGTTGGTTTACAGTCCCCGGGACTTCAAAATATCGCCCAAGTTCGGGGAAATCGAGCCGAATTTTGTCAAAATCACGATGCGCGTAAGGCGGTCTCGGCTACTCTTTCATTCTTAAAGTGAACTGGGGCTATATTTCGGCCCAGAATCTAGAAAGTGAAAGTTCAAGAAGTTTTGCTGTGTTCATTTCACTGCAAACCAAGGCCATCAGGAGGTAGTTTAGACTCCTCGGGACTGGAAAATATCGCCCAAGTTCGGGGAAATCGAGCCGAATTTTGTCAAAATCACGATGCGCGTAAGGCGGTCTCGGCTACTTTTTCAGTATTAAAGTAAAGTGGGCTATATTTCGGCCCAAAAGCTTGAAGGTGAGCGTTCAAAAAGTTTTGCTGTCTCCATTTCACTGCAAACCAAGGCCATCAAGGGTTAGTTTAGAGTCCCTGGGACTGGAAAGTATCCCCCAAGATCCGGAATATCGACCCGAAGTTGGTCAAAATCACGATGCGCGCACGCTGGTCTCGGCTACTCTTTAAGTCGTTAGTGATGTGGGACTATATTTCGGCCTAGAAGCTCGAAAGTGTGCGTTTAAAAACTTGTGCTGTGTGAATTTCACTGCAAACCATGGCGATCAGGAGTTAGTTTAGAGTCCCCGGGACTGGAAAATATACCCCAAGTTCCAGGAAAGCGAGCAGAAGTTGATGAAAATCACGATGCGCGTAAGGCGGTCTCGGCTACTCTTTCAGTCTTAAAATTAAGGGGCGCTATATTTCGACCTAGAAGCTCGAGACCGGGCGTGCGCTAATTTTACCTGTGTCCATTTCGCTAACATATTAGGCCATCAGGAGTTAGTTTAGAGTCCTTGCGACTGGAAAATATTTCCCAAATTCTGGCAGATCGAGCCAAAGTTGCTCAAAATCACGATGCGCGTAACGCGGTCTCGGCTACTCTTTCAGTCTTAAAATGAAGTGGGGCTATATTTCGGGCGCCAAGCTCAACACCGAGCGTGCGCTCCTCTTGCCTGTGTACATATCACTGAAAACTAAGTTCATCAGGAGTTAGCATTGAGTCCTCGGGACTGGAAAATATTCACCGAATTCCGGCAAATGGAGTCAAAGATGGTCAAAGTCACGATGCGCGTAAGGCGGTCTCGGCTACTCGTTTACTCCGAAAATGAAGTGGGGCTATATTTCAGTTCTACAAGCTCGACACCGAGCGTGCTCTCCTTTGACCTGTGTCCATTTCACTAAGAACTAAGTCCATCAGGAGATAGTTTAGAATCCTCGAGACTGGAAGCTATCCTCCAAGTTTCGGCAAATTGAGCCATACTTTCTTAAAATTACGATAAGGGTACGGCACTTTTGTTTACTCTTTCAGTCTTAAAATGAAGTGGGGCTACATTTCGGCCTAGAAGCTCGACACCGAGCGTGCGCTCCTGTTACCTGTGACCATTTTACTGAAAACTAAGGCCATCAAGAGTTAGGGTAGAGTCCCCGGGACTGGAAAATATCCCCCAAGTTTTGGCAGATCGAGCCATAGTGGCTAAAAATTTCGATGCGCTTAAGGCGGTTTCGTGTACACTTTCAGTCTTAAAATAAAGTGGGGCTATATTTCGGCCTACAACCTGGAAACCTAGCGTGCGCCCCTTTTACCTGTGTCCATTTCACTAAAAAGCAAGGCATTCAGGAGTTAGTTTAGAGCTTCCGGGACTCGAAAATATCCCCCAAGTGCCAGGAAATCAAGCCGAAGTTCGACAAAATTACCATGCGCGTAACGCGGTCCCAGCATCTCTTTCAGTCTTAAAGTGAAGTGGGGCTATCTTTCGGCCCAGAAGCTCGAAAGTGAACGTTCAAAGAGTTTGGCTGTGTCCATTTCACTGAAAACCAAGGCCATCAGGAATTAGTTCAGAGTGCCCGGGACTGGGAATTATCTTCCCAGTTCCGAGAAATTTAGCCGAAATAGCCCAAAATCACGATGCGCGTAAGGCGGTCTCGGCTACTCTTTCACTCTTAAAGTAAAGTGGAGCTATATTTCGGCCAGAAAGCTCAAAAGTGAGCGTTCAAAACGTTTTGCTGTGTCCATATTACTGCAGACCAAGGACGTCGGGGTCAGTTTAGAGTCCCCGGGGCTGGAAAATATCCCCCAAGTTCCGGTAAATCGAGCCGAAGTTGGTCAAAATCACGATGTGCGTAAGGTGGTCTCGGCTAGTCTTTCAGTCTTAAAGTGAAGTGGGGCAATATTTCGGCCCAGAAGCTCGAAACTGAGTGTTTAAAAGGTTTTGCTGTGTCCATTTCACTGCAAAACAAGGCCATCACGACTTAGTTTATCGTCCAAGGGACTGGAAATACCCCCCAAGTTACGGGAAATCCACCCGAAGTTAGTCAAAATCACGATGCTCTTAATGGGGTCTCGGCTACTCTTTCAGTCTTAAGGTAAAGTGGGCTTAGATTTAACTCCAGAAGCTCGAAAGTAAGGGTTGAAAAATTTTTGTCTCTATTTCACTCACATCTTAGACAATCAGGAGTGAGTTTAGAGACTTTGGGACTGGAAAATATCTCCCAAGTTTCGCCAGATCGAGCCGAAGATCCTCAAAATCACAATGCGCGTAAGGCGCTCCCGCGTACTCTTTCAGTCTTAAAAAGAAGTAGGGCTATATTTCGGCCAGCAAGCTCGAAAGTGCTCGTTCGAAAAGTGTTCCTGTGTCCATTTCACTTGAAACCATGGCCATCAGGGGTTAGTTTAGAGTCCCGGGGACTGGAAAATATCCCCCTATTTGCGGGAAATCTAGCCGAAGTATCCCAAAATCACGATGCGCGTAAGGCTGTCTCGACTACTCTTTCAGTCTTAAAGTTAAGTTGGGCTATTTTTCGACCCATAAGCTCGAAAGTTAGCGTTCAAAAAGTTTTCCTGTGTCCATTTAACTGCAAACTAAGGCCATCGGAAGTTAGTTTAGCTTCCCCGGGAATTGAAAATATTCGCCAACTTCCAGAAAATCGAGCCGAAGTTGGTCAAAATTACGATGCGCGTAAGGCGGTCTCGGCTACTCTTTCAGTCTTAAAGTGAAGTAGGGCTATATTTCGGCCGAGAAGCTCGAAAGTGAGCGTTCAAAAAAATGTGCTGTGTCCATTTCACTGCAAACCAAGGCCATCAGCAGTTAGTTTAGAGTCCCCGGGACTGGAATATATCCCCGAAGTTCCGGGAAATCCAACGGAAGTTGGTCAAAATCACGATGCGCGTAAGACGGTCTCGGCTACTCTTTCAGTCTTAAAGTAAAGTGGGGCTATATTTCGGCCCAGAAGCTCCAAAGTGACCCTTTAAAAAGTTACACTTTCTGCATTTAACTGCAAACCAAGGCCATCAGGAGTTAGTTTAAAGTCCCCCGGACTGGAAAATATTCCTCAAGTTCCGGGAAATCGAGCTGAACTTGGTCAAAATCACGATGCTCGTAAGGCGGTCTCGGCTACTATTTCAGTCTTAAAGTGAAATACGGTTGTATTTCGGCTCAGAAGCTCAAAAATGAGCGTTCAAAAAGTTTTCCTGCGTCCATTTCAGTGCAAACCAAGGCCATCAGGAGTTGGTTTACAGTCCCCGGGACTTCAAAATATCGCCCAAGTTCGGGGAAATCGAGCCGAATTTTGTCAAAATCACGATGCGCGTAAGGCGGTCTCGGCTACTCTTTCATTCTTAAAGTGAACTGGGGCTATATTTCGGCCCAAAAGCTAGAAAGTGAAAGTTCAAAAAGTTTTGCTGTGTTCATTTCACTGCAAACCAAGGCCATCAGGAGTTAGTTTAGACTCCTCGGGACTGGAAAATATCGCCCAAGTTCGGGGAAATCGAGCCGAATTTTGTCAAAATCACGATGCGCGTAAGGCGGTCTCGTCGACTCTTTTATTCTTAAAGTGAAATGGGGCTATACTTCGGCCGAGAAGCTAGAAAGCGAAAGTTCAAAAAGTTTTGCTGTGTCCATTTCACCGCAAACCAAGCCACATCAGGAGATTGTTTACAGTCTCCGGGACATCAAAATATCTCCCAAGTCCCGGGAAATCGAGCCGAAGTTGGTCAAAGTCACGATCCGCCTAAGGCGGCCTCGGCTACTCTTTCAGTCTTAAAGTGAAGTGGGGCTCTATTTCGGCCCAGAAGCTCCAAACTTAGCGCTGCAAAAAATTTGCTGTCCATTTCACTGCAAACCAATGCCATTAGGAGTTAGTTTAGAGTCCCCAGGACTGCAATATATTTCCCAAGTACCGGAAAATCGAGAAGACGTTGCTCAAAATCACGATGCGCGCAAGACGGTCTTGGCTAGTCTTTCAGTCTTAAAGTGAAGTGGGGCTATATTTCGGCCCAGAAGCTCAAAAGTGAGCTTCAAAAAGTTTTGCTGTATCCATTTCAATGCAAACGAAGGCCATCAGGGGTTACTTAAGAGTCTTCGGGACTGGAAAATATCCCCCAAGTTCAGGGAAATTTAGCCGAAGTTGGTCAAAATCACGGTGCGCGTTAGGCGGTCTCGCTTAGTGTTTCAGTCTTAAAGTGAAGTGAGGCTTTATTCCTGCACAGGAGCTTGAAAGTGAGCGTTCAAAAAGTTTCCCTGTGTTTATTTCACTGCAAACCAAAGCCATCAGGAGCTAGTTTAGAGTCCCCGGGACTGGAAAATATCCCCCAACTTCCGGGAAGTCGAGCCGAAGTCGGTCAAAATAACGATTTGCGTAAGGCGGTCTCGGCTACTCTTACAGTCTTAAAGTGAAGTGGGGCTATATTTCGGGCCAGAAGCCCGAAAGTGATCGTTCAAAAAGTTTTGCTGTGTTCATTTCACTGCAAACGAAGGCCATCAGGAGTTAGTTTAGCGTGCCCGGGACAAGAAAATATGCCCCAAGGTCCGGGAATTTGAGCCGAGGTTGGTCAAAATCACGATGCCCCTAAAGTGGTCTCGGCTACTCTTTCTGTCTTAAAGTAAAGTGGGGCTATATTTCGGCACAGAAGCCCGAAAGTGAGCGTTCAAAAAGTTTTGCTGTGTTCCCTGACTGAACAACAAGGCCATCACGAGTTAGTTGAGCGTCCCTGGGACTGGAAAATATTCCCCAAGTTTCGGTAAATGGAGCTAAAGTTGGTCAAAATCACGATGATCCTAAAGCGGTCTCGGCTACCCTTTCAGTCTTAAAGTCAAGTGGGGCTATATTTCTGTCCATAAGCTCGAAAGTGAGCGTTCAAAAAGTTTTGCTGTGTGCATTTCACTGCAAACCAAAGCTATCAAAAGTTAGTTTAGGGTCCCCAGGACTGGAAATATTCCCCAAGTTCCGGGAAAGCGAGCCGAAGTTGATCAAAATCACGATGCGCGAAATGCGGGCTCGGCTACTGTTTCAGTCTTAAAGTAAAGTGTGGCTATATTTCGGCCCACAAGCTCGAAAGTGAGCATTCAAAAAGTTTTGCTCTGTCCATTTCAATGCAAAGCAAGGCGATCAGGAGTTAGTTTAGAGTCCCCGAGACTGGAAAATATCCCCCAAGTTCCGAGAAATCGATCCGAAAATGGTCAAAATCACGATGCGCATTAGGCGATCTCGGCTACTCTTTCAGTCTTAAAGTGAAGTGGGGCTATATTTCGGCCCAGAAGCTCCAAAGTGGGCGTTCAAAAAGTTATGCTGTGCGCATTTCAGTGCAAACCAAGGCCACCCGGAGTTAGTTTAGAGTCCCCCGGACTGGAAAATATCCCAAAAGTTGCGTGAAATCGAGCTGAACTTGGTCTAACTGACGATGCGCGTGAGGCGGTCTCGGCTACTATTTCAGTCTGAAAGTGAAGTGGGATTCTATTTCGGCCCAGAAGCTACAAAGAGAGTGTTCAGAAACTTTCCTTTTCCATTTCACTGAAAAGCAAGGCCATCAGGAGTTAGTTTAGAGCCCGCGGAAATGGAATATATCCGCCAAGTTCCGGGAAAGCGACCCGAAGTTGGTCAAAATCACGATTTGCGCAAGACGGTCTCGACTACTCTTTCAGTGTTAAAGTAAAAGTGGGGCTATATTTCGGTCCAGAAGCTCGAGAGTGAGTGTTCAAATAGTTGTGCTGTGTCTATTTCACTGCAAACCAAGGCAATCAGGAGTTAGTTTAGAGTCCCCGGTACCGGAAAATATCCCCCATTTCCCGGGAAATCGAGCCAAAGTTGATCAAATTCACGATGCGCGTAAGGTGGTTCCGGTTACTCTTTCATTCTTAAAGTGAACTGGGGCAATATTTCCGCCCAGAAGCTCGAAAGTGAGCGTTCAAAAAGTTGTGCTGTGTCCATTTTGTATCAATCAGCTAAACTCAAGAAAGACGGCACAACAGAAGTCCGGCAAGAAAACACAAGCACAGGCTTTATTTCAAGTGAAGCCCACATGGAACTGACGCCATATAACATACGGGAACTAAATGACGTAACGATGTAACGATATGTCACGCAACATGTCACATCTCCCCCAATATATAAAAAGCAAGTAAAAATGAAATATGAAATAAAATAAAATAAGAAAATAATGAGCCATGCAAATCTAGCATAATAAATGTTCATTGGCAAGTGTTCAATGTCTATAACCCCTTCAAAGTCCAATGATCATGGGCCTAGCCTTGTAGCCACACAGCAAGTTCTATTAAGTCTCTTTAGTATTCAAATGTCAATGTTCAATAATAGTGAGCCATAACAAGTGTTCAACAAACTAATCAAACATGCGATGCTAAAGTTAGGTTCAGTGTTCAGTACTCAAGGTTCAGTAACTGAGGCCAAGAAGCATGACAGTCAAGTATTGTAATCTGCGAGATAGGATGGTCTTTTTACAATCCGTCCTGAGCGGGTCCTTGTTATCACACCACAGTCCGACTCAGCTATCTCTCGGTTGAGTTCAACAAGGGAAGTACCGTTATCCAGGATGCTGCTTGACTCTCCTTGACAAGTTGAGTCACCGGTTGTGTCAGGAGTGTTTGAGACTTGTGGTGGTAAATTAGTAGTAACCTCAGGAGGCAGCTCATTGGTTCTCTTCAGATGAACTCTGTTTCGTCTGTAAGACGTCCCATCTCCTGTCTCCACTTCATATGACCTCTCATCGAGTCTTTCCACGACAACTCCCTTCTTCCACTCCTTTTTTCCCAGTACAAACGGCTTCATTCGCACAGTGTCACCCTCGCTCAGAGGGGGTAGATCTCGGGCGTTGGTGTTGTAATACCGGCTTGCATTTGCTGGACTTCAATTTCTCTCTCTCGTGAGCCGAGTTGAGTGTCCTTGGCTCCAACAAGGTGCTAGTTGTAGGCAGTAGAGTTCTTGTTCTTCTATTCATGAGCCTCTGGACTGGACTGCTTCCAATGCCTTGTGATGGGGTGTTGCGTTCAGCAAGGAGCCCCAAGTAGAAATCGTCTCCAGCTTTGGCAGTCTTGCGAAGCAGTCGTTTGGCAGATTTGACAGCTGCCTCTACCTTGCCATTGGCTTTGCTGTTGTAGGGGGATGTAACACTATGCTCAATGTCCCAGGTCTTTGTCATTCTCTTGAATTCTGCAGCTGTAAATTGAGCGCCATTGTCACTTACGAGCTGACATGGACTGCCATGTCTGGCAAAATGAGCCTTGAGTTTCTTCCCCACAGTCTCAGCATCTACACGGTGCAGCTTGTCCAGTTCCCAATAGCCACTATAGTAATCCACTGTCACCAGGTAGTCTGTCTGGTTCAGGGAGAATAGATCAACAGCTACTTTCTCCCACGGCCTCTGTGGCACTTCATGGGACATGAGGGTCTCTTTGCCATGCGAGATTTCAAACAGCCTACAGGGCTCGCAGGTTGAAATCCAGTGTCTGAGTTCAGAGTTCATGCCAGGCCAATACACACTTTCCCGTGCCCTCCTGAGACAGCCTTCAACACCAGCATGGGATGCATGTATGTCTCTCTTTACTTCGGCCCTAAGTCCCTGGGGTACAACAAGGCGCTCACCTTTGAAAACGAGCCCATCATAAATGCTAAGCTCATCTCTCATGCTGTAGTAGGGGACCAGTTGGGAAGGAACGTTGGACTTGTCCTCAGGCCAGCCTTTCAGTATGGTGCTCTTCAGGGCTTGTAAGGTGTCCTCTTGTTCAGTCTCCACTCGAAACTTCTGTAACTTCCCTTGTCCAGTGGGCAGGAATTGGACGGCATTGACAACTTCAAATTCATTGCAGGTTTCTTGGCCATCAGCTGGTAGGTATGATCGGCTCATCATGTCTGCCAAGTGCTGTGTGTGACCCGGAGAATACTGCCCTTCTATGTCATAGGCCAGACTTCTGAGCAACATGCCTTGTAGACGTTTCGGTGCCCTGTCAAGCGGTTTTTTGGTGATGGCTTCAAGTGGCTTGTGGTCCGATCTGACAACTACCCGACGACCAAAGGCAAAGTGGTGCCACTTCTCCAGTGCAAAGACAATAGCAAGCATCTCCTTTTCTATGGTGGCATAACGGGTCTCAGGATCTGTAAGTGCTCTGCTAGCGTATGCCAGTGGTCGACCTTCTTGCATAAGTGCGGCACCAATTCCCAGGCTGCTGGCATCACACTGTATAACAAGCTCTTTGTCAGGACTGTAGTAGGCAAGGATTGGAGCCTGGGTGACTAGTTGTTTCACTTCATTGAAAGCTTTGTCTTCAGCATCGCCCCAGTACCATTCGACTCCCTTTTGTGTAAGTCTTCTTCTTCCATTACTTGGGAAAGCTTTGGAAGGAATTTTGCAAGATAATTAACAGTTCCGTTAAGTCTGTCAATGTCCTCCTTGGTCTTTGGTGTTTGCAGCTTTAGGATAGCTTCTACCTTACTTGGATCTGGTTTCAGACCCTCTGTAGTGAGTTGGTGCCCCATGAAATCCAGTTGTTTCACTCTCAGGGTCACTTTCTCCTTGTTGAGGCGGATGGATTTCTCTTCGCAGCACTGGAAGAGTGATGTGAGGTTTCTGTCATGGTCCTGCGTGGCATCCTCAATGGTGTCTCCAACTCCATAGATCAATATGTCATCAGCTATACAGGCAACACCCACCAGTCCTTCCAGGGTTTGATGGAGTCGTTTTTGGAAGATCTCAGGGCTAACAGAGAGTCCAAAGGGAAGACGTCTCCACCTGTACCTCCCGAATGGGGTAGAGAAAGTGGTAAGCAGACTGGACTCTTCTTCCAAGGTACAGTGCCAATAACCGTGACTCAGATCAACTTTGCTGAAAACTTTCGCCTTTGCAAGGTCAGGGAGGATGTCATCCAGTACAGGAAGCTGGTAGTGTTCCCGCTTTAACGCGAGGTTAAGGGATCGTGGATCTATGCAGATCCGAAGACTTCCATCCTTTTTGGTTGCAATTGTCATCTGATTTACCCAGTCGGTGGGTTCATCTACGGGAGCGAGAACTCCTACCCCGACCAGTCTGTCAAGCTCCTGCTTAACCTGGTCTCGCAGCTCAACAGGCAGCCTTTTCGGTGGACGAAGTACCGGCTCTGCATCGGGCTTGATGGTCAGACGTACAGAGCCAGATAAGGTGCCAATGTCGCCTTTGAATACATCAGGAAAAGCTTTTAAGACGTCTTGCTGGCCTTCAACTACTCCATTAACACTTTCAAACTTATCATAGTTGACTGTGATCAGCTTCATCTTCTCAGCTGCCTTGCGACTCAGCAGTGGGGTTAGTTCAGCTTCACCAACAACAAACTTCACCATGTACTTCTTGGAGGTTTTGGGGTTCTCTAGGAGGAGTTTACAGGTACCAAGTGCTTTCATTTTTGCTTTGTTCCACATTTCGAGGGAAATGTTGGATGGCTGAATTTCACTGTTGCCTATGCAATTTCTGGGAATGATGCTGACAGTAGCTCCACAGTCTATTTGCAGTTTGACTGGGCTGGAGTTAATGTTCATTTCACAATAGATTGGCTTATCCTTCCTAGATGCAACACCATTGACAAAAGCATTAAGGGTCTTTACAGAGGCCACATCCGAGTCGGAGTCAAAGGAGTCACAGTCCTGATTCACTAGGTGCACCTTTCCTTTCGTCTCACAGACCACAGAGCCCTTCCAGTGATTCATTTTCCGGCATGCATTGCACCGTTTACCCCATGCAGGACACAATTCTTTTTTCAGAACATGAGTCTGCAAGCAGAATTTGCACTTGAGCTTTCGTGACTGCGTGGTTTTCCTGTCAGATGATGGTTCAGGGGGGTCACTCCGTTTCCCATTCGCTCTACGTGATTGGTTTACCCAGTGGACTTCCTCAACTTTTTCGTTCGCACCAATTGCCTGCAGTTGAGTTGTGGCACTTGCAGATGTGCGGCAAATATCAATACATCTCGTAAAATCCAGCTTTCGTTCTTGAAGGAGCCTTTTTCTGGCATCGCCATTTCTGATGCCGAGAACAATACGGTCTCGAAGAAGAGAATCAGTCATTCGAGGGCAAGTGCAAA
Source organism: Orbicella franksi (assembly GCF_964199315.1). Classification (NCBI taxonomy): domain Eukaryota; kingdom Metazoa; phylum Cnidaria; class Anthozoa; order Scleractinia; family Merulinidae; genus Orbicella; species Orbicella franksi. The sequence continues at coordinate 1,187,931 of NC_138151.1, forward strand.
AGTTACATGTTTCAGCCATGTTTCGTAGTGCGATCAGGTATGCATCGAAGCTTTCGCCGACTTCTTGATTTCTTTGGTTGAACTTGAAGCGTTCATACGTCTCGTTGAATTCACCCGTGAAGTACTCGTCAAACTTGGCTATTATGGTGTCGACCTTTTCGGGGTCTTCGCCGGTGTTGTACCGAAAGGCGTTGAAGATCTCCAATGCACCTTGACCGATGGTACAGAGAGAAAGGGCTTTTTGATATTGAGCATCTTGGCTGGTAATCTTCGCTACAACCGCGTAGTTAATCCAGGTTTGTTTCCATAATTTCCACTTTTTCGGCGAACAGTCCGCAAGGTTGAGTGGAGCAGGAGGTTTTACATGTGGTAATGGCGGGCGATTCGGTTGAGCAGCGCTCAAGGTTTGTGCAGAAACGGCGTCAGCTTCAACTCCGGTTGCAGGCATGACTTGCAGCGGTTCTGAGCAGATTCTCAACCGCTGCCACCATGTATCAATCAGCTAAACTCAAGAAAGACGGGACAACAGAAGTCCGGCAAGAAAACACAAGCACAGGCTTTATTTCAAGTGAAGCCCCATGGAACTGACGCCATCTAACATACGGGAACTAAATGACGTAACGATGTAACGATATGTCACGCAACATGTCACACATTTCACTCCAGAGCAAGGCCATCACGAGTTACCTTAGAGTCCGCGGGACTGGAAAATATCCCCCAAGTTAAGGGAAATCGAGCCGAAGTTGGTCAAAATTACGATGGGCGTAAGGCGGTCTCGGCTACTCTTTCACTCTTAAAGTAAAGTGGAGCTATATTTCGGCCCAGAAGCTCAAAAGGTGAGCGTTCAAAAAGTTTTGCTGTGTCCATTTTACTGCAGACCAAGGCCGTCGGGGGTCAGTTTAGAGTCCCCAGGACTGGAAAATATCCCCCAAGTTCCGGGAAATTTAACCGAAGTTGGTCAAAATCACGACGCGCGTACGGCGGTCTCGGCTACTCTTTCAGTCTTAAAGTGAAGTGGGGCAATATTTCGGCCCAGAAGCTCGAAACTGAGTGTTTAAAAAGTTTTGCTGTGTCCATTTCACTGCAAAACAAGGCCATCACGACTTAGTTTAGCGTCCAAGGGACTGGAAATATCCCCCAAGTTACGGGAAATCCACCCGAAGTTAGTCAAAATCACGATGCGCTTAAGGGAGTCTCGGCTGCTCTTTCAGTCTTAAGGTAAAGTGGGCTTAGATTTAACTCCAGAAGCTCGAAAGTAAGGGTTCAACACTTTTTGTCTCTATTTCACTCACATCTTAGACAATCAGGAGTGAGTTTAGAGACTTTGTGACTGGAAAATATCTCCCAAGTTTCGCCAGATCGAGCCGAAGATCCTCAAAATCACAATGCGCGTAAGGCGCTCCCGCCTACTCTTTCAGTCTTAAAAAGAAGAAGGGCTATATTTCGGCCAGCAAGCTCGAAAGTGCTCGTTCAAAAAGTGTTCCTGTGTCCATTTCACTGGAAACCAAGGCCATCAGGAGTTAGTTTAGAGTCCCCGGGACTGGAAAATATCCCCCTATTTGCGGGAAATCCAGCCGAAGTATCCCAAAATCACGATGCGCATAAGGCGGTCTCGGCTAGTCTTTCAGTCTTAAAGTTAAGTGGGCTATATTTCGACCCATAAGCTCGAAAGTGAGCGTTCAAAAAGTTTTGCTCTATCCATTTAACTGCAAACTAAGGCCATCGGAAGTTAGTTTATCTTCCCCGGGAATTGAAAATATTCGACAACTTCCGGGAAATCGAGCCGAAGTTGGTCAAAATTACGATGCGCGTAAGGCGGTCTCGGCTACTCTTTCAGTCTTAAAGTGAAGTAGGGCTATATTTCGGCCGAGAAGCTCGAAAGTGAGCGTTCAAAAAAATGTGCTGTGTCCATTTCACTGCAAACCAAGGCCATCAGCAGTTAGTTTAGAGTCCCCGGGACTGGAATATATCCCCGAAGTTCCGGGAAATCCAACGGAAGTTGGTCAAAATCACGATGCGCGTAGGACGGTCTCGGCTACTCTTTCAGTCTTAAAGTAAAGTGGGGCTATATTTCGGCCCAGAAGCTCCAAAGTGACCCTTTAAAAAGTTACGCTTTCTGCATTTAACTGCAAACCAAGTCCATCAGGAGTTAGTTTAAAGTCCCCTGGACTCTAAAATATCTCCCAAGTTCCGGGAAATCGAGCTGAACTTGGTCAAAATCACGATGCTCGTAAGGCGGTCTCGGCTACTATTTCAGTCTTAAAGTGAAATACGGTTGCATTTCGGCCCAGAAGCTCGAAACTGAGCGTTCAAAAAGTTTTCCTGCGTCCATTTCACTGCAAACCAAGGCCATCAGGGTTAGTTTAGAGTGCCCGGGACTTGAAAATATCGCCAAAATTCTAGAAAATCGAGCGCAAGATGCTCAAAATCACGATGCGCGTAAGGCGGTCTCGCCTACTCTTTCAGTCTTAAAGTGAAGTGGGGCTATATTTCATCCCAGAAGCTCGAAAAGAAGCCTTCAAAAAGTGTTACTGTGTTCATATCACTGCAAACCAAGACCATCAGGAGTTAGTTTAGACTTCTCGGGACTGGAAAATATCGCCCAGGTTCGGGGAAATCGAGCTGAATTTTGTCAAAATCACGAAGCGCGTAAGGCGGTCTCAGCTACTCTTTCATTCTTAAAGTGAACTGGGGCTATATTTCGGCGGAGAAGCTAGAAAGTGAAAGTTCAAAAAGTTTTGCTGTGTTCATTTCACTGCAAACCAAGGCCATCAGGAGTTAGTTTAGGCTCCTCGGAAATGGAAAATATCACCCAAGTTCGGGGAAATCGAGCCGAAGTTGGTCTAAATCACGATGCGTCTAAGGCGGTCTCGGCTACTCTTTCAGTATTAAGGTGAGGTGGGGCTATATTTCGGCCCAGAGTTTCAAAAGTTAGCGTTCAAAAAAATTGGCTGTGTCCATTTCACTGCAGACCAAGGCCATCAGGGGTTAGTTTAGAGTCCTTGGGACTTGAATATATACCCGAAGTTTCGGGAAATCGAGCCGAAGTTGGTGAAAATCACGATGCGCGTAAGACGGTCTCGGCTATTCTTTCATTCTTAAAGTGAACGCGGGCTATATTTCGGCCCAGAAGCTCGAAAGTGAAAATTCAAAAAGTTTTGCTGTCCATTTCACCGCGAACCAAGCCACATCAGGACATAGTTTACAGTCTCCGGTACATCAAAATATCCCCCAAGTTCCGGGAAATCGAGCCGTAGTTTCTTAAAATCACGATGCGCGTAAAGCAGTCTCGGCTACTCTTTGAGTCTTAAAGTGACGTGGCTGTATATTTCGGCCCAGAAGCTCGAAAGTGAGCGTTCAAAAAGCTGTGCTGTGCCCATTTCACTGCAAAGCAAGGCCCTCAGGAAGTAGTTTACAGTGCCCGGAACTGGAAAATATCCCCCAAGTTCCACGAAATCGAGACGAAGTTGGTCAAAATAACGATTCGCGTAAGGCTGTCTTGGCTACTCTTTCAGTCTTAAAGTGAAGTAGGGCTATATTTCGGTCCAGAAGCTCGAAAGTGAGCGTTCAAAAAGTTTTCCTCTCTGAATTTCACTGAAAACCAAGGCCATCGCGAGCTAGTTTAGGGTCCTGGGCACTGGAAAATATTCCCGAAGTTCCGGTAAATCGAGCAGAAGTTGGTCAAAATCACGATGCTCCCAAAGCGGTCTCGGTACCCTTTCAGTCTTAAAGTGAAGTGGCGCTATTTTTCTGTCCAGAAGCTCGAAAGTGAGCGTTCAAAAAGTTTTGCTGTGTATAGTTCACTGCAAACCAAAGCAATCAAAGTTAGTTTAGGGTCCCCGGGACTGGAAAGTATTTCCCAAGTTCCGTGAAAGCGAGCCAAAGTTGATCAAAATCACGATGCGCGAAATGCGGTCTCGGCTACTGTTTCAGTCTTAAAGTAAAGTGTGGCTATATTTCGGCCCACAAGCTCGAAAGTGAGCGTTCAAAAAGTTTTGCTGTGTCTATTTCACTGCAAGACAAGGCCATCAGGACTTAGGTTAGCGTCCAAGGGACTGGAAAATGTTCCCCAAGTTTCGGGAGATCCATGCGAAGTTTGTCAAAATCACAATGCGCGTTAGGTAGTCTCGGTTACTCTTTAAGTCTTAAAGTAAAGTGGGGCATTATTTCGGCCAGGAAGCTCGACGGTGAGCGTTCAAAACGTTTTGCTCTGTCCATTTCAATGCAAAGCAAGGCGATCAGGAGTTAGTTTAGAGTCCCTGGGACTGGAAAATATCCCCCAAGTTCCGAGAAATCGATTCGAAAATGGTCAAAATCACGTTGCGCGTAAGACGATCTCGGCTACTCTTTCAGTCTTAAAGTGAAGTGGGGCTATATTTCGGCCAAGAACCTCCAAAGTGGGCGTTCAAAAAGTTATGCTCTACGCATTTCAGTGCAAACCAAGGCCACCCGGAGTTAGTTTAGAGTCCCCCGGACTGGAAAATATCCCAAAAATTGCGTGAAATCGAGCTGAACTTGCTCTAACTCACGATGCGCGTGAGGCGGTCTCGGCTACTATTTCAGTCTGAAAGTGAAGTGGGATTCTATTTCGGCCCAGAAGTAACAAAGAGAGTGTTCAAAGAGCTTTCCTTTGTCCATTTCACTGAAAACCAAGGCCATCAGGAGTTAGTTTAGAGCCCGCGGAAATGGAATATATATCCGAAGTTCCGTGAAACCGACCCGAAGTTGGTCAAAATCACGATTTGCGCAAGACGGTCTCCGCTACTCTTTCAGTCTCAAAGTAAAGTGGGGCTATATTTCGGTCCAGAAGCTCGAGAGTGAGCGTTCAAAAAGTTTCGCTGTGTCCATTTCACTGAAAACCAAGACAATCAGGAGTTAGTTTAGAGTGCCCGGGACTGGAAAATATCCCCCATTTCCCGGCAAATCGAGCCGAAGTTGGTCAAAATCACAGTGTGCTTAAGGCGGTCTCGGCTACTCCTTCAGTCTAAAAGTGAAGTGGGGCTCTATTTCGGCCCACAAGCTCAAAGCTCAAAAAAAATTACTTTGTCTATTTCACTGCAAACCAAGGCTATCAGGAGTTAGTTTAGAGTCCCCGGGAGTGGAATGTATTTCCCAAGTTCCGGAAAATCGAGAAGACGTTGGTCAAAATGACGATGCGCGTAAGATCTTCTCGGCTACTCTTTCAGTCTTAAAGTGAAGTGTGGCTATATTTAGGCCCAGAAGCTCAAAACTGAGCGTTCAAAAAGTTTTGCTGTATCCATTTCAATGCAAACCAAGGCCATCAGATGTTACTTAAGAATCCTCGGGACTGGAAAAGATCCCCCATGTTCCGGTAAATCGAGCCGAAGTTGGTCAAAATCACGATGTGCGTAAGGTGGTCTCGGCTACTCTTTCAGTCTTAAAGTGAAGTGGGGCAATATTTGGGCCCAGAAGCTCGAAAGTGAGTGTTTCAAAAATTTTTCTCTGTCACTTTCAGTGCAAACCAAGGCCATCAGAAGTTAGTTTAGAGACCCTGGGACTGGAGAATTTCCCCCAAGTCCCGGGAAATCGAGCCGAAGTTGATCTACTTCATGATGCGCGTAACGTGGTCTAGGCTACTGTGTCAGTCCTAAAGTGAAGTGTGGCTATATTTCGGCGGACAAGCTAGAAAGTGAGCGTTCAAAAAGTTTTGTTGTGTCCATTTTACTTCAAAACAAGGCCATCAGGACTTAGTTTAGCGTCCAAGGGACTGCAAAATATCCCCCAAGTTCCGGGAAATCCATTCGAAGTTCGTCAAAATTACGATGGGCGTAAGGCGCTCTGATCTACTCTTTCAGTCTTAAAGTAAAGTGGGGGTATATTTCTGCCCAGAAGCTCCAAAGTTGTGCTCTGTCCATTTCACTGAAAACCAAGGCCATCAGGAGTTACTTTAGAGTCCCTTTGACTGGAATATATCCACCAAGTTTCGGGAAATAAACGCGAAATTGTTCAAAATCACGATTCGCTCAAGACGGTCTCGCCTACTCTTTCAGTCTTAAAGTAAAATGGGGCTCTATTTCGGCCCAGAAGCTCGAGAGTGAACGCTCAAAAACTTTCGCTGTGTCCATTTCACTGCAAACCAAGACAAGCAGGAGTTAGTTGAAAGTCCCCGGGACTGGAAAATATCCCCCAAGTTCCGGGAAATCAACCCGAACTTTGTCAAAATCACGATGCGCGTAAGGCGGTCTCGGCTACTCTTTCAGTGTTAAAGTAATGGGGGGCTATATTTTGGCCCAGAAGCTCGAAATTGAGCGTTCAAAAAGTTTTGCTGGCTCCATTTTACTGCAAACCAAGGCCATCAGGAATTAGTTTACAGTCCTCAGAACTGGAATATATCCCCTTAGTTCGGGCAAATCGAGCCGAAGTTGCTCAAAATCACGATGCACGTAAGGCGGTCTCGGCTACTCTTTCAGTCTTCAAGTGAAGTGGGGTTCTATTTCGGTCCACAAGCTCGAAAGTATGCGTTCAAAAACTCTTTCTGTTTCCGTTTCACTGCAAACCAAGACCAGCACGAGTTAGTTTAGAGTCTCCGGGACTGGAAAATATTTCGCAAGTTCCGGGAAATTGGCCGAATTGATTAAAATCACGATGCCCGAAACGTGGTCTCGGCTGCTGTTTCAGTCTTAAAGTGAAGTATGGCTATATTTTGGCCTACAAGCTCAAAAGTGAGCGTTCAAAAAGCTTTGCTGTGTCCATTTCACTGCAAAACAAGGCCATCAGCAACTAGTTTAGCGTCCAAGGTACTGGAAAATATCCCCCAAGTTCCGGAATATCGACAAGTAGTTGGTTAAAATCACGATGCGCGCACGCCGGTCTAGGCTACTCTTTAAGTCGTAAGTGATGTGGGACTCTATTACGGCCTAGAAGCTCGAAAGTGTGCGTTCAAAAACTTGTGCTGTGTGAATTTCATTGCAAACCAAGCCCATCAGGAGTTAGTTTAGACTCGTCGAGAATTGAAAATATCGCCCAAGTTCGGGGAAATCGAGCCGAATTTTCTCAAAATCACGATGCGCGTAAGGCAGTCTCGGCTACTCTTTTATTCTTAAAGTGAACTGGGGCTATATTTCGGCCCAGAAGCTAGAAAGTGAAAGTTCAAAAAGTTTTGCTGTGTCCATTTCACCGCAAACCAAGCCAAATCAGCAGATTGTTTACAGTGTTCGGGACATCAAAATATCCCCCAAGTCCCGGGAAATCGAGCCGAAGTTTGTAAAAATCACGATGCGCGTAAAGCAGTCGGCTACTCTTTTAGTCTTAAAGTGACGTGGCTGTATATTTCGGCCCAGAAGCTCGAAAGTGAGCGTTCAAAAAGTTTTCCTCTCTCAATTTAACTGAAAACCAAGGCCATCATGAGTTAGTTTAGAGTCCACGGACTGGAAAATATCCCTTAAGTTCTTGCAACTCAAGCCGAAGTTGGTCAAAATCACGATGCGTCTAAGGCGGTCTCGGCTACTATTTCAGTCTTAAAGTGAAGTGGGGCTATATTTCGGCCCAGAATTTCGAAAGTAAGCGTTGAAAAAAATTTGCTGTGTCCATTTTACTGCAGACCAAGGCCATAAGGGCTTAGTTTAGAGTCCTTGGGACTTGAATATATACCCGAAGGTTCGGGAAATCGAGCCGAAGTTGGTCAAAATCACGATGCGCGTAAGACGGTGTCGGCTATTCTTTCATTCTTAAAGTGAACTCGGGCTATAATTCGGCCCAGAAGCTCGAAAGTGAAAGTTCAAAAAGTTTTGCTGTGTCCATTTCACCGCGAACCAAGCCACATCAGGAGATAGTTTACAGTCTCGGGGACATCAAAATATCCCCCAACTTGCGGGAAATCGAGCCGAAGTTTGTCAAAATCACGATGCGCGTAAAGCAGTCTCGGCTACTCTTTTAGTCTTAAAGTGACGTGGCTGTCTATTTCGGCCCAGAAGCTCGAAAGCGAGCGTTCAAAAAGTTATGCTGTGCCCATTTCACTGCAAAGCAAGGCCCTCAGGAAGTAGTTTACAGTGCCCGGAACTGGAAAATATCCCCCAAGTTCCGCGAAATCGAGACGAAGTTGGTCAAAATAACGATTCGCGTAAGGCGGTCTCGGCTACTCTTTCAGTCTTAAAGTGAAGTGGGGCTATATTTCGGCCCAGAAGCTCAAAAGTGAGCTTCAAAAAGTTTAACTGTATCCATTTCAATGCAAACGAAGGCCATCAGGGGTTACTTAAGAGTCTTCGGGACTGGAAAATGTCCCACAAGTTCAGGGAAATTTAGCCGAAGTTGGTCAAAATCACGGTGCGCGTTAGGCGGTCTCGCTTAGTGTTTCAGTCTTAAAGTGAAGTGAGGCTTTATTCCTGCCCAGGAGCTTGAAAGTGAGCGTTCAAGAAGTTTCCCTGTGTTTATTTCAGTGCAAACCAAAGCCATCATGAGTTAGTTTAGAGTCCCCGGGACTGGAAAATAGCTTTTAAGTTCTGGGTACTCAAGCCGAAGTTGGTCAAAAGCACGATGCGCCTAAGGCGGCCTCGGGTACTCTTTCAGTCTTAAAGTGAAGTGGAGCTCTATTTCGGCCCAGAAGCTCCAAAGTGAGCGCTGCAAAAAATTTGCTGTGTCCATTTCACTGCAAACCAAGGCTATCAGGAGTTAGTTTAGAGTTTCCGGGACTGCAATATGTTTCCCAAGTTCCTGAAAATCGAGAAGACTTTGGTCAAAATCACGATGCGCGCAAGACGGTCTTGGCTAGTCTTTCAGTCTTAAAGTGAAGTGGGGCTATATTTCGGCCCAGAAGCTCAAAAGTGAGCGTTCAAAAAGTTTCGCTGTATCCATTTCAATGCAAACGAAGGCCATCAGGGGTTACTTAAGAGTCTTCGGGACTGGAAAATATCCCCCAAGTTCAGGGAAATTTAGCCGAAGTTGGTCAAGATCACGGTACGCGTTAGGCGGTCTCGCTTACTGTTTCAGTCTTAAAGTGAAGTGAGGCTTTATTCCTGCCCAGGAGCTTGAAAGTGAGCGCTCAAAAAGTTTCCCTGTGTTAAATTTCACTGCAAACCAAAGCCATAGGGAGCTAGTTTAGAGTCCCCGGGACTGGAAAATATCCCCCAACTTCCGGGAAATCGAGCCGAAGTTGGTCAAAATCACGATTTGCGTAAGGTAGTCTCGGCTACTCTTTCAGTCTTAAAGTAAAGTGTGGCTATATTTCGGGCCAAAAGCTCCAAAGTGAGCGGTGCAAAAAATTTGCTGTGTCCATTTCACTGCAAACCAAGGCCATCAGGAGTTAGTTTAGAGTTTCCGGGACTGCAATATGTTCCCCAACTTCCGGAAAATCGAGAAGACGTTGGTCAAAATCACGATGCGCGGAAGACGGTCTTGGCTAGTCTTTCAGTCTTAAAGTGAAGTGGGGCTATATTTCGGGCCGAGAAATCGATCTGAAAATGGTGAAAACCACGATACGCGTAATGCTCGCAAAGCGGTCTCGGCTACCCTTTCAGTCTTAAAGTGAAGTGGGGCTATATTTCTGTCCAGAAGCTCGAAAGTGAGCGTTCAAAAAGTTTTGCTGTGTGCATTTCACTGCAAACCAAAGCTATCAAAAGTTAGTTTAGGGTCCCCGGGACTGGAAAATATTCCCCAAGTTCCGGGAAAGAGAGCCGAAGTTGATCAAAATCACGATGCGCGAAATGCGGTTTCGGCTACAGTTTCAGTCTTAAAGTAAAGTGTGGCTATATTTCGGCCCACAAGCTCGAAAGTGAGCGTTCAAAAAGTTTTGCTCTGTCCATTTCAATGTAAAGCAAGGCGATCAGGAGTTAGTTTAGAGTCCCGGGAACTGGAAAATATCCCCCAAGTTCCGAGAAATCGATCTGAAAATGGTGAAAATCACGATACGCGTAATGCGATCTCGGCTACTCTTTCAGTCTTAAAGTGAAGTGGGGCTATATTTCGGCCCAGAAGCTCCAAAGTGCGGGTTCAAAAAGTTATGCTGTGCGCATTTCAGTGCAAACCAAGGCCATCAGGAGTTAGTTTAGAATTCCCCGGACTGGAAAATATCCCAAAAGTTGCGTGAAATCGAGCTGAACTTGGTCTAACTCACGATGCGCGTGAGGCGGTCTCGACTACTATTTCAGTCTGAAAGTGAAGTGGGATTCTATTTCGGCCATGAAGCTACAAAGAGAGTGTTCAAAACGCTTTCCTTTGTCCATTTCACTGAAAACCAAGGCCATCAGCAGTTAGTTTAGAGCCCGCGAAAATGGAATATATCCCCCAAGTTCCGGGAAACCGACCCGAAGTTTGTCAAAATCACGATTTGTGCAAGACGGTCTCTACTCTTTCAGTGTTAAAGTAAAGTGGGGCTATATTTCGGTCCAGAAGCTCGAGAGTGAGCGTTCGAAAAGTTTCGCTGTGTCCATTTCACTGAAAACCAAGACAATCAGGAGTTAGTTTAGAGTCCCCGGGAATGGAAAATATCCCCCAAGTTCCGGCAAATCGAGCCGAAGTTGGTCAGAATCACGGTGCGCTTAAGGCGGTGTCGGCTACTCCTTCAGTCTTAAAGTGAAGTGGAGCTCTATTTCGGCCCACAAGCTGAAAGCTCAAAAAAAATTACTGTGTCTATTTCACTGCAAACCAAGGCTATCAGGAGTTAGTTTAGAGTCCCCGGGAGTGGAATATATTTCCCAAGTTCCGGAAAATCGACGAGACGTTGGTCAAAATCACGATGCGGGGAAGACGGTCTCGGCTACTCTTTCAGTCTTAAAGTGAAGTGGGGCTATATTTCGGCCCAGAAGCTCGAAAGTGAGTGTTTCAAAAGTTTTGCTCTGTCACTTCCAGTGCAAACCAAGGCCATCAGAAGTTAGTTTAGAGTCCCTGGGAGTGGAGAATATCCCCCAAGTCTCGGGAAGTCGAGCCGAAGTTGATCAAATTCATGATGCGCGTAACGTGGTCTCGGCTACTGTGTCAGTCCTAAAGTGAAGTGTGGCTATATTTCGGCCCAAGCGCTAGAAAGTGAGCGTTCAAAAAGTTTTGTTGTGTCCATTTTACTTCAAAACAAGGCCATCAGGACTTAGTTTAGCGTCCAAGGGACTGCAAAATATCCCCCAAGTTCCGGGAAATCCATTCGAAGTTCGTCAAAATTACGATGCACGTAAGGCGGTCTGATCTACTCTTTCAGTCTTAAAGTAAAGGGGGGCTATATTTCTGCCCAGAAGCTCGAGAGTGAGCGTTCAAAAACTTTCGCTGTGGCCATTTCACTGCAAACCAAGACAAGCAGGAGTTAGTTGAGAGTCCCCGGGACTGGAAAATATCCCCCAAGTTCCGGGAAATCAACCCGAACTTTGTCAAAATCACCATGCGCGTAAGGCGGTCTCGGCTACTCTTTCAGTGTTAAAGTAATGGGGGGCTATATTTTGGCCCAGAAGCTCGAAATTGAGCGTTCAAAAAGTTTTGCTGGCTCCATTTTACTGCAAACCAAGGCCATCAACAATTAGTTTAGAGTTCTCAGAACTGGAATATATCCCCTAAGTTCCCGCAAATCGAGCCGAAGCTGCTCAAAATCACGATGCACGTAAGGAGGTCTAGGCTACTCTTTCAGTCTTCAAGTGAAGTGGGGTTCTATTTCGGTCCAGAAGCTCGAAAGTATGCGTTCAAAAACTCTTTCTGTTTCCGTTTCACTGCAAACCAAGACCAGCACAAGTTAGTTTAGAGTCCCCGGGACTGAGAAATATTTCGCAAGTTCCCCGAAATCGAGCCAAAGTTGATCAAAATCACGATGCGCGAAACGTGGTCTCGGCTACTGTTTAAGTCTTAAAGTGAAGTATGGCTATATTTCGGCCCACAAGCTCGAAAGTGAGCGTTCAAAAAGCTTTGCTGTGTCCATTTCACTGCAAAACAAGGCCATCGGCACCTAGTTTAGCGTCCAAGGGACTGGAAAATATCCCCCAAGTTCCGGGAAATCCACCCGAAATTTGTCAAAATCACGATGCGCGCACGCCGGTCTCGGCTACTCTTTAAGTCGTAAGTGATGTGGGACTATATTTCGGCCTAGAAGCTCGAAAGTGTGCGTTCAAAAACTTGTGCTGTGTGAATTTCACTGCAAACC